>NW_026988447.1:2500000-3750000 GCF_030222135.1 Aotus nancymaae | reverse complement strand
CTTAATACAATATAGGGCAGGGTCAGAAGTCATGTGCATATGGCATGAGGGAAAAAAAAGAAATGGATGCAACTTCAAATGGGATGGCTCCATACTTTCATTGAGAAGATGACTTTTGTGAAAAGACTTGAAAGAGGTGAGGAAGTGAGCTGACTGTCGGGGAAAAGAGGACTCCAGGCAGCTGGTACAGTCAGTGCAAAGGCTTTGAATCAGGAGCACACTTTGAGTATCAAAGGAAGTATTTACTGAAACAGAAGTGCAACAGACAGAAATGAGATAAGGAGCAGATTCAAGGACAGATCTTACAGGTCCTTGCAGGTATTTGTAAGGATGTTGAATTTCACTGTTGGTGAAATGAGGAGCTATTGTGGATATTGATCAGAGAGAAGAGACAATCTGTCTTACACTAAAATAATAGCTCTAGTTATGAAAATAGACCTTGTTCCTCTGACTTAATTTGTGATATTCACCACCATGGATGCTTAATGCTGATAGATACGTTAGTTCACTGGGGGTTGCAAAAATGATGATGTTTTAATTCTATAATTTCTTTCACATTTATTAGATTAAATACATTAATAAAAAGAACTTTCTTGTATCTATCATTTGATTATGCAATGTTACAGTTCTTTTAGGAAAGACAGAACAAAAGTTTGATGCTATCTTTTTATTTACTAATTGTTAGAAAGTGATTGACTCATGGATGTAAACACATTTGATTGGCTTTGATTCATTGTCTTTTTATCATGATCGAAGCTCAAATACTTCCATCTTTGGCCAGTAGGAACCCTTCAAGTTGCATCCAGGTCATTATATTTTTTTGGTTCAGTATTTGTAACTTTTGTCTGTGGGACAGTCAGATCCAGTAGTAGCTACTTAATCACAACAGAAGAAGGAGTCCATGACGTCCGTTCTAAACCATAAATGATCACGGGAAAATCCGAAAGAATGAGAGTTTCTCAACTACGAGATTTTAGGTTTCTCTCTTTTTCTCTCAATAGGTTTCCTAAAGGGGTTGAACTTCAAGAGCTAGTCAGCATAACATTGAACCTAGATAATCCTGAACACTTTTAGTAATTTTACTGTACTACATATAATTTGTTTCAAAGTCAGGTTAATGCAACAGATGCAGTTCAATGTAAATTAGATACATTCTCAAAAGTGTTAAAAGCCAAAACTGTTTAGTAGTGGATATTCAGGAAAATAACTTTTCCAGGTTAGGTGGTGGCCAGTCTGACCCTAATTAATCTCCAATTCACCATAGAATTGTTTGTGAGGATGGTGATAAAAAGGATGACAAGGTATTACAACTATATTCTTGCGCATTTTCCATGAAAATTCTTGTTCCTAGTATTACATCCTAAATACAGGTTTATAATCCTTTATAAATCATTACTGATCTGATCTGAACTCATAAGAGGTTAATTATCATCTTCATTTATCCCATTTAGCAGGTATTGTCATGCATTCAGCTACAGAAATATTAATATTTTTGATTATGGACAGCTACCCCAGACCATGCTGGAGATAGTAAACAATATATAGCATAGATATCCATGTAATATTTATATCCAATATGAAGTTAATATTTTTCTAAATAAGCCTGTCCTCGGAATTTTAGATATAGGATTATGAATATGCAATCCATATATCTACTACTAACTTGTTCCCCATCAGCTTTATTTCAGTAAATAATTTCTTTGGACTATTTTATTCCTCATGTAGATATGTATTTAAAAGAAGTGACAGTAGATCTGTCACACAAGTCTAAATTTTCTAGTTCTAAAGTTCACACCCTTTTCTTAGATGCTAGCTTGGAAATCCTGCCATCTAAATTCCCTAATCCGTGAGATAAGAGGTCTAGAATAGCAATAGTTTTTGGCAGGCATGGCAACTCTGATTAGTCTTGGGTGCTTGGATACCAGGTAGCAGGGACTGCAAAGGCTTCTACAGTCTCTGGAAGTGGCGGCGATATGAATGACGGTCGGTGTCTTCCCTGGAGGGAAAGAAGCAAAATCAGAGCAGCACTGGTGTGGACCTTCCTTCAGTCCATTTTCCCGGCTAATCCAAGCACAGTCTCTAGTCTCTCTCTTTTCGACAATTGAATTGACTCCAACTTCCTTTTATGTGTTTTCTATTACCCACTATTTTAAGGTGATGTCATTAATATAGGGAGTCGTAGAATCTCTAATGCCAGTTTACTTCCCTCTAAGTGTGATCAAATCATGTATTCAAAGAACCAGATTCATATTTTCAGTACTCTGTAGAAACCAGTTGGAAGTGTTGTACTGACACCACTGATTCTTTACTCTCCTGGTAATTTTTTGATGCTAATCTTTTCCTCTAAGATCAGGTTAATGTTTGTAAAATGCTACTTGAACATACTTATGTATTATACTGTCAGTTTTTATTCATATCATTTTACTCTTTAACATTAGGAATTTCTCATTTCATACTCTCTTTTTAAAAGGTTTTGTTTCGGTAATTTTTACATTCATTTAGGTGTTTTGATTATTTAGTGATAAGTATTTAATTCTAACAAAAATCAATTTTTATTTCAACAGGAGGTTTAAAGAAAAATTTTCTTCTTATAGTAATCTGTGGCTATAAAGGAAAATATATAAAATCTAACCTTATAAAAATGCCAGTAATCAATCATTTTGACCTACACAGAATGATCATATCATAAGCTTCAACCTATAAATAAAAGCCTGGAAGCTGTCCAACACTGGCAAGTTATAAAGGCTCAAGACTATTCCAGAAAAGAGATTTATTTTCTTCCACTTCTTTATATTTGTATAATGTTTTCTTTATGTATATTGGTTATAAAAATACCTAAGCTGTATTAAAAGACTATGGTATTCACTGTAAAAATATGCATTGTGAGAGGGAGCTATGGAATCTCTTGTGAGCATTCCACTAAAATACGGAATCCCCATGAAGGCAGAGACTTGTCTGAATTATTCATAAGTATATCCTCAATGTCTAGTCTGGTGCTTGGCTAACCAAGTGATAAATAATTAAGTGTTGTAAGATCAAATCTATGAACAGACATGTAACAAGACTTCTCAAAGAATTAAATATACTTTTAGAATCAAGAGGGTTCATGAAGCACTGGAACCTCAGTCATAAGACATCTTCAGTCTTGGAATATGCCACTGAGCTGATTTAATTACTTTCTATGTATCTGCTTTTCTTCTGAGTAACTATCAGCTCTTTATGCATTTGGTCTTCTCTGTATATTATTCTCTTCTATTTCCTTCCTATTTTCTCCACTTGCTACGACACTTCCTCTTCTCAACATCAATTTTTTTTTGTTTTTTTGAGATGCAGTCTTGCTCTGTTGCTCAGGCTGGAGTGCCGTGGTGCAAGCTCCACTCACTGCAACCTCCGCCTCCCCAGCTCAAGCAATTCTCCCGCCTCAGCCTCCAGAGTAGCTGAGGCTACAGGCTCGCACCACCACACCTGGCTAATTTTTGTATTTTTAGTAGAGAGGGGGTTTCATCATATTGGTCATGGTGGTCTTGAACTCCTGACCTCATGATCTGCATCAGTTTTATCTCAGGATCGAAAATTTAATATCTAGCTTTTCTTAATTGCAACCCCTTCACTTTGCTTAGGTTGCTAACTTGTTTCATTTTTTTCACAATTGGCACTAAGCATAGTACCTGCCTAGATAAATGGTATTTTTAGACACCGTGGGAAGTAAAAATGGTCACACACAAAAGTGATGTGTCAAAGAGCTCTTATTGCCATTGATCTAGAGATATTAAGTCCAAAGTGGTAATCCAGTGATGAAGAAAGAAAAAGCTGCCTAGTGGAAAAGTCCCTGTGGCAAGGGAGAAACTTCACTTAGGAGCAGACGTGATGTGGAGGAGAAACATTTACCCTGATGTATGAGATGAGAGTGGCCCTTGAAAGAGTTACACTTAAGACTCAGTGCTCCCTGTGCTTATTATCTCTGATGGCGACACAATTTCAGTGACCCTTTTGTCCTATGTTGCTTCCATTTTCCCAGTTCCTTCTCATTCCTGATGTTCTCATTGGGGAAAATGAAAATAAAAATTTCTTCCAGTCCACTGAATTCTCTTTACAAAGGTAGAAAATAATTAAGCAATTTCATTATTAGATAAACATTAAACCGGATTGCAATGCGTATCACAGGCAATTAGATAAAGTAATTGTAAGACCAAGAAGAAGTCTCACCGTTTTATAAAAATAGGCAGGCATAACCCATTGCCTGTATGTTCTCAAGACAAAGAATAACTTGTCCACAGGTAAGAGGACTTGACAGAACCATTTGCTCTACACAGTTTATCCTAAATTCGCTTGGTACTGAATGGACAGCTGTGTTGGCTGCTTGTCTTTATCCAAAACGTCTTATTCTGCTATGTGATGTTGGTAATTACAACTGAGAGCAGGAACCTAGTTAAACTCCTTTAGACAGAAATATAGGGGTCCTATCTTCCCTACGTGTACAATTCAAAGACAGGGCTCCAAGTTTCTTCAGGAAAAACAGTCCTTGTAGAGCTGTTAGGACACTTTTAGCTTTTTGGAAGATTTTCACTCAAATAAAAGACATGGAAAAAATTTACAATTACTTGTTTTTTAATGAATATAATATAAGAGAAAAGAAGGGATATCTTTCTTTTTTGGCACCAGAAAAAACCATGTTTGTTTTTGCTGTTGTTTTTTTTAGATTTGTTTTTACCCTTACACTGTACCACGGTGGTTTCCAGAAGGAAGCAATTTTGCTCCCCAGGGGTCACTTGACAAAGTGGGGAGATATTTTTGTTGTTATTACTGGGAGATGGGAGGCTACTGGCATCTAGTGTGTAAAGGTCAGGGATTCTGTTAACACATCTTACAGTGCATAGGACAGTCCCCTGAAACAAAGAAATATCCAACCCAGTATGTCAACAATGCTAAGATAAATTTATATAACTTTCAAGGCCCAGTATCATCTCATATGTGGGGAGAAATATTTCTACCTCACATCACATCTGCTACTAAGTGAATATGTGCTGAGGATTACTTCCCAGCATTGTGTTTCTTTCTGTTATTCTGGGCTCCTCTAGCTGCTACCCTCTCTCCATTCCTCTCTCACCTCATTCATCCCCCAAAACAGCAAATATATTTGTATTTTTGGCCCAGGCTAATTATTAACAGAACCCACTTTCTATATATTTATTTGCTGTCACATAATACAGATTATATATATATGTATGTATATATGTATTTGTTGTCCCAATGTAATTTTTTTTTCCTTTTATTGGCTTGAGAGTAGGTCTCTTTTTATTTTTTATTTTTAATTTTTAAAATTTTTTCATTTTTTATTGTACTTTAGGTTCTGGGGTACATGTGGAGATCATGCAGGATTGTTGTATAGGTACACACATGGCAGTGTGGTTTGCCGCCTCCATCACCCCATCACCTACATCTGGCATTTCTCCCTATGTTATCCCTCCCTGACCTCCCTACCCCTGCACTGTTGTCCCTCCCTTGGCAACCCCCAACAGACCCCAGTGTGTGATGCTCCCCTCCCTGTGTCCATGTGTTCTCATTGTTCAACACCCACTTATGAGTGAGAACATGTGGGGTTTGATTTTCTGTTCTTGTGTCAATTTGCTGAGAATTATGGTTTCCAGATTCATCCATGTCCCTACAAAGGACAAAAGTCATCATTTTTTATGGCTGCATAGTATTTCATGGGGTATATATGCTACATTTTCCTTGTCCAGTCCATTGTCAAGTTTGCCTACAGCCAGAACTTAATGTAGGCAAAGACCAGGCAGAAAAGGGCCACAAGAGAAGGGAAACATTTAATGCTGCACTTGGCCATGTGATATGGCTTGGCTGTGTCCCCATTCACCCAAATCTCATCTTGAATTGTAATATCCATAGTCTCCACGTGTCGAGGGAGGGACATGGTGGAAGGTGATAGGATCATGGAGTGATTTCCCCATGGTTCTCATTGGAGTGAATGAGTTCTCATGAGATCTGGTGGTTTTATAAGGCAGTTTTTCCTCTCCAGCATGCTTCTCCTCTCTCCTGCCACCTGTGAAGAGGTGACTTCTGCCATTATTGTAAGTTTCTTGAGGTCTCCCCAGCCATGCAGAATGGTGAGTCAATTAAAATTCTTTTTTTTATAAATTACCCAGTCTTGGGCAGTTCTTTATTGCAATGCTAAAATGGACTAATACACCATGTAACTACTTTGGCTTCATAGTGGACAGAAAATATTTCTCTGTTCCTTGACTTTAGATTTGACCATATGACTTGCTTTGGCCAGTGAAATATTACTGAGTGTAATTTGAACAGTGCCTGTGTGGTTGGGTTTGTTCTCTTGTACTCTGTCTTTTGTCATGAGAAGAACATGCCTTGGAGAACTACTGGTACAGGATGAGAGACACATGAAGCTGATCTCAACCCTATCCACAGCTTAGAGCCAAGCCCAGAAGTTCTAAATCAGTCCTGTATCAGCTGAACTCCAGGGGACTTCACAGATATGTGAGTAATAAATGTATGCTTATACTTGTAACCATGGAATTTTAGAGGGGCTTGTTATACAACACTGTTTTGACAGTACCTGACTAATCCTGTTTGCCAGATTCAGTCTAATGATTACTCCAATCTACTAGACAGGCTGCTAAGTGAAAAGTTTTTCTGCCATGCACTCTTAACTAAAAAATCAGAGTTTTAAAAAATTACTTAAGGAGGCAGATAATGGATATTGAGGGCAATTAACAATGTCTACTACAATTTTAGAGTCTGCCTTTTTAGTAAGCATCTATCCGCCTCATTATTGAGATTCACCAGTGGTCACAACAGAGTCTTTTATAGGAGCAAGGTGCCTGTCTTCCTTGGTATTTTTTAGTCCTGAGCAACCTGTTTATTGTCAGATGTTGAACATCAAGCTATAACCACCCTTCATATAACTGCATTACAGCACAATTTATTAAATATAGTCATCATTATTTGAAATACTCAACTTAATAATATAATTAACACCATGAAAACATCAAACTGTGTCTTAAAGGGAAGTTAGTCATTAAAAACCTGGATATATTATATATATATAAGTTATATATATTATATATATATTAGTTATATATAGTTATATAGTTATACATATATAGTTATATATATAATATATTATATATTAATATAATATTTATTATAATATATATAATAATTTAATATATAAATAATATATATTTATTTATATTTATATATAATATATATATTAATATATATTATATATATAACTATATAGTTTTTTATATATATAACTATATATAGAACTAGTTCCTGAATTATTCATTTAATCAAATGATAGAAGTAAAATCATTAGATTTAACATTGTTTCCAAAGGAACCTATTGAATCTGCCAGCTTAGAGACAGGAAGAGGCTGCACACAAGAATGGCACACCAGCCGGCACTTGACTCGTGGTGCTTGGTTTTAGTGTAAGTGTGTATGTGGCAACTGGAGAACACAATAAAGTCATTATAGTTTTTTATTGCAGCTCTTGACCAAAGCAGGGAACTAGAGAAATCTAGTTCAGAGTAGACAAAATGAATGCAAACTGTACAGCCCACCTCCTTGCTCCAGCAGAGCCCCATGTCACCTGTAATAAACTGTATACTTTCACATCCCGTCTTGGATGGACTCCCCTAATGACAATCCCGTTGAAGAACGGACTAAGAAGAAAAGAGTGAAATGGAAAATTTGGAATTTAGAAGTGGATTTTGAGAAAGAGAGTTGAGAAGACTGGGGTCTTTAATCTGATTATGACAACTAGAAGGCTGAGAACATTTAATTATATGGAGGGTATAAAATAAAGATTGCAGCTAGCCTGGTAACAAAGCAAGATGATATCTTACAAAACAAGTTTTAAAAACTATGCACAGTGGCGCTTACCTATAGTACTAGTTAATTGGGAGGCTGAGGCAGGAGACTCACTTAAGCTCAAGAATCCAAGGCTGCAATGAGCTATGATCACCCCACCTCACTCCAGACTAAACAAAAGAGAGAGACCCCATCTGTAAAAAATAAATAAGCAAATAACTTTTAAAAATTAAAAAAAAAAAATGCAGCTGCCTAAAGAAGCTAAGCTTTCATAGTCTAAGAGCCCTGAAATATGCCAGCACCAAAATCACTTAGTTTAGCCACATTTTTAAATTTCGTACAGTGTGTTTTCCTACTTATTCTTTATTACCAAAAATTTTTATCCATTCTTATCCATTTAATTTTCCAGGAGAATTTTATAAAGTGAAATAGGAATTGCATCAAATAGAAAAATAATTTAGGTAAAAATGGAGTCTCTCGGCCAGGATCATGATATTTTCTGTAAGGAGACGATCTTCAGCAATCTCTCTCACTCCAGATAAGTATTTCTCCTGGGTGAGGATGCAGTGTGTCTCTCAAGAAAGCCTACATGTTTTCATATGCTGATTTGAGTGTTTATCTCCGCTTAGGTAATTCTAGTTGGTTGCAAAGTCGGCTGAGGCTCTTCCTTTATCTCCAGTAGGCTTCATCTCAGTTCAGTTTGGGGGGATAAGAGTGTGGTAAAGGAAATCAGAGCATGTCTGTGCAGTCCCTTTTGGCCCATCTTACATTACCATTATTTGATGTAGCATGATTAAAGTTCACTTTCTTCATCTTTGTATGTGTAAACTAAATATAAAATCCTAAGCCCCCTCACTGGCTGAATGGGTGGACTCCCTTGTGGCCAAAGAGACCCCAGAAAAACCTTAAAACTGAATTTCTGGCCATGACAAGATGGGAGGTCAGACACACCCCATGATAACTTCCCTCCCTTTTATGGTTTAAATGCAACAACTGACCATCATTAATGCTGAAACAGAGATCGTAAAATTCACAGAGCAGACTCTTTGTGGCAACAGAAAAACAAAGTATAAATAGGACCTAAGGCCACGCCAAGCAAGGGTTAAGTCACACACTCCTACACTTAAAGAATAAACTATGTTCTGACTGCCACAAGGTTTTTCTTTTCTCTAGCAGTTAAACAAACACGGGCCTCCAGATTAGCAATATTAAAACAATTACAACTCATTCTGTCACAGACACTGACAAGCTGTACCCCTGTTTCACCAGCCGTGACTATAGCTTGCTTTGGACAGGGGACTGACTTCAGTCACTTTCTCCTGACCGTAGATTGGTTCTGGTTGGTTTACAGAACCTGCACGCTGGAGTGCCTTCACGTCCGGAAAAGACCTTTTGACATATAAGGCCTAATTGTAATACATTTAAATGTTAAGTCGCCACCCCAAAATCAACATGGGTCTTACCACACACGCATGTTCCTTCAATACACATGCAGCAGGACTACCTTCACAAATATTCATGGCTCCTTGAATACCTCTTGAATACGTAGGTTTAGCCAATTCTTTCAGCATAAAGCTCCTATCGCAACCCCTCCTCCTTTGAGGAGCCTGTCTCTGGTCTTGGTCAGAGGCTGCGCTTCCCAGCCTGTGGGATGGCCACCTAGCAGGCTGTACACCTTTATAAGAAATAAAGTCTTCTTTTTCAAATTCATAAATTGTGGGGGCTTTTTTCAAGTTGACGTATGTCAGCTCAGCTTGATGATTTCACAACTAATATGACTGTCTTATGGATGTCAGAGATTTAGGTAACACTTATTTCCACATGGCAGTAGTGTTGTATACTTGTTTGGAAGAAAACACAAGCCACTTTTTGCTTTGCTCTTAACACCACCACAACAATCATCAACACAGAAGACTTCAGTCACCCAATATGCGGGGTTCTCTGCACCATCAAGTAAGCCATCAGTTCTGCAGCGGAAACCAACTGAGTGTCCTCCAATTCAATTCTGACTCTATCTACCTGGCAATAATGTCAGATCTGGCAAGTGGGGGATCAGTCCCCCAGATACCAGTCACAAGTCTGGGCACCAGCTTCAAGTTGGGGTTCCCGTAACTCCCTCTTTAGGTTTGATTAATTTGCTAGAATGGCTCACCAAACTCAGCGAAACACTTGCTTACATTTACTGGTTTATTATAAAGGACATTACAAAGGATAGAGATGAAGCAGTGCATAGCTGGATGGGCTGGGAGCTTTCATGCCCTCCCTGGGTGCGCCACCCTCCAGGAACCTCCACGCATTCAGCTATCCGGAAGCTCTCTTAGACCCGCCCTCTTGAGTTTTAACGGTAGCTTCTTCACTTAGGCATGATTAAAACATACAACCGTACTGAAATATGACTGGACAAAAAGAGTATGTTTTAAACACAGCAATGCCTGTCAGTGCAGATTCTTTTTGGCCTCTCTGTGTAGCATTTTTTCTTCCAGGATGTGGGGCAGGACACTCTCTGGCAGGTAAAAGGAGGATAGGAGAGCATCAGAAACAGATTCTTTTTATTGTAACAAGGGTTATTAGAGTTATAAGCCAGGAACTGTGGATGAAAATACATATATATATCACATAAGATCTATATATCATATTTTATATGTAGTAAATATCATATTATGCATACTGTATCATATTATATGTATAAAATACATCAGAGCATGTCTATGCAGTCCATTTTGGCCCATCTTACATTACCATTATTTGATGTAGCATGATATATAAAATATATCATATTTTATGCATACTATATATATATATATAAAATATCACAATATCTAAAATGATGCAGTCACCATTATTTTGTTGCTGTGTCCTCCCCTTCCCCTCACCCCCCAGGTAGATTTAGCCAGTAAATTTCAGTGGAAAGGCTACTGACTTTGAACCAGTACAGGCCTGGATCAGTATCTCACTAGAGTCATTCAAACGATGTGTAACCTTCACCCGAGGGACTTGATTCTCTGGACCTCAGTATCTTCATCTATTAAATAGGAAAGAAAGCAATGGTAAAGATACATGAAGATCAACCAAGATCACACGATAATAAGTGTTTAGTATAATGTCTGATATTATGAGCAGGCCCCAAATAAAAATTACCTGCTATTAATGGCAACAGCAATAATAAGATATTTCTAAATCACGTAATATCAAATAATGATGAAAACCTGGCTCAGGCTGTGTAATCAACTAGATGTATATTTAAATCTTAGCTGTACCAATTAGAAACTATGTAAATACACAGAATATATTCACACCTCTGGCAAGTTACATAACACCTCTGAAAATAAGTTCCCACATCTATAATATAGAAAATAATACAAACCTTATCAAGTTAAAATGAAAGTTAAATGAGATTCTGTGTATAAGAAATTCAGCCTGGTTTCTGGCACATGTGATGGTAACAACCATTGTATTATGACTGTTGTTAGACATTGTAAAGGCTAAGGTCTGCTAGGGTATGGAAAGCTGTTAAAAAGGTACCGTAGGTAAGGAAGTGCTAAAATTGCAGCAATCAACACTCTATCACCATGACTATAATTACCATCACTACAACCTCCACTACCAATATTATTAAAGATTGACTTAGCAATTCCAAACTTCTAAAGGTCAGAATTTAACAGATGATTACAATGAGTGGTGGATACATATAAGACAAAAGTATTCTCGAAAATTTCTAGTCTCTGCACACTCACCGTCATCCTGTAGACTGACTTCTCATTGACAAATGAATCTTCCCTAAATGCAATTTATTTTGTTTTAAGTCCAGATAATAGAATCAAGATTTCCTATGTTGATCATCTAAAAAATAGTACTTGGACTTTTCTACAAAAAGTTCAAACCTAGCTAAGTAGGTGTTCTTCCCCAAACCTAGGAAGGCCATGATGATTACTATATAGAAATTCGAAAGCCTCCACATCTTTTTTTTTTCTTTTCAGTATCTTTAACCTGCTGGTGATCGTATTTCTGAATTTCAGTAAGCTTCCATGCCTCTTATTGAGCAATCTAGGACCTTAATTTCTTGAATTAGAGTAGAAACACATCAATGAATTTTACTCATCAGGAAGCATTGAATTATTTTCCTTAGAAGCAGCTAGATTCAGTATCTGAGAAAAATACAAAAGTGAAACTAAATTCAGTCTTCATGATCAGGAAGTTAGAAAAGGACTTACTCTTGAGAGTGACTAGAGTGGAATATATCAGCCTTTGGAAGAAATAACATATCCCAGAGAACAGAACTAGATGAGAGGTGGGAGATGTAGTTTATTTTTCTGGGTCCTACATGATCATCTGTATAATCTGATTTAAATTCTGCACTGTTGACATGTGTCATATTATTTCGTTACCAGTATACTGGGATTAATCAGAAACATAGAGAAAGAGATGAAGGTGAAGATGAACTAGGCAGTTCATCATTTGTTTGCTCTCGTTAATTGCTGCAACAACTTAATGAAGAGCTATCTTTGTTTTAGAGATGGTGAAACTGAAGCTTATACGACTAAATTACTCACATATATTAACATCTGGATGGCAGCAGAGACAAGATTTGAGACTCAGTAGTCTGGGGTCAAGGTCACTATTCTCTTTTTGTTCCATGCTATGCTGTCTTAAAACAACAACAACAACAGCAAAATAACAAAAAACAAAAATGACCTTTGTTTCTCCTGCCCTAAATAAAATAACTGACTTTATCCACCTCCGCCTCTACGGATACAAATTTTCTTTAGTAACTCTTGCTACTGTTTTTTTTTTTCCCCAAACAAACGTTTATTTTAGGTTCAGGGTACATGCACAGGTTTGTTACATAGCTAAACTCATGTCACAGGGATTTGTGGTCCAGATTATGTTGTCACCCAGATACCAAGCCTAGTACCCAATGGTTATTATTTCTGATCCTCTCTCTCCTTCCACTCTCTATTCTCAAAAATGGACAAATGGTATCTAACTAAACTAAGAGCTTCTGCACAGTGAAAGAAATTATCAACAGAGTAAACAGACAGCCTACAAAATGGGAGAAAATATTTGCAATCTATGCATCTGACAAAGGTCAAATATCCAGCATCTATAAGGAACTTAGACAAATTTAAAGGAAGAAAACAAACAACTCCGTTGAAAAGTGGGCAAAGGACATGAAGAGACACTTTTTTTTTATTGCATTTTAGGTTTTGGGGCACACGTGACGAACATGCAAGATTGTTGCATAGGTGCATACGTGGCAGTGTGATTTGCTGCCTTCCTCCCCTTCACCTATATCTGGCATTTCTCCCCATGCTATCTCTCCCCAACTCCCCATCCCCCACTATCCCTCCCCTATTTCCCCCCTACAGACCCCAGTGTGTAGTGCTCCCCTCCCTGTGTCCATGTGTTCTCATTGTTCAATACCTGCCTATGAGTGAGAACATCCAGTGTTTGATTTTCTGCTCTTGTGTCAGTTTGCTGAGAATGATGGTTTCCAGGTTCATCCATGTCCCTACAAAGGACACGAACTCATCGTTTTTGATGTTTCCATCATTTTCCATGGTGTATATGTGCCACATTTTCCCTGTCCAATCTATCATCAATGAGCATTTGGGTTGGTTCCAGGTCTTTGCTATTGTAAACTGTGCTGCTATGAACATTTGTGTGCATGTGTCCTTATAGTAGAACGATTTATAATCCTTTGGATATATACCCAGTAATGGGATTGCTGGGTCAAATGGAATTTCTATTTCTAGATCCTTGAGGAATCGCCACACTGTCTTCCACAATGGTTGAACTAATTTACATTCCCACCAACAGTGCAAAAGTGTTTCTATTTTTCCACATCCTCTCGAGCATCTGCTGTCTCCAGATTTTTTAATGATTGCCATTCTAACTGGCATGAGATGGTATCTCAATGTAATTTTGATTTGCATTTCTCTAATGACCAGTGATGATGAGCATTTTTTCATATGTTTGTTGGTCTCATGTATGTCTTCTTTTGTAAAGTGTCTGTTCATATCCTTTGCCCACTTTTGAATGTGCTTGTTTGGTTTTTTCTTGTAAATCTGTTTTAGTTCTTTGTAAATTCTGGATATCAGTCCTTTGTCAGATGGGTAAACTGCAAAAAATTTTTCCCATTCTGTTGGTTGCTGATTCACTCTAATGACTGTTTCTTTTGCTATGCAGAAGCTGTAGAGTTTGATCAGGTCCCATTTGTCTATTTTGGCTTTTGTTTCCAATGCTTTTGGTTTTTGGTCATAAAGTCCTTGCCTACGCCTATGTCCTGAATGGTTTTGCCTAGGTTTTCTTCTAGGGTTTTTATGCTGTTAGGTCTTATGTTTAAGTCTTTAATCCATTTGGAGTTAATTTTAGTGTAAGGTGTCAGGAAGGGGTCCAGTTTCTGCTTTCTGCATATGGCTAGCCAGTTTTCCCAACACCATTTATTAAACATGGAATCCTTTGCCCATTGCTTGTTTTTGTCAAGTTTGTCAAAGATCAGATGGTTGTAGATATGTTGTGTTGCCTTTGAGGCCTCTGTTCTGTTCCATTGGTCTATATCTCTGTTTTGGTACCAGTACCATGCTGTTTTGATTACTGTAGCCTTGTAGTATAGTTTGAGGTCCAGTAATGTGATGCCTCTGGCTTTGTTCTTTTTGCTTAGAATTGACTTGGCTATGCGGGCTTTCTTTTGGTTCCATATGAAGTTTAAGGTGGTTTTTTCCAGTTCTGTGAATAAGGTCATTGGTAGCTTGATGGGGATAGCATTGAATCTGTAAATTACTTTGGCCAGTATGACCATTTTCATGATATTGATCCTTCCTAACCATGAACATGGAATGTTTCTCCATCTGTTTGTGTCCTCTCTTATTTCGTTGAGTAATGGTTTGTAGTTCTCCTTGAAGAGGTCCTTTACGTTCCTTGTTAGTTGTACTCCTAGGTATTTTATTCTCTTTGTAGCAATTGTGAATGGTAGTTCATTCTTGATTTGGCTCTCCTTAAGTCTGTTATTGGTGTATAAGAATGCTCATGATTTCTGCGCATTGATTTTGTATCTTGAGATTTTGCTGAAGTTGCTTATCAGTTTCAGGAGATTTTGGGCTGAGACGATGGGGTCTTCTAGATATACAATCATGTCATCTGCAAATAGAGACAATTTGACTTCCTCCTTTCCTATTTGAATACCCTTTATTTCTTTTTCTTGCCTGATTGCTCTAGCTAGAACTTCCAGTACTATATTGAATAGGAGTGGTGAGAGAGGGCATCCTTGTCTAGTGCCAGATTTCAAAGGGAATGCTTCCAGTTTTTGCCCATTCAGTATGATATTGGCTGTTGGTTTGTCATAAATAGCTTTTATTATTTTGAGATACGTTTCATCAATACCTAGTTTATTGAGGGTTTTTAGCATAAAGGGCTGTTGAATTTTGTCAAAGGCCTTCTCTGCATCAATTGAGATAATCATGTGGTTTTTGTCTTTGGTTCTGTTTATGTGGTGAATTACATTTATAGACTTGTGTATGTTGAACCAGCCTTGCATCCCCGGGATGAATTCTACTTGATCTTGGTGGATAAGCTTTTTGATGTGCTGTTGTAATCGGCTTGCCAGTATTTTATTGAAGATTTGTGCATCTATGGTCATCATGGATATTGGCCTGAAGTTTTCTTTTCTTGTTGTGTCTGCTGGGTTTTTGTATCAGGATGATGTTGGTCTCATAAAATGATTTGGGAAGGATTCCCTCTTTTTGGATTATCTGGAATAGTTTCAGAAGGAATGGTAGCAGTTCCTCTTTGTATGTCGGTAGAATTCGGCTGTGAACCCATCTGGACTTGGGCTTTTTTTTGGGTGGTAGGCTCTTAATTGCTGCCTCAACTTCAGACCTTGTTATTGGTCTATTCAAGGTTTCGACTTCTTCCTGGTTTAGGCTTGGGAGGAGGCAAGTGTCCAGGAATTTTTCCATTTCTTCCAGGTTTTCTAGTTTATGTACATAGAGTTGTTTGTAATAATCTCTGATGATGGTTTGAATTTCTGTGGAATCTGTGGTGATATCCCCTTTAACGTTTTTTATTGCATCTATTTGGTTATTCTCTCTTTTCTTTTTTATTAATGTGGCCAGTGGTCTATTTTGTTGATCTTTTCAAAAAACCAGCTCCTGCATTTATTGATTTTTTGAAGGGTTTTTTGTGGAAGAGACACTTTTCACAAGAAGACATATAGATATTATTAACTTCCCTAAGGTTCACAAGCAGGTGGTAAATCATCTAAGACCACCCTACCGCACTCGACCCCACCTCACATGCCAGGGTTACACTACTGGAGAAAAACCCGTTGGAACCAATGCAATGTCCAGGCTATAGAGGCCCACCTCAAGCTCCATTTTGTAAGGGCTGCAGATTAACTGAGTTGCTAATTCCTGGGCATGAGAATCTTTTTGCTATTATCACTTGAGGCCTATGTCTGTTTGTAGCACCTGGAGGAGTTCCTTATTTTGCAATTTTATACTATCAACAGAAAAGATTTCTTGAGATGAACTGTGTGAATGAGACTATAAATTCACATCCTATTGCTCTAGCTTTATTTGATACTCACACAGACAGAAGGCCCTTTCTTAAGCTGACAACCTATAATGAAAGTTTATTACCTTGTGGGCTAGATAAAATGCACAAGAATATGTCTGGTTTAGATAGCTATCTTTTATAAATGAGAATGTTCTTTTAAAAAATCCTTTATTGTTAATCAAATATAGTTATATGTACTACATAGAAAGAATGGTGTTCTCCCTAGGGTGGAGAACAATTATGTTTTCTAGGAAATGGTTTTTAATGTTCATATCAGTTGTATCTAGATAGTAAAATGTGGTAATTCTTTTTACTTTTTTTTTTTTTTTTTTTTTAAAGACGGGGTTTCACCATGTTGGTCAGGCTGGTTTTGACCTCAGGTGATCTGCCTGCCTTGGCCTCCAAAGTGCTTGGATTACAGGCGTGAGCCACCACGCCCGGTGATTCCTTTTACTTTCTTTTGTTTTTTTATATTACTTGAATTCTTTAGAATGAGCATGTATTATATATTATTTTCACATAATTTATATGAGGTATTCCATTATAACATTGTATATGGGATACATAAAATCCCATCTCTTAAAATGTGTTATGCTATAAGTAAAGATAATATTATAAATTAGATTGCAGTGTTACAACTGTATAACAGTAAAACCAATAGAGTATGTGAATGAGCTTACATTGAACTGAGAAGGTCCCAATCCGAAAAATAACAAAGCAGTCACTTCCAAACAACCCCTCACACATTAGTTTCCTCCCATTTTGGCATGGATGCTGGGTGAATGATGCAAGCCTACTGACAGTCACATAATATCCCAACGCACATTACAGCAAGGCATGATATTAAAGTGTTTGGCTGTATTTATTAGGCTAAAACAATAATTTTGTTCAAATGGTTCAGGAGTAATGACGCTTATTAATTTAACTTAGAGACTGCCTCCTCCTCCCCATACTTCTAGCTCAATTCTTTATTAACTCGCATATGTGCCCCAATCCCTACCTCAGGTAGTGTTATTTATTTACCTACTTTTTGTATGAAGCAGAACCCATAGAAGGAATAGAGCTAAGAGGATGGGTTGATCTAAACAATAAAGGGTTGACATGGAGGGAGAAGAAAGACAGAAAACCATACAGGTAGGTTTAAGTGAATATTTGGAGAGTTTAGCTTCTGAAAGACTGTATATATATATATGTGTGTGTGTGTATATATATATACATATATATATGTATATATATGTGTGTATGTATGTATATATATGTGTATATATATGTATGTATATATATACACACACACATATATACCTATACATATATGTGTGTGTGTATATATATACGTATATATAAAACAAAGTACCTATAAAATGTATCTAAACTCAGAGTGGAAATGAATGAATTTTGGAAGTATTGTTAGCTATCAATTTGTTGCCTATAATGGTTTTTTATTATCAAGCTTTTATCAAGTAAGTGTTAATATTTGTTTCTAATTATTGTTGGCTTTCTGACGGGTGCCTTTTTGAATACCATTCTATGCAAAGACTGAGTTATGTAGACTCCTAACTTCTATCTAGTTTCAACTTCAATATAAACAAAATACTTTTCTGGTATCAGTAATAAATATCTTTATAAAGAGGAAAGGGCCTGGGCACAGTGGCTCGCACCTGTAATCCCAGCACTTTGGGATGCCGAGGCAGGTGGATCACGAAGTTGGGAGTTTGAGACCAGCCTGGTCAACATGGTGAAACCGTGTCTCTACTAAAAATACAAAACTTAGATGGATGTGGTGACGTGCTCTTGTAATCCCAGCTACTTGGGACGCTGAGACAGGAGAATGGTTTGAACCCGGGAGGCAGAGATGGCAGTGAGCTGAGATTATGCCACTGCACTCCAGCCTGAGTGACAGAACAAGACTCCATCTCAAAAAAAAAAAAAGGAGAAAGGGTAATATGATTCGTAGTGTACAGAGAGAGAGAGAGAGAGAGAGAGAGGAGAGAGAAACGTGACTAGTAGTGCACAACTAGGAAATACCTTTATTCTAGTTTCCTTTGATTTCTCTTCTTCATTCACATACTTTGCTAATATTCTATGATGACTCCAATTCTCCATCAGAACAGTTACCTTGAGTTTTGGCTAATTTCAGAGGCTCTTAAATTTCTATGTTTATCTCTTATAGTAGAAAATATTTATAAGCTTCTCTTTTGTAGTTCAAAATATTGTTCCTAATTTTCTGCTACAATGCTCAATTTAAGACCAAGAAGGCCAAAAACCTTGTGATTGACAATGATAGTGATTAGCAGCCTGGACTAAGAAAGCAGTGCGTTATCAAACCATAAGGACTAGCCCTGACATCAGGACAGAGGTGCCAGGGCAGGGCTTCTCTAACAGTTTTCACTGAAAAAAGAAACAGACTATTTACTTTGTGTTCTCTTTTTTTTTTTTTTTTTTTTTTTTTTTTTTTTTTTTTTTTTTTTTTGAGACGGAGTTTCGCTCTTGTTACCCAGGCTGGAGTGCAATGGCGTGATCTCGGCTCACCGCAACCTCCGCCTCCTGGGTTCAGGCAATTCTCCTGCCTCAGCCTCCTGAGTAGCTGGGATTACAGGCACGCACCACCGTGCCCAGCTAATTTTTTTGTATTAGTAGAGATGGGGTTTCACCATGTTGACCAGGATGGTCTCGATCTCTTGACCTCGTGATCCACTCGCCTCGGCCTCCCAGAGTGCTGGGATTACAGGCATGAGCCACCGCGCCCGGCCCAACAGCCATTTTAATAGTTGTTTCTTTCTGTAAGAAACACATGTAATATAAAGATGTATTGAGTTCTACGGATTTCATAAAAACTTGACTTGGAGAAAGTATACTTTTCACACACAAAAAACAAAAATGCATTACTCCCTTCCTTTCCTATTGTTTTCAGGCGATTATCTCCAGCAATAAACTTTTTTTTAATGTTTCATAAAATAAGGACTAAATCATACTCATTGCATTATTTTCATTATTTTTCTTTTGAGGCATCGAATCACCAATAGGGTTTTGAAAGTGCATACCACAGATGAGTAATATGTCTAACATTTCAATTAAACACATTATGGCTGAAAATTAAGTATCTAGTTCAAAAGTTCAACAGAACTTAGATAAATCAGTTGTTTACCATGAGACCTGCTGCTAAGTGTGGATATGTCTTGTCAATTTGTAAAAAGAGAGCATCAACTATTGCTCTATTAGAGTTTTCTTGCTTTTTTCGCATCTTTCATCTCAAATTGTTCTTGTGCTTTCACTTTTTAAAAACAGTCCTGCTGGCTTTAGTTCACTTCTTTGGCTTCACAGCTTCAAGGAAGGTTTTAAAGACAGAGGTCACATATCACCCTAGCAACCTGGTTGGAGAGAAGAAGTGATGTTTCCTAAAAGATTATAAAGCAAATCAATCCTCTGGCTGATTTATTAGATAGAGCTAGCCACTTGTTCTTAACTGGTCATGTTGTCCTGGTGAAATGTGACCAATGCTGGGTCTTAAAGGTGTTAAAAGTATTTTCTAAAAGCGTTAGGTGCAATGCCAAGATCAGCTCTTTATTCTCAAAAGAGCACATTAGCAAATAACTGCTAAATTAGTGTGAACTATTTGTGTGTCTGTGTGTGTGTGTGTGTGTGTGTGTGTAAGCAAAAATCAAATAGCTGGTAAATTAGGCTGAACATGAATAGGCACTGTTGAAGAATGTGTAAAACTATAGATGTAACCTGGTAAAAAGTTGCAAATTGAATAATTATGTTGCAGTCTCAATATGGACACATAGTCTCTTTTCATTTGTTATTAAAGAAAACAAACAGGCCCAGCACGGTAGCTCACGCCTGTAATCTCAGCACTTTGGGAGGCCAAGGTGGGTGGATCACAAGGTCAAGAGATCAAGACCATCCTGGCCAACATGGTGAAACCTTGTCTGTACTAAAAATACAAAAAAATTAGCTGGGTGTGGTGGCGTATGCCTGTAGTCCGAGCTACTCAGGAGGCTGAGGCAGGAGAATCGCTTGAACCCGGGAGGTAGAGATTGCAGTGAGTCGAGATCACGCCACCACACTCCAGCCTGGTAACAGTGCAAGACTCTGTCTCGAAACAAAAAAGAAAAAACAAAGAACAGTCACTTAAGGTGGCTACACACACAGGTATACTCAGTACTGACTACTAAGAGATACTTTGCTTCTGTTTTCCTCTCTCCTGCCATGTGTGGGTTTTCCTATCACTGAGGGCTTCCAATTGTGAATTAATACTTTTCTCTTTATCTTTCTTCTGCAATTTCTAGATCAACACTGGAACCAAACATTTTTCACGCTTCTGTACCAACATACCAGAAAGTTAGAAACACTAAGCGCAGCTATTAAAAAGTAGAAACATCTCTCAATATTGTATATTATTCTTAACTCCCATCTTTTTTTCTCTTTATTATCAAATTTCAGCTTGGTCCAAGAGAAAGAAGTAAATAAAGAAAATTCCAGGGCCGGGTACAGTGGTTCATGCCTGTAATCCCAGCACTTTGGGAGGCCGAGGCGGGTGGATCACCTGAGATTCGGAGTTCGAGACCAGCCCGGCCAATATGGTGAAACCTCGTCTCTACTAAAAATGCAAAAATTAGCTGGGCATGGTGGCTTGCACCTGTAGTCCCAGCTGCTCAGGAGGCTGAGGCAGGAGAATCACTTGAACCTGGGAGGTGGAGGTTACAGTGAGCCAATATCACACCACTATACTCCAGCCTGGGTGACAGAGTGAGACTGTCTCAAAAAAAAAAAAAAAAAATTCTAGATAGATGACAGAAGGATTTGGGGCTTGTGAAAGTCATATTATTGCTAGCAGACAACAGCTCTCTGGCTCTTTGGTAGCTCTCTGTGCAAACCATTCCAAAGTGATAATTGTCAAACTTTCCCCCACACTAAGAGAAGCATTATGTTAGAGCATAATCTCTACTGAATTCCAACAGCAAATCACTTTTGGCCAAGAGCTAAATGGACTCTTAACCACCATCTTATCTAAATAGCTTTATTACTGATAGAATATGTTAGAAAGGAGGACAATGAGAGACCCTCAGAATTTGGCTTATTAAGAGGAAAGCTTAAGAATGAGTGCCCATGTCCTTGCTTTATAACTGAATGCGGGTTCAGCTGCTCACTGCTTGCAAAGTCTATTAACAAGGACGAGGCTCCGTAGAAAGGAAATGACTTTATTTGCCAAAGCTAGCAATGGGAAAGTGGTTCAGGCTCCTGCCTTAATTGCTTCAAATTTGGGGCAGAAAGGAAGAGTTTAAAAGGGAAGTTTGGCATGAGGGATATGCAGAATGGGGAGAGGCAGTACATGTCTACGTGACTTGTTCTGATGATTTATCTTGAGCTATCGCCCCATCTGCTGAATGGGCTGGTACCATGGCAGGCACACCCAGGTTGTAAATTAACCAGAGCCTTGAAGTGGTCTCCTTATGGGGGAGAATTTCACAGGCACCTGGATTGTTTTAAGATCTCATCTCTGAAACTTTGAAGCAAACATATAGTTACATAAGCTAGCGGTGTAAGGAGTGCCTGGTGGATAAAGAGCAAAGGTTATAATCACATTCCTGAGACCTAAGGAGTGAGTAACCATGGAAAACAAGAAAAGGAAAAAAGGAAAAACTGTTTTTAAGAAAAACGAGTACTCAGTTACACTTCTAGGTAATTACATTCTGATCATTATGATGTCACAGGATGAGAGTGTAAGAAGAAAATATTTTAGCAAGAATTCAAGAACATAATAAAATTGTAAATAGCATATACAGCCTATTTTCTCTACAATCTGAAGACTAATTGCATGGCCTATTGGTGTAAGGCTCAGTATTCATTTTCTGTCCCTTTCCACCTCCCGAATTCAAATTTTTTTTCTCCTTTATGTTGGTGTTTTTTCTGTGTCTGATTCTGCAAACCCATAAAAATATTAACTGATGGTTTAAACGTTGTCTGATAACTCTCTCCTGCACTTCCCAAAGGACTATAAAACCATAACCTTGTAGTAGCGTAATCTGGCACTATATTTCAAAAGACTTTAAAAATTCATTCTCTTTGACCGAGAAATTTTACTACAAGGAATTTTCTAGTAGGGAAATAATCAGGAATGTGCACAAAATCAGCTATAAGATCTGAATTGTACATAATTTTAAAAGTATAAATGATCAAAATGTCCATCGATAAGAGATTGCTAAAATTAATTCTGGTATATTAATACAGTGAAATAATATGTGGACAATAAAAATATTTTGTTATAATAATATAAGATTGTCTTACACTACTGCATGAACAGAACAAGTCATAGAAAAGATACAAAATATTATTTTTCAGAAATAATTTTTAAGAATCTGCTCTCCCTGCCATCTTGGAACCTGTGGAGGTCTACTGGAAATAGGACTTTTAAAACATTTCTGGAAAGACATAGTCCAATGCCAAGGTCAATTTTCTTGACTATAAATAGGGTTTCCAAAACCAAAGGGAACACACAGCTCTTCTTAAAACTGAAGGTGGTTATGCCTGAAGTGAAACTGTCTTCTATTTGGGCAAGAGATGTGCTTATGTACGTGTGCTTATACATAGCGCAAATAACAACCCAGTGATGCCTGGGGGTAAACCAAACAAAAGAAGATAATCTGGGAAAAGGTAACTGTGTCCATGCAAATAGTGGCATGATTTGCGCCAAATCCTGAAGCAACCTGCTTATTAAGGGCACTGGACACAGAATCCGTGTGAAGCTGTACCCCTAAAGGATTTAAATTGATGAAAAGTAAATAAATAAAGGGGAGATTTGTGCTCTGGTATTTTTGTTAAGTGGCTTTTAAAAAGTATTGCCCTGAATTGAGTTGTTGCATACTTAAAATGGTGAAGTTTATCAGCATTTTCAGAGTATAAGGAAGTCAGAGAACTATATGAATGATGAATTGAAGGGTGATTACAGAGATTTAGACGATAACAAGGGTTTTAGTGTATCTTAGTAAAAGGGCTTATTGAGTGAATGGTGAGGGATTAATAAGCTTTGGGAAAAGTGGAAAAGTGACTGCCTTCCTCATTATAACGAGAGTTAGTGAAAGAAGCTTAAAATTATCTCTTAAATTACCTTGTAAGAGTATGTACTTATTCAATATAGTTTGGGAAACTGAAAAGCAAAAATGGGAATTAGAAATGATTTGAATGGAGATTATGTTGATGGTTTTTGGCAACTCCTTTGGATAGTCTAGGACAAGATACCCTTGGAATTTGTGGCTTGACAAAGAATTCCTCCCCTTAACTTGGAGTAAGTAATGTATGAACTGCAAATATCAAAATAAAACCATATAATTTTATCTCAAAAAATGTATGCACATATCTACAAATCAAAACAGCAATAACTAGAAGAATACACATTCAAAGACCAATAGAGAGCAAAGATTTCATGAGATTATGGTTCAGAGAGAGAGATAGACATGTCATATGCTATTCTTTAATTTTCCTGACTGAAGAAGCTTCACTTAAGTAATCAAATAGGACACTAAGTTGCTGGGGTTTTTTTGAGATGAGGTCTTTGTCACCTAGGCTGGAGTGCAGTGGTAGAATCTTGGCTCACTGCAACCTTCACCTCCCAGGCTCCAGTGATCCTCCTACCTCAGCCTCCAGAGTAGCTGGGACCACAGGTGAATGCTACCACGCCTGGCCAATTTTTTTATAGAGATGAGGTTTTGCCATGTTGGCCAGACTGGTCTCAAACTCCTGAGCTCAGGTGATCTGCCTGCCTCAGCCTCCCAAAGTGCTGAGATTACAGGTGTGAGCCACTGCATCCGGCCACTAAGTTGCTGTTTTTAAATTAGCTGATAAACATAGGTATTTACAATTGAAAAGTTTTATCACCAACATATTACTAGTCCTTGGTTAAAAAAAGAAAGCAATTATCAAGAGAGATCAAATTCTGTCCTATTCACCCTTTGCCTCAGGAAATAAAAAATGAGAAATTCGATTTACCAGACTAGTTCAGAAAAGTTGCCAAATCTTGTTATGGGACATGTAAATGAAATATACTGTATGCTTAGCTAAGAATGCGATTTGTTCGATCCTTGTCAATGTACTAGTGTCAGAGAATGTAGGTACCTATCTTTTTATTTACTTATGTTCAGGCTAAGAGAGTTATACTGGGAGAGAGGGAAAAAGGCTCAAATAGAGAGAGAAAAAAGAAAGCTCAAACCTGGGTAATCAAGAAGCAAACACAGAATGCCAGGGAAACAAACTATAGAAATATAGGGAGTGATAATACTACACATTATTAGAATGACCAAAATCTATAACGCTGACAACACCAAATGTTGACAAGGATATGGAGCAACAGGAACACTCATTCACTGCTGGTGAGAATGCGAAATGATATAGCAGCTTTGAAAGACAGTATGACATTTTCCTACAGAACTAAACATATTATTATTATATGATTCAGCAATTGTACCTCTTAGTATTTACCCAAATTAGTTGAAAACTTGCAGTACATAAAAACCTGCATACTGATGTACCTAGATGTCTTTCAGTAGGTGAATGCATAAATAAAAATTGTGGTATATTCAGACAGCAAACTACTTAGCAATAAAAAGATATGAGTTAGCATCATGAAATAACTTGGAGGAACCTTAAATGCATATGACTAAGAAAAAGAAAGCAATCTGAAAGGGCTGTATACTGTATGAATCCAAGTATATGACACTGGAAAAGGTGTGGAGACAGTAAAAATGTGGTGACAGAGAAAAGATAAGTGGTTGCCAAGGGTTAGAGGGCAGGGAGGGATGAATAGCGGGAGCACAGAGGATTTTTAGGGAAGTGAAACTATTCCACATGATATTACCACAATAAACACATCTTCCTACACATTTGTCAACACCCATCGAATGTACAACACCAAGAATAAACCTTGATATGAACTATGGACTTTGAGTGATAATGATGTCTTAACGTAGGCTCATGATTGTAGCAAATGTACCACTGTGGTATGGGATTTTGATAGTGGAGAAACTGCGTACGTGAGTACAAGGAGTATATACGAAATTGCTGTACCTTTCATTCATCCATTCAATTTCACTGTCAGTCGAAACCTGTTCTGAAAAATAAATTATATTTTAAAAATATAAGGAATATTTTACATTGCTGAGAGCATAATTTTAATTCTTCAAGTGTAAAATAAACAATGACATAATAAAAAAGAGGAAAAGGCTTTAGACGCAGAGAGAGGGGAAAGGAGCGGGAATTTTTCTCCTAAGGATAGATGGCCTCCTAACCGATGGTTATCAAATATTTATTTGTTCTCCTAGGCCATGTGCATGTTTGTCCTCAGTGGATTTTATGTTGCTAGATTGCTTCTTACTCATCGACTCATCTTCTTTCATGTTCTTCTCTAGTTTTCCATTTATTTGTGCTGCTTTTAGCTTGGCTTGTCTGATTTCTATGTACTTTCATTACCCCTCTTCTTCAGTATAAAACAAATGGTAAATACAAACTCTGAGACCTGAAGACGGGGCATGTGGCTTCCTGGAATAAATGTCTCATTATAAAGTGCTCATAAAAAATCTTCCTTCCAAAATCAATTATAGCTTTACGTTTCCAAGCACACAGAAAAATACAGAAAACCAACATTACACTCAAAGTAAAACTACAGTAGTAGTAATTCTGGCATAAAACTATTTGCCGCTGCCTACTGTATTTGTCTCAATGGAAAGACCAACTCATTCAACAGGCTATTGTTTTTTAGAAAGCACTAAAATGTCTGCTAAACAGCATGATAGTGTCAGAGGTATTATACTGGCGGAGTGACTCCATCTTGAATATGAACTGTGTAAAATAAGGCTGAGACCGACTGGCTGCATTCCCAGGAGGTTAGGTGTTCTTAGTCACTGGATGAGAGTGGAGATTGGCACAAGGTACAGGTTACAAAGACCTTACTGATAA
The DNA here is from genome assembly GCF_030222135.1 of Aotus nancymaae. Lineage (NCBI taxonomy): Eukaryota > Metazoa > Chordata > Mammalia > Primates > Aotidae > Aotus > Aotus nancymaae. Next base: position 3,723,649 of record NW_026988447.1, on the reverse strand, counting down.
AAGGATGCACTAAAGAAGCTGACCAAACCCCACCAAAGACAAGACGTTGACCAAAGTGACCTCTGGTCATGCTCACTGCTCATTATTTGTTAATTATAATGCATTAACATGCTAAAAGACATTTCCCCCAGTGCCTTGACAGTTTATAAATGTCAAGGCAACATCAGCAAGTTACTCTATACGGTCAGAAAGGAGAGGAAACCTCAGATCCAGGAATTGCCCACCCCTTTCCCAGAAAACTCATGAATAATTCATCCTTTGTTTAGCATATAATCAAGAAGTAACTACAAGTATACTTAGTCAACAGCCCATGCTGCTGCTCTGCCTATGGAGTAGCCATTCTTATGTTTCTTTACTTTTTTCTTTTTTTTTGAGATGGGGTGTCACGCTGTTGCCCAGGCTGCAGTGCAATGGCACTATCTCGGCTCACCACAACCTCTGCCTCCTGGGTTCAAGCTAGTCTCATGTCTCAGCTCCCCAAGTAGCTGGGATTACAGGTGCCCGCCACCCCTCCTGGCTAATTTTTTTTTTGTATTTTTAGTAGAGATAGGGTTTCACCATGTTGGTCAGGCTAGTCTCAAACTCCTGACGTCAGGTGATCCACCCACCTTGACCTCCCAAAGTACTTTCTTAATAAACTTGCTTTCACTTTACTCTATGAACTCACCCTGAATTCTTTCTTGCACGAGGTCAAAGAAGCCGCTCTTGGGGTCTGGATGGGGACCCCTTTCTGGTAACAATATGATGCTATTTATTACACATATAGGAATAACGGACTTATTTCCTCTTTGTCTAAAAAACTTTTTTAAAAACTCAAAGATTTGACATTCTAGACTATTTCCAAAAAAATTCCAAATCCTATTATAAGATATGTAGATGAGATATAATATCAACTTGGCTAGGGATGCATACAGGTGATATTTGTAGAATATTCAGTGTAATGGTGCACCCTTCATCTTACTGGCTGTCTCTGCCCACCTTGGGACAGCATCTGCAGAAAGTCAGTAGGCATGTTAAAACAAAGGAATGATCATCAACACTGAGTGGAGTGAGAGTTACTATGGACCTTCCTAATGCTTTAGAAGCCAGCGGAAATAACTCAATAAACCCTGTGCCAGCCAGTTAACTGTAGACTTAGGGAAGAATTGGGAACAGTCAAAACAGTCAGTATAAACTACTTTATTGAGAAGCTTTCATCTAAAGGACAGTGGAGAGATGAGGCATGCCTGAAGGATTATTTGAGACCAGAAGATAATTTTTTCAAAGATGAGAAAAATTACAGTAATTTGGCATGATGTTGGGTATAATTCAGTCAGAGTGGGGGAATCGCATAGAAGAAAGTTGAAAGAATTGTTGCAGCAATGTCTGAGCGTATTAGAGTAAATGGAATATAGTGCATGAGAGGCAGGGTTAGCCTTTGATAAAGACTCATCTGTAGAAACAACAGATAAGAGCATATACAGGACGGATTGAGGCTGCCTACATACTTTGTGACCCAAGTACAAAATGAAAACGCAGGACCCTGGCTAAGGGAAGTCAATCTATTTTCCTTAGGATCTGGCTGCCCCAACCACAGTGGATGGGCATATTAGTTAGGATTCTCCAGAGGAGCAGAACCAGTAGGGTGTGTGTGTGTGTGTTTTGTGTGTGTGTGTGTGTGTGCGCGCGCATGCACACTAGTAAATCTAAAATTATGGAGGCTAGCAAGTCTAAAATTTTCCCAGGCTGAAAACCTGGGAAGAACTGATGTTGCAGGTCAAGTCCAAAGATAATCTGCTGGCAGAATCTCCTCTAGCTCTGCTTGTGGTGGGTCAATCTTTTGCTGTATTCAAGCCTTCAACTGATTGGAAGAGGTCCATGCACACACATTATGGAGGGCAATCTGCTTTAAAAATCTACCAATTTAAATTCTAATTGCATCAAAAACACTCTTACAGAAACATCCAGAATAATGATTGACCACATAGCTGGGCATTTTGGTCCCACCAAGTGGACACATCAAATTAACCCTCACAATGGGTAACCCCTGAAGAGACTACATCTTTTCCCTGAGAGGCGCTCAGGACTTGGATCAGGAGTGGGCGAGAGGCCCCTGCCTAGCTCTCTGTTGTGTGAACTGTCCAGCTGCCATACCAGCCATTATCTTGCCTTGCCCCAAAATGCCCACAGGTGACTGCCTGACCTTGACCCACCCTGCACTAGGGTCCAAGTCTTCCTGGCATGCAGGGTGACAGCAGAATTCAGACCACCAGTACAACCCAACTTGCAGCCCTATGTGGAGGATGTCAGGGGAGGGGAGGGCTGGGGCAGAGAGTGAGTGAACAAGAACCCATTTGGGCGAGGCAGAGAAGCAGTACGAGGCAGGACTGTGAGCTGTTTCCAAGTCCCTCCAGGTTGTTTTGTTGTTATATTGAACTTTACACAAAACACAAATTCAAAGGCAAAAGTATTAAGAATTGTTATTTTAAGATGGGATCCACAGAGGATTAAACCCCAAGTGCAGTCCCTTCTGAGTGTGGGTCCCTATGTGATTGCACTGGTCCCACAGCCATAAGGTGTAACCCAGCCCAGATGGAGATAGGTCATGTCTTAGTGAAGCTTGTGGAATTGCTGACTGCTTTTATTTTCTTAATAGAAAGAGATTATCAACCGAGGAAAGAATCGGTCGTAGTGCTTGTAGGAGACACAAAAAGAAATTAAATCACTTAGGAAGAGTAGAAGAGAGAGGAAATGAACTGGAGAAAGCAACTCAAGGGCCCTATTTGCATTGAAGTCATGAATTTAAAAAAAGACCAAGCAGCAAGATGGTGTGATTTTCTCAAGCCACATTCAGATGTGTAGGTGCAGTAGGGAGGGGTATGTGAAGAGTTGAATTTAACTGGAGCTGGAATTGTTTTTCCAGGAAAACATGATGAAAGAAAAGAGGGTTAAAGAGTTGAGCTTGTATATAAAGAAGTGATTACAGTGTCAGAACATGGCCAAAAGTAACCCAAAACAAAAACAAACAAAAGAAACAAAAATTATAGATTCCTTAGTAAATTTCAGGCACTTTGTTCCAGATACATTGCTTTCATTATATCATTAATCTTCAAAACATTATTTGATATTGTATTCATTCATTTCACTGAACAAATATTTGTTGAATACCTATTAGGTGGCAAGGACTTTTCTTCAGCTGTTGCTCATTCACAGAGGTTTGGACTTTAATGAGGCAGGAAAATCACAATAACCACAGACAAATGAATAGGAAAATTTCAGGTAATTGGAAGTGATTCAAGGACAATGTAATTGAGTAAGAAAGTACAGGTTGACTGCGGTTGGAGAGGATACTAAATCAAGTAGTTAAAAAAAGTCTTTCTGAAATGATAACTGAGCTGAAACAAGGATGAGAAAATACACATTCTCTAACACACACGAAGTTAATATGAGCAGAGGATGAAGAAATAAGACTTACATTCCTAATAGCAGCTGAAATGCAGTTAAGCAGGTGGGGACCATTCACTAAATAGTCTATGCCTAACACAGTCTATGTGAATGGCGCCCCTCAGAGATTTGCAGTGCACAACCTGCACATGTGATCCTAAATTAAGGGAACTTAATGTTCAAGGTCAAGTGAGTGTTATATAGCACATCCTCTGCTCAATTATCTCCTCCAATTGCAAACACACAATTAATGTATATATAGAAATCACTACTCTCTCTCTGTATATATAACATATATTATATATGTGATATGCTATATATTATATATGATATGCTAAATATATATAAATATATATGATATTCAATATATATTGAAATATCAATATATATATATTGAATATCATATATATTTAAATTACCAATAAATGTAGATTTCCATTCTCTAGGAATTGGAGAAACTTCTTAATCAAGTGAGGTTAAGCTCTTTGTTTCTGTTTCTATCTGGTACCTGTTTTCCTCTTCTTTTGTTGCTGAGCTCTGCTGATCTGCGTGTGTGTTCTCCACTGTGCTTCTGCCACGCCTGTCTGTGCTTGAATGCCATCTACTTTTAGCAGAAAGCTTATTTAACAGTCTGTAGAAAGTTTCTACTTCTACAGTTACACAAGGTTCATTTAAAATACAGAGCCATTACCTATTGTATTGTCTGTGGGGCTCTGATTTTCTTCCTGACGCTCTGCAAAATACCTGTCACCAGTTTTATATACGAACACTCTGGTTGTTTCTGCTCTGAGTGATGTCTGTTCTTTCACCAGATGTCCCAGTGCTCTCCGGTCTTTCAGTGCTGCTTCCCTGGGAAGAAATGGTATCATCTGTTTTATTATGACAAAGTTTGGCATAAAAAATAATTTTTCCATTGGGTGTCAACTGAAAAGGAATCTCCATTGGGCAAAAACATGGATGCATAACAGTTATAATATAATATAATCATTCATATTCTAAATTATATATTCTCCATGGATTTGTCTGTTTAACTCCTTAATGACCCTTGTATCACAAAATGAAAAGAACCATAGACTAGGAATCAGAAAGTCTGTGTTCTAGAATTGTTACTGATACTTATTACCAAGCTAGTAAACATTATTGATCATTATATTTTCTCTTTCAACAGGTGTGATGTTTAGGTGTAGCCTACCGTGTTCTTCTGAAGACCAAAGAGATAATGTGGGTATAGACATTTTGAACCCCCAAAAAACAAAAACAAAACAATAACAACAACAAAAAAAACACTTTCTGACCTAAGAAATTTTACCTGTAAAATGACCACATCATTTTACAGGTAATTTGACTGATTGTGTCTCTGTAATACATTTATATTAAGATCATAAGAAAGGCCAAGAAAGGATACAAGTGAAATGACATATCTGGCCAAAGATAATTATATGGAATATTCAAAATATTGTGAGATAACACTATCACACAAAAGCAAAAGGATTTTGCCATGGAAAACCTTCCCTTACTGTCTGGGAGATGGGGTTAAAGATATTCATCATAATTGGTCTTTTTGTGAATATGAGTCATGAGAAATTGAACTGTCCTAATGTACTAATGACTTAAAAGCTTATGAACTGACCAAAATACATTCTTACACATGAGACAGAACATTGTGGCCTTATAACGCACTGAGGTTATGTAGCTGCCGTAAAAAACACCAGGGGAAGAAGTCTTACTGTCTTTTTTTAACCCTTATTGAAGGAAGGAAGTTTCATTAACAAATTGTTACTGAACTAAAAAACAAGTCAATGAAAAATTGATATGGAGAAAGGGTTTTGGAAGAATCATGGAGATCACAGGAATTCAAAATATAAATAAATGAATTTTAGAAGTGAAGTGACCTTTTTAAATAAAATGAATCTAAGAACTTCCATCTGTCAGCATTGATTGGACAATCAGCAGATAGAAAGAAGTTACTGAATTCAGTGTTACCAATTCTGTCCCCTTGGGCTTTACTTCTCTCTGCGGTTCTCTATTTTTCCTACTGCCATTAATATGCTGGTCCCCAGGGCTTCCCCTTAGTATACCAACAGCCTTGCCTTGATTCTTTTAGCCCAAATCTGAATCTATGAAGCCTTAGTCTAAACTGAAACCAGTGTTAAACTTGGAATCTCAGAAATGTCACTCCCACCAGATTTCATGTTCTTGACATCGTAGGTCACAATCCAAGCACAAGCTCCTAATTTCTTCTCTGACCCATCTGTCATTTCTGCTTTGCTTAGCAGATCATTCGTTTAAGTGCTAAACCCCTTCGCAAGATACTACCTTTACTATGTAGCTTTAGTAGAAAACATCTCTCTCCAAAAACACCGCATTCCTTTTAGCCATCTAAGCAGAAGATGTCCATCCTCTCAATCTAGCAAATATACCAAAATACCAAAAAGTGGAGAATGTTTAGCCTGAATAAATCAGAAGCCAGAAGGTTTTTAACAGAGAAGTGATATGATCTATTAAACTTTTTGGAAGAGCCACTCTGAATGACATAAGTGCGTGAACGCAAAAAGGAATATATTGCAATAATCCAAGTGATTGATAACGGTCTCTTGGACAAGTATGTTAGTGATTAGAGGTGGCAAAACATGGTGAGGCCCTGAATATTTTTAAAGGTAGAACTGTCAACATTTGATGTTGAATTGGAAGGGGATATGAGAAAAGAAGAGGCACATATGTCTTGTATTTGTGTGTATGCATGTGCGTGTTTATTTCCTAACCAGGAGGGTGAAAGAAGGTGTCATTTATTGAGCTGGAGAAGATCAGGGAGGGAAGAGGAGTATTTAGTAGGGGTGGTGGTAAAGAAGTTCAAAAGTTATGCCTTGGACATGTGAGTTTAAAATGCCACTTATATATTTATGAAGAGATTGTTTAAAAAAAAGAGAGAGAGACTGAATTGCCAAGTCTGAAATTAAGGGAAGAGTTTGGAGCTGGATACATACATTTAGAAGTTTTCTGAACAGAGGTGTATTTAAAGGCTTGAGATTGGAGGTTATTCAAAGAATAAATACACCTAGAGAAGGTTAGCAATCCAAATACTGTACAGACAAATGTCGAGAGGATGTGTTAGGATGACAAGGGATACCGAAAAGGGGCAACAAGACAGGCAGAGAGAATCAAGAGAGAAAGGCCTTTTGAGGACAAGTGAAAAAAACTTCTCAAGCAGGAGGAAACCATCAATTAATGCTAACAGGTCAAAATGAAGATTAAAGGGCAGATATTTCCAGGAAATATTTCCTTGCATTTAGGAGTTCTCGGTGTAGAGAGCTCATTTCCTGCATTTAATTGAGGATCTTTAGAAAGCCCTGTCACTAGAGAAAATTCAATGTTTTCCAAGTTTCCAAAGAACCCATATTAGATGGAAATCCAAGTATGAACAATAGTTAGCAGTAACAACAGAAAAGATAGATAATGTAATTAGGAATAAACAAAATAAGAAAAGTACAGGATCTGAATGAAAATAAAAGCTTTACTGAGGGATACTGTGGTGGGAAGAATAAGGGCCCTCCAAAGATGACTATGTTCTAATTCCTGAAACCTGTGAACAAATTACCTTGCATGGTAAAGGGGACTTTGCAGATGTGCTCATGCTAAGGATCTTGAGATAAAGTGATTATTCTAGGTTATCTGGGTAGTCCCAAAGTAATCACTAGGCTCTTTTAAAGAGGAAGGCAGGAAGGTCAGAGTCAGAAAAGGACATGTGACTCCTCTGAAAGAGGTCAGAGGGCTATGGGGCTAATCTCGAGGAATGCAGTCAGCCTCTAGAGGTTGAAAAAGATAAGGAAATTGCTTTTCCCATAAAGCTCTGCCAACCCATTTTAGACCTCTGACTTGAAGAACTTTATGTTAATAAATTTGTTCTCTAAGTCACTGAACTTGTGGTAATTTCTTACAACCAACAATAGGAAATTGATATAGATTTTAAAAGACTTGAACCAATAATAAGGAATCCCTTATCATTCTTAGAGAGATATCTGTATATGTCTGGAAAGGTTTCTGGAAAGACTCCCAATTGGGTAGCAAGACTTGGAACAGCCTTAGAGGAGAACGTTTTACTTCATCGTTTATCCTCCTGTGCTGTTAGAATCTTTTTTAAAAAAATTAACCATCTGTATGTATCACTTCATATACATTTTTTGAACATGCCTCTAATGGGATGAAACTTAAACCAGTTCATTTCTAGTCAGGCACTAGGTAGTTTCACCCACCATTAGTGAGTCAGAATTCTTCTGCCACTGTGAAGGACAAGAAATTTTTGAGAAAGAAATGTGTGAACAGTTGGTTTGTCCTGATGCCCTTACATTTAAGCAGTCATGTTTTATACCTTAGCATAGAAATGTACAAAACCTAGACTTAAAGAGACAACGTAGCTCAGGTTTTCAAGCTCCGCCAGATACTCTGCAGTCCAAATAATAATGAATTATCACACGATAGTAGTTTCTCATATTTAGAAATGGTAATAGCTTTGAGGCAAATTTCGTGTATCTACCTGTTATTGTTCATTTCCTCCTAGAAAAAAGATTTAAATCAGGAGGAAAAAAGAATGATAGAACAGTTCATGAATAATAGCTCAAGGTTTAGCTAAATTGAGATTTTGGTAGACAACTGCTGTTATTCAGTATATGGTATTTTACTTGAATAATAACTGGGTAATGTGTGAAAAGGCATAAATGCGGCTGTTTAGCAAGCAGCATGTTTTACTTAATGCAAATCACTAAGATGCAAATCCCTTTTGCAAATCTTCATGTCTGCTTCATTATAAAATGATGCCACTGACGATGATGAAAGCAATGACTTTGTGTGTGACTGAGAAGAATAAGATGCAATCAACAGGGCTTTCCTATTTGGGGACATTCACAAAACTAATATTTGCTTATTGGTTAGGCAGTTGTTTCTTGTTTTTTCAACCACAAACTATTCAGATTGCTGCACAGTCACTGTTAGGCTATATATTGATGTTCTTTCTCAGAAGGCCACACATATGATATCATTTGCTGTCGTACTTTCTTTTTTTTATTTTTTTAATTAATTAATTTATTTATTTTTATTTATTTTTTTATTGCATTTTAGGTTTTAGGGTACATGTGAAGAACATGCAAGATTGTTGCATAGGTGCATACGTGGCAGTGTGATTTGCTGCCTTCCTCCCCTTCACCTATATCTGGCATTTCTCCCCATGCTATCTCTCCCCAACTCCCCACCCCCTGCTGTCCCTCCCCTATTTCCCCCCTACAGACCCCAATGTGTAGTGCTCCCCTCCCTGTGTCCACGTGTTCTCATTGTTCAACACCCGCCTATGAGTGAGAACATGTGGTGTTTGATTTTCTGTTCTTGTGTCAGTTTGCTGAGAATGATGGTTTCCAGGTTCATCCATGTCCTTACAAAGGACACGAACTTACTGTTTTTTATGGCTGCATAATATTCCATGGTGTATATGTGCCACATTTTTCCTGTCCAGTCTATCACTGATAGGCATTTGGGTTGGTTCCAGGTCTTTGCTATTGTAAACAGTGCCGCAATGAACATTCATGTGCATGTGTCCTTATAGTAGAACGATTTATAATCCTTTGGATATATACCCAGTAATGAGATTGCTGGGTCAAATGGAATTTCTATTTCTAGGTCCTTGAGGAATTGCCACACTGTCTTCCACAATGGTTGAACTAATTTACACTCCCACCAACAGTGTAAAAGTGTTCCTATTTCTCCACATCCTCTCCAGCATCTGTTGTCTCCAGATTTTTAAATGATCACCCTTCTAACTGGCATGATGCTGTCATACTTTCATGTTTCCTCAGGTTACCCCCCTTTGGTTCTATATAACAAGCTACATAGAATGGTACAAGACTTCATTCTTATTCAAGGATATCATAAACTTAACCAATTCACCTACTGCTACCTGTATTCCCTAATCACTATTTTTAAAATTCCAAAGCCTTACAATATTTCTAATAAATGAACATAATTTTGGCATTCTATCCTTACACACTAAAATAAACCTTTTCTTTCTGCATAGAGAAGCTTCATAATATTTTATAAAATTGGCCTAAAATAATAGACATGCTTATTTTTAAAATATGAGAATTTCACTTGAATAGAAAGTACCATGTGCTTCACTACTCTTTCATAGAATTTAAATGCAAAAATGTGTGCTCCTTGGAAACTTAGCACGTATACTGCAACCAAAGAATGTCTTAACTTTTTTCCTGTTAATATTAATCTTTTTCATGTTCCCAAAAGTATTCATTCCAAGCTAAGAATTTAAAATGCTGTAAAGTAGGATTTAACGTTATTACATAGTAATGGAACCTGGAATGTGGATTCAGAAGATAAATACTACATAAAGGTAGTGATTTGGACCTTAAATGATTGTAGTTTTGTTCTTTTTTTTACAGTTTAATTCTGAAAGAAAGCAAATAAAGAAACCGGTGCCATGCTCACTCAACAGGGGTTTTCAGTGATGTTCATTTGACTTTATGAATTTGGGCTTGCAAAACAGGCACCTGTGATTAAAAGGTGTTGTCATTAGGAAAATCAAGGCCGTGCCACTAATAGCATTTACTACAAAAATTTAACAACTTTAGGACCATAATTAATGGTGGTATACAGCAGTCCTCTCTTATCCGTGGGGAATACATTCTAAGACCCCCCAATGGATTTCTGAAACTGCAGAGAGTATCAAACCCTATATATGCTATGTTGTTTTTTTCTTATGCATACACACCTATGATAAGGTTTAATTTATAAATTAGACACAATAAGAGATTAACAGTTATTAATATTAACAGAACAATAACAATACATATGCTGTAATAAAAGTTATGTGAATGTGGTCTCTTTTTCTAAAAATATCTTATTGTGCTGAAGACATGGTTTTTCTTGTAATGGTGTGAGATGATACAATGCTCTACATGATGTCATGAGGTGAAGTGAATGACATAAGCACTGTGACCTGGCGTTAGGCTACTATTGACCTTCTGACCATTCATCAGGAACAGCATCATCTGCTTTGGGTGATCCTGGCTCATGACGCCATGGTAATGTTGACGGTTGGAGATCAGCTGCCCATGATGTCGGTGACTAACTAGAGGGTAGTGTATATAGGAAGGATTCGCTTCCTGGGCAGGACAGAGGGGGATGGCACAAAATTTCATCACACTTCTCAGAACAAGGCAGAATTTACAACTCATGATTTGTTTATTTCTGGAATTTTCCACTTAATACTTTCAGACTGCAGCTGACCCTGGGAAACTGAAACCATGGGAAAGAGAAACCATAGATAAGGGATGACTACTGAATCGTATTTGGGATTTTTGCTAAATGAGTAGATTACAGCTGCCCCTGCCACAAAAAAAAAAAAAAAGCTCTGTTATGTAAGATGATAAGGAATCATCACGATGTTAGGGAGTACAAACACGAAAAAGATGCAAACTAGTACGTATCACCATTGTAACCTTTCTCCTATTTGTATTCCCTAACATCATGTTTTATATTTTAGGTATATACAATAAAATTTATTCTAGAAAATAGTTTATATGTTCACCATTCACCAGTATTAATGAAAACAGGACATTTAACAATTGCCAAATGTATCATTTGTTATAAAATAATACTGAAATGTGGAAGGTTTTCAACAAACACGGTTTCAAATGTAATCTTTTTCTTAACATTATCAATGATTGCTAATGTGATAGTTAATTATTATTAACACAGCGCTCTATAAAGAGCGCTGTGTTCTTTCTCTGCTCACTTGAAACAACAAAATATTGGTGGCAACAGCCATTTTGGCTTCTCATCATCTATGTATTTATGAAATGAGAGCCCTATGCAATGTACAGTATAATTCACTAAGCATAATGCAATAGCAAACAATACAGAGTGGGGCGGACAGCCTAGAGTCCTCCACATTAAGGAAATGGGGAAAACCCTAGGCTGGGTGTAGCCGCTTCCACTCTTGCCTTTCATTTTCTGTTTGTCTTCAATGTTGCCTGCCTCCAGTGTTGGAAGATGTGATAAAGTATTATCTGCCCTTTTTGCTTAAAAGTCATTTGGCAACTCCGAATCTAAAGAAACAGCAGGTGTTACCGTGTCTGAGGCCCACTCAGTCAGCTTTCTGGGGCTGCAAGCTGTCTTTCAAAGTGAAAAAGAGAGAAAACTAAGTCTTGTGATAAAGCTCCAAATATGTAATCTTGAACGAAGCATATGGTATTTCTAATCAGAGGGAGACTTTGAAACTACTTGGCCATTCATTTAAACTTTAGATCTTTGTCTTTGAAGCTTAAAAGAAATGCAGTTTCCAATCTATGATGTATTATCCATTTTATTAAACACAAAATTTTATTATATTTCAGTCTTTTAATCAAAATTTTAATCATATAGATATTTATCAATGTATTCATTCATGCATCCTATCAACAAACATTTATTTAATGTCTACCACATGGAAAATATTGTAATAGGCACTAGGGATATAGAGTATAACACAGACCTGGGTCCTACTCTTATTAAACTTTTTATTCTACTCAATTATAGATATTAAACAATTCTGTGTTGCTAGACATAATATTTCTCCTTGCTAGAATCTGCCTTGAACACTTGAAATGCTGAATCTTTATGATTACAAAAGAAAAAACATTTTTTTCTTTTTTTACTTTTGTTTTTTGTAGATGCAGGGTCTTGCTCTGCCACTCAAGATGAAGTGCTGTTGTGTGATCCTAGCTAACTGCAGCCTCAGACGCCTGGGCTCAAACTATCTTCCTGCCTCAGCCTCCCAGGTAGCTGGGATTATAAGTGCACACCACTATCCCTGAATTCATTCTTTCTTTCTCTTCCTTCCTTCCTTCCTTCCCTTCTTTCTTTCTTTCTTTCTTTCTTTCTTTCTTTCTTTCTTTCTTTCTTTCTTTCTTTCTTTCTTTCTTTCTTTCTTTCTTTCTTTCTTTCTTTCTTTCTCTCCTTCCTTCCTTCCTCTTCCTTCCTTCCCTCTTTCCTTCTTTCTTTCTCTTTTCCTTTCTTCTTTCTTTCTTTCTTCCTTTCCTCTTTTTTTTTTTCAAGGCAAAATCTCACTATGTTGGCCAGACTGGTCTCATAGTGGGTTCAAGTGATTCTTCTGCCTTAGCCTTCCAAAGTGTTAGGATTATGTCAGCCACTGTGCCTGGCCACATTTTTCTTTATTAAAAGGGTCCCAAAGTGGGATTGCTTGGGCGATGATGTGTTATACAATTTAGTTAAGCAGATATTTCAGTACAGGCGATCTCTTTGCATGCTTCTGATATGTATACATTTCAGTTATTATAGTTAGTTAAACATTACTAGTTCCCACCAACACAGTTCATAGTTCAGTTACCATGGTATATTTAACTATAATTGCATAAAGCACCAACTTCACCGCTAGCTTTTTAGTCTACATATCACTACCGAAATAACAGATGTGCATCATGATCACTGACAAAACACACCACTTTCGAAGTCTGTTGGTGATCGGTTATGGCACATCTGTTATTTGGTTCATGTTTAGATAGCAAGGCAAGTAGTTTCATTCCCTCCTTGTTTTTCAGTGACAAACGCACATGTTTTTTTTTAAGACTGAAAAAGGGAATTAGCCAATAAAGACACATGTGCAGCAAAGAAACAAAAAGTGATAATGCTGGGAGTGAAATTCAATCAAACATAAGTGCAGTTATAGGAGAATTAGCTAACTATAGAAATACTGACACTGATGCAGTTTGGGAGACTCTAGATATGTAGCCAGAGGAACTTAGTAAGGTAAACATATCAACATAAATTCGGAAGGTGACATGTGCCAGTGGATGGGACACTATCAACACTTTTTATTAAAGAATCTTTCAGAGATAGAAAGCATAAAGAATATAAAATGTTGGCAGTTGATTCAAATTTAGAAGGAAGTATGACAATTTAAAGGCATAGAAAAGATGCTGGCCTTGTGTCATTATATAATAAGAAGGCAAGCACATTTCAAACCATTCTTGGTAACTTTTTACAAAGAAATAAAACCCATTACTTCTCAAGGTTTCTAATGTATTAAAATATTAAATAAAATAATGAATAAATACTAGTTTTACTATTTTTTCTTACACATATTTATAACCAACAGTAAAAAAAAATCTTTTAAATATTTGATAAAAAGGTTTCAAGATCAAGATTTCAGCTTAAAGTTATTTTCATTCTCCCACATGACTGTGTAAAATAGAGATTGCCTGTACAGTATGTATTATATCCCACGATCTTCACAAAATCTATAATGCCTGCAGGGTTTGGTCCGAGAATGGTTTAAGTACTGGCAACCAAACTCAGAATTTATTTTCCTCTTCAATGACTAAGCACCAATGATGCTTCTCAGCCCTTCTGCAAAGACAGGCAACTTCGCCGTTTTGGTAGGCATGACAAAATATGCCTGAACGATAGAATTAAACATAGTTTAAATGATTTTCCAGATTCTGTGTACATATAATTCTTAAAGAAACAATCTCAGCAGCTCTCTCAACATTTCCAGTCATAGGAAATAGGAAAAAGGACACTGCTCCAGCTGAGATCATTGTTCTTTAAGAAAAGCTAGTAGAAAGAAGTATTCAAATAACAAAAAATGTGATAGCATGGTAGCTATCATTGCAGAAAAGTTCTAGTAATATTTAGAGAACAGCAGAAAAAAAATATTTATTTCTAAGTCCTAAGGCAAAACAATCTTGATTTTTTAATGTAGTAGAATTACATAAAAAGAAAACCTAAACAATACCATTCAATACATAGGCATTAGCAAAGACTTCATGATTAAAACACCAAAAGCAATTGCAGAAAAAGCCGAAATTGACAAATAGGATCTTATTAAACCAAAAAGCTTCTGCACAGCAAAAGAAACTAGCATCAGGGTAAACAGGCAACCTACAGAATGGGAGAAAAATTTTACATGTACCCATAATATCCAGAATCTACAAGGAACTTAAATTTAAAAGAAAAAAGAAAACAGTCCTATGAAAAAGTGGTCAAAAGTATGAACAGACACTTCTCAAAGGAAGATATTTATGAGCCCAACAAATATATATAAAACGGTTCACTATCACTGGTCTTTGGAGAAATACAAATTGAAACCACAATGAGATACCATCTCACACCAGTCAGAATGGCAATTATTAAAAAATAAGGAAACAATAGATGCTGGTGAGGCTGTGAAGAAATAGGAACACTTTTACACTGTTGGTGGGACTATAAATTAGTTCAACCACTGTGGAAGACAGTGTGGCAATTTCTTAAGGATCTAGGACTGAAAGATGACTTTGACCCAGCAATCCCATTCCTGGGTATATACCCAAAGGATTATAAATCATTCTACTATAAAGACATCTGCACACGTATGTTTATTGCAGCACTATTGACAATAATAAAGAGTTAGAACCAACCCAAATGCCTGTCAGTGATAGACTGGATAAAGAAAATGTGGCACGTATACACCATGGATTACTGTGCAGCCATAAAAAAGGATGAGTTCATGTCCTTTGCAGGAACATGGATGAAGCTGGAAGCCATCGTTCTCAGCTAACTAACACAGGAACAGAAAACCAAACACCACTTGTTCTCACTCATAAGTGGGAGTTGAATAATGAGAACAGATGGACACAGGGAGAGGGACAGCACAAAGGTGGCAGGCAATGGGAGGGAGAGCATTAGGACAAATACCTAATCCACAAGGGGCTTAAAACCTAGATGATGGGTTGATAGGTGCAGGAAACCACCATGGCACATGTATACCTAGGTAACAAACCTGCACATTCTCCACATGTATCCTAGAAATTAAAATAAAATTTTTTTTCAAAAAGAGTCAGCTGAAAAAATATTGTCTCTTAGAAGAGATACTCTATTCATAATTTATCATGACTTGAATGCACATTTTGGGGCTCAGAAAATGATATCCCAAAGTATGGTGCTTTGACATGCTGAGTACTTGGACAAAAGGATATTGGAAGACATCTGAAGCAGCTTTAGAGCCAAGGTTTCTCTGAACATCTCCCGTCTGTCACCCTTCATTCTCCCACAAGATGAGTCATAGAAATAAGACTTTCTCTTCCTCAAGGCAGGTCATATAATCTAGAACTCTTTTTCCACAAAACAAGCCATAAAACCTGGAAACATTACAGTAAGCTTTTCCTGCCTTTCTGTTTAGGAGTTAGCCATAAAGAAATTCTCTGACTTACCCTTGTCTGGATAGTTGGTAATAAGACCCTTGTTCCAGGGGTCCTGCCCCCCATCCCCAGGAGGAAGAAATACTACAATAGAGAGGCTAAGAAGAATCTGAACAGACAGGTCTTGCTGAATTTCCCTCCTTAGTCTGTTAGCATAAGGCCATACCCATTTGTCCGAACACATTTCTACGTGGTTGTCCATGTTTCGTGGAACCAAACCATAAAAATAGACAGTTTGCCGAGTCTTTGTGCCTTTATTTCCAAAGCCTCCATGTTATGTAAAACTTCGATTAAATAAATCTGTTATGCTATTCTCTTGTTATCCAGTCTTTTGTTCTAGAAGTGTCAGTTGTGACCCTTATGATAAATAAACCATAATATGAAAGTAGAAAATACTATTATCTTTTCATTTACATTTCTTTTGGTTAGTTCTTCATAAAACGGAGTAAAAGCAATATATTTCTGTGCTCTATCTAAAAAACATTCACACAATTCAACTTCTGACATTTCCAAAGATACACCAGTAGTCACTGTTTTATTGAAACAGTTGCATTTATTTGCTTGATTTTGAATGCGCGTTTGGATGTACAGCCTTGAAAAATAGTACATAGGAGACAATTTCCAATAGCAATTTCATGGTGGAGGTCACATATTTTAACTTATGAGTCGTGTGGCTCATTGCTAAACTTTGAGAGGCCTGGAAATGAGTTGTGCCAGATGATGGCTGCATAAGTAAGTAAACAAGGCCGGAGCAGTTCGGCACAGCACCAAATCGCCAGTGAACGGATGCTAAAAATGTTCAATCAGGCAGCTCCAATTTTTCAAATGCAGCAGCTGGAAAGAGCACAAGGCCTTAGGTCTGCTCTTATTTAATAGGGAGTAAAGAAGTCTTTTGTTTAATATGGAGTAAAGAAGTCTTTTTTATTTTAAAATAGTAAGTATTCTTACACTGCATCTTAGGTAATAAAATACATAGCCAAGTAAGGGAGCTGTACTTTTGATACTCCTTTTAATATTAATACTCTTTCAGAACTGAAGAGTAAAGAAGCACTTGGGATTAAATTATTAAATATCAGCAGAAGCATAAAAGTATTTTTTAGAATATAACGTTTATAGGCAATACATATATTAAATAAATTCTTGTTTTAGCAAATAAAAATTAAGTTAAAAAAATGAAAGTCTTTGTTTATACAAGCTAAATTGATTATAATTTGGAACTCCCTTTGTTAACAACAGCATGTAACTTAAATTAGAAAAACTCTATGACACAGGAGCAACAGGAAGATCTAAACTACCTTTGCCACTAATTTGAGTTCTTGAAAAAACTAACAAAAATAAATATTTTTCACTAAGGACTTACTTTATATCAAGCATTGTCAGGCCCTTTGTCCATACATTCATTTGGTCCTCACGATAATCCTGTGAGAGAGCATCTTTATCTGTCCATTACAACTAGAAAGCAGCAGTTCAGGGCTTCCCAAAGCACGCAGACAGGGAGGAAGCAGGTAGCCCAATATTAAAATCAAGGTGTATCAAACCAAAGCAAAACCAGAGCTGATCAGTGGATAAGTAGTAAAAACAGATTTTATTCAAGACTATTACAATAGGGGGAAAGAGACTTCAGTATCAAACTGGGCTCAGTTGTGAATACAGCATGGCATGTGGGAATATACAGTCAAGGAGCGGGGTGGAGGTTGCTGGATGGAAAATTACTAGGAGGTAACATCAGGAAAAAGGAGGATTGTGTCTAAAACAATCTAGCAGGATTCTTGGTAAAGATAAGCTTGGGTATTCAGGATATCAGGGAATGATGAAGGATGAAGACCCTGATTAGATATTGAGGGTGATCAGCTATCATGGGCAAGAGGTTCTTGATAAACTGACAAAACAAAGTTCTTGCTAAAATTGGATTTTGTAAGGAAGTATGCAGATGGGCTAGGGGAAGGCTCAGAAGCCTAACTAAAGTTTGGTCAAGCAGAGAAGCTTTGCCAGTAGCACTCTAAATTCTGTGCCCTTCCTCATATGCTAAAGTTTGTTCATACTCCAATAATCTAAAACACTATGGTTCCTTTTTCCTAACAAATCAATTGCAAATACAAAGTCACGACTTCTCTTTTGTCATTGAAGAAGCTCTCATTTCTCATTCATGTTCTTTCTAATACTTCATGCCATACCACTATTTTGTGATCTTAGTTAAACATTTATGTCATCGCTTTTTGTATTTCTATTTTACCCTAAGGGTATTTTATTATCTTTTTCTGAGTATAAATAAGGTCAGTTGAGATAATCAGGATAAAACTGTTTTGAAAATTTAAGGTAGTAGATGAGCTGGGGTCATAATTATGCTTCCATTATAGAAAAACAATTTGCTTAACAACTTTAGAAACTACTTTAGAAGAAGAAGAGTGTGTAGCGGTGTCCTTCATTCCATACCAAGAAAATTCCTTTTAAAGACACTATCTGACAGTAAGCCGCAGGAGATCATCTGCTAAGCGCCGTAAGGGCAAATGCAAATTAAAAATAAGACGCTTCATTCCTCCAGGTTTAAAATAAGAAAAGACATGCTTTTTCCCTTTTCTTAAAGTATTCACTTAAGAAAACTTCTCATTGAGACCATATGTAAATTATTTTAAAGCTAAGTAAGCCTCTTGTCAGGTTTATTACTCAGAAATATCTATCTCCACGTCTTGGGAATTAGCTGTTTAACATACAATCATCAAGAAAGACAGTGGCCCTATCTCCCATGGGTGGGAGATTTATACGTCTACAAGCACTACAGTCTGAGTTGCAAAACTACTTTGTCACAAAGATATGAGACTTTTGTTTTTCTTTTTTTCTTTGCTTAAAGCCAATTAGCTGACACAGATGATCACCCCAATTAGAAAATATAGGATTAACTGTGTGTGTGACAAATGGTGCTGTCAAGTCCTCTTGCTTGAGGAATAGTTTTGTTTATTTTGAGAACACGCGGGTAATGGGTTGTAGCTGCTTGGCTATATAAGAGTGAGATTTCTTTCTATCTTGGCAATCTCTTTGATGATTGCCTAGGATATGCATCACATTCTGGTTTAATGTTTATTCAGTATTACAATTGTATTCTCTCGCTTCCACCATTATGTAGAGGTTTCCAGAATTAGAAAGAGATTTTGTTTTTAATTATATTTTTCCAACAAGAGAAAATATGTCCTTCTAAAACTTGAGTTTTGAGCACAGTCAGAAAATGAAGAATATAAAGACAATGAACATTTCAACAATGGAAATTTGAAAAGATGTATGTAACTTACTCGTTACAGGAATTCATAGTGAATTATTCTTTGTGGTATTAAAAAGGTGTGCTTTGTGCCTTTTCAGAAAAATATAAATTCTATTTTTCCATAAAACATTTGAATTGCATGAATGGATGTATTGGGTATGGGGTTATGAAGGGTTACATGTTTAAATACAAAATAGTGTAAAAAACTGGTGATTGACAGGATATATTAAACTAGGGCAGTGTTCATGAAAGTTCATACTCTGGAATCCTAACTCACAGGATGTTCTGTTAGAACAAATGAGGGAGAGGAGGCAAAGAAGTTCTGGAGACTGCATATCATCCCCTACTTTAAAGGTTTACATTTATTAGCATATTAAAAGGTCTGAGATATTTCTCACAGTGGAGGAATTTGTCTCACTTTATTTGATCTAATTTTCTCTAAATTTATTTTACATTTGAGAACATTTTTGTAAACTATTTCTTAATACTCCCTGATGCTAATGTTATTCCCTAGTACATAGTCCTAGGCTGTGAGGAGTCACTGAAGAGTTTCTTGTTTTTTTTTTTTAAATATTAAAACCCACTACATCACTGGAACATATTTTGGGAAGTGCCGATGTAAGGCCAGAACTGAAAATTCAGATTTTCCCAATCTGTTTAAGAGTCAGGAGAAAAAGAGACACGTTTGATCAGTTTGTTTCAGAATTTAGTGTACTCCAACAGAGCAATTCAAGGTTTTTGGTTAATGGGGATTAACAAATACAGCTGGAAAGCCTCTGTTAATCATTAAGAAAAACAGTAATCCATAAAAGAAGTTTTAAACATGCTTTTCTTTCACTGAATTTTTGGATTGTGCCTATTCTAAGGGAAATAAATTTAACATTAATCCTTGGTGAGTAAAATTGCCATAATCCTTTTCTATAATTAAGTGAATTATTTTTAATCACATCTACAGCTTATGCAAGAATTTTCCCAAGCTAAATAGTAAAACATAAATTCCCTTTCTGCCAAGGTAAGTTGTTTCCCTGAAAGTTTATAGTCTTCAGAGTGAGAGCTGAAACCCTCTACCCCTATTTTCAATCTGAACACAGAACTGGAACTACAATGCCACAAACACCTACGATAACATGACTTAGCTATTTCCTTGTTTTTGTTGGCATTACTTTATTTTTCCTGGAGTCTCTTGCTTAAGCAAAGGATTTTGTTCATGACAGGAAATTCCGGTGCAGCGATTAGTTTCTGTTTAAGCTTCCCAGTTTGTGGTATTTTGCTACAGCAGCAGCCCTATCAGAATGAATACACCTTCCCCACTCTGCAATACTGCCACGTTCTGTGGCATTGGTGCTCTTTCTGGCAGTAAGCAACAAACTCAGCCTTTTCTTAATGACAGCTCGTGCTAGTTATGTTGGAGATGCCAGCATTCAGCAAGAACCCACTAGGTTTGCCATTCTTTTAAAGTTGTCAAGAAGAACTTTTGAATAAGATATTATTCCATGATTTTTTAGTAATGAGAGAAATGTGCATGATTCTTGGAAATGCCCACCAGTTACAAGAAACATCTAGAAATGAGGCCCAAGAAGTGGTTGGCAGCCAAATATAGAGTTGAGAGGGTTGAGCCGTACTGTGGAGTTTGAAATTTATCCTAAAAGCAATGAGAAATAATTAAAGGATTTAAACCAGAAGGGTAAACAAACAAACTAAAAAAAATCCTTCAATTCTGTTATAGCTGCCATTAATTTCATTTTGAAACTTTTTATAGTATACCATATGCCTGCATATATGAAAAAAGTTTGCCTAAACTCTGTTCTCAGAAAAATGAAATTGTCCTATCTATCTATGTATCTATCTATCATCTTACAACTCGGGCAAAGTAAAAACGAGCCCCAGGTATATTAGATGATTCAAAATGCGGCTCTAGTGAAAATGAGGACACCAAAGTCAGAGATGCGTGTGAACAACATGAAAAAATTGCTTTGTCAAATGTGAAGCTGAAAAAAGAATTATTTAGAAATTTACGTTACTTTATATAAAATTGTGTTTAAATCTACATGCATAAACTAATAAATTATATCAAATAGTAACCTATTTGAGTATTTTATCTGTATCTGGACAATAGATACAGATAAAACTTACCTATAAATTTTAAATGCTTCTGATTAACATTTAAGGTTGGCCAAAAATTTATTTGGATCGATCTTATCTATGGAAATATAGAGGATCAGAGTATCACCTTAAATACAGGCTTACGGTATTGGTGGGTAGATACATAGAGAGACAGACAGACATTAATCACAAATTCTAGCAGATTCACAAATGTACTTACCCTGTAGCTCGGGTCTTTTGTTTCATTATATCACATGTGATTTTCCTCTTTCAAATACAGAGTACCAGGAAAATAAATGAAATTTAATCCAATCTACCTGAAGATCAGTCTATTTAGAATTAACTTTCTTTCTTCAGAGTAACTGCCAAGCCTTCCTCATTTTCTACCCCCATCCTCTTGCTCCTCCCCAAAATGGAACCTCATGTTTGTTTCAAGCAGGAATCTACATGACATCATGCCACTGAGGGTAAGGATGAACTCAGCTTTCTGCTAATCTTCCAGGGCACCCTGGCTGGTATCTCTAGAAATACAAGTGGCTCGATCCTATCCCTGAGTGTTCTGCTAGAATCTACCAATTGTACAATTAATGGTCTACACTTTCTCAGGTTGGCTATTTCCCTCTAACCCTACTTTAATATTTGGTCTTAATTTTGATGTTACTAACACTGAAAATCCATGGTGAACATAAATGCCCTGAGATATCATTGAAGCAAAAGTTAAGAATTTGTGTTTATCTAATAAATATTGAAATAGCCAAAAGATGGACATAAAGAGGAAGAGCATGGGTTTTAAAATAAACCACATTTAATTATATTTTTAATTTCATAATAATGAAACATTTCTTCTCAATGTATTTTAGAAAGCGTACTTTCAGTAAGTGGAATAATAGTATGGAATAACCAAAGTGAATCTTATCATAAAGGGAAATTCACATTACCAAAAGCCCAGTAAGAATCATACTATGGAAAGAGGGCAGCCTTAGAAAACCAATAGTTAATATCTCGTGAACTGTGATGAATATATTTTGAACAAAATTAGCTTTCCAAATTCTGCTGAAGTGCTACTTCCCAGAATACAGAGTGACTATAATCTTGTTTATTTACCATGTGGTTTGCTTGCAAAGAAGTCCAGTGAGGAATATATATGTAAGACTGCATCATCTTTACCACTAATAACTACCTGGTTGTTTACCTGGTTGCTTTAGACTCTTGCAGATTTGTGCCTTTTAAAACTAAAGAGTTGTTAGTTTCATTTAAAAGGAAAAAAAGAAATTACATGCAACTCAAAAGATTTGGAGCAAATATTACATAAAATATAATGAAAGTCTTTCTTCCATTCCAGGAAATTTGAGAACATTTTTATATTGTATGGCCAGGTCTTCTGAAACTGGAGCTTATAAGTGCTATTTCTAAAGGAGTATATTTCAATAGATAACTTTCTTAAATAATCTGCTTTGCTTTTCTTAATTTTTTTCAGTCTTTCAGTACATAAAATACTGTTAAATTTATATTTCAGGAAGCTTTCAGAAGTATTTCAAACAACATGCTTAACAATTTTTAATGTGACCAATGTTATTTCCTGATGATATAAAAAGTCCTGTTGACCTTGTGATGTGAAAGCACATAGTTGGGTTCCAAATTAGTGATTCGTTTAAACTTGATACTCTTGAAGTAGATGAGAGTCTGGTTTTAGGAGGGGCCCAAATTGAGGGATAAAACTTTGCAAATGACGCTCATATTGCAGTTTAAGCTTCTTTAAATTATGACTTTTCTATATTTCCCTCAAAATCCCTAGGTATATTTCTTCACTTTTAAATAATGTAAGCATAAAGTAAGTAGAAAATTATATCTTGGGTTAATGTAATTAGGAGGTAAAGAGTCCAGCAATGTGTTAAGATTTGAAACAACCTATATCCAATACATATTTTCCATACTTTAATATTTTAGAACTTAAAATTTACAATTAAACACTTGGCAAGAAAAAAGTGACAACATACACTTCCTACCCTAATACCTGGGTGTATAATAAATCTTCTGCACCTTGCACATAATAGGTGCACAATAGATGTTTGTTGAATGAGTGAATGAATGAATGAATGAAAATGTTGTCTATGTAGGTTTATCCTAACTTGTAGAAAGCACACACTAATGAATTCTACCCTTTCTAGGTATGTTTATATATCTTACAATGATCTTAGAATCATATCCTTTAAGTTAAATTGCTTTTCTACATCTAGCTCAGTTATATCAGGTGAGATCAACAATGAGATGTGTTATTTGTTTTTAATTCCATGGCAAAATAATAATTATTTGATAAGGAAAGAATTACTGATCCTTAAAAAGAAAGAGAATTCTGATTTGGTGAGTTTTCAATAAAGCTTATTAAGTCTACAGGGAAATATGGAGCCGGTGAAAGCTAGAAATTTAAATCTACAGTCAGTTGCCAAATAGCTTATTTCATCTCTTCATTTCAGTAAAAGAAATGAAGCTGGCAAAACAAATATGAGCTTGTTATAGAGTTCAAAAATTACTGTACCGTGTGCATGAGGAGACTACAGCAATGTTTCTAGACTCAAAACTGCTTTTACATCAAATTCCACTGAAGACAGATTCAGCCTAATTCATGAGTATATTGAATTAGCATGACTACATGTTTTATTCATATCACTGAGGAGACTGAATTGATCTATTTATCTGCTTAGTGGGAAGGTCAACTGGAAGTGAATTAATTAAGGAGTGTTGGAAATGGGCTATATTGTAAGCTTCCATATAGATTATAGAAGAAAATTAAGAACCAGAAGGTAAGCATCTTCTGGTTCTTAATTTTAGGTAAGAGAAAAGGTGCACCAGGATTGCATGGATTAAAGGTAAATTTTAGTGAAATAGAAAAAAATACATTTTCTGAGGACAAAAGGATATGGAAGTAAATTACTTATGAACCTTAACTAGCCATAAGCAAGATAGGCTCTTATCTAACATTTAACTCCATCAATCTTAGCAACAGTCTGAACAAGTGAGACTTTACAAAACAACTTCCATTTCCTGATTTGGGGAACTTGCCTATTATAAGTTTTGAAAAATTTGGTTTGAGACTAGTATTTTTAAATTATTCTTTTTATAATCTTTATGCCTCTAAGATCAACTATTAATAAACAAATATTAAAAACTTAAACAGCTGGTCATGCCTCTAAAAACATATATAGTATCATTCAAAATAAAGGTATTAAAGAATAAAGCCTGAGCAACAAGGCGTAAGGAGTTAATTTAAAATTAAGATTTGGCATCTACATATAACTTTTGACATTTTGTTGTTCTTATTTTTTATATGAAATACAGTACTCTCTTCCTTCTTTTTAATGAAAAATGGAAATTAGTAAAAAGGGGTAGGTTTAGAGATAATTCAAATTTATAAAGAACCTGAATGTTTGAAATATTTTAGAGTTAATTTCACATTTAGAAAGGAAATTCAAAGGATTGTTTATAAAATTTAAACCACATTATAGCTTAGACTTCAGAATCAAACAGAAATAAGTTTGTATTCTTGCTCCATTAGTTGATGACTGGGAACATTTGTACAATTTATTTATTCTCAGTGAGCCCCAGTTTTAAAATGGGATATCTTATTGTGTTGCTGGGTAAATCAATATGGGGAAAATATGTTTAATATCATCATATAAAAGTAGCCCCTAGTAAGTACTATATCATATGGGGTATTTTGTTTCTGCATTTAATAGAATGCTTTAGTTACTTTAAAATAACTGAACTCCAACAAACTTACAAAAATAACCAAAGGAAGAAAGAATATTGTATACCTTACATCAGAAAATTATTTTAGAGCCCTGTTTTACAATTTTTTAAAGTGTATTAATAGTCTTTTATAAAATATTAAAATCTACAAAAAGAATTTCCCATTTTTAAAACAACACTTTTTAACATCTTACGGAACTTCAGAGTATACAAAAAAGCAGTTTAAGAAAAGCAAATTGAATATTTGGAATTCTGCTTGCCAAATGTTACAAAAATACTTAATTTTAAAAATATATATTAAAATTATATAACTATTTCATTGTTGCATCAGTCAGACCCCTGGAAGGAAAAAGATGATGGATAAAAAGAAGGTACTTGAGGATGTTTGAGACTATTAGTGTTAGAATACACACAAATGAGGCCAATGAGTGAACTTTTTTACAAAGACGTGAGCAAGATTTAGAGAAATCAGTTAGAGATGAGTCAGTGCCCTGTGGCTAGTAATAGCAAAGATCTATTACCACATCCGGGCTTGAAAGTGCAAGGAGAGGAAGCAGACTGTTATGAACAGAACTAACCTAAGATTACTAAAGGGGAGCCTTTGGTGGAGGAATGAAACCAACCTACAGCAGTCTTAAAGGGAAAGAACCACAGCAATAACTACCTCAACTTTAATAGCTCAAACCTGCCAGTATCCTTCCATGTGTGTCATTAGTTTAACCCAAGTAGAAGCCAGGCAGTGAAAGACTCCATTGATGTAACCCATAAGAGTCAGTGTCCTAGGTACTAAGCAAGGTGAAAAAAAAAATTGTAGAATGGATCTATAAAGGCATGAACAACATCACCTCTAATTGTAACGTGTCTGTTGTATAGCATTTAAAGTTTTGTTTGATAGCAGAGCACAACCCAAAGGACACTTGAATAGATTAAAGGCAGAATTTTTTGCTATAGCCCTAAATGAGATAAGGCTGCCTGCCAAGGCCACATGGGAGTTTGAACCTGCAGAAAGATAACAGCAAGCTGGAGTTGTAGGGTGCAATTTATGTATGGCAAGTGGGATGGCACTAGCTAAGTTCCTTTTGGATTGCTTAATTTGAATAATTTCATGAGCTTCAGAGTAGAGGGGTTGTCTCTAGTCTTTTGATAATTTTCAAAAATATTTTGAATAATTTGTGATTTATATACTCATCTACTCTATAAAAATAGATTTGGATGACTAAAATGCAATATAGTCAACCATGAATAAGAATCCATATTTTTCTAAGCATGTATAAATTTATATTTGCAATTTTTAAAGAACTTAAATCATACTATAGAATTGATTTGTAGGCTTTATAACTTATAAATTATGAACATTTCTCTGTAGGATTAAAATGCTTTCAAAAGTATTTAAGAGTTGTAGATATTATTTTACATGATTTCCATCTAATTTATTTATTTAATCACCTTACTAAAAACATTTAATTTATTTTATTTCTACTTTCTTTTTATTTTAAAATATAATGCCATGGTGATGCTCTTTGTATGTGAATATATTTGAATATCTTTGATTGTTTTTTTACAATAAATATCTGTAAGTTATTATTTCATGCATTTCAGTAGATCTATATTTCCACCTTCCATCATTTTCTTTTTGCCTTAAGAATTTTCATTGACATTGTTTATGGTGTAGGTCTGCTAGTGATGAAGTCTTTGAACTTTTGCATATCTGAAAAGGTCTTTATTTCACCATTATTTTGATTGGGTATAGTATTCTAGGTTGACAGGATTTTCTTTTCTTTTTGTTCTTAGGAAATGCCTTCTCTCTAGTAGTGTTTCTGACAAGAAATTTGCTGAAACCTCTATCTTTGTTTCTCTGTACATAGCACATTATTTTTTGTCTGACTGTTTCTATGATTTTCTCTTTATCATTATTTTCTAGCAATTTGAAATGAGTCCTGATGAGATTTTCTTTGTAATTCTTGTAAACAGTTTTCTTTGTTCTTGAATTTGTAGGTTCACAATTTTTATTAGGTTTAGAAAAATTTTGGCCGTTACTTTTTCCATTTTTTTTCTATCTCTTGCTCCTACTCTTTCTTCTCTCCTTCAGGTACTTTGGTTACATGTATATCAGGTCACTTATTTTCCATAACAATGTACTTTTTCTTTACATGGTATTATATTGGGACAAATGATTCATTTTTAACTTGACACTGTCATATGGAATCATTCTGCTTCAGTTATAAATTCTGCTTTAGAGTGCTTGTATGAGTAAGTAGCAACACAGCAAGCTAGGAACACAGGAAAGTTTGTAGACTCAAAGCACATTTCCTCCGAGTCACTCAAATTTGATTCTGCTGATGAATCCCTTCCTTTTAGTTTTACAGTCATCTTCTTGCTAATCAATAAACTGGAGTCAAGAGTATGTCAATCTTACCATTTGCAAGAAGCTGGAGAACCAGTATCAAAGAGGAAAAAATAAAATCACTTCATATATATTACACTTTAGGTTCTGGGGTACTTGTGTAGAATGTGCCAGATTGTTGCATAGGTACATACATGGCAATGTGGTTTGCTGCCTCCATCTCCCTGTCATCTATATCTGGCATTTCTTCCCATGTTATCCCTCCCCAACCTCCCTACCCTCTGCTGTCCCTCCCCTCTTCCCCCCAACAGACCCCAGTGTGTGATGCTCCCCTCCCTGTGTCCATGAGGTCTCATTGTTCAACACCCACCTGTAAGTGAGAACACGTGGTATTTGATTTTCTGTTCTCGTGTCAGTTTGTTGAGAATGAAGGTTTCCAGATTCATCCATGTCCCTACAAAGGACACGTACTCGTCGTTTTTTATGGCTGCATAGTATTCCATGGTGTATATGTGCCACATTTAAATCACTTATTTAATGCTCTAAAAACAGAATTCTTACTGTGAAATTTCCTCCAACTTAAGGCACAGTTAGAAGGTGAGGCTGAGGAGTAATGTACCTAATTATTTTTGGTGGGGGGAAAGGGCTAAGCAGTGATTATCAATAAATATGTGTAAATTATGTTTTCAAAGAAAAAAATTCATACTCAGAAAATGTTAATTCTGTTTTGCAGCAACCAGAACACTGGATTTAGAAAGTGTCAGTGGTTAATATTTAAGTTAATTCTAAAGCATACCTTTAGGTTTCAAGCTAAATATTTTACCTAAACTTCAAGCTTTCTTGATTTCAAATCTAAGCAGCTGATGGTTATTTATAGTTAATGATTAGTTTGCAAAACTGAGAACAAATTTTTTTGACAGTATTTCTTTATTTACAATTGCCTTCTACAGAGTCATTAAGAAATAACTATTTTAAAATTATGTGTTCCTGGGTCTCAATCCATATCACAGCAGTGGGAAGGGGAGATGGAGGAGGACTAAGACCTTTATATTTTTTAAAAGATCAAAAGTTATTATTATTCACCTTAAATTTTGAGAATTTGTCCCTGAGTTTTTGAGACTGCACATATATTAATTATCTTGGAGAAGCATACATTTTAAACCATTTTAAAAATCAGAATATAAGAACTATTTTTTATAGTAAAGTAAATAACAACAAATTCAACACTGTTTACTCAATTAAAGTAAAGATATAACTGTTGCCAATTTTGAAATCTTTTCTCTGAAATTAAATTACTGAGTCTCCAAAGTTCAACAATCAACATTGGATATACTAACTAATAAGAATTTGTTTCTCTAGTCTATCCCTAAGTTACTAGACTAACTTAACCATTCTCTAAATACTTCTATCTCTCTTATTTCTTTTTTTTTAGAAACCATCACTGTCAGCCTGAGGCTCTCTCAGTAACCTTCATCATACTCATCTACTTCGGCTAATAAAATAGGCTTAAATAAAGATCCTCTCAAAAGGCGACGAATACATAGTTTTTCCATTTACACAGCTTAATAATTATCAGTAGCACAGATTTCATTTAAAAAATAAAATAAATTCATCCTGTCAAGCATGAATCATTTTCTTAGGAGTGAAAAAAGTGATTTTAAAGTTAACTTGATGAATTTTCATTATACTAATTTGAAAGCTTCTCTTAACTTAAAATAAGTTTCTTCTTACCAAAACCTTTAAAGAAGAGCTCCATTCACATCTCTATAACAAGTAAGATTTGTGTCTCTAGGCAACCTGCTCAAGCTGTCTGGCTCACTTTGTTGACTTTCATTTGGGGACAAAATAATTTGACATTTGAGTGGACTCTGTGTTATACATTCCCACTTTCCTTCAAGAGGTCCCCTCTTCAGGTCCAGGGCTTTCATTCCTGAGCCACTGGGGACATTGATTGCTGAGGGCTCATAGTTCAGTCTTTCTTTGGAAATCATTCTTACCCATCCTACATTACACGCCTTTCCAAGGTCAGCCCCCATTCCATTACTGGGTGATGTGAAGTACAAAGTCCCCACTCCTTTTTCTTGACTCAGGACAAAGCTGAAGGACCACCAGTGTCTATGGAATTTGATGAGGCCTTTATGGGGACTACATTGCAGCTTAACTTTTCTCTCATCTGCCCCACCATCTGTCATCCCTCACACTCAGGTATTGCTTTTGAAAGCATATCCCAATAAACCTACTGTACATATTTTTTTTTCTGTTTTCTGGCAAATTTAACCTAAAACAGTTATCTTGCAATATGCATCAAGATTTTCAAAATAATTGTGCCATTTGACAGTTGATAATTTTAAACATTAAAATGACATATTTATAACTGAAGATGAATCATAGATTTAAATTTAAAAATCTAAAAGTTTTAAGTTTTAGAAGAAAATCTTTGTAATTATAGGTTTCACAAATATTTCTTAGCTACAATACCAAAATTATAATGCATAAAGAACAAATTAATAAATTAGGCTTTGTCACATTTTAAAACTTCTGCTCTTCAAAAGAAACTTAAGAAAATGGAAAGGTAAGCTCTAGACTGAAAAATAATCTTTTGCAAGGGCATCCATCTGATAAAAGTCTTATAACCAGAATACATGAAGAATTCTGAAAACTCAATAATAAGAAAATAAAGAATGTAATTAAAGAGTGGACAGAAGATTTGGACAGACATTTCACCAAAGAAGATATACTACAAATGACAAATAAGCACCTAAGAGAATATTTAACATTTATTACCATTAAGGAAATAAAAATTAAATAATGAGATATCCATGCATGTTTACTAAAATGGCTAAAATTAAAATGACTGACCATAGCAAGTGTTGGTGAAAATTTAGGGGAACTGGAAGTCTCATACACTACTGGTAGGAATATGAAATGGTACAAACACTTTGAAAAACAATTAGGTGGTTTCTTGAAAAGTTAAACATACACCTACCATATAATCTAGCAATTCCATTCTAGGTACCCACTTAAGAGACAAAGGAAATATGACTGTATAAATACTTGTACATGTGTATTTATAGCTTTTTTATTCGTAATAGCCAAAAGCTAGAAACAGCTCAACTGTTCATCAACAGATAACTGGCTAAACAAATTGTGATATATTCATAAAATAGAATATTACTCCACAATAAAAGGAATCAGTTTTTGATACACATAGAATGGATGAATATCAAATTAAATAAGCCGAGTGAAAGAAAGCAGTCAAAAATATGTATATTTTAGGAATCTTTATATAAAATTCTATAAAATTTAAACAAATTTATAATGATAGAAAATAAATCAGTTTTTCACTGGCAGTTGGGGGACAGCTGCAGGAGAGGAATTGCAAAGGGAAACAAAGACTATTTTGTCTAATGAATACATTTATTCTTTGGGTTATGCTGATAGTTTCATGGGTATATACATATGTCAAAACATCAAATTATACAATTTAAATATGTACAGTTTATTCTATGTGAATACCTCAGTAAAACTGTTTTTTTAGAGGCCATATTTAGCCCTGTGGTCTGCTTCATGAAGTGTATAATGAATGCAGAAAAACATGAAGGAAGAATTCTGTAACTTTGTGTATTGTTGTACTGGAAGAAGTTGAGAGATGCAATTTGGAGTGACAGATTCACAAAATATAGGAATAGCATGAAGTGAGAAATTATGTGGTGAGCAAAAAATGTATTTAATAACTTACTGCATTAAGAATGGTAAAAATTCTTTAGCCTAGAAAAATATTGGCAGGTAAAATAAGCTATGGAATCAAAATGTTCCCTCCAAATGTGATCTCAACCCTTTGATAAAGGATTACTCAAAGTTGTAACACATTAATTTAGAATCTGTTATGCAAAAGAAATAAAATACTCACATACTCTATTAAAAACTTTGGAAGTAATCAATGATACATATAATCTATAATTTCTTTTCTAGAACATTATGGCTATAAGTGAATACAGTGGACTTGGCCTCAAAGCTTGATTCTGGCCATTGCTAGCTGTATAAATATGAGTCAGTCAGACCCCCTGTAAAGCACAGTTTTCTTACCTGTATAAAAAATGAGATTAATAATACCTAACTCAAGGTTGTTGTAAATATGTATCTTTCTGTATATAGATGTTTTGTTTCATAGGAGGCATAAAACAAATGAAATAATCCCAGTGCACCCTTTTACCTTGGAAAGTCAATATGTGGTATGATTTTATACAATGTTGATTTTTTCCTGAATATCTGTGTTAGTCAACATAATTAATTTTAAGCTGTGCTACAGTCAGCCAATAAGTCTTGAATGTCAGTAACTTAAAGGAAGTAACATTTATTTTACAGAGTTTTATGCAAACACTTTGAGGGATCCAGACTACTTCCATCTTGTGAAGACTAATACATTTAAATTTTTTCTTTTAATTTTTAAAATTGATCTCATGGAGATAGTGAATAGAATGATATCTTAACACTTGTCCTCTAAAGTTTCTCCAGCTGGGAAAGAAGGAAGGTAAAGGTGGACGATACATTAAAATGTTCAGCTTGAAAGTAACTTGCGTTAATTTCTCTCACATTTTACTATTCAGAATTAGTCATTAGTCACATGTCCTGACTAACTGCAGGAGGCTGGCAAAATGGTTTCCTCTCACGTGCTCAAGAAGGAAAAAACTAGGTTAGCTGAGTACTAATAGTCTTGATCACAGTATACCACTGGGTTTATTTTTAAATGCCTGGAATGCCATTTCTAAGAATCATGCTTATTGTTGTAAGGGTAACACATATGTGTCCTGATGCATGCAGCAATATGCCAAGACATTGAAAGAGGTACAATCAGAGGACCACCTAACAAGGAGATGGGAGATGATATGGTTTGGTTGTGTCCTCACCCAAATCTCATCTTGAATTATGCTCCCATAATTACCAGATGTTGTGGGAGGGAAGCAGTGGTAGATAATTTGAATCATGGGGGTAGTTTACCCCATGTTGTTCTTGTGGTAGTGAATAAGTCTCATGAGATCTGATGGTTTTATCAGGAGTTTCCACTTCTGCCTCTTTCTCATTTTCTCTTGCTGCCACCATTTAAGAAATGCCTTTCGCTTCCTGCCATGATTTTGAGGCCTCTCCAGCCATGTGGAACTTTAAGTCCAAGTAAAACTCTTTTTCTTCCCAGTATCAGGTATGTCTTTAACAGCAGCAAGAAAATGGACTAATATAGTAGATTGGTACCAGTAGAGTGAGGCATTGCTGAAAAGATACCCGAAAATATGGAAGCAACTTTGGAACTGGGTAACAAGCAGAGGTTGGAACACTTTGGAGGGCTCGGAAGAATACAGGAACATGTGGGAAAGTTTGAAACCTCCTAGAGACTTGTTGAATGGCTTTGACAAAACTGCTGATAGTGATATGAACAATAAAGTCCAGGCTGAGATGGTTTCAGTGGAGATGAGGAAGTGAAACAAAGGTGACTTTTGTTATGTTTTAGCAAACAGACTGGCAGCATTTTGCCCCTGCCCTAGAGATCTGTGGAACTTTGAACCTGAGAGAAATGATTTAGGGTATCTCACAGAAGAAATTTCTAAGCATCAAAGCATTCAAAAGGTGATTTGGGTGCTGTTAAAAGCATTCCAATTTAAAAGGGAAACAGCATAAAAGTTCAGAATATTTGCAGCCCGACAATGCAGTAGAAAAGAAAAACCCATTTTTTGAGGAAAAATTCAAGCTGGCTGCAGAAATTTGCGTAAGTAATGAGGAACTGCATGATAATTCCCAAGATAATGGGGAAAATGTCTCCAGGGCCTGTCAGAGGTCTTCAAGGCAGCCCTGCCCATCACAGACCTGGAGGTCTAGGAGAAAATGGTTTCATGAGCCGGGCCCAGGGTCCCTATTCTGTGTGCAGCTTAGGGACTTAGTGTGCTGTGTCCCAGCCACTACAGTCGTGGCTGAAAAAGGCCAATGCAGAGCTCATGCCATGGCTTCAGAGGGTGCAAGCCCCAAGCCTTGGCAGCTTCCACATGCTGTTGAGCCTGTGACCACACAGAAGTCAAGAATTGGAGTTTGGGAATCTCTGCCTAGATTTCAGAGGATGGATGGAAACTCCTGGATGCCCAGGCAGAAGTTTCCTGCAGGGATGGGGCACTCATGGAGAACCTCTACTAGAACAGTGCAGAAGGGAAATGCGGGGTTGGAGCCCCCACACAGAGTTCCTATTGGGTCACTGCCTATTGGAACTGTGAGAACAGGGCCACTGTCCTTCAGAGCCCAGAATGGTAGGTCCACTAACAGCTTGCACCATGTGCCTTGAAAAGCCACAGACACTCAATACCAGCCCATGAAAGCAACCCGGAGGGAGCCTGTACCCTGCAAAGCACAGGGTCGGAGCTGCCCAAGACTATGGGAACCCACCTCTTGCATCAGTGTGATCTGGATGTGGGACCTGGAGTCAAAGAAGATCATTTTGGAGCTTTAAAATTTGACTGCCCTCCTGGATTTTGGACTTGCATGGGCCTTGTAACCAGTTTGTTTTGGCCGATTTCTCCCATTTTGAACGGCTATAGTTACCCAATGCCTGTACTCCCATTGCATGTAGGAATTAGCTACTTTGCTTTCAATTTTACAGCCTCATAGGTGGAAGGGACTTGCCTTGTCTCAGGTGAGACTTTGGACTGTGGACTTTTGGGTAAATGCCGAAATGAGTTAAGACTCTGGGGGACTGTTGGGAAGGCATGATTGCTTTTGAAATGTGAGGACATGAAATTTGGAGGGACCAGGGGTGGAATGATATAGTTTGGCTGCATACCTACCCAAATCTCAACTTGAATTTTATCTCCCAGAATGTTGTGGGGGGGTCTCAGTGGGAGATAATTTGAATTATGGGGGCAGTTTCCCCCATACTGTTCTTGTGATAATGAATAAGTCTCACGAGATCTAATGGTTTCATCAGGGGGTTCTGCTTTTGCACCTTCCTCATTTTCTCTTGCACATGCCATTTAGGAAGTGCCTTTTGCCTCCCACCATGATTCTGATGCTTCCCCAGCCATGTGGAACTGTAAATCCAATTAAACCTCTTTTTCTTCCTAGTCTCGTGTATGTCTTTATCAGCTATGTGAAAACGGACTAATACAGGAGGAAACCTCAAATGTATCTCCCCAGGGAGTTTGGGACTAGAGATTTTAAGGGTTTTGGAGTGGATCAAAATGTGGAGTTTGTTAATTGGTCAAAGAATGCAGAGTGAAGTCATGGGACAGGAAGATGAGGAATTTATATTCTCATGCTGATTCTGTTCTTCTGTAAGAGTCTTTAGTTGGCATCAGCTATTCTGCTGGAATTCAGGATCCACAAAAACACCTTCAGTAATCCATAAACAAAATCTTATGATTCTAATGTCAAAGATCCTGTCTATAAGAACAATGTGAATGCAAATCAATTCTTAAATGGTCTTATGATCTACTGTCAGCAAATCCTACTTATCGGAACCAGATGCTGCTTTACTTTGCCGCTACTGTATTTGCTTGAATAGATCTAGTTATCTTTCAGGGAACACATGGATATATCTACTTCTTACTGTCTCCATTGTTAATACTCAAGTCCATGGAATCTCCATCATGTCTCAATAGAAAGTCTGTAAATGTAACTGCACTGATTATCCCACTTCCACTTTTGTCCCCAAAAGTGCATATGCACAGCAGCCATGATGACCTTTTAAAAACCTCTAAATCGGTGCATATCACTCCTCTGCTCAAAACTCTCCAGTTCCATCATACTCAGATTAAAATTAAAATTATTTACTTCAGCCTATAGAATCCTGCATATATTTCAACCACATCATCGTGTAAACCTGCCCAGTCCTCTTGCAGCTTTCCACCTGATACATGTCTGGATGTATATGCAAACATGAATGCATACATACATACATGCATACACATACTCCTCAAAATCAGTTATTAGAGTTCAAGTTATGGAAACTAGAAAATTAAATAAATGATTATATATCTAAAATGTTTTTGTGGTCTTAGAAATTTTACCAACAGGCCGGGCGCGGTGGCTCACGCCTATAATCCCAACACTTTGGGAGGCTGAGGTGGGTGGATCACGATGTCAAGAGATCGAGACCATGCTGGTCAACATGGTGAAACCCCGTCTCTACTAAAAATACAAAAATTAGCTGGGCATGGTGGCGCGCGCCTGTAGTCCCAGCTACTCAGGAGGCTGAGGTAGGAGAATTGCCTGAACCCAGGAGGCAGAGGTTGCAGTGAGCCGAGATCGCGCCATTGCACTCCAGCCTGGGTAACAAGAGTGAAACTCCGTCTCAAAAAAAAAAAAAAAAGAAATTTTACCAACAGAGAAAAGGCTTATGTACACGTAATTTATTCATTTAGCTGAATGTCGGTAAAGGACTGGTAATATAGATTTCCTATTGTTACTTATTAAAAAAAAAAAAATGTGACATCACTACATAGTTGTATTGCAGTGATGGTCATATGCCTCCCTGAGCCTCTTTTGAACCTTATCACTAGAATGTCAATAGCTAGAATGTTATTTAATAGTTAATTTCTAAAGTGTTTCATAGTGCTTGTCACTCATGTAAAACTTCTGGGTAAAATACATGTTTTGTTTGGTTTGTTTGGTTTTATCTATTGTAACCTGAAGCATATATTCTTGCTGGCAAATATACTGGGCACGGTTAGAAGAAATTCTAAAAATGACTGTTTGCTGCATTTGGAAATCTTTCCCAAAATTTTACAAACACTCCAAATTGTTTGCCTTCGTGTAACAAGCATCTTTTAAATAAAATAACATATAAAATGGAGTTTATCCTAATTAGATCTACTTCAATAGGAATGGGGCATGAATACATTTTAGATCTCAGCAATCTTTTTTTTTTTTTTTTTATATATATTTATTTATTGCATTTTAGGTTTTGGGGTACATGTGAAAAACATGCAAGGTTGTTGCATAGGTGCATATGTGGCAGTGTGATTTGCTGCCTTCCTCCCCTTCACCCATATCTGGCATTTCTCCCCATGCTATCCCTCCCCAATTCCCCACCCCCCCGCTGTCCCCCCCACTCCCCCACAACAGACCCCCATGTATAGTGCTCCCCTCCCTGTGTCCATGTGTTCTCCTTGTTCAACACCCGCCTATGAGTGAGAACATGTGGTGTTTGATTTTGTGTTCTTGTGTCAGTTTGCTGAGAATGATGGTTTCCAGGTTCATCCATGTCCCTACAAAGGACGCAAACTCCTCGTTTTTTATGGCTGCATAATATTCCATGGTGTATATGTGCCACATTTTTTCTGTCCAGTCCATCATCGATGGGCATTTGGGTTGGTTCCATGTCTTTGCTATTGTAAACTGTGCTGCCATGAACATTCGTGTGCATGTGTCCTTATAGTAGAACGATTTATAATCCTTTGGATATATGCCCAGTAATGGGATTGCTGGGTCAAATGGAATTTCTATTTCTAGGTCCTTGAGGAATCGCCACACTGTTTTCCACAATGGTTGAACTAATTTACACTCCCACCAACAGTGTAAAAGTGTTCCTATTTCTCCACATCCTCTCCAGCATCTGTTGTCTCCAGATTTTTTAATGATTGCCATTCTAACTGGTGTGAGATGGTATCTCAATGTAGTTTTGATTTGCATTTCTCTAATGGCCAGTGATGATGAGCATTTTTTCATATGCTTATTGGCCTCATGTATGTCTTCTTTTGTAAAGTATCTGTTCATATCCTTCGCCCACTTTTGAATGGGCTTGTTTGTTTTTTTCTTGTAAATCTTTTTTAGCTCGTTGTAAATTCTGGATATCAGCCCTTTGTCAGATGGGTAGGCTGCAATCTTACTTCCTCCATGGACCTTTTCCTCAGTCCTCCAAACTGCATTCTGCAATTTTCAAACAGTAACATTTTATTGTAAATGTGTATTTAATTTGTCTCTCCCAATGGATTGAAAGCTTCCAGAGGTCAAGAACTAAGACTTATTAGTGGTTGTATAGGTCTTAGCTAAATTCTTAAACATGATAGGTGATCAAGGTGAATATTTTAACTAGTAACAGGATACACATTTAAAAAATGGCATTCTACATGCCATTGGCAAAGGTAACGTAAAGACTATAAGGTCTATATCTTTTCTATCACAGATCTCAGCAACCTTTCCTTCCCTCAACATCTGATGAGCAACTTCTGTCTATTCACTTAGTAATTTATTTTTAATTAACTCTTTACAGTCTAGACTCCTTAATAGACTGTAAATTTGGGGGAAGAGGAATCTTGTTTTTTCTGGTATTTGTTTGTATCATGTAAAGCAACCTCCTCTAATGAACATTATATATAATTGCTTTTCAATGTCAATAAATATCAAGTGATTCCTAGGTTGAATGGGCATTAACCATGCAAACCTGATTCAGGACAAAGCATAGTCTCAGATAGAGTTTAGAGAATAGCAAGAAAGCAAATGGGCAGCTATTAGAGCTTTTATTTGAAACATCTCCTGAAAGTAGAGAACTAAGGCCATTGTCAACAGCATTTAAGGTTCAAACCGCATGGCCAGTGAATTGGCTAGAAAATTCCAGCCTAAATTCAGATTTTCCTTTCATGTATTGATTTATTTTGTTTGCAGGCCCAGATTTATTCAGGAAAAAAGTGGATGTTTTATGTAGGAATTTTCACTAAATAGGAGTGTAAACAGCGAAATAATTTGATCTGTTATTTATTGCATATAATTTCATATCATTCACTAAAAACACAATACCAACAGTGTGGTAAAAAGGTTAAAATCAGGAAAACATTTATTTTTTGAAAATGAACATGAAAACCAAAGAAAATTATTCCTGGTATGAATCACGTTTTTGAAGTACAGATTTTTGTCCATGAAAAGCTGATTCATTTCCATTACTAAGATGATATAAAGGGAACATGAAATTGCCATGGGTTGATGGTTTCATTTAGCAGTCAATTTTCAAACTAATAGACATAATGTTTCTTTGTCCTTACTCTTGTTAACATTTACCTATGATCTTACATCAAGTTTGGGGATATATTGTTTCATTCTTTATCAGGAAATGACATGTCCATGAAACTGAAACAGAATGAATTGTATGTCTTTACATATCTCTCAAAAGTAACCAGTGAATGCAGAGATCATTTCAACTAAACATGCTTGGCTTCATATTGAAAATGTGGCAGAGGCTGTTGGAGGTTTATTAAAATCTATTGTCTTCTTTCTTGGAACCAAACAAGATTATTTCACTGCAGTCGGATTTGGCTGTGTGAGTTGGGTTCTACCCAGTGCAATATGATCAGAGGTTAATGAGCCACATTCATTGAAGGCTCATAAAGTCTCCTACATATGTACCTGCATGTTCTCTTCTCCTTCCAGCTGATAGGATGGCGATGCCCTGGGTGACCTTGGATGCAACTTGCTAAAGATGGCAGATAAGCTGTCAGCCTTGTCAGTGAATAATTTTATAAAGGAAAGCCACTTTGCTGACTTTGATACCTACCTTGTACTGTTATAGGAGAAAGAAATAATTTTCTTGTTCTTTAAAGCACTAAATTTTGGAGGTCTACTTTTATTGCAGCTTAGTCTACCCTAACTAATATTAACCTCAGACTTGGTGTACAGATAAATGTATACATGTGTGTGCACACAAGAGCATATCTTATGTCAGTTAAAATTATGAATTGAGAAGAAATATAATTATTAGGAATTTGAGTTGTGAGATCTAAAAAAGAAAATGATACATCTTCACAAATGACTTGAACTTCTCAAGGGATAACATCAAGGATAATTTTTAAAAATCATAAACTATGCCAACCAAAAGATATAAGCATAAAATACATTTTTTTATAACTTACTTTTTTTTTTTTTTTTGAGATGGAGTCTCGTCCTGTCACCCAGGTCGCTGAAATGCAATGGTGCGTGATCTCAGCTCACTGCAACCTCCTCCTCCTGGGTTCAAGGGATTCTCCTGCCTCAGCCTCCTGAGTAGGTGGGATTACAGGTGTGCTCCACCACACCTGGCTAATTTTTTGAATGTTTAGTAGAGATGGGTTTTCACCATGTTGGCCAGGCTAATCTTGAACTCCTGACCTCGTGATCCGCCTGCCTCGGCCTCCTGAAATGCTGGGATTATAAGCGTGAGCCACCACGCTGGCCTAATCTAATTTATGTCTAAATGTAAGGACTTTAGAAATTTAATGATAAATGCTTTAATAAACTGTATCCATACATTTTCTTGAAATTTAGGGTTCTATTCTCATTATTTTAATTATATATTTTCCTACTAAGGTGGATCCATTAAATTGTGGCAACCAATCAATATTTGATTGCCATAACTGTCAAGGCTCAAATAACATCATTTTTATATACTAACAATCTCAAAAGAATAACTTTGCCACCAGGTAATAATAACAATATTAGACATAATGTGAAAAGTAGGTGTCATAGCACTTGCTACTTACACACAATATAAATTTACTTTAATCTTCATACCAAGTTGAAGCTTGATATTTTTATTCACATTTTTCAGATGAAAAACAAAGGCTCGGACAGAGTTAAGTAACTTGCCCAAAGCCCTATAAAAAGTAAGTGGTGGAACTAGGATTTGGACACAGGCTTTGAAGTTTATGCTTTTAGTTCCCCACTAATACCATCTCAGAAAGTGAAATACTCAGAACAATTAGTTTGTCGATTTTCCTTTGATGTTATGTTTTATAGACAATTCCATATTCTATCACGGCAAAACAACTTCGTATTGCTATGCCACAACTGGACCCTTAAATCCCTAGCTTTATATAAAATCTCTCTTAAGAAGAGAATAGAATAGCCTAATTGCTTAATGATGGAAAAAATTGTCCTTAAAACTAAGATAATTACACCTTGCAAAATGTTAGAATTGTAAGCTAAAATTCTTGGTTCTTCTGTATCTACCATGGAAACCCTATCCGATATCATATCCATTCATGTTTCTACAACAATAATCTGAATCTTTATCTTCAACTCCTACTTTTAACCTTGGTTTTATAACATAATCCTGAGTATTTTCAAGATAGTTCCCTCTCGAATTTATATTAAAATATTTAACTCAACAGCTCTTTTATTATTTAACTATTATTTTATACTCAAAGGTACATGTGCAGGCTTGTTATACAAGTAAACTTGTGTCATCGGGATTTGTTGTACGGATTATTTCATCACCCAGGTATTATTCCTAGTACCCATTAGTTACTTTTCCGATCCTCTCCCTCCTCTGACCCTCTGCTAAGCCCCAGTATGTGTTTTTTTCTGCTCTGTGTTCGTGTGTTCTCATCATTTGGCTCTCACTTATAAGTAAGAACGTGGGTGTTTGGCTTTCTGATCCTGCATTAGTTTGCTAAAGATAATGGCCTCCAGTTTCATCTATGTTCCTGAAAAGGACATAATCTCATTCTTTTACGGCTGCTTGGTGTTCCACGGAGTATATGTAGCACATTTTCTTTATCTAGTCTACCACTGAGGGGCATTTAGGTTGATTCCATGTCTTTGCTATTGCGAATATGCTGCAATAAACATACATGAATCAACAGCTCTTAAAACACACAATTTCTCTAAGAAAATGATTACCCATCCTGACATTACCATTCATGTCTCCAATAAAGGAATTGATTTATTTGTTTCTTTGTGTTACTTAGTTCGTACCTTATATATACTACTTATCAAAATTTGTAAATTCTAAGTTATTTTTATGCATGATCCACCTTACCTAACTGCCCATAAACTATTTTATGCATGTATTCTTTGTTTAGAAGAAATTAATTTTAAAAATTCAAAGTTCAGTAATTTATTTATTTAACCACAAATATAGTTTAAAAGATGATGTTCTTTGAGCTAGGTAGGAACCATAGCTCCATATTCATTTTTATGCTTCCAAAAAGATCTGGTGCAATAACTCAAATTTAACTGGGTCATGACAAATATCTGTCAAGTAATAAATCACACATAAATCCATTAATAAAGAACTCTAGTACTAATAGAAAAGATAAATTCTGAAACAAGAAAGGGCAATTATGTGAAACTAAAGTGTGCATGAATCAAGCCCAGTGGCAAGAAGTAGGTAAAGTCCATCTTAAATTATGATTTGGAGAAATTTTTACTTATAATGTTAAGGTGATGATAATCATCTACCAAAAATATAGCTAATGTGCAAAAAGATGCAATCTTGGGAACTCGAATATTTTGAAAATGTGAGATTGTATAATAACGGGAATTTTGGAGGCAAATAAGGAATAGTAAAAATGAAAACAATTGAATAAGTATTTGTCAGTATTTATCCAGAAGGATGCAGATGACAGACACTCTTTACTTATTTGACAGATAAGAGTATTAAAGTCATTTTTAGAAAAATGTTCTCAGAGAGGAGCAAAGGCAGTTCTCTAGGCTTAATCAAGTAAGATTATTTATAGTCTCTTGCTCGACTTTCTGATATCTTCCTTCATTTATAAGGTACGTTAATGCTGACAATTAGGTGTTGTGACTATTGGATTTGAGTAGTAGGATCACTGGAAAAATTACAGTTATCACCTTCTGTTGCAATAAATTTATTGATATGCAAACAGGTAGTTTAGTGCGGCATGTGCTGTGGAGTCAATTCATATGAAATTCTGATTTTATCATTAAAAAACTATGAAATCTTAAGCAATTTACTTAATCGCTCTGGTTTCCACTTTCTTCATCTGCAAAACGAAGACACAGGATTAATGTCCTTTACAGGCTTCAGAGAATTGTTTTTAGAAAGGTCTGCATTATTAAGTAGGACTATTACCCTGACCAGTCAAGATCTTTTCTGAAAGGCCACATCTTTATTGTGATGAGGCTATTCAAAGGGAAAACTAAACATTTTGTAAGAGGAATATGTTTTTAAATGGTTTGAACTCATTTATTTCATGTCTACATGTATTTAATTTGATGCTTATAGTCAAGGAACACATTTCTTAAAATTAAGTTTTTATTTGAAATAGTAACCTATTTTGTGATTAGTAGATTGATACTTCTTCTAATAATAGCAAATGTCCACCTGATTTTCAAGCACAAATGGTCATTGTAAGAAGCTGTGACAGCTGCCACAATTGTGCTGTTGTCTTACTTTCATAACTTCTTTTGAAAACAAGTAAGAAGGACCTCATTTGTTTTGAATGGAGAAAAGAAATCTGGTTCTGGATTTGTCTTAGCTGAAACCCAACTCTATTCTAGTATTTTCCTTTAGTTTAGGTGAATTCCAAGGTCAATATTACAAGGTTCGACTCTATCATGCTCTAGAATAAACATAAATTTTTAGGTATTTTCAAACTAAGAACCAAATGAAATTGAGTACATTGTATAAATTTTCTCCTTCTCAACAAGATGTAGATGAAATAGATGTTATATCTGAATAGTTCATTTCACTAGGCTATAAAATCAATTATCAGGATAAAGTAAGAAACAGAAGAAGATAGGAAACTGAAATATAAACAAAGGGTAAGCTCAAGACATCTATAAACAATCTCTCAAAAGTTCTTTAAAGAGGAGACTTTCTAATCAAATGGTTTATTTATATTTATTTATTTATTTATTTATTTTGTTTTGTTTTGAGATGGAGTCTCACTCTGTCACCCAGGCTGGAGTGCAGTGGCATGATCTCAGCTTACTGCAATCTCTGCCTTCCCGGTTCAAACAATTTTCCTACCTCAGTCTCCTGAGTAACTGGGATTACAGGCTCCCACCACCACACCTGGCTAATTTTTGTAGTTTTAGTAGAGACTGGGTTTCACTATATTGGCCAGACTGGTCTCGAATTCCTGACCTCAAGTGATCTGCCCGCCTCGGCCTCCCAAAGTGCTGCAATTATGTGTGTGTGCCACCATGCCCCACCCAAATGGTTTATATTTGATGGGCAAAATCAATTGGCTACATTAATAATGATTATAACTAACAAGCAGACTCCTGCTTTGTCTATTTTTGGCTGAGATCCATATTTTTCATGCTAGTTTACCCCTCAATATAGTAAGTTTCATCATTGTAGGCCAGGCATGGTGGCTCACACCTCTTATCCCAGCACTTTGAGAGACTGAGAATAGTTTGAGCTCAGAAGCATGAGAACAGCCTGGGCAATATAGTAAAACCCCATCTCTATTTTTTTTTTAATGAAAAAATATTATTAAAGAAAAATAAATTAAAGAATTTAAAAAACGTTAAACCCATCTCTATTTTTTTAATGAAAAAATATTATTAAAGAAAAACCAATTTAAAAATTTAAAAAACACTGTTGTATAATTTTAAACAATGCTATTGTTTAAATAGTTTTAAACTTCCTCTTTAGTGGCAATAGAAACTTTTCCATTCTATAGCCTCTCATTAATTAGTTAGAGGGTTGCTTTTGTGACTTCTATACATTTTGTTTAAATTTTCTAAAGGTGTATGCCCATCCCTGTGATTGCATCCCTTATTTCTTTAAATATTTCACACAAAGCTATTCTGTATTCCTGTATTCTATACCAGGCTATCTCAAATCTGTATTCTACATCTGAAAATGTCTACGTCATTAATTTCTATCCATTGTTTCGGCCTTGTTGACTTTAACTCATAAACTTGCCTTATCTTCTGTCCATGATGATTTATTTTAACCTGAAGCAGTACAGCTGGCCATTTTTCCTTCAAGAGTGAACTTAATCCCTCTTTTGCCCCTGGGGAGACTGTAATATGAGTTTTCTCAGTGACCAAAATTTTGTCTCCTTGTTGTAGAACTTTTTCAATACATATACATACGTCTCAAATCAATCTCATTTATGCTGCCTTTCTCTCATTATTGCCCCCCTTGCTTGTCTCAGAAAATATCACCTCTCAAGCGTCATCTATATACACTTTCTGAATTCATGTCACAGTAACTCAGAAGCAGAGACTCAGAATCTGGTCCCTGAAGGACTGGAGCCCCTCTGAACATGTTTGGTTCCTAATGAGATTGTAGCTTATATATTACTTTTCTTTTCCACTTTCGCCCAGGATCTTCAGTTTCCCAAAACATTAAATTTCTACAATCTAAACATTTAACAAGTAATACAGATTATATAAATAAAATCTATAAATAACAAATCCTATTAAGATCAACCTAGATGACTACAGGGTAAGGAGGGAAGAGAGCAGACTGTTGTTCAGCTCCTCATTAAGATTAGCATCCCAATCAAGAGAAAATGTAGGCCTGAAAGACATTTTTCAAATGTGCAATATTTCTGTATATCAAAGAAGATTTGCAAACTTTATTTGTTCCATTACCATCTGTAACACAGTGGAGTTTCATTTAAAATTGCTTACATATGTCAAACCTGTGTTTAATGTCAAAAACATTATGATCATGTAATTCCAACCAATATAGAAATTGAGGTTATAATGGTCTTCAAGTTTATCCCCTACTATTAAACATGTTGTAGAAGTGTACCTTGATAATTCATTATTATTTTTTATTAATGTGTTTTTGAATAGCATAAAGCCTACACTTAAAAAGAAATTTGGAAATTAAAATAGCAGAGATGCCTTGGGATAAATAGTCTGGATTATGCTGCTCAGTGAGTGGAATATAACTTTCTTTGACTCACAGTCCTTCAAAGAATCTGAAAAAATGAACTTTATTTTTCTCTTTAATGAGCATCACTTGCAAACATCCCACATATATTTTCAAACAAACTTTAACATGAAGGCTTTAAAAATTAGAGTGTATGTGAAGTGCCAGGTAATCTCACACTGCACCATGGTCTTCAGAGGCTGCAGCAAGACTTCCTCCCACTCAGTCATGATTACTAGCAAGAGAGCTGTGTGGCTGAGGAAGCACCTTTCAAAAATCTGGCCTGGGCTCCACCCCCATT
Source organism: Aotus nancymaae (assembly GCF_030222135.1). Taxonomy (NCBI): domain Eukaryota; kingdom Metazoa; phylum Chordata; class Mammalia; order Primates; family Aotidae; genus Aotus; species Aotus nancymaae. Next base: position 3,678,655 of record NW_026988447.1, on the reverse strand, counting down.
CCCATTTGTCTCTGGATACTGACTTTTCATTGCTACAAAGAGATTTAGAAGTGTCTTCATTTAGTAGTACTTTTTCTTCCTGAGTGCAGTTACATCAGTGGCTCTCAGCCTTCATTGTGCATAGAGATCACTCTAGGAAGGTTCTCTCTAGCACATTTTTTTTTAAAAAAGGAGACAAACACTTAATAAAGGAAAGGTAAAATATTAGTGCACGTGGGCTCTCCACTCTTACATCTGTTTTTCTTCAAAAACTAAGCTACACACCATCCTTCCTTACTCTTGCTACCTGATTCCCACACATTCTTGATGACGTTGATAGCTTCTTTAATGCTTACAAATTGCACACTCTTAGGACTCTTTTGTTAGTCTGTTTTTTGCATTGCTATAAGAAATATACAAGACTGGGCAATTTGCAAAGAAAAGAGGTTTAATTGCCTCGTGGTTCTGCAGGCTGTACAAGAAGCATGGCGCCAGCATCTGCTCAGCTTCTGGGGAGGCCTCATGGAGCTTTTACTCATGGCGGAAGGCAAAGTGGGAGAAGGCACATCACATAGTGAGAGCAGAAGCAGGAGACAGAGAAGCAAGAGAGGGATGCTATGCACATTGAAAAATCAGATCTCAGGAGAACTCACACACTGTCAAGGATGGCACTAAGCCATTCATGAATGAGTCACCTCCATGAGCCGAACACCTCTCACCAGACCCCACCTCCCACACTGGGGATTATATTTCAACATGAGATTTGGTGGGGACACATATCCAACTTATATCAACTCTGCTTCATATTCTGCTCATAAATGGACGGGATATAAAGATGCACATGAATTTTCCTTTCGAGTCAGACCATTTTCTGTATCATACATGGTAAACACTCAAAACCCACTCTTTGTTACTCAGTTCTTTAATGTGGACAGAAGCACCAGTGTAAAAATGAGAGTAGGGCCTACTTCAGATAGGACTGCTGTGGGTCAGCTCTGGTTCTCATGCTATCATTTTTCCAAAAAATTAGTTTATCCCCTACTGTTTTCCAAGAAATGATACCATGAGGTCCAGACCTGACCCACAGTGGTCCTAAGTAATTACTTAAGTACTTGCTCACTCTAAGTTTTAATCACATTACTGAATAGGTATGCTGACCACAGCATGATTTACCTGCATTCCAATTTATTTATTTTGAATGGAGGAGAAGTTAATATTATCTTAGCCTAATCATTGGAGCCAATTATTTGAAGAGGCTAACCCTTTCCTGATGATTCTCGAAAACTTTTAGAAAAATGTTGCTTATTGAACTAAATATTATAACCCACAAAGTGAGATGTTCCAAAGGAGCATCTGTCAAGCTTTAATACTCTCATAAGTTGATTTTCTTTACAGTAGAGTGGTATCTACGCAAATGAGACCAATAGTTTAGAATTAGAACACCTCTTCATCACCACAGACCAATTTCCCCTCTTTACACTGCCTTTTTGATATTTCTTATCAGTTGATAAGTCAGTACAATACTATCTCATAAACAGATTAGAGTTCCCAAGATTATATTTTATCTACCTTAGTTTTCAGGATCTGTATCTTCCTGATTTGTAATTTAATCAATGAATTGTCTCACAAGCATGATCCAGGATGAATTATTTCTGAAGTTTACCAAAAATAATCCTACCTATTTGTAGTTTGTTGGCTCTGGAACATTTTACTGAGACTACAACTTATTTTTTGAACTTTTATTCATTTAATACTGCCTCCATCTATGTGTTTGGCCAATCCTTTGGGCTTTTTCAACAAAATACAAAAATAGGTAAGTTCATAAATGTGATTGTATAGAATGAAGTAACAACATGAGTATCTATTATTTTAGGAATTTTTGATATTAGAATCTAAGAAAATCTAAAGCTTTTTCTACAGTACTAGGGATATTATTATTTTTAGAAACAAAATAACCTTTGAAGGTCACTAGTATTTGAATGAAAGATAAAATGGTTTTCTTTTAAAGTTTCTATATTACATTATCTCTAACATAGCTCAGTTTTTCCCAGTTTAAAACATCAAAAGTCTAATAAATAGTATAGAAAATACAGGAAAGGAAACAAATGTTTCCTAATGTCCTCAATATTACATTGGGAAAAAGTACTTCTTGATTGCATCATACTGTATAATATAGTTTTAAAAATTACAGAATATTAAGAATAAGGAACTCTGGTATCTAGAACCGATCAGAAGCTTTGAAATCAGAAAATAATGGCTTCCAATAATTTATTTATTGGATAGACTTCAGCAAATTACTAAATCTCTTTGATTCACTTCTGTATCTATTAGAAGTAGCTGTTTTGGTTTTGATAAGTTGTCTAGAGATTATAGAACATGTTTATAAAATGATAAATAATTCTCAGGTCATTGAGTTTTATGACATTTTTATGACTTTTTAATAATGTCTAGTGTATTATGGGTATTTAATTGGTATGTGGGTCATTATTACCGAGAGAAACTTACTCGGAAAGCGTATAGACACATAGGCTGTTATTATAGGCCTATAATTAACAATAAAGACTATGATTGTGGCACCAGCACTTTGGGAGGCCGAGACGGGCAGATCACGAGGTCAGGAGATCGAGACCATCCTGGCTAACATGGCAAAACCCTGTTTCTACTAAAAATACAAAAAATTAGCCTGGAGTGGTGGCATGTGCCTATAGTTCCAGCTGTTTGGGAGGCTGAGGCAGGAGAATCGCTTGATCTGGAAAGCAGAGGTTGCAGTGAGCCGAGATTGTGTCACTGCACTCCAGCCTGGGCAACAGAGTGAGACTCCATCTCAAAAACAATAATAATAAAAATAAAATTTAAAAAACCTGTAATTGTATGCCTTAGGAAAAATAATTAAAAACTATAAAATAATTACAAAAAAATCTCATTGGATAGAGACTGAATTTTGAAAATAATAATAACTTATTCTTGCATCATGTTTCTGATTTTTCCAATAACTTTCAGATTAGTTTAAGAAGCAATTTAGTAAGAATTAAACTTTTATTTCATATCTAGCATCAAAACAATAGATGAGGAGGCAAAAAGGCATTTGTGGTATATAATATGTGTGATTAAATTACTTGCAGAAGCACTAGGAGATGATAGAGACATTTTAAACTCTAAGAGTATAACTTAATAAATAACCAAAATGACACAGGTAGTAGATATGGAAGAAAGTTAAAGAAAGGGTGGAGAGTGCTGGGCCTTGAAGATGAAGGGGTTAGTGATGTGGTTGTGGATAAAGAGGGTGAAGATAGAAAACATTATGAATAAAACCACTGCAGCAGGGAAGAGCACTATAGGTATAGGGAAGGCAAGAAGACTGAAGATAGGAGTGAGATGAATGGAGACAACCAGGCATAGAGTCAGTGGTCATGGTGGGGCAAGATGGTGGAACATATTGGTGCTAAAATGACAGGTCTGATTTAGATCTGATAAGCAGTTAGAAACAACTATTTTGAAATGAGATCTGAGTTTAGATGCTTGCTCTGATGTTTCTCAGCTAGTTAACCTTAGGAATATAGGCTTACCTCTCAGACCTTCTATGTCCTCATCTGTAGTATGTGGAAGAGAGTTTTTCAGTCAGAATGTTATTGCATATACAATGCAGTAGAGTTCTCAGAAGACTGCAGTTCGTGATAACAGTTCTTACAAGGAAGTTAAGGATCAAAAAAGTTCAATGTTAAGACAAAAGCAGACAAGAAAGGGAATTACTTTGAAGAAAATCATTAAAGCTGAGTGATTACCACAGACTTTCTTGACTGTCGGCCCTGTTTCTTCCACTAAATCACATTTATTTGCCAAGTGTGCAAAATTCCAACTGCATATGAAGCAATCTGGAAATCACTGAGCTAGCAGGAAATTTTAGAAAAAAATAAACTTAGTGTTATATATTATTCTTATACACTATGATTATATTATATATTATTAATAACATATATAATCATAAACCAAAATAAAAATTTGAGCAGGAAAAAATATGAAATAATTTTGCCAATAACCTTGTCCAAATGATATAATAACAGATAAGCAATGTACTTAGAAAAGGTGAGGCACTTTGTGTAAGATAATTGAATATTTGTGAGAGAACTTTCAAGCCATTTGAGCTTTAATACAATTTCAAGGTTAAGCGTCATATTTATCATGTTAGAGGTCTGGCAAAGTCTAAGGAACTGAGGAACTTCATAATGATAAATTCCAGGACCTTGAAAGGTTTTTTCTTTACAATGTAGAGACTTATACTGTCCAGGGAAAAAATACCTTTCAGGAGCAAAAGGCTTTTTATGTCTGTGTCATTCACAAATTTAAAAAATCAAAATATAGATAGATGCAGCAGCAGTCATGGAATAATTATTTCATTTAAAGAACTGTACTAGGAGATATGCGGAGTAAATATATACAAAACCAGCATGATTTCCACCTTAAGAAACTTGAACCATAGAAGACAGAAGTCATCAACAGAAATAACTGTGTTATGAGGTAGAACACTAAATGTCATAGAATAACATATAAAGGACTACTTAAGATGAACAAGTGTTTTGGCCCAAGATCAGTGGATCAAGACAGTTGATTATGAGTAGACCTTGAAGTGTGGATAGAATTGCAACAGGTACATATCATTGGAAGAAGCCTAGCAAGAAGTTAATACCACACTGCAAAGTCATCATTAGAAAGATGAAGTTAACACAGGCATCATGCATTGTCCAGATTGATGCTCAACTCAACCAGTGCCTGGTGAGTCATGAAAACAAGGCAGGAAAGGTAAATTAGAGCCGGGTTTTGTCAGACACTGTTAGTCAGCTGAGTTAGAAATATTTTCCAAACACGACTGGTCTTCACTCCTACAGAATAGACAAAAACCATCCAGTCACTGTTTTTTGTGTAACATAAATCAGAGAAATTAAATAACCTGGCCAAGATGGACAATGGCTAATTATTGAAGGGATGAGACTAAAACCCAGACTTACTGTGCCTGTTTTAATTTCATCACTGACCACTCATGAGAGTAAAATAATGTACCCACCATTTGAACCACCTCTTCCTTGGTGAATCCCCACAAAGCGATTAAATAACCATTTTTATAAAAGCCAGGCATTTTAAAATGTTTGAAATATCTCTGAAAACCATGTAAACAATGTGGAGCTGGTAACAGTGGTCGCTTCTAAGAAAAAAACTGGTTGACTGGAGCAGGAAGGGATAGAAGGAAAGTTTATTTTTGCTGTATACCATCAGCCTTCCGTATCCATGGGTTCTGCATCCATGAATTCAACTAACCACAGATAAAAATATTTGGAAAAAAAAAACAACAACAATAAAAACTAGCAATACTAGTCAGGTGCAGTGGCTCATACCTTTAATCTCAGGGCTTTGAGAGGCCGAGGTGGGAGGATCACTTGAGACCATGAGTTCAACACCAGCCGGGACAACATAGTGAGACTCAGTCTCTACAAAAATGAAAACGGATAGTACAATAATAAAAAAAAAGATAACATAGAATAAAAATGATTTGCATGGCATTTAGATTGTATTAGATATTACAGTTAATCTAGAGATGATTTAAAGTATATGGGAGGATGCATGAAGGTTTTATGTCAATACTATACCATTTTATATATGGGACTTAAACATCTTTGAATTTTGGTAATGGGGGGGTGGGTGTTTGGGTACCAATCCCCCGAGGATATTAAAGGACAACTGTACTTATTTTATAGTTTTTGAATTTTGTGAAGTAGTTCTTCACTACCATAGCCACATTAAAACTGATACAGAGCATGTGCGTATATATACACACAAATACACATATATATATGGAGAGAAAGAAAGAGTAAAATTTGATCTTGTGTACCAATGTGCCAGGCGCATTGTATGCATTACCTCCTTCGATCCTCACAGTGACACTGGAAGATTCGGATGTGTTGTGAGGTGGAAGAAGTTAGAGCATTGGTCTGTGAGGCTTGCTTCTTTTTTCCTAATTGACTGGAGGACACCCACGGGGAAATGAAACAGGGCAGATGACCTGGGACAATCTCCCTGTCAACACAGTAACTGAACCTCTGAGTTAAAAAATTCTGAGTTAATAATATTTGCCAGGAGGAGGATGTTTATCTGTGGAATGTTTTAAACAGGATGTTTCTGGTTAAGTAAAATATGTGGGAAATAAACCCCAAACCTATAGTTTTATAAGGCCCAGTCTATGGAAAATGTCACATAAACTGGAATATAAAAATGAAGATGTGCTATTTGTGATAAGCCCACAATACTTTACTTTGAAATCTCATATTATTAGGGATCAGAGAATATGTGTCTGATGCACAAAGCAAAAACTTGGGGAGCCAATGTGAATATTGCAGAACTCTACTTGTGTTGACTTGAATCCTTCTGCCTCCAAGCCCCTTCTTGCCTTGGTGTCTCTCAGAGGAAACTTACTAACTGCTAGACAGCTCTCATATGACGATTTGCAAATAGATATTAGAGAGCTATCTGGAAATGAGCACACCTCTAATTATTTGTGAAAGAGAACACCACCACAAAAGGTAGTACAAACAGATGAGAAATGGTGAATAAAACTACATAAATAAGCACCTAGTGAAAGTTAACCATTCACATCATGTGACAAAGGATACTATTTGGTCTTCCAAAATATAAAAAGAGCAATATTTATTTGTGCATGGCTCGTGAAATCCAAATGTTGACTTAAGACGGATATATCATCATTATTATTGCTTCAGCTTATTAAATTCTTGCTTGAGAGGCTGTAGAACATAACGAATATGAGATTGGCCCCTGGAGCCAGACTGCCTGGATTGTAATACCTACTCTGCTACTGATTCACTGTAAAATTGGTCAGGCTACTTAGCTTCTCTGTGCCTCATTTTTCTCATTAGAAAAGTGGAAACAGTATCAGTAGGGCTTAGCTCATAGGGTTGCTGTAAGAATTAAATGAGATAATATGTGTGAAGGACTTCGAAACAATGCCTGGAACATAGTGCTTTGTAGGCATTAGCTATTATTATTCTCGGTGTTCCATCTGAGGTTCTTCTAAGAGCTTGGTCAGTGAGAGTCAAAATTCCAATCCTGCTTTTTCCAAAACAGTATGTTGCAATAAAATATAATTCTATATTGAAAGATTATGGAAATATTTTAAAATTACAACTATGCTTTACTCTCTGATCCCAAAGAGTATTTATGCATCTATCTTTATTCCATTTTTGGAATATATTGTGTTTGGTTTTGTTTCATTGTTTTTCAATTTCCTCCACCCAGTGATTTCAGAGAATTGTAGTCCAGTCATCTCTGCACTACCAGTGCCTAGCATAGTGAATATTAAGCAGTGGTTTTTAATAAACATCTGATAAATAAACACAAAGTGTGACAAATAATAAAAATGTACTGTTGAGTCTATTATAATTTTTCTAATGTTTCTAATCATATTACTTGAATTTTAGTATTTTATTACGTGCATCACACTTTAGCATATCTTTGACAGAACATCGCCAAACATTTTAGCAATATTTAGTGGCAAATATAAAAGACATTTCTTGAGTTGTACTTCCTTCAATCTAGCCATAACATTCTGCTTAGCAAATGTCACTTATGGCTCCCAAGACAGTTACTCAGATTTATCTCATTGGTTGATCAAAGGAACATGTTATCTAATGTCTAACAAGCATATCTTCCCAGCAATTGAGATTTTGAAATCCTCAGCTCTGTTACAGCAATTTAACCAAGGCTGCGACTCTCCTCAAAAATAAAGAAATGAAAATAAACATGGAGATTCTTTTCTTTACAGAAAATGTTCTCATGAAAAGAAAAAAACAGAATATTAATAGAAAAGTCTTATTAGTGTTATTCACATCTCAAACTAGTTTATGGCAACTTCTGTTTTATGTTAATGGTATAGGCACATACCCAACACAGATATCCCCAAAACTGTATAGGATTTCAAACTACTAAAAATGAGAGTGTACCGACTCCTTGGTTAAAACACGAAAACATGGAGGAATGAGATGACAACTATGTCAGTAAGGACAAGCAAATATGAAATGTTTCAGCACCACAGTTCAGTATTCCTACTACTAATGCAGAACACTTTAGTTCCACAAATCACTTACCTTTCCCACACATCCAGTAAAGCTCTAATAGTGCTTACGGGCCTTGACATGCAAAATCTACTCTTATGTGACTCTTATGCCTATAAATCGACTTTCCTGGTTAAACAATTTCATATAACCTACAGTTTCCCATTAACCAGAAAGATGTACTTATTGGATAATCAAAATACAAGCAGAATCTCTGATTAGAAAGTGTAAGCAGACCCCATGGCTAAGTGGAAGACACTGATTATTTTAAAGTGAGACAAAAAAGAACTTTTTTTTTTTTATTGCATTTTAGGTTTTGGGGTACATGTGAAAAACATGCAAGATTGTTGCATAGGTGCATATGTGGCAGTGTGATTTGCTGCCTTCCTCCCCTTCACCTATATCTGGCATTTCTCCCCATGCTATCTCTCCCCAACTCCCCACCCCCCGCTGTCCCTCCCCTATTTCCCCCCAACAGACCCCCGTGTGTAGTGCTCCCCTCCCTGTGTCCATGTGTTCTCATTGTTCAACACCCACCTATGAGTGAGAACATGCGGTGTTTGATTTTCTGTTCTTGTGTCAGTTTGCTGAGAATGATGGTTTCCAGGTTGATCCATGTCTCTACAAAGGACATGAACTCATTGTTTTTGATGGCTGCATAGTATTCCATGGTGTATATGTGCCACATTTTTCCTGTCCAGTCTATCATCGATGGGCATTTGGGTTGGTTCCAGGTCTTTGCTGTTGTAAACTGTGCTGCAATGAACATTCGTGTGCATGTGTCCTTATAGTAGAACGATTTATAATCCTTTGGATATATACCCAGTAATGGGATTGCTGGGTCAAATGGAATTTCTATTTCTAGGTCCTTGAGGAATTGCCACACTGTCTTCCACAATGGTTGAACTAGTTTACACTCCCACCAACAGTGTAAAAGTGTTCTTATTTCTCCACATCCTCTCCAGCATCTGTTGTCTCCAGATTTTTTAAGCGCTATGAATCCAGTCCTCAAATCTCCTCATATTAAGTCATAACTTGAGCATCAAAATAGAATATTTTGGTCTTAATTTCCTAGTTTTCAGTCACTGGAAGTATTAAAACATAGTTCAATCTTTCTCTAGTTAATTATATATGTTTAGTGTATGCATCTAGCTGTATAAAATTAATTATGTTATACCTGCTTATCAGGACTTACTGAAGATGAGCTATTCAATAACAAGGTCAAGTAAAAAATAAAGAAATTCTACTTTACTGGGTCAATACTTTGGGTATAAAAATATTTTTGAAAGGTAAACTTTCAGCCCCTATAAGCCTTTATAGCATATGAGCTGATTATTTTGTTTTGGATTGCAAAGACATAAGCTTTCTTACTGTATATAAATGTAAAGAAAATTTCAGCTAACAAAAATCACGAATGATTAATCCACAACTTCTCCAAAGTGCTTTTAGATGGTTTTTGTGCAATAGAAAATGTATATCTTATTACATTAAATCAAATGGAAGCTCCTAGACAAGTGTTACATTATGACTCTATAGAAAGCCTAATGTTTAATAAGTATTAAAATTAATCAGGCAGGACAATATATTTTAATTTAAAAACATACACAAAGACTTGTCACATGTCTAAGAATATCTTAGCACCTAATGTAGAGCAGAATGAGTATCTCATTCTGAATATGAAACAATGTTCACAATCTAGTTTATTTTACTTTTCAGTTACCTGAGTAATAGGAAAAAGTGAGTGCAATTGAACAGTTATAGAATAATAGCAGGTTCCTTGGCTCATACTGATCAACTGAAATTACAAACACACACACACACACACACACTTATAATTTGTAAATCTTTTCTTTCTGCTATGGGTGTACAAAAGGGTTTCTTAACCTGCAGTTCAAGATCATGAGTGGAAATAAAAATTATATTTTTACTTTACTGTAAATTCCAATTATTAATGAGTGAAAAGACAACAAAAGTATTGAAACTAAACACCACACCATTAGCAGTACAATCAAAAGCAGATATTTTTATGTCACATAACAGGTGTGGCAAATACTATTTATGCCCTTAACTGCCTTGAAATTATTATGGCTACTATTAGCCATTGCAATGATGATTTAATGCAGTAATTTGAAAAGCACATATATTACTAGAGCATACATTTATTTTAAAACATTTTTATTTTAGAAATGTTAAAAGATCACCTTTCACATCACAACCTGAATGTATCTAATACCTAGTATTTACACAAACGACATTATTTACTCAAAGGCAATTTGTATTTCAATACCTTAGGCTTTGAAAACATGATTCTGAGAAGAAAACCACAGGCTTCACCAGACTGCAAAGGGTTTCATGTGTGAAAGATAGAAAAATGACCCCTCAAAAATATTCACGTCCTAATTCCTGGAACCTGTGGATCTCTTACCTATACAGCAAGAGAGACTTTGCACATGTGATTAAGTTAAGGATATATCTGGGAGGAGTATCCTGGATTAGTTGTCCCAGTGAGCCCAATGTAATCACAAGATCCTAAGAGAGGCAAAAGTGTAAAAGTCAGAAAAGTAGAGATGACAATGGAAGCTGAAGTTAGAGTGATGCACTTTGAAGATGAAGGAAAGAGCCATTAGCCAGGCAGTTGAGGCAGCTTTAAGAGCTGGAAAAGGCAAGGAAACACATACTTTTCTGGAGCCTGCAGAAGGAATGCAGCACCTTGATTCTGGCTCAATGAAACCCGTTTTAAACTTCTGACCTCAAGAACTGTGAGATAATATACTTGCGTTGTTACCACTTAGTTTGTGGTAATTTGTAACAGCTGCAGTAGGAAACTAATACATCATGGTGTCAAAGAGTCAAGAATACCCAAGTGATTTTACTCGATGCTGAAGGGTAACATCAATTGTCCTATAACTTAGAAGAAGCAATTCAACATGTTCATACAGGAAGACAGCCTTGGTTAAGTGGACTAATACTAAGAACAAATGCTTTGTTTTCTTGGAAACATTTCAGTACCAAAACATTTTTAAGGTTTTAATATTTTATATTGGCCTCACACCAAATATACAAGAGTAGATGCATTTTCTGATATTTGACAAAAAAGATCACCTTTCAATCTCAAACTGAATATATCTAATACCTAGCATTTACACAAATGACATTCTTTACGCAAAGGCAATTGCATAAAGAAATTTTCCAGAAAACAGTTTTAAAACATTCCGCAGTGATTTGATGCTTTATCTATGCTAATTCAGAATTGGAATAATAACTTATTAAATGCAAAGTCTATGACCTGAAATGCCCTTGTCACTCTTTCAAGTACATTGACTAATATGTATATGGCTACTTAACTAATACAAACCTGCAGACACCGCTTTAGAATAACATATTACTTACCCTCACTACGGTAATGTACATATTATAAATCTATATTGGTTGATAAAATTGCCATATTGCTAAGAATATTATTTGTATTTTAGGTAACTTTGCATAAAAGTAGACTGTTGCTTTATCTAGTTGGTAATGTAAAATAAAATCACCAATCTCTTACAAAACCAGCTTGAAGAAATAGTGTAATTTTGATAATGGAAAAGTCCTTGTTTTATAAGCTAGTGTAGCACTTTATGGAACGGTTCAAAAGCAACTCAATTATTTGTAAACATCTTCATAACGCTAGAGCTACTGTTGCCATTTAAATCACTTGAAATCACACTGTTCTGATAACTGTCTCCTGGCAGCCAAATATTTTTTTCAATTCAAAATCTAGAAAGGGAATTACTCTTTAATGACACAGGTTAACTGTATGTGTAAAAGCTTTGAAATATTCCAATAAATCACAGGTTCCACTTGGCTTAGTTATGTAAGGCTTTTTGTATTCAAGGTAATTCAATAGACCCCAAGCGCACTGTATAAATTCTACTCAGATAAAAGCTTGATTAATTACAACCCTGCTTGTTTTTGTGTCAGTGTGAGAAATCTGGTAGCCTTGGGAAATATTTGTATTCATAGCCCTTAATGCTTGAGCAAAGGCCTTATTATAAATAATTATAAGATTGTATTTGATCCTTGGTGCCTAGGAATGCATCAACGCTCTTTACTCAAATTAGAAAAACTCAGCTAGCAAGGTCAAGCATGGGAAACATCAGTCTGAATCATGAAGTACTGATATCAAAAGTTATGTTAGCGATTAACTGATATTTTCATTTTTACAGATTAGGAAACAAATGCGCAGGGGTTAGTTAGGAAGCTTCTATAAATGAAAGTAGTTAGCACAGGCAAAATGAGAAAGCAGAGTTTGGTCGGGGGTGGTGGCTCTTACCTACAATCCTAACACTTTGGGAGGGAGGCTGAGGTGGGCAGATCATTTGCGTCTAAGGGTTTGAGAGCATCCTGGGAAACATGCTAAACCACGTCTCAACAAAAAATACAAAAATTAGTTGGGTGTGGTGGCATGGACCTGTAGTCTTAGCTACTTGAGAGTCTGAGGTGGAAGGATCACCTAAACCCAGGGAGGTAGAGGCTGCAGTAAGCCATGATTGTACCACTGAACTCCAGCCTGGGAGACAGAGTGAGACCTCATCTCAAAAAACAAACAAATGAAAAAACCAGAGTTTTCTGCCTGTGGTCACATGTTCATTCCATTAGATAACATTAGCTTATCTATAAATCAACTCAGTACAATTTATTTGGTTCAGTATAATCAAACACTATTAATATTACTATATTAATCATTACTCAAACATTGAGTGATGGACACGAAAGAATAAAAGGCCTTACATACTCTTAAGGAGAAAGAAATATGTACATAAATAAATTGTAGTTATTTGAGATCAGTGCCATGATGAAAGTATTGGGGATTCAAAGAGGAAGAAATCAGCTCAATTCAGGAGGGTCAGTGATAGCTTCACAGAAAAGTTAATTCTTGAGTGGAGTTTGAGGAGAGCACGGTTATTTGTTAAACCCAATGGGAGAGTATTTCTATCAGAGAGAAAAAAGAAAGAGCATCCTTGTCAGATGGTTTTTCCTCCCTTAATAAGAATATTTTATCAAGTCATCACTAAGTATAATGTTTGCTGTTATTTTTCTGAGATACCTTTAAGAAAATTTTTTCTATCTTAACAATAATTTTTCTTACAAATAGCTATTATTTGATTCAACTGGTCAATATGCCAAAGTTGAGAACTCCTGACCTAGCCTAAGATGTGAAAGCAGATAACATAAGGAGAAATACCTAATGTAGATGAGGGGGGGATGGATGCAGCAAACCACCATGGCATGTGTCTACCTATGTAACAATCCTGCACAATCTGCACATGCACCCCAGAACTTAAAGTATAATAATTTTTTAAAAATGTAAAAGCAAAAAAGAACACATCCTTCTCTGTGAATTTTCCCCGGCCCCGACACCTCCAACAGCAGAAGTTAAAGAGGAAAGCCAAGAACTTCTTATACACCAAGTAAGCCATTTCTTCTCCTGGCCTCCATGACACAATTGGCAGGGATCAAGTGGGTGCCGCAGTGCCTCCCAAAGATACAAGACTTTTGAGAAGATTGGCCTCTACCTCATTGATGGAAGCTGTGGAGAGGGGGACGCAGGCTCAGTATGCTCCTGGTAAAAGGGACTCCATCCCCAAATCTCATAACTGCAATACCACATTCTACTTGAGACAGAGTTGATCATTTCATAAATGTTATGTGACTAAGTCACTACGAGAAGCCCAAGACTGCTAAAACAATCCTCATCCCTTAGTTTCTCATTCTGATGGAATTCTTTCTGTCTCCCTCTGGAGCTCATGATGACTTCACAGTTTTTTTTTTTTTTTTTTTTTGACAGTCTTGTTTTGTTGCCAGGTGCCAGGCTGGAGCGCAGTAGCACGATCTTGGCTCACTGCAACCTCCGCCTCCTGGGTGCAAGCAATTCTCTTGCCTCAGTATCCCAAGTAGCTGGGACTACAGGCGTGCGCCACCATGCCCAGCTAATTTGTGTATTTTTTTAGTAGAGACGGGGTTTCACCATGTTGGCCAGGATGGTCGCGATCTCTTGACCTCGTGATCCGGCCGCCTCGGCCTCCCAAAGTGCTGGGATTACAGGCATGAGCCACCGCACCCGGCTAGAAAAGTATTCTTTATCAAATGTACCATAGCTAAGTTACACTATGCTGTTGTACAGCTGATGAACGGTACTTCTGTCTCCCAGTGTGAGAGTGCCCAATCAAGACCCACAGGTTGAGTAGTGGGGTCCAGGCTGGATTTTAGCCTCCCAGTGCCCTCTGCATAATACCTTTTGGCAGAGCACAACCCCTCAACTGTATGTGAAGCTTGCATCGTCAGTCATTGTATTAGTCCATTGTCACACTACTGTGAGGAAATAACCAAGAGTGGATAATTTATAAAGGAAAGAGGATTTTTTTTTTTTAATTTTTGTTAATTTTTTGAGATACTCTTGCTCTGCCTCCCAGGGTGGAGCACAGTGGCACGATCTTAGCTCACCGCAACCTCCGCCTCCTGGGTTCAAGCGATTTTTGTGCCTCGGCCTCTCGAGTAGCTGGGACTACAGGAGCTCACCACCAAATCTGGCTAATTTTTGTATTTTTAGTAGAGACGGGGTTTTGCCTTGTTGGCCAGGCTGGTCTCAAACTCCTGGCCTCGGGTGATCTGCCCACCTCAGCCTCCCAAAGTGCCAGGATTAAAGGTGTGAGCCACCATGCCCAGCCAGGAAAGTTTTATTGGCTCGAAATTCTGCAGGGCTGGAGAGGCCTCAGAAAACTTAACTATCGTTGTGGAAGGGGAAGCAAACATGTCCTTCCTCACATGGCAGCAGGAAGAAAAAGAATGGGTGAAGTACAGAGCAAAGTGGGAAAAAGCTCCTCACAAAACCGTCAGATCTCATGAGAACTCACTCACTATCAGGAGAACAGCCTGGGAACTGGCCCCATGATTCAGTCACCTCCCAGGAAGTCCCTTCCTTAACATGTGGGGATTACAATTCAAGATGAGACTTGGTTGAGGACACAGAGCCAGACCGTATCAGTCATTTTTCTGAATCTTCCCTTCACCTTCTCACTTTAAGTTACATGTACTGAAGATACTGCTTCTCCTGCATTTTTTTCTGAGTGCCTGGTTTCCTCTCCCTTACTTTTTGAATAATGTTTAATGTTGGCAATAAAGTAGTGTAGATGTCCACCAGCTGAAGACCACGAAATCACAAGAATCAAACAAAGTTTTGTTTATTACTTGTTGCAACAGGAGAGATCATAAAATTTGGGGAAACAATGGTATGTGTCATTAAAAGGATATTACGAGGAGACTGTTATAAAATTTGGGCTAGAGTGGGACCAAGCAAGTTTACCTCTGGAATGGGTGTTGTAAGAAAGTGGAAGTGATTGTACAATTGTGTATCTTAATATTTATCTAGGAAGGAGGTGAAATGGAATTAGGCTAAGGCCGTAATAGTTTTTTTTTTTTTAAATATTAGCATTTGCTCATTTAGCATGCAGTGGGGAATGATTGGTTATTTTTATGGTTTGCTCAGTGTTCTTATTTTTTCTATGCTCAGACATGATTAAGAAATAGTCTTGTTTTTCTCACTCAATCACAGTCATTTACAGTGACCTTGTCTGATGTGAGTATTCCATGAAATTGTTTTTACTAAAGAAACACCATAGCCTTGCTGTGAATGTCAGGTCATCAACCTGATTGTTGTCAGAATTGCTTCTTTTCTTTCTCAGTAGGCATCCTTGTCAGAAATTTTTTCTGCCTTAATGAGAATATTTTACCAATTCATCACTAAGTAAAATTTTTTCTGTCATTTTTTATAGATACCTTTAACAAAATTAAGAAAATGTATTTCTATCTTACAAAGAATTTTTATTATGAATATCTATTATTTGATTCAACCTGTCAATATGCCAAGGTTGAGAAACCTTTACCTTATATTTTATGAAAGATGTAAAATGTATTATGTATATATTTTACATAAGATGTTTTATATATATATATATATATATATATATATAAAACATAAGATGTAATATATCTCTACACAGAAGTACCTGTAAGACTGAACTGAGAAAAACTTGAACAGACATAAATATGTGGAAAGATCTGCTAGTTCGTGGATTGTTGTGGTGCATATTCTCTCTAAATGGACTTACAGATTCAACAAAATTCCTATTAAAACTATGTCATTAAAAACATTTTAAAGAAATAGACAAGTTCATTGTAAAAATATTATGGAATCATAAAAGATCTACAGTAGCTAAACCAGTCTTGAAAAAGGAGAAACAAATTTAGTGCTCTCGTAATACCAGATATCCAGATTCAACACTTACCATAAGGCTGTAGGATAGGGTAGTGCCAGGCCAATAAACATTCTATCATTTGAGCAGAATAGAGAGGTCAATTAACAAAGAAAACCCTTTTTAGGATATGTTACTTGATTACATCTGGATATCTGTATGGGGAAAATAAAGCAAAGCAAAACAAAACAAAACGAAGCAAAAAAAAAAAAAAGAAAAGACCCCACTCATCTACTCTTTCATATTAAACATAAAAATTACTTTCATATGGATAATATACCTAAACATTCAACCCAGAACCATACATCTTCTAGAAGAAAATAGGGGATTATCTTTGAATCTTGGATTTGGCAAAAATTTCTTGGGCAGGACACAATTAACATTAAACAAGTAATTTGAAATTAATTAAATTCGATAAAAAACTAAAATGTCTGCTCTGCAAAACACATTACAAAAATAAATGGACAAGCCACAGACTAAGGAAAAATATTTACAACATATATGACAAAGAACTTGCACATAAAGAACACCTACAAGTCAACAGTAAAAAGGATGACCATCCTAGTTTTTAAAAGGAGTCAAAGATTTGCACACTACCATAGAAGATGTACTAATGCGCTATAAACACATGAAAGTTTTGTTATTCAATATAGTAAGGTCCTGTATTTTGTTGTAGCATGTCCTCAACCTCATCTGGTACTTAAAATCTTTAGTCATAGGAATCTGTAAATTAAAACCTCAATAAGGTACCATTTAATACTCAATAGATTGGCTAAAATCAAAAGGGGTAACTCCATTCCATGTTGGTAAAGATATGGAACAATTATCAATGGCACCTCAAACTTCCATGGAAACCTATTCCCCTGTACTCTCAGGCCATCTGTATCTAGTGGAGTGGAATCTACCTGAAGACGTCAGCAATACACTTGAAGACTTGGACCTGGACTATTAGAATAATAGCAATGGATTGAGAAATATAACCTAAAGCAAGCTGGCTTGATTAAAGTCAATACAGACAGCTCTGAGCCTTTGTAATTCTTGGGAAAGAAATGTGGGGTTTTTATTTGTTTTTGTTTTTGTTTTGTATTGGCACCTAAACTGGTGAATGTAAACCTGGAGCAATTGGTAGTTATTGTGATCACCACCCAGGAAAAGTACTTATAAAAAGAAACCTGGCCAAGTACAGTAGCTCATGCCTGTAATCCCAATTATTTTGTGAGGCTGAGGTGGGAAGATCACTTGAGCCTAGGAGTTGGAGATGAGCCTAGGAGTTGGAGATCAGCCTGGTAACATAGGAAGACCCCTTCCTCTACAAATAGTAAAAAAATTAGCTGGGCTTGTCATGCACCTGCGGTCCCAGTTACTTGGGAGGCTGAGGTGGGAAGATCACTTGAGCCCAGGAGTTAGGGGCTACAGTGAGCCATGATTGAGCCACTGCACTCCAGACTGGGTTGCAGAGTGAAATCTTGTCTCAAAAGAAGGAAGGAAGGGAGGAAGGAAGGAAGGGAGGGAGGGAGGAAGGGAGGGAGGGAGGGAGGGAGGGAAAGGAAGGAAAAGGAAAGCTATCTCAGAGTTACATGGCACCAAAACATGGAAGGATACGGATAATTTTGGCCCTGAATCCAGCAGCACATTAGCTTGCTTTACCCGTGTACTCCATGTACTCTTCAGTTAGGAAAGTCAAAAATTCCCTAGTTTTTCAAGCCAGTTTGAATTTTGTTTTTATTTAGAACTAAAAGAATCTTAGTTAAAACAGAAGTAACCAGATTCTATTTTTACTTTGCCAGCAAATGATAACAAAAAATCTTGGATTTATGTTGGAACCATTCTGTATACTATATTCTGTTTTTGATGCAAGACTTGAGTGGGGGCAGGCATTGTTTTCTTCTTTATAACTTAAGTATTTCAAAAATTTCTGCCAAAAAGATATGAACTAAACAATTATATTTAACATTCAGCATATCAAATTAAAGTAGTCAGTCAGATACAACTTACAGAACTAAAGTATAATAATCAGTGATGTTATCTTTGGAGTGAATTAAAAGAATACATTGGGCTGAAATTTTAGTGTAGAACACAATAGTCTTTAGTTCATTATATACATTCTTTAATAATCTGATATTTCTTTTAAGTTCTAAGTTAGGCATACAGGCCCATCTCAGAAAATGAGAAAATACCTTTTAATAGATCATAATAATAATAGCTGCATTTGTTGAAAGCTTATTATTTATTAAGCATTTATTCTTTTTAAATGAATTATTATATTTAATCCTTATAATAACTCCATGTTATAGATTTATTTCATTGAGGTCATTATAAAGATGAGGGAACTAAGAATTACAAAAGTGTATAAATACCTTGTCACAAGCTAAATACCATACATGGAATTTGGCCTATCTGACTTTAGATTTTGAGCTCCTAATCATTTCCCATATATAAGTCCAAATTGTAAAAATAGAAAAGGAAAAAAATATTCAAATAAATCTAGACCCTAAAAGTGAAGTAAAAGATTGCTAAATTTATGAACTACAGAAATAAAGATATACTGGATTAAAGAAAGCCCAGTCCTCAATTTCTGTAGCTGATTTTGTTCAGTTTTAACAGACATCTCTCTTAGAAAATATAATATGCAAACATAAAATCTTTTGAAATATCAAGTTATGATTTTTTTTTGCAAATTCATTGGAAGAAACAAAGTTCAAGTTTCACTTTAAACAATAATTTTAAAAATCTAAATAAAGTTTGTTATTAAAAAAATCAAATTATTGGAGAGGGTCTTGGAAAATTGTGTACAGTCAGATTTAGCAAAACATGTAGGGAAAGGCGGATCTTCTAAAACAAAACAGCCCACCCAGAAGTCACACAGTGCAAAATAGACATATTTGATTGTATTAAAATGTTCAACAACATTTACTATTTCTATGTACCCATTGTTGCTAATGCTTTTACTACCATCTGTATTATAAATATTCACCAACTCTATTGTTTGTGTTTTAAATTTCTTTCAATACTTGCAATATACAGAGAGCCTATAAATTAATAATACAGACAATTAGCTAGAAAAAAAAGAGGCAAAGGGTTCACAAAATACTTCAACAGACAAGTCAAGGAAGATAAAATCCAAACATCAACAAACATGTAAAATGCTCTTCAATGTCTCTGGTAGTAAGAAAAACACAGAATAAAACCATAATGACCTGATATTTTTAACTTACCAGATTGGCAAAAATTAGAAAAGGGAAAACATTTCCTTCTGGCAATGGTTCAGAAAACAAGCACTGGGAGAGGGATTTGCTGAAATCATTTTGGAGAGTAATCTGCCAATAACTATTAATATATTAAAAGACAAGTAGCTTTTGATTCAGTGGCCCCATTTTTATAATTTCAGTTACATATAAAACACCTTTATATGAATATATATATTATATATATGTATATGTATGTATACACGAATAAATTTTTTGTAGGATGAAAGCACTTGAAAGTTTACCAGTTGGAAAATGCTAAATAAATTACGTTATACTCATATCTTAGAATATCTTGAAACTATAGTAAAAAAGCACAAGTTATACTGTATTCATAGCCACTGACTTGAAGAGATGTTTATAGTATGTTATTTTAAAACAAAACCAAATAAAAAATTTCATGTGTTATACACCAAATAAGAATATCTTGACCAGGCATGGTGGCTCATGCCTGTAATCAGCATTTTGGGAGGACCAGGTGGGTGGATCACAAGGTCAAGAGATTGAGACCATCCTGGCCAACATGGTGAAACCACGTCTCTACTAAAAATAAAAAGATTAGCCAGGTGTGGTGCTGCACACCTGTAATCCCAGCTGCTCAGGAGGCTGAGGTAGGAGAATCACTTGAATCCAGAAGGCAAAGGTTGCAGTGAGCCAAGATGGCGCTACTACTCTTTAGCCTGGAGACGGAGCGAGATTTATTATTATTATTTATATAAAATAATTATTTAATAATAATTATTTTGAGAAATAATAATAACAATACCTTGTGAAAAGGCTATTTGTGTGACTTTGGAGAAGAGCTGAAAGGAGTAAAAGGCAGTTTTACTAGTAAAAGTCTATTACAAAGGAATGAGTTAAAGAAAGGTATCATGTAAGATCATGAATTTTTTACTAATAATATTCTGTATTATTTTTGTCATTTTAAAATCTAGTATAGAAAGGCAAAAGCAATGAAGCTGTAATAGTGATGTAAGGTGGATTTTAATGTTGAAAAAATCTCAACCTGACATGCAGCTACTGCATAGTGAGTAAAATGTTTTATGTGATTGCAGAATGAGTCACACAAGCGGCTCCAGGGGCCTTGCGGATTTTGTGAGTGGGCCTGTGCAAATGCAAAGTATTCAGATTCAAAAATTGTGGAACACTGTGTCAGCCCACCTCCAGCTTTCACTCTGGGGCCTCCTCAGTAAGGAAACAAGTGTCTATATCTTTAGGGACAGAGAATGAAAAATGTATAAAGCAAAGACGTGGAGAGTAAGTCAGGAGATGATCTGATCAGATCAGGCAGTTCCTAAGGAGAGAGTCTTTAAAACGGGGAGGGCTAACTCTTCTTCAGCCACACAAGTTAGGATGAGGCCTCTTCAGCCTACCTTTCAACAATAATAACTGAAACATACGGCTTACTTTTTGGCAGACGCAGTTCTGAGAGCTTTATACATTTATTTCATTTAATCCTTCAACAAGCATATTAAATTGGTCTTATCATCTTTGTTTCACAGATGAAGTAACAGTGAGACAGGTGAGATGGAGAACTTAACAGGTTTACAGTCTCATAGCTGAGTATTCTTAGTATAGTCTTAATTGCATACAAGCATACCTCAAATATATTGCTGGTTGAGTTCCACACCACCACAATAAAGGGAGTCTCACAATAAAGCAAGTCACACAAATGTTTGGTTTCCCAGTACATATCAAAGTTATGTTTACACTATATTGTAGTCTCTTGTGTGAAATAGCATTATGTTTAAAAACACTACATAAATACACTAATCAAAAAATACTGTATTGCTAAAATAAACGAATCATCATCTGAGCCTTCAGCAAGTCATTATCTTTTTTCCTGGAGGAATGGTCTTGCCTCAATGTTGATTGCTGCTGATTGATCAGGGAGGTGGTTGCTGTCGGTTGACGTGACTGTGGCAATTTTTTTAAACAAGACAACAACGAAGTTTGCCACATTAATTCTTCCTTCTATGAAAGATTTCTCCGTAGCATGTGATGTTGTTGATAGCATTGTACCCACAGTAGAACTTTCAAAATTGGAGTCAATCTTCTTAATTACTGCTTCCACTTTATTACCAAGTTCATGGCATATTTTAAACTCTTTGTTGTCATCTGAACAATGTTCACAGCATCTTACACAGGAACAGATTTCATCTCAATAAACCACTTTCTTTACTCATTCATATGAAGCAACTTCTTATTCATCCAAGTTCTATTATGAGTTTACAGCAAGTCAGTTACATCTTCAGGCTCCACTTCTAATTCTAATTTTCTTATTTTCACCACATCTGCAGTTACTTCCTCCCCTAAAGTCTTAAACCTCTCGAAGTCATCCAGGAAGGTTGGAATCAACTTCCTCCAACTTCTGTTAATGTTGATGTTTTGTCCTCTTCTCACAAATCACTAACATTCTCAATGGCATCTGGAATGGTGAATCCTTTCCAGAAGGTTTTCAATTTATATTGCCCAGATCTAAAAGAGGATTCACTATCCATGCCAGCTATAGCTTTACAAAACATATTTCTTAAATAATTTGACTTGAAAGTCAAAATAACCCCTTGATTCATGGGCTGCAGAATGGATGCTGTGTCAGCACACATGAACACAACATGAATCTTACTGTGCATCTCCATCAGAGCTCTCTACTGACCAGGTATGTTGTCAGTGAGGAGTAATATTTTGAAAGAAATTTTTTTTTTCTGAGCAATTGGTCTTAATAATGGGCTTAAATTATTCGGTAAACCATGGTATCAATACACGCGCTGTCATCCAGGCTTTGTTCTTCCATTTCTAGAGCACAGGCAGAGTAGATTTAGCATAATTATTAAGGGCCCTAGGATTTTTGGATGATAAATGAGCATTGGCTTCAACTTAAAGACATCAGCTGCATTAGCCCGTAACAAGATAGTCAGCCTGTCCTTTGAAGCTTTGAGGCCAGGCATTGACTTCTCCTCTCGACCTGTGGAAGTCCTAGATGACTTCAGTAGAAGACTGTTTCATTTACCTTGAAAAACTGTTACTTAGTGTAGCCACCTTCATCAATGAGATCACAACCCTAAATATATGTGCACCTAACACTAGAGATCCCAAATTTACTAAACAATTACTACTAGACCTAAGAAATTAGATAGACAGCAATGCAATAATAGTGGGGGATTTCAAAACTCCACTGACAGCACTAGACAAGTTATCAAGACAGCAAGTCAACAAAGAAGCAATGGACTTAAACTATACCCTAGAACAAATGGACTTAACAGATATTTACAGAACATTCTACCCAACAACTGTAGAATAGACATTGTATTCATCAGCACACAGAACATTCTCCAAGATAGACCATATGATGGGCCAAAAACAAGTCTCAATAAATTTAAGAAAATCAAAATCATATCAAGCACTCTCTCAAACCACAGTGGAATAAAACTGGAAATCCTCCAAAAGGAACTCTCAAAAACATGCAAATACATGGAAATTAAATAATCCGCTCTTGAATGCTGTTTGAGTCAACAATGAAATCAAGATGAAAATTAAAAAATTCTTTGAACTGAACGATAATATTAATATAATCTATCAAAACCTCTGGGATATAGCAAAGGCAGTGCTATGAGAAAATTTCATAGCATTAAATGTCTACATCAAAAAGTCTGAAAGAGCAGAAACAGACAATCTAATGTCACACCTCGAGGAACTAGAAAAACAAGAACAAACCAAACCCAAATCCAGCAGAAGATAAGAAATAACCAAGATCAGAGCAGAACTAAATGAAATTGAAACAAACAAACAAAAGAGATAGGTGAAACAAAAAGTTGGTTCTTTGAAAAGATAAACAAAATTGATAGGCTTCTAGCCAGATTAACCAGAAAGAGAGAAGATTCAAATTAGCTCAATTAGAAATGAAACAGGAAATATTACAACTGATACCACGGAAATACAAAAGGTTACTCAAGACTGCTATGAACACCTTTATTTGTACCAATTAGCAAACCTAGAGGAGATGGATAAATTCCTGGAAATATACAACACTCCTAGATTAAATCAGGAAGAAATAGAAATTCTGAACAGACCAATAACAAGCAGAGAGATTGAAATGGTTACTAAAAAGTTACCAACAAAAATAAGTCTGGGACCAGATGGATTCACAGCTGAATTCTATGAGACATTCAGAGAAGAATTAGTATCAATCCTATTGAAATTATTCTAAAAGATAGAAAAGAGGGAATTCTCCCTAAATCATTTTATGAAGCCAGTGTCACCCTAATACCAAAACCAGGAAAGGACATAATAGAAAAAGAAAACTACAAACCAATATTCCTGATGAACATAGATGCAAAAATCCTCAACAAAATACTAGCTAACTGAATACAACAGCATATCAAAAAAATAACCCACCATAATCAAATGGGTTTCATACCAGGTATTCAGGGATGGTTTAACATACGCAAGTCAATAAATGTGATCCACCACATAAACAGAATTTAAAACAAAAATCATATGGGTCATCTCAATAGATGCAGGAAGAGCAATTGGCAAAATCCAGCATCACTTTAAGTGTAAAACCATCAGCAAAATTGGCATTGAACAGACATAACTTAAGGTGGTAAATGCTACCTATGACAAACCCACAGCCAACATTATACTGAACTGGGAAATGTTGAAAGCATTTCCCCTGAGAACTGAAACAAAAGAAAAATGCCCATAGTCACCACTTCTATTCAACATAGTACTGGAAATCCTAGCCAGAGCAATCAGACAAGATAAAGAAATAAAGGACATCCAAATTGGTAAAGAGGAAGTCAAACTGTCACTGTTCACCGATGATGTGATCATATACCAAGAAAACCCTAAAGACTCCTCCAAAAAGCTCCTAGATCTGAAAAATGAATTCAGTAAAAGTTTCAGGGTAAAAATTCAATGTACACAAATCAGTAGCACTGCTATACACCAACAGCAACCAAGCCGAGAATCAAATAAAAAACTCAACCCCTTTTACAATAGCTGCAAAATATTAAAATAAAACAAAATACTTAGAAATATAACTAAGGAGGTGAAAGCCTTCTACAAAGAAAACTTCAAAATGCTGCTGGAAGAAATCATAGACAATATTAGCTAGATTGTCTGAATGATCTGCTGCAGCTTCTATATTAGCACTTGCTGTTTCACCTTGCACTTCTACATCATAGAGATGGCTTCCTTCCTTGAACCTCACGAATCAATCTCTGCTAGCTTCAAACTTTTTTCTGCAGCTTTCTCACCTCTTTCAGCCTTTGTAGAATTGAAAAGAGTTGGGGCCTTGCTCTGGATTAGATTTTGGCTTACAGAATTGTTGTGGTTGGTTTGATCTTCTAACTAAACCACTTATATCAGCAATAAGGCTGTTTCACTTGTATATGAATCCTATGTCTACCGAAGTAGCACTTGGAATTTCCTTCAAGAACTTTTCCTTTGCATTCCCAACTTGACTGTTTCGTGTAAGAAGTCTAGCTTTTGGCATATTTTGGCTTTTGAAGTGCCTTCCACACTAAGCTTAATTATTTCTAATGTTTTACTTAAAGTGAGAGACGTGAGATTCTTCCTTTTACTTGAACACTTGGAGGCCTTTGTAGGGTTATTAATTGACCTAATTTCAATATTTTTGTGTCTCAGGGCATAACGGCTCAAGGAGAGTGAGAGAGATAGGAAAATGGTTGGTATGTGGAGCAGTATGAATCCTTAAAACATTAATTAATTAAGTTCACCATCTTATATGGGCACGGTTTGTGGTGCTCCCAAACAATTACAATAGTAACATCAAAGATCACTAATCACAGATCACTATAATAACAATAAAGTTTGCAATATTGTGATAATTACCAAAATGAGACATAGAGGCACAAAGTGGGCACGTTGTTGGAAAAATTGCACCAATAGTCTTGGTCAGGCTGGGCGTGGTGGCTGAAGCCTGTGGTCCCAGCACTTTGGGAGGCCAAGGCAGGAGGATCACAAGGTCAAGAGTTTGAGACCAGCCTGACCAATATGGTGAAACCCCATCTCTACTAAAAATACAAAAATTAGCCAGGCATGGTGTTGGGCACCTATGGTTCCAGCTACTTGGGAGGCTGAGGCACTCCAGCTTGGGCAACAGAGCAAGACTCCATCCCAAAAAAAAAAAGGATTGATCAATACAGTTGCCACAAACCTTCAATTTGAAAAACAAACAACCACAACAACAACAAAAATCTGTGAAGTGCAGTGAAGCAAAATACAATAAAATATGGTATGCCTGTATATATATATAATATGACATAATATAACATGATATATTATATACAGTCTTAGTCTTACAGCTAGTAAGTGGTAGAGAAAATTTTACATGCAGATTGTATGGCTAGCTCTCTCAACATCTACATGCTTCTTGTACTTCCTAGAATGTTACTTTTTTCTTCAAACCTAAAAGATGTTTACTTTGTATAGAATATACTTTTTCCCTCATCTAAAGTTACCAGTTTCTTTCCCAATCTCTTTACTGCCTGATTAACATCCAATTCCTGATATTTTTCACAATACCTTAAGCAAAACTTCCAATACACTGCAGCATGTTATAGTCTTAGCTTAAACCACAAGAATATGCAATATTTGACTAATTTTGACCAACAAAAATGGAAATTTTATGTTTTAACATCTCTTTGTGTCTTATGGATATTACTGTAAATATATGGCTTCCACTGAAGGGAGATCTAACTCAGTGCCCAAATATTTTCTTTTTCAATCTCTGTATCTCTAAAGCCAAAACATATCTCTGTTTCAAAACATACAGTAATGCTGAAGGACACAGGTCCAGAAGGAAGAGCAATTCTAAATGGTTAGGAAATGCATTATAAACCTAATTCAAGTCATCCTTTAAAAATGGAAAATGATATGAATCTTAGCCTTATGAATGCTCAGAAAGTGCACTTAAGATCAAAGAGAGAGGATAGTGAAAGGAAAGCTTTTAGGAGAAGGCTTTAAGATTGAAGACAATACTGTAGAGTTGTGTTCCATCTTCCACCGAATACATGTGTGGCTGAGAAACCATCTTTAAAAATATTGGATGTGTCTTACCTAAGAAGAAGTTTTTTTTTCATTTGTTTGTTTTTTAATTGTACTTCAGGTTCTGGGGTACATGTGCAGATCATGCAGGATTGTTGCATAGGTACATACACGGCAATGTGGTTTGTTGCCTCCTTCCCCCCGTCACCTATATCTGGCATTCCTCCCCATGTTATCCCTCCCCAACCTCCCCATCCCTCTGCTGTGCCTCCCCTGGCCCCCCAACAGACCCCAGTGTATGATGCTCCCCTCCTGTGTCCATGTGTTCTCATTGTTCAACACCCACCTATGAGTAAGAACATGCGGTGTTTGATTTTGTGTTCTTGTGTCAGTTTGCTGAGAATGATGATTACTAGATTCATCCATGTCCCTACAAAGGACATGAGTTCATTGTTGTTAATGGCTGCACAGTATTCCATGGTGTATATATGTCACATTTTCCTTGTTCAGTCTATCATCGATGGGCATTTGGGTTGGTTCCAGGTCTTTGCTATTGTAAACAGTGCCGCTATGAATATACATGTGCATGTGCCTTTACAGAATGATTTATAATCCTTTGGGTATATACCCAGTAATGGGATTGCTAGGTCAAATGAATTTCTATTTCTAGGTCCTTGAGGAAGTGCCACACTGTCTTCCACAATGGTTGAACTAATTTACACTCCTATCAACAGTATAAAAGTATTCCTATTTCTCCACATCCCCTCTAGCATCTTTTGTCTCCAGATTTCTTAATGATCGCCATTATAACTGGCGTGAGATGGTATCTCAATGTGGTTTTGATCTGCGTTTCTCTAACAACCAGTGATCAAGAACATTTTTTCATCTGTTTGTTGGTCTCATGTATGTCTTCTTTTGAAGCGTCTGTTCATATCCTTCACCCACTTTTGGATGTGTTTCTTTGTTATTTTCTTGTAAATCTGTTTTAGTTCTTTGTATATTCTGGGTATATATTAGCCCTTTGTCAGATGGGTAGATTGCAAAAATTTTTTCCCATTCTGTTCATTGCCAGTTCACGCTAATGATTGTTTCTTTAGCTGTACAGAAGCTCTGGAGTTTAATTAGGTCCTATTTGTCTATTTTGACTTTTGTTGCCAATGCTTTTGTTGTTTTAGTCATGAAGTCCTTGCCTATGCCTATGTCCTGAATGGTTTTGCCTAGGTTTTCTTCCAGGGTTTTTATGGTGTTAGGTTTTATATTTAAGCCTTTAATCCATCTGGAGTTATTTTAGTGTAAGGATTCAGGAAGGATTCCAGTTTCTGCTTTCTGCACATGGCTAGCCAGTTTTTCCAACATCATTTATTAAACAGGAAATCCTTTCCCCATTGCTTGCTTTTGTCCTGTTTGTGAAATATCAGATGGTTGTAGATGATAGCATTACCTCTGAGGCCTCTGTTCTGTTCCATTGGTCTATATCTCTGTTTTGGTACCAGTACCATGCTGTTTTGATTACTGTAGACTTGTAGTATAGTTTGAAGTCAGGTAGCGTGATGCCTCTGGCTTTGTTCTTTTTGCTTAGGATTATCTTGGCTATGCAGACTCTTTTTAGGTTCCATATGAAGTATAAGGTGGTTTTTTCCAGTTCTGTGAAGAAGGTCTTTCATAGCTTGATGAGGATAGCATTGAATCTATAAATTACTTTGGGCAGTGTGGCCATTTTCACAATATTGATTCTTCCTAACCATGAGCATGGAATGTTTCTCCATCTGTTTGTGTCCTCTCTTATTTCCTTGAGCAGTGGTTTGTAGTTCTCCTTGAAGAGGTCCTTTATGTACTTTGTTAATTGTATTTCCAGGTATTTTATTCTCTTTGTAGCAATTGTGAATGGGAGTTTGCTCATGATTTGGCTTTCTGGTAGTCTGTTATTGGTGTATAGAAATTCTTGTGATTTCTGCACATTGATTTTGTATCCTGAGATTTTGCTGAAGTTGCTTATCAGTTTAAGGCGATTTTGGGCTGAGATGATGGGGTTTTTTAAATATACAATCATGTCGTCTGTAAATGGAGACAATTTGACTTCTTCCTTTCCTAATTGAATACCCTTTATTTTTTTTCTTTTTCTTGCCAGATTCCTCTGGCTAGAACTTCCAATACTATATAGAATAGGAGTGGTGAGAGAGGGCATCCTTGCCTAGTGCCAGATTTCAAAGGGAATGCTTCCAGTTTTTGCCCATTCTGTATGATATTGGCTATAGGTTTGTTGTAAATAGCTTTTATTATTTTGAGATATGTTCCTTCCATACCTAGTTTATTGAGAGCTTTCAGCATAAAGATATGTTGAATTTTGTCAAAGGCCTTCTCTGCATCTATTCAGATAAGCATGTGGTTTTTGTCTTTGGTTCTGTTTATGTGGTGGATTACGTTTATAGACTTGCATATGTTGAACCAGTCTTGCATCCCCAGAATGAAACCTACTTGATCATGATGGATAAGCCTTTTTTTTTTTATTGCATTTTAGGTTTTGGGGTACATGTGAAGAACATGCAAGATTGTTGCATAGGTGCATAGGTGGCAGTGTGATTTGCTGCCTTCCTCCCCTTCACCTATATCCAGCATTTCTCACCATGCTATCTCTCCCCAACTCCCCAACCCCTGCTGTCCCTCCCCTAATTCCCCCCAACAGACCCCAGTGTGTAGAGCTCCCCTTCCTGTGTCCATGTGTTCTCATTATTCAACACCCGCCTATGAGTGAGAACATGTGGTGTTTGATTTTGTGTTCTTGTGTCAGTTTGCTGAGAATGATGGTTTCCAGGTTCATCCATGTCCCTACAAAGGACACGAACTCATCGTTTTTGATGGCTGCATAATATTCCATGGTGTATATGTGCCACATTTTCCCTGTCGAGTCTATTGTTGATGGGCATTTGGATTGGTTCCAGGTCTTTGCTATTGTAAACTGTGCTGCAGTGAACATTCGTGTGCATGTGTCCTTATAGTAGAACGATTTATAATCCTTTGGATATATTCCCAGTAATGGGATTGCTGGGTCAAATGGAATTTCTATTTCTAGGTCCTTGAGGAATTGCAATACTGTCTTCCACAATGGTTTAACTAATTTACACTCCCACCAACAGTGTAAAAGTGATCCTATTTCTCCACATCCTCTCCAGCATCTGTTGTCTCCAGATTTTTTAATGATTGCCATTCTAACTGGCGTGAGATGGCATCTCAATGTAGTTTTGATTTGCATTTCTCTAATGACCAGTGATGATGAGCATTTTTTCATATGTTTCTTGGCCTCGTGTATGTCTTCTTTTGTAAAGTATCTGTTCATATCCTTCGCCCACTTTTGAATGGGCTTGTTTGTTTTTTTCTTGTAAATCTGTTTTAGTTCTTTGTAAATTCTGGATATCGGCTCTTGATCAGATGGGTAAACGGCAAAAATTTTTTCCCATTCTGTTGGTTGCTGATTCACTCTACTGACTGTTTCTTTTGCTGTGCAGAAGCTGTGGAGTTTGATTAGGTTCCATTTGTCTATTTTGGCTTTTGTTGCCAATGTTTTTGGTGTTTTGGTCATGAAGTCCTTGCCTACACCTATGTCCTGAATGGTTTTGCCTAGGTTTTCTTCTAGGGTTTTTATGGTGTTAGGTCCTATGTTAAAGTCTTTAATCCATCTGGAGTTAATTTTAGTGTAAGGTGTCAGGAAGGGGTTCAGTTTCTGCTTTCTGCATATGGCTAGCCGGTTTTCCCAACACCATTTATTAAACAGGGAATCCTTTCCCCATTGCTTGTTTTTGTCAGGTTTGTCAAAGATCGGATGGTTGTAGATATGTCGTATTGCCTCCAAGTCCTCTGTTCTGTCCCATTGGTCTATATGTCTGTTTTGGTACCAATACCATGCTGTTTTGATTACTGTAGCCTTGTAGTATAGTTTGAAGTCCGGTAATGTGATGCCTCCGGCTTTGTTCTTTTTGCTTAGAATTGACTTGGCTATGCAGGCTCTCTTTTGGTTCCATATGAAGTTTAAGGTGATTTTTTCCAGTTCTATGAAGAAGGTCATTGGTAGCTTGATGGGGATAGCGTTGAATCTGTAAATTACTTTGGGCAGTATGGCCATGTTCACGATATTGTTTCTTCCTAACCATGAACATGGAATATTTCTCCATCTGTTTGTGTCCTCTCTTATTTCATTGAGCAGTGGTTTGTAGTTCTCCTTGAAGAGGTCCTTTACGTTCTTTGTTAGTTGTATTCCTAGGTATTTTATTCTCTTTGTAGCAATTGTGAATGGGAGTTCATTCTTAATTTGACTCTCTTTAAGTCTGTTATTGGTGTATAGGAATGCTTGTGATTTTTGCACATTGATTTTGTATCCTGAGATTTTGCTGATGTTGCTTTTCAGTTTAAGGAGATTTTGGGCTGAGACGATGGGGTCTTCTAGATATACAATTATGTCATCTGCAAATAGAGACAATTTGACTTCCTCCTTTCCTAGTCGAATACCCTTCATTTCTTTTTCTTGCCGGATTGCTCTGGCTAGAACTTCCAGTACTATATTGAATAGGAGTGGTGAGAGAGGGCATCCTTGTCTAGTGCCAGATTTCAAAGGGAATGCTTCCAGTTTTTGCCCATTCAGTATGATATTGGCTGTTGGTTTGTCATAAATAGCTTTTATTATTTTGAAATACATTCCATCAATACCTAGTTTATTGAGGGTTTTTAGCATAAATGGCTGTTGAATTTTGCCAAAGGCTTTCTCTGCATCAATTGAGATAGTCATGTGGTTTTTGTCTTTGGTTCTGCTTATGTGGTGAATTACATTTATAGACTTGCATATGTTGCACCAGCCTTGCATCCCCGGGATGAATCCTACTTGATCATGGTGGATAAGCTTTTTGATGTGCTGTTGCAATCAGTTTGCCAGTATTTTACTGAAGATTTTTGCATCCATGTTCGTCATGGATATTGGCCTGAAATTTTCTTTTTTTGTTGAGTCTCTGCTGGGTTTTGGTATCAGGATGATTTTGGTCTCATAAAATGATTTGAGAAAGATTCTCTCTTTTTGGATTGTTTGGAATAGTTTCAGAAGGAATGGTACCAGCTCCTGTTTGTATGTCTGGTAGAATTCAGCTGTGAACCCGTCTGGACCTAGAGTTTTTTTGGTTGGTAAGCTATTAATTGCTGCCTCAACTTCAGCCCTTGTTACTGGTCTGTTCAAGGTTTCAACTTCTTCCTGGTTTAGGCTTTGGAGGGTGCAAGTGTCTAGAAATTTATCCATTTCTTCCAGGTTTACTGGTTTATGTGCATAGAGTTGTTTGTAGTAATCTCTGATGATAGTTTGTATTTCTGTGGAATAGTTGTGCAAGGCCGGTTGCCTCGCCAGGAGCTCAGATGCACACCCCCCCCCCATTTTCCAAAAGCTTGGACATGCTTGGGTTGTTGTTCCCTTCTCCCCTTCTTGCGCAGCCTGGCTTTCCCTTAAAGAACCCAGTATGCAAGTGGGGTCTTGTGATTCTAGGCAATAGCAGCCAAGTCTTTCTAGCCAATAGCAGCCGAGTCTTTCTAGCCAATAGCAGCCGAGTAATTCTAACCAATAAGCAGCCAAGTCCTGTATGCAAACAAAGGCTTGTAACCTTACCCAATAATAGTCCTATTCTCCCACAACCATTCGAGCTCCTTTACTCCCTATAAAACCCCACATCTGAGAGGAGTCTGTGCGACTTCTCTGGCCCATCCTGTTGGACTGCAGAACCTCTCCCAGGAGCCTGAATAAACTCTTCATATTGGATCTTCT
Organism: Aotus nancymaae; assembly: GCF_030222135.1. Lineage (NCBI taxonomy): Eukaryota > Metazoa > Chordata > Mammalia > Primates > Aotidae > Aotus > Aotus nancymaae. Next base: position 3,646,224 of record NW_026988447.1, on the reverse strand, counting down.
TGTGTTGGCCTCAGTTTCTTCCCTTTTAAACTCGGCAAGAACCCAAGAACAAACCTTAGAAGTTGGTGATGTCCCCTTTATCATTTTTTATTGCATCTGTTTGATTCTTCTCCCTTTTGTTTCTTATTAATCTGGCTAGTGGTCTGTCTATTTTGTTGATCTTTTCAAAAACCAGGTCCCGGATTACTGATTTTTTGAAGGGTTTTTTTCTGTCTTCAGTTCTGCTCTGATCTTAGTTATTTCTTGTCTTCTGCTAGGTTTTGAGTTTTTTTGATCTTGCTTCTCTAGCTCTTTCAATTTTGATTATAGGGTGTTGATTTTAGAACTTTCCTCGCTTCTCATGTGGGCATTTATTGCTATAAATTTCCCTCTAGACACTGCTTTAAATGTGTCCCAGAGATTCTGGTACATTGGTCTTCATTCTCGTTAGTTTCAAAGATCATCTTTATTTCTGTATACATTTCATTGTTTATACAGTTGACATTCAGGTGCCAGTTGTTCAGTTTCCATGAAGTTGTGCAGTTCTGAGTTAGTTTCTGAATTCTGAGTTCTAATTTCATTGCCCTGTGGTCTGAGAGACTGTTTGTTATGATTTCTGTTCTCTTGCATTTGTTGAGGAGTAATTTACTTCCAACTATGTGGTCAGTTTTGGAGTAGGTACAATGAGAAGAATGTATATTCTGTGGATTTGGGGTGGAGATTTCTGTAGATGTCTATTAGTTCTGCTGGGCCAGATCTGAGTTCAACTCCTGGATATCCTTGTTAATTTTCTGTCTCATTGATCTAATATTGACAGTGGAGTGTTAAAGTCTCTCACTATTATTGTGTGGGAATCTAAGTCTCTTTGTAGGTCATTAAGAACTTGCTTTATGTATCTGGGTGCTCCTGTATTGGGTGCATTTGTATTTAGCATCATTAGCTCTTCTTGTTGCATTGATCCTTTACCATTATGTAATGCCCTTCTTGTCTCTTTTGATCTTTGTTGGTTTGAAGTCCATTTTATCAGAGACTAGGATTGCAACTCCTTCTTTTTTTTTTTTGCTCTCCATTCGCTTGGTAAATCTTCCTCCATCCTTTTATTTTTAGCCTACGTGTGTCCTTGCACATGACATGGGTTTCCTAAATATAGCATACCGACGGGTCTTGACTTTTTATCCAATTTGCCAGTCTATGTCTTTTGATTTGGGCATTTAGCCCATTTACATTTAGGATTATTATTGCTATGTGTGGATTTGATCCTTCCATTTGGAATCTAGCTGGATGATTTGCCTGTTCATCGATGCATTTTCTTCATTGTATCAATGGTATTTACCATTTGGTACATTTTTGGAGTGGCTGGTACTGGTTGTTCCTTTTCTTGTTTAGTGTTTCTTTTAGTAGCTCTTGTAAGGCAGGCCTGGTGGTGATTAAATCTCTTAGCAATTGCTTGTCCATAAAGAATTTTATTTCTCCTTCACTTATGAAGCTTAGTTTGGCCAGATATGAAATTCTAGGTTGAAATTTCTTTTCTTTAAAGATGTTGAATATTGGCCCCTACTCTCTTCTGGCTTGTAGGGTTTCTGCTGAGAGATCTGCTGTGAGTCTGATGGGCTTCCCTTTATAGGTAGCCTGACCTTTCTCTCTGGCTGCCTTTAGCATTTTTCCCTTCATTTCAACCATGGTGAATCTGATGATTATGTGCCTTGGGGTTGCTCTTCTTGAGGAATATCTTTGTGGTATTCTCTGTATTTCCTGGACTTGAATGGTGGCCTGGCTTGCTAGGTTGGGGAAGTTCTCCTGGATAATATCCTGAAGAGTGTTTTCCAGCTTGGATTCATTCTCTCCCTCACATTCAGGTACACCTATCAAATGTAGATTAGGTCTTTTCACATAATCCCATATTTCTTGGAGGCATTGTTCATTTCTTTTCACTCTTTTTTTCTCTAATCTTGCCTTCTCATTTTATTTCATTGAGTTGATCTTCAATCTCTGATATCCTTTCTTTTGCTTGGTTGATTTGGCTATTGAAACTTGTGTATGCTTTGTAAAGTTCTCTTGCTATGTTTTTCAACTCCATCAAGTCATTTACATTCTTCTCTAAGCTGTTTATTCTAGTCAGCAATTCATCTCACCTTTTTTCTAGGTTCTTAGGTTATTTGCACTGGGTTAGCACATGTTCTTTTAGCTCTGAGGAGTTTGTTATTATCTACCTTCTGAAGCCTGTTTCTGTCAATTCATTAGATTCATTCTCCATCCAGCTTTGTTCCCTACCTGGTGAGGAGTTGTGATCCCTTGAAGGAGGAGAGACGTTCTGATTTTTGGTGTTTTGATCCTTTTTGCACTGGTTTCTTCCCATCTTCATGGCTTTATCTACCTGTGGTCTTTGTAGTTGGTGACTTTCGGATGCGGTCTCTGAGTGGACATCCTTTTTGTTGATGTGGAAGCTATTTCTTTGTTTCTTAGTTTTCCTTCTAACAGTCAGTCCTCTCTGCTGCAGGACTGCTGGAGGTCCACTCCAGACCCTGCTTGCCTGGGGATCACCTGCAGCAGCTGCAGAACAGTAAGGGCTGTTGCTGGTTTCTTCTTCTGTTATCTTCATTCCAGAAGGGTACCTGCCAGATGTCAGCCTGAGCTCTCCTTTATGAGGTGGTTCTCTGAGTATACAGGGGTCAGGGAGCTGCTTGAGGAGACAGTCTGTCCATTATAGGAGCTCAAGTGCTGTGCTGGGAGCTCTGTTGTTCCGTGCAGAGCTGCTGGGCAGGTACATTTAAGTCTGCTATAGCAGAACTCATAACTGCCTTCTTTCCCAGGTGCTCTGTCCTAGGAAGGTTGGGCTTTATTTCTAATTTCCTGATGTGCTGCTTCCTTTTTTCATAGATTCCCTGCACTGCATGGAGATAGTCTAGTCACAGTCTGCCAGCAGAGGCGTTGCTGAGCTGCCGTGGGCTCTGCCCAACTGCTGTTTGAACATCCTTGAGGCAGTTAGAACTGCCTCAGTATTGGCAGACTGCATTTGTAATGGCTGACACCCTTCCCCCCACCAAGCTCAACAGTCCTGGGTCCAGCTGCACTTGCTGCAAAACTCTCAATCCAGAGCATTTCAGATTGCTTGTTTTGTAGGGGTGTTACCTGCCTAGCCAGATCACCTGGCTCCCTGTCTCAGCCCCCTCCTTTTCAGTTGAATGGGTGTCTCTGTCTCCCAGGCATTCCAGGTGCCAGTTGAAACAGCTGCCCAGAAATGTGTGAGTTTCTATGCGCCAACCCACGGCACCGGCTGAAGCAGCCATGATGGAAACTCCTGGTGCTTTTTGGCCCGGAAAACTCCTGGTCCGTGGGCAGTGAAAACTCACTTGGAAATGTGGTAAACACTCACCCACTGCGTTATTCTTTCTGGAAACTGCACTCCAGAGCTGTTCCTATTCAGCCATCTTGGATCCTCCCCCAAGAAGGAGTTTTAATGATAAATATAAGGCAGCATCAACAGCTATATTCCATTCATTTTAAGAGGGAAAAAATAGATTTTTAAGATACAAGTACAAAGCTGGAAAGGGTTGAGAATGAAGATGTCTGATATCATGGGCATTGGTGACATTTGGAGCTCTTAGACTTGTGATTTTTAAACTCTACAGTTTATGAACAAATGTATACAGTATGTCACCGACTCTTCTTGGATAACCTGGAATGTTACACACTTCCTTACCAATACTTCCTCAGTTTATTTCCTTATACCTTCCTCTTCAACTTTCCTCTATAAAGTTAAATATCATTTTTATTTATCTTGTCACTACCTCAAAGCTTCCATGATGTTAATTATTTTCTTTCTTCTTAACTCTAAGCCACTCCTTTCAATGCCTTCATCTCTACAACTTTTATAGCATTCTCTTTCCATTGATTTCTAAGCCTGTACCATGCCTCTGCCTCCACTATTCTTAAAAAGCCATTTGCATAAATCTATTACCTTTTACAGAATATTTTTGGTAGAAAAAAATCTCAAAAGTCTTGTCATATATTCTTGGCTTAATTTTCTCATCACTTCCTTCATTCTTACCTATTATAATCTGAATGCTACCTTCCTCTTGCTAAGGCATCTGTTCTCTTGAAGATTCTACAAAAACGAAGGGATGGTTAATGGAGTGAGTTCCCAAAGAATATAAAAAGTAATAGAAGCAAACAAACAAACAAACAAACAAACAAAAGCAACTAGGCACAAGTAAGACTTGAAAAGGGGAAAGTACTGCTGAAATTATGGGATATCTCTCAGAGAACAGAATAAAGATTAGATGTTGGCCAAGCTGTGTCCAGGTCAGAATATTATCAGTCAATGTGTAATGATGCTATACTGGGCAGTAGTACCACAGTATCTGATCTTTGTGGACCCAGCAAAAAGAAGCTCAATGAGTCAATGTCTTGACTGGAAATTCATGAACTGTATATCATACAACAAAGAGAAGCTATTATCACCGTAACTGAAGGAGTGGTTTTTTTCTTTTTTCTTTTCTTTTTTTTTTTTTTTTTTTTGAGACGGAGTCTTGCTCTGTCACCAGGCTGGACTGCAGTGGCACAATCTTGGCTCACTACAACCTCCATCTCCTGGGTTCAAGCAATTCCCCTGCCTCAGTCTTTTGAGCAGCTGGGACTACAGGTGCATGCCACCACACCTGGCTATTTTTTTTTTTTTTTTTTGTATTTTTAGTAGAGATGAGGTTTCACCATGTTAACCAGGATGGTCTCGATCTCCTGACCTCATAATCCGCCCACCTCAGCTTCCCAAAGTGCTGGGATTACAGGCATGAGCCACCACTCCCAGTCAGGAGTGGTATCTTGTATACACATGATAGAGGACATGCCTTTACTATATCAATTTCAGGTATTCTGGTTGTGTAGACTGTGGAAGAAAGAATAAAATAAAGGATAAGAAATGCATGCAGTATTTACATAGTGGATGAGAGATACTAGACTGAAGGCTTCGGGTGTGTAAAAGCTTCTATTAATCGCTGTCCTGAAGCTAGGAATCCAAGTCCAAAATCTCTTTTTCCCGGTTTTCATCATAGTAGTTAAGAACAGGGATGAATATGTTTTTTCTTAAGGACTCTAAATTTATTAAGGTTTCTTGCCTTTCTTTCCACCTGTACCAAGCCAGTTTTCCTGGGAGGAGTTCATAGGCATTGGGGTCCTTAAATTATCTGTTCTTTAAAATACTTGACTTGATAATCACCATTCTCAGATATGATACTCGATATTGGAATGGTTGCATAATCAATTTGTTTAATTATTACTTGGTAAGAAAGAGGATGGTTTCTTACCAAATATATGCAAATAATTACAATAAGATAACTCGCCACAAAGAAAATAAGATTTAGTTAAAGTTTTTCAATTCTAGCAGGAGAGGGTGTCATGAGAATCAGATATTATTTCTAAAATGTTTCACTGGAATTTGTAAAATCAGTGTTGACTAGATAACAAAAGATGAAAGAGAAGTAGCTTCCTTATATATCTAAAAAATATATTGTGAAAACAAAATCAACAATACTCCAAACAGATAACCATAATACATTTTCCCTCATTAGTTTATTCAGTCATTAATTGTTTTCCTGTGGGATCACGAGTTAGTAGTCACATTATGCCAGCTACTTCTTGTCTGGAATTGAGTTCTGGTGTCCTGATTAAGTCCACTGATATGTTTGAAAGTTGTCCAAACAATGTCTGCTCAGAATCCTGTCTTTACGAGTCTGTTATCTGAATAGTCAGTTGTTTAACTACCTAGTAGAGTCCCTTACATAAGTCTCTAAAATTGTTTTTCTTGTTGAAGAAAATATCTCTGACTTGTAGGTTTTGGCAGAGACTTCAGGCAAACATCAGATTCCAATGAAAACTGTTTGTGGGTGATGGATATTTAAAATGGCTGTAGTTAATTTGTTCCTAATAACAGTTAAATTGGAGAGGTCGAATGAGGGTTCAAAGAAAAGTATTTCTATGGCATACAAAGCAAACAACAGCACTCTTCCAAAATCAAATTTAGACAAATTATTCCTAAGATAAATAATTAAGCCTATTTTCAAGCCATCGAATATCACATCTGCTTTACACAAATGTATGAATATGATTTTTATTAAGAGAAAATCTCAAGATAGGTGACAGAGCGATTCTGAGACTTAATTTTTTAGCTCAAGGATGTAAAGCAAAAAAGATGCAGTAAGTCCAGAGTAGGGCCTAGACATCTGTATTTCTCTCAAACTCCAAGGGCAAGTCCGATATGTATGCCCAATAGAGAACTACTATCTAGAAGACGTTGTCTTTGAATTAAAAAAAGAATTATTATGCTCAATTGACATTTTAAATAATAACTGATATTATGACCACTATTTACTATTAAATATTAGGCAAAGCAGGAAGCTTAAGCTATACAAAGATAGGACAAATATTTCAAAGAGTTTTTATAACTGTTTCTCTTGAGGTTGAAACATATTATGGACAGTGAGGACATGAACAACTCTCTCTAAATTTCCATAGAGCATACAATTTCTTAAATATTGATATTAATAATATTTTACCTATACAAAGTTAGGTCAATGAAGGCTAAGAATCAGTAACTATTCCCATGGAACTCTAACCACAGTAACATATTAAACAAACCAAATGTTTTCTAGCACTTCTAAGTGAAAGAAAAAACTTTATTTTCCAGGTTCTCTTTGGGCTATCTCAAAATATTTTCAGGTTTAAAAGATATCCTGACAATTGCATTTATTTTTTATGCATTTAGAATCTGATTTGGGGAATGCAAGAAAGAAAATACTTAGGAGATTTAGACACTTGATTAAGATATCATCAGATAAACAATACTTGGTCATCTATTTTTAAAAAGTTACAATAATTTTTTTAATAGGGGCTGGGCATGGTGGCTTACACCTGTAATCCCATCACTTTGGGAGGCTGAGGTGGGTGGATCACCTGTGGTCAGGAGTTTTAGATCAGCCTGGCCAACATGGTGAAACATTGTCTCTACTAGAAATACAAAAATTAGCCACGTGTGGTGGCACACGCCTGTAGTTCCAGCTACTCAGGAGGCTGAGGCAGGAGAATTGCTTGAATCTGGGAGGCAGAGGTTGCAGTGAGAGGAGATTGCACCAATGCACTCCAGCCTGGGTGCTAAAGCGAGACTCTATCTCAAAATAAAATAAAATAAAAATAGGCTCCATAATTAAAAAGAACATTAGCTCTTTTATAATTGAAAATATTTTTATACTGTGGACAAATGTATTAATCTATAACCCAAGGAAGCAGCAAGATCGTAAAAGTTGAACAAACTCGGTAAGATTTTAACACATTTTACAGACATTTTTTCAGTCTCAGGTATAATAAATCAAGATGAATAAAATTTACTTTCCAAGTTTTCTTCTTTATTATGTTTTGCTATTGTTGTCTTAATTTAAGAGTATCTATATATCTAATTATTATGTATTAATTAACACAACTTTATATCAATCAGGTTTTATGTTACCTAAAGGTCTTAGAAATTATCATTAAGCTGACATACAACAAAATCTTAGTCTTGAAATAATGTTTATCAGAATAATAATACAATTAAGGTGCATAAAAATTTACATTTTTATAATCATAAACTTTATGTTGGAGTTAGTTTCTTTTATCAGTAAGCCTATTTAAGTTTAGGAAAAACAAAATAAAATAGAAAAATATAAGTTGGTATTAAATTTCACATGGATTAATCAGAAGATATAGTTTTTTTTCATTAAATCAAAATTGTTAGACTGGTCTTACTTGCTTACAGATTTATCTTAAGTTAATTTAGCTTGAAACCCTAAAATATTTCTAAGTTAGGTTTTGTAAGAAAATGCATTTGAGATCTAAAATACTTTTTCATTGTAAGTTTAATGTCTTTGTTTTCTTGAAATATTAGGAATATTTGATTTATATAAGCACTGATTTATCTCTATAAGCCCACTAAATACAATTCCTTCAGTTTAAGTTACTTATAATCTAATTTATTAATATTCTCCTACATAGAAGAATATTTTATACTCAATGAGAAATAAAAGCTTTTCTAAATAACAGATATACAGACATATATACACATGGATAGTTTATAGCTTTGGTTGTATAATTTTGAGCACAGGTCAAGAGACACAAGAGACAGAGAAACAAAGGGGTTTACTGGTTTAGATACCAAAAACTGTTTTTTTCCTATTGAAGGCCAACTTCTTAATTGATTTGAGATTCAGCTAGGGAAATAAAAAGCACACAAAAGAATCATTAACCAGTCATTTTAGTCTCTGACAAAACAGAGATCATATCTCTATCTCCATTAATCCATTTGTAGATCTCACTGAATGGTCATATCTATGATCAGCCGCATTTGCATGCAACCTGTGCAGTGATGCAGACTTCTTCTACACTTGGTGTAATTCTCTGCTCTTGCTGACTTGAAATTCTTAATAATTTTTTAACAAAGTCTTTTGTATTTTTATTTTGCATTAGGCTTCTCAAATTCTGTAGTCAGTACTTATTATTTTTCTTTTTCAAAATGTCTCGGTGATGTTCAGACAGGTATTTAATTACAAAAACTTTAGAACCAAGCTATTCTCTCCTCGCCCTAACCACCCTAATACACACCTTACCCACTCCCCACACATCCTTTTGGTACTTTATCTGAATCATTCATTTCAGAAGATTTGGTATTTTCATTATTTTGAGACTTTCCATCCTAGACATAGTTTATTTTGACATCTACTCAGATCTTGTTTTCTGTGCTTCAGTAAAATTTTATACTTTCTTACAAATAGAGTTTGTACTTTGTTAAAGAAGCTATTTACTTTTTATTCATACAATCTGCTTACAAATTGCCGCTTGACTAGCAAATTAAATGCTTGATTCAGAAGCCTGGCACAAAAGCTTGTGAAACAGATTTAAGAAAGTAGGGAGGGAGGGTGGAACGGAAGCAGAGGAAATCCATTGTCTATAGGTGTTTCAGTACAAATTCAATGTTAGAAAAAAATAAAGAAAAACCTTGTTGCTGAAATAGAATGACTTTTATGGGTTGGATACATTTCTTAAGCCAACAATTTGTCATCTCTACCTGGTACAAATGAGCCCCAATAAACTAAACCTGTGAACTTAAAATTTTTCTCGTCACATATTTGCAGAAACTTTAAGGTTACATCTAATTTTTAATAATTATTTTAATGATGTAGCTTTGGTTATATTACTAATGTTTTCTTTTATGATACAGTTGTTAAACACATTTTTAATATATCCAATAGAATTAAAATGACATATCACATCTGACAGGGATAAATTAATTCTGACTAAAAGAAGCAGGTTTTCTAAAGTTCAGGGCACTCTGCCCTAGACTGTCCTAGATTGCAATGATGGTACATTTTGCCCAGCACATGCACTTAAGATTTCTGCTATTAAGAGAGAAGTTTACCTAATTTGTGGAAATTAACATAAAAAATAAGATAAGGTATTGGGCCAAAAGTAAATATAAGTTTTCAAACAAGTATATTGATTATTATCTTTCAGGTGCTCTATTTATACAGTATAATCCACAACATACTAAGTTAGGTTAATGTAAATCTAGTAAGTTCATGGAAGAAATGCACACCATGAGCGATAACCAGGAATGTTAGTGATAAATAAACAGAGCTGTAGGGATCAGTGACAGGTGGGACTCTCATACCCATATGAAAAAATGCACATAGCTGTACATTATCCAGGAATTTTGTCACATGTCAAAAAACACATGTCTCCTGTGAATCTAAACAAATAGTAGGGAAAAAAGAAGACAATCTACTGGTCTGTCAGAAATACACAGCAAATTTTAACTTCCTCTACCTTATCACACAAAGTATAGTTTCATAGTATAGGCACAAATGAATGAGAGTCTTTTTTCTTTTTCTTTTCTCCTTCTTCTTCTTCTTCTTTTTTTTTTTTTGTGAGACAAAGACTCACTCTGTTGCCCAGGCTGAAGTGCAGTGGTGCGATCTCGGCTCACTGCAACCTCTGCCTCCTGGGTTCAAGCGATTCTCCTGCCTCAACCTCCTGAGTAGCTAGGATTACAGGCAACTGCCATCACACCTAGCTAATTTTTGTATGTTTAGTAGATACAGTGTTTCACCATGTTGGTCAGGTTGATCTCAAACTCCTGACCCAGTGATCCGCTAGCCTCAGTCTCCCAAAGTATTAGGATTACAGATATGAGCCACTGCGCCCAGCCGAAGGAGTCTTTACCAGGTTTCTTCTCCTTCATGAGATTGAAAAGGCCTTTCATAAGTCTTGAATATTCAGCTTCTAAAATGCATAGACAGATGAGGCATAGAGACTTATCAGAACTTGCAGACTGCCTAAATCAGGTGCGACCATCTTCGGGATTTCTTACTGTTGTTCTTGGCTTTGCTCCCCTCAGATACTCAGCAATGATGTTTTGACATAGTTATGAGAGAAAATACTTTATTAAACAAAAATTGTGATCATTGCCGTCACTCCAATCTATAATATATGTTGAATTCATAACATGGTTTGATGGGTTAAGGTAACTTTCTAATTACAAGATTCATTTTTACCAATATTAGGAGTAAAACAAGGAAAAACACAATGATTTACTGCTGGTTCATAGTGACTTCATTAAAGGAGGTTTTGCCGGAAACAATATTTTGAAATATTGGTTGGCACTGTGACAATTTCACAACTGGCAACGAATGATAACATTAAGAATGGTAAGAAGTATGCCTTTCTTTCGAAGAAAAGGGATAATTATGAAAGACAATATTGGAAATGATCACAGGGGTATTCCTAAACAGACTAATTTTAGAAACAAAAACACGGACTTCGGGATCTGGAAACAGATGCATTTACAATCTTCCAAGCCTACATACCAAGATCCTTCCAAAGTAGGCCTACCTCAGTTTGAAGACTGTGAACTTAACTTGCTCGAAGCATTTTAATGAGATCTCTTTCGTTTAACTTCCTAGGACTTTTAATAATATGATCTCTTTAAATGGAAAATCAAAAAGGACTATAATCCATACGTAACTGCATCAAGATGCAACTAAATTTTTGTGGAAATTATGAGTTTATTTTTAAAATTCATATGAAAATTAAAAGACCAGCAGTAGCCAAGGCAATCTTGAAAAAGAAGAACAAAAAGTGGAGGAAATGGAGAACTTAACTACTGAATATTAAAACTTACTATAAAGCAATGATAATTAAGACAGTATAATATGGACATAAGGACAGACAGACCAACAGGACAGAAACAGATCTATACATTAACAGTCCCTCGATTTGTGAGAAAAATAACACCATGGTGCAGTGAATGAAAGGATGGCATTTTCTAATAGTGCTATGCAGTTGTGTCAAAATGAAAAAAAATGCATCTTGACTCCCAATTTCACACCACACATGACGATCAATTCCAGATGAATTGTAGATTTGTATGTAAAAGATAAAAATATAACATTTGCAGAGGAAAACATAAGAGAATATATTCAATAACTTTGGAAAGGCAAAGATGCTTTAAACAGAATACAAAAAGTGCAAACCAAAGAGAGAAAAATGATAAATAGGACATCAAAATTAACTCTTCTGTTCATCAGAAGAAGTTCTTAAGGGAGTAAAATGGAAACACACAGCGTGAGAGAAGATATTTGAAATAACTATATTCTGAAAAAGAGTGTATATCCAACATATTATTCATAAAAATCAACAATATACAAACACCGTACAGGGAAAAAAACAAACCAAATGTTGTGGAGACTGAGATGTCACCTGAACTTTTCTTTCTTTTTTTTTTTTGTTTGAGACGGAGTCTCGGTCTGTCACCCAGGCTGGAGTATAGTGGCAAGATCTCGGCTCACTGCAACCTCCGCCTTCCAGGTTCAAATGATTCTCCTGCCTCAGCCTCTTGAGTAGCTGGGATTACAGGCACATGCCACCACACCCAGCTGATTTTTGTATTTTTAGTAGAGATGAGGTTTTGCCATGTTGGCTGGTCTGGTCTCGAACTCCTAACCTCAGGTGACTGGCACGCCTAGGCCTCCCAAAGTTCTGGTATTACAGGCATGAGCCACTGCACCCAGCCTATTTTCTGACATGAAAGTATAAATTAGCATAATGACTATGGAGAAGTTTGCAAGAATAGCAAATAAAAAAACATAGTACCCATTTATATAGAAACATTCGGCAGTATATACTAAAGATGATAGCCAATGAAAACAATTCTTGATTTATATAACCAATAAAAATAAGTTAACATAGTCCTCAAAATACCGGTACAATAATGTTCATAGTAGCACTACTTGTAATAGCCCCCAAATAAATACACTCACATGTTCATCAACAATTTAAATAAATACATTGTGGCATATTCATGATATGAAATACTATACAGCAGAGAATGTAATGAACATTGAGTATAGGTAACAATATGGAAAATTCCATAAACACTATATTGAGCAAATAAAGCCAGACATAAAATAGCATAGACTGCATTATTCCATTTACATTAAATTCAAAGCCAGGCAAAGGTAGTCTATAGCGTCTACAGAGCTCAGGGTGTTCTTTCTTGACTATCTCAGAAAAGGTGGAGTTCATTGTGTCACCACTCAGAACAATAACTCTTTCATTTGCATGGCCCAGTTTAGCCAGAGCCAAGTGAAGAACAAGTGGTTACCTTTGAGGAGGAAGAAGGAGATGATCCATGGAAAGAAAGTGGCTTCCAGAGTGCGTAATGTCATAACTCTCCAGGCAGGTATGAGCTAGATAAATGTATTCACTTGGTGAAAATTCACTGGGCTGTGCACGAATGACTTGTGCACTTTATTGTTTGAATGCTAGACGTTAAAACAGTTTATTAGTTTTTTAAGTTCAAAAATACATGGAAGGATTGAATGTGCATGAAAACAGCATCATTATTGTGAGAGTGGGTTGGTATAAAGTATTCCAACATCTTTGCATTTGTTCAGAAAGAAGGTAAACGTACCAATTAACCAAATCAGCAAACTTCTAATAAATAAATTTCACTTCTAATAAATAAAATTCACTTGCAGCTGGTTGAATTAGATTTTTTAATATAATGAACATCTAACATATATTTGGCATTAATCCCTTACCTAGAGAGTAGTTGCAGAGGTTAGGTATGTGTGCATAGGCTCGACCCATGCTAAGGCAGCAGAATAAACTTGCAATTGCTTCTATCTCTTTCTTATTCTTCCAGAAATTGGTCACACTAAAAGCCAGAACCACACTACTGCTTTTTCATAATATTTTGTCCTTATAAAATTAGTATTTATAATGCATAAAACATCTATTTAAATAGAAACAGAATTCAGGGGGAAAGTCAAATATGTGAGGCAAAGACGTATAACGGAATTGAAAAATAAATTTTAGGAACAAAGAGACGAGTAAAACTTTCTTTCTGAGAGTAAGTTTTCTCATATGTGATGACGGGGATAATAATGAAATACATATTTCAAAATTGTTAGAATTATATGAGATACATAACTTTAAATTCAGGCTCTATAACACGCTAGCTATGCGGACTTGGGCAGGTTATGAATACATAATTTATCTGCACTTTGGCTTCCTCATCTCTAAAATGACAATACAGTACTATTTACTATTGGTTTAGTAATTTTCTTTAAAACACTTAAGAATAAGAAATATGCTAGGCCGGGAGCGGTGGCTCATGTCTGTAATCCGAGCACTTTGGGAGGCCAAGACGGGCAAATCACCTGAGGTCAGGAGTTCAAGACCAGTCTGGCCAACATGGTGAAACCCTGTCTCTACTAAAAATACAAAAATTAGCAGGGCATGGTGGTGGGTGCCTGTAATCTCAGCTACTTAGGATGCTGAGGCAGGAGAATCGCTTGAACCCAGGAGGCAGAGGTTGCAGTGAGCTTGGGTGACAGAGCGAGACTCTGTAGCCAAAAAAAAAGTATGATAAGCACAAATTTGAATAAATGTATGTGTGTATGTTAGTTTTCATCCACATGCTTAGGATACTTAGTTTACTTTTGAAATTACTAACCTGTAATCCATAATAGAGATTTTTGTTAATCAATGTATCAAAATAATTTTTAGTTGGGAAAATACATTGTTTCCATGACATGGGTTGGACTGGAAATTGTATGCATATCACTCATCCTTTGAAGGCATGAGATAGAAGAATCTGGAAATCTAAAATAAAGCAGTTTTATTTTAGAGGATCTGTACTCCAAGTCTAGATCCTGTGTGGTCATGTGTCTTCAGGGAAGGAAAACATCCTTTCAGGCAGGGAGATTTCCAATTAGGTCAGCATGTATTCTTAGGGGTAGGTGCCCATGTCATAGTGGCTGCTGTCTAATTTTGAATTTTACAAATTCTACTCATGCCCCTCTTGGAGCAAACATTTATCCAGGGTGTTGGTTGAAGTGCCTCACAATAGAGAGTGGCAACTTCCTTGAGCTTACAACACATTGCATGGCTGCTTTTCTGTCTTCTTACAAATAAATGTTTGTATATTTGTCAGATTTGGTTCTTAAGAGTTTGCATTCATTCTAATGTATGACATAGCGATGAGGTTCTCTAAATTTCAGAAATACTTGCGTATGCGAAATACAGATATAAGTGCAGTGATGCACCAGCTTTAACCACGTTATAAACTTTAGGAACATATAGTCTTCCAGCCAAATAAGAGTGACTTCTCCTATCTCCTCTACCCCTACCAACACTTTTCTGGTCTACAACTACAGCTAGTTAGTTGCAGAGGCTTGGAGAAAGGAAGGGAATAGGAAACTGAAGGCAGCAACACATCCTTTCCTGAGGTTCGGCAGCTGTTAACCCTAGCGCTGTACTCAGGTAAAGTAAAGCAAAAGTCTTAATATTAGTCAAGACAAGCATTGCTTCATATAGTAAGCCGAACACATTTTAATCACTGAATCCAGAGTGGATTTTTCTGACGTAAAGTACCTATAGTACTTTCTATTACCTAAGAATAAATGGGAAATTCATGGGATCTCTCCAACTTTCCATTCAGAACCACAGTAAGTTAATCCATATTAAATTTCTTCTAAAGGGATAGAGGGAAACAAAAATAAAGTTTTGATTTAATCTTACCATAAATCATTTTTTCATGAATTTGTTGCAAAAATATTTCAGTATTAGAAATATAAAATTCATAATTGGTAAAATATTGTACAAAGCATTATGTTTCTCCTTAGGATAACCAGTTTGATTGGAGTTACTCAACTCTGGTATTCATAATCACAAAATAATTGTATTTTTACATTAACCGCTATCGTCCGTATTCTTTTGAAACCTCCTGTAACCCATCCATTATATATAAATTACCTTTAACGTTGTCTGTAATTTCATAACATTTCATTATTTTCAGTTATTAAAACAATGTTATTGTATCCAAACTATACATCCTTTAAAGCTACAATCTCAGTTTTCCCCAGTTGTTACAACACTGAGAGTTGAAGAGAGTTCTCTCACAACTTTTCTCCATCTCTCTTCCCAATAATTCCTCCAAATAGGTTACCGCCCACTCTCTGTTAAACAACTTTGTGAACCTATGTAAAAACGCAGTAAGGTCTAGGGCCAACTGATCCTAACCGAAAGGTTTAATAGCAAGTGACAGCTGGTGGTCCCTTTCTAGGGAACACTTTGCTATTTTTCCCCAATTGCAGGCATCACACAGGATTTCTGAGGCATGTACCTCTCTACTCTTAGTGTAGTGATCTCTGACAGGCCTGCAACCTCCAATCTTATGAATGCTTTAGTCAAACATAGAGGTGGCCTTGAAGCCGGGACCTCAAGGGGTCAGCCCTTATCCCCTCCATATGTCTATACTATCACCCTCATCTCTCCCCAATGCTCTCCCCCAGGGTTTGCAAACCTTTACAATAAAAAGTCAGGTTGTAAATACTTTAGGCTTTGCAGACTATATGGTGACTATCATTACTACTCATCTCTGCCACTGTACCTCCAAAGCAGACACGGACAATACTCAACTGAATGAACATGACTATATTCCAGTAAAACTTTATTCATGGACACTGAAATTTGAATTTCATATGCCATGAAATAGTACTCTTCTTTTAATTGTTTCAACCGTTTAAAAATGTAAAAGCCATTATTATCTTACAGTTATATAAAAACAGGTGGTGGCATATTTTGCCTACTCTGTTTGCCAACCTTTTCTATTCTAAACCAATAGTTCCACATAGTCAGAAAACCAAACCCATGTCTAAATCAACATCTAACCTTGCAAAGAAATACCAATCTCCCCTTCCTGGAGTTAACTCCAAACCTTGTGAGCAATTCTCTTATAGAAACTCTCCCCTACCAATGTCAATAAATGGAATTGGCTCAGTGCCTCCTCCCTTCTCTTATGGGAAGGATGAAGATAGCTCCTCTCTAAGAACAGTACACCCTTCCATTCTAACTCAAAAATGTGTGAGCACCTTTCTTCCATACCATGATAGTAAAGGCCACCAAAACAGTTCAATACTTCTCAACTTCCAAAACCAACCCCTCTTTCATTGGACTCTAGAGAGTTTAGTAATTCCTGTAAAGTTCAGCAAACTGAGATAACTAAAACTCAGTGAGTACTTTTCATTACTGTTACTTAATTTTTAAGTCGGAAACATTGTCTTAATTTTTTAAAAAATCATTTTTTTCCCTAATGAGGCTCTCCACTGAATTTCCATGTAGATTAAGAGCTACTGATATATGTAAATAAGGTAACATAAATGAAGTAACATAAAATAAGTTCAGTGTACTGACTCCTTCTTTCACTATCTGAGGATTACAGAAATCAGGAAATGACTGGGGAGCCATTCACCATGTAAATGATTAGTGTCACTCTCAGATGTCTGCCAGTCTTTAGGACATAAGCAAAGCAGCTGCTTGTGTCAACAGAAACATAAGCAAGGCAGCTGTAGGTGTCAACAGCTGTCCCTGGAATATCAACAGGTTATCGATAATCTAATAGACCTCCACAGAAAAACGATAGAAGGCCACAATTAAACCAGCCATCATGTTCATCAAAACTACATCTTCACAAGCTTTAGCAGTCAAGGGTTAGCATCCGTCAGGATGATTCTCTCCTAAGATTCCTATGAACACTTAAAAGATCTCAGGACAGATTCAAAGCTAGAGAACGTTCAATATAACAAAACTGGATATGATTCTGTCTTACTTGAAGAATTGCAGACATAATTCTCACCTGCCATTTCTTCTTTCTGGAGCTCATAGCCTCTGGTTGATAACTTGTGGAACAGAGCCTTTACAGGAGAGATTCCTAAGGGCTTCCTCACCCTGCTACAAAAAAATATACAATTTCTGGTGGTGTCCGAGATTCCATTAGACATTAAAAAACCTGATCTATGGTCATTATTAAAGCTGTGCTTACACATGTTTAGTTGGAAACAGACCATTTTGCATGCACACTTTCACAGCATGTACAGAACACATGCTAGTAATTGAATGGATTTTTGTGTGTGAAAAGTGGGGTAAACATATTTTGCTTATTTGCATTTTCTAAATTTCTACAATGATTTTATATCAACTTATTTCTACAAAGTAATTTTTAAATCTTATGAGAAACAGAGCAATTTCATAAAAATTTTACAAAAATGGAAATCAGCTTAGAGAAAACAGATAATAGCAGATGAGTAGAGCCTGGTTTCTCTAATTTGCAGGTTGATATTAATATTTTTTTGGCTCTATCACGCCTCCTAAGACAATGATTTCTGAGACAAATTGGTTATACCTCCAAAGAACTTAATGAGGGTAATAAAAATAAGGAAATAATTACCTGACATAGACACAGTAATTTTAATTTAGCTTGGAACCTTGGGTCCATCTGTGATTTGCCTGGCTGGTACTTTCTTGTACTCCAAGCATACATTTACACACTCACAGCGAAAAGTCGAGAATCTGCTCAAGGGATGGCGTTGAGAAGATCACACAATCTTCTCTAGTAACTTATCTCCAGCTTCCACCTATTTCCAGGTTTGCTTTTGAGGGACATGGCTCTCTCTGCTTCTGATTTAGACACAAGTTCCTCTTTATTTAGGATTTCATTAGGGAGAAATCGAATCTCACATACAGAGCACAGACTAAAGCAGCTGATTTTTAAGTGCTTTATTACACTGACTTTAGTATCATTAGCAGATGAATATAACCACATTAACAATCTGTTTTGGCCACAAAGATAAAAGAACCATTTCTGAAGCTTCACAAAACTATGTGTGTAGTGTGCAAATTAGAACCAGATATAGTTTTATCTCTTCACAAAACACCACAAGCAATGTGGTACTTTGTAAGAGCTTTCACTACTGCACCATCACCTCTAAACTGTAGAGGGGAGATGAAGGCAAACTTTGGAGGAATTTTCAAGGCAACTGCAGACAAACATTATTTGTAAAACAGCAGGTACAGGATGGCATTATACGAAAGCTCAAACATCCTTCAAAATTTGGACTATTGAAGTCTACGATTAAATTTCAATTTTTTAACTTAAAGGAAATCATTCATTTAAGATATAGTTACCGCTGTCTTAATCCCCAAACTTAGTCAGATATTTGTAGTCTTACCAGAAATATTTGTATTAGGTAGCTGTTTTATTGCCTATTCTGTTGCTTACAATTTTAAAATCCACATTAATGAGTTAGAGTGACATTTATACATAGATTAACAGAAGGATTAACTTTAATTTCCAAATCAGGAATGAAGAAAGGTGTTAAATGGCTTTGCTTTAAAAGAATACAACTGTGTAGGTATAAATAATGACTTTGTAACAATAAGCATGAATTTAATATAAAGATACCAGTGCTTTTGGACCAAAGGCAATAGACTTAACTTTTTAGAAGTTTACTTCATTAAAGTAAGTGTCACAGCTGCCATAATGTGTCTGGTACTAATTCCAGACATATCCAGGAATTCATTCATTTGCCCACTTCGAGGCATTCCTGACACTGCCAGCTGATGAACAAGGATATCAGGCTCCCTGGAGACAGCTGCACAAACAGCTTCTCCAATGCCACCTTCCCTGTAGTGATCCTCCACTGTGATAACTCGGCCGCCTGTGGCTTTTGCATTGGAGATGATGGTGGCGGCATCTAGGGGTTTAATCGTAAATGGGTCGATGACACGGACAGAAATACCTTGTTGAGAAAGATGGTCAGCAGCTGCTAAGGCTTCGTGGAGAGTAACTCCAGCTCCAATAACTGTGATTTTATCATCGACACTGTGGCGGACCACCTTGGCCCGGCCAATCTCAAAAGTTTCTTGTGGGGTATAAATAACTGCAGTTTCTGGTTGGCTGGTTCGAATGAAGCACATTCCCTTGGTATTGGCAGCTAGATAAACAGCATGCTCTGTCGAGATGGCATCACTTGGATAGAAAACAGTGCAATTGGGAATGCTTCGGAACATGGCTAGATCCTCCAGGGCCATCTGGGAGGGTCCGTCTTCTCCAGTGGATATCCCACAGTGGGAACCAATAAGGTTGATATTGGCTTGAGAAATGGCTCCCATTCGGAGCTGATCAAATGCTCTAATAAAAAAGGCAGCAAACGTACTAGCAAAAACAATGGTTCGACCACGTGTGGCACAGCCTAGTGCCACACTTACCATGTTTTGCTCTGCAATAACAAACTCTATGAAACGCTCAGGGTGTTGTTTCTTGAATATCTGAGAAAAGGTGGAGTTCACTGTGTCACCACTCAGAACAATAACTCTATCGTTTGCATGGCCCAGTTTAGCCAGAGCCAAACCATATGTTCCCTGAGTAGCTATCTTGTCACCAACTTTGTAAGCAGGTGGGGTGGTCATTTTTATATCTGTGATGCTGATTTGAGGTGAGTCTTCCACAGGGGATTTTGGTATGAGATTCTCATTGGTCTGTATCTGACTCTCAATTAATTTGACAATTGCATCTGCTCTTTCTTTTGGCACTGGCTTTCCATGCCAATTTTCTGCATCCTCAATATTTGGAATACTCCGACCTTTGAAGGTCTTGGCAACTATAGCAGTAGGTTTGTTCTTCACTTGACTTGCTTGCCCAAATGCTTGGCATAAGGCCTCCACATCATGGCCATCCACTAAGTAAGTATTCCATCCAAAGGCTTCACAGTGATTCTGATAGATGTCTGTGCAGTGCTCAAGGGGTGCAGGGCCACTTTGTCCCAAGCGGTTCACGTTGAAGACCACCACGAGATTGTCCAAGTTGTAGTGGGAGGCAAAGGCAAAAGCCTCCCACACAGAGCCTTCTGAGGCTTCGCCATCTCCCATAAGGCAGAATACCCGGTAGCTGGCCTTGTCAAGGTACTTGCCAGTATAAGCCATTCCACATGCAGCACTGACTCCCTGCCCTAGGGACCCTGTTGCCACGTCAACAAACGGCAGTCGGGGGGTAGGCTGTCCCTCCACGTCGCTGTGAAGTTTCCTCAGACTCAGCAAGTCAGATTCACTGATGCCACCCACCTCCACCCAAGCAGCATAGAGGATGGGAGCAGCATGTCCCTTGGACAGGATGAACCGGTCGTTGTCCGGGTGTTCTGGGTCTGTCTGTTTATACCTCATCGTGTGGAAGAAGAGGACAGACACGATCTCCGCCGCACTGCAGCACGACGTGGGGTGGCCAGAACCAGAGGCACACGTGGCCCTGAGGGAACGGATCCGCAGGCGGTTGGCGGTGTCCCGCAGCACCTGCAGGGTCTTCGCATCGGGCTTGGTGTCATTGGCCATGATCTCTCTTTTGTCGGTTTGGCAGAGCAAATGGCGCCGCGGCACACCCACAACCTCCCGGGGCGGTGCTGTCACGTGACGGCCGCGCCCGTGCCGCGCCTCTGCCCGGAAGCCTGAGCTCTGTCACCAGTGGGGGCCGCGCAACGGAGCTTCCCGCGAGACCGAGGAAGCGGAAACGTTGCAGTCCGCCTGCTTCCGCGGATGCGCACCACTCCCTCTCTCTGTCCACGCCCAACTGAATGGATTTTTAATATTTATTTGTCACTTGCATGTTCAACAGTAATAAGCTTCATTAAATTTCTTTTTACCTTACCCTGTGTTATAAATTCAAAACTGGTCAATTTTTTTCTGTGTATTACAGGAAGCTATTTGTGAGGTTCTGCTTTTTTATGCATTAGCACTATATTTGAGACATCACTCTTTTATATCAGAACATTAATAGAAAAGATTCAAAGTCACTTTCAGTCTGACGAACATGGCAATGCTATCTCAACACTTTCTCAGAGCAACTAAGTATCTGAATCTCAGACTTATAGAAATAAAATGACTAATTTGACCAAATTTACAGGAAGAACAAATCTGAAACCACTCAATGGCAAAATAGAACTGCAACTCCAGTGTGCCCTGAAGTACTATTTCTGTGTTGAAATATTTAGAAGGCCAGCAGGCGGAGGTAGCTTCAACACCCTGAGTTTCTGCCTAAAGAAAAGGAAACCCAAATCAGTGTAAATGATAAAAAAAAAAAAAAAGACAAAAACAAACAAGCAAACAAAAAAAAAAGCTTAACCAATCAGAAACTGCCAGCTAACTTCTAATTAGGGAATTTCCAATGGAATGACCCAAATAACGCTACTATTCCACTGTAACCAATCAAGTATCTTTCTTTTGTTTCCAAATTCACCCTCTCAAAGCCTTCTCTGGCTCCTTCATCAGGAGCTGCCAGATTCATGAATCACTGATCAAATAAATGCTTTAATATTTTAATGTGTCTCAATTTATCTTTTAATGACTATTACTACAAATCATTTTTAAAACAAAGTTACTTACTTTAAAAAATTAAATTTGTGCCATTGAACTCTTCTAGCAGGACAAGGTTATGGTTTGTCATCAATAAAACAACAGTTAAACACACACACACACAATGACAATATATCATACCTCCCCATGGTGCAATGTTAAACCTCTTGATTCTTGAGCAATATAATTCTTACCTTAACTTCACATTAAAATCAGGACAGACAAGAAAATAAATGCCTGGTTCCATCCCAGAAAAACAGAATTTGAATTTCTGGACCTGGAGTCTGGGAAGGTACTTTTTTTTTTTTTTTGATAGGGAGTTTCGCTCTTGTTACCCAGGCTGGAGTGCAATGGCGCGATCTCGGCTCACTGCAACCTCCGCCTCCTGGGTTCAGGCAATTCTCCTGCCTCAGCCTCCTGAGGTACGTTTCTAAAATACACGCATTGATTCTAATGTGTAGTCAAAGTTAATAACATAGTCAGGAGATAGTTTGAGACCAGTGGGTCTCAACATTAATTGTAGTTTAGAATTATCTGGGGAGTTTTAAAAACATAAGTGTCCACACTGCACTCCAAACCAGTTATATCAGAATTTCTAGGCAATAGATCTAGGCATCAGTAATTTAAAAATCTTCCAATTTCAATGTGCAGTCAGGGTTGTAAACAATTAATTCAGTGGGTGTTGTTACTCTTTATACTTATTATGTCTTGCATTATCTATCAGAAAAAATTATTTCAAATATTATTTGTTATTTCAACTAGTTCTATCATTTTAACTTTTAAGGGCACATATCAGAATAAATGGTAATAATATGACACTAACAAGATTTTAAGACTTGATGCAGGAATGTTGGTGTTGGACAAGTTCTTAAGAGGTCATCTTGTATTCATAACTCCCATGCTCTTTGCAAATTAAAGCTTGTTTATCTTTTTAGGAAAAAAAGGAGAAGAAAATACAAGCAGACTAGGCTAGAACTGGTAGTAAAGATGATGGGAATTAGAGAAAAAATAATAATCACAATAACATAATAGCAAACTACTACAGGCTGACAGGAAAGTACTTAATATAAACTCAGGTAGCTCACCATTATTTTGGCCAAAAAGAACTCTAATAAATCCACACAATTAGTAAACATGATGGCATAAAAATGATTTATGAGGCAATGTTCACATGAATAAAAACGTGGGACTACTTGACATTTTGTTCCGAGTTCCCACATTCTTTCATTCATTTAAAACATTGCACAGCTATTTCCTAAAGTATTAAATAACAATTTTTTAACATCAGCAAAGGTCAATTTTATTAAGAGAAGAATGTGGTTTTGGAAATGTAATACCCTAGATAGTAAATGTGAATTTCCCTCTATCATTCTGTGAGACAGTGTGGATTTTTTATACAGAAAATAATATTTTATAAAGTATGTGTAAAAGACTTATAAAGTGTTCTGAAAGTTTCTAAAAGGAACTCTGAAAAGTTATATACATATATAACTTTTATATCAATATATTTATATATTAATTTTATACAAAATTAATTTTATATTTATGTTATATGTTAATGTATATTAGTTATTAATAATTTTCTTTATGCATTTTAGTCTTTTAAATTTAAAATATATTTTAAGATATACAATTGAAAATAACTATATAAATACAGTTTGAGCATCCCAAATTTGAAATTTTGATATTTGAAATGCTCCAAAATCTGAAACATTTGAGCACCGACATGTTACTCAGGGGAACTGCTCAAAAGATATTTTGGATCTGGGATTTTCTGATTTGGAATGCTCAGCTGCTAAGTATAATACAGATATTCCACAATTAAAAAAAAAATGAAATCCAAAACACTTCTGGTCCCAAGAAAATAATTTCAAATAAAGAATACTCAACTTGTTTAAAGTATGCACAATTTCATAATGCAAAATTACTCAATATGACTGGGAACACAGCTTCATCAAATAAATCAAAGACGTGATACCATCTTCTCCCCTATTTAGAAGAGGCTTTACTTACAAAAGGTCAGCCAAAAACTTTTAAACCAGCATGCAAAAAAAATGTAGCTGTCTTGGAGAAAAGTTCATTTTAGAGATCATTTTGGAAGCCAGTCAAAAGTGTTCTGCAAATAAGAAAAAAATTATGCATTTATTATTAATCTTGGTTTATTCACACAAAGTAGAGATTGGCAAATTCAAGTGACTACTGGGGTAGGGAGCTACCCTGAGTCCTTGAATGTCAGCTATAAGAGGGTTGGAGGGGCCTGTGTTAAACTGGAGAATACAAAACCACCTAAAGGCATTCAAAATTGAAAAACTCGTAAACATTTTGTTGGAAAAATAAAATATACCTTTAGGCTGCAACTTTTGACCCCAATTTAGAGTCTGTTAAAAAGCAACAATAATTTTTTGTTTTATCTTTGCTTAAATTTTTCACTGAATTTTTTTCTCATAGTATCTACAAGTATTCATTATAGTGTGTACTTCATATGAAAACAAAACCTAACAGGATTACCAGTACAAGTAGCTATGAAGGAAAAACATAAGTAACAGCAATTAATAAGTATAATTTCCACTGGGCTGCAGCAGAGAAAACAGAGAACACAATTACTGATTACTGAGTAGGTCTATACCAATTTGTGAAATATATTTCACCATGTGAAGATGAGTAATATTTAGGAGTTTGGAATGCTGAAGTTTTACTTACATCTTATTTAAACTGATAAGTTTTGTTAAAATGGAGTTATATCAAATACATAAATCCTGAATTCATCTTTTGCATCCATTGTTTAAATTTGGTTGGCTATGGAAGCTACAGTATGAGCAAATGAGAATAAGATTCTTGTGTAAGGCAATAAGTTTCCTGGAAAAAAAGTGCTTTATCTTCCTGGATTATTGCTTTGAAAATTTTAACAGATGCTATTATGATGCATCTGTAGGATGCTATCCCACTTTTCCCATAGTTATAAGTCCTTATTTTGGGGTGAGGAGAGAAGGGGCAGAAGAGAGAGGTGACAACAAATTTCAGAAATTTGGCCCATCTCTGTCCCAGGAGAAAATCATAATTAATCTAGGACCAGTATCACAATGCCATTCCCTTTGGCTAGTAATGGAGGTCAGCATGTGTCCCAGTTCTGGTCAATAAGATGTAAGTAGAAGTCTGCTTTGGGTGTAATAATTTTTCTTTCTTTCTTTTAGAAATGGCATCTTGCTGTGTTGCTCAGGCTGGTTTCGAGCTCCTGGCTTCAAGTGATCCTCCTGCCTTGGTCTCCCGGTTGGAAATAATTTCTATTAAAGATTTTTCTTCCAGGCAAACAGGAAAGAGTACAAGAAGAACTGTGATCTCTTATTTATTCATTTATTTTGAGATGGAGTTTTGCTCTTGTCGCTGTGCCATTTAGTAGACACAGGGTTTCACCATGTTGATTAGGCTGGTCTTGAACTCCTGACATCATCTCTGCCGCCCAAGGTGCTGGGATTACAGGCATAAACCACCACGCCCAGCCATTCTTTTCAACCTCTATATCACCACCACCAATCCCTCTACCACCACAGAGGGTTTGTTGGAGCTACAGCAACCAAATGCCTAAGAATAAGGCCAGGCGCTGTGGTTCATGCCTGCAGATCAATTATTAGTCACTTTTCCTGTAAACCTAAAATAAATTGAAATAAATAGTGCAGGCCAGGTGTTACTTTGGGAGGCTGAGGCTAGAGAATCGCCTGGGGGCAGGAATTCGAGACCAGCCTGGCCAACATGGTGAAATCCCATCTCTATTAAAAATACAAAAATTAGCTGGGCAATAGGCGCATAGCAGTAGTCTCAGTTACTTGGGAAGTTGAGGCACGACAATCACTTAAACTCAGGAGGCATAGGTTGCAGAGAGCTAAAGTCAAGTCAATGCACTCCAGCCTGGGTGTTAGAGCAAGAATCCATTTCAGAAAAAAAAAAAAGTCTATGGATAAAAGTTAACATGCTTAGTACAGTAGACTGAAAAAGTAGAAAGTATGAGTCCTTCATAACTTTGTGGATCCATAAGCCTTGGGACCAGCTTCTTCCAGACTCCTTGTTAAGAAAAAAATTAAATGTTCTCACTTTACGGATGAGTTTCTATTATTGTCAGCTGAAAGCATTTCTGAGAGATACAGAAAGAGATCTCTTAAGCTTGTATAAGTCTAGTAAGCAGGAGAAAAAAGAAACAATCAAGAAGACTCAGAGTAGAAGAGAAGGGGCTCTAGGAATTGTAGTTTACTCAGTATTTTTATTCCCAGTGCCTGGTCCTACCCACACACCTACAACTTTGGTCTTTTTTATATAATTATTATTGCTATGTTGTTGTTACATTGATGATCTCTTCAAAAACTAGGATTTTTAGACTTCGTACATTGACTTTACATATAGAAAACACTCAAATACTTTACCATATTCATCTGCTATCTGGCCTAGGTGGTTGAGTATGATGGGAATGTGAAAATGGTACAGCTGTATTTATTCTCATATGGACTAGTTACATTTTATGGAGAAAATGCTTCTCTTTCTATCCAGATAATAACCTTGAAGTACATTGCAATAAAATCTATTACTTTTGAAAATAAAATATAACAAAATGATAGCAATAGTAATTTTTTAAAATCCAAGGTATTAGACTCATACTACTGATTGTATTACTGATTGTATTATTACTGATTGTATTAGACTTGATTACTGGTTGTAAATCAGTACGATCAACTTTAAATATATGAGAGGAGTTTAATTCATTCTATAAACCATTTTTATTAGATACTACTATTGCATGCATGAAATATTTGATTAGTATTTGTGCCATGTCCTACCTAACTCCTTCCTAGCCTCAGGTCAAATTCAGCCCTTTGCTGAGATTTTATTTTGGCTAGAAGATTTTATCACATTTATTGAGTTAGAAGAAACAAACGATAACATTAATAACATTAACCCATTTAACCAACAAATTAATGAATTTTGGCAAATATTTATTTCTATTTAGCTATCACAGTGATCAAAATATAATTTCAATGTTTCTACCATCCCCAAACATTCCTGTATGCTTTTGCATTCAGTTATTCCTCACCCTGGGCCCCACCCATTTGCTTTCTGTCTCTGAGGTTCTGCTGCTTTTTGTTTTTTAGTCTTTCCCTTCCTGAACTTCACTTTGGATAGTTTCTATTGTTGTGTCTTAAAAGTTCGCTGAATTTTTCTTCTGCAGTGTCTAATCTGCTCTGAATCCCATCTCATCCATTGAATTCTTTATTTCAAATATTATACTTTGCATCATTAGAAGTTCTATTTGATTCTTCCTTATATCTTGCTCTCCTCATACTATTAATTTCCTTTTAATTCTTCTAGCATATATATAGATGTGTGTGTGTGTATATATACACACACACACACACACACACACATATATATATATATTTTTTTTGAGATGGTGTCTTGCTCTGTTGACCAGACTGGAGTGCAGTGGTACGATTTCAGCTCAATTCAACCTTCGTCTGCCTGGTTCAAGCAATTCTTCGGCCTCAGCCTCCTGAGTAGCTGGGACTACAGGCGTGCACCACCATGCCCGGCTAAGTTTTTATATTTTTAGTAGAGCCTGGGTTTCACCATGCTGGCCAGGCTGGTGTCAAACTCCTGAACTTGTGATCCGCCCGCCTCGGCCTCCCAAAGTGTTGGGATTACAGGCATGAGCCACCATGCCCACTCACCCCACATTTTTTTTTTTTTTTTTTTTTTGGAGACAGAGTTTTACTCTCGTCACCCAGGCTGGAATGCAATGGAGGGATGGAGGGATCTCAGCTCACTGCAACCTCCATCTCCCAGGTTCAAGCAATTCTCCTGCCTCAGCCTCCCCCGTAGCTGGGACTACGGGCACGCACCACTACCCCCAGCTAATTTTTTGTGTTTTTAGTAGAGATGAGGTTTTGCCATGTTGGCCAGGCTGGTCTTGAACTCCTGATCTCAGGTGATCCACCCACCTCGGCCTCCCAAAGTTACTGGAATTACAGGTGTGAGCCACAGTGCCTGACCCTTCTGGCATATTTTTAAAAGATTCTTTAAAAAGTCCTTGCCTATTAAGTCTATTATTCTGTCTCTCTGTTTCCATTAACTATTTTTTCTTCTAATAATGTGTTACACACTCCAGCTTTATGAAATATCTAGTTTTTTAAATATAATGCTTGACAGTATTTTGGGAGGCTGGATTTTATTTTATTGTATAGTTTTAAAGAGTGTTGGATTTTGTTCTGACAAGTTGCTTGTCCTTTTAAGTATTTTAAGTCTGTTATGGCAAATGTAGGGTATGCTTCACTCTAGTGTTAGTTTAGCTTCCCTACAAAAGCATAATCTCTCCAGGGTTTCCACCGAATGCCCCCAGTGTATTCAATCAGACCCCTCCACTCTGGCTGGCCAAGACTCAAATGTGTCTCAGCCCTGTGAGAGTTCTGGAAACTGTTTGGGTATCACCTTCCCCAGGTTGTCATTTTCCTGGCCGTGTAAGATGTGTGCTTTCTGCAAAGGTTCTTCTAAAGATTTCTGGAGATCTTTGGACAGTTTTCTCCTCTTAATCATTCTGCCTTCATAATGCTAGTCAGCATAGGCTTCCTGAGCTCGTCTCTTTTCCCTTATTTGCCATGCTGTGTGTCAGATGCCCTTCCCTGTAGCACTGTCTGGAAACGGCCTCTAGGAAGAAAGCCAGATAGATAATGATCTCTTTCATAGATCATTATATGTGCTGCCTGTTTTCCAATATATGAAAACTGTTACCGTATGCATTTTGTCTGGTTTTTTAGTTGTTTATGGCTACCGAAAAAATCTTATTCCAGTTACCGCATAGCCTCAGAACAGCATTTAAAATGTTTTGAATGTTAATACGTTATACTGGGCATATATTCTCCAGATAATGATATCCCAACTTGCACTACTCCTTATGGATAGCACTCCTCTGATTCACACATTTATATTACTTCTTGACCCCAGAAGACTTTGAAATTTCCACTTACACCAACTATTACCAACATTTTTGGTGTCATTTTAAAAAGATGTCCCTCTAAGCATGGTATAAGGAAATTTTAATTGTTAAAAACTATCAAAAAATGTCATTGTTGTGGTTGAATTTCCCAGAAAGATTTAGTACTGCTCTGATAAACCCAAGCCTTTTGCATTTGAAGGATTTAAAATTAAACTCTCTAAAACATATCAAATAACTGCCTTTCTTCTTATAAAGGGGATATGGAGCATTAACCTTTTCTTTGATGACTAATGGCCATCATTATGAACACTGGCTATTAGGCTTTATTGAAATTCAATCAAATAAATCAAAATTACCATTGGGAATGGTGCTTAAGGAAGGTTATTCCAACATCTTTCTTCAGAATAAATGTTCAGTTTTTATTATTCTACTGTAGTATATTTTTCAGGGTATGTAGCTGTAGTAACAAAATGACCAAAAAAAAAAAAAAAAAAAGAAAGAAAGAAAGGAAGTGCCTTAAGCAAGGTTTAAGTTTATTTTTCCTTCACATAAATGCTGAGAGCATGCTTGGAAGTCAGACAGCTCTGCTCAACTGGGCTTTACAGGGTCGCAGATTCTTTTCATTGTTGCCTAGTCATTGGCTCAGGGGTTGGCCTCATCTGCAAAATTGAAGCCCAGAAACCACTTGTTCCACCACAGAAAAGAACAAAAAGAGAACGCAAGGGGGCAATCTATTTCTTTTTCAAGAAGCAACCCAGAATTTGTAAATTTCACTTCTCATTTTCTGTTGGTGAAAACTTTCTCGCCTAGCCACATCCAACATTCAGGGAGTTTGGGAAATGAAACAATTTGGCCACTGCTCTGCTGAAACTTAGGGTAGGAAGTTATAATACTAAAACAAAAGGAAGATCCAATACTGGTGGACAAGTTATAATCTCCACCACTTATTATTTTAACATTTAACTTTTGGTTGTGATTTGTAAACAATTCACCTTGTAGCATTGTTTATATTTATAGCATTTACAAGTTAAAACGGTGTATCTTCAAAGCAATGCTTCACATGCTTTAGAACCAAAACAGATTTTTTCACTGGATAGTAAAAATTTATTCGTTTCTTTATTGCATACTTGATAGATAATAACCTTATGGAACGCTCTATGGAGGAGTTGAAGATGGTTCTTGCTCTCCAGATACTGGACTTTAATCTAATAGGGAAGACAAGGTAGACACAACACATAATTACAGCAGATGCCAATAGGTGAACTGTTATACCAGGGCAGAGAAGCAAGTGCTTACTCTGAGATAGTGACCAGGAAGATGTCATTGAAAAGGTAATACTTCCCCTGAAGCTGAGTACAGTTGTAGAATGAGTACAATTTTTGTTAGAGTAAGTATGAGAGGAAGTCAATGCAAAGTTATGAGAATAAAAAGAGAGAATTTCTAGTCTGAAAGCAGAAAGATCAATTTTGAAAAGGCTTTGAAACAGAGCCAAGTAAGTTGTTTTGCTATGTTCTCTTGTTTTTGAGGTGAGGGTGAAGTACAATGGAAATTTTTTCATCATCTGAGTGTCTTAATCATAGTAGCATTTCATAAAATTGTTTTGGGAGTGTTAGGAAAGATAGGTCGAGTTGAGAAAAAAAGGAAAGGAAGAGAATTTTACTGCAAAAAAACACAGAAATCAGAGAATAAAGGACTAAAGTAAGGAGTTCTTTGTCATGTTAGTTCCATAAAATGCTTTAAATGATAGTACTGAACATAAAATTTAGTGAAAGCAAGTGGAATTATGTGACAAAATTGAGAACAAGGAGTGAGGAAAGCAGTGGATATGCTTTGATGAATGTATTGGTTTGCTAGGTCTGCTATAAAAAGTGTGACAAGGTGGATGACTTAAACAACAGAAACGTATTGTCTCACAGGCCTGGAGGCTAGAAATCAAAATTCAATGTATCAGCCGAGTTGGTTCCTTCTGAGGGCTGAGGGACAGATCTGCTCCTGATCTCTCTCCCTGCCTTTGGATGGCTGTCTCCTCCCTGTGTCTTCACATCATCTTCCCTTTATACATATCTCTGTGTCTAAATTTCCCCTTTTCATAAAACCATCAGCCATATTGGATTAGGGTACACCCAAATACCCTCATTTCACCTAGATTACCTCTGTAAAGACCCTATACAGACTCCTGTAAAGACCTCCAAATAGGGTCACATTCTAAGGTACTAGTGGTTAGGACTTCAACATATCTTCTGCAGGGACACAATCCAATCCGTAACACTTGGCTGGTAGCAGCATAATTGCAACCTTCACATGGTTGCATGTGTAGATGTCTGGCTCCAATTTTTGTTTTCTTCTGTAAGGAATATTGGATTAGTGGCCTATACTTCTGCAGTATGACCCCAAAACTAATTATATCTGCAGTGACCCTGTAAGGCTCTTTGTGACCCAAATAGGATCACATTCTGAGGTACTGGGGGTTAAGACTTCAAAATATTAATTTGATGGGAGAGGTGGGGAAGGCACAATTCAACCTACAACAATGAAGATTCATCTAAAGTATTCATTGCTCTAAAACACTCAATACATTTTAGGAAAACATATCACTCGTTCATATAGTCATGAAAATTTGTGGCTTATAACTCCTTTTAAATATGACAATGACAGAACAAAAACATTATCGAACTCAATTTTTATTGATTCTGCTACTATGTATATGTGGTTAAGACAAGCTATCCTAAAACAAAATTTAATAAAAAGGTTTTAACAAGAATAACCACGATTTCCTTCTACTTCAAAGCTTCCTTTTATTAACATGGTTCTTAAAAGAGAAATCACACTTGCAGCCCAATCTCAATGATCAGCCTGTGTATTTTGGTTTCCATTAACACATCTCTAATGTACCACTTTATCGGTGCCTTATTGCCACTTAATTCACTAAATTCAGCTTTCCTCGGTCTTCTTCTTTTTAGTTGGAAAAAAGCTATAAAATATATTGTTTTGAAAATTCAAACACTGTAGAAAAATACAGTGAAAGATCCTTTCTCAAGCGCCCCACCTCAATCCTAATCTCATGAACTATAACCAGCATATTGTAACTCCATCCAGATATTTTCTGTGCATGAATGAGCAACTATATGTCGTCATTCCACATTTTATTGTAAATAGGATTTATAACTCTTTTAACTCTTTTTTTTTGGAGTCGGAGTCTTGCTCTGTTGCCCAGGCTGTAGTGCAGTGGTGCAATCTCAGCTCACTGCAACTTCCATCTCCCGGGTTCAAGCGATTCTCCTGCCTCAGTCTCCCAAGTAGCTGGGATTACAGACGTGCATCACCACGCCCAGCTAATTTTTGTATTGTACTGGGATAGCAGGCATGAGCCGCCACACCTGGCCAACTCGTTTTTTCTACTTAACAATTCTAGAACATTTTTCCACATAGGTACATATCTATCTAACTCATTTCTTTAAAACAGCAGTGTTTTGTAACATATTTAACTTGTGTAAGGAGTTAAATATGTTACAAAGGGGATTTGACAGCTGAGCAAGGAAAAAGATATGACCACGAGATGGCACTAGCACACAATTTATTTGGGCAGAGATTGACAGCTTTTCCTGGGGATGAGGGTGGGGGCTGGGGTGAGGACAGGGGCAGTTTCTCAGTGACAGCATGATACCTTCCAAAGGCAAGGATGCAAAGGCCACTTTCTAGAAGGGGGATAGAGGAAGATCTTAAGGGTAGTGTGGAAAGAGGGTTATGTGTCTAGGTGATGTCACTTAGTGGCATGGTGGGAGTCTCCGGGCAAAGGACTCTGAAAGAAGCAGTGGGCCCAGCGGTTTATCTTATCTATGGGACCTATGGCTAGCAGATGTTGGGTGCGGTTTCTCAGGGTATGCAAAGCAGGCAGGCTCTAAATGGCTAACAATCTGCTTTTGGGGGCAATATTTTAAAACAACTGGATGTGTAGAAATGTTAGTTTGGCCCTGGCAGGGTTTTGAGTTAAAAAGTTACAGCCACTGTGAAGAAGTAAACAAAACAGTGCTGGCGTCATCTTTAACTCATTTTTGTAACAACTAGCTCCCTATTAAAAGGCACTTTGCAATGTTTCCCTACCTAAAATAAAGAAGAGTCACAAAGAGGTCAAAAGAAAAATTACCAATATATATATGACAAAAGTCTAATTTTATAAGCATAATCAGGACTCCTAGAAATAAGAAAAGTGATGTATTAGCACAAGTGTCTCCAAAATCAACCTTGAAAACTACAGAAACTGGAAGAATTTGGCTGTTGAAGGTAAAATTGAGATTGCGAGAAACCCCTGGTAAGAAGGGAGCTAGTGAGTAGGAGGGTGGGAGGCAGGCGAAGAACACAGCAATCACATGGGGAGGAGGATGTTCCTGGAAGCTTGGGAGGCTCTGGAGAGCCTCTTGTCTCCCCTGCTTCACCTGAGAAATGGGAACCTTTGCTGGCCTCCAAGTGTTGTGAAGCACTACCAGAGGAGCACGAGGTCAGGACAATATGGAGTTGATAGAGACAGGAGCAGGATGAATGTGCCCTGGAATATTCAGGCCTCCAACTCCTGTCAGCAGAGGTTCTTTGGTCCCTAGAGCTCTCTCCTCTGATACTTAACCCTTCTGCTTTCCTCGAATTCTCAAAAAAGGATGCAGTTGAGAATGTGTCTTTGAGCACTTCTCTAATACACAACACAGAGATGTACAGCTGATTTCATCAATGAAATAAATGTCATGCTACAGGTCCAAAGAAACTAGGTACCTGTATTAGTCCATTTTCACACTCTTATCATGATACTATCTGAGACTGGGTAATTTATAAACAAAAGAAGTTTAATCAACTCACAGGTCTGCATGGCTGAAAAAGCCTCAGGAACTTTATAATTATGGCAGAAGGTGAAGGGAAGCAAGGCACATCTTACATGGTGGCAGGAGAGAGAGAAAGAGCAAGCATGGGAAATGCCAGACACTTATCAAACAACCATATCTTATGAGAACTTCTTCACTATCACAAGAACAGCATAGGGGAAACTACCCCCATGATACAATCACCTCCCACCAGGTGCCTTCCTTGACATGTGGGGATTACAGTTTGAGATTACATTTGTGTGGCAACATAGAGCCACAGAGTCCCTCCCAAATCTCATGTTCTTTTCACAATCATGTTTTCCAAACAGTCCCTTAAAGTCTTAACTCATTCCATCATTAAGTCAAAAGTTCAAGTCCAAAGTCTCATCTGAGACTAGGCAAGTCCCTTTCGCCTATGAGCCTGTAAAATCAAAAGCAAGTTAGTTACTTCCAACATAAAATGGGGGTACAGGCAGAATAAGTTTTCTCATTCCAAATGGGAAAAATTGGCTAAAAAAAGAAGCTACAGGTCCCTTGCAAGTCTGATAATCTGATACCCAGCTGGGCAGCATTAAATCTTAAAGCTCCAAAACCTCCTTTGAATCCATGTGTCACATCCAGGGCATGCAGAAATAAATGAAGAGATGGCAAATATGAAACATAAATACAGAATACAAAATATGATGCAAGGCAGTGTACAGCTTCTGAGGCTGCTTTCACAGGCTGGTTTTGAATGCCTATGGCTTTTCCAGGATCACAGTGCAAGCTGTCAGTGGATCTACCTTTCTGGGGTCTGGAGGATGGTGGTCATCTTCTCAGTGGGATCACTGTGTGGGGGCTCCAACTCCACATTTCCCTCCTGATTGCTCTAGCAGAGATTCTCCTTGAGGGTTCCACCCCTGCAGCAGACTTCTGCCTGGACATCTAGGCATTTCCACAAATCCTCTGGAATCTAGATGGAGATTCCTAAACCTCAACTCTTGTCTTCTGAGTATCCACAGACCCAACACCACATAGAAGCTGCCAAGGCTTGGGGTTCATACCCTCTAAAGCAATGGTCTGAGCTCTACCTTGACCCCTTTTAGCCACGGCTAGAACTGAAGCAGCTGGGATGCAGGGCAACATGTCCTGAAGCTGCGTAGAGCTGTGGAGCCCTGGCCCTGGCCCACAAAGCCATTTTTCCCTTCCCTCTGGGCCTATGGTCAGAGGGGCTACAGTGAATTTTCTGACACGTTCTGGAGACATTTTCCCCATTGTCTTGGCTATTAACATTAAGTTTCTAGTTATTTATGCAAATTCCTGCAGCTGGCTTGAATTCCTCCTTAGAAAATGGGTTTTTCTTTTCTACCACATGGTAAGGGTGCAAATTTTTCAAACCTTTATGCTCTGTTTCCCTTCTAAACATAAGTTCCAATTTTAAACCATCTCTTTGTGAATGCATATAACTGAATCCTTTTGGAATAAGCCAGGTCACCTCTTGAATGCTTTGCTGTTCAGAAACTTCTTCCACCAGATACCCTAAATCATCTCTCTCAAGTTCAATGTCCCACAGATCTCTAGGGTAGGGGCAAAATGACACCAGTGTCTTTGCTAAGGTGTAGCAAGGGTGACCTTTGCTCCAGTTTCCAACAAGTTCCTCATCTTCATCTGAGACCACCTTAGCCTGGACTTCATTGTCCATATTACTATCAGTATTTTAGTCAAAACCATTCAACAAGCCTCTAGGAAGTTCCAAATTTTCCCTCATCTTTATCTGTCTTCTTCTGAGCCCTCCAAACTGTTCCAATCTCTGCTGGTTACCCAGTTCCAAAGTCATTCTCAGTTATCTAATGGAAATGTCCCACTACCTTGATATCAATTCTCTATATTAGTCTGTTCTCACATTGCTATAAAGATACTACCTGAGACTGGTTGATTTATAACAAAGGAGGTTTAATTGACTCACAGTTCCACAGGTTGTACAGGAGGCATAGCTAGGGAGGCCTCAGGAAACTTGGCAGAAGGCAAAGGGGAAGCAAGGCACTTCTTACATGGTGGCAAAAGAGAGAGAAGGGGAAATGCCAGACCCTTATTAAACAACCAGTTCTCATGAGAACTCCCTCACTATCATAAGAACAGGATGGGGAAACTGCCCCCATGATCCATTCACCTCCCATGAGGTCCCTCCCTTGACATATGAGAATTACAATTCGAGATGAGATTTGGGTGGGTACACAGAGCCAAAGCAAATCAGTACCTGAGGAGAACAACTACAATAAGAGAAACTTAAAGAAATTGAATGACACATGCCATATGAAGTAGATTTATTGAAAGAGATGGACCAATAAGTGAGCACAATATATGTCTGCAACAGTTAAGGAAGAAAACTGTTGATAAAACAAAGAAGTAAGACTTTACTTTAAAAAACTATAAATATTTATTTTTAAAATGAGAGAGTTAAAATGAAGATGACAATAGATGGAATATACAGCAAGATAATTACATCAGAAAATGGTAAATCAGAAGATCAAATTAGAAATTCTCCCTAGGGCAGCAGAAATAAATAAAGACATGAAGAATAGAAAACATAAAAATGAAAAGAGGGCAATAAAAGTTAGGGAGGACTGAATTATCAATGCCCAGATAGTATAATTCCAAAAGCAAATTGAAAGAGGCCACAGATTACCAAAGATATATGTAACAAAATACCAAAACTGAATCACTCACGAAGGAATGAAATTTAAGATGCAACTTCACAATAGCAGTATTGGACTCAAGAGAATATGAACTAATATGTATGTGATTTAAAAAATTTAACATATTGTATCGTGAAATATGACATATGAACATAAAGTGCACAAAATGGAAACGTGAAACAGAAAGAGTAATTATAAAGCAAACACCAAGATAACTACCACAGAGGTGAAGATATTGCTGGCCACCTATAAACGTATATGCAAAAAACGTAATGTAATTCATTTTGCCTCGTTATAAATTTTATATAAATGGAATTATACTGTACATATTTTTTCTGCACTACTTCCTTTCCATTATGATAAAGAAAAATCCAACTTGTTTACTATACTTGTACTTTGCTCATTTCATTGATATATAAAATTTACCACACAACACTGTTATTATAAATGACACTGCTATTCTTGAATATGTACCCTGAGAGAAATGTGCTGGAGTTAGTCTAGGGTATATGCCCAGATATGACACTCCTGCCTTAGAAGATGTACACATTTTAACTTTTAGATAATGCCAAACTCTTTTCCAAAATTGTTAAACCAAAGTTTGCTCTTTGAAGTCAGGAATAAGACAATGTTGCCCTCTCTTTCTTTCTCTCTCTCTCTTTCTTTTTCTTTCCTTCCTTCCTTCCCTTCCTTCCTTCCTTTTTTCCTTCCCTTTTTTCCTTCCTTCCTTCCTTTTTTCCTTCCTTCCTTCCTTTCTTCTTTCTCTTTCTCTTTCCTTTTTCTTCTTTCTTCTCTTGCTCCTCTACTCTCTCTTTCTCTCTCTCTGTCTGTTTCTCTCTGTCTCTGTCTCTCTCTTTTGAGATGGAGTCACTCTCTCACCCAGGCTGGAGTGCAGTGGCAGGATCTCAGTTCACTGCAATCTCTGCCTCCCAGGTTCAGGCAATCCTCCCACCTCAGCCTCACAAGTAGTTGGAATTACAAGCATGCACTACTACGCTTGGCTGCTTTTTGTATTTTTAGTACAGATGGGGTCTCACCATGATGGTCAGGCTGGTCTCAAATTCAGAACTCCTGACTTCAAGTGATCCACCTATCTCAGCCTCTCAAAGTGCTGGGATTACAGGCGTGAGCCACCATGCCCGGTCGTATTTTACAAATCTAAAAATATCTAGGCCTGTAATCTTAACACAGGAAAATATTTTATTATCCTTAAAAAATTAAAAAAAACTAAAACAACTTTGGCTCTCCTGGTCCTCAATTATGTAGGTTGTTGTTCTTGTTTCAATAGTTTATGCTCTTTGTTCTATTCTGCCTTCTTTTTCGACCTCATTTTGTTGTTTCTTTTTTCCCTAACCTCTTGACATATGGATGGTTAGTTCATTAATTTTCAGTCTTTCTTTTTTTCTAATATTTATACTGAAGGCTCTATTATTTACACGACTGGAGCTAATTATTACTTCAGGTGCGTCTTACTAGTTTGGATATTTATTATTTTTGTTATTGTTCAGTCCAAACTATTTTCTAATTCTCTATTATGATTTCTTCTTTAGTCCTGACTTATTTCAAAGTACAATTCATAATTTCTCAATATATGACAGTTCTCTAGCTTTCTCTTTGGTATTGGTTTCTAGTTTAATTTGAGGTGGTCAGAGGACATATTCTATAGATTTTAATCCTTACAGATTTGTTTAGACTTGCTTTCTGATCCAATGTTTGATCACTGTTGTGGACTATACCATACATATATAAAAACACGTGTTCCTGTAAGAACCGGAAGCATTATTCTGTGTAGATTTGTTGGGTCAAATTGTGTTGTGGTCAACTCTTCTCAGTCATTGGTGATTGTTTATCTGTTTGTTCTATTATTTACTGAAAAAAGCACGCTACAATTTCCACCAAGGCTGTTGGTTTTTCTACTTGAAACTGCATTGGCTTTTCCATTATATATTTTGGGGCTATATTACTAGATGTACACGAGTTTAAAATGGAAACTTTTTATCATTATGAAGTGATCTTTTATATTTACCATATTACTGTTTGACCCAAAGTCGATTTCATATAACATTGATATACGTATACCAGCATTCTGTCAGCTAGCATTCACCTAGCATAGCTCTTCCCATTTATTTGTCTATTTTCATGTATCTTAGATGTGTCTTATAAACACAACACAGTTGGATGTTTTCAATACAATCTGACTTTTTTTTAGTTGTAGATAATTGATTCATAATTACTATTTTATGGATGTAAATCTACTGCCGTATTTTTTATTTCCTTATTGTCCTATGTTTCTTTTTTTCTCCTTTATTTTCTTAGCTTGAATTACATGAGTATAGTTTAATCATCCCATTTATTTTATTTTCTCTACTTGTGCGTAGCCTGTACAAAGTTAGGTACCCTATTACTATTCTTTAAGTGGTTACCCTAGAATTATGCATTTGTAATTATTGTATCAATATCTAATGTTAATCAATACTTAATCCTTATACATACATACAACACACACATACACGCACATCTGAGTATATTTGTTAAAGTACAGGAAAATATCTCTAAAGATGTCTCCAAATCATTTACAGTGGTTACTGCATGGGGTAAGGAAGAGGCTGAATTGCAGGGGAAAAGTGGGGGATTTATTTTGCTTATCACAGTGGTGCACATACACATTACATTATGACAAAACATTAACCATCATTAGTTATGTTTATTCTTACTCTGTATAATTCATGTTTGCATTTGCCACAGTGTATTTTGAACACATACAGTATATTTTTCTTTTTTCTTCCCTTCCTACAACCAAGAAAGAACATATACAGTATATTTTCAACATGTCTATAATCACTTATTATTTAGGGGTTGAATCTGAATGAGGAAAATATTAAAATTTATTTTCAAAATCCAACTAAAAATATAAACGTTTCAAAATATATGGCCTATTGAGTTGTTGGCAGTTTGTAGTTTAGGAATGGGTTAGCAGTAGGTAAGAATTTTATGATCAATAGAACAATCAGTAACAACTAAAATAGCCTGAAGAAACATTTAATATTTAAAAGATTTGCAGTAACATAGAACTTAGAAGGGTGATTTCCATAGGGCCAGACTTAGGGAATGGGGTAGGGTGGGTGAAAGACGGCTTTTCAGGAAGTGGTTAAAGTATGGAGCTAGAGTGTAAATATTCTAGATTAATTGGAGTCTTTCACAGAGTACAGTCAAGTGCATGTCACAATGTTTTGGTCATGGACTACATTACAACGGTGAGCACATGAGATTATAATATATTTTTACTGTACATTTCTTAAGATACACGAGTACTTACCATTGTGTTACAATTGCCTACAGTATTCAGTACAGTACCTGCTGTACAGGTTTGGAGCCTAGGAGCAATAGGCTATACCATATAGCTTAGGTGTGTAGTAAGTTATACCATGCAGGCTTGTGTAAGTGCACTCTGTGATATTCACATGACAAAAAACAAACAGCAAAACCCCCACTGAAGCATTTCTCAGAAAGTATCCCTGTCCTTAAGTGATGCATGAATGTGCTGCCTCCACAGTATATATTCAAGGGTGATCTTCATTGTGTAGCTTCACATGAATGGACTTTAACCCACTTAAAAGCCATGTGAAAATATCTTGCCCCTAGATTCAGGAATCTTCTGGACACACTCTTATTTACAATTTAAATTATTTCAAAAAATTAATATATCTGTTGATTAAATATAAGTATTTGTGTGGCAGGAGAATAGGGTCTGGAAGCAGGGAACCTAGGGCTAATTCATGCTGACGGGATATCAGATGCTACTCTTTTCAACCCCTCCTTTTTCTGCGTGGCAGTTGCTGCCTGGCAGTTGCAATCCCTTCTTTTTCTGTGTGGCAGTTGAAAAAAGAAGGTACCTCACATTGGTCCCCTCCCTCAACCCATCAGACTTGTGGCAGGCCAATAGGAAACCTCTAGAAGGTATTTAAACTCCAGAAAATTCTGTAACCCACGCTTTTGAGCAGCTTGCTACAGCCCGCTCCCCGGGTGGAGGGTACTTTCATTTAAAATGAATCTCTGCTTTCTCTGCCTTGCTTCATTTTTACATTTTGTCCAATTTTTCGTTCAAAATGCCAAGAACCTGGACAACTACCCTCAACCAGTAACATGTGCCCACACGTATCCAGACACACCAGATTCCCCATGCCTGGAACTTCTTCCCAAGCTTAGTTTTCTCTTACAATTCCAGTCTCCACTCAATGATCACTTCTAAAGGAGGATTTTAGAGACCACCATGTGTAAAACAGCTTTTCTAGTGCCCCAGCAGCTAATTTTTATTAGGGTACTTATATTATTTGAAATATTATTTTTACATGCTCCCCACCCCCCTCCGAGAAAATGAGCTGAGGGATATTGTCTTAGTATCCCCAATACCAGGCACACAGTAGGCATTCAATAAATCACTGTTGAATGATTAGATTGTCTACGGAATTCTAACATGTATAGGTGAAAGGAAGACTCTCACATGCTGTAAGAAGAAAACAAAAACTGGGTTGACAGAGGCTTTGAATATGAGGAAACGGCCTTTCCAGATAAAGAAAGTCAGACTCAATGGACGAAAGGACTTGTCCAAGATAATCTAGTACCAGGAAAAGCGGAAGGCAGGAGTCTGTGCCGCATAAGGGCGCTACGGAAGGGCTAATACCGAGCAGCCCTTTTGGGAAGCTCCCAGCCCCTGAGACGCGGGAGCCCGCGAGAGGGAACCTCTTGTCTGCAGAGGCTGCTGCGCTGTGGAGTCGTGCTCTGGGACAGATGGCCAAGATTCGCTCTTGGGGCCGGAAGGCGACGGCCCCGGGAGCGAGGAGCGTCTGCCACCCGGACTCCAATCTCCAGCCTCGAACCCACACGCCAGGCCGCGTTCAGCCTCCCGCAGCAAGCTCACTCCCTCCCGCCGCGCCTGGCGAGCACGCAGGTCCGGCAGTCTATTGCGCTAGGGCTTAAAAGCCCAATACGGGCGAAAAAGACGCGATCTCAGTTTCCGGGGACGCTTTAGAGAAAAGCACTCGCCCCTCCCGTTCCGGTTGGGTAGGCGCCGGCTTCTCGGGCCCCACGTGGGCTTCGGCCCGGATAGTATTGTGGGATGCTGTTCCTGCGGTTGGTGAGATTGCCTGTGTCTGGAGTGCGGAGTTCCTCCGTGGCCGCGAGGACGTCACCATGGTGGGCCCCCTCCTGCTTCCCCGAACCACCCGGTTGGTTCCCCGGAAGGCTCTCGTTGAGCATGCAGAGGAGGATGCGGTTTCGGGAACCTAGTAGAGGGGAGGATGCAAAGTGTTTGAGAGGGTGTGTGGAGTGCGGGGGGTAGCCTCTGGGAGGCGAGTCCTAGGCCCAACGCCTGGACCTTAGAGTTCCGCGTCCGAGTGCTGAAGTGCTCAGATGCCCTGTTTGCCTCGTGCCTAACTTCTCGCTAGTCACTGCCTCCTCGGGGGAAACCCTGCACCTTTCCGTTGTACCTACTCGGGTAAACGCATCGGGGAGTTCGCAAAACTCCTAAGAGCACTGGCCCCACACACCTCTGCCCTTCTGGCCTCGGTAGACTCCAATGGGTTTAGTCTAAGCCTCTTCTTCGGCGTCCATTCACCTCCCTTTAGTGACCCATTCCTGCCCTAAATCCTGTCTTTACGCCCCCATTCCCTCCAGGGCACCGAAGCAGTTTTGTTGTTTTTATTAAAAATTGAGTAGATACAAAAAAGTGTTTCTAAAACACATTTCAAGTGTAAAGATTAGTAGTTTCAGAAACTCTGCTTTACGTATTATGTAGTTTTAAGAAATAAAACAGCTTTCGAAGGCCCTGTGTTACCTTTAAAAATACAACTTACAGGAAACCTTAAGAAGCAAACGTTATCTAAGTTTTGTATTTATAATTTCACTATTTTTCTTCATAGTTACTAAATATATTTTTGTATTCTGAAACAGTGTTGTTTCTTCGTGCCTTTTTTAGTTAATCGTTGTGTTCTTGAGGATAATTCTTGAATAGAAACATGCCGTATAAATATTCATATTTTCAATTGGTTTTTAATAGAAACAAAATTTTAGAAGTTTATAATCTCGTCACAAGTTATGATACTGTGGCCACAATGTGGTCTCT
This sequence comes from Aotus nancymaae, assembly GCF_030222135.1. Taxonomy (NCBI): domain Eukaryota; kingdom Metazoa; phylum Chordata; class Mammalia; order Primates; family Aotidae; genus Aotus; species Aotus nancymaae. The sequence goes on along the minus strand of NW_026988447.1, from coordinate 3,603,861 downwards.
TTGTTTCCTTTTTTTTCTCTTTTCATTGTATGCCAATCATTTTTGTTTTACAATCTGGGTCTTTTGTTGGTTTTGGCGAGGTTTTGTGCTTTATTTATTTATTTATTTAGATCCACCGCTGAGGCATATTTTGTGTTTTGTATTGTACACATTTATGTAAATTCAGTGTTTTCTTGTCACTTTACTGGTGGGATTTCCAGCTTTTTATAGGTTTTTTTTTTTTCCTTTTCAGAATGGTATATTAAAGCAATTACATCTAATTGCATTTGAGTGATTGGGGAGATAGATTGGTAATTTGACTGTAGTTGTCCTTGACTATCAAAGCTTCGCTTTTATCAGTTTGTATAGTATAAATATGTTGCTTTGGCATAGAAGTCAAAAGAATGGCATTTCAATCTGTTTTCATTGGCTCATTTCTGCCTCTGTCGTTTTTTTGATACAATCTCATCAGTGGTTCTGCTGCATCCTTCTTCAGTGCAGCTCAGAATGTGGTCCCAGAGGACAGAGTTGGGCACCTGTCTTTCTCTCAGTTTGCTATCTTCGCAAAATTACTTAACCTCTCATCTGTCTAATTGGGATAACAATAGTACCTACCTCATAGAATTGTTGTGGAAATTAAATGTAATGTGCTTAGTCTGGTGCCTGGCACTTAGTAAATGTTAATGTTATTAACTTTAGTTATATGTTATTAACTTTAGTTATATAAATAAATAGGAACAGAGTACAGCTTATAGTTGTCTACCTTTGTTACTTTGCTCATTTATGTTCTGTTATGGTAAGTCTTTGCTGGAGCTCCGTAAGTTCCTGTCTTTTTTATATGAAAATTTAGTTTATTTACATAAAGAATCTTTTCAAATTAATCCATCCCACTCAACACTTTTTTATGATGTATTAAAAAGGTTTTTAGTATTTATTTATGTATTTTTATTTTTTTGAGACAGAGTTTCGCTCCTGTCACCCAGGCTGGAGTGCAGTGGTGTTATCTTGGCTTACGGCAATCTCTGCCTCCTGGTTTCAAGTGATTCTCCTGCCTCAGCCTCCCAAGTAGCTGGGATTACAGGCTTATAAAATTAGCTGCCACCACACCCAGCTAATTTTTGTGTGTTTAGTAGAGACGGATTTCACCATGTTGGCCAGGCTGGTCTGGAACTCCTGACTGGCCTCCCAAAGTGCTGGGATTACAGGCATGAGCCACCGTGCCCAGCCAGGTTTTTAGTATTTTTAAGTATGGTTCATACTATACTACTAGGCACCCATAGGTATATTCCTTTTTATATAAACCTGTCAACAGAGCTTGTGTGTGCTTGTTTTCCTCTCCAGCTAGACTATAAACCATTGAAAAGTGCATCATCCTCCCTGCATTTATCTATGCACATTACTGTGGGCATTAACTGTTACTGACTACCTTAATGGTAGGGATTGTGTATTTTTGGGCCAAATCTATAAATGTGAGCTACAACAACGAATCAGCTTAGTAAATCTCATAGATATTATTTGCTAGTGAAAACTTGCTCCTGAAAGTAAAACTAAAGAAAAACATTAATAGAAGTCTACTTAGTATACCAGCCTTTTTCAGGCAATACTGCATGTACATTGTTTAAAACAATAGAAGATGGTTGCTCAAGTTTCGTTTAACTGCTGTAATAAAGTGATACATTTAATGGCTTAAAGCAACACATGCATTTTCTGAAATCACTGGAGTTCAGAAGTCCAAAAATGAGTCTTTACTGAGATAAAATTAAGGTGTTGTCAGGGCTGTTGGTCTTCAAGGGGCTCTAATGAATTTTTTCGGTTTCTAGAGGTCATCTACAGTCTGGATTCTTCCCTCTTCAAATCCAGCAGCATAACATCTTTGAATTTTCCTCCAGAGAAGGTTAGATTGTCTCTGACAGTGATCCTCCTGCCTTCCTCTTACATGGACCTTTAGGATTATATTGGGCTCATGTGGATGATTTTCCCCATCTCAAGGTCTTAATCATATCTGCAAAGTCCTTTTTGTTATAAATGGTAATATATTCCCAGGTCCTGGGGCAATCAGGGCATGGATCTCTTTTGGTGGAGGGAGGGCAGAGCATTATTTTGCCTGCTACGAAAAGACTTTCTCCAACTCTGGAGAAAGCCGTAATGCCCTGGTTCACTTGAGAAACAGCCACTGTTTAGAGTTTCTTAGCTATCGATTCAGATATATGTATATACCAGCATATATGTAAGTTCCCTAACCTCTCTTTTTACGTAAATGGTATACTAGACACCTTTGTCCCATACTTTTTCATCTTACCTGATCTTATAGATCCAGGTAAGTACATATAGATCTACTTGCTTTTTAAACAGCAAATATCCCATAGTTTGTTTCTGTAATTTATTTAACCTGATTTTTAATGGACCTTTAAATTGTTTACATTCTTTTGCCACCACAGACATTGTAATACTGCTGCATTGATTATTTATCCCCCCTTTGATACATGTATAAATATGTCTATAGAATAAATGAATTAAAATAGAATTTCTTGGTCAAAAATCTTTTAACCAAGCAATTCTATTAATTTTTATCTTGATGGGTACTATCTTTATTTTTATTTTACTAAAATCTTTTAGGGATGGGTTTCACTGTGTCACCCAGCCTGGTATGTAGTGGCACACTCAGAACTAGCTCACTGCAGCCTCAAACCCTTGGGCTCAAGCCATCCTCCTGCCTCAGTCTCCCCAGTAGCCGAGATTACAGGCATACACTGCCTTGCCTGGCTAATTTTTTGGATTTTTTTTTGTAGAGACGGAGGTCTTACTATGTTGTCCAGGCTGGTCTCGAACTTCTGGCTTCAAAAGATCCACCCACTTTGCCTTTGAGAAATGTTGAGATGATGGGCATGAGCTACTGTGATTAGCCCTGATGGGCACCATCAAATTGCCTTTCAGAAGACTGCACCCCTTTGAATTATGAGATTCTTAATATACCTACACCCTCACTAATGCAATGTTAATAATTTTTTACCTTTGTTAGTCTTACACATTAGTAACTATTTCATTGACGTCTTCACTTTTAAAGTTTTTTTAAACAACACTTGTTTTTACTCTTTCTGTGACTTGTATGTTTTATTTTTCCTGTTTTTATTTTTGCTTGCAGACTCTTTTCATATTAATCTTAAAATAACTTATTAAGGAAATTAGCTCTTTTGTTTGTGTTGCAAGTTTTTTTTGTAGTTTGTTTTTAGCTTGGTTTATGTTTTGCAGTTCATACGTTTAAGTTTTTATGTAGTTAGATTTATTATTCTTTGAAATCTTCTGAATTTTACGTAATGTTTAGAAAGACCTTTCTCTGAGGCTCATCTACAAAAAAATAAGAAAATCTTTTTTTCTAAGATCAGTGTGGTTTCATTTTTTATGTTTAAATGTGATCTATGAGGAATTTAAAGTTCAGAATGATATAATAAATTTTTTAAATATTCCTATGCTTTTTATAGTTATCTCTTGGTATTGAGAGGTATTAGCTCCAGGATCCACTCGAATACCTAAATCCATGGATGCTCAGGTCCCTAATATAAAATGGTGTAGTTTTTTCATGTAGCCTGTGTACATTCTCCTGTATACTTTAAGTCATACTTAACCATACCTATTACAGTGTAAATGCTGTATAGATAATGGTTATATTGGTTTTAAAAATTTTTTTTTTATTGTTATATTGTTATTTTTTATATATTTTTCTGAATATTTTCTATTCTCGGTTGAATACCCAGATGTTAAACCTGGAGGGCCGACTGTATTTATTTACATTTTTCGAATGTTTGAAATAGTTAATGCTAATCTAAAACTGGAATACACAGCAGATGTTACAAATAAATACATAGCTCAGCTAAGCTTTTGTGACCTAAAGGATGAATTATTACCAAATGCTATTTTTTTGTCTTACTTTGTTCTATTATATATATACAGTTTAAGAAATTTTCTTTGTGTGTGTGTGTGTGTGTGTGTGTGTGTATGTGAGAGATATCTGCTTTATGTTCACCTAGGTTTGCTAAGTAGTGACTATTTTCTAAATCACTACTAAATCTAATTCAAAAGTACATTTGGAGATCCCAAAACTGACTTATAAATGCGTGTAAATGAAATATCCTAATTTAAATACTTAAGAAATGCATAGTTTATTTACCCATTATTTTTTTCTTTTTTTTTTTGAGTCCCAGTCTCACTGTCGCTCAGGCTAGAGTTCAGTGGTGCTGTCTCAGCTCACTGCAACCTCTGCCTCCCAGGTTCAAGCAATTCTCCGGCCTCAGCCTCTTGAGTAGCTGGTATTACAGGCGTGCACCACCACATCTGGCTAATTTTTGTATTTTTAGTAGAGACGAGGTTTCACCACGTTGGCCAGGCTGGTCTTGAACTCTCACCTCAAGCGATCCACCTACCTCGGCCTCTCAAAGTGCTGGGATTACAGGTGTGAGCCACTGTGCCCAGCCCCATTATTTATTACTTGATGAGGGTTTTTGAAAGCTGTATGTGTGTTGGGGTGGTCATGTTGGTTGGTTAATTGGCTCAAACAAGACTACCTTCTTTCACTAACTTTGTCAGTGAAAAAGAGTGCCTCTGACAGGGACTGCCACAGAGTTACTGTTCTTCTGAGTGTGTAGGTAGTCTGTTAGCCTGCTTTTTTTTAGGGACAGTCCAACAAGGAAATCTGTTTCTCCTAGGAGCAATTAATTTAGTTAGAAATACAGTAAGCCTGTCAGACTGATTTGAGCCAGAATCTTATTTGTTTGTTTGTTTTTCACTTCTTACAAAAGACCCAGAAATAAGAAGGATAAACATGAATATGTGCTAGAATTCCAGTGGCTGTATCCCTGTACCGTGTTATAGAAAAGAAAAAAGGCAAGTACTGCTGCATTTAAGTTAGAAAAACTGATCTCTTTTGTGTGTGACCTGGCAAAAGTTTTCAAAGTGCTTTTGTGTCAGAATGTTCTTTAGTCAGAAGGAAATTTTAAATAAGGTAAACATTTTTATTTTTATCGTAGAATTTTATCACTAAAATTGGTCAGGCAGATCACCTTTATTTCTTTATTGCCTCCCATCTGAACATCCTTGGGAGACTACACTTACCTTTAAGTATCTCTGGAAAGAACTAGTCCTTTTAGTCTTTCTAGTCCTTCCTTGATAATTATGTCTTTGTTTCATTATGACCCCAAATGTGATATTCTGTTCTTTGATAGAAGTCTCACTTAATGACATATTAATTTCATATGTGATTATTCCAGGTAAACCTAAATGGGGTTGCATGTGAAACCAGTTTAAACCACACTGCTTCCTTTTTCTTACATTTATTGTCTACTTTTACAAGAGTAAAAATAATTATAATGTGTGACCTCTTTAAACTCTTCTTGCAAACTTTGGTTGGGCCATTCTGACTGAAGTTAAAGAATTAAAACCAGTCTGTTTATGTGTCTTTTTCTACAGCTTATTTTAGTTCTTCTCTTTTCATTTTCTGTTTAGGTTTGCTAATTCTCACCATTTTGTCATTAAAAAATAACAGTATGCAAGGCAATCATTTTTCAACTTGTTGATTTTACATGTTCCTTGTTTTGTTCCAAAGAGTGTTTGATTATCTGTATCCAGAGATATACAGCGAAGCAAATGTTTTTTGATGTTGGATCAAAATCAGTACTGAAAAGTATTATTTCATATTCTCTTTTTTGTTCTGGCAGAAAGGAGGATATTTTGAATTAATTTTTTGATTTAAACATTAACTTCCATATTAATTGGGTGGTAGGTTTATATTGTAGCTTGGAAATTAAGAAATGTTTAGTAAATTTTGTGATTTTTAGACCTCAGGTTGCTTTCTCACGGAGGCCTTTCCTGACTTGCCAAAGCACAGGACCCTGTGCTTTTGAACCATTTTCTAGCCAGCACTTACTAAGTTAGTTACTCCTGAGAAAACTACATTGTAAACTCCATGAAGCAAGTTCATGTCAGTTTTTGATCTGGAAGCCTCAGTGGTTATCCTAATACATGATATCTATAGTATGTGGTCAGTAATTAAAAAAAAAGCAAGTATTAATGTGAGGTTGAGGTGTAAAGAGTGGCAGTAGAAAATGTGGGAGAGGAAGTTTGTTCTGACTAGATGTGAGTAGGGAAGTTTGGAATAACATAAGCTGAGCTAGATGTTAGAATCTAAAATGAAGATAAAATTAAAGTCTGCATTAGATAATTACTAAGGTATTCTTTTAATGATAAGAAAAGCACTATTCATAGCCTATTCTCTCAAACTGTGATCTGTAACCTCAGGACATGTTTGCAGTCTCAAATAAGCTGCTATTGAGGAAGTAACACACAAGTGTACAGTTAATGCTGGCCAGTGCAGTACGTTATCAGGTGCTAAGTGGTAAATGCTACCAAGAAGGAAGGGTTACTGAGATATGAAATGGTTTTTCTTGGATCCCTTCAAGGAGAGCTGAACTTGACCTTTAAGTGGTCTTTGAAAATTGGGTGGGATTTAGAAAGGCCTATATATGGAACCATCAAATTCTTCTTGGAAGCCCTAATTAATTGTTTGTCATTGACACCTGTCATTGCATCATAGTTATCTGTTAAAGAAGGAAAATGCGCTACGGTTCACTAGTATATTTCACTACTATATTTGCAGTGAAGATTCATTGCAAAAAAATGGGTAGATTCGCTTCCTCCATTCCATTTCCATCATGTCACTGGTGTTAAATTGGTACATCATTTACTGTAATTTACAGTCATTCATGTCATAATGACATTTTGGTCATCAGTAGGCCACATATATGATGGGCCACCCCATAAGATTATAATACCATATTTTCATTTTACCTTTTTTTTGTTTAGACATGTTTAGATACACAGATATTTGCCATTGTGTTACAGTCGCCTACAATACTCAGTACAATAACATGCTGGACAGGTTTATAGCCTAGGAGCAATAGGCTAGGCCATATAGCCTATGTGTGAAGCAGGCTATACCATCTAGGTTTGTGTAAGTACACTTTATATATGTATAACAAGAAAATCACCTACTGATTCATTTCCTAGAAAGTATCCCTGTTAAGTGAGGCATGTCTGTATTTTTATGTTGAAGGGTATATGGTGTTTATGGTATTGCACTCTAAGCTTTCTCAGTTGTAGCTATGGTTTTGGTCTTACACTTAAAAAAATGTATTTATGTACACTTTGTATACTTCAAATGTGTTTGGTGAAATGATCACTCCCTAAGTCTCTCGTTTCACTGAGTACTCTAAATGGCATTTCTGTCTCTATTGAGCCTACACTGTGGCTCAATTTGATGGTCTTTTAGGCAAAGTTCCTTCTTATTACTTAAGAGGAATATTTAATGCATATTGACGCTAAAACCCCGAAAATAACTCTGCTATATTGTTGTGAATAAACTTTTTATGTGATTTTTGTTACGTCTAGTTATAAATCCACAGAATAGACTTTCAGACTGAGTTTTTTTGAAGTAGTCACTAAAGATTATAGGGAAGAGATACTTTTAATGCAGGTTTTCTCACTGAACAATTTCTGTGGTGCCAGAGCCTTTTCATAGACGTAGGTATTTAAAACAGTCTGTTGGTTGTTTTGTGATAGAGTTTTACTTTAGTTTTTCCCTGTTGAAACATTTTCTTCTAAATTTTAATATATTCAAAAATATGAAAGTGTTTTCAAATACAGTAAATTTTATTGTACATATTTCTATGTCTCATTATATAGTCATATTCTGCCTTGAGGCAACCTTTTTTATGAATAAATTATTATAAGGAATCATAACTTACAGTTGAGTCAAAAAATAAGTTCTTTTTTTGTACTTTCTTTGTACAGAGTCTTGAAGGCTTTTTAGCTAACATTGTCTAAAGCTAAGAGGATGTTTTTATATTCAAAGGGTATCAAATTTTTTTTTCCCTAAAGAAAGTTTTTGAGTCTTTAGTTTTAACTTTTAATTTTTATTGTATTTTAAGTTCTTGGGTGCATGTGCAGATCTTGCAGGATTGTTACGTAGGTATACGCATGCCATGGTGGTCTGCTGCCTCTATCCCCCTGTCACCTACATTAGGTTTTTCTCCTAATGTTATCCCTCCCCATTCCCCCACCCCCTGCTAGCCCTTCTTTAGCCACCCACCCCTCAACAGACCCCAGTGTGTGATGTTCCTCTCCCTGTGTCCATGTGTTCTCATTGTTCAATACCCACTTATGAGTGAGAACATGCAGTGTTTGGTTCTCTGTTCTTCTTTCAGTTTGCTGAGAATGATGGTTTCCAGGTTCATCCATGTCCCCGCAAAGGACAGGAACTTATCCATTTTTATGGCTGCATAGTATTCCATGGTAGATATGTGCCACATTTTCTTTATCCAGTCTGTCATTGATGGGCATTTGAATTGGTTCCAAGTCTTTGCTATTGTACACAGTGCCGCTATGAACATACGTGTGCCTGTGTCTTTATAATAGAATGATTTATAATCCTTTGGGTATATACCCAGTAATGGGATTGCTGGGTTAAATGGTATTTTTATTTCCAGATCGTTGAGGAGTGGCCACACTGTCTTCCACAATGGTTGAACTAATTTACACTCCCACCAAGAGTATAAAAGCATTCTTATTTCTCCACATCCTCTCCAGCATCTGTTGTCTCAGTTTTTTTAATGATCACCATTCTAACTGGTGTGTGATGGTATCTCAATGTGGTTTTGATTTGCATTTCTCTAATGACCAGGGATGATGAGCATTTTTTCGTATGTTTGTTGGCCACATAAATGTCTTCTTTTGAAAAGTGTCTGTTCATATTCTTAGCCCACTTTTTGATGGGGTTGTTTTTTTCTTGTAAATTTGCTTTAGTTCTTTGTAGATTCTGGATATTAGCCCTTTGTCAGATGGGTAGATTGCAAAAAATTTTTCCCATTTTGTTGGTTGCTGGTTCGCTCCAATGATGGTTTCTTTTGCTGTGCAGATGCTCTTAAGTTTAATTGGATCCCATTGGCTATTTTGGCTTTTGTTGCCATTGCTTTTGGTGTTTTAGTTATGAAGTCTTTGCCTATGCCTATGTCCTGAATGGTATTGCCTAGGTTTTCTTCTAGGGTTTTTATTGGTGTTACGTCTTATACTTAAATTTTTAATCCATCTGGAGTTAATTTTTGTATAAGATGTAAGGATGGGATCCAGTTTCAGCTTTCTGCATGTGGCTAGCCAGTTTTCCCGATACCATTTATTAAACAGAAAATCCTTTCCCCATTGCTTGTTTTTGTCAGGTTTGTCAAAAGTTAGATGATTGTAGATGTGTGGCATTACTTCTGAGGCCTCTGTTCTAGATCACTGGTCTAGATATCTGTTTTAGTACCAGTACCATGCTGTTTTGATTACTGTAGCCTTGTAGTATAGTTTGATGTCAGGTACTGTGATGCCTCCAGCTTTGTTCTTTTTGCTTAGGATTGTCTTGGCTATGCAGGATCTTTTTTGATTCCATATGAAGTTTAAGGTGGTTTTTTCCAGTTCTGTGAAGAAGGTCAACAGTAGCTTGATGGGGATAGCATTGAATCTATATATTACTTTGGGCAGTATGGCCATTTTTCTGATATTGATTCTTCCTAACCACGAGCATGGAATGTTTTTCCATCTGTTTGTGTCCTCCCTTAATTTCCTTGAGCAGTTGTTTGTAGTTCTTCTGGAAGAGGTTCTTCACGTTTTTTGTTAGTTGTATTCCTAGGTATTTTATTCTCTTTGTAGCAATTATGAATGGGAGTTTGCTCATGATTTGGCTCTCTGTTAGTCTGTTATTGGTGTATAGTAATGCGTGTGATTTTTGCACATTGAGTTTGTTTCCTGAAACTTCGCTGAAGTTGCTTATCATGTTAAGGAGATTTTGGGCTGAGACGATGGGGTCTTCTAAATATACAATCATGTCGTCTGAAAATAGAGACAATTTGACTTCCTCTTTTCCTAATTGAATACCCTTTATTTCTTTTTCTTGCCTGATTGCTCTGGCTAGAACTTCCAATACTATGTTGAATAGGAATGGTGAGAGAGGGCATCCTTGTCTAGTGCCAGTTTTCAAAGGGAATGCTTCCAGTTCTTGCCCATTCAGTATGATACTAGCTGTGGGTTCATCATAGATAGCTTTTATTATTTTGAGATATGTTCCATCAATACCTAGTTTATTGAGAGTTTTTAGCATAAGGGCTGTTGAATTTTGTCGAAGGCCTTCTGTGCATCAATTGAGATAATCATGTGGTTTTTGTCTTTGGTTCTGTTTATGTGATGTATTACGGTTATAGATTTCTCGATGTTGAAGCAGGCTTGCATCCCCGGGATGAAGCCTACTTGATCATGATGTGAGCTTTTTGATGTGCTGTTGCATTCAGTTTGCCAGTATTTTATTGACAATTTTTACATCGTTGTTCATCATGGATGTTGGCCTAAAGTTTTCTTTTTCAGTTGTGTCTCTGCCAGGTTTTGGTATCAGGATGATGTTGGTCTCATAAAATGAGTTAGGGAGGATTCCCTCTTTTTGTATTATTTGTAATAGTTTCTGAAGGAATGTTACAAAGATTTATGTCTGGTAGAATTCAGCTGTGAACCAGTCTGGACCTGGACTTTTTTTGGTTGGTAGGCTATTAATTGCTGCCACAACTTCAGACCTTGTTATTGGTCTATTCAGGGATTCAATGTCTTCCTGATTTAGTCTTGGGAGGATATAAGTGTCCAGGAATTTATTCATTTCCTCTAGATTTACTGGTTATGTGCATAGAGTTGTTTGTAGTAATCTCTGATGGTAGTTTGTATTTCTGTGGAATTGGTGGTGATATCCCCTTTATCATTTTTTATTGCATCTATTCGATTCTTCTCTCTTTTCTTTTTTATTAGTCTGGCTAGTGGTCTATTTTGTTGATCTTTTCAAAAAACCAGCTCTTGGATTTATTGATTTTTTGAAGGGTTTTTTTATGCCTCTATCTCTTTGAGTTCTGGTTTGGTCTTAGTTATTTCTTGTCTTCTGCTAGCTTTTGAATTTGTTTGATCTTGCTCCTCTAGATTTTTCAATTTTGACGATAGGGTGTTGATTTTAGATCTTCCCTTGTTTCTCATGTGGGCGTTTAGTGCTATAAATTTCCCTCTAGACACTGCTTATAATGTGTCCCAGAGATTCTGATATGTTGTGTCTTTGTTCTTATTGGTTTTGAAAAACATCTTTATTTCTGCCTTCATTTCATTGTTTATCCAGTAGTCATTCAGGAGTAGGTTGTTCAGTTTCCATGCAGTTGTGCACTTCTGAGTGAATTTCTTAATCCTGAGTTCTAATTTGATTGCACTGTGGTCTGAGATACTGGTTGTTATGATTTCCATTCTTTCGCATTTGCCAAGGAGTGATTTACTTCCAATTATGTGGTCAGTTTTAGAGTAAGGGCGATGTAGTGCTGTGATTTGGGGTGGAGAGTTCTTTAGATGTCTGTTAGGTCCGCTTGGTCCAGTTCTGAGTTCAAATCCTGGATATATTTGTTAATTTTCTGTTTCACTGATCTGTCCAGTATTGACTGTGGAATGTTAAAGTCTCCCACTATTATTGTGTGGGAGTCTAAGTCTCTTTGTAGGTTGTTAAGAACTTGCCTTCTGTATCTGGGTGCTCCTGTATTTGGTGCATATATACTTAGGATAATTAGCTCTTCTTGTTGCATTTGTCCCTTTGCCATTATGTAATGCCCTTGTTTGTGTCTTTTGATCTTTGTTGGTTTAAAATCCGTTTCATCAGAGACTAGGATTGCAACCCCTGCTTGCTTTTGCTCTCCATTTGCTTGGTAAACTTCCTCCATCCCTGTATTTTAAGTCTGTGTGTGTCTTTGTATATGAGATGGGTCTCCTGAATACAGCACACTGATGGGCCTTAATTTTTTTATCCAGTTTGCCTGTCTGTGTCTTTTGATTGGGGCATTTAGCCCGTTTATGTTTAAGGTTATTATTGTTATGTGTGGATTTGATCCTGTCGTTTTGATACTAGCTGGTTTTTTTTGCCTGTTAATTGACGCAGTTTCTTCATTGTGTCGATGGTCTTTACCATTTGGTACGTTTTTGCAGTGACTGATACTGGTTGTTCCTTTCCATGTTCAGTGTTTCTTCCAGGAGCTTTTGTAAGGCAGGCCTGGTGGTGATGAAGTCTCTCAGCAATTATTTGTCCATAAAGGATTTTATTTCTCCTTCACTTATGAAGCTTAGTTTGGCTGGATATGAAATTCTGGGTTGAAAGTTCTCTTCTTTAAGGATGTTGAATATTGGCCCCCACTCTCTTCTGCCTCAGGGTTTTTGCCCGACCCTGCTCTCTGCCTGCCCTTAGCATTTTTTCCTTCATTTGAACGCTGGTGAATCTGACAATTATGTGCCTTGGGGTTGCTCTTCTTGAGGAATATCTTTGTGGTGTTCTCTGTATTTCCTGTGTTTGAATGTTGGCCTGCCTTGCTAGTTTGGGGAAGTTTCTCTTGGAAAACCTGAAGAGTGTTTTCCAGCTTGGATTCATTTTTTCCCTCACATTCAGGTATACCTATCAAATGTAGATTAGGTCTTTTCACATAATCCCATATTTCTTGGAGGCTTTGTTCATTTCTTTTCACTCCTTTTTCTCTAATCTTGCCTTCTCATTTTATTTCATTGAGTTGATCTTCAGTCTCTGATATCCTTTCTTCTGTTTGATTGATTCGGCTATTGAAACTTGTGTATGCTTTGCGAAGTTCTTGTGCTGTGCTTTTCAGCTCCATCAAGTCATTTATGTTCCTCTCTAAGCTGGTTATTCTAGTTAGCATTTTGTCTAACCTCTTTTCAAGGTTCTTAGTTTCTTTGTATTGGGTTAGAACATGTTCCTTTAGCTCACAGAAGTTTGTTATTATCAACCTTCTGAAGCCTGCTTCTGTCAATTTGTCAAACTCATTCTCCATCTAGTTTTGTTCTCTTACTGGTTAGGAGTTGTGATCCATTAGAGGAGGAGAGGCATTCTGCTTTTTGGTGATTTCATCCTTTTTGCCCTGCTTTCTTCCCATATTCGTGGATTTATCTACCTGTGGTCTTTGAAGTTGGAGACTTTTGGATGGGGGTCTCTGAGTGGATATCCTTTCTGTTGATGTTGAAGCTATTTCTTTCTGTTTTTTAGTTTTACTTATAGCAGTCAGGCCCCTCTGCTGCAGAACTGCCGGAGGTCCACTCCAGACCATGCTTGCCTGGGAATCACCCGCAGAGGCTGCAGAACAGTAAGGATTGCTGCCTTTTCCTTCCTCTGGTAGCTTTGTCCCACCAGATGTCAGCCAGAGCTCTCCTGAATGAAGTGTCTCTGTATATATGGGGGTCAGGGAGTCACTTGAGGAGGCAGTCTGTCCACTATCAGAGCTCAAGTGCTGTGCTGGGAGCTCCATTGCTCCCTTCAGAGCTGCTTGGCAGGGACATTTTAGTCTGTTGCAACGGAACTCACCCCTTTGTCCAGGTGCTCTGTCCTGGGAAGGTGGAGCTTTATTTATAAGTCCTGGGGGGCTGCTGCCTTTTTTCAGAGTTGCCCTGCCCAGCAAGGAGGAAGTGAGTTGCCCTGCCCAGCAAGGAGGAAGTCTAGTCACAGTCTGCCTGCAGAGACATTGCTGGGCTGCTGTGGGCTCCACCCAGCTGCTGTGTAAATTTCTTTGTGATTTTGTTTATATAGGTAAGATTAGGACTGCCTTGGTAATAGTGGACTGCCTCAGTAATGGCAGATGCCCTTCCCCCAGCCTAGCTCGGCTGTCAGGGGGTGAGCTCAAACTGCTTTGCTGGCTGGGAAACTCCCTAGCCAGTGACTTTCAGTTTGCTGCTCTTTGTGGGGGTGGGACCTGCCAAGCCAGATCACTTACTTCCCTGCCTTCAGCCCCCTTTTTTCCTTCAGGGGAATGGGCGGCTGTGTCTGGCAGGCGTTCCAGGTGCCAGCTAAAACAGCTGCCCAGAGTTGTGCTGGAAACCTGCAGTGCCTGCTGAAACGGCCCCCGACATCTGTGCTGGAAACTTGCGGCGCCCGTTCATACAACCGCCCAGATTTGTGCTGGAAACCCACCGTGCTTGTCAGCCCAGCGGGCATCTCCTGATCTGTGGGCTGTAAAGATTGTAGGAGAGGTGCAGTATCTGAACCAAATGCCGGAGTGGCTGGACCAAATGCCGGAGTGATCCACCTGCCTTGGCCTCCCAAAGCGCTGGGATTACAGGCATGAGCCACCATGCTTGGTTGAGGATCTACCTCTAAGCTTGCTCTTGTTAGGATTTTGGTAAGCTGGTTCTTGGTAGGATTTAGCTCTTTGTGGACTGCGGGCCTCAGTTCTTCACTAGCTGTTATCTGGAGACCTCCCTCAGTTATTTGTCATGTGGCCCTTCCATATGGCAGCTCACCACATGACAGCTGGTTTCCATGAGAGGGAGCAAGATGGAAGCCAGAGTCCTTTGATAACCTAATCTCAGAATTAACATTTCATTGCTTTTGCTAAATGTTCATTAAAAGTGAGTCAGTGGGTCCAGCCTACATTCAAAGGGAGGGGATTTCATAAGGGCATGAGTATCAGGAAGTGGGGTTTATTGGGTCCATCTTAGAGGCAGCCTGCCAAATGTTCTGAAAGTTTATACTTGATTCATGTTTCCTAGGTACTTTAATCTCAAAAATTCCTCTTTACACCTGCCTTTCTCCTCTGCACCTGCCATGTGAGCAGAGAGATACATAAAAGAGTACATATACTCTTTTATGTGATGGTTCTCCTTATTTTCCTATACCTGTCACCAATTTCCAGTGATACCCTAAGATTCAGACGTGGATATATCTTCTCAGGTTTATCAAAAATTGAGCAGAGCACTCAATGAATATTGAAAGAATGAATACATTTGTGAATGAGGAATTTGCAGTTATTTTAAATAGTTCTGCCTAGAAAGTTTTACAAAGGAAAGTTTTATCAAAGGGCACGTATGGGAAAGTAATTTTCAGGCAAGGTAATAGCAAGTGCAGTCTCAAGAAGTTATGAAACAGCTTGGTATGTTCTGGAATGGTGAGAAGTTCAGTAGGATGGGGTGAAGAATCTTTTATGGAGGAGCGTGGGAAGTAATGGTGGAGAAGCAGGTTGGGGCTAGATTGTTTTCTGTTTTAAAGACTTGGGACCTAATTGTGAACTGGTGGAGCGCTTTAAGCAGGGGAGAGGGACTTTACTATATTAGTGTTTTATGAAGACAAGCTGTGTAGCTTTGCTGAAAAAAGGACTAGCAGGGAGAACCTAAAGACCATCCTGATTATGAATGCTTGTGAGGACTGAATTAAGCAATTGACAATAGCTTTGAAGAAGATTGTAGAGCCACTTGGCCTTTTTCTGGAATAGATATGTTGGAGACTGCCAGCTGTCCCCTAATGTATTCTTTCTTTTTTTCTATATGAAAGGATCCTTTTTCTCACAGAATGGTATTATGTTTACTACTCTCCCTTATGTAACACTGTGAATAAATTTGGGTCAATGGGATGTGAGCAAAAGGATCTGCAACTTCCCAGGTCATGCTCTTAAAAAAGGGACATGTACCTTCAGATTTTTCTTTTCCTACTTCATACTGGCTTGAGTGTAGACCTGGTATTAGGCTGTCTTGGACTAGATAGAAGGTACAGCCTGAGGATAGTAGACAAGATGGAAGGATCCTGGATCTGTAAGAGCTTTGTAGAGCAGAACCTTCAGCTCCTAGTTTAACAGGAAAGAACCAAACTTAATCTGGATTATGCCATTATTTTGGTTTCTTATTACAGAAAACCAAATCTGATTGCTAAATCATTATAGGTGAGGTAAGATACTGGATTGTGTAGGGATAAAAAAAAGACTGAGATGTCTAATTTGGAGGACTGAATGAATTGTGATCTGGTTAATTGGCATAAGGCTTCAGTGGGAAAGTAATATGTTTTCGCTTTTGGATATACTAATTTTGAGATAGCTTCTATTATTTTCTGTATTCCTAATTTGTACAGGCCATAAACCCAACTTTGATTTTGCAGGATTCATTGTCCACTTTGTTCCATGTGAAGCATCTACAATCAAACTCCTACTAATAACCTCTATCCCCTTAATTTTCTTAACTGTAACAAACTTCTGGCCGTGAGTCTCTCACTATCTGTATTCCCTGTATCTTCTTTGAAGATAGAACATGTTGTGTAAGAGCTGAGTTTATTGACTCCTTCTGTGCCTTTCTTTCTTCTGTCATTGCAGAGCACCTCTGAATATGTTATTTCTGTCATTACTATGGCAACAGATTATTAGAATTACTTAATAAGCCTGGCTTGTCTCTTCATTTTTCTTGTAGTGTTTTTGGCTAACTGTATTTGTTATATTACTGTTTTTGAAAATTTATTTGTAAAGATTTTTGCGACTGAAGGCACTCACATATCTGACTATATGTGTCATATGTTTTCATACATTTTAGCCTAAAGCACCAAAGGGAAAAAGTGCGGGACGGGAAAAAAAAGTCATCCATCCGTATAGTAGAAAAGCAGCTCAAATTATGAGAGAGGCTCACAAACAAGAAAAAAAGGAAAAGTAAGTATCTTTCTATCATGTGTATTACTCGTTGGTAAAAAGCCCCTTTATACATTTATCTTTCAAACATCTCTTTCACAATATTCTCTCCCTTTCATAAATATTTGTTGAGTGTGTTCTGTATGCAGAGAGTAAAACTGAAAAAGGACTCTACTCTTTTAGAGCTTACCTAAAACAGATTAGTAATTTAAGTAGCAGTTGGTTATAAGTGCAATGAAAAATGTAAAAAGGTTATGGGATGGGGAGTGAGGGAGATGTTCTGTTTTACATGGGCTAGTCATGGAAGCCCTCTCTGATGAAGTTATATTTGAACAGAGAGTTGAAAAATGTGAGGCAGTGAACTATGCTGATGTACATATATATATATATATATATATATATATATATATGGCATATAGATTAAAGTGCCCATGAGACATGTAAGAGGAGATACGGAATGGATAGTTAGATTTGTTGAGTCTAGTGTTCAGAGGTTAGGTTAGGGGTGTTGACATCAATTTGGGAGCAATCAGCATTCATATGGGATTCCAAGCTGTGAGACTGGGTAAGATCAGGTCACCTACGGAGTAACTGTTGATGGGGAAGAGAAGAGAGCCAAGGACTGAGTCCGGTAGCCCTCTACCATTTAGAGGTTGGGAAAAAGGAGAATTCCACAAGTGAGGCTGAGAAGAAGAAGAAAGAAGGCTGTTTCAAAGGTTCCTTAAAATGAAGATCAAATAAAAATCATCATTTTGACTTTTAGAATAGTTTTGCCATTTTAATGAATGCTACATACATTTGCATACTAGATGATGGAAACCAGTACATTTTTAAATGTTGATTTTTTTGCTTAAGCCTTATTTAGTAAAGGTTAGCTGTTTCACTGTAGTTTGGCTAGAAGAAAATAATCAAGTGTTGTGATAGCAGAGTCAAATTTTCTTTTCTAGGGATTGGCTTTTTTTGTTTGTTTTTGTTTTTGTTTTTAACATAAAGATTTACTATGATGATAGTTTTGCTTTAGAACAGTAATTTTCAAATTTCAACTGTGTGCATCACTTTTATAATTTTTGCTTTTTTAACATGATTTATTACTACTATGATTTGTACTTTCTGCTATTATATATATCAGTATTTTGCAAACTTATGTACATGACATACATCTGTAGAGCTTATTAAAACTGTTTGTTATTCCAACTGCTAGAATTTTCTGTTCTCAAGATTGGGGTTTCTGACCTAAGGGTTTCCGTTTCCAACAAGTCTCCAGGTAATGCTGGTGCTGTTGCTGCTGGTTTAGGGACTACACTATGAGAATTGCTGTCCTATACTATTATTTATTTTCCTTAAATACCGGTTTTTTTTTTAAAAAGGAGATGTTTTATCTCTCTTAAAATCAAGTAGATACTCTTAAAATCAAGTACATACTATCCCCTGCTGTAGATGCTGTACCTGCTGTAGAGTCTGAGATATAACTTTTGTATGTGCTTGGTGAAAAGATCTGGCGATTAAGTACTTGGTTCACAATAATTGTGACAGCAAGCCTAGAATGTTTGTATGTTGTCAAGTATATTCAGCATGTTGTATATTGATTTACAGAATTAGCATTATAGAAAAATTATGGAAGAATGAAACAGAACAACATGTGAATCTCATATATATATGTTGTCCTAAGAAAATTCTGTTTATTGGCCAAGACTTTTGTTTTAGTAATGCAGAGTAGAAAGGTATCACTTAATTTTTCTGATTGGACAATATTCTAAATAGATTGGATGTTTTCCCTTTTAAAAATTTATTTTTGAAAAGACATTATTTCAATAGGCATGGCCATAGAACCAAATATACAAAAATATGTTAGGTAATAGTACCTAACATATTTTATGTTATGAAATCATAGGCTAAGGCCACCATAGATGTCAGTTCTTTTGAGTAGCAGCATCGGTGACCACGAATCATACTTAACTGTAAATGGGAGTGTGGTCACAAAAGGCATATTGAAATGCTGTTGATTCCCTGCGCCATTTCAAAAGATGATTGGTAACAAGATACCCAAATGGTTGGGACAACTTTAAGCAAGGTCATAGAAAAGGTACCAATAGGACTTAACTGGAACTTGGATACCTGTGGCTTCTTAGAAATGAACAGCAGTCACCAGATGTTTTAGTAACTGTTACTGCATAAGAAGTTATGCTACAATTTATCAGCTTAAAACACGCACAGTTTCTGGATCAGGTAGGAATCCCAGTGCCATTTAACTGGGTGTTTCTGACTCAGTGTCTTTCACAAGCCTGCAGCTAAGCTGTTGTCTGGGACTGCATTCATCTCAGAGTTTGCTAGGGAGAAATTCTGCTTCCAAGCTTCCTTACATGGCTGTTGGTGGACCTCAGGTCATGGCTGGCTGTTGACTGGAGGCATCAATCTTTACGGCATGAGCCTCTTCATAAGACTACTCAGAACATGACAGCTTGCTTTCTCCAGAGCAAAGGCTCTGAGACAGAGAGCAAGAGAGAATGAATAAGTCTTTGTAATCTAATTTTGTAATGACATCTGTCTACTGCACTATTGTATTTGTTAGAAGTGTCCACTAAGTCCAACCATACCCATGGAGGACAGGGACATAAATATTAAGAGGCAAGAATAATTGGGGACCATCTTAGATCTTGCCACCTTTTGGTAGTATCTGCCTACCAAAGAAAATTGGTCTCCTAAGTAACAGTGGTAACCAGGCAGACTGGAGTATGTAGTCTTAATATGTTTCCATGGAATCCAGGATTCTTTTGTACTGCTTCCTAGGTTTTCTTTTTCAGAAGAAGGACAGATAGGAGGAAGGTGGGGAAGGGTATCTATTAGGGAGGGCACTGTGCCTTTTGATGAGTGGTAGATGCAACAGTTTACTGATATCTTCAGTTTACTTAAAAATTCAGTAGGAGACTGGGCGCGTTGGCTTATACCTGTAATGTCAGCACTTTGGGAGGCTGAGACAGGTTGATCACATGAGGTTAGGAGTTCAAGACCAGCCTGGCCAACATGGTGAAATCCCATCTCTACTAAAAATGCAAAAATTAACTGGGCATGGTGGTGGGCACCTGTAATCCCAGCTGCTTGGGAGGCTGAGGCAGGAGAATCGCTTGAATCCAGGAGGCGGAGGTTGCAGTGAGCCGAGATCATGTCACTGCACCCCAGCCTGGGTGACAGAGTGAGACTCTGTCTCAAAAAGAAAAAAAGATACTGTAGGAGTAATTAACAATGCTAGAATAAAAGTTTAAACATATTCTTTATCTTCAACATTTGAAGAGCTCTGATTTAGACTATATAACAGAAACTAGGATGGTTTGAAGACTAGCACATTCTGAACAATGAACAATTTACAAACAGCAAGTGGCTCTTTTATATGATGTGATTTTTGTTTTATGATTTCTCAGCATAGCAACATTTTGACATAGATAGCAAATGAAAATGACTCCAAGTGGAAAATTAACAAAGGAAACTAAGCAGGATGGGTAAGAATCGCAGAAACAACTGCCTTTGAGAATTAATCTTATTGATACACTTCACTTAATTGATTCTCTTTAAAAATCATGCTTACACATTGTCTATCTAAGAATTAATCTCTCTACTTTTCTTCATTCCACCAATACCACTGTAAGTTCAGGTTCCCATTGAGTCCATTTGGAATTACTGCGGCTTGACTTCTAACTAGATTCTTCCCTCCAGCCTTATTTAAAAGAAACAAATTCCTCTCAGAGCCATTCTCCAACTTTTTATGAAATGTTCTTTGTTTTTTAAAATCAGCTTTGAGGTTCAATTAATATATAATAAAGTGAACACATTTTAAGTGTAGTTTTTGGGTTTTGACAGTTGTATACATTGGTGTAGCGACCCTGATTCGTATGTAGTACAATTTCATCTTCCTAGAAAATTCCCTGTGCACCCTCCCAATCAGTCCTCACACTCTACCCCTCGTCTCAGGCAGCCACTAATTTGCTCTTTATTTTGATAGGTGAGATTTATGTTTCTAATGCTTACTATAAATGGAATCATACTGTATGTGGTCTTTTGTGCCAGCATCTTTCACATAGCATGTTTGTGAGACTTATCCATGTCATTTTATGTATTAGTTGTTCTTTCCTTATATTGGGAATATTATTCCATCCTCAGGCAATTTATTTATATCCATTCACTGGATATGCAACTTGGTTATCAATTCACTGTCTGTGTTCATTTGGATATAATTTTAGTTTTCGGCTATGATCAGGGATCTGCAAGCTAAGGCGTTAGCCACCTGTTATTATGAAAAGTTTTTATGGAAAACATCAATGCTGATTTCTTTTGTGTTTTCTATGGCTGCGTTCATGCTGCAGTGGCAGAGTTGAATAACTGACAGGTACACGGCCCCCAAAGTCTAAAATGTGACCACTTGACCATTTAAGAAAATATTTGTCAACCTCTGCTATTAGGAATAAAGTTGCCATGAGCACTCATGTACAGGTGTTTGTGCGGACGTATGTTTTCATTTTTCTTTTAGTTCCTAGAACTATGATTGTTGGGTAGATGTTTGAGTTTATAAGAAATTCAATTTATAAGACTTGCTGGGTCAACATACTTAAGGTGTTTGCTTAAGTTTATAAGAAATTGGGTTTATAAGAATTGCTGGATCATAGGTTTAAGTATATATGAAATTACCTTTTTCAAAGTAATAGTACCATTTTATATTTTCACTGCCAGCGTATGATAGTTCTATTTACTGTATATCCTCTTGAACATGTTACATTGTCAGAGATTTTTTTTCCCCTCTTTAATTTTAGCCAATCTAGTAGGTATGTAATTTTTAATTTTTCATTCTTGATGACTAATGATGTTGGGCATCTTTTTATGTTCTTTTTGGTCATTTGTGTTTTCTTCTTGGAGAAACTTTCCAAATATTTTGCCTTTTTGGTACTGGGTTGTTTATCTGTTTTTAAGTAGTGAGGACTGTTTGTATATTCTAGATTCAAGTCCTTTGTTATTTGTATTATGAATATTTTCTCCTATAACTGGTATGGTGGCTCATCCTTGTAGTCCCAGTGCTTTCGGAGGCCGAGGTTGGAAGATAGCTTGAGGCCAGGAGTTTGAGACCAGCCCGGGTAACATAGTGAGACTCTGTCTCTACAAAAATAAAAGTTAAAAAAAAAAAAAAATTAGCCAGGCATAGTGGACAATAGTCCTAGCAGGCAGGAGTTGGAGGCTGCAGTGGGCAATGATAGCACTACTGCACTCCTGCCTGAGCTACAGAGTAAGGCCCTGTCTCTAAAAATAATAATAACAAAAAGATGTCATTTCATTTATCCAGTTCTCTAGTTGTGTAAAATGGGAGGGTAAATCTGGTTTGCCTACTTCTTTGTGGATAAAAGCTATGTATACTTCCTGCTTTATACAAAGCCTTCTCCTATGGCTAAGATTTTTCTTTTCCCATAATTGTAGTCCCTATTTTTTTTTTTTTTTTTAATCCTGAATAACTTCTCTGCATGTTCAGGTCTCAGCTTACAGTTTACTTCTCTGGAAAACCTTCCACAATCCTAAAACATATAGTAGATGCTTTTTAAATATGCTTTTGTGGCTCTGTATGCTCCTCTGTGTTTTTATTAACCTTAGATTTTAATGTTTGTTAAGACAGGGACAGTGGAGTTTTTTGTTCATTGCTGTATCCCTTGGGGCTATCAGAAAATGAAGTCTGGCAAAAACTTGGTATCCAGAGGTCTCCTGAAGGAATAAGTGTTTAGAATATCAGTAAATAGGAGGCATGTATTACCTATACACTTTCTGAAAATAAAACATTTTTGTTTGTTATAATTCTTTTCAAATTCATGGAAAATAATCATTCTGTTTTGTTCTTTTTGAAGTTTAAAAGATGATAGTAGTGCATTTTGGTTTTGGTGGCAGCACTCAGTGTTCCAAAGGTTTGCATTACTCTTGGGCACAAGTATTCTGCATATTACAAAACCCATCTGAACGTTCAGAATTCAATCAAGCTTTCAGTGTTTTTAAACTGTTTTGTTCTATAGGCTTCCTTTAGACATTGAGAAGCTTAAAAAAAGTTTCTTATAAAATTTTGTTCTAGTGATTTAAAAGAGAAGCATGGTATTTAGCATTTCTGTTAACAAAATTATTTTCAAATTTGTAAAAAAATGATCATTTAATTAGAGTTCTTTAGCCAGTTTTTCTTTTGGTTGTTATTGTCAGAGTTTTAAAACTTGCTTTGGAAATTTTCTAACACATATCTATATATACCTTTCCTTCAAAGACTGAAGAATGAAAAGGCCTTGCGTCTCAACCTTACTGGTAAGTGGGTTTACTTGTTTGAAATTCTGACTAGAGTATAGGGAATTTCTGCCCTATACCTATTTTTTCTTTTTACTCTTTTAGTGAAATACTGTTTTTATCAAAGTGAATTTGATCAGACTTGACCTAAACAAGGCAAATCAATCATTAAACTTTTGGAATAGTGTTGATGATTTCTAGCTAAGTTCTCCAGAAAGTGTTAGTTTATATTTGCCTATCTACCTACCTGTCTACACATATATACATATCCATCTATTCGTCTATCTGAAGTTTAACTCTACCTCCCTAACCATTCGAATTATGAAGGATTATGGCCTAGGTAGAAACAATAATTCATATTTATTTAATGGTATGGACATACACATCTTCAGTTTGTATCTCAGTATCATGTCGCTTTTTTTGGTCAGAGTTATTGCTAATAATTTTTTTATTGACAAATCTGAGATTTAAATACTGTTAGGCTCTTTTATTAAAATGAAAGGTATTTGAACCCTCATCTATAATGCTTCCTCAGGTAATAGAATAGTATTTTTAAATGGGGTATCAGTATACTGGGCAGGGTGATTTTTTTTTTTTTGTCTGTAATCTTGAGAACTCTAACTGAAAGTGACCCCAATGGTCAGGTTTTCTCATAATGATGAATTTTGTTGGCTCTTTGTTAATATATCTCAATTACTCTACACAGTACCTGGCAGCTCTTGTATGCTTAATGTATTTGCTAACTTTGGGGCCCTGGACAAGTTATTTAACCTCTCTCATCTACAAATGGGTGTAATAATAGTACTAATTCTCATGAGATTATAAAACTATTTACATAGTGCCTACAGCTTATTAAATACTCAGCAAATATCATTCTCATCATTAATGGAGTTTTCATTTTATTATTTTTGACAGGCTATCCTTTGCTTTTAAATACTTAGAAATTCATGCCCAATTAAAAGATTATTTTCCTTTTTTGAATCCATATTGGATAATATACACAGAAGAGCATCCCTCCCACCCCTCTCTCTTCTCTAAATTAAAATCTGACGACAGTTTAATTTGTGACAGACTGGTTTAATTAGCTGTGAGCCCACACATTTCACATTGACATAAATTTTGGTTCTGTTTTAAGCACGTTAATGTTGAAAATTCTAATGAATATTTCCTTGCTTAAATGATGACTTGTGTGGTAAACTGTCTTGGTACTTGTTTATAGGTGAAAAACTGCAATGGTTTCAAAATCATCTTGATCCCCAAAAAAAGAGATATTCAAAGAAAGATGCTTGTGAACTAATCGAAAGGTAAACACTGGGCATATTATGAGCAAAGGGTCAGAAAAGGGAATTCTCCAGCGGGGTTCTTTAAAACACAGAGCTCTGTTCTGGATTTGTAGAAGAGCAAATGGGCTTGGTTATCAGGAAGACTTTGGATTCATTTCCTGGCTTAGTCACTATGGGAGATTTGTAACGTATTTGGGTCTCAGAGTGGTAGTTAGACCACTTTCTTGGGATCACGACAGGCTTCCTGGAGAAGTGTCATCTAAACTGGCAACTGAAAGGTAGGGGTTAGCAGATCAAGGCAAGGTATTTTGAAGAACCCCTAGCTAGAAAGAAGAATATTTAAAATGGCCAGAAGTGAGAATGAAGATAACATATTTAGTGATCTGCCAGACATTTAATATGACTAAAATAAGTTCAAGGAGGGAAGTGTGGCAGGTACAATAAATGATAACTAGCTCATGAAAGACCTCAGATGTCAGTTCAAAAGTTTGGCCCTTATCCAAGGACATTAGGAGCCATAGGAGGCTTTTACAGCAAGCACCTGAAAAGATCATACTTAACATTAGAAAGGACACAGTGAGAATGAAGAAAACAGAGTGCAGAGGTTCATGACTCTGGCCAAGAAACTGTTGAAAGGTTGGTATAACAATCCAGGCAAGAAATGATGGTGGCCTTTGCGTGGCTTATAGCATGATGAAAAGAGAAGTGAAAGATTCCAAAGGTATTAAGAGAGTAGAAGTCTCAGTGTTTAGTGAAAACTTAGGTGCAGAATAACAGGGAGAGAGAGCAGTCAATGAGGCCATCAGATTCCTTGTCTGGAGAACTATTTCCTGAGTTAGGAAACCCAAGAGATAGAGGGGGTTGGTGGGGGGTAGGTGAGGACAGGGTGATGACAAGTTCAGTTTTGATGTGCTAATGGTGAAGCCACTAGGGGACATCCAGATGGAGATGGTGGTTGAATGTGAGGGTCTGCAGTTTGATAGTAGGCTGTGATTTGGTCACTGAAGTTCAGGAAATGGTCGAGTTATCCAGGGAATGGGTAACAGAGGTTTGAGGACCTGAGGAATCCAGAGGAGCATACACATTTACAGGACATACAAAGGCTGGATACTAAGTTTTCCATTAAGTAATAAAAGCCAAATACATAGACTTTGTATGTAACACAAGTCATATTCTTATTTTTCAGGTACTTGAACCGATTCAGCAGTGAGCTGGAGCAGATTGAGTTACATAACAGTATCAAGGACAGGCAGGGGAGGCGGCACTGTTCCCGGGAGACTGTCATCAAGCAGACGATGGAGCGGGAGCGACAGCAGTATGAAGGATATGGCCTTGGTGTGCTCACTGATTTTTTATTTTCCTTTTATATTACAGAGCAGTGTCAATTTGTGATTGATTTCTAAGGTTTTATTTTACATATTGTTTATTTCATTTGATTTTCTTCCTTTGATATCCTTTTCTTTGTGAGGATTTAGAATAATTTTGGATTCTTTTTTTTCCTCTACAACAAAACTATCAATTTTGTGAGAGTGACATCATATCTTTTCACTGTGGTAGTAATACTGATTACTCTCCTATTCATCTTGTCAACCCTAACTTGTCCCTAGAACTCCAGATTTGCAGTATCACACTTGGGTTTCTCAGACTCTCTATTTGCATGTCTTTTGGGCATCTCAGACTTGACATGTCATAAAACAAACGTCAGCTTTTCTCCTAAACCTTGCTCCTCCCGTAGGTTTCTTACTCCAGTCAGTGGCATCACCACTTGCCCAGTTGCTCGGATTAGAAACCCTAGAGTCACTTTCACAGTCTACATGCAACCTGTCAGCAGTGTTTAGAATCTGGTGACTTTGACAACTGCCACTACCACTTCCCACCTCCCTGGTTCAAGCCACTGTCGTCTCACCACTACCGTAGTAATAGCCTCCCAGTTGCTCTCTGTGCCTCCACTCTTTCCCACTAAAGTCTGTTTAACATGTAGCAGCCAGGATTAGTTGATAGTGTTTATCAGAGCACATCCAAAGTAAACCATTTGCTGGTGATACAGCTAGGACGAAAATTCAGATCTGCTATGCTGCAGTGCTTTTCCCAGAATCAGGGGATGGGTCTGGTGAACAGACTCTGATGAGTTTACAGGTGTCAGTTTTCTTGTGGGGAGATTGTCACCAAATTCCGTTTTGATAAGATTTCGAGAAGACTAGATATGACCATCCCTCTCCCCTCCTTGTGTGGTATAAATATTTCTAATTCAATAAGATTTTAAAAAATTTTTTGTGCTTATTTATACCTCTTAACACCTAACCTCTCATACTGTTATTCTCTGAAACTATTGTAAAAAGTCAACATAATCCGAGTGGCTCATGCATGTAATCCCAGCACTTTGGGAGGCCAAGGCAGGCAGATTACCTGTGAGGTTGGGAGTTCGGGGCCAGCCTGACCGACATGGAGATACCTTGTTTCTACTGAAAATGCAAAATTAGCTGGGTGTGGTATGATCCCAGCTACTTGGGAGGCTAAGGGAGGAGAATTACTTGAACCCAGGAGGCAGAGGTTGCAGTGAGCCGAGATCGCGCCATTGCACTCCAGCCTGGGCAACAAGAGCAAAACTCCATCTCAAAAAAAAAAAAAAAGTCAGTATCTAGTTGTAACAAACATGCTTATTTTATCTTCTTTATTACTTGATAGTAAATGTCATTTAACATTGTATTGAATTGACGAGATTTTTTGCAACAATCTTCCAATTTTTTTGTTCATGCATGTTGGTTTATGATGAACTTTTGAAACAAGCTAAGAAACTACCATATTTATATTTTTTAATATAATTTAAAAATTTTTAATACAATTTTTTTATATAATTAAAAAACTACCATATTTTTAATTAAAAATGGGTTTTTTATTGAACTTCTTTAAGCACATTTTTTTTAATTTAAAAAAGTCTTTTTTTCACATTTAGAAAAATGTGATTTTTTAAAAACATTAATTTTTGCATTCCTGAGATAAATTCTACCCTGTGAAGGTAGATTATTACATGTTTGAAAACATTGTACTTTTCACCAAGAAAAAATATATAACCTGGCATGTTATTTTAGCGGATTGATAGTTATACTTTGCCAGGTACGTTTTATTGTTAAAAAGAAAACGGTTAATTTTGTTAATAGCTTTGTTTTATTTCATGGAGTCTATGCTAGAATTGATCATTTAATAGCATTTTTCTTAAGTCAAACTTTTGATGTTAATTGTAGCAATACTTTGAAATTTTGTTTTCTTTTGGATATTTTTGCTAAAAATTATTTGTTGTATAAAAATAACAAAAGAGGAAACTGTAAAATTGTGTCATTTAGAAAACTTTGCCTAATGGAGATAAATTATTTTCTTTTCCAGAGATTCCAGACATTCTAAATGCAAGTAATCTGAAAACATTTAGGTGAGTCTGTCTTGTATTGTTGCCTTGACACTGTGTGTAAAGTACATGACAAGAGAACTTTCTTCCCCTTTGAGTCTAGACGGTGGAACTAAAAGAAAATCAGGGGTTTCTTTTAACCGTTTCTTTTTTATCAGACCAAGTAAGAATTTTCTGAAGTTGTGCTTATGAATACTTGATATGCACTGACAGGATAGTGACCTGGTGTGCTTGTTGTTTTTCAGAATGGTTTGAGATACATTATTATTATAGTACCTCAAAGTATGTGATCTCACTGTTCCTCCCTTCGTTCTTATTTTTTTAAAAAAGGAAATGAGCAACAGACGTGATGGCTCAGAGTCACATCCCTAGGCTGTTCTGTAGCAGCCTCTTTCGCAGAGGAGATGGTTATAGGAATGATTCCAGGGAACAGGTTAAGTCATCAAGACTCGCTTTGTCCAGCGGTCTCTAGTTGTACTCTTTTGTAAACTGGGAAACTACTGAGTAGGATTTTAACTTTTTAGGCTTTTGTTTTCTCTTTTTTCAACTTTTATTTTAAATTCAGAGGTACGTGTGCAGGTTTGTTACGAAGGTATATTGTGTAATGTTAAGGATTGGAGTAAGAATGGAGACATTACTCAGGTAGTGAGCATAGCACCCAGTAGGTGGTTTTTCTTACCTCTTACCCCTCTTCCTCCCCTGTCTTGTATTTTCCAGTGTCCGTTGTTCCCATTTTTATGACTTTATCTACCTAATGTTTAGCTCCTACTTCTAAGTGAGACATGTAGCATTTGCTTTTGTGTTTCTGTGTTACTTAGTTCACTTAGGATAATCTATAAAACTCCTAGAAGAAAACCTAGGGAATACCCTTGTTGATACCAGCCGTGGCAAAAAATTTATGGCTAAGCCTTCAAGCACTTGCAATAAAAACAAAGATGGACAAATGGGACCTGATTTCTGCACAGCAGGAGAAACTGTCAAGGGAGTGATCAGACAACCTATAGAATGGGAGAAAATATTCTCAAACTGTTTGCATTCAACAAAGGCCTAATATCCAGAATCTATAAGAAACAAATGGATCAGCAAGCAGTGTTTTAGTTTTTAAACACAGGTTCTGTTTTATTAAGCACTTCGGTCTTAACTAGACCATGTTGATGGCTCTTATATTTAATGTTAATTGAAATTAGATAAATTTAAATCCAGTCATCTTCTGTACTTTTGAATTCATTGAAACTAAATTAGCTTTAATAGACTTCATCTATCATGTTTAAGATGCAGCTCGCTTTTGAGCTTATGTATAGCATGTATTTATAATTTAAATTTATGGAGCTTAAGATTCTTTTTATACCTTTTTCTTTTTTTTGCCTGCAATCAAATATATAAATATGCTCTTTATTTCTAAAACAATGTATCTTCTACTTCCTCCAAAACAAAGCCAGAAACAAGAAAAGAGAGTATAGCCTTCTGGTTAGAGTTCAGTTCCCAAAACAATATCCATATTACTTCTAAAGTAATTAATTATCACAGAAAATACTGAGGCTGAAAAACTGAATATTTTCCATTATAAGAATAACAGTTGTTTGATTTCTGAAACTTAACTGGGATGTACTTCTGTGTGTGAAAAGGAAAGCCTCTTCTGACTATATTTTGGAGATTTGTCATGTATGATAACAATGTCTACTTTTGATTGCGATTCTTGATCTGGGTAGCCTGAGAGAAGGAGATACTCAGGTTAGGGAGGATGAAAGAATAGAACAGCTTTCTTGTAATTTATGCTTAATATTTTCCTTTAGTGCTTTTGAAGTTTTGAATTTGTAGGATCCTCTGAGTTTCAAAAATTTACTGTCTTCTATTTTTTCACTTCAACACTCTGTACTCTTTATTTTTTCCTTTTGTCTAGGGAATGGGACTTTGATCTGAAGAAATTGCCAAACATTAAAATGAGAAAAATTTGCGCTAATGATGCAATTCCGAAGAAGTGTAAGAGGAAAACTGTTATAACTGTAGACCAGAATTTAGGAGAATTGGAACTAAATGATGAATCAAGTGACTCAGATGAGGAAATGACTGCAGTGGCCTAATTGTCTGCACTCGAATTGAAAATAAATAACTTGAGAGTTTCAAATTATATTCATTGATTATGGTACATGATTGTCAATATACAAGAATTTGATATTGACATTCTCTTATACAATGAGAGTTTCATTTGCAGTTTCAAAAATGGTGTTATATTTATTTTAAAATGAACATTGCTTTTCATTTATATTGTTGCTAAAATAGATAGACATGATCTGCAAAAAGTTGTTTAATCTTTTTCATCTTAATTTCGGGCTGGGAGGAAGCGATATAACTCTCTCCCAGCCCGAATGTTTTGGACAAAAAATGTTTTTTTTGGTATGTATTTATGATTACCTAATTTCACATTTTGTGATATGGACAGTAACCTTCTCTCTCACTTTTGGCTCATAGTTAAGTCTTAAAATGGTTGTAAAAACTGAGTTATAAATTACATGAAAGACAATAAGAACTGCTTTATCTGAACTGACACTTAAATGCCCCTACTGTTAGATGAATAACTTGTGAAAAATGACGGATTGTCCTTCTTAAATGTTTGTTTCTAGTTTCCCGTGTTGTCAAAGCAAAGCTTATAACTAATCAGCTACACTGCTGGGAAACTAGATTAGATAAGTATTTATTGACTGAATGTATTTACCATTTAGGACCATAATAATTATGTCACTCCTAGTTGGATCAAAGTAGCCTCAGAGATAACTTGTCTTTAGAGTGATGCTTAAGATGTCCTTAATCCTTACCTGTTAAACATGTTCGCATGGGGTGATAACTTGTGCTCCCTTCTTCTAGACCACTTTTAAGTCAGTGGCACATTTTTGTAAGACAACGTCTATAGTTCATGGCCATAAAACAAAGTAAAGGTAACTTATTTTTGTAAACTAGGGGCTAGCAAACTGTTTCTTTGTAAAAGGCCAGAAAGTAAATATTTAATATATTAGGCAGTATAGGCCAAATGTAGTTTCTGTTGTATATTCGTGTACATATGTGTGTTTGCCACCCTTTCAAAATATAACAACCGCCTGGGCACGGTGGCTTATGCCTGTAATCCCAACACTTTGGGAGGCTGAGGTGGGTGGATCACTTGAGGTCAGGAGTTTGAGACCAGCCTGGCCAACATGGTGAAACCCCATCTCTACTAAAAGTACAAAAATTTGCCTGGTGTGTTGGCTGGCGCCTGTAATCCTAGCTACTCGGGGGGCTGAAGCAGGAGAATTTCTTTTTTTTTTTTTTTTGAGACGGAGTTTCGCTCTTGTTACCCAGGCTGGAGTGCAATGGCGCGATCTCGGCTCACCGCAACCTCCGCCTCCTGAGTTCAGGCAATTCTCCTGCCTCAGCCTCCTGAGTAGCTGGGATTACAGGCACACATCACCATGCCCAGCTAATTTTTTGTATTTTTAGTAGAGATGGGGTTTCACCATGTTGGCCAGGATGGTCTCGATCTCTTGACCTCGTGATCCACCTGCCTCGGCCTCCCAAAGTGCTGGGATTACAGGCGTGAACCACTGCGCTTGGCCTAGGAGAATTTCTTAAACCCAGGAGTCAGAGGCTGCAGTGAGCTGAGACTGTGCCACCATTGTGCCACTAACCTCCAGCCTGGGTAACGGAGTGAGATGCTGTCTCAAAAAATAAAATAAAACAATAATATAAAAACCATTCTTAGTTAATGGCCATGCAAAATAGGTTGGAGGATTGATTTGCTTGTCATAATTGGCTGATCCCTTGTCTAAACGAATGAGCTGAACTTCCATGGACATAAGTTAATGATACATTTCCAAGTTCAGAGCAGCTAACACACATCTGTGGTCTTTTTCCCCAATATCCTAGTGGCTTCCTTGATGTAATTACTGACAGAAGCGTCCCTTCAGGACCTTGCTTACCTCAAGTAGAAGCTTTTTCTATTCTTATTTTCCAAGTGCTTCAGGAGCAGGAGATTAGGTAGGTGTCCTCTTTGCTCTCCTGTCATTTCAGAATAATAATAAAGACCCCCTTGGGTCTTTGAAGTCCTATTCTCGCCTCCTTTCCTTATCTTCCCCCCCAGAATAACCTTCTGCCCATTCATGGAATACTTTAGTTGATGGCCTAGTTTTCTTCTCCCCTGTAGCAATCATTTTCGTGATTTCTTGTGGATAACAAATAGTGGCTAGCAAATATAACAACACTATGTTTTAAGTTTTCCAGTCTTTTTCTCTATCCCACCATGGCCTCTCAGTGGTCGCACCTGGATCCTTATGAGCACCTCCACTCTGCAGACCTGATTTTGAATATTCCACTCTCCATTCACTGTCACCGTCCCTCTTCATTGCTGAAGTTCTGCACTTTGACCTCACTCTCGTTATGCATCATCTGTCTTGTTCAGCTCACCTTAAAGTTCATTTTTGCCTCTTTGCATATACCCTCAATTCCTCTGTATTCCTCTTTCAGAACCCAAACCTAGTAATTGCTATGTTTCCTTCACGCCTGTTTTCAAGCAGCCCAACATCGCTGAAGAATTATCGAACAGACCATTTTCATACTGATGTTTGCAAATCTCTCAAGTGGATTCTTAGTACTGCTTAGTGATGTTTACTATGTTCTCCTACTAAGTTCATTTTCTAACTTCGAGATAATTATTTTACTACTTTTTAATTTTTTTTTTCTAGCTTGACTTGAACTAGCCTTCTCAATGTCCAGCCCTTGGTTTTTTATACATCTTTGAGAAAAGGCAAATTACCATTTTCTTTTGATTTAGTGGATGTATCTTTTCCTTTCAAAGGCAAATACTCCTACTTGTGTTGTTTCCCACTCCTTATTCTCTCAGAAACCTTGATTTTTCTAAGTTTTTCACTTAATTTTTCAAGCCAGGAATCTGCCTATAAAATCATCCTTGATTTTTCACTTTATATCTCTTCTGTGCCTTCGCCCAGTATGATTTAATTAGCGAGTATTTCTGATTCCACTTCAAAAATGAAAATCAAATCGGCCCATGTCAGGCAGTCTCTAACAAAGCCACCACGTCATGCCTGTCCTATGTGCAGTAGCTCCTTAACTGGCTTTCCTGCCACTGTTCCTATGCTTGCCAGCATGCTGATGGCCTGGTGTATGGCCACTTAATCCACAGCTGGGCAGAGTTTTGCTGCAGATGACCTGACTGAACCTTGGAAGACTGTTCTGTAGTCTAACTGGAACATGGGAATATGGAGGATATCATTCGCCTCTTGATCTTTTGGGAAGGAGATAGTGAGACAGTTTGTCATCACCTGGGTTCTGATGAACTCTGAGACTCCACCTCAAGTCACTTGTAGCATAGAGCTGCAGCCTGTAAAACTAACAACTCAAGATTGGTGCAAAAGTAATTGCAATTCCTGTCATTTTTATTTTTTATTTTTATTTTATTATTTAAGTTCTGGGGTACATGTGCAGATCGTGCAGGATTGTTACATAGGTACACACATGCCATGGCAGTTTGCTGCATCCATCTCCCCATCATCTACATTAGGTATTTCTCCTGATGTTATCCCTCCTCAACCCATCCCCTAGTATCCCTCCCATAGCTCCCCCATCCCCCAACAGGCCCCAGTGTGTGATGTTCCCCTCCCTGTGTCCTTGTGTTCTCATTGTTCAACACCCACTTATGATTGAGAACATGTGGTGTTTTGTTTTCTGTTCTTCTGTCAGTGGAATGATGGTTTCCAGCTTCATCCATGTCCCTGCAAAGGACATGAACTCATCGTTGTTTATGGCTGTGTAGTATTCCATGGTGTGTATGTGCCACATTTTCTTTATCCACTCTATCATTGATGGGCATTTGGGTTGGTTCCAAGTCTTTGCTATCGTAAACAGTGCTGCAGTGAACAGACATGTTCATGTGTCTTTATAATAGAACTATTTGTAATCCTTTGGGTATATACCCAGTAATGGGATTGCTGGGTTTAATGGTATTTGTTTCCTTGAGGAATTGTCACACTGTCTTCCACAGTAGTTGAACTAATTTACACTCCCGCCAGCAGTGTAAAAGTGTTCTTATTTCTCCACACCGTCTCCAGCATCTATTGTCTCCAGATTTTTTAGTGATCACCATTCTAACTGGTGTAAGATGGTATCTCAATGTGATATATGGTTTTTATTTGCATTTCTCTAATGACCAGTGTGATGAGCATTTTTTCATATGTTTGTTGGCTGCATAAATGTCTTCTTTTGAAAAGTGTCTGTTCACATCCTTTGCCCACTTTTGGATGGGGTTGTTTTTTTCTTATAAATTTGTTTCCTGTCATTTTTTAAAAAGTGTTTTAATGGCAAAAACTGCAGTTACTTTTGTACCAATCTAATATAATACTTAGCTGTAACATGGACTCAGCATCTCAGCAACAGAGTGCCCTTCCCCTTACGTAGTATTATCATGTCATCTGGTCCCTTTTCTGTTTGTGTCTTTCTGTAGGGCAAGACATTATGGGAAGGCCTCAACTTTGCATTTTTCTGTCTGTAAGTACAGTTGACCCTCCATATCTAAGGGTTCAACATCCTTGGGTCCAGCCAACCACAGATGACAAATACTCTGGAAAAAAAAATTATGTACTGAACATACAGACATTTTTCTTGTCATTATTCTTTAAAAAATATATTATCATGACTATTTATATAATATTAGGTACTATAAGATACCCAGAAATGATTTTAAGTATACAGGAGGATATATATAGGTTGTATGCAAATACAACACATTTTTATATCAGGGACTGAGCGTCCATGAATTTTGGTATACAAAGGAGGTCCTGGGACCAGTCCTCCACACATACTGAGGAACAACTGTAATAAACAGTCTTACTAGGGCTTATTTCTCTACTGTCCGAATCTGTCAGCCTTGCTTGACATTTCCCGTTCAGGACTTTGGTACTTACCATTCCCTCTGCCTGCGTTGCCATTCCCCTGAGCTTTTGCAAGGCCAGCAATAACTGAGTGTTCTCCCTTCCTTCAGGTCTGAGCTTAAAAGTGTCCTCTTTATGTAAAGCATCTCTACCCTGACACCCTTGCTTCTCTTTGTAATCTCTATCACAGCACCCAGTTTAGGATCATTGCACGCATAATGACAGTGATTAATGATCTAGAAGTGTTTGCTATAAATTCTGGTGATGAGGGAGGGTGATAAGTTCAGATTTCCAGTTTGGTCAGAAGAGTTAGCAGCCTGGTAGAAAGCCCTGTAGGTCCTTAGAAGTTGGACATTTGGAATGGGCTTTGTTTTTTGCTATCACCAAACCTCTTAGATTCCAGGATCTTGCTTTTAATGTTTATTATCCATGCAATTTTCTGAATCCACTAGTATCTCTGAATAGAAAAATGCTGTTATAGTCTTATTTTTCTATCTATATCCAAGCCTTATTCTTGAGAAAATCCTTCTTTAGATTACGTTGTGATTTCTCTTAAACATTTTTTAAGGCAGATTTGAAAGTCCACATAGTTTATTTCCATTGGTTTCCCTCTGTTAGCGTATTTATTCCTTTGTACAATGTCATTAGTTAGTCAGTGTAGGTTGGCTTTAAAATATGTTCAGACCCTTGTAAAATCTTAAATCAAAAATTTATATCTGTTTGGACATTGCAAATACAAATATCAGTATGTTAGGCAAAAAGTATAGAAACCACAACCAAGGTTTGCGTCACTTGTTTAATATACAAAGTCTTTCACAGATAATTATTTTCTTTTTCTTAATTTGCTTTAGTACACTTGATTCACAAAACAGTAAGTTGTTAATGCAAGAGAATTATGTAAAACCAAAATAGTACAAATGCCTAATTTCAAAAACTGCACACAGTTAAAATAATTTTTCCTTCTTTGTTTTAATGCAGTATCCAGTTTCAAAATGGGCTTTCTTTAGATGTGGAGGAAACACTGCAGCCCAAAATAACAGTAATTCCTGTCAACTGTGTTGATATGTAAAATAGCACCATTGGGCTGACTCAGGAAAGAAAAAAGGTTTTCATCTTTCTTAATTAAAGTATTATATAACAACTATAATAATAATGATACGAATAACTTTTAAGAGCTCTACTCTGTTTCAGAATATTCATTTTCAAGGCAAGGAAGGGTAAACTATGGGGCAGATGGAAGAATCTTCCCACCTGATCTCCAGAACCCTTATAATTATTTCCCTTAATGATGTCATTGCTCTAATGAGCTAATTTTCCTGTCAAAGAATAGATGTTTTAAAGGGTACCCAAGGACTTTTTGTAAAACAAGATAAAATATAACTGAGATTGTCTCTCTCGGACCATAATCACATGCAGAAGCAGCGCAGAGTGAGATTTAATGCTGGGGCATTTTGAAAGACTCTTTCAGTCTATGCCTGTCTTCCTTCAGTCTACACATTGCTGTATCTCAGATTGCTGGGCTCACTTTAGATTTTTTCATTTTTATTTTATTTTCATACTTAAGCTTAATTGCTTTTTGGGCTTCACTTTTTTAAAAAAATTGCAATTTCTTTCTTTTACAATTTAATCTTTACTCCTGTACAACAGATAGTTCTTTAAAAAATTAACAGTGTCAAGGCCTGTGGTTTATGGTATTGATAACACTGATGATTCATGATTATAAAAAGCCAAGGTTTTTAACAGAACTGTAAGTTCATTCTTCAATTTTAGTCCTTTATTTCATTTCCATTTTATTTCTTCCACGAGCAGGTAAACATGCCTCAGAATTGGCATTCTGTCGAACGGTTTTTTTTTTTGAAGGGTACAGCCAGCCTACAAGAAAGCACTGCCACAAAGCTAATCATTTTATTGTTTTAAAGTGCAAATATTCCTTGCCACACAGAATGTAAAAAGAAAATAATTAACATTAGGTTTTAGATGCAGGTAGTTATTTCAGATGTTTGAACCATAAACAACCATTACTGAAAAGCTTCTGAAAAACTTGAAATTCAGAACTTCAGGTTTCAAAAAGTCAGAATAGCAAAATAAAATGTTGACTGACCTTTAACCTGCCAGGAAGCTATATTATTTTCTCATTTCAACAATGTCAAAGCCCATAAAAGTTAATTTCAGGAATTTAGGTATAGTTTTAAAATCTCATGTCCTCTTTTACTATTAGTACAATAATACTTTTATCTTTACTTTTCATTCTAGAAATGTGTTCTTAGTGTTAGATGAAGCCCTTAATAATTGAGGCTTTATTTTAGCATATCATCTTCCACTGTGAAATCAGTCCTGCAACCTATCTTGCTTAGGTTTGTACAGAATTTTAACAAAATTTTCCATATTAATTAATTAAGGTAAAAAATTATTTTACTTTCAGAGCAAACAAAAGAGAAACCAACATTTGTTTGCTGGTGTCTAGATGATATTTTTCCCCAGGAATGGTTGTAAACAGCATGTTGCCATTACTAACCCACAGTGAAAATGGATTAGTAAAAAGCTTAGGAAAATTGCATTAAAGTTAATCCCTTAGATGTGATGCCATGATTAAATCACCCACAGCTTTGTATTCATAAATGTATTTATCTTAAATATTTAAAATGGGAATTTAAGAGGAATATACAGTTTAAGGTCCACCTATTTTTTTTCAACATTACTTGTATCCTTTTTATAAATTTATGTAGAATTTTTGGTTCAGTTTAGTTACCTCAACTTTGTTTTCCCTATGCTTATAACAAGTTTTAAGAAAGATGAGTTTTAAACCTTTTGTTTCCTGACTGAATGCCTTAACATTTTCCTGCATATATACATGAATACACACACGCCATACACACACACAAAATTGACATTGTTTACCTTTTCTTTATTTCTAAGAATCAAGACTATTTGGACTCAGTGTCAGCCACTACTAATAGTCATACCATCTTTCTCTTCATTTAAATGTTTTTTTTTTCCTTTTTCCTGTGATCTGTGAAGAACAAAGCACACTGATAATTACAAAGTGCATCCATGTGATACCCAGATTTGTGCAATGTGACACTCATGCTTTGGTTCTTATGGCCATCATTGCCTTTTCATGTTAATAAATAATGACAGCTAACAAAAATAAGTCACCTTTTTTAATGTAGGACATCTTTCTTTGACAGGCTACTATATCTATAATCATGACTCTAGCTCACTGCAATATCATTCACACATCAGTTTTACATGAATATGCAAAGAACACAATAATCAACTGTCAAACCTAAACAATTAATTACTTATCACAGAATCTGTTGAATATTTTTGCTTTCTAACTGAGCAAGGGAAATCCTGTCAGCTTTTAAAAATAAGGTCTAGATTCTTAGTCATAGCAACTACTCATCTGTCAAGTTGACACCTCATATGGATGAAATAAACCTTACACATTTGATTTAATAACAAAACTAGGTAGTTTTATTCCCCTATCGTAAGTACTTCATAGTAGCAAACAAATTAATTTCACAACTTTGCTATAGGCAGATTGCTTTATCTTTCTATACAGTTGGTGTTTTTACCCTTGAGAGATGTGAACTTCATCTGACTTTAAAATGAGGATAATTTAGTGCTTTTAAAAATCATAACATTTGTGAGACTTTTAAATAAAAGAATGAATTTAACTGCTGTTTTGAAATATTCAGCTGTTAAAGCAGAAGCTTAGTACCTTTAGGGCTGTGCTATCCAATACAGTTAATTCAGTTGAAGTGTGCTTTTAAAGTACAAACCGGATTTTGAAAACTTGGTTCAAAAAACAGATGTACACTATCTCAATAATTTTTTACATTGATCACATGTTGAAATAACACGTATAGTGTTAAATTTTAAAAAATCAAAATTCATTTTACCATTTATTTTTACTTTTTAAAATGGGGCTACTAGGAAATTAAAAATTTACATATGTGGCCTGCATTTGTGGCTGTTGTGTTTCTATTGGACAGCACTGTATTAGAGGAACCAGACAAAAATATAAGACCTGGTAACTGGTTTCTGTGGGTATTTAACAGAGATAATTACATCTGAACATTTTCTGAAAATCTTTTGTTCATGATTTAAACAGAATTCCAACTATCATCAATGTCTTCAAATGTATATTGCATCAATTTTAAAAACATGCATCTGTCAAAATAACCAGACTCCACTATTATTACCATAAAAATCTGTTAGCTGTCAAAGCATATCAAAATATGCATCCTCCAAGTTCTCTTCCAGTGTGACCTCAGGATAATGCAGACAATTTCAGGCTTAAAACCAAATATGTTATTTCCAGATGAGATGATAGATAGTTAACATTGCAAGGCCCTAGAAGTAATACACATTGCAATTCAAGTCTGTATTCTTGAACTTTCCCCTGTTACTGTGAAGAATATCATGGGTCCATTTAATCATCTTTTATTATTACTGCCTAAAAGCATTCATTGCTCCAGTATTT
This sequence comes from Aotus nancymaae, assembly GCF_030222135.1. Lineage (NCBI taxonomy): Eukaryota > Metazoa > Chordata > Mammalia > Primates > Aotidae > Aotus > Aotus nancymaae. Next base: position 3,564,979 of record NW_026988447.1, on the reverse strand, counting down.
CTTAATTGTCTTAGAAATCATTCTCTAGCAAACTTCACATGTCCATATCACACTTCAGGCTATACTTCATGGGATCCTGATCATTTGGTGTGTTTTTCGTCTTTCCTCTTTGAACAAAGTCAGGAAAAATGTGTCAGTAGGAGAAAGGAGGAGCTGAAGGGAGTAAATAATTCAAGATCACATCTGTCATTTGTAGTGGCTGAGGGCTAGAAAGATATTCTTCTGTGAAGAAACTTCCAACTGGTTCCATCAAACTGATACAACTTCAGGGGGGCCACCCTCTGCAGATGGCAGTGAATTTGTACCTGTTTGTGATACAGGCACTACCACAGCATCCTTGATGTCTGTGTTTACATTGCATGAGAAGTTCTTCTCCAGTTTTTTGGCAGTGTCTGGGCAATTTTGTACAAAGATCACACGGTTGTACGCCTTCAGTCTGCGCCACAACTGAACGTAGACTTTACACTGTACGTACATGAAGACGAGACCTCCTGTGAAGCCAATGGCTACCACAACCAGTTTTGTCCAAAATGGCCATTCAAGGACACCTTTGAAATATAAAAAGAGAGAATGTTATCACCAAGTTGTAGTGGATTTGGGCCTTTTTTTTTTCTATGCCCCTTCAAAAGCCCATGCCTGCCTGCTAGATTATGTTAACAAGGAATATATTGTTTTGTTAATAACTAGAAAGAATTACAACCTGAATTGGCTTAATAATTCCTTTTGAGTATCCTACATGTACTATCAAAATTGTAATAAGGAAATTTTATCAACTGCCACTGTGATAATCTCTTATTTCTCCTAGCATCAAGTATCTATTATAATTATGAGATACTATGTTAGATTTTGGACATTCGGACACTTATAGCATCTAAACCTTTAAGGAAGGACAGTGAACATAGTGGAAGAATCAGAGTTTAAAAGCCTTTTAAGAAGATGAGGTATGAGTACATGTATGGGTTTGTATGTATTGATCTTCCCACCCTCATTCCTTTAAACATTTAAAAGGAAGTGGAAGAAGGGAGAAGGGGAGGACAAAAGCTGCCACATCACATCAGAGGGAATTCCTGAGTACAAATGTGCAAAAGATTTAGGATTTTAGCCATTTGTTTCATAAATCATATTTTGTCATTGAGAACCATCTCTGTTTTATAGACATCTATATTTTTTCTTAGTTTCCATCACTGTTACTAGAGAGAGGCTTTCTTGTGTAAATAAGCAGTTTTAAAAATTATTTCACAGGCGTTTGAGTAACTACAACGGTGAGTATTTAGGCCACACGTAATTATAAATGTTGAACATATGAGGGTCAAGAGTTCACTTCTTGCCCACATTAGGATAGTGTAGGGGACATAATAGCCGCCTTCTGTAAATGAGAAGTTGTGAAGTGGGAACACAGCTCAGTGTGGCACCATGCGGTGCGCCAGGTAGGGATGGTAGAAATGCGCAAAAACACGGTGAGAGTCTGTGATTTGACTGGGTTGTTTACTTATAGCAGTGGATAGAGTTAGAAGAATATCCTATCTATATTTTGTAGTAGTGACATTTGCTTTATGCTTCTGGTCGCAAAGCAGAAGTCATGTCCTGTTTCCATCATGATGAAGCACCTTGTACCCTAAGATTAACCAAAATAAGAGGGTTACCCTGTCAATTTCTGGTCCTGAAATAATGAAACATCGAATATTTCTTACATCCCCAGACCCCCAACAAAGACATTTTGTTCCTGACTTCTTTTATTTAGCTCATGTTGCAAAATCTTTCTGGATATGCTAATCATGTGATAAGATTTTGGTATTTTTTAATTTTTGAGATGGAGTCTCACTCTGCTGCTCAGGCTGGAGTGCAGTGGCGCAATCTTGGCTCACTGCAACCTCTGCCTCCCAAGTTCAAGTGATTCTCCTCTCTCAGCCTCCTGAGTAGCTGGGATTACAAGCATGCACTACCACGCCCAGCTAATTTGTTGTATCTTTAGTAGAGACGGGGTTTCACCATGTTGGCTAGGCTGGTCGCAAACTCCTGACTTCATGATCAACCCGACTTGACCTCCCAGAGTGCTGAGTTTACAGGTGTGAGCACCACACTTAGCGAAGATTTTTTTCTCCATGAACAAACTAATGCAAACCTGTAATTGTGGTAATCATCTTTATGTTTTTCTTTAAATACGTGTTATATTTTTCACTGCTTATCCAGTTTTTCTGAAGTCTGACTCCCTTGAACCTTTGCAAGTAAACTTTTTCTTTTAAAAATGCTTTGGCTCTGACTCTTCCTTTGAAATTTTGGGGAAAAAATGTTTCTGATCTTAAAAGTGTTTGTAAGAAAACATGAAAAGCCTCTCACTATTGATGTCTCATTAATTTGTTGCTCTATTTGGCACTATCAATTTAAAGAAAATTTCTATGCCTCTTTCGATAATCACATATGAACTTAGTTTTGCAGTAGACTAAATATGTGCAATCAAGTTTATTAGAACCTTTACTAATAGCAAAGGTAATTTTTTTCTAACTCCTAATATACAATAACTTCTTTATGACTTGAGTAATACATAATAGTTATTATCTTGAACATTTACTTAATCCTAACGGAAGTAATACTTCTTCAAAGTATCATTGGCTAAAGCTCACACAAGGAGAAATAAGAGATCATTACAATGGCAGGTGTAATTAATAGGCAGATAATCTAAATATCCTAGCTCTATTGAATTAAATCAACAATAACCTTTCAGAGCAGAAATCACCAAGTTCAAATAGTTTTACTAGTAGATTCTCCCAAACATTTAAAGAATAAATGACATCAATATTCTACAGTCCTTTTCAGAAAACAGAAGAGATAATACTTCCTAATTAATCCGGTGAGAACAGCATTAACTAAATTTGGCAAAGACAAATTGCTATGAAGAAAAGTTATAGGCCAGTATCTTAGATACAAAAAAAATCAACAAAATATTAGCAAATTGAATTTAATAATGTATATAAACAGTTACACACTACAACCAATAGAGATTTAACCTAGGTATGCAAAGTTGGTTCAACATTCAGAAATCAATGTAATCTCATCAATTAACTAAAGAAAAAATGTGAATATATCAATAAATGCAGAAAACACATTTGGCAAAATCCAACACTCAATCATGACGATAAAAACTAGGAATGGAAGGGCATTTCCTTAATGGGATAAAGAACATAGAAAACTAGCTGACATCATAATGGTGAGAAACTAGATGCTTTCTCCCTAAGATCAGGAACAAGACAAGGACGTGCCTTCTTACCACCCCTATTCCCTATCACACTGGAAGTCCTAGCTAATGCAATAAAGCAAGAATAAGAAAAGATGATTAGGAAAGAATAAAACTATCTTTGTTCACAAATGATATGATTGTCTATGTATAAAATCTCAAAGAATTGATGAAGTTTTTTTAAATGATTATGACAATATTGTAGGAAACAAAGTTTTACAAATAGTCAATTGCTTTCGTATATACAGCAATGAACAACCAGAATTTGAAATTAAAAACAAGCCTGTTTACATTTATGCCAACAAAGCAAACAAAAAGAACAATGACAACAAAAACCTTAGGTATAAACCTAACAAAATGTGTACAAGAGTTATGTGAGGAAAACTATAAAGCTATGATGAAGGAAATAATATCTGAATGAAATGTTCCACATATGGATAGGAAGACAATATTATTAAGATATCCTTTCTTCTCAGTATGATCTACAGTTTAAACACTACCCCATTCAGAATTCCAGCAAGTTATTTTATGGATATTGACAAACTGATTCTAAAGTGTATATGGAGAGCAAAAGACTAGAATAACCAACACACTATTGAGGTGGAAGAATAGAGTTTGAAGACTGACACTATCCTTGATCACTACCACTACAGTGATCAAGACTGTAGTATCAGTGAAAGAATAAAGAAGTAGATCAATGAAACAGAATAGAGAGCCTAGAAATAGACTGATACAAATATAGAAAACGGATTTTTAACAAAGGAGCAAAGTCAAGTCAATAGAGAAAGGATAGTCTTTAACAAATAAATGGGTGCTAATATAATCAAATATCTGAGTCTGTACACAGACCTTACAGTTTTCACAAAAATTAACTCAAAATGGATTATAGACCTAAAATTAAATTGTGAAGTTGTATAATTTGAAAAAGATAAGAAAACTTAGGTGTCCAAAGTATGATCTATGAAAAGAAAATTGATAAATTGGACTTTATTAAAACTAAAACCTTTCGCTCTGACAAAGTAACTGTTAAGAGAATGCAAAGCCACAGGAAAAAAAATTTGCAAAACATTCTGATAAAGGATTTGTATCCAAAATATACAAAGAACCGTTAACATTCAACAATAAGAAAATAAACAACCTAATTACAAAATTAGCAAAAGATCTGAACAGATAGGTCATCAATGAAGATAAACCGATGGTAAGATTATCAATATATGTGATGAGAGAATTGCAAATTAAAACAAGATACCATGTATTTATTAGAATGGCTAAAGTTTTAAAAAAGAACACTGAAAACACTGAATGTTGGAGGATGTGCAACGACAAACAGGAATTCTCATTCATTGCTGACAGGAATGCAAAGTGGTACAGTCACTTTGGGAAACAGTCTGGCAGTTTTTTACAATGGTAACAAGCTTTTCAAATGATACAACACCATACTTATTCAAATGAGCAAAAACATCCACACAAAACCTGTACACAAATGTTTGTAGCAGCTTTATTCATAATTGTTCAAAATTGGAAAAACCAAGTTGTCTTTCAATCTGTGAATGAATAAACTGTGATACATCTATACAATGGAGTGTTATTTAGTGATTAGAAAGAAACGAGCTATCAAGCTACAAAAGGACACAAAGGAACCTTAAGTGCTTATTGCTAAATGAAAGAGGTCGGTCTGAAAAAGTTACATACTGCATGATTCCAACTGTACGGTAATTCAAGAAAAGGCAAAACTATGGAGATAGTAGGATCAGAGTTTGCCAACAGTTTAGGGGAGAAAGGAAGGGATGAATAGGTGGAACACAGGGACTTTGCAGGGCAGTGACACCATTCTGTATGATTGCATAATGTTGGACAGCACATTATCCGTTTGCTATAACTCATAGAAATGTACAACACAAAGAGTGAACCCCAATGTAATGGACTTTAATAATAATGTATGAGGCCAGGTATGGTGACTCATGGCTGTGATCCCAGCACTTTGGGAGGCCGAGGTGGGTGGATCACCTGAGGTCGGGAGTTTGAGACTAGCATGGCCAACACAGTGAAGCCCTGTCTCTGCTAAAAATACAAAAATTAGTTGGGCGTGGTGGCGGTAGTCTGTAAACCCAGCTACTTGGGAGGCTGAGGCAGGAAGAATTCCTTGAACTCAGGAGGCGGAGGTTGCAGTGAACTGAGACAGTACCATTACACTCCAGCCTGGGCAACAGAGCGAGACTGTCTCAAAATAATAATAATAATGTATGAATATTGGCTCCTCGATGGTAACAAATGTAGCACGTTGAGGCAAGATGTTAATAATAAGAGAAACCTTGTGTGTGTGCAGGGTGGTATGTGGGAACTCTGTTTACCTTCTTTGTAATTTTTCTGTAAACCTAAATCTGCTCTAAAAATAGTCTTATATATGAAAGATTTTTATATATATTTATATATATTAGTTTCTTACTTGAGATTAGTTCCATGAATTCACCTCTGTGTCTAGGCCAGAATATAGAATTTCTTTCTTTTCTTTTTTTTTTTTTTTTTCTGAGATGGAGTTTCGCTCTTGTTGCCCAGGCTGGAGTGCAATGGTGTGATCTCAGCTCACCACAACCTCTGCCTCCCAGGTTCAAGCAATTCTGCCTCAGCCTCCCGAATAGCTGAGATTACAGGCACGCGCCACCATGCCCTGCTAATTTTTTGTATTTTTAGTGGAAACAGGGTTTCTCCATGTTCGTCAGTCTGGTCTCGAACTCCTGACTTCAGGTTATCGCCTGCCTCCACCTCCCAAACTGCTGGGATTACAGGCTGAGCCACTGCACACAGCCAGATTATAGAATTTCTTACAGTAAGAGATGGGTTTCTGAGCATTTAAGTATTCGGAAATTGGTAATGTATGCATAATATATTTATGGAAACTTTATTGCACCAAAACACTCCATTTCTTTTTAGCCATGCCCAAGGAAATTTATTGTGCCTAAAATTTGCTGCAGTCCTGCACAATAAATGCTCATGATCTATACCTCTATTTACTTTATCGTCATCCTCAGCTTTCTGATTTCTCTCATCCAGTGCCTTTCTTAGTAAACTTTATCCAAAGTCCTATCTGGATAGCTATTTTCCAAACGATGCACGCCCTAATACAGGTTCGAGCTTTAGCACGTGCCATTTCCTCTGTCTAGAGTGCTGCCCTCTTTACAATAAACTTCTAATCGTCTTTCAGAACCCACTCCAGGGAGAAAAGGGTGCAATCTGTCATGAGGTTGGCAAACAGCATTTGTGCCCTAATTACTGCCAACACTCTTTCCTGCTAATCCCTATGATAGCTTCATGGTTCCTAACACCACAATCTAGGTCAACTTCTGGAGTTGGCATGAGACAAAATCTTTTTGCCGTCTGGCCCAGAGGAAGAAGATGCTTTTTCACAATATTGCAAATTCCCTACATCGTAGTCCAGGAGAAATCCTATTAATGTTAACTAATTAAATGCTGTTGTTTGGAATAAAATAGAGTAACTCTGAACTTAGTAAAACTAGGAGAAATACTAAGGGTTTCATGTCTCTCTCTACCTGTCACTATTTTGAAAAATGAATTAGTGTATCATGGAGTTAAACTCTTTAAAAGAACAGATTCAATTGTCAATATATTTACTTAAGAGAAGATGCTAAAAGATGTTAGAAAACAAATTGTCAAGAAAACAGAACGTTGAGTACAAAATGGACTACACCAGAAACTTATCATTAATCAGTGTTTGTTAGTCACATACAAATATTTCTATGGTCTCTTTCTCCTGTACACTTCTTTGATCCTAAGGATAGGAATTTTAACAATGAAAGTATGCTACCTGGATCTGATTTATTTATACAGGTGTATTTGCAACCAACACGTGTTCAATAATGGCACCGTTGTTAGCTAGTGATAATAATGGGACTCTATTATGCGTTCCAATACTCTGCAGAAACATTTTCATTTTAGGTCAAAAATATACAAATAATTACATAAAATTATGAGATGAATTGCTTTATACTTATTTATAAATTTCACCAAGTATTATATATATTTTATTTCCAAGACAATCCAATATAATACTTTAAAGCAGTAATAAGAATTTTTGACCATCAGTGCAACTTTTAAAAAATGTTGTTCTACTTGGCAGCACTAGGTCCTCATCTAAAGATTTCACAATGCTGTTCATAATAAAACACATATTCCACACTTTAAACATATTCTAGGTATTCCTACATATATTATTTATTTTTGGAAAAAAAGTCGAGGGGGGTCTATTTCAAAAGAATAATTTTTTCTTATAAAAATATTTTTAAAGAAAATATCAGGCCCATACAATAAATATTGTTTTATTCTTGATTTTTCTAGTGTTCTAGCCAAAGAACTGAACTGAAAATTCAGAGTTCAAAGATCTTTAAAGATCATCTATTTCAGTTCTCCCTTCTTCTCTTCCTTGTGCTATTTCATGCTAAGGCAGAGATTATTGCCCAATGATCTTGACCTAGTAATCTTTGATAGTGTTGAAATTTGATTTGTGTATTGCATGGAAATAGCAGTTAACTTGCTATTTTTATTTAAAAATATTCTAAGGCAAAGTCTTTATAAGTGATTTAAGGAATTCTGAATAATAATCAGGAATATGTGATGATTCTCACGTTCCCTGATAAGTGGCAACACACAATTACACATGAATGGACTTTGTTTCCATTTTTCCTGTATGCTAAGTAACGCAGTGCCATCAAATGGTGGTTAGAAACAAAAAGAGCTAAATTATTCTCTATGCGGAAAGTCCACGCATTTGGAATATAGAAAGGCTTTTTTTTTTTTTTTCTTGTTTAAGCTCCAACTTAGCTGTCTTCAGCTATGCAAGGGGAACAATCATCTGAAACACAAGACTCAGTGTAGACAATAGGTTCTCCACTGGGGGCGGTTTTGTTCCCCGGGGGACACTTAGCAGTGTCTGGAGACATTGTTGATTGTCATACCTGGAGTTGGGTGGGGTGCTACTGACTTTTATTAGAGGCCAGGGATGCTGCTAGACATCCTACAGTGCACAGGACAGCACCTTCCAACAAAGAGTTATCCAGTTCATAATGTCCGTAGTGCTGAGGTTGAGAATCCCTACTGCGGAAGACAATAACTGATGACTCCTTATTGGGAAATTTGCAGAAAGGATTTGGAATATGAGTGAGACATTTTGCAGTTCTCCAATTCAAATGGATTTTTGCCATAAGCTATTATATTAAGCAGTTGTTTCAATGTGTTTAGAAAGGTTAACCACAGACAGGCTGGAGATGAAATGCGTGTGATTTCCGATTTTTAGGGAAATGCTCATGGACTACATCCAGCTTTCCCCTCTGCTTACCCAAACTAGCAGCTGTTCCTCATACCTGCCTGGAGGTCTTCCATTTCTGAGCCTTTGTCTATAATCTTTGTCTATGATCTTTTTTCTTTCTTGGTTTTGCTTCTTTACTTCTATGTGTCTACCTGTCCCACAAAACCCAGCTTACAGGTCATTTCCAGCTTGAAATAAATTTTCTCACTGTTCCAATTTGATGTTATTTCTCCATCTGCAGTATGAGCTCACTTTCTAACATAAGGATTTTTACTTTGTCATGCTATAATCTTGACGAGCACAGAATTTGTCTGGGTTGGCCTTTGTTTTCCATAGTTCCTTACTCAGTAGGTATTTCAAGGATGAATGAAAGCTTTTGCAGCTTATCTTCACTGTCAGTGAAGTTATGCTTTAGATGGTGGACAATCTAAAGAAAAGTCCACTCATGTTTCACCTCTCTTTCTAGAAATAGTGACCAAAGCCCATAATCTACCCAGGAATCTGGGCCAGAAGTAAATAGTTGCCATTTTCTCTGTCCTTTTTGGGAGACTCAGCCTGATTCCTCCACTTTCCTTCACAAGGTATTTCTGAATCAGTTTTCTCTTCATCCTTTAATATGTTCCCGGGAAGTCAAATCTCCCACAAAATCCCTAGATTAAGTTTAGAGTGCAGAGCGCCACAAGCCCCACATACAAAAGCCTTTTGGGTATAAAGTCATTGTCCAGATGACCACCTTCTTCAACTAAGTGGACAAGACTCTTGTTTTCTATAAAATAAATTACTGTTGAGTGGTTATAAGGACTGTATCTTGGAAAACTCACTTTAAAGACATCTTGAGAGGAGATGCTAAAATGGGGCTAAATGGATTTTTCAAGAATGTTTTCATCAGTAAGATGTACTTGCCTCTTTTTATTGAGACACAGCCAATTGTCTTCTTACATTCTGTTAGACTAGTCAGTTTCTATGCTGTCTTTAGCAAAGACAAAAGAATGTACACAACAAAAAAAGGACAATGGTAGAGAAAGGAAGGCACTTGGTCTTTCTCCCTGGGGATGCTATGTACAATTCAAGGTATCTTTGTCCTCGGTAATATATATTGAAGCTGTATCCTGCACTTCAAAATGCCAGGAGGACAAAGTTGTTTCTATTTGCCAATTTAGCAGAGGAATTTGGAAAATCTAACTTCAGGCAATTCAATCGTCTGTTCATTTCTCTGAGACCCAAGAACCCATCTCTATTGCTGTCTTTGTGTCTGGAATCCTTCTGCAGGAGTTTCTGTAAGTTGAGTAATAAACTCTCTGCCCATCTTTACCTCTCAAGCATTAAGGGGAAATATTTCTTGGAAATTCTTGGACAGCAATTAGAAGAGCAGGCATTCTCTCTACCACCATTTTCTGAGAAAACAGAAAGCTAGTCTCTCATAATAACTTTAGTTGATTCATTCACATTCCATATTATGCTAATCCCACAAGGATGAGCAGTAAGTTCTCCAACAGTCTCAATATTTTTGTTGATTTAATATGATTATGAAAGTAAATTCTTCCAGGCCTCCTTTTTACAGTTGCATATATGTGATCTGGTACTTGGAGGCTGCAGCATCCTCCAGGTCATTCCAAAACAATCAGCATGCTAGTAGGCTTTCCAGGAAAGGCTTAAGATAGTTTGTGTAGTCTTGCCCTTCAATATGATATTGAATGTTCACGAGTTAGAGTTAAAGGAATCAAAATGCAGCAGCCTTAAGGTCTAGTGCCACCAGAACCACAAAGATCAGTCCACAGTTTGTATGGAAATTTACATTTAAAGAGCAAGTGAAAACACTTTAGACAAAGAAAAGCAGATGGACTTCGCAGCTCATTTTAGACTCTTGGGAGTCTGACTTTGGGCAAGATTATTTTTAGCAAGGCAGAAAGGGAGACTGAGATGTTCAGGTTAAAAGTAACATTATTTTAAAAACTTGAATGAAAAGGCAAAAATGAATTAAAAAGTAAAATTTGTCAATCTTTTTCCACATGCACACATACACACACAAATCCTGTACATCTTCCTAATCCTGTACGCTATTGGAGTTGGGTCAGGAGACATGGACTGGGGAAATCCAAGAGCATTTCCCCACCAGGAACCTGAGAGTTCAGCATTATTTATAAACAGGACCTCTGTGCCATGTAATCTAAGGGTGTCGTGTCTGCCCTGGATTGCTAGGAAAGCACTGGAGTTCTAGGGTAAGACGTTGGGTGAAGCGAGGTGGGGATGCCTCTTTGTTTTGCCGTTCATGTGTGACTGCAGTATTTACAGCACACTGTTCGGTACTTGGCTTGGGCCAGCACCTGTATCGAGAGAGGACATGGGATTTAAAAAAGTAAAACAAAGCTCTACCCTCAGGAACTTATTTAATAAGGATGTAACGGGACATTTAAAAATCAGGAATCTCTGAAACAGTACATAACGTAGTTGTAAACAATGTAGCTTGATATTAATGGTATGTAAATGAGTTAATATGGAATAAATTAACACATAAAAACAACCCCCCCCACAAACCTCCCCCACCCCGTTTTTCTAACGTTTAGACTCGACATGGTAGTGCTTTCATTTTCGTCCAGAAAAGGACAGTGGCACCTGAAACGCTGCCACTATCCCCTCACTGAGACACATAAACCCCATCCACAGTTCCCATCGTGGGTCCTGGCCACCCCTTATCCCCGCAGCCCCATTCGGCTTTTAGAAACGCTCAGAGCGGTGCACACTGGCATGTGCTGCCGCCACCTAGAGGGCGAGTGTGAGAATGGCGCGTCCTCCCCTTCCGTGTTTATGAATCCACACACAGAAAGACAGAAGTAATCCACCTTTCTGTGTTTTAATCTCTTCCTTATTTCTTTTTTTCTTACCTCCTCTCATTTTTTGGGTCTTTTATTTTCTTCCATTTTTTCGCTGGGTGGAGGGATGTGCAAACATTTTTCACAACATTACAATGTCAAAGTGTTACCATCTGAACAATGTCTTTCCTAGAGGCGTCAGCGGTTTAATGCTGTTTCCTGCAGAGGTGTGGGGATGTTTCTCACTGTTTTGCCACCTATGATTTAGGCTGGATAATGTATGAAAACTTACGGAGCCCAATGAGAAACAGAACTGGGTCCTTTCACACATGAAAATAATCTTTTATAGACATTGTGCTTTCTTTTTTTGTTTCTAAGAAGTGGCCTATCCATTTTAATGTGAGAATGTGCCTTACTGATTTTGAAAAATTTTTCATTGCAGACTTGACATCATCCTTCACAATCAAACTTCACATGGCTAAAATGTCAAACCATGGTGATAACCCACTCTATCAAATTATATAGTACTAACTAAAAGCTATAACATATTCTCTACTAGAATGCCCTGTCCTTCATGCTTTCAAGGAGAGATGACTAGAGTGAATTAAATATAATGAGAAACTCAGCATTTTTACAGCCATTTGCCTTTTCGCTTCAGGCAGAACTCGATCCATATTCAGCGCCCAAAAAGCCTGAATTGGTGTTTGCCGTCTGTAGGTAACTTGCCGCTAAGTTTTATACGGATTGGATGAATTTCACATCTCAGCTCGGGACTCCATGTAGTTAACAATTTTTAATCAGAGTACTAATCAATAACATGATTAGGGAAGAATCAATAGCAAATACTAGTTTTTCTAGTATATCATACATGATGAAGGCCTAACCCGGGGACATGACTTCCCTATCCACCTCTGAGTATTGTCTTTAGGATCCAAGAGAGTAAGAAAGAAGAAGCTGTGCTCTTACCATTGTCGTTGCCTTGCTTGATTTCCTCCGCTGTCCGATCTATTAATACATACAAAGACCAAACCACACAGGTGATTGCGATTACGTGGAATGTGACAGAGCAGAATATTTTCCTCCTTTCACTTGTGGTCATCTGTAGCTTCTCCCACTGCAATCAGAAACGAATGACACAAAACTGAATTGCAAACTAGGACATTTTGCTCCCCTTGTATTTCCCAGATGTAGATCATGAATGGAAGAAAAACAGTAAATATCTGCAATTTCAGATGACACTATAATATTCAAATAAGTCCTCATGTTTGGAGAGAGATGAAATTACAACCTAGAGACTTACATGTAACTTAAATATGTATGTGTGTGTGATAGTGTGTGCGTGTGTGTATGTATGAATTTTTTTTTTGAGACAGGGTCTCACTCTGTCGCCCAGGCTGAAGTGCAGTGGCACAATCTCAGGTTACTGCAACCTCTGCCTCCCAGGCTCAAGAGAACCTCCTGCCTCAGCCCCCAGAGTAGCTGGGACTACAGATATATACCACCATGCCCATCTAATTTTTGTATGTATTTGTAGATTTGGGGTTTTATCATGTTGCACAGGCTAATCTCAAATCCCTGGGCTTAAGCGACCCACTCACCTTGTCCTCCCAGGTGCTGGGATTATAGGTTTGATCCACTGTGACCAGCCTAACTTAAATATATATTAAAATGTGAACAAAAGTAATTTTCCATTTTCCAAATGAATTAAATCAAGTCATTTCTGTTTTGCAAGTCTGTAGTCTCCTCATCTGTCACATGAATGAGATAGCTTTAATATTGAACAATTAAAACATTTCTTTTCAGAATTCTACCTATCACTTCCTTACGGTACTAGGTTGTAAGTAGTAACAGGCAGCACTGTCTTCTTGGATTATCATGCAACTGGACATAGTGTTACATTCTTGAATGTATAAATTTAATAAGTATTTGAATGGCTAATTGATAATGGCAAGAGGGAGTAAACATTTTCTGTTCAGAACTATTCTAGAAAAGCAAATTTTATCATTTGGGCAATACAAGCAATTCTGCTGCAGCCTCTTTTAGAGCAACTTTGACCTGCTGCTGCCATAGGGTTGTAACTACAGTGCTGACCGCATTTCAACCTCAACTTTCATCACACTCCGGAGAAAGCTGAGGGCTGCTCCCTCGGTCTGGGAGAGGAAGAAGGCCACAGTTTTACTGAAGTTATGTTTTACATAAGGGAATATCTCCCATATTTACTTTGAAGAAATAGCTTCTCAAAATATATGTTAATACCTTTGTAGCTACAGTATCACTTCGTTATGATGTTAGGAATTGTGTCTTTCCTTTTCTTTGCATTCTTTCCATAAAAAATTACAGTGATTTTATTAGAAGTGAACTGACATGCCAAGCTCTTAATAATCTAGGATTCTTTACATTATTATGCCCTCGCTAAAGCAAAATCTTTAGAGCTTCGGAAGGTCCCATTCCTTCCCCACCTGACCATCACATGTGTAGAATTCAATGCACAACTCAAAAACAAGATGCTGTACATTGTGGTACGTAAGTCCTGCCTCTGCCACCAGCTTTGAGACATGGATAAAATCACGTAGTCTCTCTGGGCCTCACTGCCTCATCTTCATGAGGAGCAGATTTTCACAGAGGCTGTGACAGAGAGGTGGGGAGGAGAATAGCTGTTCTTCTTTTGTTAACAAACTAATTCCATTAGGGTTGGCATTGTGCCCAGCTTAAAGCTAGCTTTCCAACCTTCCGCGGCGCAGGTGGACATTGATTATTTTCCAGCAATGAGAGGTGAGCCGCTCTCTAGTGGGACATTAAGTTTTTGCCTTTTTAATGTAGGTATTGTCCTTTGATCCTTTCCTTCATTTTCTCTCGAGAATTGGAGATTTCACAACCCAATCAGCAACCTCTTGCCTTTGGACAACCTGTTGTCTCCCTGATGAAGCCATTATGTCCCAGGTCTCTGCCACTTGCTGTCAAATGCAATTATCGGTAAGAGAATTAAATAGATACTTCCTAGCTTCTCCTCCAGTCTAAGGAGTAAGGGCCTATAATTTCATTTGTAAGACAGAATAATACTTGAAGTCTGACCTTGATGCTTTAGAGAGCATTTTAAACATTTTAGAGAAAAAAATATTTTATTTACAAAGATCACCCCTTCCTCTCCTCCTACTGGCCAGTCATCACACAATTTTCCTAGTAGGAGTTTGATAGAGTAAATTAAAAATTCACACTTTATCTTATACTTTTAAAAAATCAAACTATATTTAATCTATTATTCCAAGTATAACAATGGGGAAATAATAATGTGGTCAAGGAATAAACAGATATTTCAATATCAACTCTATTTTGAATTAATCAATCTTGAACTGAGAAGATTTTAGTGTTACTTTGAGTTTTATCAACATTTCATATCATATCTGTGCAAGATTGATTTTTTAAAATCCTCTTTTGCCATTGGTTTATTGTAATATTAATCTGAATAACATATAATCATAGAATATTATTTGGCAATAGCACTTTGCAATTTAATAAATATTCCTTGAATTATTTCACTATTTAATATGGATGATAAAAAGGGGAAGATGGTGTGGAAAACAGCTGCACATTTTAAAAATTTCTGTGTTCCAAGTGGAGAGAATCCTTGCAGCAACAAAATATTCACATCAAATCATCCCTCAATTATAAAAATTGGCTTAAAATACTCTTAAAATTGGGACTTCTTATATCTTTGAAGCAATTTGATTAATTGGCTGGAACACATCATTCAAAAGTAAGGAGCCTCAAATATAAAAACATCAGTGGAGCTGACAAGAATAGACCAAGTCATTCGTAAAAATTCATCTAGTTCCAGACAATAGAAGCTCTGAAGTCGTCACTTCTGAATCTCAGTAACACGCTACGGAGAAGTGAAGTGTAAGGGGAGCATCAACATTCTTCTCTACTTCATAAATCCTTACAGAAACCATTTAGAAACTCGCTAGACAGCACACAAGTAAATGTGATGCCACAGCGCCCTCTTCCTAACAACTGCATTACTGCATACACTATTCAGTTAAAGTTGCTGGCAGAAATCAGTGTGTTTTATAAACCTTTCCCTTCATATTGTATTTTCAAGTTTGATTTCAAAATTTCAGTAAGTTTTGCAAGCCTTCTAAGAATGAGAAATGGAGAAGATAAGGACAGAAATCTTATTTTAATAAAGCTGTTATGAGAGTGCCTTCGTTTAATATTTGTGATGCTAAAATTCAGTAGTTCACAAAAGATTTCGTGATAAGCAAGTGATAATCTGTGAAAATTTCCATAGCATTTCTGCTCCCATGTTCTGCTTTAGCAACTCATATGTGACTTATGCTCTCGTTACCAGGAGTATATCGTTACCATGGTTACACCTCTAGAGAAAGTTGTTCCTGAGAAGATCCTCTTCAAGTCCCCAAAGTGTGGTCCCTGATCAGCCTCAGCAGTGCCAGCCTCACCCGGGCACTGGTTAGAGATGCAAATTCTTGAGCTCCACTTTGGAAATGACTCTATGTTACTTTTTCCCACAGGACCCTCAGAAAATACAAACTATCGCCTTGTCAGTGATGAAGCAAAGTGTCTTTTGCTTTGCCATCAACAGGGCAGCGAGGGTCGCCACCTTTGTCTTTAGATTGCTTGGGCCTGAGTTGAATATTTCATCCTCGGGTCTCTCGAAGCGGTCACGAGGAAGCTGGTGGAAGTGATAAGACCGCAGCTCCGTTTCCGTTTCCCAAAGGTCGGGGTGCGGAAACGCGCCGCAGCACACACACCACCATACTTTTTACAAATGTTTACGCTGCTAACTCTCCGGTCTGCCCTTCCTTAGTCTTCAAGTTCTCCTTTACACCTTGAAGACGGGGGATGAGCTAAGACTGGCAAAAGTAGTTTCACAAAATCTTAGCACTTCCTACATAGGTAGTCTTAAACCTCGCTTTGGACTTTACAATCCCCGGGTCTTTGGTACCTGTTTTACTGTTCTTGCTTTTGATTTTTTGCTGAAGCCCCTAAACAATAGAAAGAAATCCAACAAAACTCGACTATTCACTTAGAAAAATGTGACTATGTGTTTTTTCTGAATTGTAATATAACTTGATGCAAACGTTGTTTGTGTGAAATTTTCTATTTGATCATCAAACTTTGCATGACAGTGTCAGGTTTTCTAATTTAAATTATTTGCATTATATTCTGTTCTAAAATATAAATTTAAAGGTACCGCCTGAAGAAAAGTGTTGTTTAAATCTTTGTACCAGTGAAGAATAAAGGTAGTTTATTTGTATGATATAAAAATGCAGGAGGTAGGGACTACTTTGCCAAATCCATGTCTTCTTTTCTCTTGACAGTCCCACTACGGTTTCCAGCTTCCCAAACAGTCGCGTTACTTAGAATTATCAATCTGTAGAATGATAGAGCAAAAATCACCACCAGGTGGCGCCGGGCCCAAACGGTAGCTAGCACATTGGTTTTTTTTTTTTTTTTTTTTTTTTTTTTGTATGGCCCTTCCAGCCAGTCAGGTGTGCAGGTTTTTCCTATTATTTGGCATAAATGCGAAGCCATATTTTAATTGTTTACATTTTTCTGGCCCTACCTGTCATATTATGGCGGGGTTTTGCTGCAGACGAGCAAAAATAATACCTGGAACAGCAAGTGTAGTTTATCACATTATTTACATGCCTTAGTAAGATATATTGTGTTAGAGGATAATAATTAAACCTTCTAAAAGCTCTTGGACTTGCCACGCTGGAGAAGTTTCTAGAGCGTTCATTCATATGAAGCAGTGGGTCTCAGTGTTCTCCAGTAGCAGATGCAGCAGCAATCAGGAAACTTGTTAGAAACCCAATATTTTGAGCCCCACACCAAACTCACTGAACCAGAAACTCTGGAGATGGGGTCCCTGTAATGTGCTTTAACAAGCCCTCAGGTGATTCTGATGAAAGCTAAAGTTAGAGAACCACCTGTCTAAAGAATGACACTTAGCAGAGGTGCATGTGACCTCAGTGGAGTTTATATTAGAAGTAGTACTTATTACTCCATGTCATGAGCTAATTAGTAATCCAGGAAAGCGAGATCAACAAATGAGTTTGGTTTTCTGGCTGTGATTTAAATATTTCACATTGACTGGAAAAAATTACATAATCAATTCATTTATTTGAACTGAAATGATTTAGAGTTAGCTCATTCATCACTACAGCAAACTGTGTCGTTTTTAATGTTACTCTTCAATTTAGTGTTTAGGTGACATGAAACTCTAATAAAATCTAATTATATTAGTAACAGTATCGAATACTCTGGGAGAGAACTAAGCAACAAACTCTTAATTCTGAGGAGTAACTCTTGAACCTTAACAAATCTTCAATTTTATAGTTATGCCTATGGTAAATAATTTCCCTTTTAAAAATGTATTTTAAAAGACCAGCAAAAAAATTTGACCTCTGCAGGCCTTTAGTGAAATTTGCTACAAAACTGATGATAGGGAGGAAACAACAAATCCAGGTAGCTGGTAGGCAGCTGATAAAGTTCACTAGTTAAGGTGCTCAGTATTAGACACAAGTCAGAAAGTGTACACAAGTGCAAACTTGTTCCTTCCTCACAGTTACGGTGATGTGGTGGCTGTGTCCCCACCCAAATCTCATGTTGAACTGTAGCTCCTTCCCACATGTTATGAGAAGGACCTGGTGGGAGATAATTGAATCACGGAGATGGTTTTCCCTATACTGTTCTTGTGGTAGTGAATAAGTCTCACAAGATCTGATGGTTTTAGATCACGAGGTCTCTCTTTTGCCTGCCACCATGTAAGACATGCCTTTCACCGTCTGCCATGATTGTGAAGCCTCCCCAGTCATGTGGAACTATGAGTCCATTAAACCTCTTTTTCTTTATAAATGACCCAGTCTCGGGTATGTCTTTATCAGTCGCCTGAAAAGGGACTAATATATACAGATAAGCATGTATGTGGAGTCTTTCTAAGAGTCAAACCTTCAGATGATATAATAGCTGTAAATGCTCTGTGAGTCTATCTTTTCCTAAAAAAAAATTTCCCCCTTAGTTCTCTTCCATGTTAGGTCCACCAGTGATAATATTTGGCATCTTCTGTGCATGGCCCAATATAAAGGGACACTCTGTTTTCTGGTTCAGTGCAGCTCCTCTGTCTCTCCTGGTAACAGCACAAGAGGAAAGGTCTTGTACTGCACCAAAGATCAGGATCTGCGATCCAAAGGAACTGCAAATGGCAACAGTGAGGAATGAGCCACGTGTCCAGATGAACCGGGGAGATCAGCAACCCAAATACAAACATCGAATTCACAGCTACCATCCTGGGACGGTGTGTGCACGCATTGGTTTAGAATTCGGGGAAGTAGTTACTGATACCCAGGTTAGGGTAAAGATAACACCGCAAGCAATTGGCAGTCTTACTCAAAAATGATAATAAACAGTTCCACAAAGAGGAATACCTGAGACCCTGAAATCAATGGCTTCATTTTGCTACCACTCAGTGTGAGTCTCCTTTTGCATTCTGAACTGCTGGGTAATGGGCATGCTCTGAACGTGGAGGGGAATAATAATAAAAATTATCCAGTTCTGGGAGTCTTTTCTACTTAGAAGTAGTTTTCAGTCTTGGCTGTCTAACAGAATCATTTGGGGCAGGAAGTTCCTAACAGACACACTCAGGCCTTGCTGAATCTATCACTGAGGAGTGAGCCATACCGTTGTGCAGTATATTCTGTCTGTGATCCAAGGAGTGTTTCTTAAGAATGACGGCTCTGGGTTCAAATTCTAGCTCTGCCACTAAGTACTGTGTGACCTTGAGTGAGTTATTTTAATTCTCTGTGCTTCCATTTCCTTATCTGTAAAATGGTGATTAGAATAGCACCTACTTTGCAGGGTAAAGTCTAAGCAATTTAATACATGTAAATGCAGAACACTATCAGGCACTTAGAAAGAATTCAATAAATGTAACAATTATCACGACCTGGTGCTTGTAGCACCACATCCAATTAGATTTCAGTTGTCCTTACTATCTAGATGAACGCATCATGTCGATAACATCTCTGAGGGGTGAAGCTGAGATTTGTTCAGGCAGAATTAAGTCAGTGAAAGCACCCGTCCCCGTCTATTTTCCAAGTACAAATATGTTTTTCAGAATACTGAATACTGAGTCTCCTATCAGGAAAATACAGTCTGTGTTTGTTAAGTAGGTGAACAAAGATAAGAAGGGTTATTACATAAGTTACTTTGCGTATACTAGGGAGAAACAGCTAAAAGACGGCACGATGATGACTTCACTTCTATAAGAAATGGAACAAATATCATCATTGGTTGTCACACAGGCCCCAGTAACTTCTCATTCTTTTTTGTCAAATTTAAAATGGTATGTTAAGGTTTCATGTTTCCCAAAGACATACTACTGTGGGTGACAGATTTCACAGAAGGTTAAAGGAACTCAAACATTCCAAATAAAGCATGAACATGGGCGTGTGGCTTAGAACTATGCCTTCTGTGGGTAATGGAGGACGTGAGACGCAGTCTGCCTGGAAAGGTCCCGAGACAGCTCCAAAGAAGCTATTCTGACGACCTCAGTGATTGCAGAATCCAAGAAGCTACCTGAGAATGGATGGATACTGAAAAAAAAAAAAAAAGCTCTTTCCTCACAAGTTAATTCACTTGGATTTCTACACATGAAAACTCTTTTACTTTTCAAAAAAAGTTTTGAGGTTAATTGATGTTATATACTATTTTACCAAGAGCTCACATTGCTTTGCAGTATTTAGACTAGTACTTGAGACACGCCAGTTGAGTAAAAAATAGAGGTGTGAGAGTAGGGAAAATGCAACCTATAACATCATTTTTAAATCTTCAGAAAAAGGTGCATTTACTTAAAGTAACAGTAAGAGACATATATTGTGCTGATGCACTTGTCACGTTAGTTTACAATGTGAGGAATACGTTACTAAGAACTGTGACTCAGTGGTGCTGTTGGAGGCATGAGAGACGTGTTAACAACTGCTAGATGAGATATTGTCCAAATCAAAGATATTCGTAGAGTCAGAGGCCAGGGGAACATAAAAGATGTTGGAAAGAGCGGTGGAGAGCAGAGAGAGCTGGGGTAGGAGCAGGAGGTCTGGGGTGGCGGTAGGGAGAGTCGTGCAATGTGGTAGTTACGTTGAACAGGCTAGAAGCCGCGTGGTCAGAGAGGCACTGGACCCAAACAGCTAAGAACTCAGACTCCTGCGTTAGGGAGACTTGGATCAGAGACCTCTGTTTGACTCGGGTCAGGAAACCTAACCTCCGAATGCCTCAGTTTTCTCATTTGTAAAATTGGAATGACACTAATGTCTCCTGTATAGAGTTTGCTGGAATTATATGAGATAATCTAGTTAGCACATAGGAAGCAGGCAAGTAAACCAGGGATCCCCAGCTGGTTTAGGAAACAAGGTTTCATATGGCTCACAGATACTTTATTAGGCCCATGGTGGGCTAAAAAAAATTCTTCTTCTTTGAATTTGTTTAAATGTAACAAACTTAGTTTTCCTGTCTCCACCACTATCTTCGGTTTACACCTAGCCATTCTCAGCCCACTTTACTCATTGATGTCACCTGC
This sequence comes from Aotus nancymaae, assembly GCF_030222135.1. Classification (NCBI taxonomy): domain Eukaryota; kingdom Metazoa; phylum Chordata; class Mammalia; order Primates; family Aotidae; genus Aotus; species Aotus nancymaae. The sequence goes on along the minus strand of NW_026988447.1, from coordinate 3,544,022 downwards.
TTGGCAACTGTGGGCAACAGAGTTTGTGATTCTTAAAGCAATCGGCAGTCCTTGTTAGCGTCTGTTCTTCAGAAAGAAAGAAAGAAGCCATAAAGTGTAAAACAGACTCAAAACTTTTGTGATCTTGAAAAGAGCTGTGGATCTTGGAAGCCAGCAGGAGGAGGTGTCAGAGGGGCCAGCCCGCACTGAAAAAATGTTCAGGAAGATTTAAGTTGTTGTGTTGATAGGCTGGATGTTTATTAGAAAAATGGGGTGTGAGAATATTGACATTACAGGCATAAATATTCTAAAAATAGTGTGTCCAGTATATTCGAAGTTACTACATAATTTTTATAAAACAGATAAGCCATTTATTATTCAGTCAACTGAATCAGGATTAAGAATTTCTCTACAGGCCGGGCGCGGTGGCTCAAGCCTGTAATCCCAGCACTTTGGGAGGCCGAGGCGGGTGGATCACGAGGTCAAGAGATCGAGACCATCCTGGTCAACACGGTGAAACCCCGTCTCTACTAAAAATACAAAAAATTAGCTGGGCATGGTGGCGCGTGCCTGTAATCCCAGCTACTCAGGAGGCTGAGGCAGGAGAATTGCCTGAACCCAGGAGGCGGAGGTTGCGGTGAGCCGAGATCGCGCCATTGCACTCCAGCCTGGGTAACGAGAGCGAAACTCCGTCTCAAAAAAAAAAAAAAAAAAAAAAAAAAGAATTTCTCTACAAAATATATGTATAATACATATGTAAATATACATGAGCCTGATGTTAGATTACCAGAATAATTTTTCTTATAAACTTTGTCTTGGTCTCTCATGGTTTTCTTTCAAGATTTTCACGACAGATGGGATTTCCTAAAAGTTTTGAGCAAGGTTATTTTTAATACAGAAAAAAAGGTGTTGAGTAAAATCATCCACTAGAGGGAGTGATTATATCACACATAACGATAATTTGAATGGAAAAAAGAAATGGAAAAATGTTTATTTTATATATCTGTCCTGAGAGGAGACATAATACGTGAGATTTAGGCATGTTTGCACTGGAAATGTTGGGGTAAAAGTTAAAATTGCAGATTCCGAAGCTTTGTCCCATCTCTATATCTGGGGGTGTGGCCTAGGAATCTGCATTCCTGGCAGGCACTCCAAGTGATTTTTATGATGCTGAAATCATAAAAATCATCAGAAGAGTTACTTCCCTAAGGAAAGAAAAGTTCAGGGACATATTTTAGAGTGGCATTGTAATGTCTGACGCTTTTTCACAAGAGTGAATATATTTTTACCTCTTTCCATATCTCCCCCAAAACTGACCTAAATCCGAGCTGATTAATATCACCACGTAAGAACACAAGTTACTTAAAGATTTAATTAACAGACGCATTTAGAAATACTGAACCAATACTTGGTTGTCTGTTTCCTCTTGGAGGTTATGGTGAAAGATATTTTATCACACTCTGAAAGATAAGTCAGTATATATATTACTGCTTCAGGCACGGTGAACTAGCAGAAAATCGACTGAGCCGTGTCCAAGAGGATACTTAATTATGGATTGTGGCTTCATAAAGAAAACAAAAGGAATAATTGGGTCACATTTCATAGTGGCACAGTCTCTCTTCCCCGGAGACTGAAAGCCTTGCCGAGCGGACTCCTCGATGACGCTGCCATTGACGATGTTCTCCCTGGAAGCCCGTTTCTGTTGTGGGAGCTTCCCCCTTTCCTCTTCAGTGAACATGTGGAATCTGCCCAGGAGTGTGGGCATCGCTCGCCGCGCCTACAGTGATCACAGCCTTGCCGTTTAGAAGACAGTGCTCATGTACTAGGCAGAAGCACAGACACTGACTGGGAAGATTAAAAGTGAAAAGCTTTTTAAAAGACCCGATTTTACCTCATCATTTTCTAGATGAAGAAACTAGGCCCAGAGCACTGAACTGACTTACCCACTGTGACACGTGAAATGATTAGATTTTTCTACATTCAGGAGCTAATTATTAAAGCATCACAATGTATTGGACATTGTAGGACGCTGGGGAAGAAAATAGCCAAGATTTCTGCTTTGATCAAGCTGTATTAGGGTCACGATTGTGGAATTTTGTGTAGTCGTTAAAATAGGGAACTGTATAATTTTCCATCAATAAGAGATAATAGATTTTGGTTTCATAAGTGCTTCTATCCTTCGCAGTTCTCTGTTGTGTGTGTGTTTAGAAATGTCTTTCTAGAATATTCCTTTGGGTGGCAGCAAATAAAAAGAGAATCTTTGGCACCCTCTATACCTATCTACCCACAGTAAGCTCCTCTGCTGACAATCCACTGTCGATGCTTATTTTCATGGGTCAAAAAAATTCTTCCATCCCACTTCCACCCCTTAGCAGCAGTGTCACATCTGAACATTGTATTTAATGTGATTGGGTTGATTTTTTTTTTTTTTTCTCTTGAGAGTCTTTCAGCCACATACACACTTGAAATAAATCATATATATGATTTATATATATAAATAAAACAAAGAATACATATTTATATATATATTCTACTCCAGTTTAAATGAGAGCAGTGAAACTTTAAATATTGATTCCAGTTTTGCATATAATAATACTTAAAAAAATAGTGTTTTAGTTACTATATTTAAAAATACATTTTAACAGTACTTTGATATAAAGCATGAGTAATTGGCTCAATACATTGCATTTGAATTTGTTTTTGGCATCATACTGACTCAGTGTTTATTAAGAATTTTGCCCTAAAACTGAAGATTTTTTTTTTTTAAAGAGAAGATTCTTTTGGGGTATATAAATTCCTTAGATTGTATTCAAAATATTGTGTGCATTTATTTTTTCTGGGGAAATGTTCATGATTTTCAATGGATTCTCAAAGAAATCTAAGAGATTTTCCAGGTTAAACTCCTTGCTTTAAACTGCTCTCCCTTGAATTAATAGTGACATATGACTTAAAAATAATGGGGCGCTGGGCCAGGGAAGGGTTGGAGGCATACATAATCTCCAAAGGCAGGAAATGAAACTTGTGGTTCAGGGACTTGATATGTTTGGAAATCAAAAAATGACTTTGCAACCACAACTTGCCAAATTTCCTCATTTACAGCATTTAGGATGAAATTCCAAATGTTGATTCTCATCCTACTGGGTGATGGGAGGGAGTGTAAAATGCTCATTTGTGTTTGCCTGGGAATATTCAACTTTCTTTCATTATTTTGCCATATAGGCTGTCCTATCCTATCATCTCCAAATACAGTTTTCCTCTAATTAGAGAGCAGTTGGTTTGAACCAAAGAAAGCTTCAGGGGGACTAAGAATCTCATTCAGGGCTGGGCACTGTGGCTCATGCCTGTAATCCCAGCACTTTGGGAGTCTGAGGCAGGCAGATCTCCTGAGGTCAGGAGTTCAAGACCAGCCTGGCTAACATGGTGAAACCCCGTTTCTACTAAAAATACAAAAAATTAGCTGGAGGTGGTGGCACATGCCTGTAATTCCAGCTACTCAGGAAGCTGAGGCAAGAGAATTGCTTGAACCCAGGAGGTGGAGGTTGCAGTGAGCCAAGATTGTGCCATTGCACTCCAGCTTGTTCAACAAGAGTGAAACTCCGTCTCAAAATTAAAAGAAAATAAAAAATTTCATTTAGTTCCAAGGACACCAGAATAATTTGTCTGGGTCTTTGGAAGCGCATGCCAAGGGAGTCTGTTTTTTGTAATGATTTCTGAGACCCTTATGCTTTCTATGTGAAATTTCTTGAGACATAGGTGATAATTTTTCACATTCTAGTACAGATTCCATTTTTCTTCCTAAAGCTTAAGAGTGAGACCCGAATATGAAAGGAACCCATTCAAAAGGTCTTCTTTAATAGTCTGTCATTTTTCTTTCCTCTCTCTTTGGAAACCTAATAAAAATGAGTTAGCTTTGCTTTTTTTTTTTTCCTACATCCTTCATTCCCAGTTATTCACTGTTATGATGATTATTTATAAATCCTTATGTTGAATACTTTTTCACTGCAGATTCAGTTGTCCATTTCTTTGGTATTATCACATCACAGCAAGGGGATAGAAATTAAATGTTAAACCAATCTAATACTATTCTAGTAATCTGTTCTTACCAAAAGCAAAGAGGTAAAGTTCAGCATCCATACTGAAAATGGAGCAGGAAGGTTTAATATTCTCATTTAAACATCTCCTTTCTATTGAAGAACATAAAACTCTTTTGACAAAGAGGGGAATAAAAGAAAAATTGGGGTTCTGTGAAAATACATGGAGTTGCACAGAATAGAGATCTGTCTGGGAAACTGAAATGACTGAGTGTCTGAGCATGAGGTGGAAGGGCACAGGTGAGGGGGAAGGACCAGATGATGAGGACCAGGTCCAGATGCTTGGGACTGATTATCATCCAGAGCAGGGAAACATGGGGTGTGGAGCGGACATGAATGGTTCAGTGTGCAGGGAGAAGTAGAAAGTGTTCTTCTCAGATTTCCTTCATGAAATTTGTTCAAAAGGAATTTCTTTATTACTATTTGGGGTGGAAAGCCTCATTCCAAGGGACACAAATGTAAGCTGATCTCTTTTGAGTGAGGCAGTAGGAAGAATTTTTCTGTTGTTCTGAGAAGCTGGTTGAGTAAGTGGAGGAGATGCTTTGGAGAAGACAGAAGGTTCTCTGACTTCAGGATGGGTCTTCTGCTACTGAACTTCATCCATGCTGAAGTGAGTGGATTTAGGGACAAAAATGTATGAAGTAACTGATCTTTGAACTCAGGTTTACGTGAACAGCTGAGGGACAGCCTGTATAGACAGAGTCTGCAGAAACAGGACGATGAGCTTCAGGCACTTGCCGAGAGCACGTGAGGGGTGTGGACTGGCTCCGACCGTGGTTTTGAAACGTGGGCTATGTTTAACCAGATCTCTAAAGACCAAGGTAAACAGGCTTTGAGTCGCCAGGGTTTCAGAAAGGCTCTTTTGCAGCTGCGTGGGAGGTGCACTGGAGAGATGGTGAACAGCTTGTGGCCCCTACAGTCCAGAGAATAAAAAGAACTACTGTCTTGACAGGGGGTCTCATTAAATATGACTCCTACTTCAGAGAACACTGATCCTGTCACAGATAAACTCCCTTAACTTCCTGGCAGGCTGGATACATTTATAACTCCATCACACCCCTTTCACTTCCTCTCCTCTTATTTATGAGGACAAAATGTTCCTCTACAGTCCAGATTCGTCATTCTCTATGACCCATGGTCCTTTAAATTTAATATTAATTTCTTTCCAGCCCTATAGCCCCCTTTTTCTTCAACATTAAATCTATTTCTATGTCTCTTTCAACTTTTACAATAGCTTATTTTTTATTAATTGCATGTTCATTGTAGAAAATTTATAAAACATAGAAAACTAAAATAGAAATAAAATTATTCATAATCTCAGTTGCAAGTATGTCTTTAATCTTTTAGTTTTTATGTATACATGCAAATGTACTGGAATGTAAATATTCAAACCATTTTAAGATGAAACTTTAGTTTTTGTATGTTTTCGTTTCTTTGGGGCACTAGCAGAATGCAATGCAGAGATATAGGAAGTGGTTGGCGATTTGGAAAGTAGAAAGGAAGGCTCCTTTTCAACTAAGAAGTCAAAGGATGGAGGAAGAAGCAAAAAAACACATCCATGCTGAGAACCTAGATGATGACAATGAGAAGTTGTCCGAGCAGACTGAGGTCTGTTTGCTCAGGAAGAGCTTGGAGAATAGAACCAACAAAGAACCACTTTGAGAAACGCAGTTTAAATGACGGGAGCCACTGCAGAATCTAAGTGACCTCTCAAAGACCGCCCTTTACTTCAGAACCTCTGACCGTCTGCACTTGAGTCTTCTATTATTCCTCACATCAGTGGGGCCCAAGAGGACTTGAATTTATCTCCATCTGTCACTTCACTCTTTGGCTGACAAGCTGGAGTGTCGCCTTCCATGCCACAGTGTTTCTCTCAGTCTTTATCTGAATAAGCAGTGTGGACAATGCCTTCTACAATGCCCCAGGGCATTTATACATATGGGAAGAATATCAACCTTGGAAATCTAGTGACATGTCTGTTAGAATTTCTTGTCCATTTTTATTTGTTATACAGTTTGTTTTCTTATTGTTATTAGATTTCTTTATTTATGTGGAATACAAGTTCTTTATCAGACATTTGATTTGAAAATATTATTTTCCAATATGTGGCTTGTCAATTTATTACCTTGAAAGGAACTTTCAAAGAGCAGATGTTTTAATTTTGACATAATTTCATATATCCATTTGTTCTTTTATGTTTCTTGCTTTTGGTGTCTTATCAAAATATCTTTACCTCACCCAAAGTCATAAAGGTTTTCTCCTTTGTTTTCTTGTAGAAGTGTTTCTGTTCTAGGTTTTATATTTATAGGATATATTTTGAGTTAATTTTTGTATATGGTGTGAGATGTAATTTTTTTTTACATTTATTAAAAAGACCTTTCTTTACCTACTGAATTGCTTTGTTAAAAATCAGTTGACTGTAGATGTGTGGTTCTGCTGCTGGAGTGTCTATTATGGCTCATCAATTTACTTGTCAGTCGTGACAACTATACCACCCTGCCTTGATTTTGGTAGCTGTATAATGTGTCTTTAAATCAGGTATTATTCCTTCAATTTTGTCCTTTTTCAAAGTTGACTTGGCTATTCTAGTTCCTTTACATTCCCTGTGAATTTTATATTTAGCTCTGCAATTTATTTAGAAAATTCAGGCTGGGAATGTTATTGGTATGGTAGTGAATCTGTAGGTTAGTTTGGGGGAAGAATTTGACCTCTTCACGATATTGAGTCTTCCTATCCATGACTATAATAGACATCTTGATTCATTTAGGTCTTCATTTCTCTCAGCAATGTTTTGTTAATTTCAAGGTACAGATCATGTGCATTTTTTGTCATATTTATCCCTAAGTATTTAATAATTTAAATGCTATTGCAAATAATATTTTTAAAGATTTTAATTTATTACAGTTTGCTTTTAGCATACAAAAATACATTTGATTTTTTATATACTGAGCTTATATCCTGCAATCTTGCTAAATTCACTTAGTTTTTGTAGCTTTTTGGTAGATTCCATCATATTTTCTACATAGATAATCATGTCATTTGTGCTAAAAACCACTTTGCATAATCTTTGTCAATTGGGATGTTTTTATTTGGTTTTCTTGCTTTATTGCACTGGCTAAACCTTCATTAAAATGTCATAACAGTTTTCTTTCTAAATGAAAAAACAAAATTATACTAATATGCTTCAATGATAACTTCTTTTTAAATGTAACAATATATCATGTATGTGTATTTCATTTTCAATGGCTACGTACATGCTATCATATAGGTCGACTGAAATCTATATTATTTATATTACAGTTAGAAACTTTTGTTGGCTTGGATATCATATCTAAATATTTTCATCCATCTCAAAGTCATACAAAATTTTTCCTATGCTTTCTTCTAAAAGTATAGTTGTTTTAGGTTTTACATTTTACATTCTCTAATTCTGTGCCCAAAATTTATGTAGCAAAATATTGTGCACATCTGTGATTATTTCATTAAGGTAAATTCTTAGAAATGAAATTTAAGGGAGAGGTTGGATAACATAGTTAAGATTTCTGATAGATAGACAGACATCACACAGATACATGGCCAAATGACCCCGAATTATTTCAATATTACCATGTTTTAAATGCCAATTTAGAAGGATAAAATTAATATCAGCTATTGTTTAAATTTTAATTTTTTCACATTTCTTATAAAATTGTATGGTTACCATTTATATTATTTTGTGAATTTTTTTTTCTGTTTCCTATTATATTTTTTCCATTGTTTGCTCATCTTACTGATGTTTAAGAACTCTTTTATGTTTATCTTCCAGTAAAAGCACCTGTCCTTTGTTTCTGTGCTCTACCTATAGTTACTGACTTGCTTATTTCTCCACAGGCAATATTCTGGAAAGGATATTGTACCTTTCCTCAAATGTCAACTCTTTCTCACCTTCTCTTGACTCTTCAACCCTCTGAAATCCTGCTATCAAAAACAACACTCCAGGCTGGGAGTGGTGGCTCACGCCTGTGAGGTGGGCAGAGCACCTCAAGTCAGGAGTTTGAGACCAGCTTGGCCAACATGGCAAACGCTGTTTCTACTAAAAATACAAAAATTAGCTGGGCATGGTGGTACATGTCTGTAATCACAGCTACTCATGAGGCTGAGGCAGGAGAATCGCTGGAACCTGGGATGCAGAGGTTGCAGTGAGCCAAGATCGTGTCATTGCACTCCAGCTTGGCAACAGAATGAAAAAAAAAAAAAGCCAACACTCCACTGTAACTGCTCTTGCCAAAATTACCAATGACATCTTAAATGTATTGTTACTCTCAGTCCTGTCTGCAACACCACACTATTGATTATTCCCGTGTTTTTCAGATTTTGATTTGAGTATTATTCTCTAGTCACTACTGACTATTCCTAAGTTTTTTAGATTTTGATTCAAGTGTGCTACTCTCTAGTTACTACTGACTATTCCCATGTTTTTAGATTTTCAGTCAAGAGTATTAGTCTCTATTGGTCCTTTGCACCTCTCTGGCTACTTCTGCTTCTCATTCTTCACTTGCCCCTTCCCCTCAGTTCCCAGGCCTTCACCTTCATCCCCAGTCTCATAACATTCTCCCACTCTTTCTCATCACTCTCCCGCTGACTCCTCTGAGCCTGAGGCTTCCAGAGACATCCTGATGGTTTCTTCTCTCACACTTCTCTCAGTCCAGACTCAATCTTTCTGAGATTGACCACTCATCACTGGTTGGCTCACAGGTATCTCAAACCCATGTGTCTTGATGGGACATTTTGTGTTATTTCTCCAGATTTGCACACTTCTATGCTCTATATTCTTCCCCAGTTAGTTAGTAATTAAACCCCATCACTCATGTCAGAAAGCTGAGTATCATGAACCACTTCCTCCAGAGCACCCTTCATCCTTCATCTTTGGCCCTGGCAGTAACTCAACCTTATCTCAGGAACTAAACCCTGCCAAGTGCTTTACTCTGTCTTCTCAGCTGCTATTTTAGTTGAGTCCATCTCCATTTTTAGCCTGAATGTTGTGCCTGGGTCACTCACCTGGACACTTCCTTCTCCACACATTGCTGCAGAGTGATGTTTGAAAACTACAAATACATTAATTCCTTATCTAACACCTGTAACTGTCTTTCCATTTCCTTCTGGATAAAGTTGAAATTCTTTAGCAAAGCATCCTGTATAATCTGATGCTTGCTTTCTATTTAACTTTAAATATGATCTGTCTGAATATTAATATTAATATTAATGTTTTATATTATTAACTTAATTCTCACAACCTTTCTGTGATAGGCATTCTATTATTACTTCCATTTGGATATGAAAGGAGTGGCTAAGAAACTTGGCTGTGGTCATCCTTCTCTCCGGCAAAGCCAGCTATTTTGAATTTGTGAATGGCTTATCCTCTGCATGTTTCAATATAGTATTTTATTGTCTAGGATATCTTCAACTCTCTATATCTCACTGGGAGACATCGAATCACCTTCTAAAACTGGTTTCCACTGCCTCCTCTCCTGGGAAGCATTTTCTAATACACCCAGGCAGAAATGATCTCTCCCCACCGTGAACCACAGTGACAGCACAGGCTCGTGCTTACAACCATAGACTTGGACATCACATTGATTTGAAACTAATTCAGCTCCACCAGGTGAAAACTGAGACCTCAGGAGACTCATATAGTCTGTCTAAGCCTCAGTTTTCTCATTTGTGACACTACGATAAGAATACCTATTTCACGTTTCCCGGGAGGATTAAATGGGGCTACGAATGTAACAATGCGCATACCACAATGCTTGGCACTAGTAAGCAATGTGTGAGTTCTGGCTGAATATTGTGGTCATTAACATAGTGCATCTTAGAATACAGTTATCACGGTAAATCTGTGCCTCTGTCGAATTTACTTAATCATAACCTAGAAGGCAAATTTCTCTAGGATCCTCAGTGACCTGATATCCTCTGTATTTGACAAAACATTTATGTGGTTATACTATAAATCATTTAATTGACCAGGCTTCTGTTTTTGCTTTGGCTGTGAAAGGTTTTAGAAGCAAAATCTCTTCCCACCTATCTACATACAGGACCTGGAGTGCATGTTGTCTTTATGTTTGCCTTATGACTTCACTTCACTCTCTTTTACCACAACCTCCTTAACCATTCGCCTTACTTTTTGGTATATATTTCTATAAATAGGCTCAAATCTTTGGTGCGTTGTGATGGAGTGCTAGCAATTTTAAAGGGTATGGCGAGAGAGGGCTGAGCCTGGCAACCTAAAAGCCTTTGTTGACTGACTGACATCTGAATGCCTGATCTGTCAAATTACAATAATGGAAATAAAATAATTCCAATTCCTCAATAGAGGATATGATAATTTGTACTATTTTATATGTATACAATTCTTTGGTTTATTGAAATAAGAATGGCAGCTAAAAGGAGCTGAAGTATGTTTATCTAATAAATGTGCAGCATGAAAAGGCTCTGAACCATTAAGATCCACGTAGAAACTTCACTTACGGTTACATATTTGTGTCCTCAAACCTTGAGGAATCATGAAATGGAATGTGGCTACCTTTTATGTAATCAGCTTTAAAAATTTAAAAATATTTAAAAAATATTTAAAAAACTATCTGGAAATGCAGACAAATGGGTGAGTGACTAAGAATTACTTCAAATTACAATGGAGGTTAAATGTAGCCTGCGAGGTGCATTGCCAGGATTAGGTTTTGAAAAGCTCTTCAAATCTTTAAACTTCAGGAAGAATCTTAATGAAGCCCAGTTTTCTTGCTAATAGTGAGCCAGAAAAAAAGAGTCAGATGTTTGTTACTGTCCTGCATTGGAATTTTCTTTTAAATCAACCAGTCAGCAGCACAGATCTCTGGGGAAACACTTTTTTTTTTCATGATGTTAGTCTCTGAATTCAAATGTGATACTGTCTTAGAGAATCAGAGAATTTTCGAGTGACCCCACTTCCATGGAAAGAATTCCCAAAACCGGGCCTTGACTCTTAAAAAGAAGAAAGATACACAATAGGTGGGTGCTATTAATCTCGGAAAACACTTTGTCTTTTCAGTGATTTAATTACACAAACCATGAGAAAGCTGTTGATTTCAATCAATTTACATAAAAATTTGTCAAAATATGCCAACATTGTGACTGCAGCTTCAAAAAATATAACTGCCTGTAGTAAACAGCCCTGAATCTCTTGTGAATGCAGAGGCATGCCATAACTGCCATGGGGCTCTTTTAACTTTAATGCTTTAATATACACATTATCCCTCATGCCACATTCTTTCACTGTAATGACATAATATCTTACGAAAAAGTCACAGGTTTGTGCATACAGGGGACATATTTAACCCTGTGTGTTTTAAAAGATGATTGCGTTTTAAGGTTTGCAATAGTGGAAGTGGTTTTCTAGATAGGAGAAAACAGTGAGGTGGGTTGCCTTGACAACGTGGGTTAGTTGCATCAAGAAATCCGTGGCAATGCAGGACCTTCTTCTGGTATGTCAAAATTGAAAACAATCTACCAAATTAGGTTAAAAGAAAATGAATCCCACAGCAAGGCATTGTTATCTGACCTATGAAATATTAGTTCTCACTTTTTAATCATGAACCTTGTTAGAAAAGATGAGAAAATCCAGGTGGGCAAGACAGTCAGGAGGGCAGGAGTAAAGTGGGTTTCACTCAAAAGTCTGCTTTCCTCTCTTCTAATCTGCTTCACCCCCAGAAGGATTCCAGGAGTTCTTGCATATTCCCCAAAAGTCGATCCTGCTAAGAAAAATGTATCTTACCCCGATTCTGTTGATTTCCCCAGCAGTCTCCACAAAGCTTCTCTCTGGGGATTATCACTTGCTCCTATTGCATATTCTTAAATAATGAGTGTAAACAAGGATTGCCACAACAAAGCTAGTTATTAAATAGAAAACAAAACCTGTTAACATATGTGCCCTGTAGTCCAGTTATCCTGGCGGAGCTGAGAAGAGATTTATCTATAAAGTATCAGGCCTCAAAGACAAAGCCTGCTAATGAAAACCTACATTACTGAACATGCTTGTTTCCTTCCCCGCAGCAAGCACCCCTTTGTGGCACTGTTCAAAGTTCACAATTTTGATACTCTGCTTCTAAAAATCACCATAAAGCAATTTTGAATAAAAGCTTAGATTTTTCTTCCATAAAAGATTTTTTAAGGTAATCAGAGCAATGTTTTCCTTTGGCTTAAACAGCAGTACGAGTTTCATTTTCCACACAGTCACATGCTGTGATCCATCTGATATTATCAGAGGTGGTCCCGAGTGCAGGAAACATACTGTGTGTCCAGGCTGCCCTTTGCTTTTGTCTTTCCTGGCTTGAAGATTGTGGAAGTGAATTGGGACTGGAGGGACACATATTAGGAGCAAAGGAACTGCCTCTGTAACAGCAAAGTGGAGAAGCACTAGGGCAAACTCCCACGAGTTCAGATAGTGTAAATCTGCACGATGATGGCTCCAACCTGTGTAGGGCCAAGGTAGCCTAGCAGACTGCCGTCGACTATGAAAGCTAAGAACAAAGAGAGTCTTTGTTCCAACTGGCATTTATATTCTTTCCCCTGGGTGATAGGATGCCTAATAGATGGACTCGCCACCTACAATAAAGGCCAGTGTTACTCATCAGGTTTTATGTCTGGTGGAAGCATGAACTGTCACTCCAAGCCTATGAATAGTTTAAAGGGTACCAGTGGACAAATGAAAGCATTGAAATATCTTTAGAAGTGACAAGTGAACACACATAGCATCAACAATGGCTCACTGACTATATACCAGGCAGAAAAATAGGCTTATTTTGGAAATACGCCAAAGAAATAATCATGGACAGCTTCTGATTCAGTCCTATTAGAATTTCTCATTGAATTGATATAAGAATGCAGAAAGTCCACACAAGTATAAAGCCATAATTTGTGCTTTACTACATTCTTTTACCTTATAAATTGATAGGTTCACCAATACATGTTGCATGCAAACATTCTTATAGGACCTAATGAACCAGGAATTTAATCTAAGAAAATAGAACCTATCTTGATGGGTGCAGCAAACCACCATGGCACATGTATACCCATGTAACAAACTTGCACATTCTGCACGTGTATCCCAGAACTTAAAGTATAATAATAAAAAAATTGTAGCTACAGCATATTCAGTGAAGAATGAAATCTCTTCCACAAATAAGTAAGAGGGCAGTAAGAAATGAAGTGTGGCAGAGTAATTATATATATATATATATATATAAAAAATACATATATATAAGAAAATAGAACCAATTTTTATGCCAATGCTTCTAGAACCTAACTGAGGCTTTCTTTTTGATATTTTCAGAATGATTGAAAAATGTGTTAGTAATCATTCTCTCCCTGACCCAATGTTACACAAAACACGGTCCTGTTCTAGCATCACTGTGAACATGGTAGAAATACAGAATCTCATGCCCCACCTTATGCCTACTGACCCAAGATGATATGGTTTGCCTGTGTCCCCACCCAAATCTCATCTTGAACTGTAGCACTCATAATTCCCACGTGTTTTGGGAGGGACCCAGTGGGAGGTAACTGAATCATGGGGGTGGGTAGTTCCCATGCTATTCTCGTGATAGTGAATAAGTCTCATGAGATCTAATAGTTTTATAAAGGGGAGTTTCCCTGCACAAGTTCTATTCTCTTGTCTGCCGCCATGTAAGATGTGACTTTCATGTTACACAATGATTGTGAGACCTCCCCAGTCACATGGAACTGTGAGTCTATTAAACCTCTTTCTTTTGTAAACTGCCCAGTCCCAGTTATGTTTTTATCAGCAGCGTGGAACAGATTAATATACAAGACCTGATTCTTTTTTTTTTTTTTTTTTTTTGAGATGTATGCCATGTACCTACAGGAAAAATTTCATTTTAACAACCACATAGACTTTCACTTTATGACAATCTCTTGCTCTATTCCTCTGCACCCTTCCTTCCCATTATCTCAAGATAATCACTTTCAAATATGTTAAATAATGCTTCTGATATTTCCCTCCATCTTTTTATATAATGGTCTTCTATTACTATTGACAGCTCATTAATTACCATAGTTTACCTATTGATCTCATTATTATTGATAACTTTAGCCACACCATTTCTCACTCCCATTTCCCATAACCTCCCAGTATAAGTGTATGGCTACATTGGTTATATCAATATAAGAAATTATAACTATACCAAATGGCATTTATTTTATTTTTTTTGTATTATTGTTGTTTTTTATTTTTATTTTTTCAAATGACATTTATTAAACAAATTAACTGTAACTCTAGAGCAGTATTTTTGAAAGTGTCATCTGGGGACCCTGAGACCCTTTCAAGGGATCCATGCAGTCAAAACTGATAATAATTCTTTGGTTTTTATTTTAACCAAATTTGGTTAAATTTGGTTGGAGTGTTTCATTGAAATAAACTTAAGTTGGGCTCTTAGTTTCTCCTGTTTCTTCAAAGTCACTTGATACGTGCCTTTGATTCTGAAATTTGGATTAGGAGACGCTCTAGGGAAGACGGAAGATGTAGGCTACGTGGAAACCAGGAGCTTATTTTTCTTATGGAAATAAATTCCTGAGTTTAGTCTTTTTAGACTTGAGCCTACCTATTAAAGGTATCTGGAAATATCTTTATGACATTGAGTCTTTGGAACACATACCTTCTTCAGGAGCTGAGTGGCTGAAGTCATACTGAAGATCTGTACCAGCTAACCCTTTTTGGCCAGGGTACCTTGGGAAATGAATATGCATCCAGGTTGCTAGGATCATCTTCCCCATTAAGGCACACAGTTGCACAAATTGGTCTGTGGCTGTCAGAGGGAGCAGTGATCCAAGCAGGACCAGAGATTCCTAGACATACCTCTTGGGTCTGAGGCTAAGATCCCACAATCAACTCCAAACAGAAGCAGCAGCTGCTCAAGGTTGCTCAGTGCAAGAAAGCTAAGGTGAATCAGGCACATCAGGTCTCTAAATTCCAGGACTCAAAAGACAGTGTCTGTAGCAGTCGGGTCTAAGTAGGTTTCTCCTCCTTCACTGAAATGGTATGCTTTGGTGCTCCTGGTGTCAGCCATGGCCAAGGTTTTCACTTCTGCTTCTTCCATTTCATGGTTCTTGAACCAAATAGTTATCACTGGATCATCAAGGTGGAGGGGTGATGCTGCATGGCAATCTGTGTACACGGTCTTTTGGAACACACGTTTCAACACTCTAAGCTGTTCCCGGGTAAAAACTTCATGGTTTCAATGAGCACAGCTTGGTTTTGTGGATGTGAGATTGTTTGGGAATGCTATAGTTCAACCAGCTGGGTCACGATAGCCACATTAGAGTGTCTCTGTCTACTCTGTTGTCCTTTTAGTTTTTTATTCTTTTGAATTCTAAGTAAGATTATATTTGGAAGTAGGAGGGGGGATTCTACTATCTTAAACAGTTTTGGAAACCGGTTGTAATCTCAAAGACACTTCTAACAAAAATTCTAGAACCATCCAAAATGCTAAAAAGCTGAAATTAATTTATAGTGTAAACATACTAATAGTTAATATTTATTCTCATCATGTTCCAGATATGATGCTAAGTGCTTTACATGCATTATGTTATTCAGATCTCCTAAGAACCATCTAAGGGGGTATGTATTCTTATTATCCCCATTTACACATGAGAAAATAACAATAGAAGCATGGGGAAACTAAATAGCTTATCCAAGGTTATAAAGCTACACTAACTGCTTTTAAGAACGCAAACCCTAGCTGCTCAGTCCCAAGCTCCAGATCTTACTCATTACACTGGTCAAATGCAGTAGATTTAAATTATAGGCTATTGGATTACTTTGTAAGAGGTCTTTAAGGTAAATATTTTAATGCATCTATAAAATGATTTATTACTCTACCAGATAGTCTTATGCAAATGACTGCCTGGAACAATTAGTACAACCCTTTGGAAAGTAAACACAAGATAAATATTGTTCAAATATGTCAGACAAGGGTACTTGTTTTTATTTAATTAACTTTTTAAAATGAACTCCTAAAGAGGTTTTGATATAACTATTTTTCTCTCTTAATCATGCTTACTTTATTAATTGGCTCAGCAATTTCTTATAGATAATCTAGATTGTAAACTTAAAACAGCATAACCCTCATCTGGATGACCATACAGTGTGAATGACTGGTATGCAAATTAATCCATGCATTGAACCCCAACAATCATCTAGTGCTCTAGAACTAGTCAGCTCTCTGAAAATGTGCATGCGACCCTCTTGTTGGCCTTAAAGTGCACTCAATGCTAAATATGGATTCAGTAAGAACAAAAACAATGAATCTGCTACAGCGTTGATGATGGAGGGATGGGAGAGACAATAATATCATCATTTTCTAGGATTCTACAAAGTACTTTTACTTACATCATTTTATTTAACAGAATCCCCAAAAGTTGAAAAACTAGGTATTATTGCCAACCCTCTACCGCCTTTCCCTTTCTTGAAATAAAACTGTCTTATGTCATAGGACTCACCTAAAGTCACCAAACAACTACATGGAGGGGAGGGTGAATCCAGTTCTTCCACATACTAAATCTAGATTCTTTCCATTGTGTTTTACTGTATCTCACCAGGCAAATATTTGCAGAGTTACATGAACATTTCTATCCCACAGAGATTACACATTCTTGCTCTGGGGACTGAATCTAGCCTTCAGACCCCTCTTTTGTTTTGTCTGAAACGTTTCTGAATTTGAATTAGTTACTACTATTTTAAAAATGATAAGAGATTAAATCTGGAACTTCATTCATTTGCAAAATAGTTTTGGCAACAGTCAACTGAACTTAGTAGGGACTTCTCCCTTTAGAGTAGGCACATCAATGCCACAGACCTTACCACTCCTTACCACATTTCCCTGTACTGTGTTATCTGCTATTTTTCATCATAAAACCAGGTCTCTTTATTCATTTATATTACCTATCTGGTTCCTGACAGAAAGTAAATTGTCTGTGGGACTAAGCAGATCTCTACAGACACTGTTAGTAATTTTCCTCATCCAACTTGGACAGGGTAATCTTTATGCATCTTTCCAGCCCTGGTTCCCTACATTCGTTCAACAACCATTTTATCTCCATTTTCTTCATTAAAATTTTCCCCTAATGGAACAGACAGGCAGCTTTGAAACTGAAGATTTCTTCAGCTAAACATTCCCACAAATTTCCCTTGAGCTATACTTTGATAGTTGGAATTAGCCCTGTCTGAAATTGCTGGAATCATCCCCCTTGCCATTTTCAAGTCCATTTCAAAATATTTTGACTAACTCATTTTCCAACTCCCTCCATCTATGTCCTGCCAGAATGTACATTCTCTGACATCAGAAGATTCTGGTCTTGTTCATCACTAAAATCTTAGGACAAGGTACAGTGACTGACTGGTACATGGTAGGTGCTCAGCAAATATTTGTTTACTAAATGAAGAAGGTGAAAATGATAACTCATAAGGGATGTTACTGGAGCCCTCTCAGGGTGGTCTTTCAGATAGAGCTGCCTGCTGTGTGGTCTTCTATATGAACATAGTCCTCTCTGCTCAGCAATCTTTTAGGAAAAAATCCATTTCCTGGAAGCAGAAAAGGATCTAGCTCCAAAATGTGTTAACTTGGTTTACTGATACTCCTTCAAAATATCAGTTTTTTTATTGAAATAACATTTACAGAAAACCTAGCCTTTAAGTAAATAGAGTTATCTCTTTTAGGTTAACTAAACTTATTTGCTTAGACTTGAAATCTACACTGTTTTTTATTTGTTTGTTCGTTGATTTTTTTCACTGTGCCACGTACGAAATGGCTTTCAGCCCATCCAGCCTCTTTTCTTAGGGTCAGAAGTCTTTCATGTATGCCTCAGGGCTGCAGAAGAGCTTTGCTGTCAAGAACCACTTGGTTTTGCTTTATTTTAGCCTTTACTCACTAGCCAACAACTTATAAGAAAAAAAGAAAGTGTAGCAAAGGTACTTACATCTGGCTTCCAGTCACTTTCCAGGATGCCTCCTAAATGCTAACTGCCTGCAAACATTTTCCCTCTCTCTCTTCTCTTCTTTCTTTTTTCCTGTTCTAACTTACTATTTTAATCCTACCTTTTAAATTTAAAAATATATATAGAGAGTCCTTCTTGCTTTTCTCACCATGGGTTGCTTTAAAGGGTAGTAAGAAAGACTAAGACATAGGCTGTTTATCACTCAGATCTTGGACTCACCCTCTTACTCACCATTCTGTCCTGTACCACTTAAGCTACTGTAGACATAAAGGATTTTTTTTCTCTATCTTTTAAGAATGCTTCTGAACATTTAAAATGCATTTGAATGTGAGGTCTCTTAATTTCTTCCCTTTTTTGAAATAAATTGATTCTTCACTTTCCTTTTCATAAAATCACAGAATTTTAAGTTGGAAGAAACTTTAAAGACACCCTACTGCTCTCTTTGTTTTACAGATGAAGAAACTGAGACAAGACTCAAAGCGGTTAAGTGCAGAACCAGAATTAAAACCACCCAAACTTCTGACTCCTAGTCTAGTACTTTACTGTTGGAATTATTTCTTCTTTTTTACTAAGCTATGCTCCTTGTATTTTAGTTAAAAGATGATTTAAAACTACTTCTAATTCCCTGAGTGTAGGACTCTTTGTGCCATGGGAAGGGAGTACAAGTCTTCGGGAGGGAAGTCCTTACAGTAGAAGCACTGTTGTGTTCTAGGTAAACCTGTTTTTACTTTGCTTCATGTATCCATGCGGAGAGACCTCTGTTAGAATAAGAAAGCTACCCCTTCACTCACTTCTCCACCATCAAGAATGAGGGAAAAAATAAACTGGGTATGCACTGCTCAGCATCTGTCCACCTCCTGCCCTGCTTTTCCCACGTATTTTATAATCTCTCATGCTATATATTTCACAGTTCTCCTCTATCTGTGACTGTCTACTTTGAAATAAATATTCATGTGAAGGATAACAACATTGGAATAATTAGGCTATGAGTGGTGTGTTCTTGTGGGAAACAACGCAAGAGAAGCCACTTGATGGTACAATTCAGAGAAAAATAGGAGATTGGAAGGAGGCTGACTTGGGAGAGATTAATTCTCTTTTGGCGTGAAATCTTTCAGCCATCTGTCTTATTTTAATGTTGATAATCTCACACTTGGATGTTGATGCATGTACAATGAAGCTAGACACTATCAGTTCAGACAGATCATATCAAAGTATTTCTTATTTCTTACATACTTATCCATCTAATAGGAATTTGGTTCAATCTAAAATATTAACTTCAAAAAAGCCATGTTGATTTCCATCACCTTACACTTTAAAAAATTAAACCAAGAATTTAAAGAAAATTTCCTCTTTTATTTGATGTTAAGACTTGAGAAATTAGAAATGTTACTTGTTTTGATACACTGATTTTGTATCCTGACACTTTACAGTAGTTTTATCAGTTCTAGTAGGCTTTTTGAGAGTCAGTAGAGTTTTCTAGGTCTAGAATCATTTTGTCAGCAAAGAGAGAGGTTGACTTCTTCCTTTCTTATTTGGATGACTTTTATTTCTTTATCTTGCCTGATTGCTGTGGCTAGCACTTCTAATATTATGTTGAATAGGAGTGGTGAGAGTAAGCATCCTTTTCGTGTTCCAGTTATCAAGTGGACTGCATCTAGCTTTTGTCCATTCAGTATGATGTTGGTTGTGGGTTTGCAGGGCTCTTTAGATGCAGATGGCTCTTACTGTTTTGAGATATGTCCCTTGAAGTCTAGTTTGTTGAGGGTTTTTTATCATGAAGGGATGTTGGATTTCATTGAAAGCTTTTTCTGCATCTATTGAGATGATCATATGGTTTTTGCTTTTAACTTTGTCTATGTGGTGAATCAAATTTATTGATCTGCATATGTTGAACTAACCTTGCATCCCAGGAATGAAGTCTACTTAATCATGGTGTATTAGCTTTTTGATGTGCTGTTGCATTTGGTTTGCTAATTTATTTGAGGATTTTTGCATCTACGTTCATCAGGGATGTTGGCCTGTAGTTTTCTTTTTTTGTTGTGTCTTGGCCGGGTTTTGTTATCAGAGTGATGCTGGCTTCATAAAATGAGTTAGAGAGGAGTCCTTCTTCAATTTTTTGGAATATATTCAGTAGAATTGGGACCAGCTCTTCTTTGTATAGCTGGTATAATTTGGCTGTGAATCTATCTGGTCTGGGGTTTTTATGTTTTTATTACTGACAATTTCAGAACTTGATATTGATCTGTTCAGGGTTTTAATTTCTTTCTAATTCAATTTTGAGAGATTGCACGTTTCCAGAAATTTATCTTTTACCTCTAAATTGTCTAGTTTGTGTGCATAGAGATGTTCATATAGTCTTTGGACATCTTTTATATTTCTGTGGGATTGGTTGTAATGCCACCTTTGTTGTTTCTGATTGTGCTTATTTGAATCTCTCTTTTTCCCTTGTTAATCTGGTTAGTGGCCTATTGATCTTGTTTATCTTTTCAAAGAACAAACTTTTGGTTGCATTGATTCTTTGTATGCTTTTTTTGGTTCTCAATTTCATTTAGTTCTGCTCTGATTTTAGTTATTTTTTTCTTCTTCTAGCTTTGGGGTTATTTCGTTCTTGTTTTTCTAGTTCCCATAAGTGTGATGTTAGATTGTTAATTTGAGATCTTCCTAACTTTTTGAGATAGGTGTTTAGCACTATAAACTTTCTTTTTAACACTGCCTTTGCTGTATTCCAGAGATTAAGATAGGCTGTATCTCTGTTTTCATTTGTTTCAAAGAACTTTTGATTTCTGACTTAGTGTAATTGTTTACTCAAAAGTTGTTTAGGATTAAGTTGTTTAATTTCTATGTAATTGTTTGGTTTTGAGAAATCTTCTGGATATAGATTTCCATTTTTATTCCACCATGGTCCAAGAGTATGGTTGGTATGATTTCGACATTTTTTTTGTTTGTTTATTGAGACTTCTGCTTTCTGGCTGAGCATGTAGTTGATACTGGAGTATGTTCTGTGTGCACATGAGAAAACATGTGTATTCTGTGGTTGATGTGTGGAGTGCTCTGTAGATGTCTATTTGGTCCAACTGGTCAAGTGTCAAATGTAAGTCCAGAATTTGTTAATTTTCTGCCTCAATGATCTGTCTAATGTTGTCAGTGGGGTATTGAAGTTCCCTACTATTATTGTGTGTCTGTCTAAGTCTTTTCTTAGATCTATAAGTACTTGTTTTATGAATCTGCGTGCTCCAATATTGGGTGCGTATATATTTAGGATAGTTAAATCTTATTGTTGAACTCTTTATTATTATGTATTATTCTTGTCTATTTTTACTTTTTTAAAAAACCATTGGTTTAAAATCTGTTTTATCAGATATAAAAATAGTGACTCCTAATCTTTTTTGTTTTCCATTTGCATGGTAGATCATTTTCCAGCCATTTATTTTGAGCCTTTGTGTACCATTACATGTGAGATGGGTCTCTTGAAGAAAGCAGACAAATGAGTATTTTTTTAATCCAACTTGCCTTTTAAGTGGGGCATTTAGACCATTTACATTTAAGGTTAATATTGATTTGTGAGGTTTTGATCCTATCATGAGATGGTTAGCTGGTTGCTTTGTAGGTTCTATTGTGTGGTTGT
The DNA here is from genome assembly GCF_030222135.1 of Aotus nancymaae. Taxonomy (NCBI): domain Eukaryota; kingdom Metazoa; phylum Chordata; class Mammalia; order Primates; family Aotidae; genus Aotus; species Aotus nancymaae. Next base: position 3,522,308 of record NW_026988447.1, on the reverse strand, counting down.
TTTATAGGGCTGCTTTATAGGACTATGTACTTGGGTGTGGCTTTGCAGTATCAGGTATTGTTCTATTGTTTCCATGTTTAGAACTCCCTTAAGGATCACTTGTAAGACTGGTCTAGCGGTAACAAATTCCCTTAGTGTTTGCTTGTTTGGAAAATATTTTATTTGTCCTTTGCTTGTGAAGTTTAGTTTGGTGAGATATAAATTTCTTGATTAAAATTTCCTTTCTTTAAAAATGATGAAAATGGGCCTGTGATCTCCCATTGTTAGCCTAATGGAGTTCTCTTTTGTATGTGCTCTGACCTTTTTCTCTAGCTGCCTTTAATATTTTTAATTTCATGTTGACTTTGGACATCTGGTAATTATATGCCTTGGTGATTTTCATTTTGTATAGTATCTTGCATCTTTTCTCTGGATTTCTTGTAGCTGAAAGTCTACCCCTCTAGCAATTTTAGGGAAATTTTTCTTGAATTATTCCCTAAATTATGTTTTCTAGGTTGTTTACTTCTCTCCTTCTCTCTCAGGAATCCCACTAATTTGTAGATTTGGTTGCTTTATGTAATTTTAAATTTTATGAACACTTTGATCACTTTTTAATATCTTTTTCTTTACTTTTGTCTAACTGGGTTAGTTTAAAAGACCAGTATTTAAGCTCTGAAATTCTTTCTTCTGCTTGGTTATTAATATAGCTTTCAATTGTATTTTGAACTTCCTTAAATTAAGAAAGACATCCCCACAGTTGAGAGAGAAATATATTTAACTTAATAAAAATTTAAATGTGAAATTAATTTAAAACTCAACCACAAGATGATGCTTTGGGGAAATCTTTCATTTTATGTGTGTGTGTGCGTGTGTGTGTGTGTGTGTGTGTGTGTATGCTTCTGACTTCTGTAAATTCTAACTTGATGTTTTTATGCTTCCCATATGGATCATTGGAATATTGACTGCATCATTTTAAATATAATTTATGTTTCAAAAGCTAGAATAAAATAAGCTGCATTCTGTATATTCTTAGCTCTTGTTAAAATAAAAAATGGATTTTCTCAGGAGTGGATCTTTATCCTTTTACAGTTAGGCATTTCCTTTCGTATCTGTAATAGTAACACAAGGGGACATTCTTACTAAGCAAGTGAGGTTATGTTCTTCCAGCAATAGTTTTCAAAGAGAGAAACAGAATTAACAGAATTAAAATAGTGCAACAATCTACTAATAAGGAAGTATTGAAAAGAAATGTTCCATTTAATCTATTCCAGCCAACAATTATTATTCAGCAGTTGTTTATTTAAAGCTACTTTGTGACAGCCTGCATCAAATCCTGCTCTACATTCCCAATTATCTCCCCAGTAACGTCCTGGATATTTAATTGGTAAATAACACTTTTTGATTAGCCTAGGTTTTGTGAAACATGGAGAACAAAAGAGAAAGACATTAATTGTTCTATGTGCTTGTAGAGTTTTTTGGCTTTATTTTTATTTTGCATATCTTTAGATATGGATTGTCTTAGAAAGACCAAACACATGATGGTGGCAACCTCTCTCTTTAAACTGCCTGTACCATCCTTCCTCACAAGTTACAGAAAATTCTTTCATCTTGTTCTATCCTTCTGCAGTAGACTATACGCTCCCCTAGAGCAGGATTTTACTCTTTCTTGTTCATTACTGAGCATGACTGGCATATGGTAGATAATACAGTAAGTTGAGGGAATTAATAAACTGGGCATCATTGGAAGTCTCTCAGAACAATAATTCAGAATATAGTTTGCTGGTGATGTGAGCTGAACTCTGACTAGAGGGAGAACTGTGTTTATAGATGGAGGCTTCCCAAAAGAAATAAGCTCTTTTGCTGCCCAGAGAACAATATTTCTGTTTCAACAAGCTACTCTATAATACCAATCTCAGGTGAATTTCTTTGATATTTCGAAAGACTAATTGAACTACTAGTATTTTATTTAAAGCGAAAAGATAACAATACATGTGATAAATCCTAAATTCTATTAGAATAAATCATGAGACACTTGTGTTTTTCATGTCATAATTATTTGACACATGTTGGCATTGTTATCTATTCACACTGGAATATTATTTTAGTTGCAATATCAATTGTACTTGTAAGAGCAAAAATTGTACTTCTAAGAGTTAAGGAAATAAAACAACAAAACAAAGACAAAAAATTTAGTAAAAAGATTAATCTTCAATCAAGTTATAATACTTTTCTTTTAGTAATCTTTTTGTTTATTTTGTAGTCTACTTATTTTGTCCTTTCCCATAGCAAACAGCCTAGTAGCCTACTGGACTCCTCCTTCTTAATGACTGAAGCAGTGAGGAAGTAAAGGGAAGGGCATTTGACTGTAGACACCACCACCACTGGACAGTGAGAAAGTTGTGGAAAACATACATGGCTCATTTGGAGAGTATAAGTTTGAAAATAAAATCATGTCCCTAGAGTGTCCTCAGTCACTTAGACTTCCCTCAGGCTTCATGTAATAACAGAACGGAAATGAGTATGCATTGTGAATTGTGAGTATGATTTTTTTTTGCAATCATAAGAAAGCTTTGTTCGAGCTATACTATGGCAGAAATTTTCATTGCTTTCAGGCTTATATATTTGTAAATAAATGGAATAGCAAATCCACTCCCTAGAATTTGGTTCCTATGAAAGGGAAATAGCCTGAAGACCTCAAAACTTTATTACTGAGGGCTTTCTTATCATGTAATCCCAAGTACTTTAAGAAAAATTGAGACTTAATTAAAAAGAATGCCAAAGAGAACTCAAAGAACCCTAGAATGATTTCAGAATGTCCATGCCCACTAAAACTCTTGCCAATGATCAAAAGAACTCAAGTTTATCCAGAATTGTCTTCAGCCTTTTGTAGACCCATTTTTATAAGCCCTAAATTTTTTGGTGTTGATGTTGTTTAAAGCAGAAAGAAGCACCTACGTTAAATGTTGAATAAGGACTATTGGGGAAACAGAAGCAATATCTGATGCTCTGAGAGCAGAGAAGAAAGAGAAACAACAAACCCAGATAGAAAGGCTTTCAAAACATAGCAGGATGTAGTCAGCAGAATGAAGAGAAACAGCCTTATATGTATTTCAAGATACAGAAGTCATTAATGTCTTCAGCTTGAAAAATAATCGCTGTGCATATAATGATATATTTCAGTTATTAGTAAAATATATTGGGTAAAATATTCTTTTCTAGGAAAGGAGACTTCAGAAAAATTTTTGTTTTAGAATTATTTGTTTTGAAAGATTTCCTTTGGGAATGATTTAAGTAAGAATTAAAGTTGTGATGCTTAAAGAGAGAATCTTTCAGCTATTTGGTGGTAGAGTGATACAGTACAATGAGCACATGCTTTAGAATCAGGGAGCTTTGAGGTGTGTGATATTGAGTGAGTTTGATATTTTATTTTATTTTTCTCATCTGCAAAAGGGTCTTGATATGTCTACATAAAATGGGGTTGTAATGAAAATTGAATTAGTTAAATGATATATGCTAAATATTTGTCCCATAGAAGGAATTCAGTATGTGATGATCATGTTAGTGAAATTGCAAATTCCCCTTAATGGTAAGAAAATGATGCATTTTGAATTTTTTTTTTTGTCATAGACAGCATCATTCAAAGGGTGCAAGAATATCCTAGCTAGGAATCTGGCCTTATCCCTTCCCCTGTTCAATTTTAAGGATATTAATGATAAGACATTCAGATCATCAACTAATCGATAACAAATTTGGGGCAGTTAACCTTCTATGATAACTTTCATTAACCCTTGGCTCTTCTGAAAGATGAATGCTACATCAAATTAAGGCAAGGAAGGAATTAAGGGTGTTTGTTAAAGACAGTTCTTCATTTTTAAAAATAGGCATGTCAATGACAGCACTGTAAATCATGATAGTTGAAATGTAGAAAGACCAAGATGACTACTCCTTATTTGACATAGTTAATTTACACAAAATTATATTTTATGAACTTTCCAATATTCAGCTGTTTTTGATCTACAAAATGGTTAGTGCATATGGCTCAACATAATCATTACTAAAGCAAAGATAATTTATTCATTACCTTATTTTCTTTGTGCAAATGAGACAAGGAACACAAAGATGCATGGAGTTACATATCCTGTATTGTACATTTGTCAAATAGTTTCTGTATGGAAAATTACAGAAAAAATATTTTAGGGGAGAAAGTTGTCAATAGTATTTGCTGTCCTCATAAACTTGGTTTCATATTTAACAGTTGGCTTCTCCAAGTCAGGAGTAGCTTAAATCTGAACTCCATGCAATTCTTTAGCTTCAGAATAGATTAGTTTATGCTTCCTATTGATACTGAATGCATCTCCCAATTGCACTGAGTAGTCAGTTTGCTTACTTTATGTGTGAGTTTTTGACTTTCCTGGACCCTCAGAATTATTTCTGACCTGGGGTAATTTAGCAGATTAATGAGACTTTTATTGAATGTTACAAAAGTAGCTGAGTTACTGACTTAAAGATGATGAAAATTGCTTTTCCTTGAATACGTACTTGATTTTATTTTCACTTTGAAGATTGTCTTCTGGAAACATTAAGATACCTCAATGAATTTACTAACTAGATTTTGGTGGAGTAATAATGCAATTGATGAAGTTGCAATTAATGAAGTAACATTTTCTGATACCTTTGGAAACTAACCAGTAAGCCCCAAAGTTTATCTATGAAGATTTGCACCTTTCTATGAAGAAGTCATTTCATCTAAACAGAATCTCCTGCCTGCACTGGAAAATGGCAGAAATTCAACAACATTAGCTAAATTGTTTCATGCGGGTTGGTCTTTAGAATGTTTTAAACTGTAATAGAATTACTGAGTTGAAGGCAATTAACTGGATGTACTTCAAATATATTCTAACCAAATGCTATACCTAGCATTCTCTATAACTCTTTACAAAGCACCAAAAGAAAACTGTTGATGAATCTTAGTGCCATCAAAATAGCCCAACTAGAACAGTTCTAAAATGCTTCATATCTGTATAGTTTGTATCACCACAGAATGTGATGACTCAGATTGACGACTGAGAAAGTCATCACTATGGATACTGCCTCTTAAGTATTATTCCAGTGCTTCATATTTTCAAAGGAGAAAGTGAGGTGTTGGAATACTTTCTCTAGGTTTTTAAAGCCTATGCATCATGGAGGGAGGAATAGAACGTACGTTCCTCACATCTAAGACTCATGTGTTAGGAAAGAAGTTGAAGATTCAGATCCCTACACAAGTGCCACAGAGGTACACAGATGAGTGCAGATGGCACAAGATAAGAGAGGGAAGGCTGAGAACTGTGAAGAATATGAAAGCAAGTAGCTTTTTAAAGGGGACAGATACCACTTAGGTCCACTGATTGTTGTCACTATGAGAATGTGGTTCCAGTGAAGCCAGATACTGTGATATTTCAGACAAATTCAGATGTGTGGAATTGCACATGAAATAGTTACATGTTTAAATGTTGGTAACTAAAGTTATAATTTTAAGCCCTGTGGCTCAAATAAAACACATCTGTGGGTGCTTGGGAAGCAAACTCTGCATCAGATTCTGACATTCCTATGCATATATAAGTGCTATTAACAATAAAGAATGTTGAAATGCTGTCCTTCATCAATGCTTAATATATTAATATATTAATCAAAGAAAATTATTCAATTTAATATTCAAGTTAATCAAAGAAGATTTTTTTAGAAGAAACTAGGATATTCATCAACAGATAGTAGGTACATAGCTGCCCACTAGGTTGCTACAACACATTCATTATCATAAATTTATTATTATTATTATTATTTTGGAAACAAGGTGTGACTCCATCACCCAGGCCTGACTGCAACCTTGAAATCCTATGTTAAAGGGATTCTCCTGCCTCAGCCTCCTGACTAGCTGGAACTATAGATGTGTGCTACCATGCCACGTTAATTTAAAAAAAAATTTTTTTGTAGAGATAGGATTTCACTTTGTTGCCCAGGTTGGTCTCAAACTTCTGGGCTCAAGGAATACTCCTGCCTCAGCCTCCCAAAGTGCTGGGATTTCAGGTGTGAACTACTGTGCCTGGCCCATTATCATGAATATTTAAAAAGATAGATACATTTGCCACCTTTCTCTGGTTTATAAGTCAGTTTGTTTGGGAAAAAAATAAGATTTCCTGAGAGAGTTGTAAATTACTGGGAATGGAATATTAACAAAGGATGAAAGTTGTATTGAAAGGGTGATACTAGATACTGCAAATGCTGGGAGTAGAATGAAAGGACTTTTCAAGTTTCTTCTTAGCATCATGTTTTTTTATTAAACAAAAAATGAGTAGTAGTGATAGATATGGTAAAGAAGGGAAAATTAGAATCCTAGATTGTGGTCCTCAAATTAAAATACTGTGTTTAACAAAGTTGAAATGAAAATTTTATGTAATTTTAGCATGAGAAAAAAATGAAGAAATATATAGATTCTAGGAAATAATTTGTAGTTCCCTGACGGATAAGAAAAGGAATTTAGAGATTCGTGGAGTACAATTTGTCATTTCGCTACTCAGACAGTGCTCAGCATCTGTCCAGCAGATGAAGCAAAGGGCAAGGAATTGGGGTCCACTTCTATTTCCGGCATTGATACCCTGGGCCCTAGAAAAACAGTGTTACCCTGCAGCACTCAGGTCACCCCAGTGTTAAAAAAAGACCACGCATATCCTAAAGGAATTTTAGCCATGATTTTTGATGGCTATAAACCATTTGCAGGTTTTTAAAATTGAGGCTACCATAAAAGCAAGGAATGTGATTCTCTTTCTCCATAATTTACAGAATTAATGGAGAATTGCAATGGATAGCCAGCAATCAGTAGGTTCTAAAATATTCTTATTTGCATTTCAGTTCTGCTCATTCTGGAACCCATTGTGTTTCTTTCCAAGCAATGTTCTAAAACTTTTGCTTTGCATTTAATTTAAATAAAAAAGCAGCTCTAGGATGATTCATTGTTTAAACTGTGGTCTTCATACTCTCCCTTGGAAATTGAGGCAGCCATATACGTAAGGCTATAGTTAGGCAAAAAGATAATAATCTACACCTTAAAATCCAGGAGTCCGGCTATCAAACATGAATTATATAAAGTTCATTGTCCTTGTTTGTATTCTCTACAAGTTTTTCTTCGTTGACTTTGACTGAGACCCTAACTTTGTATTTGAGTCACAGTCTTACCTTTCTTCTTTAGAAAACTATAACATAGGTGAGGAATTTGAAGACAAACATTATAGATACAAAATATACTTATCTCTCTCTTACAGACTGATGCACAATATAGAAAATAATACTTTTTATTTTTACCTACTGCAATTACACACGTCATTAAATCAATTCCCAAATAAAAGTAAACATAAATAGTACACATTTAATAGAAGAAATCACTCTTTTATTACCTAATAAATAACTTGTAAGAAATTTGATGAGTTCATGTTGTTTACGGCAATGTATCATGTAACCTTCTTGGGAATTGGCTTCTGTGAGCACAACACTATCATAGTTCTCATCAATTCAATTACATTGAATTACAAGTGCATTTTGCATGCATATACATATATATATGTATGTGCCTGCACTGACTTTTAAAAAAGCGTTGAAGTAATATATCATTCAGAAGCTCTAGAATATAAAACATAGAAGATAGGAAGGATTATCTGCAAATGCTTAGATGAATTTTGTGTACTGAGCCCAATATAAGATATGTACCCTTCATGGATATTAGCATACTAGGAGAATCTTATTGGCAGAGGAAATAGATTTCTAAAACAAGTCTGCTTTGCAAATGGTCCCTCCCAAAGCAATTCCTACGGATACTGTACCTTCCGGAGGGGTTTGAGCTTGGTCTCCATTATGAAGTCATACTTGCAGAGCTCACAGCAGCGTGTATCTGAGCTCTTTATCCACTGGTGGAGGCAGGACTGGTGGACAAAGCGCAGTGTCCCAGTACAGCGGCAGGGTGTGATGAGGGGGCTCTCTTCATCCCCTTCGCAGTGACAGATTCTGCAGAAAGATACAGCAGCCAGTATGAGACCTCGCAGAGAAGGTTTCTTGCCTGTGTTATTTCTACCCTTGCTTATACCAGATATGGCAACCTAAGATTTAGAACACGTGGACATTTCACTCCAACTTTGATGCAGAACCAAATCTATGATCAATACAGACTGAGCATTCCTAATCTGAAAACCCTAAATCTGAAATGCTCCAAAATCCCAAATCCAAAACTTTTTGAGCACCAACATAATTCTGTGAGTGGAAAATTCCATTTAGTCAAAACATAGGTGCACAACACAAAGTTTATTCACCACCTCAAAGGGAAAATAAAATTATCTTCGGCTATGTGTACAAGGTACATATGACACATAAACGAATCCTGTGTTTAGACTTGGGTTGCATCCCCAAGATATCCCATTATGTATGTGCAAATATTGCCAAATCAAAAAAAAATCGCCAATCCAACGCACTTTTAGTCCTACCCAGGATATCTCATTACGTATATGCAAACATTCCCAAATCCCCACAACATTGAAATTGGAAACACTTCTAGCACCAATCCTTTTGGAGAATGGATACTCAATCTATATTAATTGACTTTTACTTGTATGGTCATTGCTGGATTCAAATCATGTAATAAGCTGTGCATTACACACTGGCATATCAACAATGCACTCATTTCATTCATACACGGAAGTCAATTTTAACAGCACCACTATCGTGCTATGTCCCCAACTTAATCTATTTAATGGGATACTCTCTATGGGCTTTCACATGTAAAAGTTATGAGTTTTAAGTATTCTAAGGAATATTATAGTTTGGTACTTTCCTGTGTTACTTTGATAATATAAGACCATGGCATATAATTTATTAAATATGGTATCTTACCAATGTGGAAAAATTCTGAAAAAAATTTAAGGTATAACAAAGGAATAAGGTTAATACAAGAAGTCTTAGCTTGAAAATATTACAGATATGTTCTTAAGAAGATGCATACCTATTTGGTCACAACGAATGGTCTAAACTGTCAATAATTAGCATTGTTTAAAAATGTTAATAAATACATCTGCCAGTGAAATAAGTTGAATTAGTTTCTGGAACTACTATGAATTCTAGTTTCACAGATTTTCGGTCTAAAATTATTTTATCGCATATTCAGATTTTAAAAACTAATTTATTTTTCTCTTTGGATGAGACAAGTCTCTCATAATGTTACCTGGTGAATTCATATCTCAGCCCTGGCTGGGCACGGTAGTTCACGCCTGTAATCCCAGCACTTTGGGAGGCCAAGGCAGGTGGATCACGAGGTCAAGAGATCGAGACCATCCTGGTCAACATGGCGAAACTCCGTCTCTACTAAAAATACAAAAAAATTAGCTGGGCATGGTGGCGCGTGCCTGTAATCCCAGCTACTCAGGAGGCTGGGGCAGGAGAATTGCCTCAACCCAGGAGGCAGAGGTTGCCGTGAGCCGAGATCGCACCATTGCACTCCAGCCTGGGTAACAAGAGCAAAACTCCGTCTCAAAAAGAAAAAAAAAAAAAAAAAAAAAAAAAAAATCTCAGCCCTTTAATAATCTGAAGGTTGTAACCAGCAGTTAGACATTACTAATACATTTCATTAGAAATGTTGCTTTAAATCTGTTAAACACATACACTCGTATGTTTACTGCAGCCCTATTCACCATAGTAAAGACATAGAATCAATCCAGGTGCCCATCAGTGGTGGACTGCATAAAGAAAATGTGGCACATTCCCTCGATGGAATACTATGCAGCTATAAAAAAAGAATGAAATCATGTCTCTTGCAGCAATATGGGTGAAGCTGGAGACCAGTATCCCAAGTGAATTAACACAGAAGCAGAAAACCAAATACTGCATGTTCTCACCTATAAGTAGGAGCTAAAGTGAGTACACAGGGACACAAAGATGGAAACAATACTGGAGATTGTTAAAGTGGGGGAGGGTGGTGGGAGGTAAAGGTTGAAAAACTATCTATGAGGTACTGTGTTCAAGACCTGGGTGATGGGAACATGAGAAGCTCAAACCTCAGCAACATGCAATACCCCCATGACAAACCTGCATAGCTGGCCCCTGAATCTAAAACATTTTACAAAATGCAACAGGAATGTTCAAGGTAACATTTAAACTTTAAAAATATCTACGGCCGGGCGCGGTGGCTCACGCCTGTAATCCCAGCACTTTGGGAGGCCGAGGTGTGTGGATCACGAGGTCAAGAGATCAAGACCATCTGGTCAACATGGTGAAACCCCGTCTCTACCAAAAATACAAAAAATTAGCTGGGCACGGTGGCGCGTGCCTGTAATCCCAGCTACTCAGGAGGCCGAGGCAGGAGAATTGCCTGAACCCAGGAGGCGGAGGTTGCGGTGAGCCGAGATCACGCCATTGCACTCCAGCCTGGGTAACAAGAGCGAAACTCCGTCTCGAAAAAAGAAAAAAAAAATCTACATAATTAATTTTTGAGTTGAGTCACAATGGCAGGCTGGAAGAATGTATGAATCATTGCACTGTTCTTTCCTTTAAAGTGTATAAAGTGTATATAGATATAGCTATAGAGGCTATCTCCCAGAGGAAATGAAATGACTGCTCACTCAGATAGTACAGAAAGATACAGAAACTGAAACCCAACACTCCCCCTGACCTCAGAGTGAGACAATATGACAGAGTACGCCAGGATTTTGAATGAATTTCTTAAGCAAAAATAAAGAGAGCAAAAAGGAACACTGCCATCTAAAGTTCCGAGGTGAGCGTGCGGGGATGAGAACACAGGGAAGGTCAATATCAATGTCTCCTTCCCCCTGAGCTGACTCAGGCAGTAGCCATGTTGGGTGTAGCACCATGTACAAAAGGCTAATGTGTTAAGGGGAAATTAAAAATTATCTGAATGCCTATTTTTAATATAAAAACCTGAAATATCTTCTCTCCAAACCTAGGCCTGAGGAACTGGACTTAACACTTTGTATTATGCTTGTTACCAAGTTAGTGTCATAGCATCGGTGCTCAGCAGATGTAAATTGAATAGAATTGAATTCAGTCAACAAAATACGACTTATTACAAAAGTAGCCAGTAAAAGTAAATAGGAGCTTCTCTAGCACGTAATTAAGTTGTAATATTTATTTTCGGAGCCACTAAAATCTAATGAATTATAGACAGTAAGAGTTTGATGTTTCTTAACTCCTTGAACATCTATCTCCTGCCTCCTCAAAAAGATAATCCCTTCAACCAGGGGTCAGCAAACTATGACCCAATTCTGTCCACTGAATGTAATCAATGAAGTCTTATGGGAACACAGCCTCACCCACTGGTTTGTGTATTGTTTAGAGCTGTGTTTGCAGAGTAACAGCAGAGTTGAGTAGTTGCTGCAGAGACATGTGGCTGCAGATACTAAAACATTTACTTTCTGGGACCCTTTCAAAAAATGTTCTCAGATCCCTGCCTTAAAGTACACCTGTGATGCTGAGTAAAGGCAATGTATGAATATTATCGACAATAATAAAAACAAATTTTACAAAATAAATCACCCTAACTTCTGCAATTGACAATAAAACTGAAGTAAAGGTTACATAGAGACACACACAATAAAAATGAAAACCCCACTTGGCCTGGAATTAGTTCTGGCTGCTTCCATGAACAAAATTTCTTATTTGAAAAGAAAAAGACCAAAAACTGCAGTTAATGCTATTGAATAAATTCATCACTAAAAAAAGATTGTGTCAAATGCTCTATAGGTACCAAAAAGATGTTGCAGCTCTGATGTTTTCACTGACATTGAAAAAGTAATTTATTCATAAGACGTAGTTGATTACTGAGCTCAAACTGACCTGGTCAGTTTACTATCGTCCAGCTTCTAATGTCTCATAAAGTCCTGTTTAAAAACATATGCTGAAACCACTACCTGAAGCACCACTAGCAACATCATTTTCTCATGAAATTAAGGTTATTTCTCACAGGGAAAATAAAAAGCTTGGTTCATTTTCATTCCCATTTCACATGATTTATTTTTACCTATTTTTAGCATTTTGAAATTTTTCCAAATTATCCGGCTCAAGTTGGACCCCAAGAGTCTTTGCAAACCATGTTGAGATTGTTCTAAATCAATGTAAAAGCTAAATATCAACCTCAAATATCTACTAGAAATAAAAAATAATGTGATAGTGCCATGAAAGGAAGAATCAAACAATTTCTAAATTGATACACTTCACACAAATCATAATTGCTGAATTATAAATGGAAAGACAGTAATGAAAACATAAGCACATTTTTTCCAGCAGAATAATTGTGTAGAGAAGGTGATTTCAATAAGGTAATAAAATTGCATTGTAAAATATTCATAATTTTGGTACATTTTTACCTGATGGGAAGTTGGGACTTGGGAATTGACTGACTGTATAAAATTATTGGTGATTCACACTGGTATCTGTCAGCTAGTGATAGCTACAAGCTGAATTCACAGATTTTACTGGCATTTTAGTATTTGACCAGTCTACTTGCAGTCTAATCTGTATATGTTGAGACCTTCACCATTTATGACTGAATAAACTCTTACTTTTACGTAATTTCTAGCTATCTGTGAATAGCAGATGACATAATGCTATGCAGCAAATTAAATTTTAGTTTTTTTTGTGTGTGGATGTGGTGTGTGTGTGTATGCTTCACATCTCTTACCTTAATGTTTGAGTTTTAAGAAGAGTAGGATTTTTTTTTTTTTTTGGTCTTACATAGCTTAAAATGGCCTTTAGTACTCCTTGACCCTTCCTTTGCCAAGGTTTCTTGGCTCTGCTAGAATCATATTTTTTTCTTCATACGTTTTTTAAAAAAACTAATCATTGAGTTTTTTAAACTCCCTGTCTTGGAATTGATGAAATTCAGTACAAAATTTAGAACTATTTGCATTACTCTACTGTAATCACCCCGACCTCCATAAACCTTTAATAAAGTCTGCTAAATTAAAAAAAAAATCATCTTTGTGAGGGCCATGGTGGTTATGCAACTCTGGAATTGTTAAAGTCTTTCACTCAATAGTCATTTCATTCATGCTTGTTTTCTTAGTTCTTGCTATATGCAAAGAAAACCATACACTTCAGTGTCTTTCATATCTTCTTCATTTTCATCCCCACAACCATTTCTCTAGCAGTTTTGAGTTGTCAACATATCCACAAAGTATCTTTAAGACTGTGTTCCTTCCATCAGGAAATCATTCTTATGCATTTATTTAGATCCTCTTAATATACTGCCACTCTTCAAGAACTCTATCACCAATCTATAAACCCAAATTACTTTACCTTCTTTTCATATGAGCTTGCACAATTGATTGTACCTTACCTATTCAGCCAAATTTTCCACGAATCTCTGACATACAACCACAGTAGCATGGTACAGAATTTAACAGCTAATAAGCTGTGGGTTTTGTCACAAATATGTTACTGCTGTGCTAAGATCTTGATTCCTGTCAGCTGAGAGGGCAGTTTTGAGGTCTTGGGTGTGAGTTGTCCATTCACCCTGGTTGACTTACAAATGTTATCATGTTCTGCATGTTGTAAAAAATGTTGAGAAACACTGGTGTGGCTACTGAAAATACAATCAGCATTCGATTTGTAGTTCTGCCCATCTATATGTGTTAAATTACTTAATCTCTGTGTTTCAAGTTCCTCATCAGTAAAATGGGAGAGTAGTGATCACTTAATAAGGATTAAATTATGTGATCAAGTGATAATTAATAATCACTTAATTGATCACTTAATTTAATTCTTAACAGTCTATGACAATTATTCTCCCATTTTACTGCATAACAGTTTACTAAAAGTAGTATTTTTAAAAAATTAATGGTCAGATGATTATTTCCTGGGTTTATTGCATTCTCTATATTAAACTCTGTCTCTGGAAATTTCCCCAAGTATGATCTTCATACCTTTGATATCTTCCCTATTTTAATAACACCTCATCTAAATTAAGACTCATCTAAATTTCAGAATCACATCCCTAATAAAACAGCCCCTAGTTTTTCCTTCCCTACAATGCTCTCTCCTATTTCTTGAGCTGTCATTGCTCTTAAAGAGTATACCACACAGATACAGTCTCTGCTGTTTGTTAACTGTTTCATTTACACAAGTTCTGGAATTATGAGCCGAATAAAATCATATTTAGTAATTTTGTGGGGGTAGGATCTTTTTGTGCTTTTGTATTAATATTTAGAGTAATTTAAGTTATGAAAACGTTAAAAAGTCAGGGTAAAGGTGGCAAAGCAGTAGACCATAATGGACTAGCTTTCATCTAAACATTTACAGAGCATACACCAAAAAAGCCAGCTTGGTCAGATGATGTGGGAATTCTCAGAAGCTGTTACCAATTACCAGTGTTTTGTTTATGTTTCCAGAAAATTCACTTATAGTGAAAGTGAGAAATGTGTGCTCCTTTTTGATACCATGAACATTTTAATTTGCATTGAGGAACTAAACTGAGGTGTAACAATTTTATACCCTATATGAGCAGCAGAGGAAGTCAAGCAAACTGATCTGCAGTAGAAAGGGGAAGCAACATACTTAAATAAACAGAGAAGAAGATGGACAGTGGTTAATATCATCCCTACCAACAGTTGTTTCCAGCTACTCTTATTAATATGGAGCCAGCACACATTTTTGGAATTAAAACAAAAAGGTGTTATAAGCCAGATTTCTAAGATTTCCTTAACAGAGATGAAGACAAATATCCTAAGCCATCATTCATCCTGAGATTTAAAATATCTTGAAAACACAAAAATACAATTATGACATGAAAATAAAAATATTTTACAAACAGATAATACTGTTTTTGTAATCCTAAGTTTCATCATTCTGAATATGTACTCTTTTTTACATCTGCAGACGAGTGACAGTTCTTCATACATATTTGATTTTGTTAAAACTGTTTTTGTTTTCTCAAAGGAATATTTTCAACTCAAAAAAGCTGCTACATAGCATGACTTCCTGAGTTTAATTTCATGCCCTAATTTGTCACCACCAACTTGGTCAAAACCTCAGATCATCTGCACAGAGCTGTGGGGAATGATCAACAACAAATACAATGACATGGCAACGTCCCCGGCTTTCCTAACTCTATCCCTGGAGCTGATCCAGAAGTCACAAGTAATCAGCCGCTTTTTTTTCCCCCACCAGACATCACACTGATAGAAAACAGTGGAGAAGAAGATAATGATCACCCTTGCTTAGTCAGTAATGGAAGCGGAGGAGGCCAAGTCTTATTTGAATTCATAGACATTGAATTCTGCAATGGTTGGGAAGATTCTATTGGAACTGCTTCTCTTGGGTGTCTCATCACCTCTGGAGATGGTTCGATGCCATCGATATGGGACTTTAAATTCTGCTTGGGACTGAGGATTCCCACTGAGATTCTACTCTCATCTAGCCTCATGGTTCAGCCTCATAGTGGGCTGGACCCTCTTTGAAGACTTTCTGAGAGGTCTCCATGGCTCCTGAAACACATTAGATTCCCCCATTCCCTCTATTGACATGTGTAGCCCTAGGAGTCCCAGTCAGTGTATCTAGCAATAGAATAGATCTTATTAAACTTAAGATTAGCTCAGACTGTCCAAATCAGGAGAAATCAAAAGCTAGATTGTATCTTTTAGGATGATCCCTTTCCTGTTAACTACTGCTTTACTGCCCCGTGGCTTACTCATTGGTTAGCTTAGAGGACGATCTATTTCTGTGCAAAGGAAATCAGTTTCCCTAGTGGCATGTATCTTTACAGATCCTACCTTATAATTTTGATGACTTACAGATAAGTAAACAGATAATATATATTGAATGAATATCCCAAGGTTATGATTTTCTCAACATTTGTATATGGCGTAAATATTCATTTTATATCAGCTTTGACATCTTTTTGGGTATATTTGTAAGACTGACAAAATTAGAGATATTTCTAAGCAAGTATCCTTAAAGTTATTAGGCTAAATTTTTTTTAGCTGCATGCATTGAAGTGAAAAGGCAAAACAAAGGGACAGATAATAAAAACGATTTGACTTTACTATGTAGATATAACCAAAGAAATATATGTGGTCAGATGCAGAAGAAGTCTTCTGTACATACATAATAACACAGCCATCAGAAAAATTACCCAGTTATAACCTTTTAGTCTTTTTCTTTTCTGCATGTGGCAGAAATTCTTAATTCAAACTGATTTTCTGATCTTTTTTTTTGTGATTGCTAAGTGTTGGAATGTTTATAAGCTCATCCTCAACCATGACTTCCTTCCAATTTTGTCCACTCATTAATCTTAGCTGGCTGAGCATTACATCAAAGAAAGTCTCAAGTTGCTATGGATAATTGACAAAGCAGGCACTTTATTTACAGATAACCAAAAATGCATTGTATTGGAAATACGCCTCTGCATATGAATTATTCTACAAAGGCAAGTAAGTGCAAAATACTGATGTTTTACAAATTTACAAAATTGAAGAATGATCAATTTTTATTTGTTTATTCACTCTTTCATTCATTTAGTCAACAAATAATTTTTTGCATATGTATATATGCAAGGTTTTATAAGGTCCTATGATAAATACAAAGATGAATTAGTCTCAGTCTTTTTCCCTTAAGGAATTTATACTATGATAGTTTATGCATTAGACAACTGCAAAACTAGACAGGATTCATTTAAAATGTGATGTGTGCTATGTCAAGTGCTGTTGTATGCAAAGGAGAGAAAGTTCATCTCAGATTGGGGGCCAGGGGAGGGTGGTTAAAGCCTAATGGAAGATGTGGCATGGGAATTGGAATTGAAGCCTGGGTAGAATTATGGCAGATGGAGAAGGACGTTGGTAGAATACATTAAGCATAGAAGATATTTTCACTCAATGCCTTTTCAGTCAACACTTAGAAGTAGGATTGATTGGGTAATTTGGTAACAGTATGTGGCCAAGTTTGAAAAGAGCATGAAAGTTCAAGTAGAATTGTAGTGAGATGTCATGCTGAAAAATAAAGATTATGCAGAGCCTTGTATTTTCCTCAGCCAGTGCCAACACACACACACACACACACACACACACACAAAAAAAAAAAAACTTTAATTGTATTTAGTTGAGTAGAAACCCACTAAATAATCTGAATAAAAAATTAAGATTACATCAAAAAAACAGGCAAAGGAGCTGAAAAGACATTTCTCTAAAGAAGACACCCAATGGTCAACAGCTATATAGAAAGGTGTTCAATATCACTAATCATCAGGGAAACGCAAATCAGAGCCACACTGAAATACCACCTCACACCCATTAGAATAGCTATTACCCAAACCCAAAAATCAAAAAATCTCCCAAAATCCCAAACAAGATAAATGCTCCTGTGGAGAAGTTGGAAACCTTGTACACTGTTAGGATTAAAAATGGTGCAACTGCTGTGGAAAACAGCCTGGAGGTTTTTCAAATAATTAAAAACAGAAATACCATATGAGTGAGCAATCCCACTTCTAAGTATCTGGAAGAATTGAAATCAGGACCTCAGATAGGCATCTGAACTCCCATGTTCATTGCAGCGTTATTGACAAGACTCAAGCTATGGAAACAACTTAAATGTCCATCAGCTTATCAATAGAGAAAGAAAATGAGGTATAAGCCAGGCAGAGTGGCTCATGCTTGTAAACCCAGCACTTTGAGGGGCTGAGGTGGGAGGATTGCTTGAGCTCAAAAGTTTGAGAGCAGCCTGGACAACACAGCAAGACCCTGTCTTCACTAAAAATTAAAAAAATAAATTAGTGGAATGTGGTGACATGTACCATAGTCCCAACTACTCGGGAGGCTAAGGCAGAAAGATTGACTAAGCCCAAGAGATTGCAGTTGCAGTGAGCTCCGATCATGCCACCTGCACTCTACCCTGGGCAACATAGTGGGACCCTGTCTCAAAATAATGTGGTTTATATACTTATACACAATGAAATATTATTCATCCTTAAATAAAGAAGGAAATCCTGCCATTTGCTACAGGATTGGATGTTCACTGGATGAACCTTGAGGAAATTATGCTGAGTGAAATAAACCAGTCACAGAGGATAAATATCACCTATCAAATACCACTTATATGAAGTGTATAAAATAGTCAAACAGAAAGAAACAGGGAGTAGAATAGTGGCTGCCAAAGGCTGGGGAGAGGGGAGAATGGGAAGTTGTTATTCAATGAGAGTAAGTTTTGATTACGCAAGATGATGATTCAGTTCTAGAGATCTGCTGTATAATACTGTGGCTATAGTTAACAGTAAATGCTGTACTCCACACTTAAAAATTTATTAGGAGGGTACATCTCTTGTTAAGTGTGTTTTTAACCACAGTTAAGATAAATAAATAAACTATCTGCCCATTTAAATAGCAAAGTAAGATTATTAGAAGGATTAATGTGGCATGTTAGATTAGAAAGAAAAGGGAGAGTCAGTAACAATGAGAACAGAAATTAGTGTCCTAGTGTGAGAATGGAATGGAAAAAGAGAACAGATATTTTATAAACTTAGAGTTGGTAGAATGTAGGCATCAATTTGGGAAAAGGAAAGGGATGAGCTATGGAGGAAGAGAACAAAGGATGGACCAAGCTGACTTCACGCTTTTGATTAAGCTCCTGGGGACAGAGGCTCATGAGTCGTCTATGTGCAGGGCCTCTGAACATTTGTCTGTCCCGACACTTACCACCTGTAAATAATGGTGCTCATAATTTGATTTTTGACTTAGTGACTCAGTATGGAGACAGTAGTCTTGAAAATGATAAGGAAATAGATCCACACTTTCTCAGAGCTGCTACTCTGTTGGGTTTGAGATCGTTCAACGAATAATCATATTTAAAGATATTTTTCAAAATAGCAGTAAAATGACAAATACATAATTTATTTGGTTGGTGCAAAAGTAATAGCAGTTTTGCCATTACTTTAGCACCAATCTAATAAAATGTGACTCTTTCCTCTTAGCTTACTTTAACTTTTTTTTATTTTATAAATTTTTTAATGTTTTAAACGTTTTGACTCTTTTATTATAACACTTAGCTTAAAACAGAAATACACTGTTTTGCTGTTCAAAAGATTTACTTTCTTTCTATTCTTATTTTATAAGCTTTTTCTATTTAAAAAATTTTTAGCCAGGCAAGGTGGCTAACGCCTGTAATCCTAGCACTTTGGGAGGCCAAGGCAGGCAGATTGCTTGAGGTCAGGAGTTTGAGATCAGTCTGGTCTACACGGTGAAACCCTGTTTCTACTACAAATACAAAAAATTAGCTGGGCATGGTGGCAGGCGCCTGTATTCCCAGCTACTTGGGAGGCTGAGGAGAATCGCTTGAACCCTGGACACAGAGGTTGCAGTGAGCTGAGATCGCACCACTTCACTCCAGCCTGAGCAACAGAGCAAGACTTTGTCTCAACACGCACACGCACACACACACACACACACGCACACACACATTTAATTTTACTTTTTAAACTTTTAGAAACAAAGACAAAAACATACACATTAGCCTAGGCCTACATATATATGCAGTCTGTCCTTGATCAAAAAACACATACATGCACACACAATATGTACATCTACACACAAGCATACACATATGTGCATACTTAGTATATCAAATAAGATTTTTAAAAGAAGATCAGCAAATACCGATGCTCACCTCCTTTGTTTTACTTTGTGATTTTGCTGTCTTTGCACAGATTTGTTGGGTTCCTTTTCCCTAAAGCACCTATTCCTATCTCCATGCAGAATGAACACACTTTATTACCACGGATTGTTATATTATCTGTCTTCTCTACTTCCGTGGTTTCCATACTTTACTATGGATCAGTCTCACAGAGAGGGTCAGTTAAAACCTAGATGTCTAGGTTCCACTCCCAGCATTTCTGATTCAATAGGTCTGGATTGGGGTCTCGTAATTTGCTTGTTTAAAAACCTGTGAGGTGATTTTGATGCTAATAGTACAGGGACTCAGAGACCCATGAGTTTAGGGCTTCCCCCTGCCCTCCCTGCAAAGTGTCGTTTGAAAATGAATTACAATCTTCCATACCAATGAGAAATTTGAGGTTATTCCAAAATGAAGGCTGTTAAAAGTGACCGAATTTTCTATTTCCAACAATAAGTGTGTCAAGCTTGAGAACCACTGTCCAATATTTTAGATGGCTTCAGGAGCTGAAGGAAAATAACTTTGTACCAGTTGCTAGCCCCCAGGCTTCTTTTCTGGTGTGTCTAAATTATAAGAGATACTGTCAAGTAGACCTCCTCTTCCATATGCATTTTTTGCTATATATATACATACACACACACACACATATCTATTTATATATACATATATAAATTTACACACACATACACACACACAAATCTTCTGGGCATCAATTTGTTCACCTCAGATTAGGCTAAAAATCAGTGGTTCTCAGCTTTCGGTTGCTCATTAAAATGATCTGGCATGCTTCTAAAAATGTACCCATGCTGAAGTGCCACTTCCAAAGCAATCTGGATGGAGTCCTGGCAGCATTAAAAAAACAACAATTTTGGGTCGGGTGTGGTGGCTCATGCTTGTAATCCCAGCATTTTGGGAGGCCGAGGCTGGCAGATCTTGAGGTCAGGAGATCGAGACCAGTCTGGCTAACATGGTGAAACCCCGTCTCAGCTGGGCGTGGTGGTGGATGCCTGTAGTCCCAGCTACTGGGATGGCTGAGGTAGGAGAATTGCCTGAATCTGGAAGGCGGAGGTTGCAGTGAGCGGAGATCGCTCTACTGCATTCCAGCCTGGGGGAGAGAATGAGACTCTGTCTCAAAAAAAAAAAAAAAAAAATTCCCAGGTGAGTCTAACAAGCAGCCTAGGTTGAGAACCCCTTGGTGAGATGATCTCTCAGGGCTTTTCTAGCTCTAACTGGTGGGATTTTGAGACTTTGGAATGCTGATTGGAACAATGAGTCCTCAGATGTGCGGGGCATTTTGATAATACATATGGCTTCTATTTCATTCTGGTTATGATTATTTTTTCCTTATTCCTCTTTTATTTTCTCCATTGTGGCCATCTTACTGTGTGGCAAAACATTTTAATTTGATTACACCCCCAGAGAGTCATGATCTAATTTAGATAAAAAGTTTGTAAAATAAAGACATCAGGATTTGTTAAAGTGGGCCTCAGAGGGGCCAAATAAGAACAAGCCGGTAAAAATCAGGCAGAACATGGAGAGGTTTTGATTGGCATTTGTTGGGCAACCTTGAGGGAGAGAAGAAAGTTCTCAGTTTAATGTCTGCAGTAAAATTCATCGCCAAACACAGACACTTCTGAATTACGGCATCTTCAGTTCTGCATAAACCTGAAAGTGAATGAAGGAGAACTAACATACTCCTGGAGTCCTTGTATCTGTCAGAGGTGGGAAGGAGAATACTGTGCTGTGTTTAGGGCTGTCAGAGTGCTAAGAGCAAAAGACAGCGTGCTGAGGTTGCTGCACAGGCATTTCAATTTCTGAACCAAATTAGATACTGATATTTAAATTTACCTATTTAAATACCAACTGCAGAAGATCTGAAATAAATATATAGCTACTCTGCAATGTTTACAGGGAAGATGAGAACCTAACTGTGGTAATTAGAAATGGAGAAAATGTTCAAGCTATATATAAATTCTCAGTTATATATCCTTATTTGGTAGCAACAAATACTGTACTTAATATTCATGTTTATACACACAATGTTTATTTTCTGTTTGCATAAACATAAAGGGGATCTAAATTTAATGCACATACAATAGTTTTAAAAATGAATTGTATGAGTGAGAAAAGAGAAGGTTTTGCTTTCTTACAATAGAGGAGTTTCATATTGCTAAACAGATATAAATTCATTAAAGTAAGTATATAGTTTAATATGACTAATTCTGAACACATATTGTTCCTAAATTAAGAAGTAGATAAACTCTATCTAATTAATAATCCTTCCTCTTCAATATTTTGCACTTTGATATGATTGGATATTCAGCAAACTAGAAATTATCAAGGAAAAGGTAAATGTAGCACACTATGGCCTCATAACATGTAAATATTGACCTATATGTCAGAAAATTTCTGAGATTAGAAAATTCCTGGTTGATATTCAAATCTGCTTTAATATGGTTTTTTTAAGCAAGGAAATATCTATTCTTTTGTTTCTATCTAAAGGCACAACTTGTTAAATAATTGGCCTTCAGAATACATGCTATTTCCAAAAATTGGAGTGACCTGTTTAGCTAAATTAGAAAGTAATCAATCAATCCATTTGGTTTTGGTCATGTAAGATAATTTGCCAGTCAAGATAATCAGTATTATTGATGATACTGCCATTTCCTCCCTGGAAAGATTATCTCCGAAACTGAAAAGAGTCAGAAAAAAAAAATCCTGCTAAGAACAAGACCTATCTTTAAAATATACAAAGAAAAGATAAAATTCTGTTTCTATGATTTTTTCAAGTTATTTTTATAAGTTTTGTATGTGTGTGTGTCAGTATCTTAATTCATTTTTTTATCCATTCAAAATATAAATTACTCAGCCAAAATGCTGTATAATACTGAACATTTATAAAAAATGTGTTTATAAACATTTTTCTTCTCTTTGTTAGAGAAATGCTTGTTCTGTAAAACTCAGTAGCATAGGGTATATCTGAATAGCTACTGACACTGCATTGATTAAAATTATTCATAAAAAAATTAGTTTGAAAACATTGAATTATACTAGTAATGTATTCATTTGCAAAGCACATATCATTTTTCTCATTTTATAATCCTATAAATAGAGGGCCATTTTACCTTTTTCAAGTCTAACCACTCCAAGTAGAGAGAAGAGTTGGAAGCAAGACCTCCTGATTCTATGTTGAGTACTCCCAAGTAACTCAGCCTCGGCAGGTTACCAACAAAGTTCCCACCTATATTTCCTACCAACTCAGATTTTATTAAAATCAACGGGAGAATGGTTGCTATTAGTTTCAACAAGACTCAGCAAAACAAAGGCAAAAGCATAAGATAATAAATCTGTGAACTTTCTTAAGAGTGTGTTACCTCTTAGAAGTGAATGCTTCATTACGTTTCTTACTGTAACCTTTCTCACCTCAATATTGAAGAAAGAACAGCTTATCTTTTACCTGTGGAACAGACTTTGACAATAGAATGCCAGTCTCATTTGTGTACAGAAAAAATAATAGGGAAAAGTAACAGAATAAGTAACAAAAGCTGAAAAAAATCTATTACTGAGTGAATATAAATCCAGGACCAACAGGTAGAAAATATGAATTCAACTGATTAAATATTAGATATTAAATATTAAATGTGACAAAGAACTTTCTCACAATTAGAGACTCTGAAAAGAAAGAGGCTGCCCCAGGAAATACTATGTTCAAGGATGTGATAGATGATAACGTGTACTTCTGTTCCAAGGGTTTTCAAAGAGCCAATGGGAAAGTGACCTAGACAATGGGTGACTTTGTGAACTCAGTCTTCCCAAAGACTAATAGCTGTCTGAAAGATTAAGGTAAAGGGAAGTGCATTTTTTTTTCTCTAAATAAATGCTGAGAGGAAAAACTACTCACTAAAATGTTATTTTCCTCAAACATCTTATGTATAATGCACATTTTTCTTAGTTATTAAATTTCAGGTTCATCTGAAGATATACACATGAAACTGGAAAAATAGGAAATATAAATGTTTTATATTTCCCTAGATTCAAGCTGCCTTGCTTGGTTGTATCTGCATTTCAATGATGTACTGCAGAGGTAAATTATACTTCCTGCAGTCTATGGCTTCCATAAACTCTTAGTTACTAACCTCGACAGGGCTTTCAACAGTGCTTATCTATCTTACTATGTTTAGCATTGGTGGACTTAGCAAAAAACATACAGAATGCCCAGCCTAGTTAAATTTGAATTTCAGATAAACCATGAATACTTCTTTAGCATGAGTACATCCCAATGAAAAATTCTTTGTTGTTTGTTTGAAATTTCACTGGATGCTTGATCTCGCAACCAATTCCCTTACTCTGAACAGATGACCTCAAAAGGCCATCAAATGGAAACTTCAAAACTCTATAGATCTGCATATATCCACATTTATCATTTTACCTTTTACTTTGATTGCAAAAAAAGTCATGCCTGTTTTCCCTGCCATGGTCAATCTTTTCACTTTAGGTCCTATACCTTCCTACCTTCTCTGTGGGAAGTTAATAAAGAACTGATCCTCTTAATTTTCCAAATCTTCAACTGCTCTGTCTTTCATTCAAGGGTCCCTTAAATTAAAAACCAGAACACAAATGGTCCCTGAATTTACCTCTTCCTCCACTTTTTATACTCTCTCTTTTTTTGTCAGTCTCCTCAGTTTCTTTCTGCCTTTTTGGCTGTTCTGTTCCTTCCCTCCACTGGCTTCTTTTACCCTCCCAGTGAATATCAAATGTTGCTATTCACTAGGTTCTTCAAGACCACATCTCAGTTTACAGAATTCCCATGGGGGATCTTGACAATCACACCTACCTACTCAAGACTTCCTGATCTTCATCTACAGTCAAGTCTCTCCTCTGAACTCTAGACCTTGCCTATATCTGCCTCCTGAATAACTCTTTTTGGATATTTGTCCTGCACCTCAAACTACCACGTCCACAACTGAACTCATCCTCCCTTTTAAAATCTCTTTCTCAGACAATGTTTGCTCTCTACAGTAAATGGTGCGGTAATCTAACCAGTGTTTTGAATCAGAAACTTGAGAACCAATTATATATATGTAATGTGTAATCAAATCTTGCTTTAGTTTCAAAATATTAAACAAATTCATCCACTTCTTTTTATTCTCATAGCCACTGTCTCTTCTGCCCTGGGATACAGCCATGGCTTTCTAATGGGTTTCCTTTGTCCTTCCCTCACCAATCTATTTTCCAACAGCAGCCTAAGCGATTTTCCAAAATACAAATCTGATAGTGTCATCCTTTTGCTTAAAAGGCCTACAGAGACTTTCTTTTTGTTGTTAGAACAAAGTCCAAACCAGTATGTTTGGTTTCCCCCACCTTCGCTTCCCGGCTGTCTACAGGGCTACGCTGAAATCCCTGTATACCGTATCTCACTCACCTCTGGGCGTTCAGACATGCCGCATCCTTTTTCTGGAACAGGTTACCCCTTCTCTTCGCTTGACTTACTCTTACTTCTCCTTTGGATTTCTCCCTAGTTACTACTTCCTCAGGGAAATGCTCTAATAGATACAAGTTTCTCCTTTAGCTTCATTCACAGATTTTTTCGTTTTTACATTTGCCTGTCTAATTACTTGCCTTAGCAACTGAAACGTAAGCTGATAAAGGATGACACCATTACTGTCTATTTCCAGCTTCTAAGACACTGTCTTGACACAGAACAAATTCCCAATAAAAAATTATTTGCTATATAAATGGATAAATAAATGAATACACAGATATGATGACAGAGCTAGAGATGTTCATTTTAGGCACAATTTCTTCATTAAAAATGAGAATATGTATGACATATAGGAAAGCTATAGCATAATGTTACAAAGTATATCCTCAAACTCACCATCCAACCCAAGCTGAAGCTAGAACATTACCAGGAGTTATCAGTTATCTTTGGGCTCTTCCATTGATGGAATTCAATGTTCCTTGCTTGTTTTACCCTGTAACACCCAATTCCCATTATTGTCTCCATGGTTTCTGCAAGTCTCCTCTCTTAGCATTCATTGATTAGGAAGCTGTCCCAAAAGGTCTGCTTGAGCACTGCCCTGAATTGCTCTAAGTATTGTGGAGGGCACAAAACAGAGGTAAGACAGGACAGGGAACAGACAGTCTGGCCAGAAGTATGCTCAAGGAACTTATTCTGTAGGGAAAAGAGAACTAACACACATGAAAGTAGAGAATATATGATCTGACTAGAAGGATTATAAGCTTTCCAAGAGAGAAAAGATTACTGTGGACCAGACTAGCTTAGAAAACCTTTATAAAGGAGGATAAAAATGAAGTGAATATTGAAGCGTGCCCAAATACGAGCATTTGGAGAGGAGGAGTAAGACATTTCACAGGGGAAGAACTACATTTGGTGGTGGTATAGTTGAGCATTACTGTTTTGTTTCATTTATTTTTCTTGCTCGTAATTCTTTTTCCACTTCTTCTGGTACTACTGCAGTTCTTTTTGCTGTTGAAATTTCCTTTTCCCAGTTCATAAGATTTGGAGGGGTTGCCGATGGCTGCATTTTAAATCCAGCCTTCCCATCCAAGGACTTGGTCCACGTGCAATACCCCATGCTCCTGGTGACAGTGATTGACGGAAAGATGGGCATGTGACCTAAGGCAGGCTAATTATATGCCTTCCCTGAGATTTCATGTATAAGTGTTTGAAAAGAACATTTCTCTTTTCTGTTAGGCTGCTGCTGATAAAATACAAGCCTGAAGCTACCTCTGGCCAGACTATCCGTTCCCTCTTCTATATACAGGAAGTTTGTCTGCATTTGGAGGAAATGACTCCTCACAGAGAAGGAGAGTGAGCAAGAGAACCACATTGTTTCTGGAGTTCCCGAAGCCATCTGTATACTTTTGCTATTCATGTGGTTAATATACCTCTGTCTTGTTTAAGCTCATTTGAATTGATTTCTGTTGATTTTATCTCATTAGAAAAGTCTTAACAAAACAGGTAGTGGGCTAAAGAGTGGATGTGGTGGAGATGGAAAGTGTAGGAAAGGACTGGAATAGAACACTGGGATTGAGAACGAAAGCACAGAGCAGATGCCAATATCTGGAGGAAGAAATGACAGTACTTTGTTGGAGATTGGATGCAACCAATATGGAAGGAATAAGATCAAAAATGGAAAATCCAGGAAATCTGTGGACTCACTGATAGAAATGGAAGTAGTTGAAATGAGGAAGTGGATTTGAATGCAAGCAACAACTAAACCACAACATTTGAGTTCCTGGTAGAGGTGGGACTTTGCCAGCCTATGGTTTTGGTGACACACCCCATGCTGTATTGGTGTAACTGTGAAGTACAGGAATGTAACATAGTCATGCTTTGTGCCAGCATTCAAGGGAATATGATCCAAAAAAACCATAGACACTTGGCTTTTCAAATTTAGATTTTTTTCTCTCTTCTCTTCCTATCTAAAGCGTGGGAATGATTTGTAGTATAGAATGGCATTTCTCAAAATGTGGTTTCTGCATCAGAAGCTTTAGTATCACCTGGGAACATTTTAAAAATACAAGTTCATGAACCTAACCCCAGAGTAAGGGCGTCAGAAACTCTAAGGGTGGGTCCAGGAATCTGCGTTTTAACAAGCCCTTTAGTTGACACTGATGTTCACTAAAGTTTTAGAACTGCTGGTGTAGAGTATTCTTTACATGTTGGCCCTACAGCAGGTGAGGCAATCCAACATATAGTGCTATGATTTTGCATCCTAAGCAGTATTCTCTCAGAAAGTACATTTTCCCTAAAGCTATTCATTCAAAAACTATAGGTTGAGAGTGTGCTAGCTGCCAGGCATTTTTCCAGATACTTTGGATATTGCAGTGAACAAATTTGACACAGTTAATCACAATAATGCCTATATTTTAGCAATTAAAATTATCCTGTGGAAGTGACTGCCAGGGAACCTGCGTGTTGGTTAGCAGGTCAGGAGCCATTTCCTAAACAAATGGCATTTAAACTGAGAAAGAATTGGAATTTGTCTGGAGAAGAGTTGAGGAGGTAAGGTAAAGCCATTCTAGGTCCTGAAAGGGGTAGGGCCTGAACACTCACAGGGAATGGAAAACAGACCAGCATGAAAAGGTCACGGTTAATGACGGGTGGTGGACCGAGAGAGGCAGATCTGATAGAGCCATCAACAGGGACTTGTAAATATTAAAGATTTTGCACCTTTCACTGAAGGAAATTTACAAGCCATGAAAAAGTTTCAATCATGGGCTAACATGATCTGATTCATGTTTGTTTGCCTTTTTAAGTAAATGCAATTTTTTTTTTTTAATTTTTAAAGCAAAGACTTTTCCACCGTACTGTGGAGATAACTGTGCGTATAATAGTATGATGAGTTAAATTCCCTATGAGGTATAATGGGCTGATAGAGATACTTTCTCTAAATAAGGCTGTGATGAAAGAGGGAAAAAGAATAGAGCATGTATGTGGGGACCATATGCCAGGAACAGAAAAGGAAGAAGGCTTAAGAGCTTCTTCCTTTTTGTGGTTGTGGCTGAGACTGCTCCAGCTATGCGTGTCTGAGAGTGCAAGTTCACAGGCAATTGCTGCTTCTCTCAGGGGTCACTGTTCTGCCTACACAGAAGACCCTGGTGCTCAGGCTCTGTCCATTTCTAGAGATCATAGGTATCTTTTTTCCTACCCCCAGTCTTTTGCATGGATTTAATTAACTTTCCACACATCGCTGCTACCTCCTTGAGAATGATTCCCAAATCTCTATGTCTTCCCTGGCCTTGAATAGATTTCTCAGTGTTTAATATCTTTAGTACCCTGTGCTAATACGTTGTGTTAAAAAATGCACACATGCCATTGTTTAGTGTCAGGCTGTGTGTAGTTCACTAATTAGTGAAAAATTGTACGCACCCAACTCTGACTGCTCTTCTGCATTTCAATAACATGTCTCACTGTCTGCTGGACAGCTGACCCTGGAATGTCACTGAAACCACAAATAGCTTGCCTGTAATTGAACTCACTGTGTCTTTCCTAAATTAACTTGCCTCTGTCCTCTTCTGCCTTCGTCCATTAATATCAGCATTTACTGTTTTCTCAAGTTCCAAGATTTGGAGTCATTCTTGACTCCTCTATCTTATGCTCTTATCAAATCCAAACTCTGA
The DNA here is from genome assembly GCF_030222135.1 of Aotus nancymaae. Taxonomy (NCBI): domain Eukaryota; kingdom Metazoa; phylum Chordata; class Mammalia; order Primates; family Aotidae; genus Aotus; species Aotus nancymaae. The sequence goes on along the minus strand of NW_026988447.1, from coordinate 3,493,496 downwards.
GATTGTCTCTATTCCCCTGGTGGAATGCTAATTTTCCATTTGTTCTTTCCTTTCCTATCCATTATTATCCTAGTATTTTACACAACATACAGGGTACTTCCATTTCCTAAATCTAGATTCCTTTATCAGAGACATTGGTGACTGCACTATAGATGTGACTTCCTTAAGCCTATTTTATTTAGAAAAGGTCTTTCTGTATTTTTTTTGCCCTCGAACCTTTCTTATTCTTAAAGGAATATTACGTAGAACCCCACTATATAAGAGACATAATCATGAAAGTGTTCTGGCTGAAGTTGGGCTGAGGGAAGCACAGTCTCTTGACCTGCCTCAGCTTTGGAGGCAGCCTCTTTGGAACTCAAGAGGTCCATTGAGGGAGTTTGAAAGCAAGGATTTACAGAATAAATAGTTCTGAATATGTATGTTTTCTTCAAAATGTCTTTTTAAAAGAATTATTTTTTATCAGTTTATGTAAACCTTCCAATCCAGTCATGTAAGTTCATGTAAAATTGGTAAATACAAGTGTCAGTATCCAATCCCTGTTGTGCTAATGGTATTTCCCCTGCCTTGAGTTCTAATGTAAATTCTACTTTTCTCAGCTCCACTCCCTCCTCTTCTTAAAGGGTTTCTAGATCATCCCAGATCTCAGCAAATTTTCTTACTTCAAATCCTGAAGTATTCCTCTTCTTACATTCATCCTGTACTGTCTTACGGACTTTTTTTTTTTTCTGGGTATGTGTTCAATCTCTGCCACTTAGACCATAAGCCACTTAAGAGAAGAATCAAGTCTTTTGTGACTTTGTATCCTCAGCCTCTAGTATAATATGCTGCCTGCAGCATTTGCTTAGTATTTTGATGGTAATCTCTAGCAGGAAATACTACCTATAGGCTCATCTATCTCACTTTCATTAGTAGCAGTTTAAGCTAAATATCCTGTCTTTGGAAATATTTCTCAAGAACAGTGCTTTTAAGTTAGGAGAACCAGTCACTATGACTTTAATTGCAAGCATTATTTTTCTCTCCAATTACCATTAAGCCTACAACTAGCTTCTTTGACTGTCTTTCATTAGATTACGTTAGAAGCTAGATTTGGGAAATGACAACAGATGGTTGCAAGTGGGAAATTCTCCATTCAGACTAGAAAGAGTGGTTTAGTCCATCCCCTAAGTTCTCAGAAAAGATACACATAAATCATAATCAAAAGATTACAAGAAATTGACATTTATATATAAATTAAATGGTGACAGTTTCTTTGTAAATCCCCCTTAAGTCCCGTAGCATGCTTCACACGGCCCTGTGCAGTCTATCCCTCACCACTTCTCCATCCTTCTCTCTACCACACAACCACCCTACTCACCACATCCCAGCTACAGTAGCAAGCTTTATATTCCCTGCATTGCCAAGCTCCTTCCCTCCTCCTGCTTCCTGCCGGTGGCTGCCTCTGCCTGGATGGTCTTCCCTGCTTCTCTCCTGATCAATTCCTGTCATCCTTGGAGCCTTAGCCCGCTTGTCACTTACTTAGTTTTTATCTCATCCCCCACAATAGGTTAAGCTTCCTTGTTATGTTCTTCCATAGTTCTTTTCGTGATTATAATTATATATCAACTGTGAATTAATTTGTTTTTGGTCTGTGTTCTACATGAGATTATAAGCCGTAAGATGTCAGAGACTACACAAATCTTATGCACTGTAATATTTTGTCTAGAATGAAGTCCAATGCATAATAGATGCTTGAATACATAAATGAATGAGGATTTTATGAATGGCTATCCTATAAAACTTTCAGAGAAACAAACCATTCTTATATTATTCACACGCAGAGTTTAATTCTCCTTCCCACTCCTGCCCTGAATGGACATCAGCAGCCTTCTCTGGGTCATGCAATTCACATGATATGCATACATATTTTATGAAGTAACTTCTGTTTTTATAAAAACAAACCAAAACATACCAAATATTGCACAGTGAAAATCTTCATTTGCTCTTACACAGAATCTAAACAGCTTAAATAATTGGAACTAAAATGAAAATGTGAAAATACATTGTTTTGTTTGCAATTGTTTCATTTATGCACACTAGCATGGATAGTCCCATAATTCTTTTTATATAAGGTTATTTTGAAAATGTATGCTGTTGGGTTAAAAAGAGCAAGAAAGCTGTCTCATGGCTAAAAATATCCACATGTTGAAACCTTTCAGTATATGTTTAGTTAACGTGGTCCCATTCCCTAAAGGCTCTTGCAACCCCACCGATATGTCCCTGACCTGTTTCTCTGTCCTTTGAGTCTTCAGTTACCCTGCTGAGTCAGACAATTGGAGAACAAATTAAAGCCAACTGCAGAGAAGATTATTTTCTGATAGAAAAATCTGCCCTTAAAGAATGCAAGCCTTGAATATCTGTCAGGATGCCAGCAGTTCATCCGATTTGCATTGAAAAGTCTAACATTTCACACAGTCTCACTCTTAATTCCCCCTCTATTATTGTCCTAACTAGAATGAGTGTAAGACTCAACTGAGTCAGCCCCTTTTCCAGGATAAATCATTATTCAATGAAAAGGAAGGGAATATCTAATTGTACTTGGTAACAGCTTTCGAACCCATGTTTATATCTGCATTATTATTTTCGTACCCACCTTTTCTCCTTTTATCATGTTATATCCAATTAGGAAAAGAATGTTGTTAATAAATGTTAAGTTTTGAGGGTAGGTGTCAAACACACACCTAACTCACAGCAACAAGAACTATATTTGGATGACATCAAGCCTTTCTCTAGAGTAACTGACCTGCATACTTCTAAATTATCAGACCCATCGTCACAGGTGGCAGGAGGCTTCTGAACAGGGTTATTCACCTGGAGCCCTGCGTCATTCATGTCCTTGCCACCTTCTGCAACGGCCAGTATTTCAGTGCTGGAATCTGTTTCTGAGAATTTCTTCTTTATTATTTCATTTTTCCTAAGGCTTTGCAAGAGCTGAGGATCTCTGTGGTGATATCTACCTTTGTTCTTCTCCTGATTTCTTGAGGGGCTCTTAATTTCGGAGGATCCTTGAGTCAGAGGAGTGTTGCATTCTTGGTACCTGGTACCTTTTCCTCTGCGGAGATTTAAAGAGCAACTCTCACCTTCGATCGGCTCTTGTGACTCTTTACCTTTGGGTCCCAGATCAACAAGCTCAATTCCATTAGGAGTGGAAGACCCAGCTACGTTTTCACACAGCTTGTTATTATTTCTCCTCCTTCTCCTTGACAGTCTGAATTTAACCTGGGCTCTTCTTTTTGCCTGAATCCAGTGACTCTCATCTGAGGAAGATGAATCTGAAGAATCTGTGTAAAGCTCCCTCCACCTGGGGCTTGAGATTTGGAGGTGAAAGTCATTTCTTCTCCCTCTTATTTGTTCTTCTGCAGCATGCTCATATCTCTCAGAGGCCTTTCTCCTCCTCCTAGGTCTTTGTTTAACTGGTTTCTTACCAGACTCCTTCCTAGCAGGGCTCAGCACCATGACAGGGGTGCAACACTCAAATGACTCTTCTGACATGTCATGCAAGATGGCAGATCTAGACAGAGCAGTAGGCAAAGGATGGGGAATGGGAATGGAGAGGAAAGCCATGGAAAAACAGAGAGAGAGAGAATGATGAAAATGATAGTATGGACCAGAAGTAGATAAAGGTCAATTGAAGAAAATGAACTAAATGAAAAAAAAATAGCTAGTATAAATTGCCTATGGACCATGTGAAGCAGAAGGAAGAGCCACACATTCTCAGAATAAAAAGCAAGAATATAAAATACTGATCCAAAGAATATTGATTAAGATAATTTGTTCAGCACTTACCTACAGATGTCCTGAGTAGATGGACAGACAGACAACCTTGATTGGCTCCTGGGAGCTGTCCCTGTGGTTGGGCTGCTTGCCTGGAGAAACAAGTTAGATAATTTGGCATCTTGATTAAGGTAATACATGGTTGATATCTTGCTTTTTTTCCACATATTTAAAAAATTACAACAAACGTGGCTGCTGGTCATGTTGCTCACAATGCAGAACAGAGAATATAGGAAGTTAGAGGTTCGTTTTGCAAAAGTAAAACTTATTTGAGGAACCTGGAACAGCTGAAATGTTGTACTGTTTTGCTGTTTCTTCACTTACGAGAGAGGAAGATGATTCCACAAGTTTCTATTCTATTTACTGTAATCATTTGAGTGGAATAGCTCAATTTGCTTTGGAAACAAATAAATAATACTTGGAGATCCTATGATATAAGGACTAAAGCACTATAATGTTACAGGATAATAACAGTCTGAGAAGTCGAATCAAGTAGCCATTGGGCTGCTAGATACTTCCTGGAGCTGACATCAAGGCCCCATGGGATAAGATATTTGAAAATACGTTGCAATATTTAAAAGTCTGAAGTAATTGCTATTAAAATTTCATTAGTAAACTAATAAAATACATCCCTTGTAACACTATTGAACTTCCATATCTTTTAACCCTATGACTGTATTGTCTGAGAATAAGAAAGCCTGAAACATCAGATTATTAGCATAAAGTTGAGTGCATTTCACTAAAGTCCTACCTTACAAACACAATATGTTCTTCACTCTATTTGACTTTAACCTGTTCTGTTTAATAGAGATTATGATGATAAATAAAAAAACTAGAATGTAGGGACAGTTTTCTATGTTCCAGTCATTTTGCTGCAGCTTTATCTACTGTCTCTTTAATCCTACAATAATCTCACAAGTGGAAAGTGATAATAACTAACAGTTTTGAGTGAATAATACATGCTTATCACTGATCTAAGCCATTTCCATATATTCATTTATTAATACAATAAATCTATGTAGTAAATACTACAATTATGTACAAGCTGCAGTTGAGGAAACTGAGAAATTGGGGCTGCTTCTCACTAATAGTGGTAAGATGAGATCTGGACCAGGTATCTGGCTCCACTATCTGTTCTCATATCTGCCACCAGTACAACTTGTCCGCATTTACACTGGATGAAACCAAGGAAATCTTGGGTCCAGATTCAGGCCTGTTTAACTGCATAGATGAAATGCACAATTTTGTCACCAAGAAAATAACAGTAAAAGTAGAAAGATCACCCCAAATTTCACAGTCATTCTAAAATTTCTTATATTAAAGATATATAATGATGATTCTGAAATCCAGAGGAAGAGGAACAAATTCTAACTCAAGAGATCAGATAATATTTTAAGAGAGTGTATGGCAGAATAAATAATGTTCCCCCAAAAGATCTCCATATCCTAATCTTTTATGGCAAAAGGGACTTCACAGATGTGAATAAGTTAACTAACTTGAGTTGAGGAGATTTATGTGAATTATACTGAAAAACCCAATGTAATCATTAGGATTCTTATGAGAAGGAGGCAGTAGAGTTAAGGTCAGAGAGAGAAGATGAAGAATATGAATAGAGGTAAGAAAGGAGGGAAGATGTTATATTGATGGCTTTCAAGGTGAAAATAGGCAGATCCTGAGGAAGGTGGCACGGGGAAGCTTAAAAAGGCTAGAAAATGAGTTCTCGAGCTTCCAGAAGGAATTCAGCCCTACTAACAAGTTGATTTTAGCTCAGTTGATCTATTTGGTTCCTAACCTCTAGAATTATAAGATGACGAAGCCCCAGGGAAATGAAGATGCAGTCTGTTGGGTCCCAGGTCAGGATGCATTCTGGTAGTGGCTCTGCTCTCAAAATGGTGCCATTTTGCAGCAGGTTAGGTCCCAGGAGGTAGGGGGGGACCCCATGACACTAATTATATAAAATTAATATGGAAGTAGTGATCCAGCTAATCTTAAAAAGCAGATAGGAATTATTTAAAAAATTAAAAGGCCAGGTGTGGTGGTTCACACCTCTAATCCCAGCACTTTGGGAGGCCGAGGTGGGTGAATCACCTGAGGTCAGGAGTTCAAGACCAGGCTGACCAACATGGAGAAACCCTGTCTTTATTAAAAATAGAAAAAAATTATCCAGGTGTGATAGCCCATGCCTGTAATCCCAGCTACTCAGGAGGTTGAGGCAGAAGAATCGCTTGAACCCAGGAGGCAGAGGTTGTGGTGAGCTGAGATTGCGCCACTGCACACCAGCCTGGGTAACAAGAGCAAAACCCTGTCTCAAAAAAAAAAAAAAAAAAAAGATTAAAAATATTCCAGGTAGAAGAAACCATTTGTTAAGAGACCTAAAGACTCCGCCCAAAAACTCTTGGAACTGATACAGAGATTCAGTAAGTTTGCAGGATACAAATCAACATAGAAAAAGCAATAGTGTTTCTAAACCCTGGTGAAACAAAGTAGATGAGAAATAAATCAAAAAAGAAATCCCATTTAGCAGCAAACACACACAAAAAAAACCCAGTTAAAGATAAATTTAACTAAGAAGGTGAAAGATCTCTAAAATGAAAATCATAAAACAGTAATGAAAGAAATTGAAGAGGAATCAAAAAAAAAAAAAAAATGAAAGGTTCTGTGTTCATGGAATGGAAGAATTGATGTTGTTGAAATGATTAAACTATCCAAAGCAATCTACAGTTTCAATGCAAACGTTACCAAAATATCAAGGAAATTATTTGAAGAAAGAAAAAACAATCCCCAAATTCACACAGAGCCACAAAAGAGCCCAAATAACCAAAGCAATATTGAGCAAAAAGAACTAAGCTAGAGGCATCACACTACTTGACTTCCAAATGTACTACAAATTCATAGTAATCAAAAGAGCATGGCATTGGTGCAAAAACAGACACACAGACCCATGGAACACAACGGGGAATTCAGAAATTCATCCATATATTTAAAGCCAACTGATTTTCAACAAAAATGCCAAGAACTTACACTGGAAAAAGTACATTCTCTTTAGCAAATGATGCTTAGTAAATTGGATATCCATGTGTAGAAGAATGAAACTAGACTCCTACCTGTCACCACATATAAAAATCAACTAAAAATGAATTAAAGACTTAAATGCAGACCCAAAACTAAAAAGACTATTAGAAAACATGGAGAAATTGCTTCAGTACATTGATCTAGAAAAGATTTTATGGGTAAGGCTTCAAAGGCACAGACAACAAAAAGCAAAATGACAAATGAGACTACATCAAACTAAAAAGCAAAGTTTTCTCCTTGCTTGTGCAAAGGATTATTTCCTCTGCCCAACAAAGAAAACAATCAACATAGTGAAGAGACAGCTTGTAGAATGGGAGAAAATATTTGCAAACATCCAATGAGGGACTAATATACAGAATATATAAGGAACCCAAACAGCTTAACAGCAATAATAATAATCTGATTATAAAATAGGAAAATGATTTGAATAGATATTTCTCAAAACAAGACATACACATGGCCAACACATATATGACAGTGTTCAATATCACTATAATTACAGAATTGCAAATCAAAGCCACAGTGAGATATCATCTCACTCTCCTTAGGATATCTATTATCAAAAATACAAAAAATGGTCATGGCGGTGCCTGTCTCTAGTCCCAGCTACTTAGGAGTATGTGGTGTAGGCCTGCTGGAGCCTAGGTGTTTGAAGCTAGCCTGGGCAACATAGTGAGACCCTTGTAAAATTCACCAGAATTTGTGAGGATGAAAAAAAATGGAAACTCTTGTATACTACTGGTGGAAATGTAATTTAGTATAGCCAGTATGGAAAACAGTAGGGAAATTGCTTAAAAATCTAAAAATAGTACTACCATATGATCCAGCAATCCCAATATGCTGGGAATTTATTCAAAGAAGAGGAAAAGGTTCATGAAAGAGATATGTGAACCCCTATGATTATTGTAGCATTATTAACAATAAAGACTCAATCTAAATGCTCATCAACAGATGAATGGATAAATAAAATGTGACATATATGCACAATAGAATTCTGTTTACCCATAGAAAAGGAACAAAATCATGTCATTTGCAGCAACAGAGATGAGCCTGGGAGACAGCAGGTTAAATAAAATAAGTCAGGCACAGAGGTAACTATTGCATTTTCTCACTCCTATGTGGGAGTTAAAAAATTTGGCTCATGGAAGTAGAAATTAGAATTGTGGTTTTTGGGGACTGGCAATGATCGAGTGCAGAGACAAGGAAAAGTTAGGTTACAGATAAAAAATTACAGCCAGATAAGAGGAAGACGTTTTAGTGGTTTATAACACCGTAGAGTGAATATAATTAACAATAGCTTATTGCGTAGTTTCAAAAAGCTAGAAGAGATATTGAATGTTTCCCACACAAAAATAATAGATGTTTGAGGTGATGGATTGATAATTATCCCAGTTTGATCACTATAAATTGTATACATATGATGAAATATCACTCTGTATTCCTAAATATGTAAATTATTACACATTAACTAAAAATAGGAATTTTTAAAAACTCGCTCCTTTCAAGTTTTTTAAAGATTAACTTAATCTCTGCATCCTTTGAACAGATATATAGCTAATTTTTTAAAAAACCTAAGAACATCTGTTCTCTAAGCAGTATATAACATTGCTAAATTATACATTCATTATTCTATGTATGGCCATAGAGTGTAATAAAGAACTCTGTATATAGCAGGCACTGGGTAAAGATCATCTGTGAAGTCTGCTACTTGCCCTTTTTGAAAGAAATTAATGCAGCCTAAGTGTCCTGAAATCACTGATGATGTTATTATGTATGTGAACCACAGGATGATGAGCGTCATAATGGATACCTATGGCTATGAAGCTGTGCAAAGATGTCAAAATAGACATTATAGTAATAAAAGAAATTTCATAAATCCACAGGTCTGAACAAATGTATGTTTTACAATAGGAATATGATGTATCACTGAATAGTAACACAGCATATTCAAAACACACAGCTTTCCTTTGAAGAGTGTTTCTGTCCACCATGACACTGAATCAGATAGCGTTTATATCTATAGCCCTTAAGTATTTTGAAGGGAATAGAAAACATTCCTTGTTGCCAAAGAATATTCAAAGAGGTCATATCCGATATTCATTTGTACATGCTCCGTTTGCTGGTGGACTACCGTAGCAGATGCCATGCCTGTATCCTCGGCCCTCTTCTGAGTTCGCCTGAATGCTGACTGCTTCCCACGTCAATGCCTGTGCCTATCTGCTTCTCTGCCCTTGGTCTTTCATAGTTCCATGTGCTTTTGCTTCGCTGCACACAGGCACGACCTGCAAGTGTGGCATAAGTTAGTACACCTGGGGACAACTCTTGGACTGGAGTCAGCGGATGGATGTTCTAGCCTCCTCACTCTTCAGAGGGGTGGTTCTGGGAAATTCCGAGGTAACTTCCAGAGTTTCTCAAAGGTCTCAAGCTGGATGGAGGCCTAGTTTCCCTCATCTCGATCGTGTCTTATCATTTCCCTTTCTCTGTCTTACTTTTCACATGCACTGCTGTCCTTTATGGGATCACTTCCTAGTCAAACTGTCTGCACTCAACTAAAACAGCATCAAAGTTAACACTGGGACTTAGTTAACCAGCTGCCTCTTGTTGTGGAACAGAGTTAAAATAGAATGAATTCTAGTTTGTTTCACTTTTGATTCATTTGCTCTGCAAACAAAAATTAAAGGTTTATTACACAATAGATACTATGGTATACTCTGGAAATAAAGAAACAGATGGCACCCCAAGCGGGCTTCTTGTTTAGTGGACAGATTTAAATGAAATGGCAATTTTAATACAGACTGGTATAACCTGATAGTGCCCAATCATGGGGTTCTGATGAAGAAAGGACGTCTAATGTAGACTAGAACAGGGATTTAATGTCAGCTTCCCAGAGGAGACGCCTGTACAGCACAAGGTGAGTGTGAGTCAAGTGGGGGATGGCAGTCCCAAGGACAAGGATGTGTAGAACAGAGTAGAGAGAACATGTCTTGGTATGGGAACCACAGAAAGTTTTGTAGTGACTGGGAGAAAGGTGTTGAGCGAAGTAAGAAGTGGAACGTAGTTAAGATGAAAAAGTAGGTGAAGGTTTTGGATGTTACGTTGACATGTGGGATTGCATCTTCAAAAGAATGAAAAGTTATTGCAAGTATTCAGCAGCAAATAGAACTGATCAAATCTGGGCACTAGAAAGCTCACTTTGGCAGCTGAGAATTGGCAGATTCAGGACTGGCTGAAAGCAAAGAGCAGAGTTACGATTCTATATAGCCAGGATGCAGTGAGGATGGAGAAAGGGATAGTTTGACCAATTGAATCCTAACAGGTTGTTTTTATTTTAAAATATGATAAAAAACCATTTGAAACATCAACAGAAAAAGTGACATGGGGGTAAAGAGCCAGGAAAATTATTTAATAAAACTCAGTAGGATCCAGAAATCAGGTTACTGTTACCAGACATCTAAATGTAGTATGACTCAAGAAATTAACAGAATATGCACATGGCACAGGGAAAGACACTTTCTCTGAGGAATGGACCTGCGGCACAGGACCTGGATGTTAGGATCCTTAAAAGCTGCTCCAGTGACTGTAACATCCATCCAGAGTTAGGAACCACAGGTTTAGGTTAAAGGACACCCTATCCTACTTAGAATTTTGTATTAGATTTTTTTCCTGAGATTTCAGTGAATGAGTATTTGGAAAGCTTGATTTTTTTTTTAAAAAAGAAAACTGTATTTTCTAAATTAGCAATTTTTGCTTTATGTATCTATAAGAGATCTTGGAGTTCTGGCCATAATTTTACTACACTCTATAGAGAAAGGAGACAGAAGGTATGACTGAAGGAACATTTGCCGTGTACAGGAAGACTTGCTCTCTGTTTACTACCACTTGCTGTTGAAGAGCAGGACAGGAAGAGAAGAACACAGGGTGAAATTCCACTGCCTTTATTCTCCATTTGTCCATGCTGGGTTGAATGTGGTTTGTAGAGAAGGGTATGAGGAAGACTCACCAGGATACTCCCCGGGGAAAACGAAGAGCATGGCTCTTGTTCTTCTCTTCCTGGGATGACTATGTGGCTTTCAGGCTAGTTTCTCAGCTAGTGTGGGTAGTGCTTAATGTGGCACCTGTGTTTAAGGGTAGCGGTGACTGAGGCAGATGGACCTGAGATAGTTCCCGCCCCCTCTCCCCACAGCTTGATGTGGGGTTAGGAAATCCAGATATCTTCTTGTGCCTTCCTGGGTTGTAGAAAAAGCAGCAGAGATTATTTACCTGGGGAAGTAACCAGGGGTCACTAGAGTCAATGTTAATGTGCCTTTGTAACAGAAAGCCACAGAAAACACTACCCAGCCAAGACACTTGGCATTGTCAGTGACAGGTGAAATGGGTTGGAAGGCCAGGGCCTGGCTTGACTCTCACAACACAGTTGGCCACCAGGTCTGCCAGCCAGGAGCACCCTAGCAACAGTTCTGGAAAAATCTTGGAGGGTAGAACTCTAAACAGAAGTCACTGTTCCAGTATATCAGAAAATGGAAGGGGAATGGGAAGAAATTCTGAAAAGCTGAATGTGATTAGCTTCTAAACTGGTAGAAGCAGACCTTTTGAAAAAAAAAAAATCAAACATTTCCCACATCCACAGTAATAGGATTTCAGTAAGAAAATACTGAGATCACTTTTAGAAAATCACATGCTTTTCTTCCTTATATTGTGCAAAATGTACCACACTACCCACTGAGGGTAATGTAAGACTCCTGAGTAACTCTACGTAGCAAACATCTGCACTGTGGGCTGATTAAAACATTTAGATGTTGGAGAAAGTTATCTTGATGCTGAGTCTATAATTTTAAATGTTCAGGCCAGACAGCTAAATGTAGAAAAGAGTGGCATGGCAAGTCATCTAATGCTCCTTTTGGCAGACCGGAATTTGAAAGGAACTGAACATCTCAAATAGGGAAAGCCAAGTCTTCCTTTGGCAATTCACACCCTTAGGGGAGTGGCTTAGAGCAAGGCTAGACCCTTTTAGCAGGTCAAATAGAGAAGATGTAACTAATAATGCAGAATCTAGCCTGTCTTGAGACGCCCTAGAAAGCCAGTAAGTGGAGCTACACTGATGTGCAGAGGCCAAGCCCACAAGGAGACATTTCCTGTTGAAACGTTCAGTTAGAAACAGAGTTGGAATAATGACTGTCATCAGGGAGGGCAAGGCAGGAAATCTGGTTTGAAGTACCAGCCCATGTGACCTCCCATTTTTCAACAGAAATTGCCATCCATTCCTAGTAATACAGACAAGATCCAAGAGAAGCTTTGTCAGCAGTACAGACCGAAGCACTGGGATCAGGAGATGAAAAGGCTAGTTCTGAGCAAGGACCATCCCCTGGGTAATGACTAGGGACTATTACGCAAAGGAGGTGAGAACTCAGGCTTCCTAGTAAAATGTGGGCATTCTGGCAGCTAGAGAAACAGATTCAGGCAGTTGTCTCTGGTACCCTGGGTCACATCTTCTAGTCCATTTCTCACATCGGCTGCAGCACTGGTGAAGTTCTTTATAAGTGCCAACTAATGTTACGGTGACAGTGTACTACATCGTATGAGTGCCACTTGCCTCTACTTTTCATTCCTGATTCCATGAGAATCTACTTGTCTTGCACAAGCCTTAATGGGAGGGAGTTCACACCTCTAGGGACAACCTTTAGTAATAACGGGTTCTGAGAGCTTGTGGATAAGAGATCCATTTCATTGACTTGCAGGTGGAAAATTCTGAGAGATACTTTGGATATTTCTTAAGAGTCCCTCTGGAGTCAACTAACTTCATTAGTTACAATGGAAGTAACTAATTACTAAACTCATTACTAATTTTATTAGCATCTTCAAAATGCATCCTTAAATTAACTTTTTTCCCATCCTTGTATCATTTTCCCTATCCCTTCATTTATAATCCGCAGGTGACCTCCTAAGTCCCCGATCTACATCAACATTCTTGTCACAAGTAGTGCTTTGAGGAGAACCCAAACTGGAGAGGCAGTTGGTACCAGAAATAGTGCCAAAAAGCAGACCCACAAGATAGAATTTAGGAGCTGGGTCACTCCTGGACAGATATACCATGCTGTTGGTGAATGGGGTGGTGATAACGCCTAGTGAACTGTAACATTGCAATTACTGGATTGGATGAGGTGAAAGAAAGTGGGTGGGGAAGCATGCAGAAGCCCACGAATTTGTATGGGAAGCCCATGATAATTATAAGGCTATGCAGTTGTTACCAGTTCCAAGGCTTTTGTTAACTGCCTTGGAAACGTCTATGAAAGAGAATGGCAAGTTCAGCTGAGCCAACTATCAACCGAGAACACTCCGTGAAATCCTGTGTACAAGTGTACCCCCAAGTGGAGAGGTGCTATTCCCAGGCAATCCTCAACCAAGAAGGGTCAGGAGTTGGAGGATAAATGCACCAACACCCATTCCTTCAAGTGGTCAATTCCTGGGACTGTCTTTCTGCTCAGTCAAGCCTCGTTGCCACATCAGTGACCACTGTATTACACCCTTTTGTTGACTTCTCCTCCTTTACTGTCTCACTGCTTTTTCTGTCTCACTGCTGCTGCCTAGAAAACACTTCCCAAATAAACTACTTGTAAAAGTTCTCGTCCCAGGTTCTGCTTCTGTGAGCAAATAAACTCAGACACTAGAGGATTAGGGTGAGATTGGATTCTCAGGTCCACGGGGCAGGGCTTATGCTGCACATTTGGAAGACACATTGGTTGACTGTTGCCATCACACCTAGTGGCCTGGACTACTGCTGTGCTCTTGCGGCTTTATGCATTCCCCATCACCTGAGTGCCCTGGTTGCAGGTCTAGGGTCCAGCCTCAGTCTCAATGCAAACAGATCAAGTTCTAGAACCTCGCCCTTCTTTCAATTCAATGCAATTAGTTGTTGAGAAACAGGAAACCATTATTCCCACAATTCTCATTGTCTTCAACTTTTCTCCTTTTTTATCTGTACTTAACATCTCAGAGATCTGAGATTTATTCTCTGAAGTTACAGCCCCAGTCATTTCCTTTCCTTTGTCAAAAGGCTTCAGTGGTTTCTTGTTATCTAACAAATTAAATACAAAAAGACCAGTTTGGGATTTTAGAGCCTCTATATTTGGGATCCCATCTACTTTTCTGGTATTAACTTCAGCCATTCTTTTAAATTCCAGTGTTCCAACAAAACCTAGCTCATTTTCTATTCCCAGACATATCCATACTTCTATTTTTATGCCTTTACTCTATAGAGAAAACAGTAAAAGCATAGTCTTGGAATTTCCCTCAAGGTCCAGTTATTGTCCCTAGCTTTATATACACCCATTTTTCTTTAACTCCATGAGTCCTTTTTAACTTCTCTTATGGTATTAATCTTGCACTAGCATTTATTTTATCATCTGTATTACTGTCTAACAATTTCCAAACTGCCACAATGTTTTATAGTTAATCTTCTTTTGTGCTTCAATACCACATCGAGATAAAAAGGCCACAGTCATACTAATTTTGGAAATCTTCCTAGTGTCTTGTGTATAGCAGGTAGCTAATAAAGAATTGTGTGATTGAGTGGAGCATGGTAACAGTAGAAGTGAGTTGAACTGAACTTGGTAATAGTTGAATCAAGTTGAACTGACCTTGGTAAATCCTATTCTGATGGCAGTAGAGATAGAGGTGACAATCACATCATACTAAACAAAAAAGAAAGGCCTCCACTCTCCTCTGTGGAAGTGCCAATTCTACACTGTAACAAAATAAATGAACTCAGGCCAGAGTTTTATATAAGTCTTGAAACTCTTTCTTTGGACCCCAGAGTCAAAAAAACATATCAAATGAAAGTTGTATCTTCTGCTCTCTTTGTAAAACATGAATTTCTATTTAGGAAATACCGTAATTTTGTTGTGTGGAGAAGAGTATGTCCTTTAACATTTTTAAAGCTGGAAGGGTCTGTTTAAAAAGAAAACACTGTAATTGAGGATAAAATGAATTAATGTCTTTTAAATGCATGGCCCTATTCAGCAGCAATGTATTGTTTTAATTTGCTAGTTGGTACATTACGAGAGCTTGGTAATTTGTTCATCCCTTTAATAGGTGTAAGATTGAAATGGGGCTGGGAAGGAAAAAATAACAATTGGCTGGATGAGCAGAATAATATGTTCTTTGAAATGAAGCATTCTTTGTAATGGATGTTTATTTCAGATGATTACATTGTACAGTGCATTCAAATGGGAAAAACAAACAGGAGGCCAGCTGCACTAATTTTATCAAAGTTATTTATATCTGCAGTATAATTAAAGGCAGTAATTTCAAATTAGGTTTTCTGAGAATCCATTTATAGACAACACAAGGCAACTTGTCTTGGTGGCATCTAGGCCATAATTGTGCTCTGGGGGCAATGTTAACTGCTGCCAATTGGCCTTGGCATTTTGAAAATTAAGTAAGGTTTCAAAAGAATCTAAATGGTTGCCTCCTGGTGCCCTGACCAGTTTAGATCCACTCCACTAGGAGAACCCAATATATAATTTATGAGTGTGACAAAGAATAATCAGGCATAATCATTTACAAATGGCTTCTCTTATTTAGTGATACATTAATTATACACCATGAAAAATGATTTTGGAACTTCAGATAGGAAATGCTGCTGCAGAAGCATCTTTTTTTAAAAGACTCATTAATATCTATGATAGTTCATGAGTAACAGGTTGAAGAATTAGGTATTAAAATCAAATATTAAAACTAGTTCTAGGAACCGGGCATGGTGGCTCACACCTGTAATCACAGCACTTTGCGAGGCCAAGGCGGGAAGATCATGAGGTCAGGAGATCAAGACCATCCTGGCCAACATGATGAAACCCTGTCTCTACTAAAATACAAAAAATTAGCTGGGCAGGGTGGTGTGTGCCTGTAGTTCCAGTTACTCTGGAGGCTGAGGCAGGAGAATCACTTGAACCTGGGAGGTGGGTTGGTCAGCCAAAATCATGCCACCGTACTCCAGCCTGGTGACAGAGCAAGACTCCATCTCAAAAAAACAAAACAAGCAAAAAAAAAAAAAAAAGCAAACCCAGTTCTAGGGAATGGAAATAGGCCAAAAATGATCTGAAAGACTCTTTTTGGTTGTTAAAAATACATTTCATGACTAAAAAAGATAAATTTTGAGAATGTACTTATGCAATCTCAGGACTAGACAGAAGTTTATTAAGATGACCTGGTCTAACCCTCATCTGATACTTTTATCCCATTTATAATATTTTCAATAAGTGGTCATCTGGCCTCTGCTTGAGGCCAATGACAGGAAATTCACTGTCATCTGAGAACATCCCTTACCTTTTTAGAGTACTCTAATTGTATCATCCTCATATTTTACTGAAGTCAGTTTCTTTGTGGTTTCTTACACTACTTGTAGTTTGATCTGCAAAGCCACATAGAATCTGCTTAATGCCTGAACCTTTCTTCTATAGCATAGCCCTTTACTGCTTATTAATTCTCATATATACTCTATTCCTGCACCCCATACTTTACCCTCTTTCCACTTTATATTAGTTTAGATTATACATTTGGAGCAGTGAGTATATAATTTTATCAGATACAAAGGATGTGGTAACAAATCTGTAAAGGAAGATTTTAGAAAATACTGGGCCTTTGATGTCAGGTTAAGTACTGTTCAATGTTATTTGATATATAATCAGTGAAGGGTTCTGACTTGGAGGTAAAGATTATGACTAGTGTTCTTTAAAAAGAGTAGTCTATATGAAAAGGGAACTAAAAATTTAATTTATAATAGCACTATACTCATAAAATACATACTAAGCAGTGGGACAAAATAGAGTGTCCAGAAATAGATCCACACAATTATGGTCAATTTATTTACTACAAAGTTGCAAGACAATTCAATGAGGAAAGGAACATCTTTTTTTAAAAAAAAAAAATGGTGCTGGAATAAACACATAGCCCCATGCAAGAAAATGCATCTTAACCCTTACCTTACTGGATATTAAAATTTTACTTGAAATGATTCATAGAACTAAACATAAAAGCTAAAACTAAAACATTGCTAGAAGAAAACATAGGAAAAATCTTTGTGATCTTGGAGTAGGAAAAGATTTTCTAGATGAGACACAAATAGCACAAATCATAAAATAAACTGTTGATAAATTAGACAATATAATAATTTAAAAAATTGTTCTTTGAAAGATACTATAAAGGAGAAAATGCAAAGTACACATTGAATAATAACCTTGTACCCAAAATATAGAAATAACTCTTAGACTCCTCTTAACTCTTTTAACTCAATAATAAACAGACAACCTAAAAAAAATGCTCTGAAGATTTGAGTAACCATTAAAAAAATACATGTAATCCATCACATAAACAGAACCAATGACAAAAACCACATGATTATCTCAATAAATGCAGAAAAGGCCTTCAAAGAAATTTGACAGCCCTTCATGCTAAAAACTCTCAATAAACTAGGTATTGATGGAATGTATCTCAAAATAATAAGAGCTATTTATGACAAACCCACAGCTAATATCAAACTGCATGGGCAAAAGGTAGAAGCATTCCCTTTAAAAATAGGCACAAGACAAGGATGCCTCTCTCACCCCTCAACATGTTATTGGAAGTTCTGGCCAGGGCTATCAGACAAGAGAAAGAAATAAATAGTATTCAAATAGGAAGAGAGGAAGTCAAATTGTCTCTGTTTGCAGATGACATGATTGTATATTTAGAAAACCCCAGCCCAAAATCTCCTTAGGGTGATAAGCAACTTCAGCGAAGTCTCAGTATACAAAATCAATGTGCAAAAATCACAAGCATTCCTATACACCAATAACAGACAAACAGAGATCCAAATCATGAGTGAACTCCCATTCACAATTGCTACAAAGAGAATAAAATACCTAGAAATACAACTCACAAGGGATGTGAAGGATCTCTTCAAGGAGAACTACAAACCACTGCTCAAGGAAATAAGAGAGGACACAAACAGATGGAAAAACATTCCATGCTCATGGATAGGAAGAATCAATATTGTGAAAACAACCATACTGCCCAAAGTAATTTATAGACTCAATGCTATCCCCATCAAGCTACCATTGACTTTTTTTTCACAGAATTAGAAAAACTACTTTAAATTTCATATGGAACCAATAAAAGTTTGAATAGCCAAGATGATCTCAAGCAAAAAGAACAAAGCTGGAGGCATTATGCTACCTGCCTTCAGACTATATTACAAGCCTACAGTAACCAAAATAGCATGGTACTAGTACCAAAACAGATATATAGACCAATGGAACAGAACAGAGGCCTCAGAAATAATGCCACACATTCACAATTATCTGATCTTTGACAAACCTGACAAAAACAAGCAATGGGGAAAAGATTCTCTATTTAATAAATGGTGTTGAGAAAACTGGCTTGCCATATGCAGAAAACTGAAACTGGACTCCTTCCTTACACCTTATACAAAAGTTAACTCAAGATGGATTAAAGACTTAAATGTAAGACCTAAAACCATAAAAACACTACAAAAAAACCTAGGCAATACCATTCATGACATAGGCATAGGCAAAGACTTCATGACTAAAACGCCAAAAGCAATGCCAACAAAAGCCAAAATTGACAAATGGGATCTAATTAAATTAAAGAGCTTCTGCACAGCAAAGGAAATGATCATCAGAGTGAATAGGCAACCTACAGAATGGGAGAAAATTTTTGCAATCTGCCTATCTGACAAAGGTCTAATATCCAGAATCTACAAAGAACTTAAAAAAATTTACAAGAAACTCTATTGAAAAGTGGGCAAGTGATATGAACAGACACTTCTGAAAAGAACACATTTATGCAGCCAACAAACATATGAAAAAAGCTCACCATCACTGGTCATTAGAGAAAGGCAAATCAATCCCACAATGACATATAATTTCATACCAGTTAGAATGGCAATCATTAAAAAGTCAGGAAACAACAGATGTTGGAGAGGATGCGGAGAAACAGAAACGCTTTTACATTGTTGATGGGAGTGTAAATTAGTTCAACCATTGTGGAAGACAGTGTGATGATTCGTCAAGGATCTAGAACCAGAAATACCATCTGACCCAGCAATCCTATTAAATCATTCTACTATAAAGACACATGCACATCTATGTTTATTGCAGCACTATTCACAATAGCAAAGATTTGGAACCAGCCCAAATGTCCATCAATAACAGACTGGATAAAGAAAATGAGGGCACATGTACACCATGGAATACTATGCAGCCATAAAATCAGATGAATTCATGTCCTTTGCAGGGACATGGATGAAGCTGGAAACCATCATTCTCAGCAAACTAACACAGGAACAGAAAACCAAACACTACATGTTCTCACTCATAAGTGGGAGTTGAACAATGAGAACACATAGATACAGGGAGGGGAACATCACACACTGGGGCCTGTCAGGGGCTAGGGAGCCAAAGGGAGGGAGATTATTAGGACAAATACCTAACATAGGTGATGGGCTGATGGGTGCAGCAAACCACCATGTATACCTATACGTATGTAACAAATCTGCATGTTCTGCACATGTATCCCAGAACTTAAAGTATAATTAAAAACTGCATTTTTAATAAGCATATAAAAAGTGCCTCAAGTCATTAATCATCAGTGAAATGCAAATTACAGCCACAATGACATAGCACTATATAACCATGAGAACAGCTACATTAAAAAACATGGCAATGTCAAGTACTGGCAAGGATGCAGAGCACCTGAAAGTTTTGTACCTTGCTGAAGGAGATAATTTGGCAGATTCACATAAAGTTAAATGTACCTACTGTATAACCTAACCATTATTTTATATACTTACCTAAGAAAAATTGAATTGTGTGTCTATCCACACCAAGATTCATACATGAATGTTTAAGATAGCAGTTTATTTATAATAGGCCCAAACTGTAAATAACCAAGATCTTCATCAACAGGTAAATTGATAAACAAAATGTGGTATATTTGTACAATAAAATACTACTCAGCAATAAGAAGAAAAAAAAATACTTAGATATGCAAAAACATAGAAGAATCTCAAAGTAATTATGCTGAGTGAAAGAAGCCAGTTATAAGAGTATATACAACATCATTCTATTTATAAAATTAAAACAATCTAGAGTGACATGAATCAGCTTAGTGGTTGCTAAGGGCAGAGGTTAAAAGAGGGATGGATAAATTCCATACTCCAGAGAATTTTCGGGGAATTGATACAAATGTTCGGTGTCTTGATTGTGGCAGAGTTTTAATCAAAACTCATTGGCTTGAACAATTTAAAGGGAATCAGTCTATTGTCCTATCCATTCTTCTTAAAATACTTTAAATTCCTCCTAAATAGATTTGATAAGAATAAAGTTTAACTTGGCTATAGTGTGTAAAATGGATTGTGGTGAGAATGTTTAGGCTGGAAGCTATAAAAGCACTGCATATTTCTATGTTCAAGGTGAGATATTATTAATGTCTGTTGTAGAGTATGATTAAGGAAATGTTAAAAATTAGAAGAACAAATGAAAAAGGGAAAGGAGAGAAATAAAGAGAAAGATGAATATAAGAAAAGAACAAAATTGGTAGCGGAGCAAAAGTTTGAAAGTAAAAAGCTGAGAGAAGGCCGGAGAAAAAGCAAGGAAAGAGGAAAAGAAAGAAAGCAAATGAAAGAATAGAAAAGAGAGAAGGAAAGGGATAAAAAGAGAAGACATTTTTGTCCATACGTGTTGTATGTTGTGGAGAGGCATGCAGGTCTCTGTGGTTTTGGAAACATTTTGCACTGCAGCAGTGATTCCCACAGTTTCAGAGAATATCAAATTATTTAACTTAGCTACTTTGCTAAGATGTTTTTCAAAGCTGGACTTTCTGACACATGAAGCATATTAGGTGTATCTTAAACTAGAATAAAATATATTCATTAAGATTTAAATACGTAACATAAATAAGTTGAAGAATATATATATATATTTTTTGAGTCTCGCTCTGTCTCCCAGGCTAGAGTGTAGTAGTGTGATCTCGGCTCACTGTGACCTCTGCCTCCCAGGTTCAAGTGATTCTCCTGCCTCCGTCTCCCGAGTAGCTGTTATTACAGGTGTGCACCACAACACCCAGCTAATGTTTGTATTTTTAGTAGAGAAAGGGTTTCACCCTGTCGGCCAGGCTGTCTGTTCTCGAATTCCTGACCTCAGGTGATCCGCCCTCCTAGGCCTCCCAAAGTGCTAGGATTACAGGCATGAGCCACCTCACCCAGCCAAGATATTCTTATAATATAGCAAGATTGTCTATTGGTTTAAAGATTTCAGGAAAAGTGCCAAAAAATAGTCGGAAAATTTAGAAAATCTATCTGTATACCTCTTCGGCATTTCGCCTAAAAATAAGTTTCAGGGAATTTATACAACTTACGTAAATATAAACAATGTACAGATACAAACAATGCAAGATAAAGTTTAAGAAATAATAAATTTAAGAAAGTCCTAGAAGAAAAACCTAGTGAAAAACCATGTCACATTGGATTTGGCAATAATTTCTTACATACGATAGTCAAAGCGTGGGCAGCACAGGTAAAGAGATAAATCAGACTACATCGAAATTTTTAAAAACTGCATCAAAGAACACAATCAACAGAATGAAAACCCAACCTACAAAATGAGAGAAAATGTTGACAAATCATGTTAATTGTTGCAAATGGGCAAAGGATTGTATAAACATTTCTCCGAAGAAGATACACAAATGGCCAAGAAACACAAGAAAAGATGTTGAACATCACTAATAATTAGGAAAATGCAAATCAAAACCACAATGAGATATCTCACATCCATTAAGATGGCTACTATCAAGAAAACAGAAAATAACAAGTCTCGGTGAGGATGTGGAGAAATTGGAACTTTGGGCACTATTGGTGGGAATGTATGGTGCAGTTATTCTGGAAAATATAGATAGAATTACTCTATGATATGGTTTGAATTCTTGTCTACTCCAAATCTCACGTTGAAATGTAGTCCCCAGTGTTGGAGCTGGGTCTTGCACAAGGTATGTGGATCATAGGGGAGGATCCCTCATGAATGAACGGCTTTGTCCCGTCCTCTTGGTGATGAGTTCACGTGAGATCCAGGTGTTTACAAGTGTACGGCACCTGCCCTCCCTGTCTCTCTTGCTCTAGCTCTCATCATCTGACATACTAACTCCTGCTTTGCCTTCTGCTATGATCCAAAGTTTCCTGAGGCCCTCGCCAGAAGCTGAGCACGTGCTAGTGCCATGCTTCCTGGACAACCAGGAGAACCAAGAGTCAATCAAGTTTCTTTCTTTCTTTCTTTCTTTTTTTAAATCACCCAGCCTCAGATATTTTTATACAGTAACACAAAAAAGAAAATAATTCCACTTCTGAGTAATTCCACTTCCGTATATCTATCCAAAAGAATTGAAAACGGAATCTCAAAGAGATATTTGTACATTCACATTCATTGCAACGTCATTCACAATAGCCAAAAAGTGAAAGCAACCCATTGTACATCAGTGGATGAATGGATAAACAAAATGAGGTATGTATATGTGTATCTATATCATCTACACACACACAATAGAATATTATCAGTCTTGAAAATAAATCTTGTTACATGCAACAACATTGTTGAAACTTCAAGACATTATGCTAATCACAATAAGTCATTTACAAAAAGTCACACGTAAGTCTATGATTTTACTTATATAAAATACCTAAAGTAACCAAATTCATAGAGACAGAAAATTCATAGTTCCTAGAGACTGGAGGGCAGTGTGGCATGGGGAGTTATTGTTTAATAACTCTATTGGGTATAGAGTTTCAGTTTTACAAGAGGAAAAGAGTTCTGGAATTTGATTGCACAACAATGTAAATGTACTTATTACTTAACTGTAACTGGTTAAGATGGGAAATTTTATATTATGTGTATTTATCTACAAATGGGACACAGAAAATCAGAGCAGAAAAGATGAGATTTATTTCTTTGAGTACATAGCCAAAAGAGTAATCCATATTAGGTTCTAATTTTTATAGTCCCGGATATAAATAATTATGCAATTTGCACTGTCCATAATATAAAAACAAGTTGAATAATTAGAAGAAGTACATTGCTGGTACTGAGACCAGAGGGAAGTTTTATCTTTGGGTGAAACAGTTTATCTTTGAGAGAAACAGTTACAAACATTTATGTTCAATATGATTTGTATAATGAGTAAAGCAAGGAGTTTCTAACACATGTGCATTATTATATTTTGATGGCATAATGTCAAAATAAAATTCAGTGTAACAAATTTTTTACTTTGAAATTGTGCCTTCAGAAAATAATAATGAACATGTGTGTTGGAACTTTGCTGTTCCGTTCATTACAAATTATGCTTAGCTCCCTTCTCCATTCCCTCTTTTTAAAAGTCTTCTCTGCTTGTCGACCAGGTCTTTGTCATGCTACTTGGATTTTCAGACAGCGTATACTAAAGGAAGAAAGAGAAGTGGAATAGATTTCTCTACAAATGAAAAGTCTGAAAAGAAAATAAGATCTAATAAGGAGGAGAAATAAGGACAGAGTGAGACTGGTAGCTGTGATCGGTTTTAAGAGTTTTGTGGATGAAACGAACATGAATAGGGTATTTAAAGATAAATACCCTTTTCTTTATCCCCAACTATTCAGTCGCAAAGAAGAGTTAGGGGATAAAGAAGAGGGTATATTTAGGAATTCTTATGGGATGCTCTTTGGCCTGATTCCGACTTCATCTTCATGCCTGCCCTCATCTCACAGACCACTCCAAGAAAATCTTCATGGAAGAGTTTGCCAGTGCTTACAGAATAGGAATTGCATTTTTAAAATGAGATTTTCGGTTGAGATAGGACTTAAATTGGAAGCAAGAAGACCTGGATTTACTAGGTTACACAATTAAACATTAAAAAGCAGCTCTAAAGGAGAACATACTGGGGGATCTAGAGTCCTCTTTGCTATCTAGCTTAATTCAGGAATCAATTAAGTACAGCAGGAGTACAGCAGGAGTACAGCAGGAAAAGCTGGACATCAGATAATATTTTATAAATACAGTGTCTCTCAACAGGATTGCCAATAAGGATTTAGATGAGTTCAGAGTTACATATGCCCAGTAATATGCTTTCATGAAGCCATATCCATGTGTCTAGCTAAGTGTGGAGTTAAAGTCAGATAACTTCTTATACATAGTGAAGATTCTATCAAAAATGTGTGTTTGCAAACAACGACAAGGAAGTTGGTTAAAGATACACACATTGTCAGAAACTTTTGATGTCCACACAAGTGCAAAGATAAAAGAACAGTTAAAACATGAAATTTCAACACTATGGACCATAGCTATGGAAACTTTTAGCTTGGAAAAATGTTTAAGTATATCCAATCGTATTTCTGCCATGTTTATACCAAAAAAAAAATTTCAGCAAACCAACTACAGTATATTTACCATCCTGATCTGTTCTATTATATCCACCAAGTTAGATGAATTGCCAACTTCATGCCTAAGTGACTGCATAAATTGGATTGTTATACAGGATTGATACTTTAAGTCATAGCAAAATTGCATTTAATTTTAGAATGGTTATTTTATAGATCTTTAGAGGTAATAATTTATAGTTGGGTCAATTATTGTTTAAGGCCACCTTTTGGTTATTGAAATATTATCTATCCCAAAGAGAATATTTATTTTCCATTTCAAATACTGAGGGTTAAAAATGGGCAATGAGAAAAAGAATTAAAAAAAGACTTTACAATATTAGTCTCGATTTTCATACTTCCTTCACTTATAATTTTTTTTATGATTTTAACACAAAATTTCATTATCATGTAAGTGCAGTCTCTGTTGTCTCTAAAATCATTTTTAATACCTGGCAAATATAATACATTTACTTAATGTTATACTGTATCATTCTTACATTTCTTGCATGCTAATTTCCAAATAGTGCCTGCTATAAGAAGCTAAAAAATATCTAATACTAAGGTTGTTACTTTATAAAATCTGTCACTTTTCCAGAATAAAATGACAGTTTAACTTTGATTGACAGTACATAGGGAAATAAAATAAGAATACTATATGAAAGAAAAAAAAGAACTAAAGTTAGTACAATTCCTGTAATTTAGTTATTATGACTAATAATAGCATAAAAATTATGGCTATTTTCAGGAAAAAAATTAAGTTTCTAAAGGAAAAAAACTCTTGTGATATTCAGAATGTCTTGTGATGTATTCTTTCAGAAAATCAAGCATCTACTCTCTATAATTACCACACAGAAGACCAGAAGTAGGAAACTACAAGGAAGATATTAATTCCTGTGTTTATACAGGAGTTAATAAATATATTTAAGTTCACGTCAATGCAAAGCTACTATTTATATGCTAGGAATAGAGTGTTCCTTTCTTAAGTCCTAAGAGGAGCAGAACTTTTGTTAAGGAACAGAAATCTGATGGATATATTTAGCAGTGTCAAAAAATTACAAAAGACAACTTTCTAGGCTAGTCTGTTTTTCTTTGATTTCCATTTACCTTATTTCTTCTTATTGGTAGGTTTTATTTTCTCCAGCCTGGTGCTACAGATTAGTTGAGACAAAGAAGGAGGTTGGTTTATCTATATTGGAGTAAAATATTAGTCAGACTTTCCTAATTTCTTTGGTTTGATGGGCACTGGGTATAACTTCTCAGAATGTTGAACTGGAGGTCAACACAACACCTGTGTCTTCTGTCCACCAATGGAGACGTTGTGTTACTATTTTTGTGGACATCTCACAAACTTCTACCTCCACTCCTACAATGCTAACACTGCCTCATTCTTCAGTGACTGTATTGTTTAGGCAAATTTCCTGATCTCTTTGAACAGATTACAAAGTACTAGTAATGTGACTTTGTATTGGAGTAAATTACTCAACAAATTGAACTGAGCTTAAGTACACAGGTGCTCATAAATAGGCAGCAGTGCCAGTGATTGCACTTATTTCTGCCTTTCTCTGGATGGTAATTTGAGACCTGATTTTAGGTTTCTGTTGCTCCCCAGGGGAAAAGACGGACTTATTCATTCTTTTTTTTTTAAAAAAAAAAAGATAATAAAGAGTTGGTTCTTGTTTATTAACATTCATTTGCTTTAAGTTCCCCCGAATTTTAATAGTCAGTGTTGATATTTTCTGTAGAATAGTAGATTACCTGGATTTACTTTCCAATTAATATGTATAATTGCCACTGTTTCCATAAAAATATGTGCTTAAAAGTCACTTCAGTTCTGGGTGAATCTTTCTCATTGAATTTATAAACCATTGACTTGTATTCTAGTTGGCTTGATTGCATATTTGTCTTCTCATTAAGGAGACAAGTTTGCTAGATTTTTGTAAAGTTCTTACCATAATGCCTGTTGCAATTAGATTGTTTTGTATGTTCTAAAGTGAAGGGATGGGTGGTGAATGGAACTTAGAGGATATACTGTTTCTCCTTTTGGTTTGTTCCTCAAGATCTGATTTCCTAAACATATTTTGGAGAGCTAAGGCACTGTTTCTATGAGACTGTCAAAATAATCTTCCTAAAAACACATGAATCTATGGAATGCTA
The DNA here is from genome assembly GCF_030222135.1 of Aotus nancymaae. Classification (NCBI taxonomy): domain Eukaryota; kingdom Metazoa; phylum Chordata; class Mammalia; order Primates; family Aotidae; genus Aotus; species Aotus nancymaae. The sequence goes on along the minus strand of NW_026988447.1, from coordinate 3,467,031 downwards.
CAATAAAAACTACTTGACTACAATGAATAGATTTATAAACAAACTCAGAGAAGTGTTTGATAAGTGTTGTTTGATCTATAGGAAAGTCAGATAAGTGTTTGATCTATAGGAAATAATATTACCTAATAAAGTTTTTCTAATAACATAAAAGTAAAACATGGGATTTTCTCTCTTTCCATTAGGGATCCAATTTTTAAAAATTAATCATTTAGTTAATAAAAATATTTCCCAGCTAACTAAAGAAAAATTATTTTCCTTGTTTAAAATATAGGAAACTGAGACTAAGTAGATATGTATCTTCATATAGTTCCTAGTTTCAAGATAACAGGCTTGATTATTAGACAATAGACTAATTTTAGACATATACAGAATACTGTCTAAGGATTGGGAATTCTGTATTCAATTTATTCATATTCTGAATGTTTGTGAGTCAGCAATTTTAAGACATATTGACAGTTTCTAAAACATTTGAATAAATTTGATGCATAAAACTAGGCAGGTTAAGCATTTTTGCATCTCTTCTAGTTAACTGTGAAGACTTTATTTACTTTACCATTCTATAGCCTAGTAATAGTACCCTCATTCTATAGCAGGAGTAGCAAATTATAGCCCATGAGCTAAAAAAATATGGAGAGGAAAGAAAATGTGATTGGCAAAAAATAAAGGAGCTGAAAATTATGATGGAGAAGGAAAAGAAATATATAAAATCACAGAGTACATACAAAACTAAAAATCTATTACTAAATAGCAGTTCAAAGAACGGATATAAGCTCAAAAAAGAACTTGGGAATTTATATGTTTGAAAAAGTAAAAGTAAACAAGCAAATAGAAAATTACAACAATTTTTAAATCCCTTTCTGTCCGTCCCTGTTATGCCTCCAAGGTATTGCTACAGACACAATCTTTGGAAAAAAGAAAAAAAAAAACACAACCTAAAGGGGCAAGGAGTTCACTGCAACCTATTTTCACAATGTGATATTTTTTGCTTTTCTCAAATAATCATGGTTGTTGAAGGCAAATTACTATTTAATCTGAATGCATAGCTTGAGATCCAAGGCTTATGTGATTTATTTTTTTCCTAGAATATGCTAAGCTTAACTTCATTTCTGGTAAATTATGTACCTAGTTCAGCACATTCCTAAGAATGAGTTTTTCTTTGAGCACAATATGCTCCATTAGACTGGATATTCCATTGAAATGAATATATTCTCTGCACTGAAATAGGCTACTTGAGCCCTCACATCGACTTATATTATACAAAAAGGACATTTTCCTGGAGTATTTTTGGAATCTAGCTACTCTAAGCTTACTGTCTTTTAAACCCACAGGAATGCCTAATGCTACAATGAAAGAGCCATTCAGAGGCAGAGAGTTATAAATCAAAGCACATTGCACAGAAGAAAGGCTATTGGGAAAAATAATTGGTCATATCCATGTTTCTTGTTTCCACATCTATCAACCAGAGAGACTGATCTGGTGAAATTTTAAATAGATTTTAGAACATGAATAGCAGCTGCAGTGTAGAGTCTAAGTCTTGCTTGCCTCCAATAGCTGAGGCTCTAGGTCCATCTGCAGAAGGACCCGGGAAGCACTTCCCCACTTCTTAGTCTGATAGTTGTAATGAATAACAATAAAAGAACAAAATGAATAAACAAAAAACACACAAAAAAACGACACAGCACTTTTTCTCAAATGCAGCTAACTGCCCCCTGCCCCCTCCACCTTCCATGACATCCTGTCTCCTTGTTCATGCCTGGTCCTGTCACTGCTTGATACAGTTGCTGAGAGGGTATAATCTAGTTTTCACCTAAAAAATCTAGAGAGGACCCAACTGAGGGTAAGGGCAAAATGAGCAGCTGAATAAGCACAACCTACTTCCTGACTATTAGAGACAAAAATATACACTCCCATTCACATTTATGAGAAGGTGATTTTTGATTCAGCAAGTCAGAAGTTCTTTCATAAAGAAGACAAATAGCCCTTGGTAGATCTTTAGGATGTAAGCTCTGATTAATGACAAGGTATGGATATGGATTAAAGTTAACATGTTACAGTACAATTCGTGAGTAAACAGATTTTGTAAAAGTCTATGGCATGTAGTTTTTGTACACACACATATATTTTGAGGTCACACTGAGAAGTGTGAAGTTGATATTTAAAAAGCCATATAGAAATCTCTATAACTGAACATAATCAAGCATTTAAGTCTTTTAAAAGTAGTTATTAAACTAATAAAGATAATACAGCTAATAAAAAGGATAAAAAGGGCAAACAAAGGCACTTTGCAAGTTAAATGTTAGAAGAAGTAACTATTTATACAATAAAAAATATTAAGGCATTCAAAAAATATGAAACTCTGTGGCATGGCCTTTGGAGTCAGACAAACCTGTTTGAATTCCTGCTCTGCCATTCACTAGTACCATGACTCTCAAGATCCCTGAAGGTTACTGAATTTTACCAAGGCTTAGTTTCTTTGTAAAATAAAGTTAATACTGAGTGCATTATATGTGACTATGAAGTTTATATTAAATCGGGGTTAAGTGTCATAGTACATATACTATGGGAGTTCTTTCTTGAGATTGTTACTGAAAATTGAATTTCAGAGAAAAATAATATAATGCCAATTAAAACCTTTTCATTCACTGAATCATTTATTTAATCTGAAAACATGTCTAAAGAAATTTCACAACAGGTAAATCATTTTCTTCATAGCATATATCACTGTCTAATATTATCATGAATTTTGTTAGTCTTTGGTCAATTTCTCTGTCTTTCACTGTAGAATGTCCGTGCAACTGCCTTTTTCCTGCCTTTAATCTCAGAGTCTAAAACAACTAAATATGTTGTAATTGTAGAAGCAAACACTAATGTGCTTATTGTATGCCAGAAGTTTAAAATATTAATTTGATTTTCATAATGACTAGATGAGGTGGATTTGCCTACAGTCCTATTTTACAAAAGGGAAACTGAAATAAAAGGGGTGACATGTCCTATCTAAAGCCACACAGAAAACAGTATCCCAGTCTGATCCTTACCAGGTAAGATTTGAATATAGGAAGTTTAGTTCCAAAATCAAAGCATTGATTTTATGCACTAATCATCACATTATATTACTCTAATATGTTTTTGATGAATAAATGGATAAATGAATGAATGGCTTGTTTTGGGTGCCATTTGAGACCCGGTGGAAGTGGTTTTTGGAGTTAATTGTTAAGTTTTGGGATTCTTGTTTGCTAGCCTGAGTACTTATAAAATTTGCTGTCACTATATTCCATATATTTGTGGAGTTTTCTCTTAGAACATGAAAACAATATGATCTGAAGGTTTAACTGCTTCTAAAACAGATTTTCAACCAGTCCTAGTACTTTCTGCTTCACATTTTTCCCAGTTCCGAAGGTCATCAGTTTACCTTCTGGGAATTCCCTGTAAACTGAGTATTAGTTTTCCTATGGCCACCTCTCGGTGTCTGCTTTCTCTACTGCTTCTTTAATTCCTGGAGCTCTCTCTGTCTTTCAAGTACCATATATTTTTTACTGCAATAGCATTTCTTATTCTATTTTAAAAAGTGATTTTATACCTATAAAAATTCTTGAGTCATACTTTAGTGGCATTTTAAAGGAAAGTGGAGGTAAGTAGATGGAGCCAGCTCCACCATTTGAGCAAAAAAAATCTAGGTTTCATCACTGATGTCTTTCCCTTTACACTATCTTCACATCTAAGCCATCATCAAGTTTTGTTGACTTTTTCCTCCTTAGTCTCATAGTCTATTCACATTCTCCATTTCCACTTTATTTTAAAATTAGAAACTTAGTCCAAGCCATTATTTTTGGACCATGTGACATCAACAGTTTCCTAATTGGGTTCTTTTCAATGCCACTCCATTTCCCTGAAAGCAATGCCATGGCCTTTTATTGTGGTCAAATAGGCTTTATGATCTGGCCCCTAGTCGTGCGGACTCTTTCCTTTCTGTCTTAGATCCTATGCCTTACTCATTCTGAACTCTTTTTAGTCTTCTGATTTCTTCCTACTGGGCTTTTGCACATGTTGTTCCCTCTTTTTAGAACGTTCTGCAGTCATCTGCAGATGGATAATGCCTATTTATCTTTCAGACACTATCTCATCTAGGAAGCCTTCTCTGAGTCTCTTGGACTTTTTAAGATGCCTCTCAAGTTGCTCCCATAATATTCTGTATTTACTCCTAATTCGGTGCTTTTCACAACAAACTGACATTATCTGAACAGATGTTGTTGTCTTCCCTAATGGAAACACTTCTATAGCTCCCCATTTTATTTAGAATAACATTCAAACTCTTTACAGTGGCTGGCAAAGACACACATGAGATATATCTTTGTGATGTTATCTGCGATTCTCCCTGTATTCACCATGCACTAGCCATACTCGCTTATTTTCAGTTCCTTCAACACACTGAGACCTCTCCTGGAAGAATGACTTTGGATTTACTCTTATTTTTTCTGACTGTGATGTCTCTCCTCTAGCTCTTGGCAGAGTGTCTTCCTTTAACCCATCAGTTAACATCATCTCAAGCCCTTGTTATTTGCTCTATCTAAATGTCCCCATTTCCAGTAACACTGTGACATATAACTTTGCTTATGTGCTCTTTAGTACTTATTCTGGATTTTGTATATGAGGTCAGGAATCTTGCCTGTATCTTTCAACATATCTTTCATTTCTTCTAAATGTTCCATAAGAGTTTAGAGATATTTTACTCTTTAATTAAAGGGAAGACACTAGATGACCTCATTTGTATGCGTATGTCCAAGTAATATTTTCTCATCTAACTTTAAATGTGTAACAGTTGCCTGTCTAGAGTCCAAATGTGTTAATTCAGCAAACACTACAGACATATTTATTGAGCTCCAATTATGTTCCTTGTGTTGTTCTATATATTGGAAATATAATGGTAAATACAATGGAGTTCCTTCCCTCATAGAGTTTATGTATTATCAAAGGGGGGAAGGTTGGACACAGGAAATTTAAAAAATAGAAATAAGAAAATGCATCAAGTAGTGCTAAGTACGATTAAGGAAACTCAGTCAGGATAAGGGGATGGAGAGTCATTGGCGATGGAGGTTGCTATTAAATAGAGTGGTTAGGGAAGGCCTCTCTGAAGAGGCAACTGAAGTCAGGGAGTGATTCATGCATTGGAATGGGCATTCCAGGCAGAGGGAACAGTGAGTGCTCTCATAAGTGAACATGAACCAGCTAAGAATACATGAACATGCTCTGATATGATTGGAGTGAGAGACAGAGTGAGAAGAAAAATGGTCACAGAAATAGCCAGGGGCCAATGTCATGTATATCTTGTATCATGCGGTAAGAACATTGGATTATTTTAAGTTTGATGGAAATTCATTGAAGAGCTTTGAGCACGGTAATGACATGATTGGATTTATATCTGAAAGTTTTCTCAATTGTGCAGAAAGCAGAGTTTATGGAGGTAGGAGTGGAAACGGGAGACTAGTTATAAGGCTATTGCAATTGTAGCATGAGATACAGGAGCTGTGTCTAGGGTGATGGTGATAGAGGAAGTGAAAAGTGGTTGGATTTAGGACATACGTTGAAGGACAAGTTTATTTATGTAATTTGCTGGCCAATTGATTATGGGACAGTTTGAATGTCAGATAGGAGAAAAAGAAAGGAAAGAAAGTAGGCATCAAGGTTTGGTTCTGAGGAACTACATGTGTAGATTTTAAGACAAGGAGCACTCAGAGGTAAAGGAGGATTTTCTTTGGACAGATGAGTGTGAATTTTAAAGTCTGGGTTTGGAAATATACGTTTGAGATGGCTATCAGAAATCCAAGTAAAGATGATGAGTATGTAGCTGGATATATAATATTGGCGTTATAAATTTTAGAATCACACTGTATGAATGGTGTTTCAAACCATGGAATTGATATGATAACCTAGGAATTGATTATAGATAGGAAAGAGAGACAAAGATACATCCCAATGCACCCTGATATTGGAGTTCAGAAAGGTAAAGAGAAATCACTAAGAACCACCATGAAGAGGAATAGGTCTGGTGGGTGGAAAGTCAACAGTGTGAGGCCGTGGAAATCAGGTAGATGACAAAGACAAGGCACTTGGAGAAGAATAGAGAGAACCACTGAGTTAAATATACGGTGACATAAACACTAGGAATTATTTGGCAATGTAGAATTCATTGTTTACCTCGACCATTGAAACTTTATGGTAGAAAGACTGACTAGAGTATGTTCAAAACATAATTTAAATAGAAATCAAGTCAGCAGCTATAGAGAGTTCTTTCCAGGGAAAACAGAATGAAAAAGTGCAAGGAAAAAGAAAAATTGGGGGCAGAGTGTTTGTGTGATGTTTTAAAGTTCTGCCTTTGAAGTAGTTCAGAGATTGTAAAACCTACTCAAGAACACTTGAAGTCTCTCATTTTAAAATTATAAAATATATTAGGTATACAACAGGATAGAGGCCTCTATTCCTCTCTTTATTCCTGAAATTTTGATAATTTTTCTCCATATTTTTAAGACTAGGTTTTTGGTGCATACAATTTAAGAATTAAGAGATCTTTTGGGCAAATTGTTTTCATTCTCTAGTGTTCCTCTTCATCTTTGATAATTATTCCTGCCATGAAGTCTATTTTATATGATACTAGTATATCAATTTCAACTTTTCTTTTGTCATTTATTGGCCCATTATTTATTTCTTCCATCTATTTACTTTCGATCATCTGTGTCTTTCTTAGACTTTAGGTAAGTCACCTGAAAATTCCACACAGCTGAATTTTGCTTTCTTGAGTCACTTTCATAATCTGTCAATGTAATATCTTTGTTTAATGACAATCTTTTCTTTGCTTCTTTTCTCTTTCTGCTTTCTACTGTGTTGATCAAGTTTACTTTATACACATCTCTCCTTGTCACTCTCCCCTCTTCCCATCCACATGCATTTGGAAGTTACACATTCTATTTTTATAATTTTAAGGTTACTCTTTAAATTTCTAAAGGCATTCACTGATTTCTTGCAGAATGCTTATCATTTCAAATCCCTTAATTATTATTTCTGCTACTGTCTTGCAATAGATGGTTTTATTTTTAGATTTACTGTTTATTCATTCATAAATTCTTTTTACATAAATGTATTTCATGACATTTTGTACTTAATTTTCTTCTCGAATAAGTAAATTTTTAAAGTTCTTTTAATGACAATCTGTGTAGTAAATGCCTTCAGAATTCATTTTATTTTCTCGCTTGAAAGATAATTTAACTAAACTATCCTAAATACAGGAGCATCCAGACTCACAAAACAAGTTCTTAGAGACCTACAAAGAAACTTAGACTCCCACACAACAATAGTGGAAGACTTTAACACCCCACTGTCAATATTAGATGGATCATCAAAGACAGAAATTTAATAAAGATATTTTGGACTTGAACTCAGCCTTGGATCAAGGACCTGATAGAAATCTACAGGACTCTCCACCCAAACAAAGGAATGTACGTTTTTCTTGGTGTCACATGGGACTTACTCTAAAATTGATCACATAACTGGAAGTAAAATAATCCACAGCAAATGCAAAAGAACTGAAATCATAAAAAACACTCTCTGAGACCACAGTGCAATCAAATTAGAACTCAAGATTAGGAAACGCACCCAAAAGCACAGAACTACATGGATATTGAACAACCTGCTCCTGAATGACTCCTGGGTAAATAATGAAATTAAGGCAGAAATCAAGAAGTTCTTTGAAACAAGTGAAAACAAAGAGACAATGTACCAGGATCTCTGGAACGCTACTTAAAAGGAAAATTTATAGCACTAAATGCTCACATCAGAAAGCTGGAAAGATCTCAAATCAACGTCCTAACATCACAACTGAAAAAACTAGAGAACCAAGAACAAATAAACCCCAAACCTAGTAGGAGACAAGAAATAACCAAGCTCAAAGCAGAACTGAAGGAAATAGAGACACAAAAACCCTTCAAAAAAATCAATGAATCCAGGAGCTGTTTTTTTTTTTGAAAAAATGAATAAAATAGATAGACCACTAGTTAGACTAACAAAAAAGAAAGGAAAGAAAAATCAAATAGACATAATAAAAAATGATAAAGAGGATATCACTACTAACAGCACAGAACTACTACAATCACCTCTATGCAAATAAACAAGAAGATCTAGAAGAAATAAATTCTAGATACGTATACCCTCCCAAGACTGAACCAGGAAGAAGTTGAATCCCTGAATAGACCAATAACAAGTTCTGAAATTGAGGCAGTAATTAATAGCCTACCAACCAAAAAAGGCCCAGGACCAGATGGATTCATAGCCTAATTCTACCAGAGGTACAATGAGGAGATAGCATCATTTCTTCTGAAATTATTCCAAACAGTTTAAAAGGAGAAATTCCTCCCTAACTCATTTTATGAGGCCAGCATCATCCTGATACCAAACTTGGCAGAGAGACAACAACAACAAAAGCTTCAGGCCAATTTCCTTGAACATCTGTGCAAAAAATTATTAGTAAAAGCCTAGCAAATAGAATCCAGCAGCACATAACAAGCTTACCCACCAATCGAGTTGACTTCATCCCCAGGATGCAAGGCTGGTTCAACATACACAAATCAATAAATGTAATTAATCACATAAACAGAACTAAAGACAAAACCCATATGTTTATGTTAATAGAGATGCAGAAAAGACCTTGGATAAAATTGAACATCCCTTTATGTTTAAAACTCTCAATAAACTATATATTTAAGGAACATACCTCAAAATAATGAGACATTTATGACAAACCCACTGCTAACATCATACTGAATGAGCAAATGTTGGAAGCATTCCACTTGAAAGCTGGCACAAGAAGGATGCCCTCTCTCACCACTCCTATTCAATACAGTACTGGAAGTTCTAGCCATGGCAATTAGGTAAGAGAAAGAAAGAAAGAAAGAAAGAAAGAAAGAATAATCGAATAGGAAGATGGGAAGTCAGATTGTCTTTGTTTGCAGATGAAATGCTCCGATATCTAGAAAACCCCATTATCTCAGCCCGAAAGCTTCTCAAGCTGATGAACCAATTTAGCAAAGTCTCAGGGTACAATATCCATGTGCAAAAGTCACAGTCATTCCTATACACCAACAACAGGCGAGCAGAGAGCCAAATCATGAATGGATTTTCATTCACAATTGCTATAAACAGAAGAAAATTCCTAGGAATACAGGTAACAAGGTAAGTTAAGAACTTCTTCAAGGAGAACTACAAGCCACTAAAAGCAGCCAGTAGGCAAAGAAGTACAGTTGTATACACAAAAAGAGGCAGCTGGACTTGGGAGGCTGAGGCAGGATAATCACTTGAACCTAGGAGGCAGAAGTTGCAGTAAGCCACTGCACTCTAGCCTGAGCGACAGAGTGAGACCCTGTCTTAAAAAAAATAAATAAATGAATAAATAAGTAAATAAGAGGTAGCTGGACAGATTTGGACTGCAGGGTATAGTCTGCTGACCTCAATGTAGAAGATACAGTTGTTTCTTCGAGCATTATAATATTTTGTTTAGAAATATTAGAGAACTCAGAAATAAGACTGAAAATCTACAATCATCTGATCTTCAACAAACCTGACAAAAACAAGCAATGAGAAAAGGATTCCCTGTTCAATAAATGGTGCTGAGAGAACTGGCTAGCCATATGCAGAAATTGAACCCTGGATTCCTTCTTTACATGTTATACCAAAACTAACCCAAGATGGATTAAAGACTTAAATGTAAAACCTAAAACTGTAAAAACCCTAGAAGAAAATCTGATAATACTATTCAGGACATAGGCATGGGCAAAGATTTTATAATGAAATCACCAAAAGCAATCACAACAGAAGCTAAAATTGATCTAATTAAGCTAAAGAGCTTCTACATAGCAAAATAAACTATCATCACAGCAAACTTACATCATCAGGCAACTTACTTACAAAATAAACTATCATCAGGCAACTTACAGAGTGGGAGAACATTTTTGCAGTCTATCCATTTGACAAAGGTCTAATATCCAGAATCTATAAGGAACTTAAACGAATTTACAAGAAAAAAAAAGAACCCCATTAAAAAGGAGGCAAAGGACATGAACAAACACTTCTCAAAAGACATTCATCTAGCCAATAAATATGTGAAAAAAGATCAATGCCACAAAAGATTGTTAGAGAAATGCAAATCACAATGAGATACCATTGCATGCCAGTCAGAATGGTGATTATTATAAAGTCAAGAAATAACAGATTCTGGTGAGGTTGCAGAGAAATAGGAACACTTTTACACTGTTGGTGGGAATGTAAATTAATTCAGCCACTGTAGAAGACAATGTGGCAATTTCTCAAAGATCTAGAACCAGAAATTTCATTTGACTTAACAATCCCATTACTGGGTATATACCCAAAGGAATACAAATTATTATAATATAAAGATACATGTATGTGTATGCTCACTGCAGCACTATTCACAATAGCAAAGAAAGTCAATCAACCCAAATGTTTATGGATAATAGAATGGATGAAGAAAATGTGGTACATATACACCATGGAATAATATACAGCCATAAAAGGAACGAGATAATGTCCCTTTGCAGAGACGTGGATGGAGCTGGAAGCCATTATAATCAGCAAACTAATGCAGGAAGAGAAAACCAAACACTGAATGTTCTCACTTATAAGTGGGTGCTGAACAATGAGAACGCATGGATACAGGGAGGAGAACAACACACACTGGGGTCTGACAGTGGGGGAAATGTGGGAGTAGGGAAAACCTTAGGAAAAATAACTACTGCATGCTGGGCTTAATACCTAGGTGATGGGTTGATAGGTGCAGCAAACCACCATGGCACACGTTTACCTAATAAACCCACACATCCTGCACATGTACCCTGGAACTTAAAATAAGAAAAAAGCATCAAATAAAGAAAAAATGATTTAGTTGGATATATCATTTTATATTAACACTTTTTAAAGTCGTTCATACTAGTACACTGTTGTCCTCTGGATTTTATTGTTTTCATAGGAAAATATGGTATTAGTTCATTTAGAGTAACCCGTCTTCTTTCTGTTTTGCTCTTCCTCGTTGTCTTTTGTGTTCTGCATTCACTATGTTTCTCTAGTCTAGATTTTTACTCAGAAGGTGGAAATGTTCCTAAATCTAAGGATTCATGATTGTCATGAATTTCATTAAACACTGTTATCTTAAAAGTGTACATCTGATCTTTGACAAACCTGACAAAAACAAGCAATGGGGAAAGGATTTCCTATTCAATAAATGGTGCTGGGGAAACTGGCTAGCCATATGCATAAAACAGAAACTGGACCCCTTTCTTACACTTTATGTAAAAATTAACTCAAGATGGATTAAATACTTAAAGTAAAACCTAAAACCATTAAAATCCTAGAAGAAAACTGAGGCAATACCATTCAGGACATAGGGATGGGCAAAGGCTTCATGAGTAAAACACCGAAAACAATTGCAACAAAAGCCAAAGTTGATAAATGGGATCTAATCAAACTAAAGAGCTTCTGCACAGCAAAAAAGCTATCATCAGAATGAACAGACAACCTAGGGAATGGGAGAAAATGTTTACGAGCCACCCATCTGACAAAAGCCTAATATCCAGAATCTACAAGGAATTTAAACAAATTTACAAGCCAAAAAAATAAAAAGAAACTCCATCAAAAAGTCGATGAAGGATACGAACAGACACTTCTGAAAAGAACACATTTATGCAGCCAGCAAACATATGAAAAAAAGCTCATCATCACTGGTCGTTTGAGAAATGCAAATCAAAACCACATTGAGATACCATCTCACTCCAGTCAGAATGGCAATTATTAAAGGCAGGAAACAATAGATACTGGTGAGGCTGTGGAGAAATAGGAACGATTTCACACTGTTGGTGGGAGTGTAAATTAGTTCAACCACTGTGGAAGACAGTGTGGCGATTCCTCAAGGATTTAGAACCAGAAATACCATTTGACCCAGCAATCCCATTACTGGATATATACCCGAAGATTATAAACCATTCTACTATAAAGACGTATGCACATGTATCTTTATTGCACCACTATTTACAGTAGGAAACAGTTGGAGCCAACTCAAATGCCCATCGATAATAGACTGGATAAAGAAAATGTGGCATATATATACCAAGGAATACTATGCAGCCATAGAAAATAATGATTTCACATCCTTTGCAGGGACATGGATGAAGGTGGAAGCGATCATTCTCAGCAAACTAACACAGGAACAGAAAACCAAACACTGCATGTTCTCACTCGTTAAGTGGGAATTGAACAATGAGAACACATGGACACAGAGAGGGCAACATCACATATCGGAGCCTGTTAATGGGTGTGGGATCGAGTGGAGGGAGAGCATTAGTACAAATACCTAATGCATTTGGGGCTTAAAACCTAGATGATGGGTTGATGGGTGCAGCAAACCACCACGGCACATGTATACCTACGTAACAAACCTGCACGTTCTGCTCATGTATCCCAGTACTTACTATAAACATTTTTTTAAAAAGTGTAATTGTGTGACTTTTAAAAAGTTGCTTGAAAGTACCAGTAATAAGAAACTGGTTTATGATGATTTGGAAGATTTGTATAGTTTTATAAAACTCAATTAAAATGTCTACTTCAATGACCTGTATTTTGCCAGACTTAGTCACAGATGGGTATTAAACCTGCCAGAATTTCTTCAATCCTCATTCAAGCCTGTGAATAAACACCCTGTATGACACTTACTTTGAACTTCTCAAGGAAATAATTAAAGACAATATCTAAAAACTTAAAGACATAATTCCCAGATTGCATGGACCAACTGTGTACCTAGCAAAATGCATTTTAAAAAGTTTTGACCAGTGGAAACAAATACAACATCTTACACATACCAAAAAAGGAAAAAAGGATTTTATTCCAAGAATCAAGAATCAGGATGGCTCCTAACTTCTCATAATCCTGGGATCATTTTTTTAAAAGGAACAATTATTTCAAATATTTGAAATAAAGTTATTTCTAATCCAGAATGCTATATCCAGTCAACTATCAATTGAATAAAATATCTGTCCTATACTATATAATTATATTTGTATTAAACTCTAGAAAATCCAAGCTAATCTATAGTATTAAATAATAGGAAGAAATCAGCAGTTGAAAGGGGAAAAAGGAGAGGAAGGAAGATACACTGCACCAGCAAGAGAACACTTGTGGGTGACTGACATGCTCATCCACTTGACTATGTGGATGGCATCAAACATCTATACATTTGTCAAAACCTTTTAAATTGTGTACTTTAAATATATTGTTTATTGTGTGTCAATTATACATCAGTAAAGCTATTAAAAATTTTTATTAGCTTTTTTTAAATCTAATTCTTAAATTTTCTCTTCTGTTTTCTATTTTCTTTTTGTCATACCTTCTGGAAGTTTTCCTTTACTTCCCCGCCTCAAACCTCCAAATTACTTTTTATTTCTGCTCTCATATTTGTAATATTCAAGCACACTCTTTTCTAGTCACAGAATCTTCCCTTTCAACCCTCTACTGCTTCAGTCGTCCCTACTTTCTCCAAGTCCATCTGTTTTGGTCTCTTTCTGTCTCTGATAGAAATTTCCCTCAAATATCTGTTGATCTCTGGATATTAGTTATATTCCAAATGTGTCACTAAAAAGCTGATTAGATCTATGTGTATCTTGGGCTAGTTGTGGCTTTCCCTCTAGGATGCTCAGGCCGGATAGTTTTTGGGGAAAATATTTTGAATTCTAAATCTTTGCAGCTATTCTTTCTGTCAGTTCACAGGGAAAAAAACAAAAAACAAAAAACCTACAATCTTTCGTCTGGAGGCAAAAAGCTAAGGACAGCATTCTGGGGCAAATATGGGAAAGAGGAATCGGGGTCTCATCACCACTAAGGACACAAACTGTCTGCACTACAGTAACCTCACCCCTTCTTCAGAGAGATGTGTTTGCTTGCTACCAGTCATGATTGGCCTGGAAAAAAAAAATGTGTCTTAACTTGGGGATTCCCAGGTCATGTAGACAATACAAATTTGAGCTCCTAACTGGGATGTAATATAAATCTGTGATTAGATTTCTCAGATAATTTGTTTTTTCTTGTATACAGAGAATTCAGGCCAAAATAAAAAGTCAAGATCTTTTTTTTATCCCTCTCTGTGGATAGTTTGATTTTTCTTCCTAGTGGATACTGACAATGAGACTACAGTATTTAAAATCATTTACTTGTTAAATGTAGGGGGGTTTAAGTGTGCATCCCACTCAGGCCCATTGCTTTGTCTTCTGTTTCTGCCTGGGCACTGACAGCCATGCCTCTAAATGATCACAATTAACCACCCCCGAGGGCAGCCACACTGTCAGCTCTCAGGCCAATTTCTCTAGCTATGTTTCCCTATTCCTTTCTGACTCCTGGACACTTTTCTTTTCTTTTTCCTAGCATAGGTGAGCATGAATAAGGACATTTGTTATATTTTTATCTAGCATTTCTATGTTTTTATATTCTGAATGATTTTGGATCATCTGGTCTGCAACATTGCTAGTCTCTAATTATCTTATTTTAATCTTTGCAATCATAGGTTTTACTGCCAAGGGAGCTGAAGCTTGTGGAGGATAAATGACTAACCCAAGAGTGGGCAAGAGGTGGAAGGGCCAGTGCTACCTCTCCCCTGGTCCAGTGCTCTCTCCAACATGCTGTGTCCCCAGATCTCTTGTGCATCTGAAACGTCCTGATTTTAACACAGACTAATAAGCTCATACTAATATCTAGGATCTCATATTCAGAAATGAGAATCAGGTTTATAAAAATTAATGTAAGTTAAAAATCTTTACACTTTATTATTTAGTGACTTGTGTAAACTCCACATTTTTTGTCTATTAACCTCTTATTACTAGACTGTTTATCAGAACTTTGAGCAATTCACACAGTTAGGTCAAAGCTTTTACATAATTCACAAAAAGGGGTAGCTGAAAAAAAAAAAAAAGAAAGAAAAGCACCTGGCAAAAACACCAAACAGCTGACAAATGCAATCAGCTGTGATCCATGAATTTGCATAGTCTAACCAGAGGTTGGACACTGAAAAATAAACCAACAAAGCACTCTCACTACCCTATTTTTCACAGGCAATGGAATCTAAAGGCACTTTCAATGCTGTAAAAGCCCGACAAAATGTTTTCCTTAAGAAACCAAACAAGAAGTTTAAAGCAATGAATACGTGTAAGGCCAACTGTGTATGTCTTTTCCTGAGAAAACAATAAATGTATTCCCACATATAATTTTCACAGCATATGTAATAATTTTGCAGAGAACAGATTGCTCAGTAAATTCCCAGATGTATACAGAGGATCAAGTTAATGAAAAGATACTTTGAAATACAGTCACTGGTTTCTATATTAAAATAATATATACAATCCATATCAATGATTTTCAAAAAAATTTGCAAGGCAGAAAGGCCCCTTTTTCCAAATTAAACATTACAAAGAACCCTTAAATATAAAACAGATGAAAGTTTTGTTGTCTTTGAAGAAGTGGAGGAGACTTCCCCACCGCCATAGCCAGTCAGTGCCCCACCTCCAGAGAACTCAGCTGTCCTCAGACATCATTATGAACAAACCAGATTCTATACGGAGGTGATATGACTCTAAAAATCATGTTTTAAGCTCCTAATGTGCTAAAATAAAGACATTCTATCTGCAGGGTCAATTTATCTAGTGGGCACAGTATGTATAGGGCTTGGGACCTATGATATTTTCAAAGGCCCAAGAAAGTATTTTGATTTCTCTTAAAATCAGAAAAATTAATATAATAAAAATGAGTGTATAATAATAAAAAACCCAGATCAGATTATATTTAGCTATATGCTAAAATGGTCATAAAATATAATTTTAATATTGTTTTTTGGAGGAGGGGTCCACCAAGATAAAAGTGTCTAAGACACACAAAGGTTGTAATTCAGCTGTGTCTATCTTAATATTGGTTACAGACAAAATACTATGGCTCTGATTCCAGCAATTTCAGAACAGTCCACAGAATTAAAGCAAATCGATTCTGTCTCTGAATTTTAGCATACAGGAAAATTTCCATGTCACTCTTGATGTCATAATATTTAGTAATGTAGACTAAAATAACCATATGAATGCAAATTACAATGTTTTTTAATTGCATAAAAGGTTCTTTCAAGGATATAATTGAAGAGAGATGCCGAAAATGCTGCCAAAAATGGGATCTTGCTTTGGGTGAGAACTTCATTAGCTACAGCCTACGAGTTCAGATGTTCTCATAGCAGGATGCCTTAGAGAAACTGTCTAGTCTTTCTATCTTAAAAAAGTTTTTTTTTTCAATGCGCATTTTCAGGCATTAAAGATGACAGATGATGTTCTTCCACTAACACTATAATTTACTTTTGTCACAATGATTTTTACGTATGTGATAATATTCAGTGTTTGTGTGAAAATATTGATGAAGAGTGTATAGCACTTAAGAAAAAGCCTCTTAAGGTCAACCGTGAACTAGTCCCCTTAACTCATCCTTTTCCCTTTTGTTGTGAAATTTTGTTTTCTTTCATAACAAAGAAAAGTGCAACCCTAAGTAGAAATTTGACCACTGCCATCCACTGTCTGAGACAGAATAAATCAGTGTTAGAAACTGTCAAAGATATTTCCTATTTTATAAATTTGTCTAAAAATATATTAAATTACTTTTTAATAACCACAGGTTATTAGTTTTACTTCTCCATTGGGCATACCAAGATAATCTCTCAGAGTTTTTGAATGAATGCTGAAGAGGATACTGTGCCCAGTGGGTTAAAATGGGTAACACTTCTACACCCCTTCAGGCAATCATTAACGTTCATGCCACATGAAGATGTGCTCACTAAAATCTCCTGTGGGAAGTTGAAAATGTCTTCTTTAATTACTGTTGAGCATTTTATACACATCATCATTCTAAATATGGAGAACAGGTCTCAACAGAAGGCCCAAGTCATTAATATCACTGCTTCTGTCTAGTTTTAAAGTGTTAGGTTAACCAGAGCATCTGAATCGTTTGCTCAGGAGTCTTCTGAAAACCACAACATGGGTCATTTGATATTATCATGTGGTTTGATAAAGTTTTGACCTTGATAACATACAGCTTTATAATAACATATATATTTTCCATTATGTGAGCTTCATCTTGTAGGTGATTCTGAAACTGATTTTGAAGGAGTATTTGAGCAGTAAAAAAGTGTGTTTTATTTTATTGCCCCTAAGCAATTCTTCCACTTTTTCGTTCCACCCAACCCCCTCAAAAGTTCCCAGTGTCAGTGGTGTTTAAATATTGCAGCAAGAGGGATTATTTCATGCACGTATTATTAAGAATTTTTTAAGGAAGTAGATGTTCAAACATAGACCATTTGCATCTCCATAAATATAAAACAATCATTTTAAATAGCAATAGTTCATTCTTCTTGAGTTGACTGTTGTGTTTACTCTCAATGAACGGATAGAATATTTATCATGGTCTTCACTGTCCAGTTTATTTTCAGGGAACAGTGGGGTCAGACAAAAGAAGTCTTGTCACAAGAGATTTTCAGATTTTTTTTTTGGGCTTATTTTCAGGAGACTTCAAGGTTCCGCTTTACACTTCCTGTTTCTAACCACAGTTATATGTTCCCATTTTAAAATGTAATTTAAAAACAATTTAGAATTCTAGTTTAAAAAAGGTAAATAGAAATGACAATAAAAACTGACAAAACCTTGCATTTTTGGTGTTCTTGTGTTACACGTGGACACTGAGGACTCTAATCTTTTTGAGAAAAGACACCATTTGAATCTTGTATCTCTACCCCGCTTTGTTGTTTAATTAATATTTGGTGACTAAAATAATATGGAAGGAATTTCACCAGCAAAATATTTGTTCAAGAATATTTTTTTAAAGCCAGTAGATTGTTGGGTACAAAGTATTTTCTAAAAAATTCAGCAGTGTGAGTACTTGCAGACATTCTGATAAGGCACATCATGAAGTTCTTTTTAAAAAAATTGTTTATAATTTCAACTTCTATTTTGGATTCAGGGGGAAAGGTGAAGTTCTGGAACTCCAGGTGGCAAAAAGATGTTGTGCTGGAGAGTGGCATTATCATAAATGACTCAAGCTGCATTCTTGGCTGAAACTGCAAGGTTAGTACCACAGGACTCACCAACAAGTGAAAAGTATCACATGTTTTAATCACTAACTCCATTTGATTTTTTCCCTTACAGTGATGGTTTCGCCACCAACAACAAAAATACCACATATATTAGAAGGTGTAGAAAATAGTGTTCTGCAGATTGAAGATGTGAATCATAAAACCTCTTATTGATATCAAAATAAACACATTTATTTAAGTTAAGTTTAGAATTATGTGAGAACTCCCTGGAATAATGAAATACTCTGGGGAAATCTCTGTCAGCTTTAGGGAACCGTACCTGGTTATGCCACTGCATAATGTCCATTATTATAAAAGCTTTTTTTTTTTTCCTGAGACAGGGTCTTGCTCTATTACCCAGGCTGGAGTACAGTGGCATGATCTCAATTCACTGCAACCTCTGCCTCCTGGATTCAAGCTATTTTCCTGCCTCAGACTCCCGAGCAACAAGAATTATAGGCATGTGCCACCATGTCTGGCTAATTTTTTGTATTTTTAGTAGAGATGGGGTTTCACCATGTTGGTCAGGCTAGTCTTGAACACTTGAGCTCAAGTGATTCACCCACCGCAGCCTCCCAAAGTGCTGGGATTACAGGCATGAGCAACAGCACCCAGCCATCAAATATGTAAATTTAATAAAAAGTATAATTTTTATGGTCCTGCTTTTGAAAAAGTGTATTTGCAAAGATCTATTTTAGAATGAATGTGAATATGGTCCCTATCACAATCTGCCAGCTATTTATTGTTAGAAACAATATTGGCACTTAGAGATTGAAATATGCTGTTTATTTGACATCAACATACAACCAACTGATCATCCTATAATTATATCACTGTTTGTGATGTAGACTATCATACTTTGGGGAAATTTTACTGCAGTTTTGGGGGGTATAGTCTAAACATCCAGTTTCACTAACTTAACTGCCAGGCTGCCAATGAATTAGTGAATTTCATTTCTTTAATATCATTTATCAGACACAAATTGTTCATCAGGTATAATAATAAATTTCAGTTACATTAAAAAGATTAAAAGTAAAGATATAAGATTAGTGAAAATTAAAAAGATAATTTTAGTGTGACAAGGGTTTTTCTAAGTCAGATATAAAAATTAGAAACCAGGAAGAAGAGGGCATGGGGAGAGAGAAGTTTTTTATATAATAATTAAGTATTTCTGTATATTAAAAGATAACATGAAGTCAAAAGACAAATTATAGACCAAGCGTATGATGGAGATATAAACATATATATATATATATGTATGTTTGTATATATTTCTGTGGAAAAATATACATATTGAAAAATTCTTATTTATGTATGAAAAAATTTATTTATCTGCATCATCTGTTACTCCCTAAATTGTACTTTTATTTTCTGTATTTTCTTACTGTGTACATTTTTTCACTTCTTTTTCTTTCCTTTCTGTCTTTTCTTGCTTGCTTGCCTTCTTGCTTTCTTTTCTTTCTCACTCTGTTTTTTTTTTTTTTTTTTTTTGGTCTCAGTTTATTCTTTCTATCGCTTTACATTCATGCTTTATGGATTCAAAGACTTCTTGTCACCCACTGAGGATGGGGAATCATTTCCTAAAAGTGACTCGTCATTACAGACTAAGTAATTTGGATCATTATTCCTTCCAAAGACAATTTAAAAGCTGAAAAGTTACAAAAATAATCCCTCTGTAGGCGCTGGAGAATTAATAAGATGGTGACAAAATAGTGGGCAAAGATCCATGAGAAGATAAACATCTCAGGCTGGGCGTGGTGGCTCACACCTATAATCCCAGAACTTTGGGAGTCAAAGGTTGGCAGATCACTTGAGCTCAGGAGTTCAAGAGCAGCCTGGCCAACATGGTGAAACCCCATCTCTACGAAAAATAACACAAATTAGCTGGCTGTAGTGGCAGGCACCTGTAATTCCATCTACTTGGGAGGCTGAGGTAGGAGAATTGTTTGAAGCCGGGAGGTGGAGGTTGCAGTAAGCTGAGATTGCACCATTGCACTCCAACCTGGGCAAGAGAGGGAGACTCCATCTCAAATAATAAATAAATAAATAAATAAATAAATAAATAAATAAACAAACAAACGAACAAACATCTCAAAAAAGGATTGTGGCATATGGGGCTACTTTTCCCTAGAGGTGTTTACCAATTTCAGAAGTAGGATCCAAAACCTGCCCTCTTAGAGTCCTGGAAAATATACTCTGCTTTCAATATTTCTTCAAGCCTGAGTCCAAGGATTAAGTGTCAGCAGGAAGCAGTGGTTCCTCACATCACCTGCAGATCACTTAAAATTATTTTGATCCCTAGAATATAATTAACCAGATTCTGAATTAATAGTGGTACTAATTGCTTGGCATGAGCAAGCCTAAATTCTCACTTTGACTCAAATTACTTCTGAGAAGCACTCTTACTAATAAAAGGTCAAATAATAAAAGATAACTAGGAATACAATGAGACAAGACAATAAAACCAGAGCCAAGTCAGGGTTCACTCAGAAAAACAAAGACCAATGTACGTACAATTTATACCAGGTATAAAGTATTTAATGTAAGAACTCGAGGCTTATGCCAACCCTGGAAGACCTGCAGGAATGAAAATCTGAGAAGATTCCACTGAAAATTACTGCACTCAGCTTGAAGCACCAAAGTAGGGCTTCTCAAAGGCTTCTAAAAGCAGCTCTAATTCTCCAGAAGTTCTCAGAAGCTCCCACTAACTTTCAGTCCGCAGAACTGAAATGGGTGGTTCTCAAGGACTTGCCAGAAAGCCTCTGTGAATCTCAGGTCAGCCTACACAACTAGCTACAAATGCCCCTAGAGAATAAGGACTTGTTTTACTCTTTTTCCTTCCAAATCACTCTCAGGAGGTCTCTTACTTAGCAGTAGGCAGGAAAGGAGATTTTGAGAACTGTGGTCCTTGGCTCCTTTTTCTTGGATGCTGGTTTATTTGGTTTTGCCTTTTTGGAGATACTATCCCAAGCCATATTTATGCTTTCAACTTACCTTATTTGTGATTAGCTGCTCTAGTCTCACCACCCAGCTCTTTACTGATGCTATGTTTCAACAATAATTAACATGGTCTGCTGTTTGTCATCAATACAGTTTCCATCCCACGTGTATCTGGAAATGTCCTGATCTTTCCTAAAGACCACCCCACTTGTAATATACTCTAACTTTTCTTCACTCATTCCATCTCCATATCCTCTTCCTTTTTAGAATGAGTCATTGTTTTGTGCTAGTCTCTATCATATATGTGCAATGAACCTATTGATTTATTATGAATTAGTATTTTTTTCATTAATTATTTATATCTCTACTTTACCCATAAGACCATTCTTGAGGGCAGGTACTTACTATTTCTTTCTTACTCATTTTCATTATTGGCACTTAGCTCTCTGCCTCACTGAGGTTAGGATCCCAGCAGTTCTCTTGAATGAAATTCATTAATTCATTGCCAGCTTGGCAGTGAAGTTTGTGAAACTGGATGTTTGGACTATACCCACAAAACTGCAGTAAAATCTTCCCAAAGTATGGTAGTCTACATCACAGAGAGTGATATAACTATATCATACTCAGTTGGTCATATGTTGATGTCAAATAAACAGCATATTTCAATCTCTAAGTACCAATATTGTTTCTAATGAGAAATAGCTGGCAGATTGTGATGGGGACCATGTACACATTCATTCTAACAAAGACCTTTGCAAATACACGTTTTCAAAAGCAGGCCCATAAAAAATATACTTTTTATTGAATGTAAAATTTGGCGGCCCGGCTCTGTGGCTCATGCCTGTAATCCTAACACTTTGGTAGTCCAAGGCAGGTGAATCACTTGAGCTCAGGAGTTCGAGACCAGCCTGGCCAACATGTAGAGCCCAGTAACGGTGAATTTGTTCTTATTTCTGTTTTTTGATCTTTGAACATGAGGATAGCTATACTGACCTAGTAAGTGCTAATGAAAGATCATGAAATTCATTGATTTCACACCTTCTGAGTTCATTTGCTTGCTGCTTCAGTCTTTTCCCTTGCATTTAACTGGATAGTTTATGGAGGATGTAGCTCTTACCCAGTTTCCTGCTTTAGCAGTTGGATGCTGAGGGTATTTTTTCTTAGAGCTAATACCTAGACTTATAAATGGATGAGCTGAATGAAAACAAAAGTATCACTATTTATTGTCACAAAGGCTCTTGTGTCTTATCTCTTTCGATGGCTACAGCCATTTCTCTGTAAATCTGCCTTTTATTTTCTGTCTTTCATTTTACAAGCAAAATGTGCAAAGGCTGAGATGGAATGAAGGTGTGTGAATCAGCACTCTGTCTACTTCAAAAGGAGAATACTCATAGTAGATGGATAGCTGCCAAAATTTTGCTTTAGTAGAGATTCATAATTTGAACAAGGAATCTGATAAAGGCAGAATATAATAGTTATCCCACTTACTTTCAGAAAGAGAACAGTGCAAGTGTTTTACTAATTGCATCTTTAAAGTATGATGTTATTCTGATAGC
This sequence comes from Aotus nancymaae, assembly GCF_030222135.1. Taxonomy (NCBI): domain Eukaryota; kingdom Metazoa; phylum Chordata; class Mammalia; order Primates; family Aotidae; genus Aotus; species Aotus nancymaae. Next base: position 3,444,348 of record NW_026988447.1, on the reverse strand, counting down.
TTTTTGTGTCTTTGTAGATACTTTCTTTGTAAATGGTGATGCAGTAGGTCATATAAAAGGCTAACTAGGTGCCGTTTTTTCCCTTAGCGCTTATTTTTAGTTTAATTTCTTATGCTATATTTTCTTATATGTATTTTCATTGGTTTTTGTAAGTAAATGTATTGGTATTTAAGTATGCATGTATTAAATCTGCAAAACTCTGAATGCCATGTAATCAAGTAGGTCATGACATAATTTTGTACCGAGACAATTACATATTTATATAAAATCCTCATAGCAATCTAGTCTCACAGATGAAACGTGCTATTTTTTCTAAAAATAAAATGAGAACAGGAAGTATTTTTCTAGAGATTATCTCAACAGTCTTTTAAAACTTTTATTTTCTGTTCTTTTTAACATTTATTCTGTATTTTAGAAGTAATCAAAGATTATTGTTCAGATAAAGAAGAAAATAAAACTCACCTATTTTGTACTGTGCAGTACATTTGATTTGTTTACTCCAGGGTTGTTTATACAAAGAGGACTAAGAGTGCAGGCTCAGGGGTCTGATATCCTAGTTTCAAATCTGTCACACTAACCATGTGATCTTGGGCATGTATTTTAACCTCTCAGTGCTGTAATTACTTTATCTAAAAAATTGGGATAATATTATTCACCTCATAGAGACAGTAATTGAGATAAGGCGCCCTCTTCCATTGACTCTTGGCATTACATTGTCCCTGCCTCTCTACTGCCCTCCTCCCTCCCAATAACCCTCGACCATCTTCTCATCTCAAGATTCTTAACTATACCTGTGAAATCTCTTTTGCTATGAAAGGCAACACAATTAAGTTTTCCAGGGAGTAGGAACTGGCTATCTTTGGAGGGCTATAATTCAGCTAACCACATACATCAAATTGAAATAACCATCTTTAGAGAAACTAATTTGCATGTACTCCATTATTTCTAATAATATATTTCTGTATGTCTAATACAGTTACTGATCAAATAACTGCCCATTGATTTTTACTTAAGATTAGCCTATCAACGTTTAGCAAAAGCCTAATTAAATAAGTATTATCTAATTAAATTTAAGGATGTTGACCAGTATTTTAATGCAGACACATTTTGATTTAACGTTAAACATTTTGGAATCTCCAAATCTTTTAATCAGCTTAACACTAGGCTCTTAGTTTGCTGTTGTTATTATTATTTTTGGTTTCTTACTCATTTAGTCACGTTCCAATAACAAAAACAGGGGAACTTCTTTAGCTTTTATATTCAAACAAAACACTAACAGAAGAAAGATCTCCTATTAAATAAGATTTGTTTTTATCTCAACCCTAAAATAACCATTTTAGGAAATGCAGGTGACAAAAATAGGTGAGATGTTATAACACCTAAATGAAGAAATAAAACTGTGATTTACTAGATAAATTAATAAGTAGCTTATCATAGGAGGCAAGAGTTTTCTTAAAGCACTCGTCATATACCACAGACTTGATGTGTAAAATATTAATTTTGTAATCCTTCTGAATATAATTCATAAATTGGAGCTGGAGAATACAAACAGTATTGTTTCAAATCAAAGAAACGTGAGAAAATAGAGAAACTCAAAATTAAAACTCCCAGTCCTTTTATGATGATAAATTAGCATGGGTTCCTAGCCACCTCCTTCAAAATCAAACTTGGAAAAACCAGAGAAAGGAGTAGGAACATGAATTCCATGAGCTAACAGAAATAACAATCAACAACCCGACTTGGTCCATCTTGGGCAACTCCTCAGGTCTTGAACTGGTGAATCTGGTAGGTGGTAGAAGGAGGCCCTTAGTGCTCTTTAAAACCCCTTTAAGCTTCTCCTCTTCACTGCCTTCAGACAATCCTTGCTTTCCCTTTCATCATCAAAATCATCACCAACACCTGGAAGGTAGCTATTTATGAACAATTGGGACTCTAAAGATATAACAAAGCAAAATGCAAACAACAAGGAAACAAAAATGGGTACGGTGTATGTTATTCAGGTGATGAATACCCTAAATGCCCTGACTTCAACACTAAGCAATCTACCCATGTAACCAAACTTCACTGGTACCCAGTAAATTTATACAAATCTTAAAAAAGAAAAAAAAGAAAAAAAAGTGATGGGCTGAGAAGTCGATGAGGACAAGTGGATCTGATCAAACTGTAGCAGGCATCCTGGAGCTTTCAGCCCCTTCCTTTCTAAATCCCTTGGCTATTAGATTAGTATCTAAGAAGACAGTCTCTTCAGACAGCTCTTTCTTAAAAGTTGAGGTGAAAAGGACCAATGAGTTTGCCTGCAGGAGTAGCAGCAACAGGGATTATTCATAGTGATTGGGTGTTTGGAGCGTTCTTCCCTGGTGCTCTTCCCCACCTCTAGTGCCAGTGACTTCACAGTAACTATAGCTTCAGGGAAACAGGGACTTACAAATCAGACACTAGATACCTGAGTAATACCACTACTGGTTAAACTGAACAATATACAACATTTGAAGAACAATAATTAGAGTCATGATTTAAATAAGTATAATATGTATATTTATGCTTAAGCAGGAAAGCAACATGAAATCAGAAACTTAAATAATATAATTGGTAATATTAGACATTAAAACGTTACGGTTCTTTTTGCTTAGGATTGTCTGGGTTATGTGGGCTCTCTTTTGGTTCCATATGAAGTTTAAGGTGGTTTTCTCCAGTTCTGTCAAGAGGGTCATAGGTAGCTTGATGTGGATAGCATTGAATCTATAAATTACTTTGGGCAGTATGGCCATTTTCACAATATTGATTCTTCCTAACCAGGAGCATGGAATGTTTTTCAATCTGTTTGTGTCCTCTCTTATTTCCTTGAGCAGTGGTTCATAGTTCTCCTTCAAGAGGTCCTTTACATCCTTTGTTAGTTGTATTCCTAGGTATTTTATTCTCTTTGTAGCAATTGTGAATGGAGTTCGATCTTGATTTGGCTCTCTTTTAGTCCGTTATTAGTGTATAGGAATGATTGTGATTTCTGCACATTGATTTTGTATCCTGAGACTTCGATGAAGTTGCTTATCAGTTTAAGGAGATTTTGGGCTGAGACAATGGGATCTTCTAAATACACAATCATGTCATCTGCAAATAGAGACAATTTGACTTCCTCCTTTCTTAATTGAGTACTCTTTATTTCTATTTCTTGCCTGATTGCTCTGGCTAGAACCTCAAACTATACTACAAGACTACAGTAATCAAAACAGCATGGTACTGGTACCAAAACAGAGATATAGACCAATGGAAAAGAACACAGGCCTCGGAGGCAACATCACACATCTACAGCCATCTGATTTTTGACAAACCTGACAAAAACAAGCAATAGGGAAAGGATTCCCTGTTTGAGAAATGGTGTTGGGATAACCAGCTAGCCATGTGCAGAAAACAGAAACTGCACCCCTTCCTGACACCTTACACTAAAATTAACTCCAGATGAATTAAAGACTTAAACATAAGACCTAATACCATAAAAACACTAGAAGAAAACCTAGGCAACACCATCAGGACATAGGCATAGGCAAGGACTTTATGACTAAAACACCAAAAGCATTGGCAACAATAGCCAAAATAGACAAATGGCATCTAATTAAACTCCAGAGCTTCTGAAAAGAAACAATCATTAGAGTGAACCGGCAACCAACAAAATGGGAAAAAATTTTTGTAAACCACCCATCTGACAAAGGGCTAATATACAGAATCTACAAAGAACTAAAACAGATTTACAAGAAAAAAACAAACAAACCCATACAAAAGTGGGCCAAAGACATGAACAGACACTTTCAAAAGAAGACATATATGAGGCCAATAAACATATGAAAAAATGCTCATTAACACTGGTCATTAGAGAAATTCAAATCAAAAACAACATTGAGATACCATCTCATGCCAGTTAGAATGGTGATCATTAAAAAATCTGGAGACAATAGATGCTGGAGAGGATGTGGAGAAATAGGAACACTGTTACACTGTTGGTGGGAGTGCAAATTAGTTCAACCATTGTGGAAGATAGTGTGGCGATTCCACAAGGACCTAGAAATAGAAATTCCATTTGACCTAGCAATCCCATTACTGGGTATATATCCAAAGTATTATAAATCATTCCATTATAAAGACACATGCACACGTATGTTCATCGTGGCACTGTTTACAATAGCAAAGACCTGGAACCAACCCAAATGCCCATCAATGATAGACTGAACAAGGAAAACATGGCACATATACACCATGGAATACCATGCAGCCATAAAAACGATGAGTTTGTGTCCTTTGTAGGGACATGGGTGAATCTGGAAACCATCATTCTCAGCAAACTGACACAAAAACAGAAAATCAAACACCACATGTTCTCACTCATAGGCGGGTGTTGGAGAATGAGAACACATGGATACAGAGAGGGGAGTATCATACACTGGGGTCTGTTGGGTGGGAGGAGTAGGGGAAGGACAGCAGGGGGTAGGGAGGTTTGGAGGGATAACGTGGGGAGAAATGCCAGCTATAGGTGATGGGGGCATGGAGGCAGTAAACCACATTGCCATGTATGTATCTATGCAACAATCCTGCATGATCTGCACGTGTACCCAGAACCTAAAGTACAATAAAGTGTATATATATAATATATATACATACACACACATATATATACATACATACATACACACACACACACACACATACATATATATAAAATAAAATGTTATGGTTGAAATAAAGAACATAATTGAAGAAAAATACCAGCCTGGATATGCTTGAAGAATAAATTTGTAATTTGCAAGGTAATGTTGAAGAAATTTTGGATGATAACTCTAAAGATAATAGAAAATATACATGAAATTTAATAAAGATAAACTTAAAAAAAGATGGACGACTCCTCAAGCTGAAAGACTTGACAGATGCTAAACAAGAGGGAAAAGGAAAACCCTTACCTAGCACATTTAATGAAATTTAAGAATATCAAAGACAATGAGAGTATTCCAAAAGCATTCAGAGAGAAATTATGAATTGGTATAAGAACAAGAATCAGATTGTCAAACATTCTGATGGTAACACAACGTAAGAATAATGAAGTAATAATGTTCAAGTACTGAAGAATGTCCAGCTGGATAATTCTTCAGATTTGAGGCATAAAAATATTCTTAGGCATTTATGATTTCAGAATTTTTGTTAAGCTTACGTAATAAAATTACTTTTGGAGTAGATATTCAAATAAGTGAAAAAGAAATAAACAAATCCCAAAGGTGCTACAAATATCAGCGGAACATGGGGTAGCTAAATTCTTCAGCAACTTATCATGCAGGAGAGAGAGAGGGAAGGTAGAAGAACACAATTGCTAAGACCTGATTAAACTAAGTTTATTAATAACAATCAAAAGTTAGGTTCTTAAGTTCTAGAAAATATTAACAAAATGGGAATTGGGGATTAACAAAGGGATATGTCCATCCTGAATAGTGGTTTTATTACATGGAATGTGTAGATATATATTAGTAAATTTAAGAAATCAGAAGATTGGCTGGGTACGATGGTTTATGCCTGAAATCTCAGCACTTTGGTAGGCAAAGGCAGGTGGATCACCTGAGTTCAGGAGTTTGAGACCAGCCTGACCAAAATGGTGAAACCCTGTCTCTGCCAAAAATTCAAAAAAATTAACCAGGTGCGGTGGTGGGGCCAGCTACTCAGGAGGCTGAGACAGGAGAATCACTTGAACCCAGGAGGCAGATGTTGCAGTCAACGAAGTTCATGCCATTGCACTCCAGCCTGGGCAACAAGAGTGAAACTCCATCTCAAAAAAAAAAAAACAAAAAAGAAATCAAAAGATTAAATAAACATAGTATAATTCTTCAGCTAAGATCAAGCAGCATAACAGCAAGAAGACAATGTATAGTTTTAAAATCATAAGAGGCTGTGCCTAATAGCTCATGCCTGTAATCCAAGCACTTTGGGAGGCTGAAGCAGGAGGACTGCTGGAGGCCAAGTGTTCAAGACCAGCCCTGGCAACATAGCAAGTCCTTATTTCTACAAAATAAAAGAAAATTCGCAGGGCAGTGGTGAATTCCTGCAGTCCCAGCTACTTGGGAGGCTGAGGCAGGACGATGGTTTGAGCCCAGGAATTTGAGGTTACAATGAGCTATGATTGCATCATTACACTCCCTCAGTGACAAGGTGAGATCCTGTCTCAAAAACAAACAAACAAATAAATGAATAAATAAATCAATTAAATAAGAACTAAACTAGATCTATTGAAAGAAAGAAAATAAAAGAAAGACAAAAAGCAAGAGAAAAAATTAAGTTGATATGTAATTTGAGAAAGATATAGATATTCAGTTTGGATTAAAAAAGATTTGACAATAAAAAAGGAAAATATGAACCACAAAAAACTGGTGTAGCAATTTCAAAATCTAGCAAAATAGAATTTCAGGAAAAAATATCACATGACAAAACACTGATGTAAAAAGAAAAAAACAGAAAAAAAAGGCATGACATTATAAGAATTTATGTACCTATAATACAAGTTCAAAACATACAAATCAAAATCTTTCAGGGAGAAATGGGTAAGTTAACAATTGTCATTTGAGATTTTACACACTCCTCTCAGAAACTTTGATCAAGCAGACAAAAAAATAAGCAATTGATTCTCCACATAGAAACTAGAGCAAAATTTTAAGGATGTAAATTAGATCATGTAATTTTCCTAGGGAAATTCTTCTATAGCTCCCCTCTGTTGTCAGAATAAAATCCAGAAGGTTCTGCAAGTCTCTGTGTGATTTGGTCATGATTTGTTCCCATCTTATTTCATTCCTCTCTCTCCCTTTATATATCACATTTTCACCAAACTGGCTTTCCATGGTACCTGCTTGGAAGACACCAAGCTCCTTCTTGCCTTGGAATCTTGGAGTTTACTGTTCCCTGCTACAACAGCTTTCACCATGCTTAGTGCTTTCGTAAGCAATAAATACATCTCTGGTTAAAATATTTCTTCCCTAGAGAAGCCTTGTCAACTCATACTATATTTAATATAAACAAACCAACCAACAAACAAAAGATGCCTATTTTTCCCAATACGTCTCTATGCCAACATTTTATTTTTCAGCAACACATATCGTGTGATATGATTTTGTTTATATCTCTACTCATCTACGTCAGTTTCTCCCACTTGTGTAAAAGCCCTACTGGGGACTATGACTCTCCTTTGCACATTTAAACACCAGCAGAGTGCTGGACACACACTACCTGGCAACATATTACTAAATTAGGCAGCATGGCAGAGAGGAAAAGATGTAGCTTTGGAATCCCAGATGTCCAACTTGTCAGTTGTGCCATTTTGCAACTCCTCTGGCCTCAGATTCCTCATCTGTAAAAGTATAGTTTCTTAACAACCTAGCAAGTTTGGAAGAATGAATTCATTCCTGAATAATTTCATATGAAAAATTCCAAGAATGGTGCCTAGAATTTAGCAGATAAATTGGTGGCAGTAATGAGGACGATTGGGTTCTGGACTCTTCCTCCTTAGCTCAATTGCCCTTGATACAGAATTATCAGGGCAACTATAAGCTAAAACTGCCACAGATGGAATTCTTTGGTTCTCTGATCTTCCCTGTTTCTTCTACTAAAACATGGGTGTTAGATTCAGGTCAGGAAAACACTTGAAATTCATTTTGATTATTATGACAATGTTATCAGGCCTGCCAGATTAAAGCAATCGCCATCTCGGTGTTGCTCCTATGCCCAGGAAAGTGGATGGTATACATTATGATTAAATAACACGGAATCTGTTCTGCCTCTTGCATAGAATTAATTTTGGTATAGCTTCCATTTCATTAGAGGAGCACTTTAAAACAGGTCAAGTGTAACCAAGACTAAATTGAAAATGCATTATTCTATTTTGGTAGGCCCTCTAAGCTGATACATATTTAATGTAATTTTATAAGGAAGTTCAAATGTCAGGCAGACTCCTTTAAGGACACAAATGTCTTAAGTCTCACACTAGGTAATTTTAGAATAAACACTCAGTATATCTCCTCTACTATCCTGGAGCATTTTCTGTTTTCTGTGAGTTATGTGGCCTAAAGCTGACGGTAGTACAGTGAATACTGTTCTCTTTATTGTCTGTGTCTCTTTGGGATTTACTTTATGCTTTCAGGAATACCTTGTATTTTTCTACACTTTCTTTCTCAGTATTGGATTCTTGGAATTATGGAGGTTTCATGAAAGTTCCTGCCTCACTGTTTATCCGCATATTAACAGTTTTCTTTATCAGGTTGTTCAGTCAGCTAGACAACCACAGTAACTTTTCGCTAGGTATAATAGCAGCTCCTTGTAGATAAAATAATTTTATTTCATGGTTTTAACAAAGATTTCATTTCCATAACTGTCCTGATTTCCCAAAAAGGAATGCATGAACTAATGAGCTGTATGCTTCGGGCATTTGCAGCTGTCATCATGGATTTGGGCAAGAGGGAGGAAGTATCCAGTGGAGTTTAAGTTGTGCCCATAAATCATTATGTGTAGTATTTGGCTCTCAAAACATTCAAATCGGTTGAAAGTGCTTCCCTTCCGGCTAGAGTGTTTTGGAAGAATCTGAAATGGGAATTTCTGGGCCTCATGTTTGAACTGGTGGTATGGATTTCAACAGATGACTAGATTTTTCAAGAATATTTTACCAGATACGAAGACACCTATGTTTGATTCTTTTCCAGAAGAAAACCTCTGAGTATGCTCTGCATCCATTTTTTTCTGTTGCCAGATCACCCTGTCTAGAGCCTACTGCCACTTACTCTTTTTAGCAGTAGATGGCAGCACGTGGCCCCACATCTTCATCCTGGTAATAAAGACAGAAATCTGAACATCTTAGACTTCTCTCGTCTACCCCTCAAACTCCAGAGTCTTCAAGTCCTTACATAAGTTCCCTTTGAAAGCAGGGGTCCCTGACCTCTGGGTCACAGACGGCAAAGATAAAAGCTTGGGGACTGCTGTTTTAAAGAATATCTCATATTTATCTCTGCTTCTTAATTTAAACTTCTATGTTTCACTTGGGCCAACTGAAATTGCCTTTCAACCATCTCTCGCTTTTTGTCTTTTTTCCCCCCTAAATTGACTAACTACAGGGCTCTTACTAAAACTCAAGCCTTTTCACATTACTTTCCTGTTTTAAATCTTTTAATGTTCCCTGTAAGTTTCATAGTAAAGTTCTTCTCTTTAACTTAGTCCAAGGATGTTACATGATCTGGTCCGTACTTATTTCACGGTTCCATCTCTATCATTTTTCCACATGCAACCCTTTGATCCAACTACCAGCAGTTCCAGAACATCATGCTCTTTTGTTTCTCTATAGCTTTGCTACATTTTTTGTTTTAAATCTATTATTAATTTATTTTTAAATAATTAAAAATTATTTTAAAATAATTTAAATATTAAGCCTAAGCTGAATATTACATCTAATCTAATCAAAAATTATTTAAAAATAAATTATTTATTAGATTTAATATTCAGCTTAGGCTTAACCTACCCAGAAAGTCTTTTGAGATGCCACAGCCCAATTTGAATCCCTCTTATTTGTGACACTATAATATCTTTTTCTGTCTTTTAAAAACATTCAGGACCATTTCTATGAAGTTGTAGGGAACTAGTACTTGTTTCTTTGGCAAACATAATAATCTTTAGAGTATTACTCCTCCCTAAGCTCTCTGGGGAGCTCTGCTCTCTGAAACACCAACTCTTGCTGAAACATACTCTTTGATATTCTGTGGCTCATCACTCTCCAGATTTGCTCCTCTCTCTCTTGCTACTCCCGAATTCTTTCAGGCTCCTTGTCTTCCTTCCTCTGAGGAACTAGAGTGTTTCTTTCCATTCTATCTTTAGACTTCTGAACTTTTTTCCTACATATTCTCCCTAAAATATAATTTCTTATATTTAGAACCACCACTTCTAAGGGATAAATCCTGTACATTCATTTTCAATCCAGACTTATGTTACGTGTGGTAAACTATGACTTACAACACTTTCACAACACTTATTGAAGTTTACCATTATATAGTTCTATAATTTATTATTGCTTGAATGACTCATTGCACTGTGAATCATAAGGCTCACCATTGTATCCCTAGTTGCCTAGCACTGTGTCTAATACATACATACGTGTATATGTATTATTGAGCACCTAATTATATATTTAATATATTATTATATATTAGCATATTAAATATATTAGATATTATTTATAATAAATAAATATGATGTATTGGGTGCTCATTAGATGAATGCTAACCAGATATTAAAAATGGAACTAACTTATTTGCGAACAGCATCTGTAAACAGGTAAACGGTATCTCCATATTTTAAAGGGCTGTGTTATTATGTGTATATAGGAATTGCTAAGATATTTCCCTTTTTCTGACTAGTTATCTGACTTTTCTATACCATTAACCATCTTCAGGCTATATAAAGAAGGAAAGATTGATAGAAGAAAAGGGCTATAACATGTGGTGGGGAGAATGTTTTCATCTAATTCAAGCCAAATAAGGGAAGCTTTAGGAAAACCTAGAGCAGAGTTTTCAGAACTGACATGTACAGTTACACAGGTAGTATACTGCACCCTAGGAGTGATATTCACATCACAGACTGATGTGGTTTGAGTGTGTCACCCTCAAATCTCATCTTGAATTGTAGTTCCCATAATCCCCTTGTGTCATAGGATGGACCTGGTAGGAGGTAACTGAATTATTAGGGCAATTACCCCCATGTGGCTGTTCTCATGATAGTAAGTACTCAGAGATCTGATGGCTTTATAAGGGGCTTTCCCCTGTTTGCTTGGCACTTCTCTTCCTACCACCATGTGAAGAAGGCTGTGTTTGCTTCTTCTTCCACCATGATTGGAAGTTTCCTGAGGCTTGCCCAGCTATGCTGAACTGTGAGTCAATTAAACCTCTTTCCTTTATAAATTACCCAGTCTCAGGTACTTCTTCATAGTATGTGAGAACAGACTAATACAGTTCACCGGTTCCAGCAGAGTATGGTGCTGCTATAAGGATACCCAAAAAATGTGAAAGCAACTTTGGAACTGGGTAACAGGCAGCGGGTTGAATAGTTTGGAGGATTCAGAAGACAGGAAAATGTGGGAAAGTTTGGAATTTCCTAGAGACCTGAGGGAGCTCAGAAGACAGGAGGACACGAGAAAGTTTGGAACTTCTTAGACACTTGTTGAATGTCTTTTACAAGAATGCTGATAGTGATATGGACAATGAAATCCAGGCTGAGGTGCTCTCAGACAGAGATTGGAAACTTCTTGGGAACTGGAATAAAAGTGATTCTTGCTATGCTCTAACAAAGAGACTGGCAGCATTTTGCCCTTGCTCTAGAGATATGTGAAACTTTGAACTTGAGAGAGATAACTTAGGGTATCTGGTGGAACATATTTCTAAGCAGCAAAGCATTCAAGAGGAAGCAGAGCATGAAAGTTTGGAAAATTTGCAGCCTGACAATGTAATAGAAAAGGAAAAACCATCTTCTGGGGAGAAATTCAAGCTGGCTGCAAAAATGTGCATAAGTAATCACGGGGTCAAATGTTAATAACCAAGACGATGGATAAAATGTCTCTAGGGCATGTTAGAGACCTTTGTGGCAGTCTCTCCCATCACAGGCATAGAGGCCTGGGAGGAAAAAATGGTTTAGTGCCAGGCCAGGGCCACCCCTGCTCTGTGCAGCATCAAGACATGGTGCCCTGCATCCCAGCTGCTTAAGCTTCAGCTTCAGTCATGGTTAAAAGGGGTCAGGTACAGCTTGGGCCTGATTAGTTCTCATAATCCTCACATATTGTGGAAGGGACCAGGTGGGAGGTAATTGAATCATGGGGGCAGTTTCCCCCACACTGCTGTTCTCCAAATAGCAAGTTCTCATGAGATCTGATGGTTTTATAAGTGGCTTTTCCCCCTTTACTCGGCAGTTCTGTTCCTCCTGCCATGTGAAGAAGGACATGTTTGCCTCCCCTTCTGCCATAACTGCAAGTTTCCTGAGGCCTCCTAAGCCATGCTAAACTGTGAGCCAAGGAAACTTCTTTCCCTTATAAATTACCCAGTCTTGGGTATGTCTTTATTAGCAGTGGCTAATACATAGACATTATAGTTTAGTATAGCAAAACAATTTCAGTCAAGTAACATTAAAATGTATTACTCTAATAAAATCAGTATATTTTGACAATTTCTTGACAAATAAAAGTATAACATCTTAAGTGATGCCTTTTCTACTTTGCGCCATTAAGGATTGGTGGTAGGCCTGAGTTTGATATTTATGATGTATTAGCTTTTTCACTGCTGAAAAAGATATATTCGAGATTGGGCAATTTACAAAAGAAAGAGGTTTAATGGACTTACAGTTTTACGTAGCTGGAAAGGCCTCACAATCATGGCAGAAGGGGAAAGGCACATCTCACATGGTGGTCAACAAGAGAAGAGAGCTTGTGCAGGGACACTATCCCCTTATAAAACCATCAGATCTTGTGAGACTTATTCACTATCACAAGAACAGCACGGGAAAGACCACCTCCATGATTCAATTACCTCCCACCTGGTCCCTCCCACAACATGTGGTAATTCAAGATGAGATTTTGGTGGGGACACAGCCAAACCATATCAACGATCTAGATTTTCAAAGCTATAGAGACTAGTCTGTCTCTCATCTAAAAAAATATTAAAGATAAGAGACTAACCAAATCTCAGCAGTAATGCAGAATGAAGAGAAAGCTAGTTGGAACAAGATGTATTTACACTGGTAAGGAACAAGGCTCATGTTTTCTGTTAACTTAAATAGTCATTAAAGAAATCAGGCCTTCCTGCTGGGGCAAAGTGACCTGCTTGGGAAAAGTCTGTGTGTATGTGTTCTACTTATGATGGCTGAGTAACAAATTATTCCAAAACTTAGTGGCTTCAACTGGTGACATTTATTTTGCTCACAACTCTTCAATCTGGACATGGCTCAGCAAAGATAACCCTTAGGGCTCTGCCTTGTATCAGCTAAAAAGGATTAAAGGCTCAAGGCAGACATCATGTGGAGGCTCACTCACTCACTCACATGTCTACCCGCTGGGCTGGGGCTGAAATAGCTGAAGCTCCTTAGGCATCTCTTTCTATGGAAACTGTGATTTCTTCAGCATGGGGCTTCAGGGCAACCAGCGCAGCCTTTATGGATCTTAAGGTATGTACCATGAAAAGCAAGAGTTGTATTATCTGTATGACTTCACCTTGGGAGCCACATAGTATCTCTTCAGCCACATTCAGTTGGTCAAGGAAGCAGCAAAGTTTCTCCTAGTGAAACAAAAAACTACTACAGAAGAGCCTCAAAAGAAAGTCAGTCTTTGGCTACTGTCACACCAAGTCCCCAACACCGGATTATGAGAGCACTACCATTTGTTCTTTTTACCAGGATAGAAATTTCTCCATAAGATTCATCTCTATTTCATTCCTAATTTCATTTAATTTTGTCTGATAACTCATATTTCTTCATTTTAAATCATGAAATGACCAATATATTGATTAATATTTCTTTCTTCTTGTCACCAACATTGCTCAAGTACTCAGTAGCTCATATCTGGTTTATTTTAGTGCCTCTAGGCATTACTCTCTTCCCTTTGCTTCTTCAATCTATCCTATATATCGCTGCCTATATATCCTATGTATAGCTGCCTATACATCCTATGTATCGCTGCCTATACATCCTATGTATCGCTGCCTATGTATCCTATGTATCGCTACCTATATAGCCTACGTATCGCTACCTATATATCCTATATATTGCATCTACTTTCTTCTAGCATTTTATGAAATTTCCAAATAAACACAAGAGTTGAAAAAATTATGCAGTAAATACCAATATATCAACATACAAACTTTTGAAACTTTTCTAATTTTACTTTACCACATATTTATTCACCTGTCCATCCCTTTATCCATTCGTAAATGCATCTTGTTTCCATGATGCAAGTCAAAGTAAGTTGCACACAAAAGTACACTTCATTCCTAAATAATTCAGAATGAATATCATTAACTATTAAACAGCATTGAATATTTTGTACATTTCTTTGTTAGTTAAAATTTACATATACAGTAAGTCCTGCTTAACACTGTGAATAGGTTCTTGGAAACTGACTTTAAACAAAATGATGTACAGTAGGTCCTCAAAAAACTCCCTTCATCAAACATCATTTTGTTATAACATTTGTGACCAAAAAAAAAATCTGGTTTTATTATACTTTTTTTTTTTGCATAAAGGTGCAGTTTCCAAGAACATTTTGATGGCAGTTAAGTGAAGACTTAATTTAATGAAATACATAAATCTTTTTTTTATATATATTTTATTGCATTTTAGGTTTTGGGGTACATGTGAAGAACATGCAGGATTGTTGCATAGGTACATACACGGCAATGTGGTTTGCTGCCTTCCTCCCCATCACCTATATCTGGCATTTCTCCCCATGTTATCCCTCCCCAACTCCCTGCCCCCTGCTGCCCCTCCCCTAGTTCTCCCCAACAGACCTCAGTGTGTGATGCTCCCCTCCCTGTTTCCATGTGTTCTCATTGTTCAACACCTGCCTATGAGTGAGAACATGCGGTGTTTGATTTTCTTAAACACGTGACAAGTTTACAGTGCCTCATTTTATTAAGCTCCATTTTAATTATCCTATTCCCTTTCTTAAGAAACCCAAATGGTTTACTATTGTCTAGCGAAATAAATCTCCCAAATCTTTTCTTAATACCACTGCATTAATTCTCCAACTATTTATTTTTATTTTTATTTATTCATTTTTGAGACAGAGTTTCGCTCTTGTTACCCAGGCTGGAGAGCAGTAGTGCAAACTCTGCTTACTGCAACCTCTGCCTCCTGGGATCAAGCAATTCTCATGTCTTAGTCTCTCAAGTAGCTGGGATTACAGGCATCCACCACCACCCTGGGCTAATTTTTGTATTTTAGTAGAGATGGGGTTTCACCATGTTGGCCAGGCTGGACTCAAACTCTTGACTTCAGATGATCCACCTGCCTCAGTCTCCCAAAGTGCTGGGATTACAGGAGTGAGCCACCACACCTGGCCAATTCTTCAATTATTTTTGAAATCACTCCCCTTTTCTTTGATAGTATTCATCCTACATAATCTGTGATGCCTATTTACACTTCTGTGTATGTCACATTGAAGAAAAGTCAGAGGATTGTGGAGGTGGTTGGGCACGTTGAACTATGGACAAATAACTCTGGGAGTACAGCACCTAGTTAAATATGCAGGTTCTTCCACTAACTTATTTTGGGATTGAGGGTAAATTACTTAGTGTAAGTCTTAGTTTTATATTCTTCAAATTATAAATTCGTCCAAAAGGGTTCTTGTCAGGTTTAGTGATAACATGTGTACAGTACCTACTGGAGTGCTTAACACATAGTAAGTGCTCAATAAATGATATACAGCAGATGCTTACTGAGTGATCTTATTAATATTAATAAGACATAATAAAGTTCTAAACTCCAGAAATTAAAAATCCAATCTTTTGTTGTGTTAATAACAAAATAATTTCTAATATCAAATAATGTTTTTAACCTCAGATATAATAACAAGTAACTTTATTATGCATTGAGCAGCAAACAAAGCTTCTTGTTACACTTGGGCAGAAAAAGTTCTATCTACAAATGATATGTTGCTCTGTTTCTTCATTTGGATTCACATGGGAGTGAATAAACATAGTAGGGAATCAGATAAGTGGTAAGTTGGATGGATGAACCGAATTTCTGTTATTAGGTTTAAAGAGGTTTAATTAACCATTGAAAGTAATGACAAAACCTGCAATTACTTTTGCACCAACCTAATAACGTTTTTCTTCAAATTTTCTTTATCTACCTTTAATATGTACTTACTAAACTATCTTTATCATAAGGTCTAACTTTTTTTTTTTTTTGAGATGGAGTCTCACTCTGTCACCAGGCTGGAGTGCAGTGGTGTGATCTTGGCTCACTGCAACCTCCAACTCCCTGGTTTAAGTGATTCTCCTGCCTTAGCCTCCCGAGTAGCTGGGCTTACATAATTTTCTAAACACCTTTGCAAAACTTTCATCTCCTAGCTAAAATGTTGAGCTCAGTACTTGACAAATAGTATTCAATAAATATTAACTATTATTACTGATGTTATGTATATTTCCATTAAAAATACAAGTCAAAGAAAAGACTCAAGTGTCATTAAGAAAAATGTTATTTTATAAAGTGTAGGACCATGCAGAAAATTAGTATGCTATTAAAATTAACTTTGTAAAATCTAGAAATACGATAATCAAATGAAATATTTGTAGAGTCATGAAATAATTACAATAATTTTTGGTATTTGTAGTCATTTTGGTTCTGTTCTCAGAATATGTAAGTTTTTGCAAAACGAATCTCCTCTATTAGAAGTCTCTCCAAGCCATGTGGCATTTACCTTGCAGTGTATAGATAATGACCTTCAAACTGTTTTTGCACTTTTCACCAAATGTGCTTTGTCTACTTTTGTAGCTGGGCAGCCACAAAGAGAAATTTTTGCATTTCATCTTTTCTTATTTTAAACAAAATTATCTTAAAATATTGGAAATATCAAGTTGGAGAATCAAGACAGCACTTAAATACGGAACTGCAATCATCAAGTTACCTGTCTAACCACACCCCCAAAGTTCAATGTAAATTCCAAGAGGCAAAAAGTCATATTCTTTTAATGCAGCACAAACCAAGTACAAAAGATCTTTGCAAAAAAAGAAATAACTAATTTATTAGGGATTGGTTAACAATATTTTTCTGTCAGATTGAAGGCCTGTGATGAACCAAAAGTAATTATTACATTTTCATTTTCAAAAGATAAAAATAAAGAGCCGTTAAGGCTGAGAATTTCAATGTGTTGTGAGGGAGTTATCTTTGTGGGTTCTAAGTATAGCGGATATAGAGTTCCCTTAGTTCATCCTTTTTCTGGTGACAGCAAGAAGGATGCATTCTTCTAACTTTCCCTTTCTTATTTCAGTAGAAAGACAATACGGGAAACAACACACATGGTTATTGAATTCCATCTTATATTGGTCTATTTATATGTCACTATTTCTTCATATAGCTTTGGTTGTAAATTTTAATGAAATGAGAATCGAATGAGGGAATACATGATGTGACTCTGCAGTAATTAGTGCCATAGAGATTTGACAATTATCCAGTTAATCTGATCAACAACGACAGCCCAATTGGGTAGTTAATGTCTCAAAGTGGATTTATTTGGCCTAGTCCATCCAAATCGACTATGCACATTAATTACATTAACAACACAATTGCCAACATTATCCTCACTGTAGGACACATGGAAACAGCTCAAAAATAGGGGGTGATAAACCACAAAGGAAACAAATATTGGATGATAGTCATAGTCAAGTAAGTGTATCTGAGAGAAGCATAAAAGCAGGACTCAATTGTATAAAACAAACAAAAAAAGACTAAGTTATAAAAAATTAAAATAGATCATTAGTACTTATAATATAAGAGATAAAAGGAGATAGTAAGAAGAGATGGTGTAACTCTATGAAAACCACATCAACGTATCATCTTTTGTTTAAATGGATTAAAGATGATTTAAAAAACCTGACTTCTTTGGCGTTTAACAACACAAACATTGCATCTTTAATTTACTTGAGGTATTTGAATTAAAATATGTCCAACCGTTTCACTGATCAATCTTTATCGATGATGGATCTAAATGAGGCTTATTGTCATAGTTGGAATATCTGGAAAATAAAATTATTTCTTAAAATGAGAGGTGAAAATCTCAAAGATACAACCACCAAACTACCATGTTAGATAATGTGAATTTAAAGAATGTTTGTATGGTTCATTGATCTCACAGATTTTTTTTAAAGATACATCAATTTGGCCTCAGAACAATTTTTCTTGCACTGAGTTTTTAATTGAGAAAATCTAGAAGGAGAAAGTAATAATTGCTAAGAGTATCAACAGAAAACATTCATTCCTCTCTGAATACCGTCTACTATCCCACCTTCTAAAACCCTACAAAACTATTAATGATAGATAGATAGACTTTGAATGTATTCTCTCATTTCATCAGAGATTCATTATACTGAATTACTTGAGTATCTGCAAAAAATAAAAATAAATGAAATGAAATCAGACTCATTTAAAATAAATTCCTTCCATTGGAAAAGCAACTGCAATTGCAAGGTTGTCTTTATTTCTATGAGCTCTGGCCTATCACCAGGAGTGTAGACAGCTCAGATCTCTTGACACAATGCCCAGCCAAGTACAGGCTCCCAAAAACCTCAGAAAAGGGGTCATGCCAACCACTTACTGGGTGAGGACTGGCAGAGCAGGAGCTTAGAGCCAAGATAGTAAGAAACACTGGCAAGGGCAATTGCAGTGTTTGCAACTGCAGTAGTTCTGTGTTTGGTATAATATTACAGATGGTCAGTGGCAAGGAATGAGTTCCATCCCAAGCGCCGCAAAACCATGTTATTCATTTGCTTTCACAGTTATTATGTAAACCAAATACCGACCCACATTAGCTTTATTGTTGGCCTGGAAAAACAACTGCCAACATTACCACAATACCATAGTCACAACAATTAGAGTTGTTTCTTTAATTCTCTGGGGACCAATTTATAGTCGATAGTTTTTAATCTTCATTATTTCTTTTTCTTTTTTTTTTTTTTTTCAGACAGAGTCTCACTCCCTTACCAGGCTCCAAGCTGGAGTGCAGTGGCGCAATCTCGGCTCACCGCAACCTCCGCCTCCTGGATTCAAGCAATTCTCCTGCCCCAGCCTCCCAAGTAGCTGGGACTACAGGTGCGCGTCACCGTGGGCCCAGCTAATTTTTTTGTATTTTTAGTAGAGACGGGATTTCACCATGTTGGCCAGGATGGTCTCGATCTCTTGACCTCGTGATCCGCCCGCCTTGGCCTACCAAAGTGCTGGGATTATAGGCGTGAGCCACCACGCCCAGCCCATTATTTCTTGTTAAGAAAAAAATTACTCAAGCAAAGCTGAATGGCAAGTATTAGGATGTAAAAACTCAAAAATATTGTCACATATTGTCCAGATTTGGGTTATTTTTCTAGGTGTATTGAAAATATTTAGGCACCGTTCACTTCCTCCTAGAGAGAAGTTTAATATATTTTCTAGAGAAGTAGTGTCCTTAGAACTTTCTGTGATAACAGAAATATTCTAGAGTGAAATTATTCAATGTGGAAATTACTGCGCACTTGTAGCTACTGCACAACTGAAGAACTGATTTTTAAATTTTACATAATTACAACTAGTTTGAATTTAAAGAGCCACCTGTGACTAATGGCTACCCTACTGGATAGTGCAGTTCTGGAGTCAATAACCAACTACTTGTTAATGTAAATTCACCTGCATGGATTTTTTTTCCATCCATTTCCTAAGGCAAATTCTTTATCATCTTGACCTCGGGGACTAGACTCTTGGAGAAAGATTTGTCCTATCACGTCTGGGATGAGTAAGAACTATTCACATCATCTGGCATGTTTGAAAGACTTGAGATTTTAAATTCATGTCATAAGTCTACTCGTTTATATTATATTAAAAAAGGAAATTACAAAAATATTAAAGTACCCTATCAAAGGGTTTAAGTTAAATTCAAATGGCCCATTTTATATGTCGAGATTGCCCTTGCCAGTGTTTCTTACTATCTTGGCTCTAAGCTCCTGCTCTGCCTGTCCTCACCCGGTAAGTGGTTGGTATGACCCCTTTTCTGAGGTTTTTGGGAGCCTGTACTTGGCTGGGCATTGTGTCAAGAGATCTGAGCTGTCTACACTCCTGGTGATAGGCCATAGTTCTTCAGCTAAGAAGACACAGAGCATGAAGACTACATGCCAACAGAAATCCCACGTTCCATTATGTTTGATCTGTGAGCCCACCTGCAGCCTCATTTCTGAATTTCAGCTCCACAAATGTAGTGTTTCTTTAACAGAAAGTATTTCCAATTAAAATTGCTTTGACCTTGTACTTCCCTAAAAAAAAAAACAGGAGTCTTCCTCTTCTTAAGGGCTGTTCACAGTGGCAATAGAATGCAAACTGATTAAACATTGAAAGAAGACTATATTAGTCTGCTACAGTGCTGGAAGAGATAAAATGTTATTGATCCTAGCTTCTTCGTGGACATTCTGTTCAGGGCTTTACTCACTGACAATAGTTAAAGGCAGAATTAAAAGAAGTCCTTAGAAACCACGAAGTCAAATGTAGTTGTTTGAGAGATGGAGCCCTTCCTCACCAGCCATCCAAACATTGTTCACATAAAAGTACATTAAAAAGTGCTTCCAATTCTTCCAGTTACTGAGAAGCTGAAGAAATGAAATGTGGACTAATGCTGAAAGAAACCAGCAAATAAATAAAGACTACAGAATTTAAGGACCGCATTACTGAAGAAAAAAAGGAGGGAATGTATTTTATACCGTCCTGTACCTATCACTGCCAGAATACAACATGAAGCCTCAGACGTAATTTAACAGGCTAACCAAAGCTACCTAGAATGGTAACAGACTGCTTGACTTGCTAGGCTACTGTCACAAGAAGCTCAAAGTGTCAGGCAGCAATCAAAGCTTTAGGTTTACTAGGACTCTTATTTTGTTCTTAGTTGGGAGTGTTACATCTCCTTCTGTGAACCAGAAGTTATAAACCTGCAGAGCCCAAAGTGCTGGCTGTAGGAAGCACAAATTCCCCAAGGGGACAACTGGGAGTGATGATAAACAGGGTAACTCTTACCTGTTAGTTCTTGGGCCCAAGTATTATAGGTATATAAGGCAAAGCACCACGGAGCTAAATCCCACAGGTTTCAAAACATATGCCTCATCCTGTGGGATTTAGTTCTGTTTTCCCAGGGTGTCTTTTCCAAGCTGATGCCTCTCATGTATCTTCAAAAGGCTGTAGACTTGCTGTATCAGGCTGGCAGCATCGGGCTGGTAGAGTATGTGCTAGTCCCAGTAAATGTATATTAAATATTACGTATTTTATTGTGAATATACATCACATATTCACTGCCTCACCATTTTTTGCTGTAAAGTGAATCCCTGAATTAGAGACCGTGTTAGGCAGAATCCTGTCCCGTGTTAGTAGATTAGATACTGAGACCTCAGATGTTGGTACTGGATGACAGCATGGAAAGTTCTGCTACATAATGGTGACAGGAGAAATACATAGGTCCCTCAAGTGATATACTAGGACGCCTCTTTCCCTCTCACTAGTTTGGCTGTAAATGGACAAATGTACCAATTATGGCCTGATAAGGGAATGGCAGCCAGGGACTCAGATGTCTCAGGAAAGCTATCCAGAACAGTGTTAAGGGCTGGAAAAAGGTGAAAGGAATCTAAAACGAATGTGGGTGAAGACAATGGTGAGTATCAGTTATGACCTGTGAACCAAATGCATCAATGAGGGCTATGTTTCATTCCACTTAACCTCTCAAAAGTTTCCTACAAAGTGTAACCAGCCAGAATTCTATGTTGAGGTGAAAAAAACTTAACGTGATACTTAAGTGGATCTCAGTGGTCCAAGCAGTCATCAATAGTGGAGGCTTTTCCCGCCCGCAGATCTTTACTACTGGCCAGTGCCCCATTACCCAGCTGCTGTGTGGCTGATGATCATAGCTACTCCCTTCTCTGGAGAATCACCTTTGGCCAAACAGGAACTTTCTCAGCCAAAATCTATAGACTCTTCTACCTCTACAGGCCACTAGCTGCTTGACAGACATGGGAAGACTGACCCCTTTTCCTCAAAATAGGATTAACATGTGGTGCAATCTGTCTGGCAGAGGTTCTCTACGGGATCAGCTGAAGCTTGTGTGTATTGGTAACATGTTCATGGACTGGCAAGGCCCAAGGATCACTGCTCATAAGTCCACAGATCCCTTGTTAAGAACTTAGGTATTATAAGTTAACAAAACAAAGCGGGCTCCATTCATTCATTCGACATGTATTTTTTGAGTGTGTCCTACTTCTCAGTCACTTTTCTGGGGTTGAGGAAGCAGCGTTGAATGAAGAAATAGTTATCACCCTCCTAGAAGTTCAACCAATTAAAAATATATAATATTACAGATTATGATAAAATTCTTAAAGAAAAGTAGGAGAGGAGATAGGTCCTCACTGATAAAGTGATATTTGAATAGAAATGTAACAACAACAAGGAAGCCAACAGGGTGCTGTGTGGGGAATGAGCATTCCGGGTGGCAGGAACGTGAAGGGCAAATGCCCTGAAAACAAAACCTAGCCTTGGGGAACAACAGGAAGTCAGTGTGTCTGGGAGCCGAGTGACTGAGAGGAAGAATGAGAAGGGATAAAATTAGAGAGATGCTGCAGGGCTGGATTATGGCTCCTTGGCCCATGAGGGAATTTAGGTTTTATTTTGAGTAATATAGAAAACCATTAGAGGTTTTGAACAGCAGCAAGACATTACCTAACTGATATTTGGAAAGAATCATTTTGGCTGTTGTATGAAAAACAGACTTAGAAATATAAGGATGATTGTTTCTACCATGTCACCATTCAGCTTCTCAGTCTGTTCCCTGCAGAAACCTTGCAGGTCAGGCAAATGACAGTGGACCATGGCAAATGTAACCAAGTGGAAGCCCTAATTGAAGTTGTTGTGTGCTACATGTAATGTCTTTACTAGAGAAGAACAACAAACTCTCTGGCTTGTGGTCTGAGGCTGTTAATCTAGTAATGTGTTCTTTAGAATACGTGTCATAAATGTGGATCAAAAGTAGTTTGTATTCATCTGGCATGGACATTGATATACAATCATGGTCCTGCTCCAGGGATATTTTACAAAATAAATTGGAGGTAAACTCAAATGTCCAGCAGTTGTCAAATATTAGAACAGCCCATTGTATTGATGATATCATCAAGTACAATAAAGTCTAATAAGCAGGAAGCGCCAGTATTCTGAATGCTTTGTTAGGATACCTGTGTCCCAGAGAGTAGGAAAAAAATGTATGTATCTTCAGGAGCTGGACAAATCAGTGAAATTTTTAGAAATTACATAGGCTAATGCATGCTAGTGCATTCCTTCTGGAGTTAAGACCAAATTTTGCATTTCACTTACTATCAAGAAAGACCCAGAGTGTTTGAAAGAACTCTTTGAATTTTAAACACAGCATAAACCACATTTTGGAATGATACCCCTTTATCAGATTACTCAGAAAGCTGCCGTTTGAATGGGGCCTTGAATGATAGAAGGTTCTGCAGCAATTTCAGCTGCAATACAAGCAGCCATGATGTTGACAGAGCAATAATAAGTTGCAATACTACTAGAGGTACCATGATAAATAAAAATGTAAGGTGGGCTCTCTGTCAAGCTTCAAATGGAGACCTGCAGTGAAAACCCTAGTGTTCTGGATCAAGGCCATACTATTGCAGCAGAGTTCTTTCACCATTTAGAAAGCAGCTCTTGACAAGCTACCTGGCCGTAGAAAGACTGAAGACCTTACTATGGACATCAGTTGACCATGTGACTGGAACTATCCCTCATGAGCTTAATAACACATGTTATATTATCCAGAAGGCAGAGCAACAATTTATTGAATAATGGAATTTATTCATTTTAAGAAAGTAGGGTTGCTGCTACATGGGAAAGCAAGAAATATTTTGAAATTTTCCACAGTTGCATATTTTCATTTACCCACACCCAGGTTTGATTTTAAATAAGTGATTACAGCCACTACAGCATAATAAGTCTCAAAGGTCAGACACACTTCACCAGCAAGCCACTTAGACTAACAGAAGTGATCATCAAGAATGAGGGATATTTGGAATGAGTCAGAAGAAGGATATGATGAATCAGTTATAACCTGGCAGCTGCAGTAGTGAGAGCTCATTCTGCTAATCCATGTCTTTTAAGTTTCTACTCAGAAATCGTGGCCAATCATCATCAATACAAATCCATGACAGGATGGAATGAGTTCATACGGATCTGGGTGACTCAAAGGATGGATGATAGCAGGTGCTGTGAGTATTCCACCGGTTCAGTACACATCTCCTTTGGCTTCTGGGTGCTTCTGTTTCTAAAGTCCTACTACTGTAGTTCTTTTTGGAAAACTGCCCTTTGGCTTCTTGGACAGTTTACCCACATGTAAAGAGAATCAAAGTGGCTGGGAGTTTTTATCTCCCTGAACGACTCGGAGCCAATGAATGGCAAATACTGGAGGATGAAAGCCTTGCTCCCTTCCTCAAGAGGGGACAAAGCGAAGTGCATTTTATATTCCAGCATGCCCATGCAGGAGCAGGGAACTTCTGATTTCTTTCTCTTCTCTGTGCTGCCTTTCCTACTGCTTGGATGTCTTCTCCTAGGAATATTCTCATAATAAATCATTGAAAAAAATTCTCATCTCAGGATCTGCTGGGAGAAACCTGACCTAAGACAGATTCCTGTTACACATTTATGTGGGAAATTTGATTAGCATTTTGAGTCTGGAATTCATGGCAGAGATTTGAGCTAAAAATATCTACTTGATAGTTGTTGGCCTATGGATTATATATAAAGTTATGAGGCTAAATGAGATCGCCCAAGGAGTGAGTGTATATACAGAATATGCCTCAGGACATAAGAAGGTCTCAGAATTTCTTATCTTTTCCCATGCAGCCTTTAATAATTAAAATAAATTTATATCCATTTCCTCAACTTTGGTCTCAGGACAGACCTCAACTCAGGCTCTCTGAAAGTTCTCTAATTACTCCACCCCATTTCTAGTTATTTCCGAATTATATAGCCTACTTTACTTCACCAACCTATCAAACTTACCCTCTAAAGGTATGTAGTCTGAAGGGATAGATGATTTATAGGTCCATTGTGTAGGGAAACTAAAATGGGTCTCTCAATAAATCAGAACGTTAAACACCTGTTTAGAGGTGTAACACTTGGCTCAGGCTTTCAGTTGAAAAGAATTCTCCATATGTTTTACATATAAGAAACACTTTCACCTTGACCTTGCTGGAAAATACTCTGGGATTTTAAAGGCAAATCTGGGAAAATATGGAGACATGAAAATTTACAGAAGCAAAATTAAAGTATATATTTGATCAGAAGAAAACATCTATTTAAAATGCTGTGATCCATATAATACCTTGTACACAGTACACCATCAAAAAATATTTGTTGAGTAAATTGTACTGACTATCCCATGCATCTTTATTTATTTCAGAATTAACTGGTGTGCACATTTTATAAACTTTACCTTAACATTTTATAAGATATTTTAAGGTAGAGACTAACTGAAGAATTGAAATGAATCGCTGTCACTTAAATGAAGTCTAGGGAATGTGATAGGAAATGAAGGAAACGAACTGAAATATCATTTTGTTAAGCTAGTGGCTTTTGAATTTCTTCTCATAAACAGATTAGATTTTGTGAGCTGCTTCCTACACACACCAGAAAGCAAAGGATTTTTTTTTAAAGAAAATCCTGTTGACTTGAATTGAAAGTACAAGTTGTTCTTTCCTTTTGACGGTTTGCTTTTGAAAAGTTTTTCTTGTGAGATACATATTATGCTGTTGCTAGTTAAATGTAATGATCCTTCACCCTTGAAGAAACAAAAGGCCAGATTTGGCTGACGACTCTTCTTGAGGAATCTGTTTTTGAGTAATATGTGTGTTCAAAAGCAGTAACAAGCACTAATGTCAAAAAAAGTATTAAAAATTAAGTGATGGATAAATGAATGCTGTTTTTTTCACATCCAAGATATTTTCATAATCTCACATATACTGTATTAAACCTATATAGCTTCTCTGTAGCTTTGGATCAACTTTCAACTTTAACATATCCAAGACATACCAACCTTACTTGAAGTAAAAATAAAAGAGAAAGAATCATAGGTGTAACTGTCTTATATTTACTAAGACAAACTAGAAATATAAAATAATAAGAAAGTAAATGTTGCAAGGACCAGAAAACTCAAAGTATAATTGCTGTTAAATAATATATTGTACAAAGATCTAGAGGTAAAAACTTAGGAGGTATAATTTTTGATGATCACTAAAAATTGCACATTTATTATTTATCTCATGTTTGGAAATTTTTTACTTTCACAATGGCAAGGCCATGTTTATAAGGAACAATCCCGAATGGCAAAAATAATAATGTTCCATTTTATACATACTCGCTAAGAAAAGTCTGAAGGACCTTGATGGGTTCTAGATCTATTTCTCTGTTTCTAAGCCAGATAACAGTTGAGTGACTAGCGTTGGGCACCGAGTCTCTCATGAGCTCCCCTGGTAGGTGATATTTCTTCACATGTGTTGTCAAACTTATTCAGCTTGACAATTTCACATAGATTGAGGTTGTATGACTCGAATGACTAAAGATAATGCATTCTATTATTTAAAGTTCCATCTCAAAAACCCTTACAAAGTATTTTATGTAACTTCTTCCTTATAATCTATGTTTTCTAGCTTCCATGGCTTGGGCTTATAAACTTTTAAACAGCCTTCCCTGACAGTTGATCAATTAAAACCCATTTTTCAAGTGTCTATTTACATACCATTCTTCTAAGTAACCTTCTCTGCTGCTGCCCTGTCCCAATTAGATGGAAGTGATGGCTCTCCAAATTCCCATACCCTCTGTCTATACTTCTTATTTAGGTAGTATATCAGGGGTTCCATTCACCACGCCCAGGTTCAGACTTCCTGGGGGAACTCATGACAGCACCTATCCATACTTACGGCTATGATTTATTACTAAGAAAGGATACAAGGCAAAATCAGCAAAGGGAAAAGGCACAGGGAGTGATGGAGTGAAGTCCAGAGGAAACTAGAAGCAAGCTTCCAAAAGTTCATCCCAGTGGGTGTGCTGGGATGTGCTCAATGAGTTTGATGACACATGTGAAGAGTGTTGCCACCAGGGCAGCTCATAAGAGACTCAGTGCTCAAAGTTATTACTGGGGGGCTGGGTGTGTAGGTGACCACATGTACCAAGACTCCAGACTCCCAGAAGGAAGGCGTGTGCTTAGGATAGCTGTATTGTTTGCAGTTCAGGCACAGAGAATCATTTTTAACTGGTAGGGTGAAGCACTACCTATGGAATCTAAGTTTCCAGATGACAGCCAAGGGTAATCTTGCCGCAGGCTTTTCTCAGAATAGGAGCCTCAGGTCTGTTACGTTAACAGTTCTATGCACTGTTAGTTATACAATTTCACTGTAAGCTCACTGAGAACTGGGTAAGGAAATTTTTTTATTATTACTCCATAATTCCCAGTATAGAGCAAGATTTTTGATATGTGACACTCAACAAATATTGCCGATGAGAAAGTTTGATTCATTAAATAACTGCAAGAAATAGGCAGAAAAGCAGACTTAGAAATACGAAGGACAGTTTTTCCATTCCATTATGGATGGAGTCCTCTGTACTGTGTGATTTTCCTGTGTGTAAGGACAGAAGATGGCATAAGCAGATAAAAAGTAAAACACCCATTGTGAATAATACTATTACTGACATAAGACAATTTATTATTGTCAAATATATGTACACTTTTTTTGGAAATAGAAATATGCACTTTTTTTCAGGAAAATAACCTCAGATCACTAACATCTTCCTTAAGCCTGCCCACTCTGCATCTTATTATTATACCTATAAAACATCGCATATATTATAGACCATGTCTCCAATTTACTTAATTCAAAAGATATTTACTGAGCACTTGTTTGAAGCTGTCACTGATATAGAAATATTAAGAACCCCATAATAAAAATAGCTAATACACAGTCCAAACACTGTTCTAATCCCTACTGTAACAGGTAGCTACTAATATATATATGCTCCTTTTACAGACAAAGTTATTAGGGATGTTAAATAACCTTCCTAAGATTCCTAAGAGTTACTCTGCTATCCATCCAATCACTCCATTGTACTGATTCTCATACCCTAGAAATGCTCAGTCTTCAACGTAAAAAATTATATTGACAAAATTAAGGAAAAAAATCTTTACTCCAATGTTAAAGTTTTCTTCTCCAATACTTTCCAAATTAAAGAACCTAAGTATTTCTAGATTTGGCCATTTCATGATTGATAGATGATGTAGTCAATAAATAATTTTTCACTTATCAATTTATGAAAAAGTAGTGAGGACTCAACAACGTAATAACATTGTGACTCATTCTGAACATAATGGGAAAGTTAAATTGGTTTAAATAAGTAAACTCACATGCACTGAAATCTGTTTATTCCTACCACTGTCTGATGGTGGCGTTTTTGTGGTACAGTTTAAGTGATGTTTAAGAATAGAGTTTTTCATTTCTTTCTGAATAGGATACATTTTTGTAATTAATTGTCTCCCACACAGAAGTACAATTGATACATACCAGACCCTGAAGAAGAACTCATAGAAGGGAAACTACACTCTTGATTTTTCTATTTCTTAAAACATAAAAGACTAAACCATTATAAACAAGCTGCATTAAGTAAAACTCAAAGAGCAGTTTAGAAATGCAGATATAATTTCACCCCCGGATCATGAAACAGTATTCGGTCTAACAAAGGCATTGTCAGTACTGTTTACAAGTTTTAAGTCCTTACATATTCACCATTAGCATTCAAGTTGAGGAAGATGACAGAGTTCTGTGGTTGTGGGCAAGGCTCTTCATTGTGAAACTAGGGTGATAGGCATTTGAAAGGCATTATTTTCATTTATAACCACTTAAGAAAACCTCCTTCAGGGGACTGAGATTATCATCATCCCTATGTCATAAAGGAGGCAACTGTGTCTCAGGAAGTTAAAGTGAACATCTCAGGGTCATGAGAGTAGGAAGTGACAGAGTGGTGACTTACACTCAGATCCTTACTCTTCAGAGTTAGTGCTTTTAACCAGTAGGCCTCATTGCCTCTCAAATATCTCTGAAGGGACATAGATTTGAATACAATTAGAAATGTTCAGTACCAAGCACTGAGGTACAATTCTCTATGTGTACCTCTCATCTCTGCATGTCTTGCAAGCAAACACATTGATTGATATTAGACTATCCTAAAGAATGTTGGTATAGTGGATGGTGTTACAAGACAGAGATATGGTCTCCCCATGGAGGAATGGGCAGGAATGTGTATTCTTATAAACATACTAGAGTCTGCTCCTATAAACATCCCAGTGTGTGTGCAGATGTCATCTGGCCATTGGCATTTCCTGAAAAAACTGGGCTTTGGAAACCGGCATAAGATAATGTTGATACTGTGGTCACAACTTTTTTCTTAATGAGTTATAAAACCTTTTGTTTCTGAAAACAGAAGAGAAGAAAACAACTTGTCTAAATTGGAAGTTGATCTATTTTCTGTAATGCCTGAAGATGATTACCATTTTGGGGATCCTATTCAAAGAAAGGAATATAAAATTACTAATACAAAGTTAATTTCAGGAATGTGGAAAGGTCCTGGCAAGTGGGAAGCCCTGAAATGGAAGCTCTAATCATGACATATCCATCTTGCTTCTAATTATATTTTTGAAAGTCATTATTTTCCATTTTAACAAATGACTCTAAATTACTTTTCACTTCCAAAGCACCAGGTGTATATATCACACGGTGACTCATTTTAAAATGAGAACAGCTCATTTAAAAAAGAACAGCTCTTACATTTTGTCCTTTAGGCAACATAATATCTAGAGTATGTCTCTCAAACGATAATCTTTTCAACGCTCTGGTGTCCTACTTAGATTTATATATGGTCTAGAGAATGTTTTGTTTTTTCGTCCACTGACTCTACAAACTAAATATGACCAAACTGATGTTTTTATTAAATTGATTTCTAAAACTTGCCTTGGTGACACAGATAGCTAAATCCCAGTAGAGTTCAGCTCAAACTCCAGAAAAATTAAATTCACCATGAATGTTGATACAGTTTCAACTTGGATATATGGCAGATTTATGGTGTTTGAAACAAGAGAAAGAACATACTTTACATGATACTATGCAACTAGCAAATTGCCCAGACATGGTGGCTCACACCTATAATTCCAGTACTTTTGGAGGCTGAGCTGGGTAGACCACTTGAGCTCAGGAGTTCGAGACCACCCTGGCCAACATGGTGAAACATCATCTCTACTAAAAATGCAAAAATTAGCTGGGTGTGGTGGTGGGCACCTGTAATCCCAGCTACTCAGGAGGTTGAGGCAGAAGAATTGCTTGAACCTGGGAGGTGGAGATTGCAGTGAGCCGAGATCTCACCATTGCACTCCAGCCTGGGCGACAAAGTGAGACCGTGCCTCAAAAAAGAAAAAAAAAAAAAAAGAAAGTAGCAAATTACCTCTTCCACACAACATGGAGAAAGGAAAAAAAGCCTAACTTATTTTCTTGTGTAAAATCATGTCTTTTTATTATGGTAAAATCTTGAAATAGTTAAAATGACAAACAAGTCACATTTGTGTTTTCCTCACAGATGACAATTATAGGTTAAACATTATAAACATTTATATGAACTCATGAAGCATAGAATTAAACAAACAAGAAAATGAGTACATTTCACCTACTTTTGAAATGTTACTTGATCGACTTGCAGATCGCCCTGGGGATTTTTCATTCTGAAAAAATAAAATTAAAAAGATTGATTAAAAGAAGGTATGGCACGTTCACCATACTATACCATTGAGAAAAGAAACCAGAGCACAGGGAAAGTTGTGAATGCTCTCTATATTGTTTTGACAAATAGACGTACTAATTGCTTACACAGAATGTTTTTCTTTTATGAAATTATATTTATCTAATACAAATTAGTGTACTTTAAAAAATGCTTCAATTAACATCTGACTATTATTCAGGTTAGAAGTGGTATTTGTTTCCAGGAAATAATTATTTCTCTAGAAAAAATTATGAAATTCTTTGAGATTAAAATTAGACAGCAAAAATGTCATCTACTATTTCCCCTTTTGACCTTACAACTAGGAAACGCTGAATAAATTCTGGTTTTCACTATCATTAAATATTCTGTGCTGGGTATGTGGCATCTACATCTACTTTGTATTCTTCTAAAATGCATTTTATTTATTATTTTTGTTACTTTTACATACTTTGAAATTAAAACATTTGCTTTTTAAAAGTTAAGATGCTTCTGGTTATATATTTTTAAATTAAAACCTAAAACTTCTGTAAATATTTATATCCTCAGTTCTTTCCTCTTCAAGAATTTTTTTATTTAGTGGAAAAGAGACACGAAAAAGGCTTTTGAATAAATGCTTTTTAAAAGGTCCTACAATTTTAAAGTAGAAATGAACCTTAAGTAGTTGGACCCTCTCGTTTAAAGCCCAGAGACATTGTGTTCCTGAAAATTATATAGCTGCTTTTATACTCTGCCAATTATGTGCTGGTGGATAATCAACTGGAAAAATCAGTTTATAAGCATTATGCATTTTACATGTAGAAAGAGATCAAAGATCAATTTATACCTCTCCTTCTGTAGAGAAAATGTTGCTGGAATAATCAATTCTGAATACTAAAACTTTATAAAGGATCTGAAATGACATTGCCACTGAAATAATTTACCTGCGTAAGAATTTTTTTTTTGAACTTCTGGAGTCAGCCCCATAGTGGGCCCGAGTAGGCAACTGCAATGCATTTTGACAGAGGTCATTTTTGAGAACTAAGTTGTTATAACAACCCGTGGGGCTGAAATTGCCCCATGATGACTACTTGAGACAGATTTAGAAACACAGTGATAACAGGATATGGCAGATGTGTTATTGCAGAAAAACAGTGGCTGCATTCACTGCAAACTGCCACTGTGTCATGCACAGGCTTACAAATATTCCAGTTGAACAATACTTTTTTCTTTACATGCAACATCCATCTCATACAACCACTGATGTCACTGTGGAGCATGTTATTACAGACCAAGATGAGTCACAACGATATGGTTAGTTACACCTCATAACAGCCCCATGCTCCAGCTGGAGATTAATGTGTATGCTACTGCAGACATTTTTTCCTGATTAGCTCCACTGGTGATGGAGAGAGACACTTTTCTACTGACATCCTAACTCCTCTTCTAGAGACTAGAAAACAAAATCAAACCATCTTTCCTTCTCAGTGAAATTTAGGATTTTGGCATATTATTGTGTAGGACAGAGTCACATAATATAATAGGCTTTGGGAGAGATTGGTAGCAGTGGTTTTTTTTTTTATGTTTTCTATATTTACATGATATTTGAGAACATGATTAAGAACTAGAATTGAAAGGTGCTGCCACAGAAATCAAGCAAAATAAGAAATTTAATTTTGCATAAGATTACTTAATTTTTCAAACTATGTGGGACTTTGTGGTGTTTTGAGATAAAACAAGAAAGGCCAGACTCACTTTACAATTGTGTGAGTTTACCATAGTGTTATAACAAGAATGTTATTTTCACACTCTCTACCAGCATCCACCAACTGAATGGGGGAAAAGCATCTGCTTGATTACTTAGTACTTCAAAGGATCTTTTAACTGGAAATGGATTGGCTTTATTTTCTCCAATTAGAAGGTCATGCATTGAAATAAACAAACTTAGGCAAAGGTTAACATTTCTGCCATGGCTAAGTTCTCTATTGTTTCTACACCAGTACATGGAAAAGGAAGGTGCATCAGAAAAGCTAACATGTGGGAGCACCATGGTGTACACTATGCTGTGCTGGCAGTGATGGAAAATGAGAGACTGCCTTGCGATGAGAACTCTGGTGATGTACTAGCTCTGGGAGGAGTACATTGTTTGACATTCCCGGACTTCAATTTCCTCATTGTAAAATGGGTAAAGATAATATCTTGGAAATCTGTGTAAGGATCAAATGAGTTATAGATGAAAACATTTTATAAATGGTGAAGTTATGATATTTCCATTATAACCCATGGGTATAAGAAACACTGAAATAGCTTTCTTTAAAAATCATGATGATCATTAGGTCACTACACTTTTTTTTTTACATAAACATCTTAGTTCCTATATCTTGCTATTCTGCCTTTGATTCTGGCACATACAAGTTAAAAATTAAAAATGAAATCATTTTCTGTCCAGGGGGATTAAGAAAGCTGGTTTGCCTTGCTTTTGAAGCAAAGCACCTGAAGCACTTTCTCTCTTGGAAAACTTCCAAAGCAATCTGTCCAATTTGCTACTAATTAATTGGGTGGGTGGCTTGTCCCATTACTATTGCAATGACATATCTTCTTTGCAGAGCAGTCAATATGGTTGTCATACCTCATTACAGTCAGCTAAACTATTTTACCTTAGATTAAACATAAGCTGTCTCAGAATCTAACATAACTTACTGGCACCCAAATTATAGTGACCTTGAAGGTCAATGAAAGTTGGAAGCAACAAGAGTTCCTAACAAGTCTGCAAGGAACGTATGGGATCATTAGGCAGTAATGTTGGATTTTAGCATGTCATCTACAGTACGCGGACAGAGAGAGAGACTTCCAGTTTTGTAAGTCTATTTTAGTATTTTCAAGAAGTTTCCAATTTTTGGTTTGCTATAAAGGTGTCTGATAGTGATAGTTTAGTTTTGGGATTATTATTGTTTATCAAAGTCGATCTTACTAAACGTGGTTGGATTCCTTTTATTAGCAAGGAAAAATGATTACCAAATGAGAAAATTATTACCAAGTTTTATTTTAATGTATTTTTAATGTTATACACTAAGGAAAGTGACACAGTTCCTTTAAAACAAAGTGGTCTGTCCTAAAGAATACGTACCATGACTGGACAGGTATGAATCTACATATAAATTTTTTGTATACTATGTCATTGACTGAGGGACATAATAAAGCTTAAAAAAGTGTTTTTTTTTTTCTTTAATGTAACCTGAAAAAAACCCTAAATATTCCTGCAGGAAGAAACCAGACTAAGACATTCTTACAAAGACCACTAATATGATGTTATTATGTAATTTTATTTACCCCCTTTTTCAGGTTAAAAATCCTTCAAAACTATTTTAAAGGAGAAAATAACGTAATTTGGAGGGTCATCTGAAAAATTTTAAGCAGACAGTAGAGCAGTTTTTACTAGGGTCATTATAGCTTGGAATAGAAGAAAAGTCTTAATGTCATTTGTAAATAAAAGATAAGCAAGTATATAGTGAAATTGAATAATGTAATAAAATTTGATAAGACATATATTAAAAAAACTCAAGGCCATTAAGTGATAAACATTTAATGTCTATAAAATATTTAAAAATTATTTTATTAATACCTTAACAAATATTTCTAAGTAGAGATTTTATAGGGTCTTTTATTTTTCAATATTGAACCAATACAATCAGAAATCCAGTTTTGAAACATGACTCATAAGTCTTGATTACCCCAAAATTAAGATACTTTTATATAATACTTGGTCTAAAGAAATGAAAACTCTAAAATATAGCTAGAAACTGTAGAATATATCATATTAAAACCTATAGAATATAGCAAAAAGCTGTATCCAGATAAAAGTTTTTAACTGTAAATGGTTTCATTATTAAAGAATACAAGAATGTAATCAAAGAAACTAAAGCTAAAACTAATTAAATTGATTTGTTAGAGAAAGGATAAGATTTTCTTAAAGAAAGTCTTTGAAAATCATTGCAAAATAGATGAACTTCCTATAACACTTATTAAGGGAAAGAGAGAACAAAAAAATATGACATGAAAAATGATAAATAATCATAGCCCCCATAAAAACTCTATAAAAAGAGTACTATATGTAACATTATTGGAACAAACATAAAAATGTAGAGGAAATAAATTATATTCCAGTAAAACCAGAATTTGCTCAAGAAAAAGAGAAAAACATGGTGAGATAGTTAATCAAGAAAATATTCAAAAAGTAAATAAAAGTCTATATGCTCCTAAAATGGATAAGAACATGCTGACTTTACAACTGAGCTACCGTTTAAAGAACACATAATTCCAATATAATTTATACTATTATCATCATAGAAACATAAATTTCCCTAGTCCATATTATAAACATGGCATAAATAAAAATTCAAATGTGTTAAGATAGTACGCCCTACCCCCCCCGCCCCACCACCAAAAAACAGTAGAGAGAAAAAAAGAAAAAGAAAAAGAAAATTGTGCTCTGATTTCATTTGGAACTACAGATGCAGAAGATGTTAAAAAAATTAATGTATATTTGATAGTAGCATATATCTTTGATACATGAGCATTGTATCACTAAAATTCCCAAAGAATAGAAAAACTAGAATTTATTTCAGGTTTTAAAAAATCAGGACACTTGTCAACACAGTCCATTAGATTAATACATTGAAAGAGACAAATATTATGATTTTATAATTAAATTCTGAAAAGATATTTGACAAACTTTGGCAGTCTTACTCTACCATAAGCTCCAAGTATACCCCTTATAGTAATAAAGACAATATTCTAAAAAAAATACAAAATATAATTCTAATTGGTAAAATACAGAGACTATAAAAATTATAGGACTTATATTGGGGTGCTTGCTATTATTGTTCAACTTGTCTTAGAATTTTTAGCAAATATAACAAGGAAATGGAGTATTTGGTAGAAAAGATGTTGAAAAAGAAGCAATAAAACAATTCTCTTTTATTAATGACATAGTATCTTAGAAATCCCAAGTGTCTCTGGTTAAGAAATAAAACTTCTGCAGTTAATTAGAGTTTAGTACAGACATTAGATATAGGACAATTACATCATGGTAGAGTCTACTAGATTTCCTAATCTCTTGCGATGGAATAATAACTGCATATACATCTTCACGGTGGCATTACATCTCCCAGCCTTCCTTCGGTCACAGGTTGCCTAAGATCAGATTCCTTCCTATGAGACGTGACCAGAACTAACGATTGTCAATTTCCTGCCTGCCACCTGAATCTCCCACACAATTTCTTACGGCTCTTTTCCTACTACTCTAAACTGGGATGGAACCATCAGGGCAAAGCAGAAAGCCACCTATCAAAGATGGTAGAGCTGAATTCTTGTGGGTCTTTGAGTGACCACATAATGAAAATCCTTCTGTCCACTTGGAGTATATACTCTAAACTGTCATCAGAGAGAAAAAAAAGTATATTTCTTGTGAATCATTACATTTATTTATTTATTTATTTATTATAATACTGCATCTATCCTAAAGGAAACACTATAAAATCAATAGCTTTCTCTTAGCAATAAATATCCAGAAATGTAATAATGAAAAAAAAAAAACTACAAAACACTTAGCAACAAATTTAACAAGGACATGAAATTTTATTCAAAAATATATTCTATAAACTCCTACTGAGGAGTATAAATCGTCATCTGAACAAATGAAAGTACTATATTTGATGGGAAGATAATTTTCTAATATATAAACCCTTTACAAATTGACATATGAGTAGAATGTAGTTCTAATTAAATCTCCAATAGAATTTATTTCTTATTTTCTGGAGAAGAAAGAAGATAGATAAAATGATCTTAAAGAACATATACAAAAAAAAAAAAAAGAAATATCTGAGAATAGTCAAGAACATAATAAAAGAAAAAAAGGAGAGCTTCTTATGCTAGGCATTGCACATATTAAAAGTCACTATGATTAAGTCAATATGGTACTAGCATAGAAATTAACCAAAAGATCAGTGTAATCAAGAATAGAAAATCCAGAAATAGATGTAAGAACATCACATATAGAAATTATTTCCAGTCAGTATTGAGGATAGTGTATATAATAAGTGTCACTGGACAACTGGCTGTCTACGTGGAAGAAAAAGCCAGGCCCCTACCACTTAGCATGTATAATCATAGAGTCCTGATGGAACAAAGTCTTAAATGTTAAAATTAAAAATAAAACTTTGAAATAAGTCTAAATTATAAATTCAGTCTTGGGGTGGGTGAGATTTACATAGCTAAGACAGGAACCAGAAACTATAAGTCATTGGTATATTTTATTATCTTCTGTCTGGAAAATATAAAAAATCAAAAGGAGTAAACAATTGTGTTAGAAAACAATGAAACACAAAAGACTGATCAAGTTTAACGTCTAGAATGTACAAAATGGTTTCGTCTATTCACAAAAGAGACAACAGAAAGGAACACAATAGAAAAAATGAGCAAGAGCTGGAGAAAGAAATTCACAAAAAAAGAACTACAGATTGTCAATAAATATATGGCAAGATGCTCAAAACCATGAGCTGTCGGCAAAATGTGAATTAAACTAATAACAAGACACTGCTTTTTACTTATCCAATGAAAAAATTTAATAGTAATGGCTTCTGTTGCTGATGGGAATAGGAAGAATGAGTACTCTCAAAAATTGCTATTAGAAATGTGATTTTTTTTCTGCAATATCATTGAAAAAACATCTGGCAACATATATTGAAATTAAAAATATCACTTCATGCAGTAATTTTACTCTTGGGAATCTCTCCCAGAGAAATACAAGCACTGGTACATAAAAATATGTGAATGAGGGCACTTAATACAACTCTGTTTTAAACTAAAAAAAAAATCCTAGCAATAAAGATGTGACAGTTGTTAAGTTAATGTCTCAAAGCTTTAAACCCACCCTTCTAACTTCTGCTCTGGGCTGGGACTCCACAAACCACTTTTCTGTTTTGTCATCTGACTCCCTACTAACCTCTGCTTACGGAGGAGTGGGGGTTGCAGGGGCCCACAGGGAAACTAGAAGGCCAGAAAAGGAAAACAGGATTTGTTCCATCTATTTGATTTCTATAGGCTTCTTGTGCTTGCATCATCCTAGAAATGCTTCTTCACCCTGGGAGTTAGTTGCAATCCCCTCCTGTAGCTGCAGCTGGCAGCTGGATACAGGATTTCTAACACCTTCAGAAACAGGCTCATTGCACTCTTTTGAAGGCCAGCTGGTCGATTCTTTTCCAAGAGGTTTGAGTTCCAGTTCCCTGGGGCCCTCCTCCAAGCTTTTAATAATTTTAATTTACTTCCCCTGTTCACCCAGACCTACGGAGGATGGTTGCTTCCTACGATTCCTGTCTTTGTAACATCTTTGTGTTCTTTTTTCAATTACCTAGTTAATGATCTTTTACAGCCATGGAATACATCTTTATATTAAATTATCTGCGTTAAAACAAAAGGCATCATCTCTTTCTCTTGACTAATAGAATAAACAATGCTCATCAATAAAGAATGGTTAAGTAATTTATAGTAGAGCCAAACCTTATAGTAGACTGCCAAATATGTAGTCATAAAAAAAATGAATTGGGTCTCTGGCATCTGAGAGATTTCCATAAGACAACCTCGAGAGTGGAAAGTAAAGAGAAGTGGAATAATATGATTCTTTGGAAAACATACCAAGATAGAACCTCTGTAACTATATATGTATGCACATGTTTGTGTATAGACATACAGCTATATATGACTATATCAGCATGGAAAAAGGTTGTGCAAAACTATATTAACATGAGTTTTTGGGTAGAGTGGCAGGGGGAAGGAAGAGAGAGAATCAAGTAGAAGGGGAAAGAAGAAAAGAGAGGAGATGGAGTGGGGTAGGGAATCTTAAAAAGCAAAAGAGGATGTTAGATCTCTGTGTAAAATTATATATGGGTACGATGTGCATACAGAAATTATAATGAAAATATAAAGTTATATCTTTCTCTACTGGCAAATGGTAATGTTCATGATATATTGTTAAAGTTATAAAGTTACAGGAAATGTGTAGAGGACAATTCCATTTCTTTAAAAATAATTAAATAGATTATGTATAAAGAATAATTCCATTTATTTAAAAACAAACAGAACCCCTATATATGTTCACACATTTACAGATGTATGTTTGAGCAGAAATATGTTAATCCAGTATTGGCTGTTAACACAGAAATCTATGCACAAAGGTTACCTTTAGTCCTAAGCATGATGGGATTGAAAGGGAGGAGTCAGACTATTCCCCATGGGAATAGTCTAGCATTTTCTTTAAACAACTTTGTGTGTAAAGTTTTACTTGTTTTAGTCCAGGCATGGTGGCTCACACCTGTAATCTCAGCACTTTGGGAGGCCAAAATGGGAGGATAGCTTGAGCCCAGGAGTTCAAGACCAGCCTGGGCAACATGGTGATACCTCATCTCTAATTTAAAAAAATAAAAAAGAAACTAAATTTAAAAGTTTTACTTGTTTTTCATAATCTTTTAAACAATAAAACATCTAATTAAGAAACTTTAAAAAACAAAAATGGCAAAATTAGCCTTACTGAATAGGGTGTATATCATAAATATATATGGTATATATGTGTGTGTGTGTGTGTGTGTTGTGTGTGTGTATGTGTGTGTCATCAAAAAGAGCTGCAAGAAAAAGTATTTATATTCCCCAAGAGAATAGAGGACTTGGATTATAAAGGCACTAAATTATTTACTTAGTCAAATGGGATTGGTAGAAAAATCACAAGATTTGTGGTTACAATGCTTGCACTAGAATTTCAGCTTCATGACTAACCATGTGATGGTAA
The DNA here is from genome assembly GCF_030222135.1 of Aotus nancymaae. NCBI lineage: Eukaryota > Metazoa > Chordata > Mammalia > Primates > Aotidae > Aotus > Aotus nancymaae. Next base: position 3,404,933 of record NW_026988447.1, on the reverse strand, counting down.
GAAAATCATGAGCCTTCTCTACCTCTAGCTTGCTGAACTTGAAAAATAGGTGTAAAGGCACCTGCATGTTTACCTTATGGAAATTCCTTATGGAATTTCTGTTGAAGCAAATATGATAAACTTTGGAAAAGAACATTTCAAATTGTAAAGCACTATATAAATATAAAGTAGGATTATTACATTTAGATGCACTAGAAAGATAATAAGGACAATTCCTTGTAGGTTGTCACATTTATTATTAAATTTTGCATTACATAGAAATTCCTACAAACACTCCTAATTTTCTTAAAAATGAACCTATCATTCTCTAAATATCAAATATGATGGATAAACTTACTACTCTCTTTATTTAGCTTCATCAGTATAAAAAGTCTAGCAACTGTGACCAGAAGGCTATTTCAAAGGTACTTCTATACACCTCTTAGGACTTTTCTCTAAGTACAAGGCCACTAATTTGAAAAGTGATGACCATTCAAAGATTATCCTATAAAAAGAAGACAGATATCACAACAAGCCATCTGAGTTTTGGTACAGATATTAGGTTGGTGCCAATGGTATTGTGATTTTTGCTATTACATGCAATGGTAAAACTGCAATTACTTTTGCACCAACATATTATGTACTTACACATTTATGAATCATGACCATGAATATGTTGTATTTATAATTGGGCAGCCCAGACAATTGTATTGGATAGGAAATAATATAAAAAATATCTGAAGGAGAGCTCTCTTTTCTCCCTAAAAAATATCATTCAAAAGTATGCCCTTGCTCTACACACTTATAAAAGACTCTCTACTGAAAAATAAGTTACCATTCTGAACAAGTTAGTAATTGTAATTCCTAGCAAGAGAACCAAAGAATTTTTTTTAAGTTTTCACACTCTTGTACTGAAAATGTTTCAAATGGACTCTAATTTGGGTGAAAAGAAAAAGAATATAGTAAAGTGATCATTGGCTAAATTGAGAAAGCACCATGGAAAAAGCCTTGAGGATTGAATTCACACGTCTTTATAGTTATGAAAAGACAGAAAATAAGAGCATTCAATGATTGCTAAAATGCAGAAAGTGATCATTTTACTTCAATTGCTTGTGTGAAAAGGTGATTGCTTTTTTTAAAGCAATATATAAAGTCAGGTCAGCATAAGCTTTTAGTGTAACACTTGTTGAACCTTTATAAAAGATGACATATGGGCAGGTTTATTTTCCCCAAAATTCTTTTTTACATGTCTATGTTCACATAAGAACAGAAAGCTTGCCACACCTCTGGTTGTGTTTTAGATGATCAGAGGTATGGCAAACTTCTTAATTAATAAGACAAACAAGAAGTTTTGTGAATGACATGTGTTTTTTTTTTTTTTGTATATTACACATGTAATTTACAAAATCCTTCTCTCACAGTAGTCTTCTTAAGATCACCCAAAGAAAAATCTGTCAATGGTTTTCATTCTGTAAATTTAATTTTCCAAAACAAAATGTAAAGACCCATTGCTTATTAATTAATTCACTCTTTCTTCCTGTAAGTACTTAACATTCCACTGAGTTTTAGGATCTTTATTTTTTTTCTGCTGGAAATGCCAGTTGCAGTAATAATTGAAGTATCATATGTTCATTTGTGTTTCAAATGTTATTTTCACAGGTGTGCTAGACATACCTTCCATTAGTCTCTGTAGATCCATGTCCCACTCTTCTCCACCCCACTCTGTGCCCAGGAGGCACACCTGGTTGGATCTCACCAAGGCTGCTTTGATCCTGGCTTTCAGTTTCATTCTACCAATGAGAATTAATGCAGAGTCCCGGTAGGAGATTACAGGAATGGAAAAGAGTGAGTTTAGAGTAATTATCCCTTCCTTGAGGGATCACCACAAACTAACTATGTCCTTCAATTGGAGGTCTCAGTATTTGTCAGGTAGCTTTCTACAAAAATGGATGACTTTCTCTGAGTTCTGGAAAATGCTCCTTCTCCTTGTTTTTTTCAAGACTGTGGGTGGCAACCACCTACTGATGTTTCCACCCATGGGGTATGCAACTGTTCCTTATATTTTCAACATATTCTGCTCATACTCATTGTAAATTGACTATTAACTCTCCCCAAATTATCCAATTTGGAAATGCCATCTGTTTCTTTCTAGACCCTGATGGATAAAAGTCATTTTTAGTATTGTGTGGTCTTATCATTATTATTAATTTTTGCTATTTTTGTCATATAGGTATCTTAGAAAGTTACTTGGAGGTATGATTATATTTTATCAATCAGAGTCTGCAGTGACTTGAAAACCTATCAAGTAGCTTTCAAACCACTTTGTGTATAAGAGTTATATTGTTTTCTTCTGTGGGTTTAAGATTGGAGATGTGTTTGTAAAACAGTCCACACATTAGAGACCAAATATTTAATATCTGCTGCACGGTGGGATGTTTTCATTAGTGTTTTTCATCCTCCATGCTATTAAAAGCACTTTAATGGCCCTATATCACTTAAGACTCCCACGGAATTTGCATGCTAGGTTTTTTACTAAATTCTGGAATCGGATTAAAAAATTATAAAAGCTTCATGGCTCAAACACACAAGTTTGTGTATATATGCAATAGCTTTCTTATGAAAAAATAGAAAGTTGTGTGTTGGTGGCAATCTAGATAATACATCTATTAACTGGAGGCATAAAATTTAAAATTCTAGATGCTTTGTGATCTGAACAAAACAAATGTTTAGGCAAAGTTGTCATTCATGTAAAGGTTGGTAATCCATCCTTTTATACTTGTCGAAGTGCTTCGCTCACTTGTGAGGTTGTTACTTCAAGCTCTTTTGTTCCAGTCTTATGCCTGGCTTCTCTTCTTGCTACTCACTCCATTATTCAACTCCTTCTCATTCCTCCCTTATATCAGTGATAGATAAATAAATGATATGAAATTTTAATCTTTGGATATACACATTCTGGTTCTATAAAATAGCTTAGGATTCATATGAAAATTTCCTGGTTGAACAAATAGATGCCAGAACTTAGATACGGATCAGAACAAAGTGCCAGGACAGCTGATATTGCCTGTGTTTCAGGTTTTGACCTCTGCGTCACTTACTTATGGTTGGTCCATTTCTGACAATCCCTGGTTATGTAAAAATAGTGGCCTACCTGGAAGTCTAGAGTCACAAGTCTTAAGACAACATTTAATGGAGCTCTTCTAGGAGCCTGAAAAGCAACCTTAGTTTGTATGAATACGAATTTCATGCATCATGAAAAAAAAAAAAAAAAACACAGCTGAATTGTTTCTAAATTACTAACCCTCTTGTTTCCACAGCAGCTTCGACTCATCTCCTTTCCCTTTATCATTTTCTGTCTCTCTTCATTATTTAGAGTATTCCCTTATTAAGCTACTTTTTAAAAAACAAAATAAATTTAACTTGCACTCTAGATAATAATTTTAGAATTCTTGTCCATTATCGGATTAATTATTGGACAAATGGTAGAAGGTAGGAAAGTAAGTGACCACTTAAGGGCCTATGGAAACATCAAATTTAATCTTTTCACACATCCACTTTCTTAGATCTAAGAGGAAATAAATAGAAATGTCACTGGAGAATTATTATTCCATATGGTATTTTAACTAATAGATAAAAAATCTGCCAGAATGCCTCGGTCCAAATCCCAATTATACCACTTGCGGTGCAAGCCTAGGTAAGTTACTTATCCATTAACAAGTTGTTTATGCATCTGTAGAATGCTGATAATAGTACAGTCCTCTCAATGCTGCTGTAAGAATTAAAAAGTAAATGGGATAAAGTGTTTACCATGGAACATAATGTGCTATACAAATGGTAGCATAACTAATCTTGTATTTTATGTGAACTTTACGTCTTGTCTGTATACAGCCTGTATGCCATTACATTAAAGCTACAGCTGTTAGAAGTTCTGAAGGCATTTCTTTTAAATATAAAAATAGTTTCAGAAATATGCTATAAAATATTTATTAATAAAATTAAAAGCACCCCCTTTAGATCTCATCTGTGGGTAGTGGGAGAGGTGTGAGACCCCGATAAGGATAAGAGTAGTGTGGAACAGGATGTCTGCCTCAGACTTTCACCTGGATGCTACAACCAAAGCCTCAGTGAACCTTGGTCACGTCTAGAAAAGTCTTAATAAGTTGGTGATACATAATGAAAATATGTGTCTATTGTAAACAGGTGGAGGAAATGAAGACATGAAAAAGCAGATACATCATAAGCCAATAATAATAACAACAAGGCTGGGTGCAGTGGCTCACGCCTGTAATCACAGCACTTTGGGAGGCCAAGGCGGGTGGATCACCTGAGGTCAGGAGTTCAAGACCAGCCTGACCACATGGAGAAAGCCTGTCTCTACTAAAAATACAAAATTAGCTGGGCATGGTGGCACACGCCTGTTATCCCAGCCACTAGGGAAGCTGAGGCAGGAGAATAACTTGAACCTGGGAGGCGGAGATTGTGGTGAGCTAAGATTGCGCCATTGCACTGCAGCCTGGGCAACCAGAGTGAAACTCCATCTCAAAATAATAACATTAACAACAAACAACAAATAAGCATAAACAATAAATTTGCAGTCAGATTGTATGTGGTTCAAACTATAAATCGGTTCACTACCCACAGTCTATGTAACCTTGAGCCAGCTGATTCACATTTCAGTGCCTCATGTTATTCTTTCACTGGGTTTTTAATAGTTAGAAATATTATACATACAGTGTTCAGGAGGATTTCTGGAACATATTTCCATAAAAATGGAATATTTAACCATTCAACTTCCATGAAAAACCCAGTCCTCCATTATACACAGAGGCCATTCCAAGTAAATATGCAATGTAAGTTAAAACATCGTGTGTGCTATGCAAATTGCTATGCAAATATTCCAGTTCCAATTCTATCTACTGCACTCAAACTTCTTTTAGATAGAAATCCTGGTGACTCACTGTCCATAAATAGTTATTACTGCTAATTAAGTCAGTTTGGGGGTAAGTGTACATGTATTATTCTGCCACCATTACTTAATAAATTGTTTCTCAATGGAAGGGATGATATTTCAATTACATTTATTCTCTTTAACTCTAACACAATACCTGCCTAGAATATCACAGATGTTTCATAAATTAAGCAGGACTATTTATAATTCTACATGTTGGTTTCAGAGACATATTAGCATAGTAATTCTTGAGACTAGTAGGCAGCAAGTATCTGACAATTTACATGCTATTTTATTTTTCTTTTTATTCTTTTTGTATTTTAAGACAGGGTCTTGCTCTGTCACCCAGGCTGAGTACAGTGCATGGTTTACTGCATTCACCACCTCCCAGGTTAAAGTGATTCTCCCACCTTAGCCTCACAAATAATTAGGACTACAGGCACATGCCACCTTTTTTAAAAACTTTTTATTTTTTGTGGAGGCGAGGTTTTGCTGTGTTGTCCAGGCTGGTCTTGAACCCCTGGCTTCAAGTAATTTTCCTTAGCCTCCTAAAGTGCTGGGATTATAAGCATGAGCCACTGCACCCAGCCAATACATTTATTCATGAATAATTTATTTGATTTTATTTTTATAGAAAAAAGCCACATCTGTTTTTAAAATGTGTCTAAATTAGAAGTCACAAATGTAAATCACCATTGACTGGATTTTGGTCATAGTATATTATAATTTGGATATAATATACAATATTATCGACTCTACCATATGGTACTATTTATGAATGTTTGGGAGCAGTATTGGATTAATCAGAGGCAATCATATCTTGACCTAGGATGATGAGCTGAAATTTTAAAAAGACTATGCAAGAACAGTGACCTGACATGCTCTAAAAGTGTAACCTGAAATTCTAGCATTGGAAGCTATACTGCACCTATATTAGTGGAAGCAAAGCTATTATCTTTTGTATATTTGTGCTTCTTTGAGTTTATAAAGTGTTTCTATGAGTTCTACCATGCAGATGCAAAAATCTAAAGGGGCTGAATTTAATCTCAGTGGAAATTACTGAGATCCAATATATGTACATATTACAACAGAAAAGACTATGAACTAATGACTATTCAAGACACCTGAATTTTTCATAATAGAAATATTTACTAGGGATAAAATAAAATGAATAAGGGCCAGCACATCTGCTGAAAATGCTCTGCTTCAATCTCAAAAGTGTAAAGGCATTAAGGCCTTTGACCACAAGCAGATTTTTAAAAAATGTAATGAATTTTCAAGCAGCACTCTATGGGATGAACAAAAATCAACACTTCCTAGATATCTAGTTATAATAAATATAGTTCAGGAAGGAGGCAACTTACATTCTAAAAGTTTTGACAAACATAAAAAATGTAAAGAACAGAATTTTCATCAAGATAATGCAAAAAGATGGATATGTGCTGTCATCAAAATATTGGTGGTCCAAAGTAAAGCAGTGTAAGTAAATTATTGCTTATTACCAGGAAAATCCATATGCTTATGTAACTAGCTTTCTGGAAGTCCTTACAGAAGAACAAAATTGAACTTTTATGATGGTTCTTTACTTGGCAGCATGTTCTAGGCGGCATCTTAAATCTGATAAATGTGATTCAATTTATGTTTTTAAAAAAACAAGTATTCAATATATGTGATTATTCAGATTTAGTCTTAATTTTAAAAATCAGTTTCAGACTACAAAATACACAATATGATGCTTATTTGTACTGAGTAACTTGCAAATTGCCTCTCGAGTATAGGCAAGGGCCATTTCATTCCAGATGATAATATTGATATATGTCAATGCTAGACAGAATTACAGAATTACAGTTAAGTTAGAATTAGGCATCCTGCAAACCTGACAAAGGCATTATTCCTATAAAAACATAAGCAGAAGCTCAACTTATAAACAGGTATAGAGAATTAATAATGTTAAATTATTATTAATATACTCCCTTTGCTGAGGAGTCCAGAGGACATACTGATGTGTTTGTTTTTGTAGTGGTGTTGACTCATTTGCAGGATAGCAGCTCCACACCCATGACTGGTGCTTTAGGAACCAGTGGGAAAATCACCTGTGGGCGGCTGGTAGGGTTGGAGTGCCGCCATGTGCAAAACAGTCTCACCTAACAATCGAAAAGCACACGGAACTGTCAAAGTTTCAGTTGGTTGTTGAACAACAACTCTAGCTCCACAAACAATTACAAATCTGGAAATATGGCCGGGTGCGGTGGCTCACGCCTGTAATCCCAGCACTTTCGGAGGCCGAGGCAGGTGGATCACGAGGTCAAGAGATCGAGACCATCCTGGTCAACATGGTGAAACCCCATCTCCACTAAAAATACAAAAAATTATCTGGGCATGGTGGCACGTGCCTGTAGTCCCAGCTACTCAGGAGGCTGAGGCAGGAGAATTGCTTGAACCCAGGAGGCGGAGGTTGCGGTGAGCTGAGATCGCGCCATTGCACTCCAGCCTGGGTAACGAGCGAAACTCCGTCTCAATCTTCTTGCAGAGGTTATTGGCCACATAGGAATAAACATTTTAGTTTAATAATGTATATTAATTGACAATGTCTCTAGAAAATCGTAAATGTTATAGAGTGGCATAACATTATAGTTTATTTGAGTAAGAAGTTCATATTTCAAGAATTACAAAAAGGCGTGATCAAAATCGTGACACATCCCAGGCAATGTGGCGAAACCCCATCTCCATAAAAAATGCAAAAAAGTTAATTGGATGTGGTGGCATGTGCCTGTAGTCCCAGCTACTCGGGAGGCTAAGGTGGGAGGATCGCTTGAGCCCAGGAGGTGGAAACTGAAGCGAGCTGTGATTGTGCTGCTGCACTCCAGCTCGGGAGACAAAGTGAGACACTGTCTCCAAAAACAATAATAATAATGATGTAAAAAGATAATAGGAACAAAAACTATGGTAATACAGAAAGTAATGAATTCTAGTGATAATGGCTTATACATTTTTCGTTCAATAAGTACTTCAAAATTAATTTAAAAATAAACCCTGTAGCTTTTCATAGTCTATGGTTGTAAGAGAGTATAGAACAGCATGTCGGGGCACAGATCTCAAGTCAGAAAGTTCCAGTGTTGGATCTATTATTTGTCAATTAGCTCTGCAATCTTGGAAAAGTTATTTAACCTTTCTGTGCCTGTTTATCGTTAGGTACCTTTTTTGAAAGAATTAAATGAGGTATTTTATGTAAATTATTTTAGTCTAACATAACAGTTAATGTTTGTTTTTGTTAATTTTTATTAAACAACCATGTTAAGGATGAAATAATTTTTTAATGGTTTTCAGTCATCTAATAATAATGTAAAATTGTAATAAATTGATGAGAAATATAAGCTACTAGTTATCTTTACCTTTTTTTCTTTTTAGTCTTTTTTAGCACAGTTTTGGGTATAGAGATTTCCCTTATATCTCCCATCTCGACATATACGCAGCCTCCCCCACTATCAAAATTTTGTCCCATTTGTTACAACTCATGAATGTACACTGACACATTATCATCCAAAGTCTTTAGCATTCACTTGTGTTCTGTATTCTATTGGCTTTGACAAATGTATGATAACATGTATCCACCATTGTAGTATCATACTCTTAACAGTTTCACTTTCCTAAAAATCTGCTGTGCTCTGCCTATTCATCCCTTTCTCCCCCAACCTCTGGCAACCACTGATTCTCTTACTGTATTCATAGTTTTGCCTTTTTCAGCATGTCATATAGTTGAAATAATAAGGATGTAGTCTTTTCAGATTGACTTCTTTCACTTAGTAATACGCATTTAAGTTTTCTACATGCCTTTTCGCGGCTCAATAGATCTTTTTTTAGGTACTTAATATTCCATTGTCTGGATGTGCCGCATGTATTTATTTATTCACCTAGTGAAAGACAGCTTGTTGTTCTTAAAGTTTTGGCAATTATCAACAAAGCTGCTATATACATTCATGTGTAGAGTTTTGTTAGGGATACATTTTTAATGCAATTGGTTGAATCCCAAGAAGTACAATTACTGGACTATAGAAAAGTATGTTTAGTAAGAAACTCGCAAACTATCTTTTAAATTGGCTGTACCAATTGGCGTTTCCACCAGCAATAAATGAGAGTTCCTGTTACTCCACATCCTTGCTACATTTGGTGTTGTTAGTGTTTTGGGTTTGGCCATTCTAATAGATGGGTAGTGATATTGTTTTAATTTGTAATTTCCTAATGACATGGAATGTCAAACATCTCTTCACATACTTATTTGCCATCTATTAATGTCTTTGGCCCATTTTTTAATCAATTTATCCATTTTCTTATTGTTGAGTTTTAAGAGTTCTCTGTGCATTTTGGCTAACAGTCCTTTACTAGTTATTTATTTTGCAAGTATTTTCTCTGAGGCTGTGACCTATCTTCTCATTATTTTGACAGTGTCTTCTGCAGAGAAGTTTTAAATTTTAATGAAGTCCAGTTTGTGTTTTTTTTTTCTTTCATGAATCATGCTTTTGGTATTATATCTAGAGAGTCATCACCAAACCCAAGGTCATTTACATTTTCTTCCATTTTATCCTGTAATTATCCTGTAAAAAAATAATTTTATAGTTTTGTGTTTCACATGTACGTCTTTGATCAATCTTAATTTTTATGAAGGAGTAGGGTTTCTGTCGAGATTTTTTGGGGGGACCTGAGGATTTACAGTTATGCTTGCACCATTCGTTGAAAAGGTATTTTCATTTTTTTTCTTTGAGACAGTGTCTCACTCTGTTGCCCAGGCTGGAGGGCAGTAGCATGATCACAGCCCATTGCAGTCTCCTGGGCTCAAGTGATCCCCCCACTTCAGCTTCCCAAGTATCTGGGACTGCAGGTGCCACTGCGCCCAGCTATTTTTATTTTTTTACTTTTTTATACAGATAAGGTTTTACCATGTTATCCAGGCTGGTCTTAAACTTCTGGGTTCAACTGATCCTCCTGCCTGGGCCTCCCAAAGTGCTGGGATTACAAACGAGAAAATACTATCTTTGCTCCATTTTATTCCCTTTGCTCCTTTGTCAAATCTCTGCAGGCTTAATTATGTGGATCTGCTTCTGGGTCCTCGGTTTTGTTTCATTGATCTATTTGTCTACGTTTTTACAATAGCACACTGCCTTGATTGCTGTAGCTATAATAGGAAGCCCTAGTGTCAGGCAGTGTTTATTCTTCTTCAGTATTATGTTGAATGAATATTTTGTTGAAAACTTTTAGAATCAGTTTGTTGATATCTAAAAAATGACTTTCTGGGATAGTGATTGGATTATATTTAAGCTATAGATCAATTTAGGAAAAACTAACAACTTAATATCAAGTTTTCTCTTCATGAACATGGAATATCTCTATTTATTTAGTTCTTCTTTGATTTCTTTTTGTAGTTTTGTGGGATTTTTTTTCACATAGACCTTTCCCCCGCTTACTTTTGCTGTATTTACACTTAAGTCTTTTATTATTTTGGGTGCTAATATAAAAGGTGTTGTGGTTTCAATTTCAAATTTAACTTGTTCATTACTGGTATATAGGAAAGTAATTGACTTATATATATTAACCTTGTATCCTGAAACCTCACAATAATCACTTCTTAGCTTTAGCCATTTTGGTTTTGTTGATCATTTCGGATTTTCTACATAGACAATCATGTTTTGTGAATAAAGACAGGTTTATTTCTTATTTCCTGACCAACATGAATTTTGTTATTTTGTTTCCTTTTCTTGTTTTTTTTATTTTTTATTTTTTATTTTTTCTTTGCATTAGCTAGGGCTTTCAGTATAATGTTGAAAAGCAATGGTGAGAGTGACATCCTTGCCATGTTCCTAATCTTAGCAGGAAAGAACTGAATTTCTCACTATTAAGTATGAGGTTAGCTTTATCCCATGAGGAGGTTTTCTTCTATTCTTAGTTTTCTGGGAATTTTTATCATGAATGGCTATTAAATTTTGTCAGTTTTTTTCCTGCATCTATTGATATGATCACATAATTTCTATTTTTTAACCTGTTGTGGTGGTGGACTGTATTAATTAATTCCTTGAGTGTTGAACTAGCCTTGCATACCTGAGATAAATCCCACTGGTCAAGGCATATAATTCTTTTTACACATTATTGAATTCAATCTGTTCATATTTTGATAAAGATTCCTCCATCTGTGTTCCAGGTTTGTAGTTTTCTCTTTTTTTTTCAATGCCTTTGTCTGATTTTGGATTTAGGGTAATGTTGGCCTCATTGAATGAGTTTGGAAGTATACACTCTATTTCTATCTCTTGGAAGAGATTGTACAGAAATCTTGAAATTTCTTCGTTAAAAGTACAGTTCACCAGTTTACTCATCAGTATCTGGTGCTTTCTGTCTTAAAGATAATAAATAAAGGTTTATTATTTATCTTAAATAATAAATAAAGGTTATTTATTATTCATTTAATTTATCTAATATAGATAAGCCTACTCAGATTTTTTGCTAATGTCTTGGCAAATTATTAACTATTGACTCCACTTATTTGATATAAGCCTACTCCAATTTTTGTATTTCATCTTATGTAAATTTTGACAGATTGTTTATTTAAAGAAATTGATCCATTCCATCAAGGTTATCAAGTTTGTGGGCATAGAGTGGTTTATAATAATTCTTTATTAACTTCTTGATGTCTATAAGATAGATATGCACTGATATCTTCTCTTTCATATGATATTAGTACTTTGTGTCTTCTCTCAGACATTTTGACAGTATGGCCACCAAAATTTCTGATAAGAAATCTGCTGATAACCTTATTGAAGATTCCTTACATGTGAGAAATGCTTCTGTTTGATTGTCTTTAAAATTCTCTCTCTGTCTTGGTCTTTGGAAAGTTTGATTATAATGTGTCTCAGCTATTACTTGCTGTGAGTTCATTCTACTTGGAGTTCATTTAATATCTTAGATGTTTATATTAATGCTTTTCATTAAATTTGGGAATTTTTGGCCATTATTTTTTCAAATTTTCTCTGTGCTCCTTTTTTTGTGTGTAGGTTCACTCGACGGTGTCCCAGTTGTCCCTTAGTCTCTATTTACTTTTCTTCAATTTTTTTTTTCTGTTTCTTAGGCTTGATAATTTCCATTGTCTTATCTTCAAGTTTGCTAATTCTTTCTTCTGTCTGATCAAAACTGCCTTTGAATCGCTCCAGTATTTTTTTTCTTTGTTTGTTTTAGTTCTTGTACTTTTCATCTACAGAATTTATTCTTGGTGTGCTGTCAGGTTACTTAACTCTACATTGTTATTTCAATTTTGTTTGTACATTGTTTTGTTGAGTTTTTCCATTTCTTCCTTCAGCTATTTGAGCATCTTTGACAGCTCTTTTAACATCTTTGTCCAGCAGATTGTTCATCAAGATTTTCTCAGGAACACTTTCATTTTTTTTTTTTTTTTTTAAAGATGGGGTGTCACCATGATGGCCAGGCTGGTCTTGAACTTCTGACCTCAGGTGATCCACTCACCTCAGCCTCCCAAAGTGCTAGGATTACAGGCATGAGCCACCGCATCCAGCCCTCAGGAACACTTTCTTATGTTTTTTTTCTTTAGAATGAGTCATACTTTTTCATTTATTTTCATGCCTTCTAATTATTTTGTTGAGAAGTGGACATGTGAATTTAACTGTGTGGGAATTCTGTAAATCCAATTCTCCCTTTTACCCAAGATTTGCTTTTTTATTTTTAGTTTTTGATTTTTGTAAGTTGCGTCTGTGTTGATGATCAGCTTGAAGAGTAAGCTAAAGGTCTTCTCAGGTCTTTTATAAGCCTGTTTTTCTTTTCTTCCATATCCAAGGGTATGAATTTGTTCTACTAATTGTGGTTCAGTGAGTTCTTAGCATCACCAACCAATAAAAGTTAAGTATGTGTTATTGCTTCTCCCTCTCCCAATGCCATCCCCTATTTTCACTAACCATTGTAACAGTCTTCTTTGCTAAATTATTCTTTTTCAGGTTTTCAAAACTTATAGTACCCCAGGGATTAGCTCTTAAATTTCTTCTGTTCCCTATTTATACTTATTTCTGGAATGATCTCTTCCAGTTAAATGACTTAAGAGTAAACAAAAGGATAAACATTTCTGAATTCATAACTCTGATAAACATTAACTATTTTCAGAAATAAAGAGTAAAGTAAAGCTCCCTATGACCAAGCACATTCCTCTACATATCCCATTTATTCTCTTCATGGTAGCTAGAATTATTTCTAAAACGTAATTAAGGCCACTGAAAAATAGAAATTCTTATGAGCATTAACAACTGGATCATTACATGGTCAGCATTAATTAGAAATGACATCTATTTTTGAGAAAGATGCAGCAACGGGGCCAGATTTGTCTTTCCATATGAAACAACTGAAAAAACCCACAAAATATAAGAAACAATGGCTTTCAAGACAGTGTGCAACAAAGGACATTGATTCTGACAGATGACTGACAAATAAAGTGAGGCCTACAATTACCCCATCTTGCTACCTGGAGAAAGTTTCCAGGGCATGGCATAATGAGAGAAAATCCAGACAGTGATTAGCAGATTTCTTCAGCTGAGATGATGATTCTGGGGGTGTGACAAAACCAAGGAGGCTAGATGTCACAGAGCTTAGTGCCAGAGAGGACAGAATGCCTCAGTGAAGGAGCTCCAGATATCTGCAGGGGATCTTCAGATATTCAGCTGAGAACTGATCATCACATGTATATGAAGAAACTACCTGAAGGAATCACCCAAAAGGATTAGTAGACACAATGCCTAGATATCACACAAAGCCAGGAAGAGTGTCTGCTATTAATCACCCCAGTGGATAATCTTATTATTCACAAGGAACTGGTTAAAGTACTAAGGAAGTCATTCCCAGTAATGGAGTAAAATGACCCAAGAATAAATGCTGCCCTGATATGGCCTAACAAATGATAAAAGCAAAAGTTTCCAACTAACAACAAGATCCCAGAATAAAGCTCAACAACATTTCTAGAATACAAAAATATCCGATATCCAATGAGGTAAAGTTCACATTGTTTTGTATCAAATAGTTACGCAAAGAAGCAGGAAATATGACCTATGACCTATACTGAGAAGGGAAATCAGTCATTCAAAACTTACATATAAATGAAATAGATGATATAATTATTTATGAATAATAATTATAGTTATTAATCATGTATTATATTATTAATATATAAAATTAGAGATATGAAGGAGACAAAAGGAGTCTAATCAAATTTCTTAAGATAAAATCTACAATGGATAAGGTAAAAAAATGTACTGAGTGGTAGCAACAGTAAGATTAGATGTGCAGGGAAAAGAATCAGTGAGCTTGAAGACATAGTAAAAAATATTTAAAATGAAACACAGAAAAAAGAACATTGGTGAACTGGAGGATAACTTTAAGCTCATCAACATCCTTACTGAAGGACAGAGAGGAGATAAAGAAAATTGTTTTTCAAATTTGATGATAATTATAAATACACTGATCCAAGACACTCAATTAACTCTAAGAACATATTTATATAGAAATTTCTATATAAAATATACCAAGGCATATCATAATTAAATTGTTTCAACCTACGAATAAAGATAAAATGTTTAAACATCTAGAGGACAAAAGACACAATAGGTACAGAAGAGCAAAACTTAATATTGTCAGCAGACTTCTCATTGGAAACAATGTAAGCTAGAAGACAATGGAGCAATACCTTTATAGTCATAAAAGAAAAAAATACCTTTCAGCTATACTTCTACCCAGTAAAAATATCTTTTAATTATTAAGCAAAATAAAGGCATATTCAAGCATACAAAAGCTAAAAGAATTTACCCCCCACATACTTTCACTACAAAAAATGTTAAAGAGGCTGTTTGCTGTGGCTCATGCCTGTAAACTCAGCACTTTGGGAGGCTGAGGTGCGTGGATCACAAGGTCAGGAGTTGGAGACCAACCTGGCTAACCTGGTGAAGCCCAGTTTCTACTAAAAATACAAAAATTAGCTGCACATAGTGGCAGATGCCTGTAATCCCAGCTGCTCAGGAAGCTGAGGCAGGAGAATTGCTTAAACTCAGGTGGCAAAGGTTGCAGTGAGCCAAGATAATACCATTGCAATCCAGCCTGGGCAACAGAGCAAGACCCTATCTCAAAAAAAAAAAAAAAATGTTAAAGATAGTCTTATAAGAAGAAGGAAAATAATATGAGATGGAAATCTGGATCTATACAAAAGAATCAAAAGCACTGGAAATGGTTATTGTTTTGAAGGGAAAATATTCCAAAAACTTCAATCTAGTCTTCATTTTCTGTTCAAGAATTAACTCATAATGAATGATTGCTATAAATGTAAAATCTAAAACTATACTACTTCTAAAAGAAAACAGAAGAAATCTTTGTAAACTTGGATTGGGCAAAGATTTCTTAGGTAAAATATGAAAAGAATAATTCATAAAAGAAAACAATAATAAGCAACTGGCCTTTATCGAAATAAATACCTTATCTTCAAATGACGCTGGCAAAAGTACTAAAACACTAAGCAAAAAATATATGCAAATCTCATGGCAGATCAAGAAATTTTGTCTAGAATAGACAAAGAAATTTTAATGTTCAATAATAAGAGAATACATAACTCAATGTAAAGATGTGCAAACATTTGAACAAACTCTTCACCAAGAAGACATACAGATAGCAAATAAGCACATGTAAAGATGCTCAACATCATTAGCTAGGAGGAAAATGCAAATTAAATCCACAGTGAGATACTACTATATACCCAGTGAAATGGCTAAAATTAGAACAAACAAGCAAAGAAACAAGTATTGACAAGATAGGGAGTCATAGAAATCCTCATATACTGTTGGTGAGAATGCATGAAGAGACAGCTACTTTGGAAAATAGTTTGGCCACTTCTTAAAAAGTTAGCGGTACCATGTGATTCAGTTATTCTATTTTTAGGTATTTATCCAGTGAAAATTAGAGCATCTGTGCAGACAGACTTGTACACAAATTATCTCAGTAGCCTTCTTTATAACAGCAAAATACTGGGAAAAAAACTAAATACCTGTGAAATTTCTACACAATGACATTTTATTCATAAAAAAATGAATGAACTACTGACACACAAAAGAACATCAATGATTCTCGAAATAATCACGCCGAGTAAAAAAGCCAGACCAAAGAAAGAGTACATGCTTTATGTAATGTTCCAATTTTAGGGTAGAATGGTCAAATTCTAGAACACTCAAAGTAATCTACAATGATAGAAAACAGATCAATAACTGCCTGGGGATAAAGGTGGTGGGGAAGGGTAGGGTAGAGGAATTACATAGGGATAGGAGGAAAGTTTCTAGGGGAAGAATATGCTGATTATATTGATTACAGTAATGATTTCACAGGCTTATACATATGCTAAAATCTATCATATTTTAGACTTTAAACATTTGCAATTTGCAGTATTTCAATTATGCTTCAATCAAATTATAAAAATAAAACAAATCACTCTTCTGCTCATAGTCCTCTAATGTCTTCCCATTTGTTTTAGAATAAAATTTAATGTTCCTACTATGAGTTAAAAGGTTCTACATGATCTGGCTCCTTGCTAATATTTTATACTTTTATTATAGTTATTTTCTTTATTATTAACTCCATCTAGTCTTCCTTCTGACACTGAACATAAGAATGTTCCTGGTCGAAAACACTTGTTATTCTCTCAACTGTGTAAACCTTCCCTACAGATATTTACATCTTGCTTCCTCATTTTCTTTAATTCTCTAATCCAATGCTACCACCTCGGAGAAGGCTTCTCTGACCACACTGTTTACAGTAGTCTTCATACACTCAGGACATGTCAGTATTCATCTGATTATCCCAATTCACCTATCTCCCTGGATCTTATCACCATCTGATATTACATTAAATAATTATTCATTTATTATTCATTCCCTGATTACAATGTGAGAGCTATGGTTATGCAGAACTTGTCTGTTTTGTTCAGTGCTATAATTCCATCAATTGGAAAAGTATCTAACATATTATACAGTCAATAAAGATTTATTGGTACAAATATCTAGACACATGCTATCTTAGTTCATTTGTGCTGCTGTAACAGAGTAGCTGAGCCTACGTAATTCATAAAGAACAAAAGCTTATTTATCACAGTCCTGGAGACTAGGAAGTCCAAGACTAATGTGCTGACATCTGGTGAGGACATTATTGCTGTGTCCTAACATGTGTGAAGCTTCTTGTATAGGAACCTTAATTCTATTAATAAGGGAGGAGCCTTTATGGCCTAATCACCTTTTAAAGGCACCACTCCTTAATACTATCAAAGATTGAAGTCTTATACTGTTGATACAGTGGTCCCCTCTTCATAAGAGATACAGTCCAAAATAGTGGATGCCTGAAACTACAGAGAGTACCAAATCCTATACACACCATGTTTTTCCTATATGTACACACTTACGATAAAGTCCAATTTATAAATTAGGCACAATACAATATTAACAACTATTAATAAAATAGAACAATTATAACAATATGCTGTTCACAGTTCATGGACAGATTCATTCTTACTGCAAATCTTAGCAACCTCAGTATATAATTTTAAAAAATTTTCCTATTAAGTGGAGAACTTTCACCGTTTTACTTAAAGGAATTACTTTATGAATTCTTTTTGGCATATCCTAATTGCCATTATCACTCTTCTTACTTTTGGAGCTATTATTAAGTAAAATAGGGGTTAACTGAACACAAGCACTGCGTAGTGTATCAGTTCATCTGATAGCCAAGAAAGCTATTAAGTGACTAAGGGCCGGGGGCATTGTGAATATGCTAGGAGAAGTGACGATTCACATCCCAGGTGAGGTGGAACAGGACACTGAGATTTCGTCTTGCTACTCAGAACTGCATGCAATTTAAAATTTATACATGGTTTCCTTCTGGAATTTTCCATTTAATATTTTTGCAATGCAGTTGACTGCTGGTAACTGAAACTGTAGAAAGTGAAACTGTAGATAAGAGGGGGCTATTGTTCTATCTCCAACCTAACATTCTCCAGAGTGCAAAGAATCATGCCGAAATGGGTAGTGATACCTAAAGCTGGTAGAATATTATGATGACTAAGACATACAGGGCTAAAGTCATAAGATAGTTGAAAGAAACTAAGAGCTGTAAAATAGAAGTAGATGACATGAAATTATATCACATCTGAGAAATATAATAAAAAATTCTAAAGTTTTCAAAAGTATGCTTTTATTCTATTACAGTCAACAGAGAGTTATTTTACACCTATGAGCCAGAAATTCTTTTTCATTAAAAATAAAGTCTTGCATAAAATATAATTTACTTTCTTCATGCTTTTTAAATTCCATACCATTTTTTTAGTTTTCTCCTTCAATATTCCAAAGTGAAAAGCCTAATAAATTTATGATGGCCCTAACATACTGAGGTTCTCTGGCGGAAACTTCTATCATCAACCGAGATTGATTGAACAAAACCAGAAATGTGTAAGGGAGAGCTCATTTATTTGCCAGGCCTCAAAGAAGAGACCTGGTGTCTAAGTGTCCTTTAATTAGGTGACTCCTGTGGCTATGCTCATTTATTAAAGTCAGTTCTCAGCACTCGCAGTTTTTTCAGTTGCTTCTGGAAGCAGTTTAGGCTTCCCCGCGTTCTGGATATTGGACTCATTGAAGAGGACACGGTAGGATTATATGCTCTTCTGATATCGGCAGGCTGCCTTGTAGATCTGGTCCTAACAAACATGTTTCAGTTCTCATTCTTGTTGCTTCAGAAAGGGCTAGAGGAGAGTCTTTTCAAATTGGCTTCAGTTAGTATTGGCAACAGAAACATGTGGAGGATACATTTGAATCTGGTTTCTGGCACTTGGAGTAAACAACAGTTTTTCTCAGTTTATGGTAGAAGTTTCCATCAAAGAACCAAAACCTTCTTTGGGGCCATTTGAACTACTTGGCGGAACAAAGATGAGTGCTTAGGGGTTTGGGATTTTGTTTCCCTCATGCCTTATTAAATCCCAATACATATATTTAGGAACAGAGAGTTTTTGCACATTTTGTAAGAATATTTTCATTAACTATTATTGCCTCTTAGGTGATAACGACACATGAGAGCCTACATTTTTATGTCATAAAAAACTTCCACAAATTGAGGAGTAATGTATTATCAGCCACCTGGTACATTCACATTAAATACCAAAATATGCCCACAACTTCTTTATGTGCCTAATAAGGGGCTATTTTTAATTCAAAATGATGTTTTAAGGAATATTTTATGTTGGGTGATTAGCATGCTCCCAAATAGCAATTCTCACAAATGCAAAGCAGAACAGATTTTCATTCTTCTGTTCTGAGTAAAAATCCTTCACTGTCATAAAGACAAAAGCCACAGCTGGATAGATGGCAAAAAAGCACTCATTAAACTTTAAAACCTAAGGCATATTTTAAACTACAGTTTATTTCAAACATCATAAATATCCTAAATTCTTAGGCCAGCAGCTAACCTCTACCTCCTCCCTACACTGTTTGTAAATGAGTGGCAGCTGCTGCCCATGCAACCATGACTGAACAGAAGGGGGAAAATTCCTTAAGTCGATGGTTAACGTTTCAGAAGATTTTATTCTTTTTGTTGAATTCTCTTCAAAAGTTAGTAACATTTGTTTTATGAGAGAAAATATTATTCTGTCATGGAAATCAAACATCTTGACAAATCAAATACTCAACAAAATATAATTTTATAGCATTTTGGCTTTCATTTATTTACTCTAAAAGCTTTACACATGGAATACATACTTTATATATCTTTGAAATATTTCACAACCTTTTTCAACACATTGAGCGGTGAAGGGATTTTATATTCTCCCTCCCAAGTGATATATTACAGAGACTCCTCATAAGAGTTGCCACTGAATCAGACTATCCCAGTGAAATACAGGATCACTGGACAAGTTACAAAAGGACTTAATAAACTAGTTCAATGTCATTATTCAAGAAGTTATTATTCACAAATTATGAGGGCTGGTTAATATATACTAGAAAATTCAGTATGATGAAAAGGACATTCCCACTCTTCACGTTTATGTCAGAAGAATGGCAAAATTGCATGTGTGGTAAGGGTTATAGAACAGTAATTTCAAAGTATGCCATATCCCTACTGTTCTTTAATAAAAGAACACTAAACTGAAATGTCATGAACTCAAAAATACCCTCCTCTTAAAAGTTTAAAAGAACACTCTTCAGTATTTAGCAACTAAAATAGTATCAGAGATAATCATGTAAAATTCACGAGCATGACATTCAGAATAAATTCTCAGGAGGAAATAATTTTCTCTTAGAAAGATTTTAGTTATATTTAATCACTTAAACTTCTTTGATGTGCTAATTTTCAGAAATAATCTTTACTTCACCCTTTTATGTTGAGATCAAGGTACATTTTATTTATAAGACAACAACAATCATCACTTTAGAATTTAAAAAATCTTGTTCGGCCGGGCGCGGTGGCTCACGCCTGTAATCCCAGCACTTTGGGAGGCCGAGGCAGGTGGATCACGAGGTCAAGAGATCGAGACCATCCTGGTCAACATGGTGAAACCCTGTCTCTACTAAAAATACAAAAAATTAGCTGGGCATGGTGGCGCGTGCCTGTAATCCCAGCTACTCAGGAGGCTGAGGCAGGAGAATTGCCTGAACCCAGGAGGCGGAGGTTGCGGTGAGCCGAGATCGCGCCATTGCACTCCAGCCTGGGTAATAAGAGCGAAACTCCGACTCAAAAAAAAAAAAAAAAAAAATCTTGTTCTATTGTAATAAACCTATTTTTCTTATTACACACCTTAAAATGGAGTAGAATTCTCTTTGAGGGGGGATTCCACACATAAGTCAAAATACTTGAATGATGGCAAAAAAAAATTGATAAATTGTGGTTCCGTTTTTTCTTGTGGCAATCACTTTTTGCCACTTACTTACCGATATATAAATTACCTGATCATTATACGCACACTGCATGATTGAACTAACCTTGGCTCATAGTTATTTCAAATGAGAGACTTGATGATCATGCCAGCTGAGAGAGCAGTTTTAGCTCTTGATAAAGATGGCACTGTAAAACTACCTATCTCCAACCCCTGACCTGCTAATCCCCTAACCTCCCACTAACTTCCTGCTCTCACCTAACCTCACTCAGTGCAGGACACATGTTATTCACCATTATATGCTTTAATCCCATTACAAGGCCTAGCTTATATCATCCTTTCTCTTGTCAAGAACTGTGACTGTAGTGAGATTTTACCTTACTTGCAAGTTATCAAGTTATTCTGCCACAGTTTCACTGATGTGGGCAGAGGACACAAGACTCATGGGTCAGAGATAAGGCCAGTTTATTACTTATATCAATAGCAGTAGCCCAAGTGTCACGTTGTGCTGGTTCTTCATGGCCCAGTCCCCACTGAGCAATGAGTAGAGGGCCAGGTGATGTCTATACATTCAGTGGGTTGTGTAACTGGGGAGAAACCTTGAGTTTAGAAAACCAAGTTAATTGTAATGTCCAGTAAGTATGCCTGCCCTTTACTGTAACTATGTCTCCCTTCCAAGGATTTTCAGTATATACACATGCTTACAAAGATAACATGGAACACAAACAGCACTTCCGTTAGCAAGATCTGCAGGAATGTAAAAGATTCATAAAGAACTATATTTCAACATAATTCCACTTTAAGGTAATGCATTTGAGTTGTTTTTACTGAGTAGGTGAATAGTGGAATGAAGAAACTCTAGAGCAGATAGTTCACAAAAAGCTATTCACCTTGCTACTCAAGAGCTATCAGAGGATACACAGTGGCAACCGGAGGAAAAGAGATTTTTATGTCATCTGCTGCAAAGAAGAGCGCTTGCCATTTTTAAGAAGTAACATCTGTCAGTATGGCCCTCTCCTTTCTTCCACTTCCACTCTCCAGGTTGCATCCTGTCCTTCTGTGATACCTTCTCTACTGTTCCCTTATCATCTATGTGGCTCTTTTTCCTACTTAGTCTTCACAGCACAGAGTGCGATGTAAAAATACACAGCCTTTGGGGTCGGGAAACTCGGTTCTAAACTCAATTCTTCTCTACCAGTTATGCCACCTGAAATCACTGTCAATTTTCTTATACGTAAAATTAGGGGGCTGAATTTGGAACACTGTTCTGTTACCCCAATTATTCTTTTACTTGTGCTTTTGTGGTTTAACTGATTAGGAGTGTTATTGATGTGTTAGTATCTGTATGTGTGTGGGCATGCATGCATGAGGGAGCAGAGAAAGAGAGAAAGGCTATATATAGATAACTAATTTATATATTTAAAATTTATATGTTTAAAATATAAATATTTATATATATGTAAATCTATCTATATATATAGAGAGAGAGGCAGATTAATTTGCCTTTAATGTTGCTCCTAATTTTTCCCCTTAGAAAACCCCTAACTCCTCATTCATTTATTGACTTCTGATTATATAGTGTGTTACAGAGAAAATGGCCAGTAAAAGTTTTCAAAGGAAATAAGGATCTACTCTGACCAGAAACTGTACATAATACATTACCTTGGTTATTTTGCTTAATTTGCAGAAAAAAAATCCTTAGAGATGGATGTCTTCTGGTGCCACCAGGAGGTAGTGACGGAATTTGCATAGAAGGTAGTAACATGGATTCAGATTCTAAATCTGCCACTTTATAACAGTGTGATCTTAAACAAGTTACTTGTTAATAAAATTGAAATAATCTATATTATGAAGCTATGCTGAGAATTATGAAATGTTTGATGTAAAGTATTCTGGTACATAATTGATGTAAATAAATGTAAAGTTAATTTCTATTAAAATACTAGAAAACCTAACATCAGCGTGTTTAAGCAACTTCATGTTTGCCCAGGATCACAAATCTGGTAATATATGTTGGTTTCCTTCCAGTGTCACAGACGTTTCCCTATGGAATTCTGTCTCACAGGAGATCTGGCCTGAAATAGAGAGGATAAGAAGTGTGTTTTTTTGTGTGTGTTATCTATGTTCACTCTTTGTTAAGCTTCTCTGATATCTCCAGCCAAGTCACAGGGTTCACTAGCCATTGTGAACGGAGGCAATATTATTTCTAACACATTTTAATGTTTTCTATTATGGCAAAATATATATATAACATACAATTTGATGGTAAAATATATATAACATACAATTTGTTATTTTAATCTCCTTTACAAAGTTGTGCAACCTCTACTAATCTGTTTAATCTCATCCTCTGAAGTTGTTATTTTTGTGTATGCCTTACAGTATGTAGAATAAAGTAGTACAGTAGCATATACACTTTTAAATGATCTTTTAAAATATAGGCACACTACAGGGGGAGTGTGTGCAATATTTTTATGATGGTGCATGACCAAAAATCATGGGAACCACTGGCTTAGGGAAATACTCTATGATCCTCTACTAAATCCATCAGTTGATCTGTGTTCTTCAATTGTGCTCACTTTCATCTAATTCCTCTTCCTCAGGCTTGCTGTGAACACTAAAAGATGTCAAACCAACATAGCAGTCAATTACTGACTAGTACTAAAAGGGATTAACTCCTTTCCCTTTCTCTCGTTCATTTGTTCATTCCTTCCTTCCTTCCCTCCCTCCCTGCTTCCTTGCTTTTTTCCTCTCTCCTTTTCCTCCTCTCCTCTCTTCTTTTTTTCTTGAGACATGGTATTATTTTGTCACCCAGGGTAGAATTCAGTGGCATGATCACAGCTACTGCAGCCTCAACTTCCTAGGCTCAAGACATCCTTTTGCCTCAGCCTCCTGAGTAGCTTGGACCACAGGTGCACACCACCATTCCTCCCTAAATTTGTTTATATTTTGTAGAGACAGGGTCTCATTGTGTTGTCTAGGTTGGTCTTGAACTCCTAGGCTCAAATGATCCTCCCACCTGGACCTCCCAAAGTGTTGGGATTATGGGCATGCCCAGCTCTGGAATGCCAAAGATTCTGAATCTAAGATGGGAGATCTAAGATAGCACCTACAAATTTGCATTTTAAACTATCTTCCAGGTGATTTTGTTATGGGCCAAATATGGACTGGTTTTTAGATATAATATGTAGATAGGACAAATACCATTTTAAAGTTGACAATAATTTATGCATACTTTCTGAAATTGGATTCTTTGAATGGTTGACTCTAGAAAACTGACATTTGGAGAATCAAACTATTTCTGAATTTTAACATGGAATTTGAACCTTTTAAGTGAAGTTAATATAAGAAAAGTATATACTCATTGTAAATGAACAATTTCTACATTTGTGAAGTAATAGAATATCATATCAATTACATTTTTGCTATAAAATCTGTTTAGTAATATGAATTAAATGTGTCTGTGGACTGAGTAGTCCTCAAATAATTAGAACTATATTTAGCCTAAATATAGATTCTTAACAGACTCTCATGCCCTACCTTCTGAGGTTGAACAATCTAGAAGTTAAGACATTTATTGTTAACTCTAGTGACTTCGGAGAAAATCAGACCACTCCACACATGCAGAACAAGGGCTGGGATGGGACTGGGGTTTTGCTCCGGGGGAAGTGGATGCCCCTCCATCTATTATGCAGGAGCAGGATGACTGTGCCTTGGGCCTGTTCAGAAAAATCCCTCTCCACTGTCTCATGTTAAGTGGAGAGTTGGACTTTATACCCTGAGAAGAGGATATAGGCAAGGAGGATTCCAATTAATGGCGTCAACCAAGGAATGATGAGGTTCATAAATTTGGAAAGGAGAGCTTTATTTTTCATGCAATCTGTAGCATGGTCTTTCTGAGAGTCAGAAGTTGGAAACAGATACTTGGGAGGAGGAGAAGGGAATAAAAATTTATGCTGAGCAGGGTGGCCAAATATACATATTTTATAAGTTATGGGAGAAGTCATGATATTATGGAAGGGAAACATTCCTGCACATTTGAGCTTCATGCCCCTTCCTGGGTCCCACGTTCAAATAAATGATGGCATTAGCATGATCTGAGGGTGCAGTTTTCAGCCCTTTGACATCAAAAGTGAAGCAGAGGACATGAAAACTCTTACTGTGCATTCTCCTCTATAAACCAACCATTCCATGGTTGGTGGTCTCTTCTAAAAAAAACACGAGGGGCCGCTTCACGTAGCTGATGTCAGTGGTGGAGTCTTTGAAAGGGCTGGTTTCCGTTTAGCTCTTGGGGAAGAAAGTTAAATGTGATTAGTGAGGGAGAGGATATAGCAAATCATGTCTGATACTCTATCCTGTCATAGCCAAGAATTCAGTTTTCAAGGTTACTCTTCGCTCCCTCTGGCCAAGAGATGGCCTGTTAAGTCAGTTGAGGGGCTCAAATTTTATTTTTAGTTTGCATGGAAGAAAAATTGGCTCTTGAAACATGACAGCAAGCTGGAGACAATGGAGAGAGAGAGTTTCACCTCTGGGAGGACATGGCCAATGGGATCTAGAAAAAAATACGTGATCTTCACTTTAGAGTTGTATCATTTCTCTCTTCCCTGATGATAACTACTGCCAAGCTCACAGTAATAAGTGCTATAACCTGGTGTTCACTCTGCTTTGTGGAAATAGCAGAAGGACCCATTTTTTTTCAGGGGGCTGAAACAGACTGAGATTTTGCAGCCTAATCACGAGTCAGCAAATGATCTGCAGTCCCATGCCTTTCTTGTCACCACACTCCGCCATCTCATTATCCTACTGACATTCCCAGTAACATCTCTAGGACTGTTCATGTAGGCATTAGCTCCATGGGGATCCCTTATGAGAAATTCTCATTCATTCCTATATTCCTGGTGAGCAACTGCACTGTACTAAGGGAAACAGATGGAAACAGTTTGGATTGGATAGCTCAGCTAGTCAAGATTCAGGACTAAGAAAGTCAAGGTCAGGAGATTGTTTTCTATAGTAATCAGGGAGCAATTAACTTAGAAAGAGGAATAATTTTCCAAAGGCAGTGATTACAGCTGCACCTTGGCCAATGACCTCTGTCATCATGAAGGCCAGGTGAGAGAAAGGAGATGCTTAATCTGTCCATCAGCAGATCTATTAGTGAAAAATGACTTCTTAATGCATATGGAGGCCTCTAACAAGCCTAGATAAAAAAACATGGAAGGAATTAAGGGCAGGGAAAGGAGAAGGAGAAAAAAGAGAAGGTACTGAAAGAATCTCAAGGTGTATGATTGTGGGAATGCAAAGTTAAAGTTGACCGATATGCAGAATGGTAACCACTGAAGGGAGAGTAAGTTTGGAATTCCTCGACGCTATCAGTGTTTTGGTAACCTGTTATCACTCAGAATGGAGCAGAGAAACAATCATATCCAGATGAAGGGGTCTTGATAGCGACATTCACTCCTAGGCAGGCATGTCATGGGTTCAGCTCCAGTTAAAAGGGGATTTCTGGAGGAGAAATCTGAGCAGTATTCAGAAGCAGAAAGTTAATATGTGAACCAAAGCTAAAGTTTCTCTGTGTGTGTGTGTAATGACTTACAGATTACATACAGGCCTTTAATGAAGAAAGAATGTGAAAGAATACAATTGTTTAGATCCACGGTTTAGATCATCAGTGTGCAGGGTCAGAAGAATGAGTCAGCCACTTGACCTGTATGAGGCAGCAGGAACTATTCCTGGAAGATGAATCAGAAGGGTGAGACCCCTTGCTCACTTAAAAGATTTCTTATGTTGTATCTCTAGTTCTATCTTAGCAATACTTCCTTTGAGAAGCTTTCGCTGTGCAGAAAACTGGCCCCATGAAGTAGACGTTATGGGTGATGATAAAATAGTACTTTCATTTGGTTCTATCCTGTAACTCCTCTTCTATATAACCATTTGCACTCATGACACAAATACCTGATCAGTTAGACACATATGACTCTTTCTGTTTGTTTTTCTTGTTGTTGCTTTTTGAGACAGGGTCTCACTCTGTCACCTGGGCTGAATGGCAGTGCTGTGGTCATATCTCACTGCAGCCTCAAACTCCTGGGCTTAGGGGATTCTGTGACCTCAGCCTCCCAAGTAACTGGGACTACAGGTGTACACCAGTGCATCTGGCTAATTTTTATTTTATTTTATTTTTGTAAAGATGGGGTCTCACTTTGTTGCCCAGGCTGGTCTTGAACTCCTGGGTTCCCCACCCTGGGCTCCCAAAGTGCTGGGATTGCAGACATGAGTCTTCATGCCTGGCCAGCATGTATGACTTAAGCATATGTTACGTTAAAGTGATTTTGGTACTTTACTCCCACACAAAATGTATGATAAATAACCACCTTATTAAGCTCACCTATTGCTATTTTAAGTACAGCTCTCAAGCACTTGTTTCTGCAAATCTTATCTGCTCTTAATTATGAAAAATTGAAGTATTTGCTTTAAACAGTATCCTTGATTTCCATTTTAGAAGGGCTGCTGGGGAAGAGGACAGAGGTAAAGGACAATCCTGAATCTAGAAGGAAACGAGAATAAACTCTGGAATGTTCACTAACACTGGGCATTCACTAGAGGGACAGAACAAAGATTATAAAATTATCTGGTGTAGGACTAAAGCTTCCAGGACAGTTCCACTGCTCTTACTCATTCCCAGCTCTCACACACTCACTACAGACAAGCAGAGGAGAAGAGTGGTATGAGGCAGAATTTCCAAGCATCTGAAGATTGTTTTCAGGTTAAACCCAACGAACAGGGGCTAGCCAATAAGACGTTCTATGAGGGAAATGTAACGTTGAGTGTTTTACTACTGTACCTGATGATGGTAAAATTAACGTATAAATGGACACTAATTACCCACACCTAATTTACCTCTCTATTTAAGCAAATTCAATTATAATAACAAACAATGGGAAGATGATAATACACCTTCTTTTCCAAGGTAGGGCTAAATACTTTGCTGAAATGAGTAATCTCCCTTAGATTTAAAAAATGAATACCCAGAAATTGGCACTGAAATAGACATTTCGTATCACAACTTATACTCTCAATTATATGACAACACAGTTTGTCCATAGCTGCAGCATTGGTTAAGTGTTTGCAATAAATCACCACAATTTTTGTGAGAAGTACTTCAAATGTAATTGTTCCATAAAATATCAATCTAAATTTGGAAATTAACTCCTATTTTCAAATCAGTTTCTATTTCAACAGCAGGTGCTGGAGCAGGTTTCAAAGTGACTGTATTTAACTCACAAGGAGAGTGATCAATTTATTATGGTGTGCATTTTTTTTTTTTTTTTGGCTAAGATAAGAGGATTCTAAAAACCCACTGGATGAATTTTTACAGCATTTTATTTGTGTTATCAAACCAAAGGTTTTTTTTGTTTGTTTGTTTTGAGAAAGCCTCAGGGCTTTCATATTTTATTTCCGTATTTTAGGTGCAGAGTTCTATTAGAAGTCCACACATCCCATGAAAGGCATAGAAAAATAGCTAGTTATCCATCAGACTGCAATGGACTTTTTCTATATTAAGTATCTTCTCATGTCCTTGTCTAGGTATCTGAGTCAGCACCGCGTATTAGACTAAGCCTGTACTGAATAATTCTCTCAATTATTTTGACAGAATAATTCTGTCAATCAGAATTTGCAGTTACTTAAGCCCTCTGATCTTCAATGATTGTTTATAAAATGGAAAAAAAAATTTGTTGGCAAATAGTGTGTAAGGGTCAAATAAATAATGGCTGTCAAATAAGGACACAATAGTCATAAAGCACATTTTTCTTGATTGTGCATTGTTTTCATTATAAATTAGAAGAGAGTCAAGTCAGAAATTGATCTGTTACGCCTTTTTTCTTGTAAAGCAAATAATTATTCTTTTACATATGTATGTATATATCTTTTTATCTATGTGCCTCATTTCACAAAAGATTGAGACAAGTTGTAAAAATATTTTAAATACAGTAAAATTAAAACAGAGCCAGAAAATATATTGATTGACTAAAGATATAAAACAAGAGAGAAATATAATATAGAAATTATGAAAAATAGATCTTAAGTCCATACACTTTTTTCCCTACTAAATAGGCCTAAAAATTAGCTTCTGTGCTCCCTAGGGACCAAAATCAAAAGGGAAAACAAACCAGTACCAAACTATAGCTTACCTATTTTAGAGAGCTTAGCAATCTCACACCAGAAACGAAACTTTTCTTAAGAGGGTGCCAAGAAGTGTTGCCTGCTTGTTTTTTAAGGGATACATAGTAGGTAATATTCTCAACCCCATAGATACCAATACACAGGGGAAGATCTCCGAATGAAGCCATCATGCTGAAAGTGTGCCAGGAACACACTCCAGCTGGCAGGTGGACACGCTGAGTCCTGAGAGGCAGCTCGCAAATAGCTCAATATGGATCCCTCTTATCTCTTCGCCTTTTACCTCGACAGTAAAGCATCTAATCAAAATTTACATTCTCAAATTGCTCATCCAGTAACATGCCATGAGTTAACTCCCAGGAGCTAGCAACGTAACAGGAAGTGAGCATCCTGCATGGATGACAATGTTGCTTTCCTCTGAAACATTTAGGAATTTCCTTTCACCATAGAGAAGCTGGGTTGTTTTGAAGCTGGTTGATTTAGTAATGCATAATCTCATAGTTTAAAAAAAAAAATGACTTTATTTTTTAGAGCCATTTTAGATTCACAGCAAAATTGAAAGGAAAAGCACAGAGATTTCCCATGTATCTCTTATTGCTACAAATACATAGCCTCCCCCATTATCAACACCTCCCACCAGAATGGTACATTTGTTGCATCAGTGAACGTACACTGACACATCGCCCAAAGTCTATACGTCACATTAGAGTTCATTCTGGGTGTTGTTTATTATGTGGTTTTGGACAAATGTATAATGACATAGATCCATCTTTACAGTATCAAACACAGCAGTTTCACTGCCCTAAAACCTTTCTGTGCTCTGCCTATTCTTTCTTCCCTTCCTTGTAATCCCTGGACACCATGGATCTTTTCACTTTTATCTAGTTTTGCGTTTTCTAGAATATGTACAGTTGGATTCAAACTGTATACAGACTTTTCAGATTGCCTTTTTAACTTAGTCACTTGCATTTAAGGTCCCTCTTTGTCTTTTTATGGCTTGAGAGCTCATTCTTTTTGGTGCCAAATAATATTCCATTGTCTGGATGTACCACAGTTTATCCATTCACCCAGTGAAGGACATTTGGTGGCTTCTAAATTTTGACAATTATGCATAACGCTGATACAAACATTGATGTGCAGGGTTTTATGTGGAAATAAGTTTTCAGCTCACACAGGTAAATGCTAACGAATGGATTTCTAGATGGTGTGATAACAGTTATATTTAGTCTTGTAACAAATTGCCGTACTGACTTCTGTGACTGTACCGTTTTGCATTCCCGCAGTATTCCTGTTCACATGCTCTGCTTTTTAGCTCTGTCTTTTCCCATGCCTCTACTTTCTTTTCCTTGATTTTTTTGAAACATACTCTGACAATGTACCAGTGTGTAATATTTTGACTGAGGCTTTGCTTTCTTGGAAATACGGGTTAATGTGACTGACATCTGTATCATGCTACCCATAAGCTGATGGAATCACTTCACCTCATGAGCCATCATCCTCATCACTGTACATCAGCAGTGGGGGATTTTTGGGGATTGAGGCTCCTTTCTCAGAAGCCAAAAACTAAATGAAAGTGCAAATCCAGAGACATAAGTTGACCGTTAAAGCTTGTCTTTGACCTTGAGCACATTTTCAAAGCTGGGTGAACTTGATCAGCTTTCTAGTACAACACCTAGCTGAGGTAAAGGAAACAAAGTTCAGGGTCTGCCTGTGGTGCCATCCAACAGGAGAGAAATGTACAATCTGCAACATAAAAGGGCTGCACTGTCAGTGTCATGACGAAAAAGAAGTATTTCATGCCCTTTCAGGGTACTATAAAGAAAACTGTTTTTCATAAAGCATGACACTTAGATGAGGGGAAAAACACTCTCCTCTGAGAATTTGTAACTATAGCCAGCTTGAATCTACATTAGCTGACTGCACCAAAATTCTTCAAGCTGAGAATTTATTGTAAAGTGATCCCACACTGGTAGTGCCCCGAGGTATACTGGCAGAAGCATATATAAATTTCCTCTGATGGAACTCCCCTTGAGGTCTCAAAATAATTCCCACAGGTACATTCCAAGATATGTAAGCTCACAGTCAAAACTCAAAATTCACAAGAAAACCAGCTATCATCTATAAGGCACGGTGAATTTGCTGACAGTTGAATTTGACATGCAAAGTCTTTGAAATCTGGTAGTGTGAGACGAGCCATATGCTCAAAATGTTTAATAACATAAATGAGGGGATTGAATATATAAGTCAAGAAGGAAAAATGATCAGGCAGATTCCTGGAAAAATGGAACAAGAGGACCAAATTGAACTTCTAGAGCTATAATAACAATGTAACAACTGAAATTTAAAAACTCACGTAATAAGTTAACAATAAATTAGATGCCACTAATAAGAGAACTAGTTAGCTGAAAGGTATACAGTGAAAGAATTTACATAGAATGCAGAAAACAGAAATATAACAAAGACATTTAGAGACTTGGACGACTGAGTGAGAACATTTAACAAATATTTAACTAGACAAGAGAATGAGGTAAAGGCTATATTTAATTATTCTAGGTCCTTTGTCTTTATACATATATTTTAGAATCAGCTTGTTAATTTCTGCCAAAAACAATCCCATGAGCTTGCTGGGATAATTAAAGGTATCACATTGAAACTATAGTCATACTGGGGATAGCAAGTATTAATTCACTGTTCCACAAGTGATCAGGCTGCATGCCAACAGGGAAGAGATCACTGCATAAATCGGAGTTGCTGAGAACAGACAATGTGCCCATCAGGTTCAAGTAATAAGCATTTATGTACAAAAAGAGCAGAGAGAAAGGCTACTAGATCTGGCGCATTGCAATGTGTTGGCCCTCAGGGACAGGGATCACCTCTCAAGCCCACAGGAGCAGTGTGGCTGCACATATCCCACGTCCTGCTGTCACAAAAAGATCTGGTTCCCTCGCTGGTGGGAACCAGGTATAGCAGCGGGGTGGCCCAGGCCCCCGATTGACGCATTTGCTTGAGCAGAACACAGAAGTACCTATTAAGCCTAAAAAAACGAAAGACATCACCAAAGAAAGAGCTGTGCTCCACATAGGTCGTGAGGGTTCTTCGTCTCTTTGTAACAAGATGTTTCAGGCTTGAAGCCATTCATATGACTGTGTAAGGGTCAAGAAGCTACATATGATTGCCTTTTCCAACATGTGTTTGTAATATTCATTTTCGTTAGTCTATAAATATGGTATATCTTTTTACATTATATAAATATTTTTCCCTGTAGTTGCTTATTGCTTTCAGTATACTGATATTGAATCTTTTTACTAAACTTATTCCTGAGAATTTTATATTTTATGCTATTGCAAATGGTATTGATTTCACAATTTCATTTTTTTAATTTCAATTTTTTCTCAGTAGATACACATGTAATTAACTTTTTTGTACACTAACATCAATACTCATCTTTCTAAATTCACTTATTTTTTCTTGTATTCAGTTTTTTTGATTCCTTGGATTACCCTTGCAAACAACCAGGTCATGTAAAAATAAAATCAGTTTTGCTTCTTGTTTTTCAATTTTTATGGATTTTGTTTTTTATTGCCTTCTTGCCTTGGAAACTCAGTAAAATACTGAATATTAGTAGAAGTATGAGGGCAATCATCTGTGCCTTTTCCATACCTTATGCAGTTTGTCTTCACCACCACGTATAACATCAGCTCTTAACTATTTGTAGATGGTCTTTATCAATTGGGGAAATATCTCTTTTCTATTTCTAGTTTGCTGATAATTTTTGTTATAAAAAATATCAAATTTAAAAATAGCTATTAAATTTTATCAAGTATATTTTCTGAATCTATAGAGTTGATAATATGATGTGGTTATACAGCTTCTAAGAGCCTATTTTGTAGAATCAGGCAAGCAGATGCACTTAACAGTGGTTATCTCAGTAAGATGTTCAAATATTAGGCCGGGTGCGGTGACTCATGCCTATAATCCAAGCACTTTGGGAGGCTGAGGCAGGCAGATCATTTGAGGTCAGGAGTTAGAGACCAGCCTGACTGACATTGTGAAACTGTCTCTATTTAAAAAAAAAAAAAAAAAAATTAACTGGGCATGGTGGTGCACATGCCTGTAGTCTCAGCTACTCAGGAGGCTGAGGCAGGAGAATTACTTGAACCTGGGCGGCAGCGTTTGCAGTGAGCCAAGATCATGCCATTGCACTCCAGCCTGGGTGATAGAGTGAGATTGTCTCAAAAAAAAAAAAAAAATTATCTCTTTCTCTTTTATTTAATTCTTCTTGTCCTTTACTCCTTATTTTTGTGAATGAATTATCTCAGCCTATTCTGCTTCCTAGGAATCCTAGGCCAAAATACTTTGTAGCCATCAGAGACACTGAATCAATAAACGTATTTGAAAAAGAGAACATTAAGGCCCAGATAACTTTGCCATTGAGTTCTTCCAAACTCATATGGGCAAATAATTTGAAGCACACACAAATTCCTTCAGAGAGTAACAAAGAACCACTTTGCCTCATTTTATGAAGTTAGCATAACCTTGATACCCACAGTAGAACCTTTAAGGGAGAAAAATTAAAGGACAACCTAATTTGTGAACATAGGAGCAAAATTATAAACACAACAGTAGCAAACTAAATCCACTAATGTGGAAAATAATAAAGTTGACCATTTTGTATTTCTCTCTGGAATGTAAGATTAGATTAAATTAAAAAATAATTTATGTATTTCACCACATTAACAAATTCAAGAATAAAATAATATCCTAAAAGATGTAATGGAAAAAAATTGATTCATGATAAAAATTATTTTCAAAATAGATAATAAAATTTGCTTTAACTGATGGAAGAATTACTACAAAAAAAGGCGTATTTATCTCATACTTAATGGTGTAATACTGAAAGCACTTACTTCAAGGTTAAGAACAAGACAGAGGTATCAGCTCTTCCCACTTTTTGTTTTGTTTTGTTTTTGAGACAGTCTCTCTATATTGATCATGCTGGAGTGCAGTGACTACAGGCGTGATCATGGCTCATTATAGCCTCAAACTTCTGGCCTCAAGCACATCTCCTGCCTTAGCATCTGAGTAGCTGGGGCTATAGGCATGTGTCACTGTGCTAGGCTCTGTTACTATTTCTATGTAACATCTTCCTGGAGTGTGTGCTATGCAATAACACATGAAAAGAAGAAATAAAAGGCATAAGGATTGGACAGGAAGGGCATCAAACCATATCTTTTTTATCTGTAGAGAATGTAATTTTATACAGAAAAAAATTAAAAGATTATGTAGGAAAATTAATTAATTTTAAAAGATTTTAAAAGTTTATGCATACAAAATCAACATACTGTAATAAAACACAATTTTATGTATTACCAAAAATTATAACATATGACCTAGAAAACATTGAACAAGAACTTAATGAAAAAGTTATAAAAATGTACTTTTAAAGTTTTATTGAAAGACAGTAAAGACAGACTTAAATAAAGAAATACACTAACATTTCTGACTGAAAGATACAATATTGAAGGATATCACTTCTTCTCAAATAGGTATGTAGATTTCCTGTAATTCCAATAAAATATCCCAACACACATGTTCATGCGTGTGTGTGAGATGGAGAAATTCCCCAGCTGATTGCAGGATATGTATGGAAGAAATAAAGAGTCAAGGCCATCTTAAAGAAGAGAAGCTAGATGGGAGGATTTGCCTTACTGGATAGCAAGAATGTTTTCAAACAGTAGTAAGTAAAGTTAGGTAGAATTTGCACAATATAAAAAAGTTACCTTTGGAAGTGAATAGGTAGTTGATAAATATATGGACATGTGCTGAGAAATAACTCCTAACAGGGACTTACTGGCTTTAATTTTTCATTTCACTGTTTAGTAGTTGTGTGACTTTAGCCTTAATTTCTTCTTCTTCAGGCATTTTTTAAAATTGCGATAAGTGCTATGTAAGTATTAAGCATTATTATTATAAAAAGAAAAAACAAGTCACAAATAGATACAGTGTTTGCAGAACATATAACCAACATAGGATTAGTACACAGGATATTCATCAGTACTCCTAAAATTTTCTGAGACACAAAAACACTTTCTGGAAAAATTGGCAAAATAGTCTAAATAGGTACTCAAAGAAGAAAAATAGCTCATGTTTGATAAAAGTTTGAAGCTATTCAACTTCATTTGTTATTATAAAATAGAATCCAAATGCATAGCCACCATCTTATTCTCACTAAACTGGTAAAAACTAGAATTTGACAACAACAAATCTTGGCAAGAATGTATTGCTATCACTAGTACCCTGCTAGGGAAAATTTAAATTTTTACAACTACTTTGAAATATAAATTTTCAATGCCAATAACACTGAAGGTATGCATACTCCATGGCAGTGTTCTTCAACAGCATGGTATGTAAGGCTTTGTTACCATGTATTCTTTTGAATACACCCAAATACCCATATTTCATGAATATTCTTCTGTATCTACTCATTATTTAATAAAATAACAAAATAAAATAAAATAAAATGACTTCTTTGAACTAGATGATCCTTCAAGTTTCTTCCCGAATTAGGATACTGTGAGGTTTTAAAAATTTCTATTTTATCATTTTATTATTTGTTCCAGGAAATTATTTGTTCCAGGCATTACTGTTCCAGGAAATACCTTTTCCTGTACCTGCTATTGCTGCTTTTTTCTATTATTATTATGTTTCATGAAAAATATTTTATGAAAAAAAAAAGACTATTCCAAATGGTTTTTACCAAAAGGAACAATTTATAAAGATAATATGTATTTTAAACAATGTTAAAAGTAGTATTACGCCCAATTTTCGTTTCTGCTTTTTGAAGAGCAATGTACTATTTACTCTTCTTTCTGTTTTTTAATCACCACAACTCCATTGTCATGGGAAGTTGTTGTCTGTAGGAGAGAACATATTGTCATAAATAACCTGAGACGCCTGGGACGGGGGTGAGAGAAAGCCTAGACAAGATCAAACACCCGAACTCTAAGCCTTACTAGTTTATGTCTAAACATCATGGCTGGAGCTAAAGGAAGTATTTTTATTAGGGTCCCCGATTTCATATTCAGAAGACTATTTGTGACAATAGACAAAGGGCAAGAAAGGTAGTTTCCTTCTTATTCTCTTATGGTTATGACACACCAAGACTCTAGACAAGGCAATGTTGTTAGGACGGATGTTTGCTGGCCTGGGAACACTGAGCAGTATCACCCTTGGCATACACGCTGGCATTATTGTGTCAATTCCAGAATGAACAGCAATAGTGGCCGAAGAGCAGACATCGCTTAGGGGACCTGGAGCAGAGGAAAAGATTATTTGGGAGCAAACAAGAGATACCTCGAAGGACTACTAGAAATAACTAAATGTTTCAGTTCAGTAATACTCTTTGTTGCAAGGAATGAAAAAGAATTCATTGACTCATGACTGAAAATCCCAGTGTTGGGTTTTGGAAGGTCAAAATTGTCATCAGAATAGATGGCCCTCCTGGTTGCTAAGCTTTGTTCTCTTCCATGTGTGATTTCATTCTTAGATTCCAGATAGCTGCAATAGCTCCAAACTTACATTATTCTTAGTTCAAGCCCAGTAAGAACAGAAGCTTTTCTCTAACCGTATAAACCAAAGTCTCCACTCTTACTGGATTATATCTGTGTTGTAGGCATCACGACTTCAGCTAGAAGTGACTTCTCCCCTTTCAGATCGCCTAACCAATAGTGGAAGAGGAGTTTATCCAAAATAAAATCTGTAGGTACTACTGGAAGATAATAGAATAAAAAATGGAAGGAAAAACAACAAATACCTATTACATAGGGTGATATTTGCAAGAACAGACATTCTGGATTCTTCATATGAGATCATATATCAGTGAATAAATTAGTTATTACTAATAATATGACCTCCTTAATAATGAAAATCTGATAAGGTGTAGATTCTTCAGATTTCTCATTGCATTCTACACATTTGTTGGGGAGAACGTTAAATCAATCATTTTTTACGTCATACGTTATTCCCATCACCTAAATCTAAGACCATGCAAAACCTCAACACCTAAAATTCCACAATTAGAATTTTATAGCTTTGATTTAAACCTGTTAAAGATTTTTCTTGTAGATAAAATACAAAAATATCATTTTATGCTTACACAGGAAAAATAATTCAAAAGCGGTGAGATTAGGTTTTAATAACAGAAGGAAACAAAGTAAGATAAAACATGGAACTCTGAAGGCAAATAAAAATGGAAGTAGTCTTAAAGGGAGAATGAGGAGGGGAGAAGGAAGCAGAAAAGGGAAGGCAAAGATGCCACGAATAATGCCACGAATAATGCCATGAATAATGCCACGAATAATGCCACGAATAAACTGCAATTTTGCTCCAGTCTTGCTATCCATTTTAGTTTTAGACTAATGATTTTCTTAGGGATGATTTTGCCCCCAAGGGGACACTTGGCAATGTCTGAAGACATTTTTAGTTTTCCCATCTTAGTAGGGGTGTGGTGGTGGTGCCACCTCATTAGTAGAGGCAGGAGACATGTTAAATATCTACAATGCAAAGATAGCCCCTAACAGCAAAGAATTATCTTGCCCAATATGTCAATAGTGTTGCTATTGAGAAAGGTCTAGATGTTTCTCAAACAGTTTAGATGTATAACCAAATTTCCAGGCCAATAAAATATGTACATGGAGATTGCTGTTCCCTACTGATTAAGTTATAGCAGACAGGAAGTCATATATCACAGCTAATGAAATTTTTGTCCTTCAAGTAAGCCACATCCTAGGGCTGGTGTTCTATGTGATTGCAATTTCTCATAGCAGGTAAAACCTCCTCTGCCAGCCTACCTAAAACATTATAGTTGGCAAACATCAACTTGAGAGATGCTACATGTTGAGCCCCTAATAATACTGGGGCTCTTAGTTTTCTCTGTAAACTTAATTTCCAAACTTAACACCAGCAGCGAAGACAAATGTTTTGTTGAGTATGATACTACCATTTGGGGCAGATCATACAGAAAAAGAGAGAAAGTAAAGCATAGGGCAAAGATTCCCTCTTTTTTTTTTTTTCTGAAGGAAGAAGAACCAGGGTTGAAACTTAAACTACTAGATATCTAAAAAGAAAAAGAAAATAACCAAAGTAAGTATGGAAGTCATGCTGTATTTCTGTTATAAGAGAAGTAGCAAAGAATCTAAAATTTTGATGGAAAACTGAGCAAGCTCAATAGCATTGGTCTTGAATGACAGATCCCCTGGAAGATATAGAAAACTATGTAAAGGTGCACATGAGCTTTGTCTTCCTAGGGAAGTAAGGAATTATTACCAGTGTTGAATTATCAGTTGAATTCAAATTACTGGGCTTTACCTACAATTTATAGATATATTGGTGGCAATCTCACCCCCTCTAGTAAGCAGTGAAATATATTTTATTCTATTATATAATCTGACATTGCCCTGTGTATGCAGCAATTTCCTAACCCTTCTAAATACTTGTCATTTTAAGGATACCTGTGACTTTTTCAAAGCAACTCAAATGCTACTTAACAGACATAGTAACTTTGATACTTTCACATACAATTCATACTTAGACCATCACAACAGCCCATGTACAAGGTCGAACATTGAGACACAAAGTAGAAAAATGCTTTGTCCATAGTTATAGAGTCGGAGCCAGAACTGAATCCTATTTGTTTAATTCTTACTCCAGGGCACTATCGACTACGTCAGAGAGAGATCATGGGTACAGAAGGAAGTCAGTTAAGAAAATGAGCAGGAAACAAAATATTTGGAACTCTAATTCTAACTTTCATGTGTGCTGAGAATAATAAAATTTGAGTAAAATGTTTTACATTCAGGTGTCCAGTATAAGCATCATATTTATATCCAAATTCCCAAGGTAAATTAGGATTCTGGTATTTTGTGATATGTCTAAAGAAAAAGCAGAAATACCTCAAATGAAAGCAAGCCAGGATATGAGGAAAAAAAGAAATGGAAATATTTTTTCAAAAGGCTTTAAATTTATTTCCTTGGAAACTTGCTGGCCATACACAAAAGGATGAAGAAGAAATGGGCTACGCATCTTTGTTATATTGAAGACTGACATGGATTTAAGAATCACACTTAAAATGAAAATTGCAATATTTTTTCCTTAAACTCAACTCTTTCTACATCAAAATCTTTGTTAAATCAGTAAGCTTTGCACATTTTAGTCCCCAGGGAGAAGATCATTGTGTAAACTGGCAAACACAAACTCATTCTCAACATTCTTTCTGGAATTAGAGAGATGGCGTGTACGTGTGCAACCTTGAGTTTCCACAATTGCTTCTCCCATGTCCTGGCATTATGTTGGTGTCTCTATATGAAGAGACTTGAAGAACTGCAAAACTAGGAAAAAAGCAGGGACCTCACCCAAACGCTAAATTTTGTTAGTATTTAGTCACCTCTCAGGCGCTTCAGGGGACTGCATGTGGGGAACCAAAACAATGTGAGTGGGGTCCAGGCTCATCCCAGCTCCAGTTCGACCAAGGACATTTCACCATTGCCACCTTTAAGAACTAGACTGTCATATGAGATATTTTATTTTAAAAGGGAGCTAAGGTATTAATTAAAATTCAAAAATTTTACAAATTGGTTACTGCCAATGAATTTCTGAATCAATTTCGGGGAAAAGGTGGACATCTTGAACATTAGCAATGTGGATTGGGCTAAATCCAGCTTGTTATTCAGATCCTCTGCCCATCTCTATTTTGAGTCCATAATAATGATGTCATTTTTAATATCCTAAGTATGCCTGTTTATGGAAAGCTGAAGAGAATATTGCCTAAGAAGATAAGTAATTTTCTTGTGCATTGCTTACAAGCTCAAGAACAGCAAACATGGAAAAGAAAAAGAGTTCTTTGAGAAAAAAAAAAAAAGAAACACCATAGAAACATAAAACGAGTCCAATGTTGTCTTCATAGCTTGAGAAGCAAATATTTTAAATGAATTTGAGGGTTCTGTTAACATATATGATCATAAATTTTTAAGAATTTATTTTGTATTTGTTTGACTAAATGCCTTTGAATTAAATGGCCATTTTGGCCTCATGATCAAAGAATGATTGAGTGACGCTGAGGACTGGAGCATTATCATCCCTCATTGTGCTAAGATGTCATTCGTTCACAGGTAGCTTGAGTCCAGCCTATTAATAGGGTCAAAACAATATTTCAGAGTAACCATTTCTGTGTAGAAGTTTATTTAGTTCACGACTTTTTTGTTGCTGATTAGGTATAGTAAAAATTACATGATGAGAATTTTTTTTGAGATGGAAATGATAAAATATGAGTTATTAAGGCTAAAAGTTGTATTCATTTTTTAATCCAGTATTTTCCTTCTCTACCTGTGTTTTCATTATTCTTCTCTTTCTAGAATATTTTAATTCTAAAGCAAATAGTTTCATGGACAGATTTCCTGGGACAGCCACCTGGCTGAGGGATGGGGGAGTCTGGAAGGCAGAGGACCCAGGTGTGGGTGCCGTTGCTCCTGTCTTGATGATTCCAAAAAGTTATATTCAGACAAGACAGCTGGACCGGGCTGGGCTGGAAACAGCAGTTTCCAATCTCACCTCTTAGGTGCTTCAGGGGACTCCATGTAGGGAACCAAGACAATGTGAATGGGGTCCAGGCTCCAATTCCCAGCTCCAGTTCAATTAAGGACATGCCACCATTGTCAGCTTTAAGAACCAGACTGTCATATGAGATATTTTATTTAAAAAGGGAGCTAAGGTATTAATTAAAATTCAAAAAATCATTGATTTCTCTGACAAATAAACAGATCCAGAGTGTTTAGGTGTCTTTTCCATGGTTACCCACGGAGCAGTAAAAAGAATCCCAATTTCCTTGAAGGACAGAAGTCTAAATTGCAATTTCAATTCAGTCAGTGAACATTTCATGCCTAGGTTAATAGATATGCTGTGACTTTTATGAGTAAAGATGAAATGAATAATGAAATGCTGTCCACCTTGACACCTTAAAAGACACATTGAATAATCTGGCCTTGGTTCTGACCTCCTAAAACGCCTGCCTTTTATTTTCTCTCAGCCTAAAACTTTTCAAAGACAGATGCCTCTTGTGTTTTTCCTTTATATTGAACATATTATAACTCAATAACTGATAATATAAATGTTTTACAAATTGATATTCACTTATAAAATTTGAGATAAGCAAATAAAAGGTTTTTTTTGTTTGTTTGTTGTTGTTGTTTTTAGATGGAGTCTTGCTCTGTCACCAGGCTGGAGTGCAGTGGCACCGTCTTGGCTCACTGCAACCTCTGCGTCCTGAGTTCAAGTGATTCTCGTGCCTCAGCCTCCCGAGTAGCTGGGATTATAGGCACACACCACCACATCCAGCTAATTTTCGTATTTTTAGTAGAGACAGAGTTCACCATGTTGGCCGGGATGGTCTCGATCTCCTGATCTTGTGATCCGTCCACCTCGGCCTCACAAAGTGCTGGGATTACAGGTGTGAGTCACTGCGCCTGGCCAAAGGTTTTTTTTTTTAAAGATTAAGAAAGACTTCTCATGACTAGTGTTATTAGATACTAGAGTTCTAGTTATATTTTGAAAAGAACTGAATAAGTATCAAAGTAGTAAGTTTTATAATATAAAGTTTCATTCTTTCTATGTAATTTCAATTTTCTTTTATAGCTCATTAATATTCACTTAATTTTTTCTACTTAAAGATAAATTATTCATGATGTTTTCTTTTTCAAAGTGTAAGGGATTGGAAAGTAGAGACCTTAAGTGTTTTATTTTTTAAATGGTATATGGGTTTATTCTTTTATTAATGTATGGAAGCTTAAATTCAGAAGCCACGTGACTCTTTTGGAAGTCAGTAATATAATACACACACACCGATTATTATTTTATTGTGAAAATATTTCCTCTAATCTTCCAAAAGGTACATGATAATGTGCCTTAGATATATTCAATACTGGTTTATAAGTTTTTTCTTCATTTGGTCAATAAATGATTAAGAGCATTTTAAGGTTAATGATCTCATGATGTGATCAATCATTGTAAGTTACAACCTGCCACCAGGGCTTCTCATTTTGCTGAAAGCAAATGATTTCTTGATAATGATCACAAGAAGCACATCTGTATGCTGGTTGAAAAGTTAATTAAAATGTGATTCCATCTGGTGGTCCAGTTGGGAATGTCACTATTCGATTTAATCTACATTGAGCTGAAATGAACTTTGCATAATCAAAGCATATAATGCAGTGGGGGACGTGGAGATGGAAGTTACTGTTGCACATGTTAATTGAATATTTTTCTTCTTTTTTAAAAGACTTTTGTTTTCTTTTACAAAAGCTAGAAACCTGGGAATACAGAATTTCCTTATGATTTTCTCAATACGGGAACATTTCCCTTCATGTGAATTTTATCTAACTGTACATTTATTCCTATTTTCTCTCTTCATTTTCAGTAGGGTTGATAAAGCTGAAGTGAGCACACAAACACTCTGAAAGCTGCTGACTTCAATCACTCATTTTGTTGTGATATCATGTACATTAGGTTTCTATTACTGTTAAAACAATTTACAAGTAATTTGGTGTCTTAAAACAACACAAGTTATTATCCTATATTTCTGGAGGTGGAAGGTCTGAAATGTGCCTCACTGGCTAAAATCCAGGTATCAGCTAGATTGTGTTTCTTCAGAAGGCTGTAAGGGAGAGTCAGTTTCCTTTCCTATTACCTATTTCAGCTTCAGCAGGCTGCCCACATTCTTTGGCCTGTATCTCCCTTCCGTCTTCACAGCCAGCAGCCAGCATGGCTGATCTGCTCCTTCTCATGATGCTGTCTCTGGTTCTGACTCTTCTGTTTTCCTCTCTTTATTTAAGGACCCCTGCAATCACAGTGAGCCCACCCAGATTATCCATAACAATTTCCTTATTTTAAAATCAGCTGACGAATCATCTTAATTCCATCTGCAATTTTAATTCTCTCTTGTCATAAGATAACATAGTCACAAGTTTTACGGATGAGGATGTAGGCATCTTTGAGAGCCATTATTCTGAATCCACTCATTAGTTTATTCTAGAACTTATACCTGAGTAGAGAGTGATGCCTTTACCTTCCTCTTGAAGTAAGTTTTTACTTTTTGGTTTCGCTAATATTTACCAGTTTGCACATATGCTGACAACATATTCTAGTTATAGATTAATAATACAACAAGAGATTCCTAAGGCATGCAGAACTGGAGATAAAAATTGCATTAAAAAGCTATTCCCTTGGGTATTACTACAATGTACAATTAGGTATACATAAAATTCCATTTCTTTGCATGAAAAAGCAGTATTCTTTTTAAACTAACTCAGTAATTCCCTGTGCTCTTATTTTATGATGCACCTAATTTTTTAAACTTCTCATTTCCTTGTTATGGGTTGGTCAATATTTCATCTTATAAATTTACTCTCCTGATTTTTATATTTAAAGTGAAAACTGTTTTTCAACTGTTAAACATATTTCTGCTTAACTTAAATGGGTATGAAGTTAACATTTTGCTTGTTGAGATTGTAGCATCACGATTATCAGCCCAATTCCAAATTCCTGACTCCATGGAGAATGTTTAACAATGTGAGTATTTCTGCAAATAAAAACATACCAAATGAGATAAAGTATGACTCTCAGAATAGTGACAATGCAAGCAAAATACCGCTTGTGTTTATGGGACAGTTATTTTAAAATGAGAAACATATAAGAATTTCTAGTGCTGATAAGATGTTTAATCTATCAGTCATATTGTAATCATGTAAGAAACTGCTAGAATATATATTGGTATATGAAGGGATTTGTTATATAGATTTGACGTTATATAATTTTGAGAGATGGTTAAGCAGCTTCTGCTGTCTTTCTTTAAAGCTTTGCTGGAGGTTAAAGTCTGCAGGCAGAAAGTCGAGAAGGGAAGATGGATATAAAATAGCAGAGAGCAAGGATGAGCTCTGTGACCTTGAAGATATTGGTGTCTTGTAGAAGCTGAGGTCCATTGTCCTTCAGCCTAGGAGTCGTAGAAGCTGAAGGAAGATAATTGAATATCAAGTGGAAGAAGAAGTTATAAGTCTGTATACGGCCTCATTCCAGTGAGATCAGCCAGCAGGTAACTGCCAGAATGTCTGAATGATAGAATAGTTGCTGCTTCACTTCTGCCCTCCATGAGCCCCACGGTAATCTTTCTTGTTGCCTACCCTAACTAGAAACACACAGTGAAGGGAATTCTGGGAAATACCATTCAGCCTAGCCAAGTTGACACACTACAAAGTCAGCACACGGCCTGAGAACATTTATGATCTAATAAAATATTTCTCTCCAGTAACTCTCCAATCATCAACACATCATCTTGCTCTCCTTCTTTCCCTTCTTCACATTCAATATGAGTATTGAGTGTATTTGTTTATCGAAATATAAGTCACATAATTTTTTCTTTGCGATAAAATCACTAACTGATAAAGTCTTTAGGTCTCTCATTTTTATTTCTCAATATATTGTCAGATGCCATCAGTCTTTTCAGGCCAAATATATTATTTAAGTAGTGGAAAATAAAGCAATAGTACAGGAATGAAGCACCCTCTTTT
Source organism: Aotus nancymaae (assembly GCF_030222135.1). Taxonomy (NCBI): domain Eukaryota; kingdom Metazoa; phylum Chordata; class Mammalia; order Primates; family Aotidae; genus Aotus; species Aotus nancymaae. Next base: position 3,360,301 of record NW_026988447.1, on the reverse strand, counting down.
ATAGAAATGCAATACTCTTAACTAGATAGTGAGCTAGAAGTGAAGTGATTCTCTGTATAATTCCAGGTTTGTTTGTTTAAGTAAAGCCTCTTTTCCTTAAATTTTATTTCTCAAAACAGGCTTTCTTACTTTACATTATTCACATATTTCAATTGATTCATTATTTCCCATTTGTATGTCTGATATGTACAATTAATACACAGGCATTTTATAAAACCAACTTTCATTGTATTTGGTTCTAACAATTGGTGAAGTGTTACTTATAATTATGTTTAGGAAACTGGCAAAAATAATTATGAATATATCTATACAGAAACAAGAGAATAATGCAACAATTACCTGGAATATTTATAAAGAAAAATTATGTTTCTTTAGTTGGATGTTTAAGGCAAACATTCTACTACTTGTGATTTTTTTTCTTCAAAATTGCCCTGATTGTCCGAATTCCTTTATGTACACAGAGTTATGTATTTCAAAGTCAATCTAAATGTAAATATAAAGATTTTTGTATTCCAGAATGTTTTTAGAAGAAATTACATCTTTAGTTTTATTTCTTTGACCACTGTAAACAATGTTATAATGACTTAATGCAAATAGCACACTGATCTTATTAGTAATTCAAAAATTTATGTAATGTTTCTATGATGCATTTGCTGAACACATGAAATCTTGGTGCACTGTTTGACTCTTTTAAAGTTAAGTTTCTTACTATATACTTTCTGATGATTATTATGAATATGATAATAGGAGTAGGGATATAATAAGAACATAAATGGCTATTTAAAAATCTTACACTAGCTATCTGTTCATTATAAAGTAATTATGCATCTTTCTTCTGCACATAAGAAGGCTCTAATTATATTGAAATGTTCAGAGGACAATATAAACCACAGAGGCAAAATACCAGTGGTGTGTTCATGTCTCTGAAATCATCAATGTGCTTATAGCATTCTGAGCACAATTTTACCATTTACTTTTTATACGTGTAGTAAAAGAGAAACCTTAAATGAGGAAACTTTATAGTTCCTATTTCACTATAAATCAGTCAGGATGCAATTATTTTCTGCGATCTGAACCATAGATCTTTACAGTTCATTCTATCCTTGATGAAATCTGAGAACAGAAATGAAGGGAGGCCCTAGCAAATCGCCTGAAGAGGTAAATGTGTTCATGACCTGTACCCTGTCCTTACTTCTATTCCTATTTAGATGTTATTCTCATTCATTGAGCAGGAACTTGCTTATTCTGAGGGCTAGGACTGTCTTGTCTTGTCCAAGGATTGAATTAACCCTCCCCTGACTTAATGTTGATTAATTTTATTTACCAAGTTTTGCCCAAATTCAGTTTCTTTGGATCATTGATTTTTGGACCATAAAACTTCAAGAAATCTCACTCAAAATTGTCTGTTATATGCAGATACTTGTCTTTCTTAGGAGAAGAATCCAAGCTTTTATAATATTTTCACTGGGGACTATGACAAACAAAGATGTAAGAATTACTACTTTAGAGGGGTTTCTGAAGGACTTCCCCTCCTTACAAACTTCCGAAAAAAACCCAAACAGTTAAAAAGAGAAATATTTCAGCACACCCTGCATAGCATTTGACGGTCGTATCTTGTTTGGAAATGCTATGTACTGTATAGCAATGAAGACTGTGGTAGTAAGAACTCTGAAAGCTCTGCTTTCAAATTAATGAGTCATAGTGTCATGTTGGCAGTAAATTAGTTAGTCCAAGATATCGCCTGTTCTATTCTAGTGTTATTAAGTAAATAGGTAAATTAAATCAAAGAAACAACATTCAAATCTCTTTGTAAAATTTTTTGATGATACAAATACAAGGCCAAAGGTGTCAGTCACAAAACACCCATTTTCCCATATTTTTTGAGATTTCTTACTTTAAATTTTTCTTGTAGAACTAAATAGCATTCCAAGTCTACACCACTGCAGGTAGTTAAAGTAAAAAAATGTAAACCTTCTCTTTTACCATGAGGTCTAGTCCAACTGACTTTCTTCTATTCATCTGTGTCTAAGTCAACTTACTGAACGACATATTCATTGAGGGTTTAGCAGGCCTCGGCATTGTTTCAGCATTTTGGATTCAATGAGACTTAGGAATGAAAAACACCAGGTCTTGGTAAGTTACAAATTGTGAAGAATGAAGGCAAAAGAGGAACTTAATATGACCTTAACATTTCTTCTTTAGAAAACTAGTGAACAGAAGAGCAATTTAATAAGATAAATGCTATGAAAAAGAGTATGTAAGGGTAAGAGAGCATATCCAGAAGCTTGTTGAAATATTTTCAGTAGCTAAAATGACTATTTCTTTGCGTGAAGAGTAGACATTATCTAGCACAGAGGAAAAATATGTAAGGTTTGGAGAATTCTTTGGAGAAATAGTGGCATATATGCACATCAAAGAAGATAATAATAAATAACTAGTTTTTACATTAAGAAAATTTGTCTTTGTGATAAAAATTATTCACCCACTGGGATTACAGAATTTTTAAAAAATACCCTTGTCTGAATATTATGTAGCCTCAAAGTTTCAAGTTTCCGGGTAACAACTGCAGTGACTATGTAAATATATTAGTAGAAAATCCAAGAGGGATAATAAGGTTAACTCTGTTAGACATAAATGTGGGACAGCAAGGGATTATGACTAGTTTCAACCATTTCCCACTTCAATTACTGAGGGTTGTCACTGCGATGTCATAACCGGAGACCAGTCACGTGCTGGAGCTAGCAGGTACCAGTTCATGACAGCCAATTGTTAAATCTTGAATATTGTGACCAGTTGTTTGTTAAACACAGCCATTGCTCAGAATTCATGCAATATAAGCTTATATCATATTGAAAACAAAATAAATATTCAAGCTCAATACCTAATTATTCTAGTACATTTTACTGTTGTCTGAGCTCTTGAGTTTTTTTCATGTCTGTTCATTTCATATCTGTATGGTGGAAATACTATAAATCAGTGTGCATCCTTACCAACTCTGCATTTAATGAGGTTACACGTGTGCCCTAACGTCAGTCAAAGTGAGAGTCTTTATACCACCGAAACTGGCAAATTCTACAAGTTTAGCCTTGGTTTATTGTTTCATTGATGGTTAGAATTAAGATAGCAGAGAAAATGTTAATAATGAAGTTAAACTTAAAAGTGTGAAGCTGTATTTGATGTATAGTCATTATATTATAAATAGAATAAAACTGAGAATATAGTCTTCTGATATTCAAAGACTACTATCAATTTACAGAAGAAAACACTCATCACTGATTACTGATGACCAAATGACATTCCAGTGTACATTTTCAGTGTTTCACATTCATCTTACCACTAACAAGACCACCAACCAATAATTTTATCATAACAACACTCATCTGTCAATTGTAGCCATAGGTTAACTACAGTTATATTACATAAACTAAAGCATTCTGTGAAAATTAATGATACAAAATTTACAATAATATGTACAATAATTTGCTTCTAATATATCAGTTTAAGATATATATATAACATATATCTTATGTATTAAGATATATCTTAATATATTATATATGATAAATTAATATATATAAGATATATATAATTATATATGATAAATTAAATTAATAAGCTAAATATATAAGATATATATTATATAATATATATGTCATTTCATTTGCTTTCAATATATCCCAAACTGATATACTGGAAGCAAATAAAATGTTTAATTAAAACTGAGAAGATGATTTTTTTTCTTTTCTTTTTTTTTTAGATGGAGTCTTGCTCTTTCATCCAGGCTGGAATGCAGTGGTGCCATCTCAGCTCACTGCAACCTCCACCTCCAGGTTCAAGTGAGTTTCCTGCCTCAGCCTCCCGAGTAGCTGGGATTACAGGCATGTGCCACCACGTCCAGCTATTTTTTTTGTGTTTTTAGTAGAGACAGGATTTTACCATGTTGGCCAGGCTTCTCTCAAACTCCTGGCCTCAAGTGATCCGCCCACCTCAGCCTCTCCAAGTGATGGGATTACAGGTGTAAACCACCATGCCTAGCCAGAAATGATATTGTTTATATGGTATTTTATTGATTTCATTTCTTCTACTGTTGTCTAAAGTTTTCTCAAGTGCAATTTACTTTTCAGAGAAGGGGCTAAAAGGTATATCTCATATTCATATAGCATTTCAGTTTTTATACATTTCCACATACCAGCTCTTTGATCCACATAGAGTTTGTGAATAGACAGAAAAGGTATTCTTAGAGACACAGTCACGGGTATTACTATTAGCAAAAACAAAACATGTTATTATTTCAGAGAGTTTTGGGTCTTGCAGAAATGGCTTTGTTCAATATCGCACAGCTATTCCCTGCCAGAGCTGAGAATTGAACTTAGGACTTTCAGTGCACCTACTATTAAACAGCTACCTCCTCTTCAAATACATTTTTTTAAAATATTGTAACTCCTGACTGCATGCTTAAAGACTATTTAAATACACTCTCCCAGGTAAGAGAAATACAAGGAAGTAAAATGGGAAATAACAAATGGCAGTGGTGAAGGGAAGTCTGCAGTGTATTTCAGGGAAGAATTTTTTTTCCCTCCTCTGTGTTCTGAATCCTGAATGACAGGTTTAAGATTGCTTTTTGCCTTAATTTATATTGTGAGTTTCTTTATATGATTATCAATGAGTTCTCACATGAGTATGCAAGCATAATAAGACTCAAACTCCAGCAATTTCCTGACAAGTTATAAAATAATAAAATACTCCTAAATGGTATATCACAGAAGATATTTTTACACCAGAGGTGTGGTGACACCTATAAATCATCACAGCATTCCTTTTAAAATTTCTATTCTCACTGGTAGAAACTAAAGGAAAAATGAATAGGGTAAGTGTCATCCAGAGCAAAACCAATACAACTCTGGGGAAAGTAAAAGGTCCAGAAGTCCTATAATGCTTATGTAGATTAGAGAAGAGAATGCTTCACTCCCTCAATTCTCCTCTCATATTTACCTTTTATCTACATTTCTAAAGGGCTGAGAACCTAGCACATAATATTAAAAATAAAATACAAATGGCTGAATATGGCTTTTGAAGAAACATCTTTATTCAAATATACAGCTTTACTTCTGGTCCATTATATTTGCTCACACTCCATTCTACTCTCTAGGCTGACAATAACATTCCATTGGCTGACACCCTATAACGTACGGTGGCTGCAGATGAAAATGTCTCTTTCATAGATAAGGGAGGAACGTGTTTTCCTTACAGATTAATAGATAATAACCCTTCAGTCAGTCATGGAAAACACAACACAAAATAAACTACACACCTCTTTACAGGGAATTTCCTCAAAAAAACAAACATTTGCTTTATTTTTTAGAACTAGTGGATTGTTTATCTTTTGATAACAGAAGGAAACTCTTTGGTATTATAGAATGTTTCCAAGCTATAATTTTATAAACATCAGAGCTTTCTTTATCATTTTGCATCTACTGTAAAAATGTTGCAACTTTTAAGTATATGTAAAAAATAATTTCCTCAGATTTTTAAACATTATAGAACTCCAGTCAGTACATATATTGTTAATATTGGTGATAAAAATAATAATTACTATAGGACAAGCATTAGGACATTTAGTTTTTTATTATCTCATTTAATCCCCATAAAAATCTTCAATGTATACGCCGCTGTCTTTTTTTCAGACAAGGATACGGTGACATAAAAAAAAGATGAATTTCTTATCCAAGGATGTAAAGCCTGTCAGTGTTTGAGATCTGCTTGACTCTATGGTCTTTTTAGAAATTTCACTCATTCGCATGGGAAGAAAAGGCAATCCAGATAGAAAAAGCATCTTTTTAATAACCTGTAAAAATCGATTAATTTGGGTTCTGCCTAGTTAGCAACAGAGAACACACACTGTACTAACTTCAAGCCCAATGTTGCCATTTTTGACCCAGCAGAGACCCCAAAGTTGATGCTGGCTTTTTCCCCCTTATGTTCTGATCTACCCTCATCTGTAGATTGAGAGTTTATTTGTTCCCTCAAGTTAACTTTATAAAATTTGCTTTACTTCTTTTATTGCATTTTGTACTAGTATACTTTAAAACAGCCGTTTCTTTAAAATAAAAAAGAAAATTAAAATAATTTTCTGTACATTTATAATTTTTTTAAACCTACCAATGTTACCACCAATGACTGTAGCTATATATTGCTATCATACAAATTTATCAAGTAAGAAATTTAGGTCTTTTTCCTGTTTGGTTTAAAGTTTCAGCTTGAGGGTCTCTGTACAGAGATGGCCAAATTTATTTAGAAAGAGTGCATTTTTTAGAGTCTTTTCCCTCGAAATGGCTTAAAATGACCTGCCATCTTTATTAAAAGATTTAAGAAATTTTTTAAAATCAAATTTTGAGGTTTGATTTCTTTAGTAGGTCCAAATTGAACTAAATGTTCTCTAGTGTCTAGGAGCTTGCGTAATCTATGATAATTCTACCTCGAAACATTTAGCTTTCAATTTAACTTCTCCTCCCCAGTTGGAGATCCTCACTCTAATTCTTAAATCAAAATGAACTCTCAGAGGTTCAAACCCATATCTCTTCCAAACACAACAAAACTGCCTTTTAAATTACCATTTTCGAGGTTTTAAAAAGGCAGATCATTTTTCCTCTTTACAATACCCCAAATGTTGTTAATAAGCAAAACATGATTTAGATATCTGAGTCTCATTAACTGGTCTCCAGAAGCCTGATTCTTATTTGCCACAAAACAAAAGAAGGGTAATCTCACATAGGCTCTCTGGTTGCTAGGACATAAAGCCCCCCCAACATATCTAACTTTCTCCCCCCACTGGATTATAAACTGGGAATTCCTCTAAAAAAATTCACAGGCAATTGATGAAATAAGATTTAATTTGGTTAATTTTAGAGAATGCCTTAATTTTTTTTTAACTTACACATAGTCTCAGATTAAAAAGAAATCAGAATTGTCATTCTAAAGGGTTTACTTCCTCTCTTGTTGAAAAGAACAGTAACAAAACAACTTCAATGAGTTATGCATAGAAATATTAATGCTTTAAGTTGCCTTATTACGGAGTTATAAGCATATTAAAAATAGAATTTAAATTAGTTAGAAGGACAGGTACTTTTACTCCCTTTTTGGCATGGGGAGAAACAAAACAAAAACAGTTCTGTCAACCATGAAGACTGTTTAGTCGCCCTGAATTAAAAGTCATGATCAAAAAGTTTAAAATATTTTATTAAAACCATGCTACAGTAGTTTCTGATTTTTTTCCTAGGAAATGCATAGGTAATTACTGTTTTGCAGGAGCTTGAATATATTTCAAAGGCTGAATGAGTCATCTACAATACTGTGCTTATTAGAAATTTATTGAGTGTAGCCTTTGCACTTGGTAATGTGTTTCTGAAAACTAATCTCTCTGTAAGACCAAATTGAGTCTCATTTTTTGGTTTGAGTTCTGACAGATAGGTAGCAAAGTAAGAACCGTAAGTCAATAATTATTCAACACACAGGAATAGGATTAAATTTCCCATACTTTCTCTTTCTTTAAGCCGTTAGCTTTTTAATTGATATTCAACCATTCTATGTCAAACATCTGGACTTCTTAGTGGCTACAATAATGCTGAAAACATTTAATATGAATCCCTTAAAATGTATACCACGTGAATAGGCCCAGCTAATAATAAGGCCTATTATTCCTTAGTTAGCAAAAGGCTATTGTTGAGAAAGATCTCTAATGTGCTTTTTAAAAAGCAGACCTAAATATTTTAATAAGTGACTTATTGCTATAGGCAGATTTCTGTTACCTATATATTAATATATTAATATAAACAGGCAAACACATTTCTGATATAGACATGCGTATATGTCTACCTAAGATTAAGAAAAACAATCATTCTTGAAGAAATAATTTACTGAACAGCATTGTAATAGTTCTGTTACATTTGGCCAGAACACTGCTCATCCATTTTCATGGTAATCACTTAGCTATACGTATCTAAGTGACAAACAATATATTAGTTATCTCTCAGATTAGAAGAAGTAAAATAATAAGAAAACAGATGCTATAAAACTGAATGTTTTCCATGGTCTAGCCCTGAGCTAAGCATTTTACATATATTAACTTATGCAATCTTAATAAGAAACCTGTAAGGTAGGTTCACACAGTTTTGTGAATGAAGAAATTAAGATTTAGAGAACTTAAGGTGCCACATACCTAGAATCAAACCCAGGTCTGTTCCATTCTAAAGACCATGTTGTCACATCATTGTGTGACATCGTCTGCTTGAATGAAAGCTACGCGAAGACCACAAGAGGGAATAAGCAGTGTTCTGGCCAACTTTAACAGAACTACTATAACCTCGTCCAGTAAATCATTTCTTTTAGAATGGCCTGTGAATTGGAAACATTAGCAGTGGCTGGGGTACACCTAATTAAAAATGAGTAATTGCACCATAATCACTTAGAATGGTACGCACAACACAAACTGGGTTCCCAGCTACTAGAGATCAATGGTCAGGGAGTCAATGTGTGTGTAATTGGCCCTTGAGCCACAGAGGTATGAACTATGTGGATCCACTTATATCTGCATTTTCTTCTGCCTCTGCCACCCCTGAGACAGAAAGACTAACCCTCCCCTTTTCCTTTTTCTACTTAGCCTACTCAACATGAAGACAATGAGAATGAAGACCTTTATGATTATTCATTTCCACTTAATGAACAGTAGATATATTTTATCTTCCTTATGATTTTCTTGATATTTTCTTTTCTCTGGCTTATTTTAAGAATACACTATAAAATAATGATGACATACAAAATGTTAATTGACTATGTTGTCAGTAAGGCTTATGGTCAACAATAGGCTACTGGTAATCAAGGTTTTGGGTCATCAAAAGTTATACAGAAGTTTTTGACTGCATAGGGGCATCTGTGCCCCAATCTCCCCATTGTTCAAGAGTCAACTGTATATTTAAAATCCTCCCTTACGTGATTTTAAGCCTAAACTTATCCTTACATGGTCAGATTGAAAAGAAAGAATTGTGTTTAGTAAACAAAATGATTAAATAATTAAGTTATCCACAGACACACACCTGCTTTGTTGCTAGACTGCATTAAGAATAAATAAAAAAGAAGCTCAAAGGAGAATTAGTACTGGTATATAACATAGAAGCAGAGTTGTTAGAATACATTTTCCCTCACTGAATGCACACACACACACACACACACACACACAATAATGATGGGGATTTATACAGACTCTGAGAGAGTTTCAAAATGAGGTCTTTTTTTTTTTTAAATCTGTCTTACATGTGGAGAGAAAAGAGTGGCCTGCTATACAGCAAATATTTGCTAGAAGCAAATAACTAACAAATTGGATGGTAAAAAAGTTGAGAGGGGTTGGGAAGAAAAAGTACTTCAATGCTCATGAGATGAGAAATGTTAAGTTTTCTTTACAGCTCCTATCAGATCTTTTTTTTTTTTTTTTTTGAAATGGAGTTTCATTCTTGTTACATAGGCTGGAGTGCAATGGCATGATCTTGGCTCACCGAAACCTCTTCCTCCGAGGTTCAAGCGATTCTCCTGCCTCAGAGTTATGATCTTTTAAAATACAAAAGAAATATTCAACCTTATATGGGTATGAGTGTTAACAAACAGTAAATTACTGCAAAATTAAAACGTAATTAAGTCGTGATTGAAAACACTTTCACTTAAATAAAATAGGCTCTACTTATTTTTAATTAAACAAATAAATCATGTTATAACTTTCATAACTTTTTTATGGATAGACATTTATTTCATTATATTTTTATAGAAAAATAGTGGCCAAATTTTGTGCGAACCTATGTACTTTTAGTTATTCCTTTCTCAATTAAAGCCTAATTAAGTATCCTTAATTTAAGAGCAGTTGTTTGTAATTAGGAGAAGTTTTGCCTCCCAGGAGCATTTGACAATGTCCGAAGCCATTTTCCGTTGTCACACCTCAGGGGCAGTGCTATCGGCATCTCAGGAGCAGAAGCCAGGGCTGTTATTTACATTCTACAATGTACAGGACACAGCTTCCCACAACAAAAAGTTATTTCATCCAAAATATCAATAGTGCTGAGGTTGAGAAAGCGGTTTTGCAGTAAACTAAGATTCATCTGGGGAGCTGTTTTAGTCCATCTAGGCTGCTGTATCAAAATACCATCAACTGAGTAGCTTATAAACAACAGGAATTTCTCATGATTCCAGGGGCTGGAAAGTGCAAGATTGGTGTTTGATGAGGGCCTACTCCCTAATTCACAGATGACACTGTGTTTTTGCTGTATCTTCACACAAGAGAAGGACAGATGAGCTCCCTCGGGCCATTTTTGTAAGGGCTCTAATACCATTTACCAGGGTTCTTCTCTCATGACCTAGTCACCTTCCAAAAGGCCCATCTCCTAATATCATCACTTTGGAGATAGGATTTCAGCACATGAATTTTAGGAAGACATACACACTTAGATCATTCAAGAGCTTATTAAAAATACAAGTTTCTAAGTTCTGCTCCAGCAATTATGATCTCAAGGATGGAGGTGGAATTCAGGAATTAGCATCCAAGTTATTATTTTCCTCAGGTAACATTTTTCCCTTTTCAGGTTCTATTTTGAGAAACACCAAATGAAGCACTCAGACACTTCAATCAAAGTTAAATCATTACTAACTGATGATCGTTATCTAACATAAAAATGGTGACTAAAAGGAGTTACATATTTCAATAGGGCTAGTTACGCAAGTAGAAATTCTAGGTGAATTTTATGAATTATTAATAAATTCATAAATGTGCCTTTAGATCAGGAGCAGAGGCATCACCTGGGAGTTTGTTAGAATCTCAGGCTCCAATTCAGACCTACAGACTCACAATCTGCATATTCACAACATCTCTGGCTTTTACAATTGTATAGCTTTAAATGAAATAAAGTATAGTACCCAGCATATTCAATTCCTGTAAGAAGTGGTTGTGATGGTGGTAGCAGTGGTAATGATGAGAGTATAAACAGAGCAATAAGGAGAGTCTGAAGACAGGGAATAAGGTAATGAAAAAGATTCCTTAGAAAAGTTAAGAATGAACCCAGAGTATATTAGTTTTCTATTTCTGTGCAATAAATTGCCTCAAACTTAGCAGCTTCAAACACCCATTTATTATGTCACTGTTCCATAGGCATGACTGGATTTCTGCCCAAGACATGACCAGGCTGAAACAAGCTGTCAGCTAGCTTGTCTGGAGGCTCTAGGGAAAAATCGACTGCCCGTCTAATGCTTCATGCAGGCAGAATTCAGTTCTTTGTGGTTGCAGGACTAAGGTTCCAGTTCCTAGAAGCCTGTCAGCAAGGGGTCACTCTCAGCTTCTGGAGAACACCCACATTCCTTGCCCTGTGGCACTCTCCATCTTCAAGTCAGCAATAATTCATTGAATCCTTCTCATGCTTTAGATCTTTGACTTTCCCTTCTGTCACTAGCCAAAGAAAAGCCCTGCTTTAAAGGGGCTCATTTGGGCCGGGCGTGGTGGCTCACGCCTGTAATCCAAGCACTTTGGAAGCCAAGGTGGGCGGATCACCTGAGGCGGGGAGTTCAAGACCAGCCTGACCAACATGGGGAAACCCCATCTCTACTAAAAATACAAAAAATTAGCTGGGCTTGGTGGTGCATGCCTGTAATCCCAGCTACTCAGGAGGCTGAGGCAGGAGAATTGCCTGAACCCAGGAGGTGGAGGTTGTGGTGAGCCAAGATCGCGCCATTGCACTCCAGCCTTGGTAACAAGAGCTAAACTCCATTTCAAAAATAAATAAATAAATAAACAAATAAAGAGGCTCATTTGAATAGGCTAGGGTATTCAAATAACCTCCTTTTCTTTGAAAGTCAACTGTCCCATACTATCACCTCACCAAGCAAGCAAAACACATCTCTTGGGATTATGTGGAGGAGGGGCAGGAAATCTTGAAGAGCATCTTAAAATTCTGCCTACCACACATTGCCACTGAACTGATGAGCCTCAAGTGGAAGGGAGATCCCTGCGGTATTAGAAAGGAGAAGAAGGTGGGGATATGTGTTGGTAAGTTTATAAATCTGGCTTTGGAGGATTTTATTTGTCAAGTAAGTGTTAAGTTTGCTGAAAATGAATGGAAAGTATCTGTCTCAAAGTTTGAAGGTGAGTAAAACAGTTTTGAAACACTCGGTAGAGGCAATGGGGGAGCGAGTTTAACACAGAAGAATGAAAGGACTGTTGCTGGACAGTACAGAGTCCAGCAGGAGACAGGCTTTGCCTCAGAAGGGCATAGGTGTTTTACATAAGGCGGAGCAGTCACGGTCTGGAAGTTACCTGACAGAAAAGGGGAGGGGGGAAGGGGCAGGCCCTGCTTCTGAGGTCTATCCAGGAGTCAGTTTCCTCCAAAGGGAGCCAGGTTACCACCAGGCTCAGCCCAATACCTGGAGGAGAAATGTGCTAAATTTTTGTATCTTTTTTTTTACCGTGAAATGAATATAAACTAAAGAGGATCACATATCTTTTGAGCTGCAGGATTTTAAATAGATGGATGATACCACTGAATTAATTTCTTTCGGGGATTTTTATAAGCCACAGGAAGACAGTTTTATCATCTTCCATGGGCTATAAGGCAAATGCTGTGGGTACCTTGTTAACAGTGAAGACTATCTTGAAAGATTCTTGATAATGATGCTCAAACAATATAGCATAGAGGGACAGTTATATTATCTCCTCTTGCATTTTATTACAGATAAGAGATTGTGAAGTATGAGACTAACAAAAGCAGTGGGTGACATCTCATTTTTCACACACCTCACAGGGACAACAGCTTTTGAGGGGATGTTCTTCGTCCTTCACACTTTTTACCCTGGTGCACACGGCATCGCAGAAAAGTGAGAGGGAAAGCTCTACGTCCTGCCCCTGTCCCCACCTTGCTACCAGAGACTCTGCACATTGATGGGATGCTGTTTCAGTTTGGGTGTAGGTTGATGTTCTGCTTTTTCTCACTGAATGATAGTTTTAGAAAATGCTAAATAGATTCTCATTATATAAATGTATTATTAAATGTAATCTAAAAACCCCATGTTTGAGTTTAAGTAGAAAAAGAAAAAAATAGGTGAATTTAAAGCACTAAGGTTTATAGTGGTTTTATACACAATGATCTGCTTGTTCCTAGAAGATGTAGTGACCCAGTGAAACTGGCAGATGAGACACCTAGCTGGCAAGGCTCCTAAAGACTTGGTGGCAAGGGTGCAGCCTTAGGCTATATTTCTGGCAAGAAGATTCTGAAAGGCCATGGATTTGAAATCCTATGAGGAGAGAGAGAGAAAAATAGAAACTAGCAATTTATTTAGATCCTACTACTTGTCAGACACTTTTCTGAACCCTTGCATACATTGTCTTTAAATTACTACAAATGCCCTTAAGTTGTTGTTTGACATCATTATGTAAGTTTTATAAATAAGAGAATTAGAGCTTAGAGAAAATTAAGGAACTTGGTTAAGGTCAATTAGTTACTAATGTTCAGGCTTTGTGTTCAAATCCAGACCTGTAACTTTGAAATATCTATTCTCTCTCTGTCTCTCTCTCTCTGTGTATATATATACACACATATATATATATTTGTCTGTCTCACTCTCTCTCTATATATATACACACACACATACATAATTTAATACATAAATAATAAATGATCTCTATATATCATTTAATTTGTTATTGTTGTTTAGATAATTAAAATTTACCAAAGTAACATATGGTGAAAGAAGAAACTTCATAAAATGTGCATCCATGATAAAGCACAATTTTCTAATAGCATTTAGCTTTTACTTCCATTCAAATATTTAGTGCATTTTGCCTTTTGTAATATACTTGGTTGCTCTCAGGTTTTGATTGATACGTGAGATAGTAATACTTAATTGTTTCCATGTTCTCACTATCCATCACCTGGGGGCTGCCTGTTTTTCACACATCACCATATCTCAAACACTCAGCAAATTGTTTAATACACAGAAGATACTCAAGTTATTTTCTGTGGAAAATAATTAAAATGATATAAGCAAGACAATATGTGAAGTATCTCATAAGTATCATCACCGCTGTAGAGATGGATAGTCTTGGGTATGGGATTTAGAATACCGAAAAATATCTGATTTGAAATATTCAATTTAACATGCAGATTAAAAAGGTAATTGTGAGAGTATAGAAAAATTTGTGGCATTTTTTTCTACCCTCAAGATACAATGCCTTTGTACTCCCTTTACACATTTTTTTTATTCTAACCTCTTCTGCTTTTTAATTCAACACTTTTGCAAAGGAAATCATTTGTAATTCATATTTAAAGAGAAAAGACATAGACTTTCAATCCATGTGATTCAAGTCAGAAAACGTTTTATGATTATCTGCATCTGGGTCAGGACACTGCCTTCTCAGAAGCATTGGTCAATGAATCATGTTTAAGTTGCATGCTAATCTGCATGATGATAAGGTTATGCCTTCTCTGAAGATGAATGGGTCTTTCAAATGGTAGCTCTGTATTTGGGAGTTTTCTGAGACTATAAATTCCACAAAAAGCTATTTTGCTAACGATGGACCATTTTACTCATTCTTTTTTTGTGATGAATCGTGTATCCATAAATGTAAAACATAGCATAAAGTTACATATCTATTTTTCTCTCAAATGTCTGCACTGGAACATTTTAAAGTCCCTTGTGGCTCTGGCAGATATCTTGGATATTTTTGATTGTGCTTCAGGACTTCTATTATAAGGCATTACATGTTTACTGCAAAAAAATTGTATAAAAGATGGTCAATTGATTCTTTACAAAACTAATTTTTTAATAGCACAGTGATAATCACTGAAAAAACAAGAGCTTGGGCCCAAGAGATAGACTTTCAGCTTTATTTGGGAATGATATGCTTATTTGTTTTGGCAGGTTTGTATTTTCATTTTCTGAAAAATTTTTAGGGGTAGAAAGATATCAGGCACAAGAGGCAAGCCTACCCAAATAAATAATACTTTCACTTAATATTTCCCTCCTTTGTATTCTGTACTGTTTTCCTGTAAGTTTTATTAAGGTATGATTTACATATGATAAAATTGAGCAATTTGGAAAATGCAATTTGATGAGTTTTGACAAATGTATACAGTTGAATAATCACCAACACAATAATAAGTCAGAATAATTTCTTCATCCCAAAAAGTTCCCTGGGGTTTCTTTGCAGTCAATCCCCTCCTGACATCCCCAAATTAGTGGCCCCAAATTAGTGACCATTGGCAACCACTGAGCTGTTTTCAATGACCATTGCTTTGCCTTTTCCAGAATGTAACATCAGTGAATCATAAAGTATATACTCTTATTCTTCCTATTATTCTTCATGTTGTTGCATATATCAATAGTTTGCACCTATTTATTGCCAAGCAGGATTCTATTACATGAATATACTACAATTTTCTTATCTATTTAGCAGTTGATGGACACTTAGGTTGCTTCATGATTTGGGTACTATAAATAAAGCTGTTACAATTATTGGAATACATGCTTATGTACACATATATTTTTATTTCACTTGGGTAAATACCTAGGAGACAAATGACTGCATTGTGTGATAAATATGTTTGACTTCATAAGAAACTGCAAAATTGTTGCTTCATACATTGACTAATGTCTGGCATTATTAGCCTTTTGATTTTTAGCCATTCTAGTGGTATGCAGTACCATCTCATTGTGGTTTATTTCGTACTGCTATAATCAATAATGAAGTTAAGTGAGCATCTTTTAATGTGATTATTTGTCATCTATACAGTTGCTGTGGTAAGTTCCTATTCAAATCTTTTGCCCATTTCTGGGAACCATTTGTCTTTTTACGCTATTTGTTTTAAAAGCATGAATGGAATCAACCTATGTGTCCAGCAATGGGTGACTACATACAGACAATGTGGTATATATAGAAAATGGAATACTACTCAGCCATCAAAAAAATAAAATAATGTATTTTTATTGCATCATGGATAGAATAGGAGGCCATTATCTTAAGCAAAACAAGTCAGACACAGAAAGACAAATACCACATGCTCTCACTTACAAGTGGGAGCTAAACAATGTGTACACATGGATATAAGTGTGGAGTAATAGACAGTTGAGACCAGAATGAGTGGCAGGGTGGGAGGCGGGTAGAAGATGAGAAATTACATAATGGGTACAATGAGTAAAAGCCCTGACTTCACCACTATGAAATCTATGCAAGCAACAAAATTATACTTGTACCCCATACATTTATACAAATGAAATAAATAAATAAGTAAAACAATAAATAGAAGCATCCAGCATTTCCACGGATTATTTTTGTCATCTCTTTTCCAAAATGTATTGTCTTTTCATTAGAGTTGGTTGGATGCCATTATATAAGATTTTATGAACCAGAATATGAAATATGCCATGTGGAGAGGCATGAACTCAAATATGCCTGTACTTTTTAATAACATGAGTAAATAAAATTTCTCCTTCTGTCTTTTTTCCTTAACTAGCTTTTAGTCTTAGCTAATTTGAATGATATTTTAGTCACTTAGAATCATGCAATGATACAAAAAAATTGGAGTACTATAAGTAATAGTTAACTATATGAAAGATAAGTCAGGATAGCGTAGAGGCATGGAAAAGCTTCATCCCAGCTGGGAGACTGGAAGTCTTTTTCACTTAGTAGCAGAGTTTTTGGTTTAATTACTGTCTCTTGTACTTAGGACTTAGAATGTATACATAAGGAGGCTTGAAATTTTGTAGAAAAAATGTTAGCATTTCAGAACAAAGTCACTACCTCTTATAGTTTCCCATAAATACTTGACAAAAAGGACAAACTTAAATCCCAGGTAGCTTAACCATAAATGAGAAAGGAAAGAGACATTGCCTAAGAGAGGATGTTTGTACCCATAACCTAGAGTCCAAATAAATAAATAAATAAAGTGATGGGCTTCTTAGAACTTAGGAGGTCAATTTATTTGCCCTAAACTGAAGTTATTATGAAACAGGGAGCAAAGTGGGAGATACTCTTGGGATGTAGAAGAAACCAAAAACTGAAAGGAGAGATTCATTTTCTAAAATCTACCCTAATGTTTTTGTCATCTACTCCCTAATTGAAAAAAGGAAAAAAAAAATGACAACAAAACAAAACCCTATTACACAGATCCATCCTCTGGGCAAAACCTCTGATTGAGAGGCAGTTAATATTTCATAATTAACATAGCACTTTGTGTTGTTGGCATAAACTACTGTGAAAGCAGTGCAGCTGGGGGTTAGCTAGTTGGGCAGTGCATCAAGGACACTTCTGAGAAGTGAGGACACTTAAGTCTGGGAATGGATTCAAGGACCAGGCTTGGACCATACAGATTTGCGGATTTGTCTATGAGCTCACTGAGTGGATAAAATTCAGAATGGCCAAAAGTTTACTGATATTATTTTTTCCTAAAGACAGGCAAAGAAGGACCTATAGTTGTTTAATGCTTAAGGCAAATCTCAGAATTCCAAACCCACATCTTCAGAAAGTGGAATGCAGAGCCCCAAGAAGGGCGATCTTCCTTAATGCCTTTCCCACTTGTGGCTGTGGCAATAGAAAGAAAAGGTGTTCGTGAAGTTTGGCATGGGAAGCTTTTAAATTAGCTTATCAAAGGAATCACTCTGTCCAGGACAGGAATCCTTATCTTTGTCCAGTGGAATATGTCATATTTTGATTCCTCTTTGTTTTCAAATGTGAAATTTTAAAATTTGTATTATTCTTTTTAATACTTTCATCGCTATATTTTGGTTATTGCTACTCCTATTTTAGATATTAGATAACTCTATAGGTTCTCTATTCATGAGGAGACATTTTGGAGTTGTCAACTCGAAGGGGTCATTATTTGGCGATCCTGAACATAAAAATGAAGGCTGCAAGAAAAAAATATTATTTCCTTTGAAAGTGGGGATTATGGCTTTGATTTTACCAGGAATAGATCATTTATTTTCAGGGACAGTTTAAGAAAATCATGTCTGAAAAAAGTGTGCAGAGCTATTAGGTGGTCAGTGAGTGAACTGTTGTTTCTGATTTTCAAACTTTTCTCCTTCTAAGAGCAGAACCATCTCTTCTGTGAGAAAATCATTGTATGTGCATTTGGCACATACTGTCTGCATACTCTTGCAACAGTGTCCATATGACCCTGGGCAGGCCAGTAAGAGTGTCAGCTCACACCTTATTGACTGTTGAGCTTGTTGTGAAAAGGGCAAGTGACTGAAGTTAGGTAGGTAGAACTCCTCCTTGCTAATTTTCCGCCAGAACCCACTGAGATGTCTTTTACTACTGGGATCAACATGCTGATAGAATGTAAGTCTTGACTGTTGGAAGACACAAGGAAAGGGCAATTAAAAAGAACAGAGACTGGGTGTGGTAGCTCATGCCTGTAATCCCAGCACTTTGGGAGGCCAAGGCAGGTAGATCACTTGAGGTCAGGAGTTTGAGACCAGCTTGGCCAACATGGTAAAACCCTGTCTCTACTAAAAATACAAAAATTAGCCAGGCGTGGTGGCCGGTGGCTGTAATCCCAGCTCTTCAGGAGGCTGAGGCAGGAGAATCGCTTGAACCTGGAAGACGGAGGTTGCAGTGAGCCAGGATTGTGCCACTGCACTCCAGTCTGCTGGATGACATTGTGAGACTCCATCTCAAAAAAAAAAAAAAAAAAAAAAAACAGAGAGAAAACTATTGACCTAGATTCTCTCAGGCTTGGAGATAGATATGGCCCTTTTCTGTACCTGAGTCCATTTGGCGGTGGAGGGGAGCCTCTAGCTTATCAAGGGAATCACTCTTGATAAGTGATTTGGAATTATTTGGTATCATTCATTGGAAATGATTCACTTGGAATTATTTAGATGTCTTAACTAATAAAGTGAGGAAGGAGGTGGGATAAAAACTAATGGGCAAGAAGTTAAGCTGTAAAGTAGGATTCAAAGTTAGCAAGTGACCTGTGTTTGCTAAAACAATAGGGAAAGTTAATATTAAGCAGAAATTGTGTTGGGTGCAGTGAATTCCTACAGATGGTTTTGTAAAGGTTCAGCATTTCTGCAGCAGGAGTAAGGAGAAAACGCGGAAAAGAGAAAGGATAAGTTAAAAAGGAAAACATTTCCTGTAAGAGGGCTGGAGGCAAAATGAGTCCAAGTTTGCAAAAATCATACGTGAGTTTTGCCTACTTAGGTTGAACTTAAGTCAGAGATTGCCTTTACAAAGGTAACGTAATAGTATTATCATTAACCTAAGAAAACTGCCTGAAGCATTTTTGCAAAAAGCTCTTACATAGGTGAAGTCAGATAAGGTCAGTGCTTTGTTCAGACTTACATCTGATACATCTTTCCCTCTGAGCTACTGTGTATAATATTCACCTTAAGATCAAACCACTATCAGTAACAAGTTCCCTCATATCAAACTACAGTTTCTTGAGGCATATGTTTAACTGTCCTGAAAAAAATATTAAATGGCTTTTTCCCCCAAATCAGGACAGAATAGCTTTAGTATTATACTCATCCTTGAGGAAAGGGGAATTGGATAGGAAGAAGCACAAGCGTTCTAATTCAAAGATATAATAAACTCTCTGGGAGGAGACAGATGTTCAGGGCATATCTACCTTTTCCAAACAATAGAAAAAGTCATGAGGCAGGCTGACATTATCCAGCAATATAACAATGGGCAACATATGTTATCACATCAGAGTCCTTATTGAAAGGTCCACCAGGCTGAATGTGATGCCTCATGCCTGTAATTCCAGCAGTTTGGGAGGCCAAGGTGGATAGATCACTTGAGGTCAGGAGTTTGAGATAGGCCTGGACAACATGGTGAAATCCTGTCTCTACTAAAGATAGAAAAATTAGCCAGGCATGGTGGTGCACATCTGTAGTCCCACTAGTTGGGAGGCTGGGGCAGGAGAATCCCTAGAACCAGGAGTGGGAGGTTGCAGTGAGCTGATATCATGCCACTGCACTCCAGCCTGGGCAACAGAGTGGGACACCACCACCAAAAAAAAAAAAAAAAAAAAAGAAAGAAAGAAAGAGAAAAGGAGGGTCAAGCAGCCATGGGCAAGTGGGCACATATGCATCAGGATGGAGAGTACGAAGGTGAGGGTAAGCTGCAAACACAGACAAGTGTACTGGTATCAGGAAGAGAGAATATGAAATACTAGAAATACCAGAACTAGGATTTAGAATTTTGGTCTCCATTGGGCTTGCAAAGGAAGTTCAGAATTGAGGTCTTACTAGAAATGAGGTGCAGAGTAGATTATCAATGTGAAAAAACTTGGACTAGAAGAAATATGATGGAATAGAGAACTAGATTATTAAGACAATTGGACAAGGCAAAACAAGGAGAAAGAAACAAAATTATGTTGGTCACTTCAGTATAGAGATAAATAGAGATCAGAAACATAAATGATCTAAACTCTTAAACTGATAAATAACATTAACAAAATGTAGCTAATATCTATTAGTTATCTGATATATGCCTTGGACCATGTTGTTATAATGTTTAATTTTCAAAGTAGTCCCATGAGATACAAATTGTTATTCCCCTTTTACAGATGGTAAAATTGCAGCTCAGAGTAAAGTAACTTTGAACATCACAAAGCCTTGGAAAAGACAGAGGCACAATTTCTGACCATCAGGATTTAATTTTTAGGCAGCAGAATCTATTCTACCTAACTTAAACAGGAACATATTTAACATTAGTCTTTACATAGCTCATAGGATCCTTGAAAGGGAAGGCTCCTTGCCTGCAGGCCAAGTTTAGATAGTTTCCAAAATCACACCACAGAATTAGACTGACAAGTTAAATGGAGACTCCCTTAAACCTTGTTAAATTTTGTACCTTTGGTACTTTACTGTCCTTATCCTAGCCTGGGACCTGAGTCATCTTTCCTCACCCTAGCTGTGAGAGAGGCTGGGGAACGCTGATTTTTTCTTTTGTTTTCTTTGTCTTGAAAAGTTAAGAATATTATTGCAGAAAATGCCAAATTATGAAGGAGGCATTTAACAGTTTTCTGTGACAATTTCTTCTCTTAGTACAGGAGCGATTGGCTTTTCCGAAACCTCTCAGCTCTGTATTTATGAACCCTCTCTAATCATTTTTTACTTGCCTGCAATGCTGGTCTCTTATCTCATAATATCTTTCTAAAAGCAGGTAGTAGCAGCCAACACACACTAATGTTGTGACTCTTTCCAACTATTTATCCTAGAACTATAGGCTTGGTTGCAGTTTGATATGCCTTTTAAGACACCACAGATCATAGTTTCATCAAATATTCTACCCTGGAAAAATACAGGCTTATAGCTTTCCAGTTTGCAGTTGTCTGCTTGCTGCCTGCAGCATGCTGCAAGAACAGTAAACCAAGGTTAAACATTTAAAGTTTGTGTTAAAACAGCACCCAATTCAGGTTACTAATTTCTGTGCTATGATTGAAGAAAATATGGTTCTAACCAGCAGAAGTTCATTTTTTTTACTCTCTAGGGTAGATAGTTTCAATTGACAGCACGTACCTCTTCTAGAGTTTTGGGAACTCAGGCAAAGAGAAGCCATTCTGTTTTCAACATGCAGCTTCAAAATTTGCTCTGTTATTATACCGGTCTAGAAGTCAAAAAGGACATAGAGCCAGTTTCATGGGGGATTCCATGGGCCAGGGCTTTATGTAGTCAACACACTTTTTAGTGAGTCTATAGAGGAATTCTCTAAATGGATTGATCCTTTCATCTGGGTATCATTTGGTGTTGTTACGAGGCAGAAGAAATGATTTGACTGATAAGTAGATGAATATTTTTATGCCATTAGGAATCCTATGTTGATTGAATGTTTTTGGAACTCTGGGACAAGTTTGTTATGAAGCACCAGGACAATTTATCCAAGTCAGAGACTAAAAATTCAGCAGTAGATCTGTTTCTACTTACGCCATTGACATACGTAATATGATAGTTCACTTACTGTTTGGCTTGATATTTCTGGAAAATAAGAACTGGAAGACAGTGACATTTCATAGGAACTGCTGAAAACAGTAATCATTAAATTCTTGTAAATGCCTAGCAAACAAAATATATAACAAGCAAGCAATCTACGTGCTCTCCTAGAAATTTTTAAATGAAGGATTTTTCTATGCAACTTTCCACAAACGTTGTGATTTTTGGGATTCCCACAAAAATATATTCTGTTTCATATATTCTTGACTTATATATCTCCCAAACACTCTCTGAGAAATTCAAATCCCACATGCAAAGATTTCTATCTGATTTGTAGGCCTCTCAACCTCTTTCTTGTAAAACACTGCCTGTTCTCAATCAATATTCTTTTGTACCAGCAAATGTATTGACTGCAGAATGAAGAAATGTGTTTATATCCACTGTGTCAAGAGAAATAACAGAGAGTTAATCTTAAATAATGTACACTAAAATAGTTACCTTTGAGTATATAGGTCTAGTGCTGCTAGAAATCAGAATCACAGATTTTAGAACTTAACATGATTAAAATTTAAGTACTCCAATTTGAAGTTCTCCATAGTCACAAAGAAAAAAATGACACAAATTGCATTAGTCCCCCAGTTATATTAATTTTGCAATATGATGTTCTTTCCATCGTTTTTTATGCCAACGTCCACAGTTTACTCATCCGTTTGTATAGCTTGCTCGACTGAAAAGTATGTCACAACCTGAAGAAGCTGGTAGTTCACACCCTGATACATTTAGCCTTTCCTAATATAGGGGTTGTTGGATATTAATTTCAAATTATGACTCTACTGTTCCCATTTAGCCTGAATCAAAACAAAATCAAGACAATGACTATTTTTTGTCTTCACTCTCAAGAAAACTTTACTAATGAAACACAGTGTGAGACTCTGTAGTAGAACAATATCCAATGGCTGTTAATGGCTATTAACTGAGGAATAAAATATTCCACTTTTTTACACATTGTTAGAATAATAAATAATAGCTAATATATTTCCATAGTATCTATCAAATGATTAAAAGTAACAGACTTACCCCAAATTTGATGAATGACACAGAAAAAAAGTCACTGTGATATAATGATGGCCACTGAAAAAATGTTCACATCCAAATTCTTAACACTTGTGAGTATGTTACCATAAGTGGCAAAAGGTCTTTGCACATGTGATTAAATTAAGGATTTGAGGATGATGAAAATATTCTGCATTATTTTGGTGGGCCCAAATATATACTCAGAAAGAGGAAGGTAGGAGGGTCAGGGAAGATATTATGAGAAAGAAGAGGTCAGAAAGAGAGGTTTGCACCTGCTATGATACTGACTCTGGGGATGAAGGAAGAAATCTGGAGGCAGGAAACGTGAGTAGCCTCAAAAGCTGAAAAAGGCTGGGAAATGAGCTCTCCCTTAGAATCTCCAGAAGGAATTCAGTCCTTCTGATGCCTTGATATTAGGACTCCTGACCTCCAGAAACATAAGATAATAAACTTGTGTTGTTTTAATCCACTAAGTTGTACTAACTTGTTACAGCACCAAGAGAAAATTAATGCATTCACTCTATGACTCTATTACTTTTTCAATTTTGACATTTTGCAACATATGAATTGAAATTAAATTGTGTAATCAGGTTAACACTTCATTTGGATTTGGCATAAATAGATTTGAGGTGTATAGGCACTGAAGCTTATTTCTGAAAAAGTATCTCAAACTGGTAAGAGAAAACAAGTACACATCTTTTCTCTCTCTCTTTCTCCCTCTAAGCAATGTAGAATAATGAATAATGAAGAATAAGAAAATAATATGGAAATTATTAAATTGGCTTGTGAAAAATTGGCAGTAATAAGACATTCTAGTAAATATATCAAATGAAAGTAGCAAATAAATATTTGGTGTTCATAAAATCATGAGCTGTACCAATAATCTTGGAAAACTAAACATTAAACTTAAATATCAAAACAAGTTTAGTTGGATGTCATACTGTCCCTAGCAATCCACAGATTTAATGCAATTCCCATCAAGATCCCAATAATTTTTCTTTCAGAAATAG
Organism: Aotus nancymaae; assembly: GCF_030222135.1. Taxonomy (NCBI): domain Eukaryota; kingdom Metazoa; phylum Chordata; class Mammalia; order Primates; family Aotidae; genus Aotus; species Aotus nancymaae. The sequence goes on along the minus strand of NW_026988447.1, from coordinate 3,336,257 downwards.
AAAAATCATCCTAAAATTTAGGTGGAATCTCAAAGGACACTAAATAGCTAAAACAATCTTGAAAAGAAAGAATAACATTGGTTCCCTCACACCTCCTGATTTCAAAATATGCTACAAAGCACCAGGAATCCTTACAATGTGGTACTGCCATAAACACAGATATATAGACCACTGTAACAGAACAGAAAGTTTGTAAGTAAACCCTTGGGAATATGGCGGAATGATTTTTCACAAGGATGCCAATACTACATACAGGAAAGTCTCTAGAGCAAATGGTGATGGGAAAATTGGATATCCATTTACAAAAGAATTAAGTTGGACACTTGCCTTATACTACATACAAAAATTAACACACTGGTTAACAGATATAAACCAAATATCTAAAACTATAAAACTAGAATTAAAAAAAAAAGAGAAAACCTTTAGACATTGTTTTTGGCAATGATTTCTTAGATGTAACAGTGAAGCAAAGACAACAAACGCAAAAATAGACAAATGAGACCATCAAACTTAAATCTTTCTGAGCACCAAAATAGGCAATCAACGACATGAAAAAGCAATATAAAAAAGGGAAGAAATATTTGGAAAACACATGACATATAAGGGGTTACTATCCAAAATATATAAAGAGCTTCTAAACTCAACAATATAAAAATAAACAACCAGACTAAAAAATTGGCAGAGGACCTGTTAAGGTCCTTCAAGGAAAGTCCTTCAAGGATCTTCAAGGAAGACATTCCAATAGCCAATAAGCACTTGAAAAGATGCTCGACACCACTAATCCTTACGAAAACGCAAATCAAAACCACGGTGACTGCCAGGCATCACGGCTCATGCCTGTAATCCCAGCAATTTGGGAGGCCAAGGCTGGCAGATGGTGAGGTCAAGAGATCGAGACCATCCTGGCCAACATGGTGAAACCCCATCTCTACTAAAATACAAAAATTAGCCAGGTGTGGTGGGGTGTGCCCGTAGTCCCAGCTACTCAGGGGGCTGAGGCAAGAAAATCACTTGAACCCAAGAGGCAAAGGTTGCAGTGAGCCAAGATCGAGCCACTGCACTCCACCCTGGTGACAGAGTGAGACTCCATCAAAAACAAAACAAAATAAAACCACACAACACAGTGACATATTATCTCATACCCATGAGGATGGCTACTATTTTAACAAAGAAAAGAAAATAACAAGTCTTAGAATGTGGAGAAACTGAAACCCTTGTATATTTTTATTAGGAATGTAAAATGGTGCAGTCACTATGGAAAATAGTATGAGAGTTCCTTAAAAATATTAAAACAGACAATTGCCATATGAACCAGCAATCCCACTTACAGTTACACATCCAAAGTCATTCAAAGCACGATCTTAAAGAAATATCTGCACACCTTGTTCACTGAAGCATTATTCACATTGCCAAGAGGTATAAGGAACCCAAATGTCTACTGACAGATGAATGGATAAAGAAAACGTGGCATATACGTGCAATGGGATATTACACAGCCTTCAAAAAGAAAAACCTGTCACATGCGACAACATGGATGATCCTCAAGGACAATTATATTGAAAAACATAAGCCAATCACAAAACGACAAATATTCTATACTCTGAAGTATCTAAAGTAGTGAAAATTACAAGAAACAGAAAAGTAGAAAGTGATTGTCAATGATTGGGGAGGGGGAGGGGAAATTAGAATTTAATGGGGATAGATTTTCAGATTTGCATGATGAAAAATTTAGAGATCTGCTGCACAACAAAGTGGATATACTTATATAACTGAGCTGTACATTTAAAACGATTAGGTGACAAATTTAATGTTATATATTTTTTACCACAATGAAAATAACAACTCTGTTTCAGTTTGAATTAATTTGAGGTTTATAGAAGTTACAAAGATAATACAGAGAATTCTCACTCTAATGGTAGCATTTTACCTACAAATAATCAAAATGAATAAATTAACATTGCTATTATATGAATTAAACTACAGGCTTTATTCAGATTTCAGTAGTTTTTCCACTAATGTCTTTTTCTGTTCAGGATCCAGTCAGGAAGACAACATTGTATCTCTTCATCAAGTTTCCTTCGCCTCCTCTGATCTAGACAATTTTTAGTATTTCCCTGGTTTTCGTGACCTGGATACTTTTGAAGAGTTCTAGCCAGGTATTTTATAGACTATCAATTTGAGTTTGTCTTATTTGTTTCTTGTGATTAGATTGGGGTTATGAATTTTGTAAAGAATCGCACAGAGGTGAAGGGCCTTTCTCACTGCATCACATCAAGAGGTACATGCTATCAATAAGCTTATTACTGTTTCTGTTAACCTTGGTCACTTGGTAAGGTGGCATCTGTCAGCTTTTTGCTTAGACTAATTTTCCTTTTCCATACTCTGTTAGAAATGAGCCACGAAATCCAGCCTACAATCCAGGCGTAGGGATGTAAGTGTAACCTATAGTAGAGAGCCGTCTCAAAGAATTTGTAAAAATATGCTAGAAGCATCACATGACTAATAAATATTTTAGAGAAAATACTTCAAGGCAATGCAAATATTTTGTTTCTCCTTAAAGTGTTTTCTACTAATTTTAGCATTCATTGCAAATCTTGCCTGCCACAATTATTACTGGGATGTTCTAATGGTGATTTTTAAAAAAAATTCTCCCATTCTTCTACATTTTTTGTTTGCAAATTTTCTGCAAGAAAGATTTCCTCTTTTTCATTTACACATGTATTTAAATATTTACTAGTCTCAGTATATATTTGTGGATATTTATTTTATTATTTGTGTTATAAAGCAAAATGATCTTTTATTGCTTGTTAACCTTATATTTTAAAACATGCAAATACTGCAGGATAGAAATACAAGTGACTTAAAAATCATTTTTGTAAAATATTTAAAATAATTGAAAAGTTTTACAAACACATGGACATGCAGAAGGGAACAACACACACTGAGGCCTTTAGGAGTGTGGAAGGTGGAGGAAGGAGAGCATCAGGAAAAAGAACTAATGGGTACTAGGCTTAATATCTTGTGATGAAATAGTCTGTATAACAAACACCAATGACACACATTTACCTACCTTACCAACCTGCACTTGTACCCCTGAACTTAAAAACAAGAAAAGAAAAGAAAACCTTTAATAAAGACTTTACACATTTAATGTATATTCGAGTCATCTGAGGAGCTAGAAAAAAGCTGATTCTTGGCTCTCTCTATTACGATTTAGAAAATCTGTGGTAGGGCATAAATTTGGCATTTTAACAAATATATCATATGATTTTGATAATGCACATGAAAAAGTTTGAGATGCATTGCTTGAAGTAAACATCAATATAACTCATCATTGTTTAATATGTGGGAAAATATAGTACTTGGACTTCTTCTTTTTATTTGTGAATAAATTGATTTGTAGAAACCTGATTGGAGAATCTTCAGGAAAAAGTTGGAAAATGATCATGTATTAAGTAGAAGTTTCAGAATGTCATAGTTCAATATTATATACACTATTTACCATTTATGCAAGCAAAAGTATAAATATTGTCTATCAAATTTGAAAATGATATAACATTAAAGTGTTCTAACAGCATCAGTTCAGTAAGTATAACTAAACAAAAAAGAAGGTTCACAATAAGTAGCTGAGATGAGAATAATTTTTATCTTTTCAAATATTTCACTGATTATCATCCATTTTATAGATTTCTTTGTAGCACTTGGTAGGTATAACTAAGGGATGGTTGCAAGGGGCAGTCATATGAGAAAGAAACGTATACTAATTATTTGTTCACTGTGTTTAATGAGAACATATTAAAAGAAGCATGTAGCTTAATAGTGCTTTATTTTCCTACTGCTATAATCTTTCCAAAAAAGTCACATGAGCCTTTTTTGTTCTTATGCATGAAATCAAATGTCCTTAGCCCAGGAAAGACAAATGGTAGTGGCTCTTCTACATTACTCAGTTATGTGGACAGAAGCTAACTACTTGATAGAAGAAAAATGCTGAAATGACAAAAATCTATAACTCCCATCTGATGTAGTTGTTAATAGGGCAGATTTTCATAAGGTCTCAGAAGGCAGAATATTTCATGTGTCTATGCAAATTTCAATTAGGTGCTAATAATGTCTTTTAAGCTATGCAAAGGCCTGAAATAAAAGCTACCTGCATTTCACAGTAAAATCAGATTCATCCTATCCTAGAAACTAACAGTTGAAAGAAGAGTTCTTAGAAAATAGGTCCAGAAAAATAATGCATCTTGATCTTGTATCTACAGTATAAGCATAAATCTTTCACACTTTAATAGCCCAGATGGACTTAAAATAAACCAAAAATGCTGGGGCCTGGGGGTGAAGGTGGAGTAGTGTCTTCTTAGTCATAAGTGCTTGGAGAAGTACGGGAATAAAAACATGGGGCTACATTCTCAGCAGTGGCGTGAGGGATAAAAACAGAATTCCTGTAGCTTCAAGGTGACCTGGTTGAAGAGTTGTTAGCATGCAAAAAATGTAATTAAGGGGCAAGTATTTATGTCAGGAAGAGCTTCTCATTAAATGCCTCCCAGCAATAAATGCACTTACCATGTTTTCAGTTGTCTTTGACATATTTTTGAAAAAAGAGTGATAAAATTACTTATTGACTCCACTTTGGTTTATAATGGGAGGCTATTCCAACAATGAGTTTAGACTAAGAATGTAAAAACCATAGCACCTTAAGAGTTCCAAGGGCATAGTAAAGAAAATGATATGGTAAGAGCACATTTACTCATTACCAGAACTAAGGCATATAAGAATGTATTTTCTTCTAGTTGAAAGTGTGCTGCAACTGATTTAGCCATTTAGTGAATATATAGTCACCCTTGGAGTTTTACAAACTACTGTTACATTTATTCTATTACATATGAACTTTCATCATAATATGACTATATAAAAGCCACACACATATAGTATTACTAAAATCTAAAAGAATGTGACTGTGAAATTACTTTCAGGACTATCGTTTCATTTAAAGGTAATTATGTATGAGACTCATAACATTTTAGTAGTTTTGTGCTCTGGATATTATACATATTCATATCAACCTTTCAAAATAATTTACTAATCAAAAATGAAATGTTTTTATGCAAGAATGGGGCATCATATCAATTCAAAATCAAGGGTGGGTACTATAGGACTGCAGAATGAGAGTTGAGGCTCTGGCTTTTGAAGAAACTACCCGCCCTTTGTTTTTTGCTTTTTTTTTTTTTTTTTTGAGACAAAGTTTTACTCTTGTCATTCAGGCTGGAGTGTAATGCTGTGATTTTAGCTCACTGCAACCTCTGCATCCTGGGTTCAAGTGATTCTCCTGCCTCAGCCTCCCTAGTAGCTGGGACTACAGGTGCCCATCATCCTGCCCAGCTAATTTTTGTATTTTTAGTAGAGACAGGGTTTTGCTGTGAAGACCAGGCTGGTCTTGAACTCTGGACATCAAGTGATCTGCCCGCCGTGGCCTCCCAAAGTGCTGGAATTACTGGCGTGAGCCACTGCGACCGGCTTGCCCTTTGTTTACAAAATCAAACATATTCACCCAGGCATTTCTCCCTTTTCTCCCTCCCTCCCTTGAGCTTACATAACTTTTCCAACTTAACATTACACCTTCAATTTGTTTCCTTCCCCTGATTTCTTCTAATCACTTATGAACAAGTTAGGTTTCATGTCCAACAAAGACTCTTCATTGTACCCTGCTCACTTCTCTCTCTCATCATTTCTAAACTTTAGGTAAGCATTCCATGTATTTTGCTCACATAGCCCACTAGTCCATAATAGCTTCCTAGACACTTTTTGCCCTTATTACATTACTAGAATTGTCTTCCTTCAAATGCCAAGATCCCTCAAACTGCTCAAACAATAACTGTTTCTGAGACCTTTTGTTGCTGGACTCAAGAGGGAAAAATAAATAGATCTGGTGCTTAAGCCATAATGTCACCATTTTAATAATATTAAAATACTTCCTTTCACTTGATGCTTCATAAATGCATCAATGAACATAATTTTTACTTTTTAATTCCTTCAATTGCCACCAAGGCCTTTAGATTAACAACATATTGTTATGACATAACGATTTAAATGTCTCATAAAGTCTATCACAAAGGAAATTTCTCTTTACATTTGTTTCAGAGTCTTTTGAGAGAAAATCACAATAGCAAAATATAAAGGAAGTAAGAGATACTTTTTAAAAAACAGAATATTTAGGATTGAAGAATTGGTCATCTTAATTTTCTTTCAATGGATTATAAATATAATTCATGTTTGTTCTGTTGCTTTTTCTGAGTAACATATCCCACATAGAATCTATGCAGATATCTCCTTATGTCCAACAAGTACTTGCTTATCTTCATAATCCAATATTTGCAATTCATATTTAATATTCTATATCTGTAAATTTGAATTATATATATATATATAATTATTTTATAGTGCCATAACTAAATCTCCATCATATGTATAGCTAAATCCTAACTACTTAATTGGTATCATCTTCTGAAGCACATGGTATGCAATTAAAACATTTGAATAACTATCTTAACTGAAGAGTAAAACGTAATCAGTCAATCCTAATTTAGATGTAATTTTCTATATATGGAAATTAGAATTAAACATTAAGAACCACACACTTAAAAACTACATATTGCAATGTACTTCCTGGTATTGCACAAGGTGGTTGTCAGTTTTAAGTGAAAGTTAGACCAGGAACCCAGAGAGGAAATAAAACCTGTTGGAGCAGGTGTGAAGCAGTGAAAAAGCACCGGCCTGGGAACCAGGGGCACCAAGCTCTGAACAGACCCTGGCTCTATTGCTTTGTAACCTTTTGACCTTAAGCACAGAAAAGTACTGAAGTTTCTCTGTCTCCTCTCTAAAGTGAATCCTCCTTTCCAGAGTCCTTGGAGGACTGAATGCAGTGGTGGATATAAACAACTTAACTCAGTGTCTGACATATAGCAGATGTTAAATAACTTTCAGTTTCTCTCTTTATATATACCCAACCAATTATTTTTCAAGTTAAAATGGAATAAAAAATGTTATTCCTAAATGAAAAGTAGAAATAAACAGGCAAAAATGTCATTTCACTCTAGAGATGCAAGTTGCCATGGTAATGCAAATATCATCCTACTATTCTTTCTAGTTAGGTAGTAACAGGAATGTATTTTACCTACTGAAAACAGCATTTAGAAAAGTTTCAGTGTTACTAGGATTGGTGGATTTTTATAAAATCACTTGTTGGGAACTGGATCCAGCCCAAGGCCTATAATTCTCTTCTGCTGGAAAGAAAAGATAGGGCCTTAAAAGAAGGATTTCTCAAAATTGTGAGAGATTTTCCTTACTCTCCCTTGAAACACTAATCAGGATATTTCCTGGCTTCAAAGATAAATTTCATTTTCATAGTAGATTGAAAGAAAAGGGTAAAAAGTGTTTGGTTCATACTATTAAGTTCAATATTTTCTTTCTAAGTAATTTTTGAAATAAATGTGTCACTTACGCAAACCGTTGAGAACTGTCTCTGTGAGGGAACTGCTAAGGGACAACCATCTGTAGTACATTTTAATCACCAACAAACTGAGTAGCAGATGTGGAACAAAGAACTGTGATTCAGACTGACATCAGTGTATGAGATGTGTATTTCCTTCTCCTGTTTTGAGGATTACTGAAAATATATATGTTCCCTACATACTCTATATTTTCCTTTCAATATAATCCCTCTTAGCTGAATTCTTGTTTTATTTTCTAAAATATTGCTATTTTCTGAAAGAGTTATTTGAACAAGTATATAATTTTCAACTGTACCTTTTCATAATAAAAATCTGATGGTTTTGCAAAGTTCCTAACATTAAATAATGCATTTGTATTAGCAAATAAAAAAGAATAACACAAACTTATTAAATAATAGGACAGTAAGTCTGTAAAAACTTACAAACAAATGCACAAGCACACATATATGAGCATAGATAAGATGAGAAAGTGTGTAACAACATTCACAGTGGCTGAAATTGACGGTGAGGGTCACAGGGAACTTTTTTATTTCTGCCTATTTCCTGCATTTTCCAAATTTTCTGCATTAAATATGTATTACATCTTATGTTAAATGTATTTTATTGTTAAACAGTGAATAACTATTAGAACACATTCTATACATATAATTATAAAAAACATTCTGGTTTTTACCTGCTGATTCTGCAGATGTGAGCCTCAGACTTATATGAGGTTTTTAAAAAATTTCATTGTGAAATAGAACACACGAACATAAAATGTATATAAATATATTTTTTGGATTAAAAATAATAAAACAAACATTTAAAAATCCCCCACCAAAATTGAGAAGTAGAACAAATCAGTACTTGGAATAATGCCTCCCCATCTTGTTCTATTTCCAATCTGTACCTACTTTCCTTCTATATACATTTTAGATTCAGTTTAACATTTTTTTGGTGGGGAGAGACTGAGAGTGGTTAGGAAGCGCTGAAAACCACCACAGTCTTTGAGGAGCTTAGTTTGGAGAAGGTGGGAGGTGTTGGGAGGACGTCTTGTTGGCTCTTTGGAGTGGACTGGGAGGTAGGGAAACACACAAACTCCATTTCCCCTTGTAGGCGGGACTGCAAGGCCTGGGATGGTACATTGCACAAAGAGTTATTCAGAGGTTGGCTGTATGCATTGACAATTTTTATCTCCAGAAAGATGAGCAGGAGAGTACCAGGGAAAGCGTGGTAAAAGGTTACTTTCTGTTTCTCAACCTTTTGACTGTAAGAAGAATACTTACCATGCCCTCCATGCTACAAACTTGCAGAAACTGAGGGTAGCCCGTTGTGTATAGTTTACTTTTGACACTACAAAATATCAGGGGAAAGCGTGAACACAGTCCCCCACTACCACAAATTATGCAGTTGAGTTTCCCGAATTTGGGGAAATCTCAGGGGTCAGCACACCCTGAGGGCAACGGATAAACCCAGCCACGGGAAAATCACCTTTGCGATCATGGTATCTCCCCTGCCAGGTAAGAACAGACTCAGTTTAACATTTTTAAGGAAAATCTCTGTTGATTGGAATTGAATTGTACCTATAAATCAAATTCATAAAAAGTCAATTTGTGAAACTGACTTATCCTAACCAATCACATTTAGTCTTCTTTCAGTGTCTGTCAGCACAAATTTATAACATGCTGCATAGATGCTGCGTATCACTGGTTGGATTAATTTCCAGACATCTTAAAGATATTTTCTAAATAATTTTTATTTGTATGGAAATGAATGGAATGTATGGAGATAAGATATTTTCTAAATAATTTTTATTTGTATGGAAATGTATGGAATTTTGTTACAGTGTTCATATTTTTGTTAATTTATTTTTTTCTCTTGAACTGTTATTTCCTGGCAGAAATGTGTTAAACATTTTCCATTATAATGGGGATTTATAAATTACTTCATGCAATAATGTCTAATTTTGAAAGCTATTTAATGTACCGTTGACCTTTGAACAATGTGACAGTTGAGGCACTGACTCCCCACCATGCAGTTAAAAATTTATGTATAATTTTTGACTCCCCCAAAATTTAACAATAGCCTACTGTTGACTGGAAGCCTTACAAGTAATATAAACAGTTGATTAACACATATTATTCACATTATATGTTTTATATATGGTATCTTACAATAAAGTAAGCTAGATAAAATGTTATTAAGAAAATCCCGAGAAAGAGGAAATACATTTACTATTCATTAAATGGAAGTGGATCATCATAAATGTCTTTATCCTTTATCCTCATCTTCACACTGAGCAGGCGGAGGAAGAGGAGCGAGAAGAGGAGCTGGTTTTGCTGTCTCAAGAGGGGGCAGAAGCAAAAGAAAATCTGCATTTAAGTGAACCCAGGAAGTTCCAACTTGTGTTGTTCAAGGGTCAATTGTACATGAATATGTAAGTATGTAATTATCATATACTTCTAGAAAACTAAAACTTTTTTTTTGAGACAGAGCCTTGCTCTGTCACCCAGGCTGGAGTGCAGTGACACCATCACGGCTAACTGCAACCTCTGCCTCGCAGGTTCAAGCAATTCTCCTGCCTCTGCCTCCCGAGAACCTGGGATTACAGGCATGTGCCACCACGCCTGGCTAATAGTTTGTAGAGAATTGAAACTTTTATCAGTATGTAGTCAGGCTTTCTCTCTAGCAATTAATTTTGGCATGATGTCTAATTCATGTGTTATTATTATAGATACATCAGTTTGATTTGTTTTTTTTTTTTCAGGAGCAGAGGAAGAACAGAGAAGTAGTTTTTTCTTTACGTATTTTAAAAAGCACAACACTATATTTATTATTTCATTCAGTCTGGCATTTTTTCTTTTTTAATTGGTGAATATAATGCATTCATATCAATGATGATATTTTGGACTTCTCCCCATCATTTTTCTGTTCATAATTCTAGAAAATTGAAACTTTTTTTTTTTTTTTTTGAGATGGAGCCTCGGTCTGTCACCCAGGCTGGAGTGCAGTGGCCCTTATTCTAATGTTTTCTTTTCACTACTTTGGTAATTATATTCATTAGGCTTAGTTTTAGTAATTATATAGCTTTTAACTTGCATGCTTAATGACAAATGCAGTATATCAATATACTTACCTTGTCCTGAATTATATATGAGTGCTTTAGATCTGACTGCATCTTACAATTCATATGCCAGCTTTGTTTAATATGTTGGATCTACATATTCTTGACCCCCAAAATAAGTATGGATATCATTATTTTAATTTTTATTAATTTCTTGTATCTCAAACTTTCTACTTAGAATTAATTTTCAACAATCAGAGACATCCCTTAAAATTTTTTATCAGAATGGTCTGTAGGTAATAAACTCCGGTAAATTTTGAGTTTTTCCCTCTTTCTTTTTATTTCATTTTATTCTTGGGCTGCATTTCACATTTGCTGAGTTATATGGGTTTTTTTCCCTCCTATTTTGAATATATATTTATATTGCTCTCCGGCTTTGTTCTTGCTATCAAGAAGTAGGTAGTCCTTCCTAAGTGATCTGTCTTTTCTCTGTGAATACTTTTAAAGATTTTTCTGTCTTTGATATTACATACTCTCAGTGTAAATATGGGGTGTGTGTATGTGTGTGTGTCTGTGTGTATGCGTGTGTCTGTGTGTGTGTGTGTGTGTGTGTGTGTGTGGTTTTTCCATGTGAGATATTTCGGGCTTCTTGATATGGACTTGGTATTTTCAACAATTCTTGAAGTTGTCAAATATTATCTCTTCAAGTACTGCTAGATTTCCTTTCTCTCTGTTATTTCCTTCTAGAACTCAAGATAGATTGGTATATGTTAGACATGTTCATGTTATTCTTAGTTTTAATTAACAACTTTTTTATCATTTACATTTTTTTTTCTATGTACTGCAATTTGGATATTTGGTTTAATACTTCAGTTCACTAACTTTTTGAGCTGCATTTAATCCATTCTTTGTCTATTTTTAAATTTCACTTATTATTTTTATTTATAATGTTTCATTTGATTCTTTCCAAGTATGTTGGTCTTTTAGAAAATCCATTCTTATTTATCCCTAATTTATACTCTCTATTTTTTATAATATGTTATTGTTATTCAGTATTCTATGCCTAATAATTTCAACATCTTAAGTATTTTTGAGTCTAAGTCTACTGTTTCTTTTCTCTTGTTTTCTGCTCACACTCATATTAGAGCTTGTGTATTTGTGTTTGTGTGTCTGTAATTTTCAACTCTAAGCTCATGTTTCTTAGACCTTCAATTCAGAAGTCTTTAAAGGCCACTGTTAAATTTACACTCTTCGAGACAGGATGCATATCTGCACTTGGGGGTGCTACCGAATTGTGTCTTCCTCACATTCATAGGTGAAAACCCTAATCCCCAGTGTGACTATATTTGGAGATAAGACTTTAGGGAAATAATTAAGGTTAAATGAGATCATAAGTATGGAAACCTGATCCAATAGGATCAGTGGCCTTATAAAAAGAGAAAGAAAGAGAAGTGTCTCTGTCTCTCTTCTCTCCAGCATACAGAGGAAGAGCCATTTTGAGGATAAAGCAAGGAGACGACTGTCTAAAAGCCAGGAAGAGAAGCTTTATCAGAAAACAACTGTGCCGGAACCCTGATTTTAGATTGTGTAGTCATTAGAAAAGAAACAAAAATTATTTTTGTTTAAGCTACCCAACTGATGGCATTTTGTTATGGAAGTCTTAGCAGACTAAGACAAAGAGCACTATCAACATAATGTCATTTTAAATTTGATTCTCATTTTGAAGGGTTTTTGCAGACCCAGGTTATATTTACAAGTTTTCAGGGCAAATTTATTCTCTCTCCATTCAGTGCCAAATTCTAATCAGGCAAATTCATTCCCAAGTCACACTTACACTCAAGATAGAGCATTCTGGGAAAGAGAAGGACTTGCTAAGTAGCCTCTCCCATCATGAACGGAAAGAGAAAACGCAAGAGTTGAAAAATAGAAATGAAAGTAAGAAAATACAGTGCAGTGGATGGAATACTCGGTGAAACAAAGAAAGACAGTGATAGCAAGGAGAGAGAGAGTTCTAAAAGAACATAACAAGGCCGGGCGCGGTGGCTCACGCCTGTAATCCCAGCACTTTGGGAGGCCGAGGCCAGTGGATCACGAGGTCAAGAGATCGAGACCATCCTGGTCAACATGGTGAAACCCTGTCTCTACTAAAAATACAAAAAAATTAGCTGGGCACGGTGGCGCGTGCCTGTAATCCCAGCTACTCGGAAGGCTGAGGCAGGAGAATTGCCTGAACCCAGGAGGCGGAGGTTGCAGTGAGCCGAGATCACACCATTGCACTCCAGCCTGGGTACAAGAGCGAAACTCCGTCTCAAAAAAAAAAAAAATAAAATAAAAAAATAAAAGAACATAACAAGGGCATGGAAAAAAGGCTATAAAAAGTAGTACAAAGAGTCGGCACATCCCTAAGAGCAGAAGTAACGGGTATATATTGAGCTATGAGAAGAAAAGGGAAAAAAGTTGCTTGTGTACAAGTTCTAGTGCATGCCTGGCACTGTCTATGCATATTTACAATGTTAGCTCGTTTAGTCTTCTCATGGTGTTGTCAGGTAGGTATTTTGGCCTTCACAATACTTGATGTTTTCTGAATCTAAAGCTGCACTGGTAAAAATGATAATGAGTAACCACACAAGGCTATTTAAATTTAAATGAATAAAAATTAAGTAAAATAAAATTTAGTTTCTTATATGTACTAGCTACATTTCCAGTGTTCAATAGCTGCATGTGGCTAGCAGCTCTGTATTTGCATAGAGCAGACAGAGCATTTTCTTTATCACAGAGACTCTATAGGCCAGCATTCATCTAAAGTTGTCTTCAAAGAAATTCTTAATAAATAAATTTCTTACAATTCTGGCAAGGCATTGTATCTAGATGTTCCTCAAGTTTCAAGTTTTATGCATAGAAGAATGTATCTATTATAGCAAGCTTGCAAAAAGTATTTAGCATACCATTTAAAAAGTTAATATTATGTCTTACAATACTTGAAAGGCATGAATAATTTAAATACATTTGTTTTTGCTAAAAATGTCACGTGTGAACTAACATATAAAAAGACATATAAGCTTAAGTCATCTGAGACAATAAAAAACAAATATACACATATACACACCTACAAATATTTGACAGTTCTCAACCAGATTCTGGAGAAAAGATAATTTCTTCTAAACATATGATATATTTATAGGGCTTAAATATTAGACAGTTACCGTTATTTGTTTCTTTAATGATGAAGAATTCAATAAGGAAATGTAATATATCCAGTAATAGGATTTCTCAGTTGAATGGTCCAGACTGCTATCCACAATAACTGAACTAATTTACATACATACCCAAAAGAAAACAAATCATTCAACCAAAAAGACTCACGCACTCCTATGTTCATCACAGCACTATTTACTACAACAAAGACATGGAATCAACCTAGCTGCCCGTAAGTGGTGGACTAGATAAAGCAAATGTGGTACATATACACCATGGAATAGTATGCAACCATAAAAGGAATGAAATAATGTTCTTTGCAGTAATACGTATGCAGCTGGAGGCCATGATGTTAAGTGAATTAATGCAGGAACAGAAAACCAAATACTGCATTTTCTCATGTATAAGTAGAAGCTAAACAATGAGTACTCATAGACATAATAGACGGCAACAACAGAAACCGGGAACTACTAGGGTTGGGAACAAGGCGTTTAAAACTAGCTCTTGGTTACTATGCTTAATATCAGGGTGATGGGATTATCCGTACACCAAATTTCAGCCTCACACAGTGTACTCAAACCCATACGTGTACTCCTTGAATCTAAAATAAAAATCAGAAAAAGGAAACGTAATAGTTTTAACCTGAATTTTGTATGATTTTTATTCTAAACATTTAATTATATATTATTAATTATAATCAGTATTTTCCCTCATTTAAGTGGCACACTTGTTATCCTTTTTGCTTGGCTACTCTATGATATTAAAATACCTAATGCATAATGCCAAACAGTATTTCCTTTTTACTATAATATATGAAATCAAAGTTAATAGCTTTTAAGAGTTACTTAAAGTAGCTCCCTCCCATCTCCTCTCTGTATATTTAAACACAGAGAATTCTGATGGCAATAAAAAGATACATAAACATAATTATACAGTATACTCTATAATGAAATATATTTGACTTCCTTTTCACTATATTTAAGCAATAAGCAACAAAGTATTATTTGGTACAGAGGCTTTAGAAAATTATTATGTCACACTTTACTTTTCAAACTGATTGTTCAAAAAGAAAGTCTTCGGACTGTACAGAACATCAAGAATCATTATAAGAGGAAATTGAAAACCTTTTAAAGGGAAAAATCATTGTAAAATTCCATCAGGGAAAAGATACTGGGCAAGATGTTGTTAGCGTCTCTAGACTCCAGGGGACGAGGCCAACTCTCACATTAGCAAATAAATAGATAATAACTGAGAAGTTCAAGGAGTCTCTAAAGTCAATTATTTTCCTCTTAAATCCTGTCTACTATCTTAAATCCCGTAGACTACCATGAACTGAAATACTCATGGGGAAGAACACAAAGTACTAAGTCTCTTCATGTCTATAACTGGCATTCACAGAAAACTGTCTCTAACTTTAACATTCTTTCTTTTGGAAATTCTTAAAGAATTTGTGATGCCATCATGATGGCATTTGGGAATTGGAGGAAGAAGAAAGACTGCCCTTTATTGATTAATGACACCATTCCTCTACCCATACAAACTCAAAACTGTGTACTTTAGCTATTCTTTTGACCAATAACTTAGAAAGAATGAATCCTAAATGTTCTGTTTTTAGTCACAGAAAATCCCTAAATTTATGATCATAGAAGGATCTCAAATATAGTGTTATAAATCATCCAAAAGCCAATATAAGGACAGACTGTAATGTTTTATGCACCAGTTCTTGAAAAAATATTATCCCTAAACCCATCTACCTA
The DNA here is from genome assembly GCF_030222135.1 of Aotus nancymaae. Classification (NCBI taxonomy): domain Eukaryota; kingdom Metazoa; phylum Chordata; class Mammalia; order Primates; family Aotidae; genus Aotus; species Aotus nancymaae. The sequence continues at coordinate 3,320,757 of NW_026988447.1, read as the reverse complement.
CAAGTTTTCTGAAATTCTTTAAGTAAACACTGATTTTGGTTCTATTTAGAATACTCTATGTGTAAATACTCTGAACTGTGCTATGGAAACACTTTGAATTCCATAGAGTGATCTGTTTTTACTATATTTTTATTAAGGTATATCATAACATCAATAATGTGCTCTGATCTTAAGTATAAAGCAAAATGAAATTTTACATTCCTATACACCATCTGTGCACCCAGATTAAAATGTGCAACATTTTCCCCACCCTAATATGACTCTATTTCCCCTTCCCAGTCCATTCCTCTTCCTAAGAAGTAACTACTAGTGAGACTTCCATCATCTTCCACTAATTTTGCTTGTTTTAAAATTTCATACAAATAGAATAACAAAAAACATATTTGTGTATCTGCCTTGCTTCATGCAACCTTAAGTTTCGCGTTTCATCCATGTTGTCACATGTATAACTTCTTTGTAAAATTTCTAGTAAGTATTGAGTATATTGTTTATTAGTTGGGGTGTTTATTTTTTTTACCCAAGAGAGAAATTTTTACTTTGAAAATTTCAGTTGTTAGGTGGAAGGAGCGCTAAATGCTGCTTAGACCTCTGATTCAGGAAATCTCTGACTTACAGATTTGACAATCCTATTTCAGGCAATAAAAAATTTTTATTTTTTTAATAAAAAATTCAGGTTGAAGCATCAATGTTAGTTGTTTGCAGAGTTTCGATAGACTTCTCATTCAATTCAACATGTTACCTTCAAGTTTCTCTGAACTTTTCCCCTGAATCTTTCCCTAGGAAAGTTAAGAATGCCACCATTCTTAGTGGTGACATTCTTAGTAGGAGAAATGCACCCTCAACCTGCCAGAGTCTCTACGGTATCAAAGCTGTGACACATTGTTGCTCTATCTGTGTTTTTTCCCCACTAAACCAAAAAGTTGAGCCTATATATTTTTTTGCTTTAAATTGCTAATGTGGATATCTCTACTAGGTACGAAGTAGACACTCATAAATATTAAAGTGATATGGTAATAAAAGTCAAGCACATTTCAAAAGACTATAATTTACTGCTTTTATAATTTTAATTCATTAGTATGTTGAATTTCTGTATTTTTAGATTACTATGGCTATTTGTGTATTTTACAAAAGTAAACATTTCCTTTTGAAACCTCAAACAGCTTTTGTTGCAACTTCAGTGTTTTTTTACAGAAGACTTTTTAAGAGGTTTTCTGTATCAGAGAGAAAATATATGAAATTGGAAAGCAAAGATCACTTTGAACATACATTAGACATGTTCAATTCTTGGGAGAAAATCACTGACCAAAATTTCACTTGTTTGGCCCAGGGCTTGTACTCTATAACTTTGCACATATTGCTACCAGGGTCTTGTTGCATTTATAAAAGAAAGATAGATAACACAATGTTGTTCTTTTCTGTAGTGAGAATGCTAAGCATAGATCAGTCAAAGGTATCTAGGCGCTTTATTTTAATCACAGTCAATGTTATGTTACAGAGAGTCATTATCCTGACCATTCTAATGGTGATTTAGAACTTTTCTTTCACGTAGCAGAAACGACTTCTGATGGCACACTCAAGTGATAAAGGACATACTCATTCACTGACTTACCCTTATCAAACCTCATCTTAAAGTGTTTCCTCTGACTCCCTAAACATTTAAATCTGTTGAATTCTTGCTAAAATACACTGGTTGGAATTTCTGGAAGGAGTAGTTCACATGGTTATATACATCATTGGGAAGTTATTTGTGATTATTTTAAAATAATATTGTCTCAATGTAAAACATATTATTATTTTGAGGCAGAGTTTCACTCTTTTTGCCCAGGCTGGAGTGTAGTGGCCTGATCTCGACTCACTGCAGCTTCCACCTCCCAGGATCAAGTGATGCTCCTGCCTTAGCCTCTTGAGTAGCTGGGATTACAGGTACACGCCACCATGCCCGGCTAATTTTGTATTTTTAGTAAAGACAGGGTTTCACCATATTGGCAAGGCTGGTCTTGAACTCCTGACCTCAGATGATCTGCCCACCTTGGCCTCCCAAAGTGGGACTGGGATTACAGGCATGAGCCACTGCCCGGCTGTAAAACGTATTATTAAAGAGCAGACTCATTCACTATCCTAAATCCATAGATATCTTTAAACTTTACATTTTAATTAAATGCTTTAGCTTTGCAAGTATATATTCTTTCATGTAATATTATGTACATAGCTCAAGCATAGTGCCCACTTGAGATTATGACACTGATAGAAAAGGTAGTAGGGATTTTTACCTAGAGCTGAAATCAATTATTTTTTTTCTCACTGTAATTGTCTTTTGCATCTTTCTATTTCAATTCCATGTGGATTTGGAGAGAAAAAAAAAAACAAAACAAAATACAGTGTTTGATCCCAATAGCAAGTCAAGAGTATACCTTGGCAAAATATTTCTACATAGGTATATTCTTAAAGTTACACAAATATGACCATCTCAGAAGAATTGCTTGAAATCACTTGTAAAGCAAGCACTGAATTTCTGACTTCTGCAGCTGAAACAACAGCTGCTTCAAAGAGCTTGCTTCTTAAGACATGTGACATGGCAGGCATGTTTTTATTTATTTATTTTTCCCAGTATACCCTTTCTTTTCTAAACAATGCAATGTTTAAGTTTCACTCTTGACTGAGAAAAAATAATTCTTGAGAAGCAGCTCTTGAGTCAAAAAGATCACAGTGAAATGATCTGTCTAAAGAACTGTCATTATAGAAGTACCACAAGACTACTCATAGACATCTTCACTTGCTAATAAAACCATATTTCCACAAGTCTCTCACATTTTCACAATAAGCAGCCACTATCTAGAGATATGGTTCATTTTAGAACCAAATACTGAAACTTTTAAAAAGCAAGAACATCAAATGCATCCATTTTTGAGCCACATCCAATTTCCTACAGCACCGGCTTTCTAAGTGTAGTTCTCAAACCAGCATTAATACCATCTGGGAACTTCACAGAAATGCAAATTCCCAGGCTCCATCCCAGATGTCCTCAAAGACTCTTGGGCTGGGGACAAGTGATACTTTTAACAGACTTACCGAGGGATTCTGATGCACATGAAAGTGTATAAACCACTGTTCAACAGAAATATTGAACTACAAGAATATGAAAATATGTGGAAGAAGAGTCAGTGGTCTATAAGTAAACCCTATATTAAGCAGAGTCACTAGCCTAAATCAATGGATTTAAAAGTTTCCTGTTTGTCACCTCTGTGAGACCAATGAAGGACCAAATACAAGAAGTTTTATCTCTGAGAGACCTAAAGCTGCAGTGAAATGACATTCCCTGCAAGCTGAGTCAATCATCCATTGTGTAGAGAGCCAAAATTTGTGCTAATGCCTACTAGTGGGTACATTAGAATCATAAAATTGTAGAAATGACTTCACTTGCACCTCACCATTTTTCAAGACATTCCCTTTTAGACATCTCTCTATCCACACGTGCAACTCCCATTGTTCTTAGTCTCCGGTGATTCACATTCCTCACTTAAAAAAACAGAACCATTTAAAAAATTTCAATGATTACAATTTTGAAATGAGACTATAATAAAGTTATGCATTTCTAAGATGCTTTTAAATAGCTTATATTTTTCAGCTTTGGATAATGGCTCAGATATATTAGCTACCTGCGTAATCCATGAAGGCAAGACAGAATTCTGTACATATGATACATATATATATGTATCCACACGTTTTAAGATTCAACAAATTTATAGTCAATACAAGATTTAAAAATGGGTTTTAAAATACATGAATGCAAAAAACTTTAAACTCAAAACCAAAGTGGTAGCAAAACAAAATTTGCCATGACACTTTTGAGCCCCAAACATTAAATGTAGCTTTTCCTATTGCACAGAAGCGGCAGCATGAAAAATAACAAAGTGTTAAATGTTAAATTGCAATTTGATTTTCCTAAATGAAAGTAAACATGTGAGAACGTCAGGCTCCAAAGATATGCCATTAGGCTCCAAATTTTCCTTATGTTGTAGAAGACACGGATTTGAAGTCATTCTACCACATTGCCACTTTAAAAATGCAGACGTTGATGTATTCCATGCCGCCACATTAGTTGCTGTGACATGATAAAATAAAAATGATCAGTGGTGTGGATTGAAATAGTCACAATATCTACACAAACAGTAGCCTGAGCTGCAGAAACCCCTCTCCCCTTGTTCTTGTTCTTCTCTTACCTTGCCAAAACACTCTACCTCATTTTTTTGGGGGGTTAGGACTCAAGGATTCTTCTTCTTTTGTCAACGCATTGGACATTTTGATTCTCCAGAGATCCTAATTCTAGTTTCAATTCTATCCATTATCTCAGGAAAGATGTCCTCGACACTTGGATCTTCCTGTTCTTTGGAGGATGCTTAGATTTTCTTTTGGTCTATGTATTAAGCTTATCAAGGAGGAGTTCTGCTCTTACTAAGTGCAGGCCTGAAGTATGAAGGTGCAGGTTTAATTTAGAAGTTTCACAATAAGAACTCAATTGTTGAGAAATAAACATGCTGTTTTCTCCCAAGTAGCATTATAAGCAGTACAATCAATGTGCTAATCACCATCTGTATGATGTCACTCTTTTATTTCTCAGTTGGTTCTATATTCTGGGTAAGAGGGACTAATGAGAGGAATGGGAGCATGATTAGGAACCCTCATAAATCTCAAACAAGGAAACAAAGTCAAACTGAACATTGAAGGAAAGGCTCATCTCAAAGACTGTCATCTCAGAGCCAATCCCTTTCTTTCCACCCAACTTCTTTTCTTTTCTTGTTAATTGCAGGAATCTTACCCTTTCAGACAAATTACTTCCCTCCCACTCTAGCCATGTGGCTTCAGTGGGGGCTGCTAATACTGGTACCCATCTTTCACCTTGGCCAATGGGGTTAAGCAAACCATGCTGTGACAACTGACATCCTTTCTCAAAAATATGTTAGTGGGGAGGGGTTTACTTTCAGGTGAAAAAGCTGTGAAAATATGAATGGCTGGTCACCACTTCCCAAGCTTAAGGAGAAAAAGAAACCAGCAGGCAAGGAAAAGAGATGGGAAGAGCATCCTGATGGCATCCAGTCGCAGCTACTCTTATCCCCAAGTACAAAGTTTCCCTTCTCACTTTTATGGACCAATAAACCTGCCGACCTTGGTCCAAAACTGTGATCACTCATGATAGAAAAAAAATTCCTGACTAATGAAACATTGCTCAACCAACTACATTCCAGATGGAATAGAGAGATAAATGTGAAAAAAAAAAAAAAAACATACTACAAAATGTAGCAGAAACAAAAAAATGTATACTTAACAAATCCTAGGATCAAAGAAAAATTGCTAAGCTTAAAATTAAAGATGTGACAAAATAGTATCAGATAAAATATGCAAAATAAATAACAGAAAATTCAGTTTGTCAAAAATCCTAAACAAAATAATAACGGGATAAAAACATAGCATAATATTTGCTGAAGCTTTCACAAAGGGGTTACTTTGTAAAATACTTATAAAATCGGTGAAGATGAGCACAAAAGTCTCCAGTAGTAAAATAGGTAAATGTATAAACAATTTACTATGAGAAAAGATGAGTGGCTAAAAGCATTTTTAAAATTTATCACTGATAAAAAGAAATGCAAAATGAATTATAACCTTTGGTCAAATGTGTATATACTGTGTATATAGACATACATTTGGAATTAGTATTCATACTCTTTCTACAAGTATGTAAACTGCTATTTTGGAAGCAACGTACTACTAAATACAAGAGGCTTTTACAATCTTCATCATGTTTATTGTCTTATAATTTTATTTGTAGAAATTTAGTTTAAGAAAATAATTCACAATTACCAGAAGAATTCATATGCCCAAATATGTCTGTAGAAGTGACAAACTAGAGGTAATTCAAATATACTTAAAAAGGGCATTGTTAAATAATATTTGGCACATCCATTTAATACATGTTTTGCTGTTAACGTAATGCTAATGAAAATTTATGATGAACTTATAAAAACGCTTGTTTCAATGTAAAGAAGCGTTTTTCAATGTAAAAGAAGCGTTTCAATGTAAAGAATAATACGTCACATACACAATTATTTTCACTAAATAAAAATACACATATACCAAAGAGTGGAGTGAAATATACTCCCAAATACAGTGGTACATCATTAACTCTGGGTATTAAAATCATAGGTTTTTTTGCTTGTTTTTTCTTTTGCCTCTTATACTTTTTTTCTGTTTTCTCCAAGAAGTGTTAATTACTTTTATTATAAAATTGTTATATGTAAAGGTTTAACACTTTGCTAACAGTATTTTTTTAGACTTGCTTCTGAATTACAGAATTAGCTCTTTCGTGATTGGTCACAGCTATCTGGGTAATCATTGTATAAATCAGGTTCTTACTTTGAGTTCTCTTGCCTCACTCCTACACACATTTCATGCACTGCTACCTTTCTGTTGTGCTATTTTGTGACACAATATTTTGAGAGAAAACAATTACTTACATGCAGATACTAAGTGACATTAGTTTATCTCCAACTAGGAAATGTAATTGCAACAAAAGCACCAGCCAACCAAAACCCAATAACAACTTCTGCTCATAACAAATGAAATGTCCATTTCACTAATCACATGCTGTCTGGAACGTCCGTTCTTCGTGGTAACTACCTGGCTTTCCTAGATAAGCATTTCTGATTCAAGCACACAATTGGCAGGCCGGCCCCAGCTTGACCTAGTTTAGTGAAAGTTCTGCAGCCTGAATTTGATATGGCGCTGCTAAAATATAATTTTAAATGTAAGTATCAATTAAAATGCCTTTTCAATGAATGTTTTTGAACTTTCATATTAGTTAACAAGAGTGTTTTTTAAGAGTCAGAAATTGCATAGGTAAAATGAGTACAAATGAGACCTGGGTTCTGGAAATAGTAACGTAAGGGGAAGGACACATGAAAATGCATTGTATTTTATTTTTATTGTATTTTATTTTTTGAGACAGAATCTTGCTTTGTCAACCAGTCTGGAGTGCAGTGGTGGTGTCTCGGCTCACTGTAACCTCCATCTCCTGAGTAGCTGGAACTACAGGCGCCTGTCACCATGCCCAGCTAATTTTTGTATTTTTAGTAGAGGCGGGGTTTAACCACATTGGCCAGGCTGGTTTTGAATGCCTGAGCTCAAGGTATCTGCCTGTCTCAGCCTCCCAAAGTGCTGGGATTACAGGTGTGAGCCACAGCGCCCAGCCTGGAAATGCATTTTAAGTCCAGGTTAGTATTTGAGGAGGAAATAAGATATATTGCTTGGGTGGTCGTCAGATGAGACTGTCTCATCTATTTCATACAGAACTGGGGTTTCAAACGCCAGCACCATCTCTAACACCTCATCGCAAACGGCAGGTCCTCTCTTTCCTCCTTTTGCCTCTTTCCCCACCTCTTGCATCTTTGCAATTGATTCTCAGCTTTCATTCCACCTTCCCTCTCTTATTTTATTTAATCCTACCCTGTAGAAAACAATCAACACACGATTTTAAACTTTAAAACGTTTTGCTACTATTAGGTCAATTAATAAATATTCTCTGGGAAACTTTAAACAAGGGTGATGATTTGTGTACAACTAGCATAGCTGTGGGATATAAGTGGCTTACTAATAGTAAGAAGAAAAACATTTTACCAGAATTTATCTTTACAAAGCAAGAGGTTTGAAAAAAATCCAGCTGAGACCTCAACTTCTAATCCACTCTGCTGTGACATTTGCATTTTATAATGGCATCTATAATATTTCACACTTCTTCTATTTATTTCAAAATAGCATCTTAGTCATAAATACCATTTCTGCTCATCTCTTTGGTAAGAGAAAATTTCCACAAGAACTGAAAATGTTAAATTGCTATTTGGTTCACCCTCTTCTATCATGAAGTCCTCCATGATTTCAGAAAAAGTCAGAGGAAAAGGTCACAATTTGTATTAAAAGCCAGAACTGCATAAGGCAAATAGTATCTGCTGAGGGTATTATTGTGTGTAAAAGATAGAATTTCTTTTGTTTACTTTCCTTTTTTATAACATATATCATGTATATTTTATACATATACATGTATTTATACATATGTATACAAGTCAAGTATACACATGAATATGATATTTATGTGGCCAGCTTTGAGTCAAACTAAAAATATTTTTAAATAAAAACAAAATTTAAAATGTTAAAAACTGAGTTGTATCATCTAAATAATGAAGAAACAGAAGAAATACTATAGATTTTTAATTTTAATGAGGTTTATCCTCTTATACTATGATCTTTCAGATTCAGTAACGTCCACAAAACTTTTTTTTTCTGTCTTGGAATCTTTGTTGGTACTGTATCCTGTAAATGGTGCTATTTGAAAAGTTCTAAGCAAATGTCATCAGATTGGGAGACACTGACAGTTTGAATTCTTGACCACCAAGATACAACTGAGAAAGACAGACACCAGGGGCCCAACAATAAACAAGCCTCTAGGATTGCCCTTGTAAATTTGGACTCTATCCTTGATGTAGATAAATGAAATTGCTGTTATACAAAATAAAGGGAAAGAGGAGAAAAATAAGGGAAGTTCAATGTATAAATCCATGGATGCCTGCACTTTGGGCTGATTTAAGTTCTTTAGCCATGTTAAGCTCAGAATGATAATGGTATTCTCCACAACCTGTAACTCAATAATAGTTTTTAAAAATTATGAATCACAGATAAATTTTAGAATGCCCAGAAATATTCGTAATTTTCCCATGATGTCTGTTTTTCCCTTCTTTTACAAAGTAACAAATACAAACTTCTACCTAAAAATAGTCGGGTTCTACTGCTTCACTGGGACCTAAGCAAGAAAGTCCGTGAGTGAATCTATCTCTTCCTCTCTAGTCGGCCACTTCTTGGGTTAAGAACTAGCAGTTCTTGCTAGTTGCTTCCTGAAATTCTTCCACACTTCATTCATATGACAGTAATTTCCATGATGATGTAACACATTTTTCTAAGTTTAAAATTATAATTGTTCTCATCCTAAAAGCAATCACTGAGAGTGCTGTTTAAACTTAAAGTTAAGAATAATTAAGTAAAGTTTTGATTGTTATTTTTTATTTTTTTGTAACTTATTTAATTTTTTTTTGAGACAGAGTCTCACTCTGTTGCCAAGGCTGCTGGAGTGCAGTGGCTGATCTCAGCTCACTGCAGTCTCTGCCTCCCAGGTTCAAGCGATTCTCCTGCCTCAGCCTCTTGGGTAGCTGGGACTACAGGTGCGTGCCACCACACCTGGCTAATTTTTTCTATTTTTAGTAGAGATGGGGGTTTCATCATGTTCAGGATGGTCTCGATCTGATCTCCTGACCTTGTGATCCGCCCACCTTGGCCTCCCAAAGTGCTGGGATTGCAGGAGTCAGCCACCATGCCCAGCCCCACATTTTTTTTTTTTTTTGATAAATGTGGAGTGCTAATGTTTTAATAAATGTCATTAATACTTTCTGCTAGTTTAGTAGAATATAAATACGAATTAATGAGAATTTTAAAATAATTTCATCCACAGTCAAGACATCACTTTGAAGCCATTCTCCTCCATCCACCTTCTACAAAGCAGACTAAAAACCACTAAAACAGCTTGAATAAACCTTTAAGCAATAGTGACTCAGGTGCTTCCATCAATGCCAGGGAGCGGCTGGTGGTAAATATTGCTGTTCTTGAGAGGTACTTGTTGTTGTTGTTGTTAAATCTGGGTTAGCTTAAGAAATTCCACTGCAGTAAAAGGTGATCATAATGAAAACCTGTCAGTTTTTGCCTATTTTTCCTCACCAGTATACTACAGATGAGACCTTGAGCTTTTCATTGAGTCATATCTGGAGCTGCTGCCTGAGTTTTTAAAACACTCAGGATGTGTTTTGTCTAATTTTACAAACTCTGGTCTAATTTTTTAAACTCTAATTTGTTCTAATTTTATAAACTGTTGCTATCTGAAGTATAAATTATAACATTATCATTTACACTTCAGATAGGCCTAGTTTTAAGATTTTTAGTGCCGCTAAACATGCTATTTTGGTGATACTCTAATTGCCAAAATAAAAGTTCCTAAATATTTTGTCTTAAGAAAACCGAAACTGCTGGGTGGACACTGTAGTGTGCACCTATAGTCCCAGCTACTTGGCAGGCTGAGGAGGTGGGATTGCTTGAACCCAAGAGTTTGAGGCCAGCAACATAGTGAAAAGGAAAAGAATGGAAAGAGAGAGGGAGAAGGAAGGAAGGAATGAAGGAAAGAAGGAAGGAGGGAGGGGGAGGGGGGAAGAGGAGGGGAGAGGGGGAGGGGGAGGACAGGGGAGGGGGGAGAGAGAGGGGGGAGGGGGAGAGGTAGGGAGGAAGGAGAGAGACCAAAATGGAGAAATGGAGAGCAGGATGGAAATGGGGAGCAATAGAATCAAATTTCTGATGCCTTGGCTGAAAATGTATGTTGAGAGGAAAAAGGAATTTCATTGAATTACATATTAAAGTAAAGCTTAGAAAAAGGTAGGCAGGCCTGGGTACTGAGAAAGCTTTACTATAAAAGTAATAATTCAGATTGATCTAATCCTTACTGTTTAGTAGGCCCTGTGGTTTACATGGATTATATCATTTTATATTCACAACAACTTAGTAACTCAGCGTGATGTTAATTTTGTGTGTAGACTTTACTGGGCCATGGGATGCCTAGTTAGCTAGTTAAACATTATTTCTGAGTGTGTCTGCAAGGGAGTTTCCCGAAGAAAACAGAATTTGAATTGGTGGACTGAGTATAGCAGACGACTCTCCCCAGTGTGGGTGGATATCATTTAATTTGTTGAGGGTCTGAATAGAATGAAAAGGTGCAGGGAAGTTGAATTAGCTCTGCCTGAATACGTGAGCTCACATCTTCTGCCTTTGGTGCTCCTGGTTCTCAAGCCTTCTGACCCTAGGTGGGAATCTACACCATCAGCATGGGCTTTCTTGAGTCCCAGCTTGAGTTCCCAGAACCTGGGACTTCTCAACCTCCATAACAGCATTAACCAATATGTGAAATCTCTTCATCTATATCTCTATATAATATATACTTATATCTATAAATCTCTTTATATATATATATATACAAGTATACACACACATATATACATATTGATTCTATTTCTCTGGAGAAACTCTGACTAATACATTCAGGTAGTTTCAGAAGCTGAGGTTTACAGATATTAGGTGTAAGTCCACAGTGTCTGATTCAAAACTTTTGAAACTGACTGAGCACGGTGGCTCACACCTGTAATCCCAGCACTTTGGGAAGTGGATCCCAAAGTGATCGCCTGGCGGGTGGATCACCTGAGGCCAGGAGTGCAAGACCAGCCTGGCCAAAATGTTGAAACTCTGTCTCTACTGAAAATACAAAAATCAGTCAGGTATGGTGGCGCATACCTGTAATCCCAGCTATTTGGCAGACCTACACAGAAGAATTGTATGAATCCGGGAGGCGGGGGTTGCAGTAAGCAGAGATTACACCACTATTGGCCTAGGCGACACAGGGAGACTCCAGCTCAGAACGACAATCACAACAACAAAAAACCTAAATTTTGAAACCAAATGAGCTTTGGAAGTTAAAACTTTTGTTATTTATTTGCTTTTAGAAAGTAATAAGATAATGAGCTATAGACTGTATAACAGGGGATAGGGCAATGCTACCAGTGAAACACAGAACCCTTTACACTAAGTGGGATACGTAAAGATTATATATGGTTCATGTCTCCTCAGAAGAGGTAGGGTATTGTAGTTAAATAAGCTACAAAAGTCATTACAATTTTAGAGCTTTGTGGATTTAGGAATTATAGACTTATCACTGCTTGAATTTACATGACTGATCATTGGTAAATTTGAGTCTTGAACATGGTCAAGCTGATTTCTCAGCTCATACACTTGCCACTATGATACTTTCAGTGGTTCCCTCAAAGGAGAATCCAAGACCCAGAGTGAAAAATAACCCTTATACTACCCATCATAGAGGTAATGGGTGGAGGAGATGAAATTCAAACCCATTATTTGTCTCAACTCAAAAATATTGACTCAACCCTCAGACTTTGATTTCAATTTCTTTGTATCTTAGTCAATGTCTTGCCTCAATTCTGCCAAACTACTTTATTATCCTGGTCTGTTGTCTCTAAATAATAATTACTCATGACACTCTCCTTCTACCCTCAGATTTCCTTAGGACAATACACAGCATGCATTTTTAGCTATCACAACCAGAATGCTATATTAGAATATTATACATATAAGACTTCCACAAAGCTTCCTGTCATCAATTGTATTTAAGAAGAAATTAAGGAACAAAAACTGAAATTATATCTCCTTATATTTGAATACATAAATTACCTTCATTTACTTAATTTTTAATATACAATATCCTAAATATTAAGCAGGATCAGTCAAAAATAAACCTATAAAGTGATGAAATTAATTGCAAATACTATACATTCTAGATGCCAGTAAGTAAGATATTTTTTAAAACTCTTCTAGTATAACTATAAAATTGTTTGCAGCCAACTTGGTGAAACCTCATCTTTACTAAAAATACAAAAAACACTATCAATGTTACAGGACTGTGAGATTTTGAAATTACATAAATCAAGAAATTAATTTGAAATTTTATAATACCATAAAATGTCAGTATCTATAGAATTTCATTACTTATTATAATAAATACAGTAAATGTATATAAGCTTAAGATTTTTTTTTCTAGCTTTACTTAAAAAAATGAAAATGCAATGGAAAGGCCACAAATGCCAGCTTCAGTAAACAAAATATGCTTGGTTTGTTCATCTAGAAAGTAAAATAGCAATGGCAACATTAGCACACAAGTTGGAATTCTACCTTAAATCTTACATGAACACATTCTTCAATACAAGAATAAGAAAAAGTTTAGGTATTTCACTTTTATAATCATGACCTCACAATGACTTTTCCATTTAAACTGAGACTTTAAAACTCCCTAATAAGCCAAGACAATCCTAAGCAAAAAGAACAAAGCTGGAGGCATCACACTGCCTGACTTCAAACTATACTATAAGGCTACAGAAATCAAAACAGCATGGTACTAGTACCAAAACAGAGATATAGACAAACGAAACAGAACAGAGGCCTCAGAAGTAACACCACACACCTACAACCATCCGATCTTTGACAAACCTGACAAAAACAAGCAATGGGGAAAGGATTCCCTGTTTAACAAATGGTGTTGAGAAAACTGGCTAGCCATGTGCAGAAAGCTGAAACTAGACCCCTTCCTTACACCTTATACAAAAATTAACTCTAGATGGATTAAGGATTTAAACATAAGACCGAACACCATAAAAACACTCGAAGAAAACCTAGGCAATGACATTCAGGACATAGGCATAGGCAAGGACTTCATAACTAAAACACCAAAAGTGTCCCAAAATAAACTTAACAGCTTCTGCACAGCAAAAGAAACAATCATTAGAGTGAACTAGCAACCAACAGAATGGGAAAAATTTTTTGCAAGCTATCCATCTGACAAATGGCTAATGTCCAGAATCTCCAAAGAACTTAAATATACAAGAAAAAACCAAACAAGCCCATCAAAAAGTGGGCGAAGGGGAGAGAGATCCAAGATGGCTGATCACTAGCAGCTCGGGCACATAGCTCCCAGTGAAAGCGCAGAGAACGAGAGGACGCCACACTTTCAGACGAATATTTGTAGCTCACGGACCAGGAGATTCCCAGCAGAGGAGCCCCACGGGTCGCCAGTGCGACTCTTGTGGCCGGCGCGGCGGTTTTGCTGGCGCCTTAAAGCGGCAGTTCTTGGTGCAGAGTCCGGAGATTCCTGGGCAGAAAGGCACCATCAATCTTAACACCGCTGTTTTGGCCGGCGCAGTGGATTGCTCAGTTTTCGGCGCTGGGAATCAAAAAGTTGGACGTCCGCTCAGAGACCTAGTTAGAAAGTCGGTAATTACAAAGACGACAGATGGATAAATATATAATCAAGGGAAGAAAGCAGCCTAAAAAGGCAGAGAATACTCAAAATCAGAATGCCTCTCCCTCTACAGGGGATCGCAATTCCTCATCAGTAACGGAACAAGGCTTAATGGAGAACGAGTGTGTTCCAGTAACAGAAGCAGGTTTCAAAACGTGGGTGATGAGAAACTTCTGTGAATTAAAAGAACTTGTTCTAACGCAATGCAAAGAAACTAAGAACCTTAAAAAAAGGTTTGACGAAATGCTAACGAGAATGGACAATTTAGAGAGGAATATAAGTGAATTGATGGAGCTGAAAAGCACCACACGAGAACTTCGCGAAGCATGCACAAGCTTAAACAGTCGAATTGATCAAGCAGAAGAAAGGATATCAGAAGTCGAGGACCAGCTCAGTGAAATGAAACGAGAAGACAAGATTGGAGAAAAAAGGATAAAAAGGAATGAGCAAAGTCTCCAGGAAATATGGGACTATGTGAAAAGACCTAATCTACGTTTGATAGGTGTACCTGAATGTGAGGAAGAGAATGAATCCAAGTTGGAAAATACTCTTCAGGATATCATTCAGGAAAACTTTCCCAACCTAGCAAGGCAAGGTAATATTCAACTCCAGGTAATACAGAGAACACCACAAAGATATTCTTCAAGAAGACCAACCCCAAGGCACATAATTGCCAGATTTATTAGGGTTGAAATGAAGGAGAAAATATTAAGGGCAGCCAGAGAGAAAGGTCAGGTTACCCATAAAGGGAAACCTATCAGACTTACAGCAGATCTCTCAGCAGAAACCCTACAAGCCAGAAAAGAGTGGGGACCAATATTTAACATCCTTAAAGAAAAGAACTTTCAACCCAGAATTTCCTATCCAGCCAAACTAAGCTTTATGAGCGAAGGAAAAATTAAATCCTTTGCGAACAAACAAGCACTTAGAGAGTTCACCACCACCAGGCCTGCTTTACAAGAGCTTCTGAAAGAAGCACTATACATATAAAGGAACAACCAATATCAGCCTTTCCAAAACTATATCAAAAAGCAAAGAACATTAATACAGTGAAAAATTTACATCAACTAATGGGCAAAACAGCCAGCTAGCATCAAACGCCAGTATTAAACTTATATATATTTTAATTGAATAAAAAGCCAAAACCCATCGGTATGCTGCATCCAGACCCATCTTACATGCAGCGATACACAAAGACTCAAAGAGAAGGAGGAAGATTTACCAACCAGAGAGTAAAAATAAACAAATAAACAAAAAGCAGGAGATGCAATTCTCGCCTCTGATAAAGTAGACTTTAAAGCAACAAAGATCAAAAGAGGCAAAGAAGGACATTGCATAATGGTAAAAGGATCAATGTAACAAGAATAGCTAAAGATTCTATAGATCAACGAGATAGAAAATTAACAAGGATATTCAGGATTTGAACTCAGACCCGGAACAAGTAAACTTAATAAACATTTATAGAACTCTCCACTTCAAATACACAAAACATACATTACCACCTCACACCTATTCCAAATGTGACTATAAAATTGGAAGTAAATCACTCCTCAGTAATCGCATAGCATTTCATAGGTTTAAATGAAATATTGGTTGGCTGTTTGTTTGTTATCTTCTTCCCTTATTCCTTCCTGACTACATCATTAAGTATAATTATCAGTATAAAAGAGGTTTTCAATACCCATTATTAAATTGCATTCTAGCCTGGGCAAGAAAGCAATACTCCCATTCTCTCTCCCTCTTTCTTTTCCTTTTTCCTCCTCCCCATTCTCTCTCTTTCTTTCTCTTCCTTTTTCCTCCTCCCCATTCTCTCTCTCTAAAAAAAAAAAATAAAAAAAAAAAAAAAAAAAAGTGGGCGAAGGATATGAACAGACACTTTTCAAAAGAAGACATTTATGTGGCCAACAAACATGAAAAAATGCTCATCACTGGTCATTAGAGAAATGCAAATCAAAACTACATTGAGATGCCATCTCATACCAGTTAGAACGGCGATCATTAAAAAATTAGGAGACGACAGATCCTGGAGAGGATGTGGAGAAATAGAAACACTTTTACACTGTTGCTGGGAGTATAAATTAGTTCAACCATTGTGGAAGACAGTGTGGCGATTCCTCAAGGATCTAGAAATAGAAATACCATTTGACCCAGCAATCCCATTACTGGGTATATATCCAAAGGATTATAAATCATTCTATTTATAAAGACACATGCACACTTATGTTCATTGTGGCACTGTTTACAATAACAAAGACCTGGAACAAATCCAAATGCCCATCAATGATAAACTGGATAAAGAAAATGCGGCACATATACACCATGGAATACTATGCAGCAATAAAAAAGGATGAGTTCATGTCCTTCGCAGGGACATGGATGAAGCTGGAAACTATCATTCTTAGCAAACTGACACAAGAACAGAAAACCAAACACCACATATTCTCACTCATAAGTGGATGTTGAACAATGAGAACACATGGACACAGGGAGGGGAACATCACACACCAGGGCCTGTTGGGGGTTGGTGGGGCTAGGGTAGGGATAGCAGGGTGTGGGGAGATTGGGGAGGGATAACAGTCGGAGAAATACCTAATATAGGTGACAGGAGGATGGAGGCAGCAAACCACTATGGCATGTATATATCCATGTAACAATCCTGCAAGATCTGCGCATGAGAAATTGGCATTGAATTAAAAAACTCCCTAAAATCCTAGTGATAATCAGTGTGCATAATAAAAATGCAGTTTTATTTAAAACTGCCATGCTGCAAATTTTTGAACAAAATTTCTTTGAGGCAGATTAAGAAAATTGCCAAATAAAGCTACCTGCTATATTTTCTTGTTGATAAAGGAAGAAATGTTGGCCGTGCACCTATTATGAATAATGCACTGTACTGGTTGCTTAATCTTTATTGATTGCATTAAATAATCACAACAGAATTTGATGAGTTTTATTGGTGCTACTGATAAAAGTAAAGAGGCTCAGAGAGGAAATTCCTCCATGAGGATTACACAGCTATCTCCTAGAGGGGCTAGGATTCCAACCCTGATGTACCAGGTCCCTAAACCCAATTTCTTTGCATTCTGCAAACAGTGAAATTTTTTGTGCTTTTATTTTTCCATACAGTAAGACCTTTTTCTTCAAAGGTGTCAAGAGATTTATGGATATATAAATCTTACAAGAATTTTAATAATTTTAATGTTTGTTTTATATAGATTGTATAAGATACCAGAAGACTGTAAGAGATATTACAGAAAAGTATTTCTTACTCCATTGTAAAATCATGGGAACTATCTACTTAATAATTAATATAGAAACAGGGAAATGAACCAACCAAATGAACACAAAAATGGCATACACCTTTTTCAATAATCTCAGCTTCTTTCACTTCCCCTTTTTATGGCTGGAAGAAAGTAAATAATGTCTCCAACTAATATGTTCATGGGAAATGCACATGTATTTATCAAGAACAAAGTAGGAAACATTGTCTCTATGAGTTGCCAGAAACTTCACGGCAACCATATTGCACTCAGACTTGTCTCATTTCTACTAAATGAACAATAAAATCGCACTTCTAAAGAGAATGTCTGGAGCTTGAGCAGTAAGTGTAAAATTAAGGAGACTTCAGTGGTACCAGATGTTTGTAATTACATTTAAACTGCTGCGAAGGCATTGAAAAATTGGCTGAGAAAAGGAAATAAAACCTGAGGCTGATCAATAGTCAGGAGATTACTTTTCATACAGTCCTACGTGAAGTTTTTGGCAGATCATTATCATAAATTACATTGATCTTCAAAAAAGCATTTGGAGCATATTAGATGAGTGAAATAGTATCTCCTTGTGATTTTTTATAAATAGCATTCAGGTTCAACTAAAACTCTTTACCTTCATACATATGCCCTCTTGACCGGGTGCCCTAACAAAACATCTTTACTACTACTACTACTACTAATCTCTTATTAGTAATACTATTTTATAAGTAATACTATAATTTTTTACAAATAGTTATTGGCTATAAATAAATGGGTCAGCCAGGACTATGTATCAGGCTGTGTTCTAAGAGGCTTATGTTTATGCGATTCTGACCACAGCCTTTTGAGATAAGTGGTATTATTATCTCCCTTACAGAAGGGAGAACTGAATCACAAGAGAGATGAGCAACAGCAGAGCTGGGATTTGAACCCAGAAGTCTGGTTTCCAAGCCCATGCTCAGAGATCATACTGTACACCATCTATGAAAGGTTACTGAGCAGCTTTTGGGTGTCAGACTTTGTCACATACTATCCATACAATTTCACTTCACTCCCCTCGCTGTCCCCCCTGCCTCTCCCACCCGCCACCACCAGCAATCATCCCGATAGCTATCGTAATCTTTATTTTACAAATGAGGAAAATGAGCTTCAACCTGATTTGCTTGGTGAAGGCCCACAGCCAAGAGGTGGTGAATATGGACTCTGTCTCAGATCTTTCAGACCCCAGTTTTATTCAGTGTCTACCATGCCCCGGTAGATACTGAATACTTTTGTCAGTTACTTTCTCGGCAATTTTACAAAAGTTGTATGATATCAAATGCCAGGCCATTTTGGAAACACTCATAAGATGAAAACAATGTTAGACATGTCCTTCCTAATTACATCTCACTCAAAATTACCATAGTACGAGAGCTCCCCAATTTTACCACTGCTCGTTTTGTTACCCTTCAGCTCTGGTTGCTCTCCTAACTACACAGCATATAGATATGCGCATGCGTGTGTGTGTGTGTGTGCGTGCGCACACACACACACACGCACATCCATCACGTTTCAGACGTTTCAATAAGCACATCATCTTTCTTTGGTGTCCAATTGTTACTACACTATGTTCCTTTACTATTTAATGAGATCCAGTTTCACACCATTATAAACCACATTTCACAATCTGTTGTACTCAAATATATTTTCAGTAGGACAGCACCCCAATTGAATGTATGTACACTCAGTTAAATAATAAATTTACATATGAATTAGGATTTGGTAACATTCCTGTTAAGGGTTTACATATGTTTTGAAAGCCACTTAGAAACAAAGTTATAATAAAATGATTACTTAGACATTTTAATTTGTTTCAGATTGCTTCATTTACTAATACTTTATTTCTTCATATTTCCTTGTTAAACATGTCTTAATGTTTTCTTTTTCTACTATTTTATTTTAGGTTCCAGGGTACATGTGCCAGATGTACAGGTTTGTTACATAGGTAAACGTGTTCCATGGTGGTTTGCTGCACCTATCAACCCATCACCTAGGTATTAAGCCCAGCATCTACTAATAAGATTCTGTGCCTTGTTGATTCTGTGGCATTTTGTCCAACTTTCATGAATTCTGATAGATATAAGGCATGTATGACATAACTCATTTTATAAAGTCGAAATTGTGGTTAGATGATTCTTTTCTGATCTCTGAAACATTTCAAAACAAGCTTATCATTCCCACATTGCTTCAGACGTCCTTGTCCCAAACCCAGCCTTTCATCCCTGCCTCACTCCCCAAATCCTTGCAGTTATCCTCTGGAACTTCCACTCCCAAACCTGCAAAGCCCCCATATCCTCTAGCCCTTCGCAAAACATTCCTTTTCCCCAGGTTTTAATCGACCTCTCATTCGTCTCTAAAAGACAGTAGACTTTCAAGTCGTGGTTATTTTCTCACCATCTTATGAACTTCATGGTCAAGACAATAAGTTGCCATTCAGCTTGCTCTCTGTTAAAATTCCCATATGGTCACTTCTCTTTTGGAAGCACATGCCATTACATTCACTGCCTTATTGTTAGCAGCAACTGACATCCTGCTCCCTTGTCTTTCGCTGAAGATTCTGGCATCAGACTCACAATCTTCTTTTCTAACCCAAACCATGCTACTTATCTGTCTAATGACAATATTCTTCTTAATGATCCATCATCAACGTGGCCTCGGTATCCCCAGTGCTCTTCTTGCCTTTTCTGCTTCAACCATCCACCCAACAGTCACAGATCGGAGTTGCCATTTTCTCTAATGACCACACTTCCAAATCCACCTCTATTATCCAGCTACATCCTACACCATTTTTAAGACACAAAATCCACCTCTATTATCCAACTACATGCCCTACACCATTTTTAAGACATATTTGTTCTTCCCAGTCCTTTGGTCTCTCTACTGTTTCCTGATGCATAAGCCTTTTGCTTACTTTACTTCACTTCTTATCAAGCTGATCATCCATAGGTTTTAACTTTAATAATAACAAACTTTGTGATGTCCCTGCCTCTGTTTTTCTCATTGCATTGAGACTGTTGAACTACAAGGCTGAATGAAACCATTGTACATCTGAATTCTGTGCGTCTTCTTTAGAGTAGCAGAGCTCTGCTTAAAAAGTGTTGTAACAGGTAAGATTTATTCAATCATACGCTAGTAATTTCCAAACTTAAAAATGTCCTATAATGCTTTCTGTAAGCCTTAACTTTGTCTCTGAAAAGCTCTCCAATTCATCACAACTAGGTGAAAACTTTTCAAGTCTCATCAAACTTCTGACACTCTCCTACCTCTCCAAATCCCTCTCTGAATCCAAATCTCCATATTCTGCAGATGATCTCACCTCCTTCTTTACAAAGAAAACAGAGGTTCTCAGAAATGTCTTTCCCTTCCTAATGCTCTCCCCAGTATTCGTATAAACCATCTTACAAATCAACTTGCCTATGCACCTACACTTTCTGTCATCTCTTCTACTACAATAAAGAGGTTGTCCCTTGCCTAGGTAAGGCCATGCCCACCACCTGGGCCACAGCTTTCATCTCATCCTGCATCCTGGACATCATGAACTAGATGATTCTCTTGCTGAATTGCATGCTCAACCTCTTACTTTACATGATTCCTTCCCATCTTATTTTAAACATGTACAAGTCTGTACAATCAATATATGAAAACAAACTTATATCAATAAAATTTTAAAAATACCAATTCTATGTTCTCCTCCAGCTACTGCTTTTTCTCCTCCATAGCCCAACTTTTAAAAGGAGTCATCTATACTCACTGTCTTTATTTTTTTTTTCTCTGGAGCATGCCAATTTGGCTTCACTTACTAATAGTCCACTGAAATAGTTTTTTGTAAGGACGGTGCTGATTTTAACATCACCGAACCAAATAGATATTTTTTACTCTTCTTACCTTACCTCTCATCGGCACTATGTAATGCGGACTCAGCTATCCTTTTCAAGCAATCTCTTTTATAAACTTCCATGTCACAACCCTTTCCTTGTGTTCTCATTGTCCAGCTGATTGTTCTCTGCCTGTTGTAAAGGTCTAGTCTACCCTTCACTACTTGGCCATTCAAATTTGAAATTCCCCAGACTTTATTCTAGGCCTTTGTTTTATCCTCTTTCACTGAGAAAAATTATTCACGCTCACATTCAATGATGTACACGTATGTATCTCCAACCCAGACTATTCTTCAAGTTGCCAATCATTTCTTCAGTCTAGTTACATCTTACTTTGGATATTCAAAAGGCACCAATTTTACTATCTTTCTCATATTCTCTCCAAACTTAATTCCAAACTACTGTTATTTCTAATAGTAATAACCCATTCCGCGAAGTCTGCTAGTTGGAAAGCTACAGTGGTTTTATAGTCCTCTCTCCCTCTCATTTTACCTGCAATCCAACACTAAATCTTGTGAAGTTGACTTTATGAATTTCATATGCAAACCCTTTTTTTTTCTATCCCCAAATGCCATGCCCATGAATTCTAGTCCATGTTATCATCGTCTCCTTCCTGGGATACTAAAATAACCTTGTAAGTTCTACCCACATCTGATCTTGTCCCACTTCATTCTCTGTAGTGTGGGCTGAGCTTTTAACAATGCAAATATAATGTAATCATGTTACCTATCTGCTAAAAATTCTTTGGTGATCTTAATATAAAAGTAAGCTTGCTAACTTAGTCTACACTGTCCAGCATGGTCCTGCCTCTACCTCTCTAATTTCACCTTGCACTGCACTTGACCAGCTTGTTCTGTTCCAACCTCCCTGGCCCTCCAGCCTTTTATACACACTTTAAAATTTGCTTGTAGTATGCATACCCTTGCACATGATTTCCTCTTTCTGGGGCATGCTTCCCCTCCTCCATTGTTCAATTAACTCTTATCCTTCAAATCTCAACACAAGTGGTCACTTCTTCGAGACAGCCTTATTTTTTAATTGTGTGCACTTTTGGCGCAACTACGTCTCCTCTCTAGGATCCTGGCAATTTCAATTTTATACTTCATGTGTGTTTGATTATTTAATGAATGGCCATCTTTCCAATTAGACTCTGACATCAATAACCATGTATGGTCATTGCCTGCTAGAGGATTTTCAATAGCAGGCATTCAGTAAATAGTTGTAAAATATTAAAGACAAATAATTTCCATCATCCAGGTTGATACATTTGTGGAAAGTAAAATTTCCAACGCTATGAGGCAAATAAAATATACTATGAGACAAAAATTAAAATGTTCGAAGACCATAAACAAAAAAATCATAAAAATTTTGTTAGCAGGATTAGAAAGTGACAAATTAGTTTTTAGGTTCCAATTTTTAATTTCTTTTCCAATTTCATTTAGAAATGATTAATTCCACAAATTAATGAAAAGCTGTGTTTTGTTGAATAAACGACCATGAAGGTGGAAAATTACAGCTTCAAATTCTAAATCTCTTACTTACTGGCAACACCGTGGGTAAAGTTCTTTTTTTATTTATTTTTTTATTTTTTGTAAAAGAAAGCTCAGAAAACAGACTACTCCGTATAATTACACTTTCATGTGAAAATACTGTCTGTGGATTTGCTGTCACAAAACACAAACTCTTTTTGCAAAAAAAATCACAGAGCAAGTTTTCCTCTATGACTTCACCTATACCACTGGAAGCAGATATAAAAGGAAATTTGTGGTTTCATGAGACAGTGTAATAACATAAAATTAATAAAAGCATAACTTTGCATTATTTTTTATGCTTTGCCAAGACTTTTAATTACTTTTTATCCTGCTTTTAACCACGACCTTAACTTTGAATTTCTTAGGAGCACGTAATTTGCCATTTGACTTCTAAGTTGAGAACCTAAAGGAAGCTGTAACAAAAGAGACAAATGGTTTGTATTCTTTTTTATGAACATTCACTCTGCACATTGGATCACATAATTCCTTTATTACATAGAGGACTCCAAAAGCTACATGCTCTATAATTATTTCTACTTTCTGCAACATGCATACACAAATGAGAAAATGCAAGAGCAATTGTTAAAAACACCACTGCAATCTATGTATTTGCCAATTATATGAATAGTTATGCAAAAAAGTACTTAATTTTAAGCCAGTATTTTAAGATATAGAGGTCATTGGTGTCATTAAGAATCTAGTAAAATATGTAACTCCTTCCTCTGGAAAAGCACACTTCACATTCAATTCTTTTTTTAAAAAAGATTGGGCTATTTTAATGTTTGATCATTCAACATTTCATTCTGTACTGCCTGTTAAACATAAAATTTATTTTAAAACTTGTTTTTTATTGATGCGTATTAGATGTGCATATTTTCAGGGTACATGTGATAATTTGATACATTCATATAATCAAACAGGGTTCGGTGGAATATCCATCATCTTAATCATTTATCTTTATGATAGAAACTCTTTTCTTTTAGCTGTTTTGAAATGTACAATCAATTTATGTTAACTACAGTCACCCTACTGATCTACTGGAACACCAGGAGGTTTTGTTTCTAAGTGTATATTTGTACCTATTTACATACAATTCTACAAAAACTGTTAGATTATTTGTAGCACTCTGAATTCCACTCATGGATATGGATAAAGACACCCTGTTATAAACTGTAGACTCTAAGACCATAATAGCTTGTTAGAATCCTCCTCTTTTCACATGCTGTTAAAGCCATTGTGTTAATAACACAAATAGGCTCACTTTGTTTTGTTTTGTCTCATACCACCCGTATCAACGTCACTTACAAAATTAATACGATTTTGGCCTACCAAAATAGGGAACGTTAGGGATGAATGAAGAATGAAGAATTTTCTTTATATTTCCACATTAACTTAGATGTCCATAACTATTCTGATATCTGACATTTGTGTCAGAGAAACAATAGTTACAATTCTAATTGCTTTTCCAGGTATCTTGTATGGACTATCTCACAGCTACCCCAGTAGTAAGTTAGCTATAGATGCTATAGATGAAAACAATGAAATAAAAGAGAATGTAAAACAACTTGGCCTGGATTAGTTAGTTGATATATAACAGAATCAGAATTTGTAAATCTAACCTAATGAACCCTAAACACCTTGCTCGAATCAAATCTAGTAAATTCTAAATACCTTGCCCTGTCCACTACTTGAATTTTATCTAATGAAGGACAGAAGGTATGTATTAGAATATTAGAGATTTTAAAAAACTATTACTGTGTAATTCCTAACCAAATTCAGGTTTTCATAATGTATAAACCATTATTGTTTTAAAAATCATATTTGTGGTTATTAAATTATTCTTAGATGATTAACTGCGTTGATCATGTTCTATCCTAGTTTATCCATTTTATCATTGTCATTGGTAAAGCGTAAACATTTACAAAGTAGAATGATCAAAAGTAGTAATTAATGTATGTAAAATAAACTAACCCACAGAAAATTAATGATAAGAATAATCAAATAATGTTGAGCCTCCAAGATAGTTAGGCTTTGTTTTTCTAAATTTAATAAAACCACAATCAATGTACTTTGATATAAAATCAATTTAAAATTATTTTAAAGATTCAGTAATAGAAATTGAGAAAAGGAAATTAGAGCCAATTTAGAGAATATATTACCTTTTTATAGAAATTTGGAAATTACAAAATCCCTGTATATCATTCAAGCCTTTAATTAAAAGATGGAGACACAATATCATAATATCTAGAAAAGTAGAAATAAAGCCAAGTAGCAACTTGAGGGGATGGAATTACAAAAAAAAAAAAAAAAAATAAGTAAATAAATAAATCATATAAAAATGATCAAATTAGACAATTAGTGCATATAACCTGTTTTTGATCATTCCAGTATACCCTTTAATGCCATCTTTCAAAGCTCATTTTTATGCATATTTATGTTAAACTAAGGTTTTAAAATGTATATACATAAATTAAAGTCCTAGGCTTATTTTATGTTTTATACCAAATCTATCAAAATACCAGTTTTTTGATCTGCTCTCTCTTCCCACACTCTACCCTCAAGTAGGCCTCAGGGTCTGTTCCTGCCTTTGTGATATGATATGTGATATACTCATAAATGACAAGATGCTGTATTTGATTTTATGTTCCTATGTTAGTTCACTTGGGATAATAGCCTCCAGCTGCAACCATGTTGTTGCAAAGAACATGGTCTTGTTCCTTTTAATGACTGCATAGTAGTCCATGGTATATATGTACCCTATTTTCTTTAACTGGTCTAACATGCATCTTGGTTGATTCCATATCCTTGCTATTGTGAATAGTGCTGTCATGAGCATACACATGAATATGTCTTTATGGTAGAATGATTTCTATTTCTCTGGTTATATACCCAGTAATGAGACTCTTGGGTCAAATGGTAATTCTGTTTTAAATTTTTTCAGAAATTGCTGAACTGCTTTCCACAATGGCTGAACTAGTTTGCATCCCCACCAGCAGTGTATAAGTATTCTCTTTATTCCACAACTTTGCCAGCATCTGTTACTTTTTTACCTTTTAATAATAGCCATTCTGACTGCTGTAAGATTATATCTCATTATGGTTTTAGTTTGTATTTTTCTAATGATTAGTGATATTGAGCATTTTTTTCATATAATGTTGGCTGCATTTATATAATTATTAATTCTTTTAACTATTTCTCACCAAAATACCTTTTTTTTGTTAAGAATATTTACTCATTTTGGAATTTCAGTGAAATGGTAAGATCAATCGGCTACTAGCAATTCATTTTTCACCTCTCTCTATAGAACGTAGGCTTGATTGAGCTAATTATTCATGGCTATCTAGACATTGAAGGTACTCTCCTATACTTACCCACTACACCCAGTGCAGAGCAGGGGAGTAATCGGCTATTGTCATACAACATGAGTAAACTATTTTTGGTCAGTTATTGAACCTCTCCTCTGTATCAAACACTGTTAGATGCTTAGTTTGTCATGCAACTTTTATAGACCTCAAATACTGATAAATAAACTAGCTGATAACATTGTTTTAAGAGTTGTTAAAAATAACCAATGAAATATTTTATTGTCTAGTTAATTTACTTAACTATTAATTTACCTAGTGTAATTTATTTAGATTATTGTCTAGTAATTTAATAATTTTTGTAGAGTAATTTGTAATTTTCAGTGCAATCTGACATTGGCAACTTACTTGTCCACTGCAGATCCAACAGTTATTAAGATACCTTTGGAGAGTTTAAGTGGTCAGCAAATATGAACAAAGACATTTATTCTCTTTGGTTTAGAAAGAAGTCAATGTAAGAATTAAAGACACAAGTAACTATTTTTAAAATTCACTTTAAAAATTTCACTTTGCATAAAGTGACTTCCAAAATTCATACAGTTAAGAATACAAATATCCTAAAGCTGTCCATGAATAGGTTTTATTGAACTACACAATATTAAATTAATATTTATTAAATAAATATTTATTGAGGTTCTAAACATGTGGTGTATGAAGCCCTAGAGACAGTATTTAGCAAAACAAAGATACATCATACTTCATAGAGTTCATAGGGAAAACAGACAAAATAAAAGTAGGTAAGTGTATTAATTACATGATTATAAAATCTGATAAATGCTGTAAGGAAAGAACAAGTGTTGAAGTACAGAATAATAAGAGATGACTTGCTCTGAAAGGGTAGAAGGTGACTACAAAGATGTAACATTTACGCTCATCTCTGTCTGTCCATGGATAATTCTGGGAGGGGCTAGGAAGTATATAGGGTTATCTCCAGCAGAGATAAAAATTTGGTAAAATAAGGCACACCAAAGAAATAATAATAGCAAATCTGACTTACAAATGACAATACTGAGGTATTTTCCACAATTTCCATAGAGAAAAAAACTGGATTAAGTATATGCTTTTCTTATGTCTGTACAATTAATGACTACAAAATATTTTACAGACTAAAATTATGTAAACTTATGTTCCCTTTGCATATACCAGCAGTTTCACTTTTAAAATTAAAACAAAAAAATCATTGATGAAAACATCTTTTTTTTATATATATATGTGGCAGGTAGTAGTATCTCCTTTTATCTTTGGCTGAAAATAAAATTTGTAGTGATATGGAACTGTTTACATATGAACCTCTCTGAAACATATTGATGTTTTATGGAACTTTAGTTGTCTTTCAATCATCAGATATTTGACCAATATACTGACTTTTTCTGCATGGGATTAGGAGAGTCAGGGATAAAGAACGAGCCATTTCAAAGACTGAAGTCAAGCTGAAGACTACAGCACATGACACTTCCATAGGAGATTATTCTAACCAATGACACTATGGAAATTAAATCTTGGGTCAAATAATTTCTTTAAATAGCTGGATTAAATTTCTATTTTAATTGACATAAGATACATATTTGCTGAATAAATAAGTTTGACAAAATAGTAATTAGTGTATTGTTTCTGAGACTGAATAAAATGTTCCTGTTAGACTACGAGTTCCTTTAGAAAGCAGAGCACCCGTCTGTGTAGCTTGGCCTGTCACATGGTAGGCATCAATAAGACATGGCGGAACAGACAAAATCCTTCCCACTTACTGCAGTCAATGAAGTTAATCCTAGATATACTCCAGGGATTCATTGTAAGTTACAGATAATATTATTAATTCTTTGTACACGCTGTATACACTGAACCTTATTTTTCAATTTTGCA
Source organism: Aotus nancymaae (assembly GCF_030222135.1). Taxonomy (NCBI): domain Eukaryota; kingdom Metazoa; phylum Chordata; class Mammalia; order Primates; family Aotidae; genus Aotus; species Aotus nancymaae. The sequence continues at coordinate 3,292,842 of NW_026988447.1, read as the reverse complement.
AAACTGAAGTTGAACGGACCATGCAATTTGACATGCTGCCAATGAAAACAAGACTTTCCTTTTTCTTGACTGGAAACTTGTAAACCAATATAGCTAAGGGAGCAAAAATCCAAAGTAAAATCAGGTTTCAGTGTAAATGTGTTCATAGACTGCATGCTATGGATGCTGACATAGGGAAAACAGACAAAATGAAAGTAGATAAGTATATTAATTACATGATCATAAACTATGTGGATTTAAGATGATGAACAGATGTGGACAGTCTACCTCCAATTGTGCTCGCATGCACACGCGCGCACACACACACACACAAACACACACACAGACACACACCTTCCTATTCTCCTCTTCCTCAGCGATTCTGATGTTCATCCTGGTTGAAATGTATGCTTTTGGTTTACTTTTAAAATGTCCTTTGTTTCTTTAATACTTGCTCTTAACTTTATAAAACTATCTTGAATGATACTATTAGATTGATGCAAAAGTAATTGTGGTTTTTGTCATTACATTTAAGGGCAAAATACTTTTAATCACTTTTGCATCAACCTATAAATGCATGAAATGACGCATGAAAAATAACTTTTTCAACTGATTTTCATAACTATTTTTACCTTTTACGTCATTCTTTCCTCATCTTTTGATGAAACCTAACACTTCAGTCATTATGGACTTTTGTTCTGTGATAATCTTTCTTATATGCACAAGACTTTTAAATAACGTAGCTGGATCGAGGCACATTTCAAGGGACTAAAACTAATATTTTAAAGAAGTTAAAGTAAAAACATAGTCATAATGTGTTAACAGTTCTTTTTGGAAAGTAATGCTGATATCAAAAAAGGAAGAAATGAGGACTTACTTACATTAGAAATAGAAATAAATATGATTTCAAGTTTCAGACACACATACACACAAAGCCTCAAAAACTACTTAAAAGGAAAAAAACGTTGGTTGGCAAAGCCAACCATTGTGGACCATAAAACAACATTTAAATTTCTTCATTGGATTTTTCTGGCCATGTAATCCTGTATTTTATAACAGGAGAGTATGAGCAAAATCAGGTTCGATGGGCTCTAGACATTTTTTGAAGGTAAACTAAGTAGAGCCAGTGATAACTCGCACCTTTTGAGTCCTGTGCTAAATGAAAGCAGGAGGCAGTCGGCAGGTTGTAGACGGAGGTATAGAGCTGTTTGTCCCCTTGACTGAATGTCTCTGGTGCTGGAAAGGTCATTCTCTTCAAATGAACATGCAGGTGCAGGAGCGATTCACAGGGGCAGTCAGGGAAGGCCGCTTGGCCAGCCAGGCTGAACAGCTGAACCAACCATGTCAAGTCAGAGGGGTAACGATCATCACAATCAGAAATCCTTCACACCCAACGGGAAAGAGGAAAGAGCACTCAAAAGTAAATTTATCTCTTTAATCAGTATGATTTATGACCACTAGATACATAATTTGTCACCCAGTGTTTACATGCTGTGGATTTTCTAAGAACTTAGTTTACTCAGAGAAGCTCAAAGCAGTTTGTGGAACACTACCGTCTCTTGAAAAGGGTCGGATGGTAAGTACTATTTCATGCCTATGCTCCCACATAGAGACAGAGAAAGACTGGAGGTACTGTTTTAGTTAATATAAAAACACAAATCCAAGGCCGGGCATGGTCGCTCACGCCTGTAATCCCAGCACTTTGGGAGGCTGAGGCGGGCGGATCATGAGGTCAGGAGATCAAGACCACGCTGGCTAACACGGTGAAACCCCGTCTCTTCTAAAAATACAAAAAATTAACCAGGCATGGTGGCACATGCCAGTAGTCCCAGCTACTCAGGAGCTGAGGCGGGAGAATTGCTTGAACCCAGGAGGTGGAGGTTGTAGGGAGCCCAGATAATGCCACTGCACTCCAGCCTGGGTGACAAAGTGAGATTCTATCTCAAAACAAACAAACAAACGAACGAATTCAAGGTGCTTGACTATTATCTCATAAAACCTATTACAGACACACTGTAATCACTAGCATATTTATGACTATCCTTTTTTGACTTACACATTTTAACACATGTCAATTTAAGTCACCCATAGAGCAAGAAACGTCAAAATTCAGGAGTTGCCCAATCTCCCTACCGCTTGTTCAGCACCACAGAGTATCCCTCTCCCTGAATTTCTACGGTAGTGAACGCAGGCTCAGGGTAAAGGGAAGACAATACTGAAGACTGCTTTCCCCCTGGAATGGATCACATGTATGCAAGTATTTTTAAAAATAAATAATGCTTAAATTTGTAAACACGGTTTCTGCTAGCATTACTTTTAGCAATGCAAATGTATATTATGAATTTAGATTTTTCTTCACAGTTCTGTACTGAAGGGAATATGAACAGCTATGTTTATGTGTAAATTAATTAGCCAAACAATTGGACCGCAGGCCCTACTGTACACAGGAGATAAGCTTCTTACCTTTCCCAGAAGACAGGTTAATAACTTGGCCTTGCCTGACTTCCTAAGTTTCTAAAACTAATTTTTCAAATAGCAGATAGATATTATCTGGCCAGTCCAGGTTTTGGTTTAGTTTCTAAAACATATTGTGTATACCCTGGAGCAATGTTGAAATGTCAGGAGTTTGTGGTTAAATTGTTCACAACAATTTAATTAAAGCCTCCAAAAGCTTACTCCAATGTTCAAAAAGTTCTGGAATAGGATTCAGCTTACATTTAGCTTTAGCTTCTTATCTGCTTTAGTGTTTGAAGAATAAATGCAGACTAGATCAAACAATGCCTAGTATACTTGAAATTTTTCATATATTTCTTAGGAATATTTCATCTTTTTATGCTGCTTTTCCTTAAACATATAATTATATAAATACATACATTATATGTAAATTCACATACATTTTATAAACATATACTAAAGATATACACATGTATCAGCACAATCATGGTATGTTGATGGTTCAACTTGGACTAAAGGAGACAACTCTCTACCTGAAATAAAGAAAATATGGAGAAGAGAGGAAAGAAATGTTGGGGCTCTCAGAGAAGTAGCACAGGAGCTGGGGGAGACAGGAGGCTGAGGACCCTGCCCTGGCTCACTCATCCTCTATTTCTCCCTCCTTCCAGATTTGGAATACTGAAAACTGCTTTTCTCAGATTTCCTTGTAGCTAGGGTTCTAGGTGCAAATTAAGTCCTATATGCTCTTCCAGCGGGTGCAGTGGCTCATGTCTACAATCCCAGCACTTTGAGAGGCTTAGGTGGGAGGATCACTTGAACCAGGGGCTGAAGACCAGCCTGGCCAACAGAACGAGACCCCAGTCTCTAAAAAAAGAAACAACAACAAAAAATAAAAAAAAAATTAAAATTAAAAAACAAATCATATCCTCTCCTGAGTTTTGGAAAAGCTGAGATGAGTTGAAATGAATTCTTTCTGTTGCTGTGTGGCAGCTTCTGGAAGCCGAAGCTTCCAGAAGCTGAAGCATGTTAGTCAGTCTTGTAGATTCTGAGATGCAGTTTTGGTAGTACTGGTGGGGGCTCTTGGTCCAAGCATAGTCCTAGTAATGTTCTCAGAGTTAATACTTCCCTTGGTGGGTCAATGGGTATAGCTCTGGGAGCCTTTACAAAAAGCTCAGCCTAAAACTTCTTCTGCCTTTTCTATGGCTAAATTCCCTTCTTAATGCATTCCTGGTGCAGTTTCTGTTTTCTGCACCGAACCCTGAGTGACAAAGGAGGGTGGGCAGATGTCTCTGAACTGAATTTTCTCTCTTTGGAACCAAGGAAATTGCCCAGGTGTGATCCTCAAAGAATTGCCAGGTTAGAACCAAGTCTAAAGTCCAAGATTAGCCAGACACAATGGCGGATGCCTATAATCCCAGCACACTGGGAAATGGAGGTGGGAGGGTAACTTGAGGCCGGGACTTCAAGATCAGCCTGGGTAACAGAGTGAGACCTCATGTCCACAAAAATAAAAATAAATTATCTGTGCACAATGGTATGTGCCTGTAGTTGTAGCTCCTCAGAAGTCTGATGTGGGAGGATTGCTTGAGTCCAGGAGCTGGAGGCTGCAGTGAACTTTAATTGTGCCCCTGAACTCCAGCCTGGGCAACAGAGTAAAGCGCCCTCTGTAAATATTAATTAAAGAAATAAAAATAAATCCAAGGTTATGATAATCACTAAATCCAAACCCAAACAGAAGTAAAGGAAAATCAAAAGTCAAACTGTGAAATCAAATGTTTGAGGAAAAAGGAAAGGCCATTCATGACAAGATTCAAAGATAATAGAAACAGGCACCGAAAGATTTGTCAGCCGAAATTCAGCATTTCCAAGGTTATGTCTGTAGTGTGTACGTGGTAGTTCTTTGGTGTGGCGGAGCTTGAACCACTTAAGGGACTCATGACTAGTGGATACAGAGCTGGAGTGAGAAAGTCCTCATTCATGCACCACACTAACAAGCTTGGAGTTTGTGTTACAGACAGTCGCGGGCCATTGATGGTTCTAGAGTGCTGGGTTTCATGTATGTTTTGGAAAGAAAACTTTCAAGCAAAGCTCAAAACAGATTAAAACTAGTAATACTTTGAAGCAGATAGACAAATTAGGAAGCTATTATGACGAAGGCATGAATGAAGTATAGAAAATTGGAAAAGATATATGAGGCAGCTTTAACAAGACAATGAGTAAGAGATTGGAGGTACATGACAGGAGGAGATGTCATTTCTAATTGGGGAAAACAGATAAATTATAATGCCCTCTTTGGAGATATAGAATAGGTGCAGATTCATGAGAATGAAGAGCAAATTAGGACGTAGCAAGGCAAAAAGTCAGGAATACATAGTTGCAATGCTGGTCTTTTCCCCATGAGTTTTGTGACCCTTCATAAATCCCTTCGTTTTCAAGCTTCTATTGTTTGTATAATGGAGGTAATTATATCTATCCTCCACAATGCATTTAATGGGAATCAATATAAAATGAGCTACTGGGACAGTGACATGACAGATTAATTTGCTTTTGATTATTATAACTCATTTGACAAAACTAAAAAGGTTTAGTAAAAATTCAAAAAACTTGACAAATTAGATTTAGCTGCATTCACCTAGCTCAGTTTAAGGTTGGATCCAAAATATTATTTCTTTTGCCTCCAAGTAGGTGCTCTGGGCTGCTTTTGTGTGAAAAAGGAATAACATGGTGTGGGGCCTGTCATTTTATTTAGAAAGACAACTCAATAAAGTGGATGTAATGCAGGGATCACAATGGAAATGGGGACAATTACTGGGGAATAATGTGTTTCAGTTTATTGTGCACACCCTTGTGTAACATCAATCAAAGCTTTTCTGAGGCAATTTAGAAGAAAGGAGAACAGAGTGAACTACAATTTCATCATCGGATCCATGTCTACAAATGAGCAGCAGGGCCAACGGAGAATCCTGTCTTTATTTTTCAGTCATTCTGACAAGCAAAAAGGCAATGGACGTAAGCCATTTTATGTGTTGTCTTGTTAGATTTAAAAAACAAATCCAGTTGCAACACAGTTTTGTTGCAAGAATAAAGAGACAATATGTTCTCTAACAAAAAGAAAACAAGACGAAAAATTGTACTTGTAAATTAGCACCTGTGCTAATTTCATGTTTGATACAGAAATAAAAGCATGTGAAAAATAATCTTGTTTTGTGGTACACTGAAGTTGTAACTTTAGGAGAACAGCAGAAATTGGGTGCCTGGTGAAAACCTGCCAAAAACCACCTCATTAATTGAGAAATTGCATAGAATGCTCTTTGTCCTACCAAAGAATTTTGGTGATATTTATAATTACAGAAGGACATACATAATTTATTATGTTTTCTCAATCTCTGTAAAGTGTTATAAGAAAGCTGTTTTTCACATATTGGATTTTAATAATAAGAACTAGTAAGAATAATAAGAACTAGTAAGACTTCAAAGTAGATAAACAAATTAGGAAGCTATTATGATGAAGGCATGACTGAAGTCCAGAAAAATTGAAAAGATATATGAGGCTGCTTTAACAAGACAATGAGTAAGAGATTGGAGGTACATGACAGGAGGAGATGTCATTTCTAATTGGAGAAAACAGATAAATTATGGTGCCTTCTATGGAGATACAGAATAGGTACTGATTCATGAGAATGAAGAGCAAATTAGGACTCAGCAAGGCAACCCCTTTATAATTATACCAGGTCATTTTAGGCATATACTCAGATCAGTGCGGCTTTCTAGTTGACCTGTTATTATTATAGATGCACATAACTATTTATTATTCATCTTATTTATTTTTAGAGATAGGGTCTTTTTCTGTTGTCCAGACTAGAGTGCATTGGTGTGATCACAGCTCACTGTAACCTTGAATTCCTGGGTTTAAGCTATCCTCTTACCTCAGCCACCCTAGGAGCTAGGACTAAAAGTACATGCTACCATGCCTGGCTAAGTTTTAAATTTATTGTAGAGATGGGGTCTTGCTGTGTTGTCCAGGCTGATCTCGAATTCCTGGTCTCAAGTGCTCCTCCCACTCAGCCACCCCACTTGCTGAGATTACTAGAGTGAACCACCGTGCCAAAGTCACATAAGTGTTTATATTAATTATATTTCTAGGAAATAAATTCCATCATAACTACTAGAATAGTATTCTTATCATTTGTAACAAATATAAAGAAACAGATAAGACCACATTCAAGATTCTTAAAATCCCAGTCAGAAATCTTTTTAAACAGGCAGACAGATGTTTTAATCAAGTTTAGCCTAAAGCTGCCTCCTTGCACATTTTAAGTTTGAACTAAAGGTTTTTCTATACAATGTCAACTGTAACAAGTAGAGGTGTAGACAGACTCTAGCCTATGCTTGTGTCAATCACCAGGATTTGGCCAATCAAATGTAGCCAACTGTTTGAACTGTGTTCATATAGGCAAACTCCAAATTGTAACCAACCTAGCTCGTTCTGTACCTCATTTTCATTTTCTGTGTGTCACTTCCCTTTTCTGTCCATAAATCTTCTTCCACCATGTGGTTGTGCTGCAGTTTCAGAGCTTATTCTGGCTCCAGAGGCTGCCCAATTCACAAATCATTCATTACTCAATTAAATTTTTTTTTTGAGACTGAGTTTCATTTGTGTCGATCAGGCTGGAGTGTAGTGATATGATCTCAGCTTACTGCAACCTCCACCTCCTGGGGTCAATTGATTCTCCTGCCTCAGGCTCCTGAGTAGCTGGGATTACAGGTGTCTGCCACCACACCTGGCTAATTTTTATTTTTGTATTTTTAGTAGGGATGGGGTTTCACCATGTTGGCCAAGCTGGTCATGAACTCCTGAACTCAGGTGATCCTCCAGCCTCAGCCTCCCAAAGTTCTAGGACTACAGGCGTGAGCCACTGCGCCCAGCCCTCAATTAAACTTTACATTTAATTCAACTGAAGTTATTTTTTTTCATGAGTAATGCACTTATATATAGATTTTGGGATATATGTATTTCAATTTTGAGAATTTCACATGGATTTTTAAAAAGTACATATAACCAGTTTATACAGAGTTAATGTAATATAATTAGATATAAATTATTTTTTCTTTTTTTTTTATTATTACCTGGCTTAATGACAAGAAAACAATTTGCTTGAAATGACTTCATCTAAGTTTCTCCAGCTGTAGATAAGGAAAATAATATAACAAAGGGCTTCTTGGAAGAGAAAGTGAACCAGACAGTGTGGCACAATTCCTCCTGGCCGAAACTGGTGATGGACAACCTATAATGGCAATAGGCAAGATTGAATGAAATATGTACTTCTTTTCATAATTCAAAGAATTGCCATGAGGTCTTCTGGAAGAAACATCTTTCCATGTAATTGGAAGGAGCTGGCCTTATAGTGACCCCTTTTCAGATCCTTACCTACATGGTAGTTGTAATTTAGTTTTTGATATACATTTACTTTTACCTTATATTTTAGGGCTGTTTAAAAGATACCTCCTACATCATGCTACCTGATTTAAACTATACTACAAGGCTACAGTAATCAAAACAGCATGGTACTGGTACCAAAACAGAGATATAGACCAATGGAACAGAACAGAGGCCTCGGAGGCAACGTCACACATCTACAACCATCTGATCTTTGACAAACCTAACAAAAATGAGCAATAGGGAAAGGATTCCCTGTTTAATAAATGGTGTTGGGAAAACTGGCTAGCCATATGCAGAAAGCAGAAACTGGACCCCTTCCTGACACCTTACACTAAAATTAACTCCAGATGGATTAAAGACTTAAACATAAGACCTAACACCATAAAACCCATAGAAGAAAATCTAGGCAAAACCATTCAGGACAAAGGCGTAGGCAAGGACTTCATGACCAAAACACCAAAAGCATTGGCAACAAAAGCCAAAATAGACAAATGGGACCTAATCAAACTCCACAGCTTCTGCATGGCAAAAGAAACAGTCATTAGAGTGAATCAGCAACCAACAGAATGGGAAAAAATTTTTCCAGCCTACCCATCTGACAAAGGGCTGATATCCAGAATTTACAAAGAACTAAAACAGATTTACAAGAAAAAAACAAACAAGCCCATTCAAAAGTGGGCGAAGGATATGAACAGATACTTTACAAAAGAAGACATACACGAGGCCAACAAACATATGAAAAAATGCTCATCATCATTGGTCATTAGAGAAATGCAAATCAAAACTACATTGAGATACTATCTCACGCCAGTTAGAATGGTGATCATTAAAAAATCTGGAGACAACAGATGCTGGAGAGGATGTGGAGAAATAGGAACACTTTTACACTGTTGGTGGGAGTGTAAACTAGTTCAACCATTGTGGAAGACAGTGTGATGATTCCTCAAGGACCTAGAAATAGAAATTCCATTTGACCCAGCAATCCCATTACTGGGTATATATCCAAAGGATTGTAAATCATTCTCTTATAAAGACACATGCACATGTATGTTCATAGCGGCACTGTTTACAATAGCAAAGACCTGGAACCAACACAAATGCCCATCGACGATAGACTGGACAAGGAAAATGTGGCACATATACACCATGGAATACTATGCAGCCATAAAAAATGATGAGTTTTTGTCCTTTGTAGGGACATGAAAGAATCTGGAAACCATAATTTTCAGCAAACTCATACAAGAACAGAAAATCAAACACTGTATGTCCTCACTCATAGGCAAGTGATGAACAATGAGAACACATGGACACAAGGAGGGGAGCATCACACACTGGGGTCTGTTTGCGGGGGCCAAGGGACAGCGTGGGGGTGGGGAGGTCAGGGAGGGATAACATGGGGAGAAATGCCAGATGTAGGTGACGGGAGGATGGAGGCAGGAAACCAAACTGCCATGTGTGAACCTATGCAACAATCCTACATGATCTGCACACGTACCCCAGAAGCTAAAGTACAATAAACAAAAAAAAAAAAAGATGCCTCCTAGTCTCTCTGCTATGAGGAATAAAGTTCTATCTTCGGAATAAAGTAGACAAAATAAGGAAATGGAAGAGTCCATATGGCCAAAGCTAACTGAGTAATAGAAACTGTAGTCATCAGCAGAGGTAAGTGTGACCCCCAGTAAATCGTGATACCAAGTGCGCCATTTGCAGCAAAGAGCATTGCGTGTGCTTGATGACAAGACTACAAAAGAAGAATTATTCCTGATATCATGTGAGTTAGCCCCCTGGAAGCCTCACAGAGTAACTGGAGAAAAATTTGAGGAGGTCTAATTTTAAATGGTCAAGTTGAAATAGAAGCCATTCTAGTGTGAATTTTAATAATTGCTCTTTATATGTTATAGAACTTTATTAGAGAAATAGGAATGCATTTTTTGAAAACTAAAAATGCCATAAATATTAATATAAGACAATTATCATTTTTTTATAATCATAAGAAAGTGCCTAACATAAATAAAGACATGCCACTAGCTCTTGGTAGATTCCAAATCAAACATACCATTTTCATGAATCACAATTAAGGGAAGCATTATGAGCCAGAAAGACTGAATTCTAGATTCAGTGCTAATAGACTTGGCAAAGTTATTTAAACACTGTGACTCTTACTTGTCTATATAGTCACACAAGTAGAAAATGTCAAAGCTATGTTTAAACTGAAGTAATGGGAACAAAAAAGCAGTTGCAATACAAAAAATATAGTAAGATAGTAGACTTAAACACCAATATCAAAAGTCATTATATAAATTCAAACTCAAATCAAAGGCAAATATTTTTAGCACAAATTTAAAATGTACATTTGTTTATAAGCTGCATATAAGAGATACACCTTAAATATAATGAAAGAGAAAAATGTGTTAACAACATGAAAATATTTATCAGACACAAACTTGATGCAGAAAGTGACTTCATACAGCTAAGCTATATCAATGTAGACTTTAAGGCAATAAACTACTAATGAAGAATATTTTATAATGATAAAACAGTCAATACACAAAAGAATATATCAATAAAATTTTATGCAACTAATACATAGCTTCAAAATAAAAAAATGACAAAATTAAAAAGCAAAACCTACAATCATAATGGAAAATATTAACATATATCTATAACTATGAGAACAAGCAAACAAAAATATCAATAAACACACACAATATCAAAAACCTGACTACCAAATTTTAGCTAATTGATTTATATAAAACACTGTACTTAATAACTGCAAAATGCATATTCAAGTACACATCGAAAATTTACTAAAATTATCATATTGTGTTACACGAAGCAATTGTAACAAATTTCAAAAGAATAAAATCAATAATAAAATGACAACTAAAAACATTCTTCCAAGTTTGAAAGCTAAGAAATATCCTTCTAAGATGGGTCAAAAAGATCTTGATGGAACTACAAAACTGTTTGGAACCAAACAATACATTTAAAACAGTATATTTCCTTTATCAAATAAGTGATATAGGGAAGCTATGCTTTGATGAAAATTTATAGCCTTACAATTCACATATAGTCATCTCCAGGTATCTGTGAGAGATTGGTTCCAGGACCTCGTGAAAAATACCAAAATCCATGGATGCTCAGGTCCCTGATGTAAAATGGTTTAGTATTTGCATATAACCTATACACATCCTCCAATATACTCTAATTCATATCTAGATTACTTATAGTTCCTAATACAATGTAAATGCTATGTAAATAGTTGTTATACCATACTTTTTAGGGAGTAACGGTAACAAAAAAGGAGTCTGTATATGTTCAGTACAGACACAATTTTCTTCTACTATTTTGGCTACAACATTGGTTAAATCCATGAATGTGGAGTCCACATAAATGGAACCCATAGATATGGAAGGAGAACTGTTTCGGAAAATAAGTGGGTATTCAATGACCTAAATACATCTATCAAGAAATTTGAAAATAAACAAGTTGAACCCAAAGCAAATGGCAGAAAGAAAATAGTAACTCAAAAGATCAAAATAACTAAATAAAAAACAAATGTACAAAGGTCAAGATAACTGAACTGAATTGTCTTCCAAGTCAGTGGCAGATGCTAGGACAACTGTATTCATGAAAGAGAACAAATTTGGACCTCTACTTCACACCATGCACAACAATTAATTCAAAGTGTATTATAAACCTAAATGTGAGAGTTAAAACTACAAAACTCTTTGAGGAAAACACAGGAGTTAATCTTGATGATCTTTGGCTAGGTTATGATTTCTTAGATACAAACTAATAGCACCAGTGATAAAAGAGAAGACCAATAAGCAGAATTTCATCAAAGTGAAAAACTTGTAAGCTTTAAAGGATACCATTAATAAAGTGAAAACACAACCCATAAACTAAAAGAAAATATTTGTAAATTTTATATCTAATAAGGGACTTGTATGTAGAATACAAAAAGAACTCTGACAATTTAATAATAAAACATTAAACATTTCTTCAAAGAAGATATATGGATAGCTAATAAACACAGGAAAAAATCACCATCATTAGTTAATAGAGAAATCAGAATCAAAATCATGATAAAATACCACTTTTATACTCATTAGGGTGGCTATAATAAAAAAGACAGACAATAACAAGTGTTGGGGGAAAAAAGAGAAATGGAAATTCTCATACATTCCTAGTGAGAATTTAAAATCGTAAAGCCACTATGGAAAACATTTTTGCAGTACTTTAAATTGTTAAACATTTAGTTACAATAAGACTGATCAATTCCACTCCTGAGAATCTAACCAAGAAAATGAAAATAGAGGTTCACATAAAAACGTGCATTTGTATGATCATAGCAGCATTATTCACAATTGCCAAGAAGTAAAAAGAGCCCAAATCAACTGACAGACAGATAACAAAATGTGTTGTATTCATAAAACGCAGTATTATCGACAATAAAATGCAACGAAGTTTTGACACAGGCTATAACATGGATGAACCTAAAAAATAGGTTTTGTGACTGATATCTTTTATTTAGCATAAATATTTTATGCTAAATAAATTATTTACATATTGCATGATTAAATTTATATGAGATGTCTATATCAGATGCATCTGCAGAGACACAGTAGATCAATAGTTCTAGTTGGAGGAGGCAAATGCTGGCTGGGAGTGGAGGAAGGGCTTTTGAGTAACTGCTAATGCATACAAGTTTCTTTTGGGATGCTGAAAATATTTCAGAATTAGATTATACTGATGGCTGCACAACTGTGTAAATATATTAAAACCACTGAATTGATGCTTTAAATGAATCAACTTAATGATATGTAAAATATATCTCACTTGAGCTGTTAAAGAAACAAATGTACAATGGAGATAATTGAAAAAGCATAAAATCTGTTCTTTGAACAACATTGATCATAACTGGCATGAAATATCACAAAAAAGAGATTAGGCAAAATACCAATATTTGAACAGAAAAGATGACATCACTATTGATTCTATAGACATTAAGTGAACAATATGACCAACTTTATGCTAATAAATTTGATACTCTAATTATCATTTGGATGAAACGGAGATGGCTCTAGAAAAACATGACATCATAATTGATACAGAAATGAAATAAATTATGCCTTTTATGTTTCTGAAATTCATTGAAATCTTTATTCACTGAAATGGTTTTATTTCTTTTCGTATTTTTATACAACTCTTTTTTTGGAGGTCCCCAGGAAGGAAAGGGGGTGTGTTTAATGTACCACTCTGAAAGGAAAGCAAACGTGTGTAGAAAGGAAAGTAGAAAAAGGCAGATGATTTGAAAGAAATGCTTTTACTTTTACTTATTTATTTTTATAATTTCAACTTTTGATTTGAGGGTACATGTGCAGGTTTGTTCCATGGGTATATTGTGTGATGCTGAAGTTTGGGGTACAACTGATCCTATTGCTCACATAGTGAGCATAGTTTAACCTGATTAGAAGAAAACATCACTTTGTCCCTTGAAAACGGGAAGGTAGGATAAAAGCATGATCTCACTTACGTATGGAATCTAAAAAGTTGAACTTACAAAAGCAGAGAGTAGAACGACTGTCCCCAGCGGCTGGGAGGTGGAGGAAATGGATAGATGCTCATCAAAATGTACAAAGATTCAGTAATCTAATGTAAGCCCGGTGACTCTAGTTAATAATGCTGCAATGTATACTTGAAATTTGCTAAGAATTGACCTACACACACACACACACACACACACACAGACACACACAGATACATATTCATAACTATGTTAAGTGATGAATATATTGACGAATGATTTTGGTAATCATTTTACAATGTGTATGTATATAAAACCACCATGATGTACACCTTAAATAGGTATATACATTTTTTACTTTGCAAGTATACATCAATAAAATGGAAGAAAGCATTTTTTGTGAATAAAAGGTTTTTTAAAAAATCTCTGTACTGCATTTACCTTTGTATAGCAAACTCAATGTATTATAGTAATCCAAAGATTAGCACACACTAAATTAAGACTAGGTAAAAGAATGTATGTTTTAAAATGTATTTCAGTAAATTTAAGTATGTTTCCGTGAAAGAATTAATACATGGGGGCTAGGGAGAAGGGAGGGATGAAGAGATGGAGCAGAGGATTTTTAGGGCAGTGAAACTACTCTGTATGCTACTATCATGGTGGAAACATGACTATAAGTTTTTCCAAACCCATAGAATGTACAAGACCATGAGTGAACTCCAATATAAACAATGGACTTTCAGTGATTATGACGTGCCAATGTGGGGTCAACTATAACAAATGTACCACTTTGAGGATGTTAACAGTTGGGGAGACTATGCTTGTGTGGGGGCTGGGGTACAAAAAATCTCTATACCTTTTCCTCAATATTGCTAAGAACCTAAGACTGCCATAAAAAATAGTCTTTTTTTTTTTTTTTTTTTTTTTTTAAAGACTACAAGCCAGTAGCAGTGGAGCCTAAATATAAGAAATTAGAGAGGGCCGGGCGCGGTGGCTCACGCCTGTAATCCCAGCACTTTGGGAGGCCGAGGTGGGTGGATCACGAGGTAAAGAGATTGAGACCATCCTGGTCAACATGGTGAAACCCCGTCTCTACTAAAAATACAAAAAATTAGCTGGGCATGGTGGCGAGTGCCTGTAATCCCAGCTACTCAGGAGGCTGAGGCAGGAGAATTGCCTGAACCCAGGAGGCAGAGGTTGTGGTGAGCCGAGATCGCGCCATTGCACTCCAGCCTGGGTAACAAGAGCGAAACTCCATCTCAAAAAAAAAAAAAAAAAAAAAGAAAGAAATTACAGAAAATATAGTTAATGATATGGTTCCAGGCTTTGATAATACAGTATGCATACAGTTGTATTAATTTTTAAATTTATTCTCATACGGAGAGGCAGTAACAACATTAGCAATGTTATGCCCATTGGATAGTTCTACTTCGTCTAATTTCCATAGGTGAAATTACTCAACCCATGAAAACAAGACAACCAATTTTTGTTTCCAGTCTGATCGCAATATGTATAATAAAATTTGGTTGGTATGACAATGTGTCTGTGGAAGTTGACAACTTGGTAACTGCAGTGTGAAAGCTATTTCATTTTTTATCTTTAAAGAACTACTGGATTGTTAAATTAAATTTTATTCCTGTAGGCTGCATCAAACACACAGAAACCAGGTGTCTAAGTTCTCATATCAGCATTTGAGTTGCTAGTTTCTTAATGTGGAATCACAAAGCTGTACTTATGGATTATTTCACCTAATAATTACAGTTGACAATTACTATGGTGATATAAAAATAATTTAATGGGCCATCAACTAAGAGGTGGCTTTTGGCTTTTAATATAAGGAATTGGCTTCAAATGTTGCATATATTCCTGAATTATATTATGCTAAGAAGGTAAAACATATTAAGCCTAGAAAAGAGAATCTATTAAACAACCTTACCTCTTCCTCCAGAAATGTAGTGGGTAATTATTTGCATCCATGAGATTAATCATCCAGCCATATCAGATATATCTGATATTTACCTATCCAATCTTAATGAGTCACCTTGGGCTAGATGTTTAACCAAAATTCTAGTTTCCTATCTGTGAAACAGGGAATACAGTATCTACATTAGAGACCTATTTCGAGAATCATGTATCTCTAAGATATATATGTATATATACCCCTTAGAGAATACCGCACATATATGTAAAATAAGTGTTTAGTAAGGGTTAAATACGAATTTAAATTAAGCTTGTTTTTAATGAAGTCAATATTTGTATCTTTTCCTGAATATATTTTTTTGCAGCAAAGAAGAGTGTAAGATACTGGTGTGTAAGAGCGTGGATCCTAGAATTTGATTTACTTGCGAGGCAAACTTTGACAAATTACTTACCTCTTCCCTCCAAAGTGAGGAGTCTGTACATTTCTTATAATGCTGTAGTGGGATTAAATGAGTTGTTAACATTAACATGTCAGGTACTCAAGGCATGTAGTATGCATTCAGTAAATGTTAGCAATATTTGCTTTTATTGCGTTATTTTTCTACCCTGTGTTTTGTCAAGGGAGCAAATGCAGATACACTTACATGTCCTTGTTTCATTCCCAAAGAATTTTTTTGACACATAACTCCTCTTCACTGTTCACTGGGAATATCCACTGTTTTCTGGATTTTTTCTCCTTCTCTTAACTTTTATTTCAGGTTCAGGGGGTGCAGGTTTGTTACATGGCTAAATTGTGCATCATTGACATGTGGTGTACGAATGATCCCATCACTCAGTTAGTGGGTAGAGGGTGCACTAGGCAGTTTTTCAAGCTATATCCCTCTGCCATCCTCCCCCTTCAAATAGTCCCCATTGTTTATTGCTCTCCTCTTTGTGTCCACATGTATTCAGTGTTTAGCTCCTGCTTATACATGTGAACATGCAGTGTTTGGTTTTCTGTTCCTGTATTAGTTCACTTAGGATAATGGCCTCCAGTTGCATCCATGTTGCTGCAAAGAACATAATTTTATTCTTTTTTGGCTGCATAGTATTTCATAGTGTAATGTGCTACATTCTCGTTATTTAATCCACCATGGATGGATATCTAGGTTGATTCCCTGTCTTTGCTATTGTGAATAGTGATGCAATGAACATGTGAGTGCATTTGGTATTTTTTGGTAGTTCACTTTATTTTCTTTTGGGTATATACCTAGTAATGGGATTGCTGGGTTGAATGGCGGCTTTAAGTCCTTTGGTGAATTGCCACACTGCTTACCACAGTGGCTTAACTAACGTACATTTCCACCAGCAGTGTATCAGTGCTTGTTTTTCTCTGTAACTTCACCAACATCTGCTTTTAAAATTTTTTTGAGTTTCAGGGTACATGTGCAGGATGTGCAGGTTTGTTACACAGGTAAGCATATGCCATGGTGGTTTGCTACATCTATCAACCCATACCTAGGTATTAACCCCAGCATGCATTAGCTCTTTTCCATAATGCTCTCCCCCTGCTGCCCGCCCCCTACAGGCCCCAGTGTGTGTTGTTCCCCTCATCTCTGTCCATGTGTTCTCATTGTTCAGCTCCTACTTACAAGTGAGAGTATCTATTGTTTTTTAACTTTTTGATCATAGTCATTCTTACTGGTGTGAGATGGTATCTCATTGTGAGTTTGACTTGTATTTCCCTAGTGATAAGTGATGATGAGCATTTTTTATGAGCATTTTAAAAATATGTTTGTTGGATGCTTGTATGTTTTCTTTTGAGAAGTACTGGTTCATGTCCTTTGCTCATTTTTGTTTTTCATTTGTTTTCTTTTTTAATTTTTATTTTAAGTTCAGGAATACAAGTACAGGTTTGTTACATAGGTACACTTGTATCATGAGGGTTTTTTTGTGCATATTATTTAATCACCCAGACATTAAGCCTAGTATCCATTATTTTTCCTGATCCTCTCCCTCCCCCACCACCTTCCACTCTCCAAAAGACCCCAGTATGTGTTTCCCACTATACTTCCCTGTGCTCTCATCATTTAGCTTCCACTTTTAAGTGAGAGCACGTGGTATGTGTTTTTCTGTTACTAAGTTAGTTTTTGCCCAATGTTTTAATGGTGTTCTTTGTTTTCTTTTTGTTGAATTGTGTAAGTTTTTTATAGATTCTGGATATTAGACTTTTGTTGGATGCATAGTTTTTTAATGTTTCCTCTCGTTCTTTAGGTTGTATGTTTATTCTGTTGATAGCTTATTTTGCTGTACAGAGCTCTTTAATTTAATAAGCTCCCACTTATCAATTTTTGTTTTTGTTGCAACTGCTTTTGGGGACTTAGTAATAAATTGTTTACCAAGGCCAATGTGACTAGGCTAATGAGGATAAGGATTGTGCCTTTAAAAAAAAAAACTGCTTATTTGTTGCATAGTACAGTGTTTAGCACATAACTAATTCAATCTAGAGTAGCTAGGTAAATTAATGAAGGTATTTTCCAAACTGGGTGATTACTGTGATTCAAATATTTCTGAATGAGAACATAGCCAATCATTCATTTTCTCTGTGATTCATTTATTCCTATTTTGTTCCAAGATAACAGACAGCTATGGAGCTCCAGATTGCAACTTAACAAGGTACAATTCCAAATACTAAACAATTCATTAATTAGACAGTGCAATCTGTAATGGACTTGGTGGTTAAAAATGGACTTAAGGAGCTTGTATGATAGAGAATCAGCAGAGTAATTGTGCCAGGTTAAGAACTGTTATGCTATATCATGTAACTGTTTATGAAATATTTACATGAACAAAATATTATCTATGAAGCAGCATAAAGGACTGGGAAGATATAGAACTCTGGATTCCTATTTCACCATTTTTCTAATATTTCTGAACCTTAATTTTTCTTTCTGTATAAGAAGAAGAGTTACTACCTACTTTCAGAGTTACTGCAAAGTTTTAGAGTACATGTCCAAATTCTTTGGCTTAGAATAAGCATTAAAATATTGTGATTGTATTATTATTGTGCTTTAATATATAAATTATTTTGAGAACTCATTTATTTATTTCACTTGTCTTTTACGTGGAAATAGCTCTGGATTGTTTAGTCCTATTCTAACAGGTTAATCTGTCCTGCCTGCTCCCTTTTTATAAAACAAAGCATTCCCATAAAACCAAGGACAAAGAAGAAACTTTTGGCACCTTTGTTATCTGTGAATGGGGAGAAAAATGTACCTCAGTTACACACACACGCACACACAAACACACATGTATACACATAGGGGGCCTCTGTTTGAGTATCTACCCACTGATCCTCTGATAATAAAATAAAAGTATTAAAAAAATAAAGTGTTCTAAAGACTATACATATGGCAGAATTAACCATTAAGAATTAAACATCTTTCGGAGGAGCTTACAACTTCATTTATACCTAAATTAAGCAGACAGACATGACACATTTTGATAAAGAGCAGCTGTGAACATGATCACATGACATTACTCCTTAGAGGAAAAAATTGATTCATGTAAGGAGCATTTTTAGATCAATTATTACTATTGTGAATAATCATGTTTTGACATTGTTCAGTAACTATACAATTAATGTTAATATAATATTTTAAGCTGCACAGCTAATGTGATTTTTTCCTCATGGTATGAAATTTAAAGCATCAGTCTCCCCTTTGCATTCATCAATTCAATCTGTTTGCATAACAACCATTGGGATACATTTTTAATGATTTTACTTTCTTACAAAAATCAAAGTTCTTAAAAGGCATCACGTCTTTTGCTTAATTTCTCTCATTTGTTTGTGATGGTTATTCTAATAAAAATTTAGATTTCATCCACCATTGCCTGTGGCAGTACTTAGTAAAGACTTTGTAATAGCAATTGGAAACAATAACTGATACATGATTGAATAAGAAAGAATTAAAAGGAGGGAGAGAAATGAGGAAAAAGACCACAACTGAAAACTCTATCTGCTCTGACCTGATTTATTTTCAGAATCCATGAAGGCCACTGGATAATAAACTGGCCCACTTGCTCAGAGGCTAAAGGAAGCAAGTGTGAGTCTGTTGGAAATAAGGCAATAGGTGTACAGAGAAATTTAATATACTCAACTTCCTCTTTCTGTTTGCCATTTATTTGGGTTCCAACAGAGGCTATGTTTGCGGGACAATTCTGGTCCATTTGCTGTAGGTGGATGTATGTATGATATCCTTTAACCTTGTCACAGACTAACAGTAGAATATGGGAATAACTGGCAAGAGAGTGAGAAGGACGTTGCTGGTAAATATTAACTGGTAAATTTGGTTTCTTTGTAAGGACAAATTCACATTTCATTGTCATATGCATTGGGGAAACTATCTGCAATATTCTAGATCCTTACTGAAGGCAGAAGATTAGTATAACAGAATGAAATTTTATAATCATTTTAGTTTCTGAAACTTTTACAATGTATTTGATCACAGAAACCATCTCAGACTTGTTTGATCTTTATGATTAGTTCTTCCATATTTTAAGGCATATGGCATTTCTAATAGGCAGAAATGATTTAATATAAAAGATATTGTGCTTAATAGAGCTTTATAAGAAAAATACAATCCCATTTTTGCTCAGTTCATATGCTCTGCTCAAGGAATATGATAAAAACTTAATAAACTTTGTGGAATGCATAAACAGCTCGAGCAGAGCACAACGAACGAAGTGAAAGCCAGATTGTTTCCTGTATGATTTCCAGGGAATGGCAGTGTTTATTAAGTAATAAAGAATGGGATACTAGAAGAAAAAAAAATGTCAAGTCCAGGGGCTGCGTACATTCACACTATTGAAATACCCAAGTGGGCTGGTTTAGCTAAAAACAAAGAAAATAACTGAATGAACTATGAGTAACAAGAACAAATAAGCTGATAATGATAAGACTCCACAATTAAAACATAAAACTCATTTCCATACTTCTAAAAGTCAATATAAAAGAATATAATTTTTATGCTTGATCTTTCATAAGTTTCATAAGAATGAAATTTTAACTTTCAACCATCCATTCTATTTTGAAAATAGAAGATTATGACAAAATTAAACATGAATACTTTCAGCTGCTTGTTTTATTAATACTTAGGCTGTGTAAGAAGGTATTTGGTTCAGTAGCTGAAAATTTGTCTGGCAAAACGTGTTATCAAAAAATTATGTTTTTTTCCTAGAGATTATTTATATTAAATTAGAAAAATCTTGGGATTTAAAATCTGACAGAACCCAGGCTCACAAATGCCAATGCTCCCTTCTTACTTGCTACTACCTTTTTTTCATTTGATCTTTTTGAATTACAGTTTTCCTTTTTTTTTTGAGAGGAAGTCTTGCTCTCTCGCCCAGGCTGGAGTGCAGTGACACGATCTCAGCTCACTGCAACCTCCACCTCCCAGTTTCAAGGGATTCTCCCACCTCAATCTCCCAAGTAGCTGGGATTACAGGCACACATCATCACGCCCAGCTATTTTTTTGCATTTTATAAGTGACGGGGTTTTCCCATGTTGGCCAGGCTAGTCTCAAACTCCTGGCCTCAAGTGATCCTCCTGCCTCGGCCTCCCAAAATGCTAGGATTACAGGCGTGAGCCACCATGCCTGGCTGAGTTTTAGTCTTTCCACTATTGTGCAAACAACAATATCAACTTCTCACAATGGGTATTGTCTATAAGTAATCTATAAATTAGAAGACCTAAATTCTTATGATTTGGAGTGAATTGTCTACCACTCTTAACAGTCCTTCTATTTTATTATCTGTTTGGGTAATTATATCTGCATTTTGTGTATCTGAGTACAATGGGTTGTAGCTATAATGAAATGATGGACATAAAGACTGCTTTGAGAAGTTTTATAAATAAATGATTATAAATCATTTTTCATTTTAATTTCATGTATGTGTATTACATACTCCTCCTTGAGAGTTTCTTATCTAGTTTCTCCTCTAACTTTTTCTAGAGCAACAAGCATCTCATCCTGGAACACAACATGCAGGCTAGAAAGTGTGCTCTGAGCTGATGAATGTATGTTTGAAAGTGGCAAATCACCTCTATCAAACACATAGAGTGACACTTTGTTCTTTTTTTCCTCCTAACTATAGTCTATTTAGGGCCTCAAAAAATCATCATTGATTATAGGAGTGTAATTTTCTCTGGAGTCATTGTTGACTATCTTAAATGACATTTTTTAATCTTCTTGTTTTGACTTCCATAGATTTTCAACTGTAATCATCATAAAATCTTTCATCTTCTTATTTCTGATTCCTATTTCTGACCTCTTTGGCTCTCATTTTAAATTTAATATTGAAACTCTGATTTGATTCAGTAAATTCCTTAAGGGTAGAGTCGGTATAAGATGTTTTTGTTTTTAACGAGTAAAATTGTGTTACACTAAATTTAAAAGAGAGGTTTCTCCCCTGGCTGCCATACAAGATGAAGCCCCTTCCCACCCTTAGGTTACTATTGTGAGGATATGTGCTTAATAAGCATAAAATTCCAAACCCCTCAAGGATATTATTTATTATGAAAGATTTTAAGCTCAATAAATATTTTCTGAATTTAAAATGCAGGTAGTATGAATTGCTCTACAGATTTAAAAAGGAAAAAAAAAAACTATTCTTTTCAATAAGGTCAATTATTGAGAATTCTATTCAGAAAACAGCTATAAGATTGGCTATAAGTCTGTCAATGCAGAGCAGAGAATAATCTAATAGATACATATAATCTTGGATTGTAAAGGAAAGATCCTATTTGTCTTTATGCCATGGTGCAATGCAGTGAATTATCTCATTTTTAATCTTTGTGTTTAGCCAAATGTGTACAATCCAAATAATGACTGTGTTCTTCCCCTTAACCTGAGAAAGACATGATCATGTGGTCTCTAGATTCAAACTGATTGAACTGTGGGAATCCCAGGTTCACAAATTATTACCTAAGTCACTTTGGACAGGTTTAAATTTCTCTATACCTCAGTTTCTTTATCTATAAAATGGGGGTAATTATCACATTTGCCACACTGGATTGTAGTAAGTATTAAAAATGAGAATATTTGTAAAACACTTGGAAAAGTTCTTGGAACATAATAATCAGACCATTATTATTATCATCATCTTTAGATGGGATACAATTTGTACTGGTAAGCCTCAGCTGCTCTGGATGGCAGCAAAATGGTAATAATAAAAGCATAGTTATATAAAATGGAAATGTAGGATAAGCAGGCTACTTACCAAAGAAGGAATGCATTTGTGATAGAGGCTGCCTAAACGCTTTCAATTTCCCTATTCAGGTTATACAGGAAGATTGTATTTTTCATCATTCCTACAGATCCATTAGTCTATGTCACTGGTTTCCAGTCAAAGGTATCAGGGTAGAAGTGATTCATAACACTTCCAAACCTAACCCATATATCTCTATGATTACCCACCCCTATTCTTTCTCTTCTCTGATAAACTCAAAAGCCATATTTATAATATAATAGCAGCATGAGAACTCTCCATTTTTTTTTTTGTTGTTGTTGGAGTGTCAAATTACCTGTATCAGACTGACTGGTGAGCAAAAGCAAACCTTTATCATGTTAAGTCTGAAATGTCTGAGTTTATTTATTAAAGCTCCTATCCTTGACTTTCTATACTGATTACTAAGTTATCTAAACCCATTCTTCTATATTCTACCTCAAGATCCTGAAGCTGGGAGCTTTCAAAGCAGATTTCTTCTTTGCCATTAACCTTTTGGTTAGGTTCTGCCAATGGTAGTCCTGAAGGCAACTAGGGGTCAGGAGGAGAGAGAAAGGACTCCTTCATGTTTATCCTGTTTGTCAGTGTCATTCCAGGAATGCTTCTTTAGGTCAGCAATTGACATCGCGTCCAGGTCCTAAGTTTATTTTACACTTGCTGAACTATCTTTATTGCACCACCACCACCCCAAATGTGTACAAATAGAGAAGTGCATCCCCTTCAGGGCTCTGGGTCCTAGTTCTACAGGATCCCACCTCTGAACCCCTGAGGCACCTGTATCTGCTGAGAAGCATTCCTCCTCAGAGATCTGACACACAGTTTTGAGGGGCCTGTCTACTAGCCTTCCAGGCTCTACAACTCCAGCCTCCTCCCTTTGTTACTCTTCTGTATGAGTGGTTGTTACTTCTTCAGATATTAAACTTGTGAACCATTTTGACATTTTAGCTTTCCAATACCAGATTAAATACTTTTGCATATTATATTCTCTTTGTTAAAATTGCTGGTTTGGTTTCTGTTTTCCTGACTATACTCCAATTTTTATACTATTAAAACACAGAAATTTGAAGCCAAAGCCTGTGCCACCATAAAAAAATTTAAAATATATAGCATTTCATTAATTGTTGGGCAATGGGCAGAAAGGAAACCGATTTCGAAGGTAGAAAGCCATCTAGTTGCATAATGTTTTGTCAAAACTCTTGGCAAAACTGCTGCTTAACTAGAGCGGCAGACAGTGAGTCTGCTGGACAGGCAGTACGCAAAAGAGACTGGGAAACCAAACTTTAATAGTGCTTGTTGACTATTACTGGCTACATTTGGCAGCATATTACAAGAGGAACATGAGCAGCTAGTGTGAAGGCAGAAACATAGAGAAACAGAATACAGAAGTTTCCGGGACTTATTGGGCAAAATGGCTGGCTTCCTCTAAAGCCCAAACGGTAGAACATAACATTGATGAAGGCACTGAACAACAAAGGTCCAGTGAAGAGTTCCATTTGTGTAACGGACTTAAGGCAAACCCTACTAAGATCTCAGGGAACTGTAGTACTAAAATCCCACGTTTCCAAAAATATAACACTTAAATGTTTAAAACTTAAAATAACTCTAGGACCCATAATCTTCCCCAAACAAGAAAAAAAATAATGTAGCTCTCAATAGGCATTTCAAACTTAGGTAAGTAGAATAATGGAAAAAGAAAAACATCTAAGAAGTCATATCCAGAGGCTAGAGACAACTGCGGACAAGGAAGATATCCCAGGGAGTTGGTTAGAGCCTATTCAGAGCCTCCCTGACCTCTAGATTGGGAGACTTTATAATGTCTGTCCAGCAGGATGGTGCCTGTGACTGACATGTGTAACTGATTCTTTCTTTAGCCAAGCATCACAGTTGATTGTGGTTTCCCTTTTCCTATGCTTCTCTTTTATATTAAGTGTGTGGGAAGTGGTTTGCAAATGCAATTAGTTCATAGGTGATTCATCGCCCTCATTTGATGAGGACAACGGCTAACCAGAGAGCATGGATTTGTGGTGAAATTAGTGACTGAAAGAATTTTGAGTTGTCACTCGTGAAGAGTAATACTCTCTTTTCAGGAGATAATGGAACATGACATAAATATCTGGTGATCAGTACGATGGACTATGGCAGAGATGGGCTAGATGCTCACTAATTCCGTCTCCTTCTCCTGGCCACATAGAAAGGCAGTATTTGCCAGCTTCCCTTGCAGTTCAGTTGGGCCCTCAATGGAAGGATGTCCATGCATTCAAGGCTGCTCCATAACAGCCTATGCTCGATGTTTCACAGTCTTTAATTCCCTCTGTGACCATGTGCTTACAAAGGCAATATCAAAAGACGGAGTCTACATCTTTAAATCATGATTTGGCAGTGAACCTCCAAGGAGAGCTGGCCAACACACATCAGGCCATAACACCAGGAAGAAACCTCTTATTTTCTATGTTAAGAAACTGAGATTTGGGGGGTTGTCTAGAGGTTATCCTGTAATATAGCATTAGATTTAATTACTAGATTTAATTCCATTGGTAACTTGATATCTTTTTTGTTATATTAAAATTATTTGAATATGAAGAAAATGTCATCAAGAAATTGAGATTATGAGGTGTAGTGGAAAGAGCTTTGTTCTGAGAAGTTCCATTCCTCGTAACCCCTTTACTAGATTATCATCTAGTAAATAATAATTACTAGATAAGCGGCACTGGGAAAGTCAATTAATTTCCCTGGGCCACAGTGCACATCTGTAAAATGAAGTTGCTATTAGGTTTATTATTAGGTTACCCAATTATAGGCAGAAAGCCAGGCCAGAAATTTGCTCAAGGCTTTTATGGTTTTTGATCTATGATTCCATGAAATAGGAGTTAAGCACTAAAGCACAGGAGTAATATTATTTTTACTTAAAAAATGTTTGGTTATCGCATGATACCTGACAAAGAACAGCTGTATGCATAAATATTCTGTAATAGAATGTTTTAGTAGTAGTAACTCATGCCCTGCAGTTTTATGCTATCCAAATATGACACATTAGTCATTTTAGAGACAAGACAACTCAGATGACAATTTCAAAACGAAACTATTCCCTAAAACTTTGAATATCTAATAGTTTTACACACATCTCTCCACATCTTCAGCCCTCCCCTTATAATCTAAGGATGGGATTTAAGCAAGATCCTCACTTCTCTTTCTATGTTTTATCAAGTGAAATTCTATTCTTTCGGATGGTTTCTCTTAATATCAACTCACTAAGGTTAATTCAAGGTCACTATTTCTACATAACTGTTGAGGTCTGAATATGTGTGTCTTTCCAAAATTCATGTCAAAACCCTAACCCCCATGGTGATGGTATTAGGAGTTGGAGCCTTTGGGAGGTGACTAGGTCGTAAGAGTGGGGCCCTCATAAATGGTATTAGTGCCATTATAGAAGAAGCCTGAGGAAGCTTGTGTGTTCCATCCACCACGTAGGGACACAGTGAGAAGGCACTTTCTCTGAATCAGAAAAGCAGGCTCTCACCAGACACCAAAACAGCCAGCACCTCAATCTTGGACTTTCCAGACATTAGAACTGTGAGAAGTAAATTTCTGTTGTTCATAAGTTATCAGTTTATGGTATTTTGTAATAGCAGCCCAAATATACTAAGACAGTCAAATAAAAATTGTAAAATAAAACAAAATATAAAGAAAAAAAAACCCACAAAAAACTAAATGATTCTTCATTCATATTTAATTATATGTTCAACTGCTAATAAATCAGGCTAATAGAAACACTTTCATTCTTATAAAAAGGTAAAACAATAATTAAAATATATCTAATATTAATTTAAAACCTGGAGACCAAATGGAATTTTCCTCCTTAAAATTAAAATGAAGAATGTTGCAGCCAAATCTAAACAAAGAACATTTAAAACTCATTTTGCTAATGAGTACTTTGTCCTAATCCCTGGAAAATAATGGCTAAAGCCAAGCATTTAAACTTAAAGCAGAAAAGAAAACGTGAAGGAGAACATTCTTGAATTGGTCTTCAAATTATTTTTGCAATTGTGTAATTCACAATTTGTTGTGAAAATTATAATTTTTAATTCTATTACTGAGACAGTTTTAGAAAAAATATAGAAAAATACAGAAGGTAGGATTCTGATTTTTCAAAATCATCTTTAGATGACTCCGTACTTACTTTCCTCCTACTGATTCTACTGTACAGTATAGAATCCAAGAACATGAACTTTAATTTACATAATATTTAAGGTCACTAACATAATAAAAGGATGATGTCCAAACTAATAAAAAGAAAAACAGTTGTTTAATTGGAATTAAACTCGAATATTATGTCACTAAGGTATTTGTATTAGTTTGCTAACCAAATCTATATGAACATATTATATAACACAAATGCAAATACTGTTGTAAACAAGGATAACATTTACTTATAAGGTCATCCTCTCCACATTTCTTTAGCATTCTATATACATACAAGCCAATTTGAGGTAAAATAACTTTCCACTCACCAACGTGGAGGTTTGTGAGGCGTCAGCCAAATCCCCTGAGATCTGGGGTGTTCGCGTGTTGTTTGGAATTCTGTGAGGGTTACGGGCTATCGCTTCACACCAGCCCAGCATTTTCTCCTTCCTCTTATCCCTTTTCAATTTCTGAAATTCTGAAAATAATTTACATTCCCTGAAACAGGTCACTTATTTTAGTTGTGTTTTGGAAAATATATATAATCAAAATTAAATCAACAATATAACAAAATACTAACGGAGACTTTTTTTTAACCAGGGGTTATAAGGAGGAAAAGAAGAATATGCTGATTATTAATAATATCCTAGAGTCACAGGACAATAGAAAGAGTATACATCTCTTCAAAGGGCCTAATATCTTTTATACCTCTCTTTGTGACATTATTGTAGACAATGGGAATTCCTTGTGCCAGGTTCTAAGTGTTATTTTCAGGGATCAACTTTTAACAGCAAGTCCTTACCTCAAGAAGTAAGAACAGACCCAGTTCCTGATAATATCTACATATTTCAATGACATCTAAAATTTGGCATAGCTTTTCAGCTAAATGTCCTACAGAAGCAGAATAAATTGAATATAGGCCAGTGATAAATATTACTCATTTTGGCAGTGCCATGATTTTCTTTCTCGTAAAGTTCTGCCATCTACATTTTTTTTTTCTTGGAAATCGAGTCTCTCTATGTCACTCGGGCTGGAGTGCAAAGGTGTGATCTTGGCTCACTGAAAGCTCTGCCTCCCAGGTTCAGGCGATTCTCCTCCCTCAGCCTTCCGAATAGCTGGGATTACAGGCACACGCCACCATGCCCAGCTAATTTTTTGTAGTTTTAGTAAAGATGGGGTTTCACCATGTTAGCCAGGATGGTCTCGATCTCCTGACCTTGTGATCCGCCTGCCTCGGCCTCCCAAAGTTCTGGGATTATGGGTGTGAGCCACTGCGCCCAGGTGAAAAAAAATTTTTATTGCAAGTATAATAAATTTACTGTATGACATCTATCACCAGTATAATCTATTCAAAATTAATAATTTGAAAAATCCTTACTATGTCACAAATAGAAATATTTCACAATTCTTTCTAGATTTCTAGAACTTCTTATTTGGGGGAATGTTTTGTCTCTGAAAAAGTCATATCAACAATGACTTTTAACATAATGGAGAAACATTGTTTCCCTTGTAAAGTTTTACAGCCTACTTTTCCACTCCACCACCCTCCGTAATTAGAAATAGTTTATTGCAGATCTTTAGTTAAATGCATTACACTGTCAATTAAATATCAAAAATAATGTGGAGTAATTATTTTTCACAGCATCCAAAGCAATTAGCAATCTGGTGCTTTATAACATTTAAGAGATTCAAAACTGCACATTTCATAGCACTAAGAAAAGTAACATAAAGAACAGTTGCACTAACAGATTGATGAATTATTACTCTAAATGAAAAAATACTCAAGTTAAATACATCTGAACAATGTAAACAGGAAAATGATAAAAAGATCTTTTATAAAAAATGTCTAAGATACTCAACAGAATGGATTTCTTAATAAGACCAGCAATGTAATGCGAGTGACTCATTCAACTGAGGTAGAGAAAAATAAGGGGAAATTGGAAACAATTGTTTGAATGGGGAACAAATTATTCGTGCTTGGCCTTTCAAACACATTGCTTGAGATTTATTTAAAACTGTGATCTATTCAATACAAAATCTGCATATCTAATTTGCACTGTACAGAAAGTAAATATTTCCTCATTCCCATTAACATTATCTTGGTTACTCATCAGCTTTTAACTGCATTTCTTGAAATGTGCTAACAGTAAATGAAAATGAGGATCTTTATTCAAAGGCAAGAGTAAAATGATACATAATGACCAAAACAGTTTAATCAAGTATAAGAAAAGGTTCTACTTCTAAATCATTTACCAGTTTTTTTCAATTTTAACTCTATAATTACTTGCAATCACTATAGTACTTATAATAAATTGCTAAATTCATTCATGAATGAAGAACATAATTGTGTGGCCCACAAAATTATGACACCAGCAGTATCCATTCTGAGATGTGTTTGTAAAGGTAGCCAACTTCTTATGTCCCATTCAGATTCTTTTTGATGCTGTGGTAGTAGTAGCTTTGTCACTCCTTATTCAGTCAACATTAATCCGTCAATATTTATGAAGCCCCTACTATACTGTAGGTACTGAAGTAGGAATAGTAGTCAAGAGAGGATAACTTTCATTTTTTATGTGATTTGGATCCAGTGCAGCGATCTATTCTAGAGAATTTTAAAGTCCGTGAACTCTGGGATCTTTCTGATCTCTAATTTTTAGATTTGTATGCTTACTTGCCTGCTGCTCCTGATCACGTCTTCCTTGAAGCTTGCCTGTGCAAATCATCTTTTTGAACTGTTTTGCTGGACTGCTGTCAACAAATCATCATGACCAAAGCTATAAACTTCTGGCTACACCTGCTGAAATATTATAATAAAATGCCAACTTCATTCTAGTTTTCTATTGCATACAACTGTCATTATCTTATTTTAGGATTATTAGCTGGGCTAAATAATTCAGAAAGTTAAAACACATATGTTTAATATAAATAATATGTCAATAATCATTAAATACTCTCCATGGACATTGTACAGACTATTTTAAGAGAGCAGAGAAGAAACAAGATACATTGCTATGGACTGGAAAGTTTATAATGTATTTTGAACATATATGAATGTTTATACAGACAGTTAAGTGTGTGAGATGAGACAGAGCAATCTAACTACACAGCTTCCTTTCAGCTTTTTATTATATTAATGTAGAATATGTGAAAACAATAAAAATGTCTGTGATGGTTGCATTTCTATATCTGGACATTCATTTCATGTCTAAGAGGTAAATTTCATTTAATGACTTACTCTAAATAATACACATCTTCTGCGTTGTCAGCTACCTTAGAATCATAGCATCATCTCTTGGAGAAGTCAGTCTCAAAAGGGGCTGAGCATTTTGGTTCGTGCCTGTAATCCCAGCACTTTGGGAGGCTGAGGTGGGCGGATCACTTGAGGTCAGGAGTTCGAGACCAGCCTGGCCAACATGGTGAAACCCCGTCTCTACTAAAAATACAGAAAATTAGTCAGGCATAGTGGCAAGCACCTGTAGTCTCAGCTACTACTCAGGAGGCTGGGGCAGGAGAATTACTTGAACCTAGGAGGCGAAGGTCGCAGTGAGCTGAGATCTTGCCACTGCACTCCAGCCTGGGCAACAGAGCAAGACTCTGTTTCAATAAGTATAGCCTCAAAGAAGCAACATGAGTATAGGTGCAAATCAGAAGGGAGAGAGAGAGTGGAAAACAAGGAGAGACCATTGCCTTGCCCCTTAAATCTCTGTTGGTAAGGGGGTGTTATAATTGCCCAATGACAATATCTTCTTTTCTGTTATCACAAAACACTTAAAATTTGGATCACATTTCAAAAATATTTTCTTCTTTGCATCATTGACGCTAAAATATAGACTTTAAAAATAGTTTAGGTGAGTTGAGAGAACTGAAGAATTTAAATGTTGATTGCTGAGCCTCTGTAGACCAGCCTTCTTCCTACACAGGTCTGGAGTACTCATCATATTTTTAGGTGTAAGAATGTGCTGTCAGCCAGAAGGGTAGGCAAATTATAAGCATTTATAATTAACCCCAAAGCACTTTGAAATTTAAGTATCATTAGTAATATATCAAAATAGGAAAGTGGTCATTAAGCACTCATGTTAATTGCTATCTAGCCATTGAACCAAGCTAATATGAGATGCAGCAATGAGCAAGTCATATAATGATCACAGGAAATTGAGATTTAACTAAGTTTAATTTTTAATATGCTACTTCAAGCAGATATTGAATTTAATAAATAGCAGCATAGTGCATTCTCTGTGAACTACACTGACAACAAATTAAAATTAGGAAAAAATGCAAGGCAATTGGGTGTATCTTACAGAGAATAATTTACTTTCAATTCAGGAAACATCTACCGAACATTTTCTTTGTGACAGACATTGGTGCTTGGAACCTTTGTTACAGAGAGAGAAAAGATCAGAGCTTACAATTAGGAAGGGAAACAGAGAGCGGTAAGTCAGTTTTTGTAAGACAGTGTGATAAGCGCTGTGAAAGCAGTACGCTGAGCACTACGAAAACTTTGAGAAAAGACATTTAACTTAGCATCAGATGCAGGGGAAGGTTGATTTTGGAAGACTTTCCAAAGAAAGTAAAAATTACAAGTAATTTACATGAAAGTTAAAATTGTTACTCTTCTAAAGGCTTCTGTTGCCACAAGCTGCTTTGCACAACTCCAGGAGGCATCATTCACATTGCTATCCATGTAAATGTCAGTGTACCCCACGGGATGCTTTTCACATTCAACACCGTGAGTATGGTACGCCTAGAGTTGTGCAACCTGGCAGCGCTGCTGGGCTGATTTCTCCAAGAGAAACTTACTATACTCACTTTATTTTATCCCCAGACTAACGTAATTTACTCTTAAAGTCAGAGATTTGTTTGCCACAGGAAAACGCAGTTGCCTACCTCTATTTATCTCTCTGTCTCCTCAACTATTCCCTTCCTCAAATTTGCCCATTCCATATGTTATCCGATAAAGTGCAGTTATGACTGAACTAAATGCTTCCTCTCTTCACCACATGCATAGAACTGAGAAAGTGCCCACCTCCCTCCTTCTCAAATTTGAAACTAAGAAAGTAAAGGGCTTCTAAATGGAAAATTTTAGAGATTTTGTGTGTTTTAGCTAATGTGTCATTAAGAAATATAAGTCTCAACTGTTAGATAGTCCCTCACCTAAATAATAATAAAGTTCAATTTCCATTATGAAATAAACTTGCAATTAAGAGAAGTGAAAATGTGTGTGCGTGAGTGTGTGTATTCCAAGAATTACTCAGTATCTATTGAGAAAACGCTAACATGCGTGCCTATAATTCACATTTGCTGCTGCTGTGGACCTCTGAGTGGATGTTTTCAAGTGCTTACACAAGAATTGCTCTTAAAGACTTGGGGTGCCAGTGACCACCAAAGACTTCTTACTTAGGTTGAGTTCTGCAAGAACAGATGACTGTATATGATAAATTTATTGCTATGTAATGGAGATTTGTCCTGGGGGTGGAGGTCCTCCTAATTTCTGCGAGTAGGATGTTAGGTTTCTCAAATAGAGGGAGAGGTTCATAGTTATATTCCAGGATGTGGAAGAGCAACTGATATAGAATCTAATAAGTAATTGTTGATGATAGAATGAATGAGAAGGTGAAGAGGAGTTCTTTTCTGAATAATCATAAGATGACTTGTAATGAAGGTTTAAATTCTTTGGTGCTTTTAGCTTAGACTATTTTAAATGTATATTTAGTTTATAGATTTCTTCTAAAAAATTTTTCCCTCTACCTTGCAATTACTTTTAAAATCACTAACATTTCTGTGAAGTCTGATAAGCTACCCTCGCCTTGTAAAGTAGCATGATGGTGAATAAAGAAATGACACAATACAAGGAATTAGGGCTTTCATTCTCTCCTCTATTGAGTCAGTGCAGAGAAAAAACCTCTTTGAAAAAAGAGTACTGGTAGCAACATGAGCCATTGTCCTGGAGATCCTTAGGAACAGGAAGGACAGGCTTCCAGGTAGGTAACTTTGGAAAAACTAGAACAATAGTGACTCCTCCAATCCTAATTATACTAAGAGATGTAAGTGACCCTGAAGAAGAGATGAAACACCCTCATAAATAGTTACACCCAGAGATGGGCAGTTGGTGTTCTTTAGTGAAGACTAAAACCTTCCTTATGGAATTAACTGCGTTAGCACAGAACTCCACACATAGCTTGGGCCAATCTCGTAGACATAAAAATGAAATGTAGCGACATCCAGCTTAAGCTCTGACACGTAAAGAGTTTGGAAGTCATCACTCCCATTCTTATAAAAAGATAAACCTACATAAAAACTGAAAATCAATTATTTTTCTTAGACCCATCAGAGAATTGAAGTTGCAGAACAAACCACCACCCCAAAAATATGGAGACAGGAAAATCATGGTTGATTTCACAGTTCTTGGAGAGAAAGTTGATGGAGGCCTAACTAGGTGGGAATTCTTAAGCTGTATCTTCAATGTATTATTGGAGACACAGTGGGGATTAACTTGAAAGTGAGAGCTTGCAGGAGGCTGCATTAGTAGTGGGGACTCCCCACTTTCCCGGGTTTTACTGCTAGGCAACTTACCTATATTTCACAAAAATACGGAGAAATATACAATAGTAGTACTAGCAGCAGGGAGAGGACAAGTAAACACCAGGAAATGCCCCCCAACAGTCTTATAGCAAAAAGCTTATTCTCCAAGGGAAAATATCTTGCAGAGGTTTACTAACCCACCAGAATAAAGGGCATTTCTTCTACTCCAGGCTTTTCTACTCTTTCTGCCCTGCCTATGGTGGGGAGGAAGGCTAAGAAACACTTGTGAAGGTCAGAGCCCTGAAATCCAGGCTCACTAAAAGACTTAGATTGAATCATAAAATTACAGAATACTTCCCCTCTACTGTACCTTGCCATGAAACCAACAAGGCTTCAGGGTAAAACAGTGAATTGTAGCTTAAAGAACTTCAGGATGCACACTCTCTTTGAGGAAGAGTACTTTGGGAGCCCAAAGGCAACAGCATAGACAAATACTAAGGCACTACGAGACTTCTATACCTACAGTATTCATTAAATACAGCCCAATTACTAGCCAGAATAACACAGAAACTCACATTACCTCAGTTTCTACTGCCTGTTGTATCGTGTTTGGCTTTCTACAACAATAACAAATTACAAAGCATTCTAGAAAGCAGGCAAAAACAATCTGAAGAGATATATAAAAAAGCACTAGAACCAAAGTCAAATATGACACTGCTAATAAGTCAGGGAATTTAAACTATCGACATTAATATGCTAAGGGCTATATTGGAAAAAGGTGACAACATCAGGAAAACGGGTAATGTTAGCGGAGAGAAGGAAACTCTAAGAAGGTATCCACAGACGGCTAGAAACCAAAACATTGTAACAAAAATGAAGAATACCTTTGGGCTCATCAGTAGACTGGAAGTGCCCAAGAAAGGTGTCAATGAGCTTGACGACAGAGAAATTTCAGAACTGAAATGCAAAGAGAACAAAGAATGGAAAAAAGAAACAGCAGAACATCCAAGAACTGTGGTATAGTTTTTAAATTTGTAACATATGCATAACTGGAATACTGGAAGAAGAAATAGATAATAGAGCAGAAGAAACGTTTCATGATACAAGGTCAATATACCAAGTCAACTGTTTTCCTGTGTATCTTTCTTGTATACCTATACATCATCAATGCACAACTGAAATTTGAAATTGAAAAATACTTTTTAACAGCATCAGATATTGTCTAGATATAACTATTTTACAGGATTTATATTAAAAACTGTAAAACTCTGATTTAAAAATCAAAGAAAATCTAAATAATAGCAGAAACATTCTGTGTTCATGGATGGGAAGACTCAGTATTTCTAACACACAAATTCTTCCCAACTTGAGCTATAGATTTCATGCAATCTCAATCAAAATCCTAAAAAGGTATTTTGTAGATAACGATAAGCATATTCTAAAGTTTACGTAGAGAGGCAAAATACTTACACCAGCCGACGTAATAGCGAAGAAAAATAAAGACAACTCACACTACCCAGATCCAAAAGTTACTATAAAGTTACAGTAATCAAGACAGTGTGGTATTGGAAAAAGAGTAAATATATAAGACAATGAAACATAATATAGATTTTAGAAACAGACTCATGAATAGAGCCAACTCATCTTTGACAAAGGACCAAAATCAATTCAAGAGAAAGACTAATCTTTTCAGTAAATGGTTCTGGAACAACTTGACATCCATATGCAAAAAAATAACTCTAGACACAGATCTTATACTTTTCACAAAAATTAACTAAAAATGAGTCATAAACTTAAATATAAATGAAAAACTGTAAACTCCTACAAGGAAACAGAAAAGAAATTGTGGGTGATCTTGAGTTTAGCAATGAGGTGGTAGATACAACACTAAAATTATGATTCATGAAAGGAAAAATGTTGATAAGTTGGAATTTATTAAAATTATAAACTTATGCTCTATAAAAGACTCTTAAGAGAATTAAAAGACAAGCCGTAGCCTGAGTAAAAATATTTGCAAAATGCATATTGAATAAAGGACTTGTATTCCAAACATATAAAGATTTCTTAAAACTCAATTAGAAAGTGAAATAACCAATAAAAATAAGCAAATGATCTGAACAGACATTTCAATAAAGATTTACAGATGGATACCAAGCATATGAAAAGATGCTCAATATCATATGTCATTAAGGAATTGCAAATTAAAAATAAGATGCCACTACATACCTATTAGAGTGGCTAAAATGCAACAAACTGATAACACCAAATGCTGACATGGATGCCAAGCAACAGGCATTCTTATCCATTGCTTGTGGGAATGCAAAATAGTACAGCCATCTTAGAAGACAATTTGGTAGTTTACTAATGAAGTTAAACATAATCTTATCACACAATCCAGCGATTGCACTTACAGCTATTTATCCAACTGATTTTTAAAATTTACATCTCACAAAACACGTACACATATGTTTATAGTAGCTTTGTTCATAATCACCAAAAACTGGAAGCGACAAACATGCCCTTCAATTGGTGAATGGAGAAACAAATTGTGATACATTCATACAATGTCATATTCAGTAATTAAAGGAAATTAGCTATCAAGCCATAAAAAGACATGGATGACTATTAAATGCATATTGCCATATTAAAAAAGCCAGACTGAACAGGGCTACTTTCTATATGATTCCAATGATATGACATTCTGGAAAAGATAATGCTATAGCAGCAATAAAATGATCAGTGGAGGGCAGTGAAACTATTTTGTATGATGCTTTATGGTAAATATGTTACACTATGCATTTGTGAAAATCTTAGAGAACCTCACAGCACAAAGTGAAAACCTTAATGTATGAAAATTAAAATACATTGTTTTGGAGTTCAGGGATCCCAGGATGGAAAGCAGGCTGTGAAAAATACAATCTACATATATTAAAATTATAGAACCACCTCACTGAAGACGGTGAGGGAAAATGTGCTGACCTAAGCTAAGTACCTTTAGAAAGAGGTGCAGTCTGAAAGGTTAAAAGAAAAATATATTGTACATCAGCAGTGTGCTCTAGTTCATGACATGGTCCCCTGTGGAGCTATGACTTAACAACTCTGACAGTGGTATAAATACATATGATAATTGAACAATTAAATAGAGGGTTGGCAGATAGCAGAGGACCAGGTTTTTAATTGTTGGAGTGGGAGGTTGCAGATAAGCAAGTGGAGAAGCATATGCCATATAATAATGAGTCAAAGTTGGAGGCATTAATATGAACTCACGTTTAGTTTAATATGAATAAATGTGATTACATAACAAGTATATACACATACATTAGTATATATTCATATATCTCCCTGCTCTGTCGCTTGACAGGTCCCAGAAACAATGATACCCTAGTGGCAACAGATATGCTTAGTGACCCGATTTTGGTTTTTAATACTATTCTCCAGTAGAAGGAACCAGAGCTGCTTCAATAAATGGCTGATTCTGGGGCTAGGGTAGGAAAAATACAAGTTGAGCCTGGAGAAACTTGTAGCGCTAGAAAGTAAGGAAATGCTTAAAATCAAGACAAAACAAGACACAAACCAAACACAATTTCGGGTATATATCAAAGGGACACAGTAGCTAAAGAAAATAGCTCCACAACTGGCACAGCTGATATAATTTGAGCAAGAAAATAAAGTAGTAACAGATTATGAACCAAGTATAATATAAACATCCACAAGTCTATACTGATGTAATGAATAATTGCATAGAGAAAGAAATGGAAGAGACAGACAATCTCTTGTGCGGAATTGTAACTTATCTGCTCAGAAGTGGAGGAGGAACATAACTTACCACACCCTTGTGAACTGTACATAGAAACTTCCTTCTGAAGAGTACAAAATGAAAAGACAGAAAAGTAACTTTACAGTAAAGAAACCTGACAAACATACTTTAGCCAGGTGATCAAAATGATACATTGACTTAAGATGTGTTGGAAACGGTATTTTACCTCTAGGATCTCCCTGTTAAAAAAAAAAACACATAACTCCAGTCTAATCATCAGAAAAAAATTTAGAACAATTTCAATTGAGGAACATTCTGCAACAAACCTGATCAATAATCCTCAAAACTGTCAAGGACATGAGAAACAAGTAAAGTGTAAGAAACTGTTACAGCTAAGTGGAGCCCAATGAAACCTGAAAACTAAATGTAATGCAACCTGCATAGGATGCTGGTGAAAAAAAAAAAAAAAAATTAGCTAAAACGAAGAAAATACACATGAAGTTTGGACTTGAGTTAATTACAATGTATTAATATTGATTCACTAATTATAATAAATGTACTATACCAGAGTAAGATGTTAATAATAGGAGAAATTGGGTATAGCGTATATGGGATCTTCTTGTAACAGGTTTGCAATTTTCTTTCTTTTTTTTTTTTTTTGAGATGGAGTTTCGCTCTTGTTACCCAGGCTGGAGTGCGATGGCGTGATCTCGGCTCACTGCAACCTCAGCCTCCTGGGTTCAGGCAATTCTCCTGCCTCAGCCTCCTGAGTAGCTGGGATTACAGGCACGCGCCACCATGCCCAGCTAATTTTTTGTATTTTTAGTAGAGACGGGGTTTCACCATGTTGACCAGGATGGTCTCAATCTCTTGACCTCATGATCCACCCGCCTCAGCCTCCCAAAGTGCTGGGATTACAGGCGTGAGCCACCACGCCCAGCGGCTTTGCAATTTTCTAAAACTGTTCTAAAATTTAAAAAATATTATATAAAAAATGTGTATTATATTTTCAGGTCTGTGAGAACTACATCTTATTTCAATGTAGAGTTCTAAGCAATAACCTGTAGAAAAGTTTGTGTGTCCAAATGCCAGCTGATTATTTAATAACACTAACAAATTGTTCCAAATATATGGTTCAGGCATTTATTGTAGGGAAAGGGGACAGAGAAAGTTAGAAACTTTGAGTGGAGTCATATTTGATTTTCTTAAGAAAAATAACTACGGGAGACTGGAAGAAAAACATGTATCACTGATTTAGGACTAAAAAGTGAAACAAATTTATTTCATTACTCAAAAGTAATCACCTCTGGACTTAAAATAAGCCAGATTCCACTCCCATCTCTCTTTAAACAAAGGAATTTAGTATGAAAATAAAATTCATAGAAATTTAAAGCAATGCCTTAACAATATGTTTTGCTATGTGTACCAGACATACACACTTTCTCAAAATTCTATTTCGCAAAGGCATGAAACTATGAGTGTATAAGAAGGGTAAAGAAAAGAAAGCTTGCGTTTCTTAAGTAGCTCTTTATGAATGTACTTAAAGGTGTCTGAATAAAATATAGGTTTACAACTTTTTCCAGTGTGAAACATCTTTTGAATATAATAAGTTTAGCGAGGACAGCTGATATTATTATGTTTATTTTTCACATAAATTTATTAAGAAACTGTATTGTCATGTGGATTTCAGTTCTGATTGTACTAAAAGCCATTGGAATGACTAGATATTCTGTGTAAAAATTTCTAATATGTGGTTTTTACTACTCACATGGAGTCTGAAAAAAATGGCTTCCAGGAAGATCAGTTTTATTTCTGTCATGCTCTTTGAGTTGATTTAGAGAAAATCGCATCACTTATTACCTATAAAATATATATGAAAGATCTATGCCTTTATAACAGATAGGCATGACTGAACATTTAATATAAATATTTTACATACACTTTATTGTTTCACTTAAAACCACAACAGCTGGGGTGTTTTATTATTTAATATAGATATAAAATCTAAATAGTTAACATATGAAAAAATGTATGAAAATGTAAAGACTTGCCTGAATATCTAGGTTTATTTTGGGGATTTTTATAATTTATATGAATATATTTTTTTCTGATAAATTTTGCAAAACCCTAAAGATTTAAAATTGTCATGTATAATTTGTCCTTCTGTTTCTGTCCATGTTAAGGTAATGCAGATCTCCATTCCTTCCCTTTCTCATATTAACAGCTGAAATTTCTACTAAATTTCTTAGAACCAAAGAGATATTTTTATCTTTTGACACTGTTACTCTTCTAAAAGAGTTATATATTTTCTTCTTGACTTTGGTCTCTTGGGAACTCAGAAATCAATTAACAACATAATTTAAAGTTTTCTAATGTTTCTAGTATTTAGGTTTACATACTTAGCATAATCTTGAGCATTTTTTTAATGTCGGAACATCATTAACTATTGGATTCATATTTTTACCTATATTTAACTACTCCAAAAATCTTTATAGTTCTCTCAAAATTCTTTTGGCAATTATAAAAACTACACTCAGATAAATATATTTCTAAACTGCACTACTATACCTAGAGTCAAAGAATTCTTTTTTATGTAAAACAGTAATTTATTTAAGGTTTCAAAATATACATATAGAATGAAAATACTGAAAAAATAGCACACAAGTTGGAAAAAAGGGATCATATAGAATTAGGTGTTCTGATTATAACACCTTTATGATGAATTATATATTATTCAAATATCATCTGTGTAACAGTATATAAGCCAAGATATCTTTAGGTAACAATTTACTCAGAGGTAGTCAAACTAAAAGTTAAGGGCAAACTTCTCACCTTCATTTTAAATACCAGCCACAAGCCCACAGGTCCCCATGGCCACACTCACTACTAAC
Organism: Aotus nancymaae; assembly: GCF_030222135.1. Taxonomy (NCBI): domain Eukaryota; kingdom Metazoa; phylum Chordata; class Mammalia; order Primates; family Aotidae; genus Aotus; species Aotus nancymaae. Next base: position 3,252,906 of record NW_026988447.1, on the reverse strand, counting down.
CATCTGGCTATAAAACTGGGGTTCCCACAGCACTCTCAGTTTTAATAGTTCACTAGACCAATTCACGGAACTCAGGAAAGCACGATACTTTGAATTATGGTTTTATTATAGCAAAAGGAATCAAGTTAGAACTAGCCAAAGACAAGACATAAGGAGAAGTCTAGAAGCCTTTCAAAAGCGAAACTACGACAGCCCTTGAGGACATGTTACTCTTCCAGCAATGAAGTATCACAGTGACCAAAGAGCGCTGCCCGCCAGGGAAGCTCACCTGAGTTTTTGGTGCCTATAGTCTTACCGGGGTTTTCTTAGCTAGACATGATTGAGTCATTCCCCACATGACTCACCTCCTAAGGTGCCTGGAGATTAGACTGATATCACATGACTCGAATTTCTTTTTTTTTTTTTTTTCAATTTATTTATTTTTTTTAATTATTTTTTTATTTTTTTATTGCATTTTAGGTTTTGGGGTACATGTGAAAAACATGCAAGGTTGTTGCATAGGTGCATACGTAGCAGTATGATTTGCTGCCTCCCTCCCCTTCACCTATATCTGGCATTTCTCCCCATGCTATCCCTCCCCAACTCGCCACCCCGCCGCTGTCCCCCGCTCCCCGCCAACAGACCCCCGTGTATAGTGCTCCCCTCCCTGTGTCCATGTGTTCTCTTTGTTCAACACCCACCTATGAGTGAGAACATGTGGTGTTTGATCTTGTGTTCTTGTGTCAGTTTGCTGAGAATGATGTTTTCCAGGTTCATCCATGTCCCTACAAAGGATGTGAACTCCTCGTTTTTTATGGCTGCATAATATTCCATGATGTATATGTGCCACATTTTTCCTGTCCAGTCTATCATCGATGGGCATTTGGGCTGGTTCCAGGTCTTTGCTATTGTAAACTGTGCTGCAATGAACATTCGTGTGCATGTGTCCTTATAGTAGAACGATTTATAATCCTTTGGATATATGCCCAGTAATGGGATTGCTGGGTCAAATGGAATTTCTATTTCTAGGTCCTTGAGGAATCGCCACACTGTTTTCCACAGTGGTTGAACTAATTTACACTCCCACCAACAGTGTAAAAGTGTTCCTATTTCTCCACATCCTCTCCAGCATCTGTTTTCTCCAGATTTTTTAATGATCGCCATTCTAACTGGCATGAGGTGGTATCTCAATGTAGTTTTGATTTACATTTCTTTAATGACCAGTGATGATGAGCATTTTTTCATATGTTTGTTGGCCTCATGTATGTCTTCTTTTGGAAAGTATCTGTTCATATCCTTCGCCCATTTTTGAATGGGCTTGTTTGTTTTTTTCTTGTAAATCTTTTTTAGCTCGTTGTAAATTCTGGATATCAGCCCTTTGTCAGATGGGTAGGCTGCAAAAATTTTTTCCCATTCTGTTGGTTGCCGATTCACTCTATCGACTGTTTCTTTTGCCGTGCAGAAGCTGTGGAGTTTGATTAGGTCCCATTTGTCTATTTTGGCTTTTGTTGCCAATGCTTTTGGTGTTTTGGTCATAAAGTCCTTGCCTACGCCTATGTCCTGAATGGTTTTGCCTAGGTTTCCTTCTAGTGTTTTTATGGTGTTACGTCTTATGTTTAAGTCTTTAATCCATCTGGAGTCAATTTTAGTGTAAGGTGTCAGGAAGGGGTCGAGTTTCTGCTTTCTGCATATGGCTAGCCAGTTTTCCCAACACCACTTATTGAACAGGGAATCCTTTCCCCATTGCTTGTTTTTTTCAGGTTTGTCAAAGATCGGGTGGTTGTAGATATGTTGTGTCACCTCCGATGCCTCTGTTCTGTTCCATTGGTCTATATCTCTGTTTTGGTACCAGTACCATGCTGTTTTGATTACTGTAGCCTTGTAGTAGAGTTTCATGTCTGGTAGTGTGATGCCTCCCGCTTTGTTCTTTTTGCTTAGAATTGACTTGGCTATGCGGGCTCTCTTTTGGTTCCATATGAAGTTTAAGGTGGTTTTTTCCAGTTCTGTGAGGAAGGTCATTGGTAGCTTGATGGGCATAGCGTTGAATCTGTAAATTACTTTGGGCAGTATGGCCATTTTCACGATATTAATTCTTCCTAACCGTGAACATGGAATGTTTCTCCATCTGTTTGTGTCCTCTCTTATTTCGTTGAGCAGTGATTTGTAGTTCTCCTTGAAGAGGTCCTTTACATTCCTTGTTAGTTGTACTCCTAGGTATTTTATTCTCTTTGTAGCAATTGTGAATGGCAGTTCGTTCTTGATTTGGCTCTCTTTAAGTCTGTTATTGGTGTATAGGAATGCTTGTGATTTTTGCACATTGATTTTGTATCCTGAGACTTTGCTGAAGTTGCTTATCAGTTTCAGGAGATTTTGGGCTGAGGTGATAGGGTCTTCTAGATATACAATCATGTCGTCTGCAAATAGAGACAATTTGACTTCCTCCTTTCCTAATCGAATACCCTTTATTTCTTTTTCTTGCCTGATTGCTCTGGCTAGAACTTCCAGTACTATATTGAATAGGAGTGGTGAGAGAGGGCATCCTTGTCTAGTGCCAGATTTCAAAGGGAATGCTTCCAGTTTTTGCCCATTCAGTATGATATTGGCTGTCGGTTTGTCATAAATAGCTTTTATTATTTTGAGATATGTTCCGTCGATACCTAGTTTATTGAGAGACGTGACCTGAATTTCTAATCACATAGTTACTCTTTCCAGCATGGCCAGACTTTATCCTAAGTCATCTCATTAGTGTAAATCATCTAAGGGCTTGTCATGAGTCACCTCATAAGCATAAACGACCAGTTTTGGTCTGAGAGGCCTAACTTAAATCTCCCTCTTCCTTCTTCATCTATTTTTTGAACTATGATATTTATATAAAATGAAGACAAAAAGAGAAACAGTACTAATGTTTCATCAATTAGTCTTGCCATTTAATTTCTTTGTTAGACAACTGAACAATGACCGTAAATATAAATTTTGCAACACTAAACATATGGAGGCCTATTTGTGGATTTCCTTCCATATATGAAGTTAATTGAACACATATATCCGTAACTTAGAATTTACTTATTTTCATAATAAACATTGTTTATAAACTAATAAGAATTAATTCAAATGGTAGAAATACAATGAATATGTCATTGTATACTCAATCTCCTTTCTTCAGGGACACTTTACCTGAAGAATGTTTCATACACTGACTACCGAGACTTTCTTTTTTTGCAGTAGGCTGATTTGCCATACACTATTCTTTGCCATTTCCAGAAATTACTTTGTTCAAATTCCAAAAATACTGATATAGATATTCACTAGTATCTAGGTTTAAAATATCACAATTTAATTGATTAAACAAACATCCAAAATTCCAAGTGATAATATCCATACCAGCTTTCATCAACTGCCTTTTTTTTTTCCTGAGAAGCTTATTCTTCTGGTGAGTAGTTTCGTTATATTCTCCTCTTCTGTACTAATTTCCCTGTGATTTCTCTCCCTGCCTCATACTCTCACACTTGGGGACGTGCCGTCTACACTAAAATACTCCATCGGTACTTCGGCAATATTTTGCCTGGTTACTTATCTGTTTCCCAATCTACGTGAACTTGGTAGTTTGTTTATTCCATCATCAGAGGGCCTTTTGCATTGCACTGATATTAGTTGTTAATCGTCTGCCTCCCCACCTGCACTGAGCGTACTCCGAGAAAAGGATGGGGGCGATTTCAAATGGGTCTGTGACACCTCCAGGACCAAGAACAGATCACAGCACTCAGTGATGTTCCACATTCAAATATCAAATATCAGTATCAAAATAGAAAGGAAAAATAAGCAATATCAAAATCAAGAAAATATTTTTTGTAAATTAATGAGAAAAATATATGACCCAATGATGACTGCTCCTTTTCTGTCAACATGAAAAATATATAGGAATACTATAAAATATAAATTAAAATAAAAGTTATACAGAGAGAAGTTCATTTATGAGGATATGATAAAAACTGCAAATGTCTTTAAATACAAATAGAATGTTGGTACTAAACTAGTAAATATAAGATATATTGTGAAAAATATTCCACAGTTGATGCTAAAAAAGAAAAAACATAATTTGAATATATCAAACATTAGGAGCTTTAAAACAGTTCTAATTTCACTGTGTAATTTCACAAATGCCTGTATTTGTGTACATATAGCTATATATACCCATACATACAAATGTGTACTTTGGAGCTGATCCCACGAAACCTAAATTTGGATATGTGAATAGTAGCTTTTAAAACAGTATCTGTGAAGATCCATCTAAAGATAAGTTTGACTTTTAAAATATATTCTGTTTTACTGTGGAGACAAGTTGAACTGGTGATTAAAAAAAAAAAACTGGGAGAAGATCCAAGATGGCCGCTTAGGAGGAAGCCGGGATTGCAGCTCCGAGAGAAGGCACAGAGGGTGACTGGACGCCGCATTTCCACACGGATTTTTACTGCCCACAGACCAGGAGATTCACAGGAGGAGAAGCCCCACGGGTCGCCAGTGCCGCTGGTTTGAGCGGCATGGCTGCTCAGCCTATGCCCTGGGGCAGGGGGCAGTGGCTTCTTATGCAGAGCGAGAGAGACAGAGTTCCCTCTGAGCCAGCAAGGGGAGCTGAAGCAGGGAGTCAAGCCAGGAGACCCCCAGGCAAGGACGTGCCATGAATCTCAGAGCCGCTGCATCAGCTGACGCAGCGGCACACAGGGCAGCAGATTTTAACTGCCCACAGACCAGGAGATTCACAGGCGGAGAAGCTCCACGGGTTCCCAGCGCCGCTGGTTGGACCAGAGCAGCCGCTCGGCCTGCACCAGGGGCAGGGAGCAGCGGCTCCTTGAGCAAAGTGAACGAGACTGTGTCCCCTCTGGTCCAGCAAGGGGAGCTGAGGCAAGGAGGCAAGCCAAGAGATTCCCGGGCAAAGAGGGCCCCACTGAAAACACGGCTGAACCCGGGACGGTCCAGCTCTGTGGGGGAGGGACGTCCTCCATCGGGAAACACCCTGCAGTTCCCAGGGCAATTTGCTGTAACCAAGACAACCCGCCACTACAGAGGCGGGCCAGCATAGCAGAAGCAGTTCTAACTACACCCATATAAACAGGACTGCAGGGAAGCTCACACGGAAGCTGGGCGGAGCCCACAGCAGCTCAGCGAAGCCTCTGCAGGCTGAGTGTGACTAGACTGCCACCTTGTGGGCAGGGAAAACAGTAGGAACACAACTGAAAAGCATAAAGCCCTAACCCCCTGGGCCAGAACACCTTGGGGGAAGAAAAGGGGGTTTATGAGTTCAGCTGCTGCAGACTTAAAATTACCAAAATCAGAAAGACAGCAACTACAAAGTCAATAGGCGGATAAATCCACAAAGATGGGAAGAAACCAGCGCAAAAAGGATGAAGACACCCAAAACCAGAACACCTCTCCTCCTACAAGGCAGCATAACTCCTCACCAGCACGGGAACAAGACTGGATGGAGAATGAGTGTGATGAAATGACAGAATCAGCTTTCAGAAAATGGATAATAAGAAACTTCTGTGAGCTAAAAGAATATGTTCTAATCCAATGAAAAGAAACTAAGAACCTTGAAAAAAGACTTGATGAAATGCTAACGAGAATGGACAACTTAGAGAGGAATATGAGCGAATTGATGGAGCTGAAAAACACAACACGAGAACTTTGCGAAGCATGCACAAGTTTCAACAGCAGAATTGACCAAGTAGAAGAAAGGATATCAGAAGTCGAAGATCAACTCAATGAAATAAAACGAGAAGGGAAGATTAGAGAAAACAAGGTAAAAAGGAATGAACAGAGTCAACAAGAAATATGGGACTACGTGAAAAGACCTCATCTACGTTTGATAGATGTACCTGAATGTGACGAAGAGAATGCATCCAAGCTGGAAAATACTCTTCAGGATATTATCCAGGAAAACTTCCCCAACCTAGCAAGGCAGGCCAATATTCAAGTCCAGGAAATACAGAGAACACCATAAAGATATTCCTCTAGAAGAGCAACCCCAAGGCACATAATCATCAGATTCACCAGGGTTGAAATGAAGGAGAAAATACTAAGGGCAGCCAGAGAGAAAGGTCGGGTTACCCACAAAGGGAAACCCGTCAGACTCACAGCAGATCTCTCAGGAGAAACCCTACAGGCCAGAAGAGAGTGGGGGCCAATATTCAACATCCTTAAAGTTAAAAAAATAGATGAAGAAGGAAGAGGGAGATTTAAGTTGGGCCTCTCAGACCAAAACTGGTCGTTTATGCTTATGAGGTGACTCATGGCAAGCCCTTAGATGACTTACATTAAGGAGATGACTTAGAATAAAGTCTGGCCATGCTGGAAAGAGTAACTATGTGATTAGAAATTCGGGTCATGTCTCTCAATAATCTAGGTATCGACGGAACGTATCTCAAAATAATAAAAGCTATTTATGACAAACCGACAGCCAATATCATACTGAATGGGCAAAAACTGGAAGCATTCCCTTTGAAATCTGGCACTAGACAAGGATGCCCTCTCTCACCACTCCTATTCAATATAGTACTGGAAGTTCTAGCCAGAGCAATCAGGCAAGAAAAAGAAATAAAGGGTATTCGATTAGGAAAGGAGGAAGTCAAATTGTCTCTATTTGCAGACGACATGATTGTTTATCTAGAAGACCCTATCACCTCAGCCCAAAATCTCCTGAAACTGATAAGCAACTTCAGCAAAGTCTCAGGATACAAAATCAATGTGCAAAAATCACAAGCATTCCTATACATCAGTAACAGACTTAAAGAGAGCCAAATCAAGAACGAACTGCCATTCACAATTGCCACAAAGAGAATAAAATACCTAGGAATACAACTAACAAGGAACGTAAAGGACCTCTTCAAGGAGAACTACAAATCACTGCTCAACGAAATAAGAGAGGACACAAACAGATGGAGAAACATTCCATGTTCATGGTTAGGAAGAATTAATATCGTGAAAATGGCCATACTGCCCAAAGTAATTTACAGATTCAACACTATGCCCATCAAGCTACCAATGACCTTCCTCACAGAACTGGAAAAAACCACCTTAAACTTCATATGGAACCAAAAGAGAGCCCGCAGAGCCACGTCAATTCTAAGCAAAAAGAACAAAGCAGGAGGCATCACACTACCAGACATGAAACTCTACTACAAGGCTACAGTAATCAAAACAGCATGGTACTGGTACCAAAACAGAGATATAGACCAATGGAACAGAACAGAGGCGTTGGAGGTGACAACATATCTACAACCACCCGATCTTTGACAAACCTGAAAAAAACAAGCAATGGGGAAAGGATTCCCTGTTCAATAAGTGGTGTTGGGAAAACTGGCTAGCCATATGCAGAAAGCAGAAACTCGACCCCTTCCTGACACCTTACACTAAAATTGACTCCAGATGGATTAAAGACTTAAACATAAGACGTAACACCATAAAAACACTAGAAGGAAACCTAGGCAAAACCATTCAGGACATAGGCGTAGGCAAGGACTTCATGACCAAAACACCAAAAGCATTGGCAACAAAAGCCAAAATAGACAAATGGGACCTAATCAAACTCCACAGCTTCTGCACGGCAAAAGAAACAGTCAGTAGAGTGAATCGGCAACCAACAGAATGGGAAAAAATTTTTGCAGCCTACCCATCTGACAAAGGGCTGATATCCAGAATTTACAACGAGCTAAAAAAGATTTACAAGAAAAAAACAAACAAGCCCATTCAAAAATGGGCGAAGGATATGAACAGATACTTTCCAAAAGAAGACATACATGAGGCCAACAAACATATGAAAAAATGCTCATCATCACTGGTCATTAAAGAAATGTAAATCAAAACTACATTGAGATACCACCTCATGCCAGTTAGAATGGCGATCATTAAAAAATCTGGAGAAAACAGATGCTGGAGAGGATGTGGAGAAATAGGAACACTTTTACACTGTTGGTGGGAGTGTAAATTAGTTCAACCACTGTGGAAAACAGTGTGGCGATTCCTCAAGGACCTAGAAATAGAAATTCCATTTGACCCAGCAATCCCATTACTGAGCATATATCCAAAGGATTATAAATCGTTCTACTATAAGGACACATGCACACGAATGTTCATTGCAGCACAGTTTACAATAGCAAAGACCTGGAACCAGCCCAAATGCCCATCGATGATAGACTGGACAGGAAAAATGTGGCACATATACACCATAGAATATTATGCAGCCATTAAAAACGAGGAGTTCACATCCTTTGTAGGGACATGGATGAACCTGGAAAACATCATTCTCAGCAAACTGACACAAGAACACAAAATCAAACACCACATGTTCTCACTCATAGGTGGGTGTTGAACAAGGAGAACACATGGACACATGGAGGGGAGCACTATACACAGCGGTCTGTTGTGGGGGAGGGGGGACAGCAGGGGTGTGGGGAGTTGGGGGCGGATAGCATGGGGAGAAATGCCAGATATAGGTGAAGGGGTGGGAGGCAGCAAATCATACTGCCACGTATGCACCTATGCAACAACCTTGCATGTTTTTCACATGTACCCCAAAACCTAAAATGCAATAAAAAAAAAAAAACAAAAACTTTGTTTTTTGACATAATAAAATAAAAATGGACTTTGCTGGACTTTATATCATTCCAAAGACTTCCTGTGTGGTGACAAGGAAGTAGTGTCCAACTTGAGGAATTTTTCTTTTCTAAAAAAGATGAATAAGGCCATGTGAAATAAGCCTTATTGACACATATTTTGCTGCCATATTGCTGATGGCATTATTTTCACTAATATTTAATAGACCATTTACAATGTGTCTAACAGCCTCTTTAAAAAGTATGAAACTTCAAACAGTAGCCTAGAATGGGCAAGGTTCTACTAAACACCCTCTCCCCAAAACCCTCCAAAAAAGATCTCTAGAGAAGCAGGAGAAGGCCAGGAATGCATGTGTAATTCAGAGTTTACATGGGTGAGTTTGGTAACATTTAGGTATCATGCTTTATTTCCCCAAGCATAATCTAGATATGTGATAACATAGACACTTATGCAAGCTTAAATATGGCTTCTGAGAAGCTAGGTATAAACAGAATGCTGTTCTTTAGAAAATTTGTCACAGAGATGTTCCATGACCTTTGGCTATGGTAAATCCCAATTAACAAAGGCAATCCAACAGATTTGCTCATGTGATGAGCAGACTCAATTTTGCACAACCAGTAGGCTGCATAAATGAAGCTCTGCACTGAGAGATGGCAATTCCAGAACAGGTGTAAAATCTGCCGCAGAGCCATTAATGTCTTGCTTTTTCTGACCCCAGAATTCACAATCAAATAAAAACACATATTATATGTTGCTACTGTTGAAAATTCCCACCATATTATCTGTCAGACAACCCAATGGAAATAGGAAAGTGCTGAAGCGAGAGAACCTTTTCAAACAGTTTACCTCTTAAGGGACATTATAAAAGTCTACCTGCTTAAGACTAGAAAACACGAAGGCAATTAAATAATATTAAACCAATGACTATTTTATATTACATGAAGTTATATAGCTGTATTTATCAATCACCTCACAACTTAGGTCAAATTTATGTAATAGTTTGACCATATTTCATACTATTAAAAATAGACACTCTCTTGTCATTAATATATTGTCCATGACCCCATGTGCATCAAAATCTCAAACTTACATCTGAGTCAACACGTAAGTGGATTGGTGGAAATAATATTGAAAATTGGCATCTTTCAAAATAGTAAACTCTTCTGAGACTACCTTTGAATATGAGAGAAATATAAAGACTAAGAAATGAACATAGTTGAGGCTGGGCACAGTGGCTCAAGCCTGTAATCCCAGCACTTTTGGAGGCCGAGGCCAGTGGATCACGAGGTCAAGAGATGGAGACCATCCTGGCCAACACAGTGAAACCCCATCTCCACTAAAATACAAAAATTAGCTGGGTGGTGTGGTGTGCGCCTCTAGTCCCAGCTGCTCAGGAGGCTGAGGCAGGAGAATTGCTTGAACCCAGGAGGCGGAGGTTGCACCGCCGAAATCGCACCACTGCACTCCAGCCTGGCTCCTGGCGACAGAGTGAGACTCCATCTCAAAAAAAAAAAAAAGTAATGAGCATAGTTAAATATTGGTCTTGTTCTAAAAATCTGACACTCAATTTAATGACAAAGTCAAAACTCCAATATGTAACACTTCACAGAGATTGACAGATTTTCTGGCTAAACAGGGTTTCTGTGTGCTTCAAGTATAATAATGTAAGAGAAAAAATGACATAATAGAAAAAGTTATTTTCCAATTCTCTATATTAAATTTTTTTAAAATTTTCTGTATTATAAAGTGTCTAATAGCTCCAAATGACTGTCATTAAGATGTGTCTAGAAAAATATTTTCCATTTTAAAAGGCTTATCTTTCAAATTGATCCCATTTTTCTATTACTCTTGTTTTTGTCCAAATACATTTAAGGTATGCACGAATAACGTCGGGCGCAGTGGCTCATGCCTGTAATCCCAGCACTTTAGGAGACCGAGGCGGGCAGATCATCTGAAGTCGGGAGTTCAAGACCAGCCTGACCAACATGGAGAAACCCCATCTCTACTAAAAATACAAAAATTAGCCAGGTGTGATAGTGCATGCTTGTAATCCCAGCTACTCAGGAGGCTGAGGCAGGAGAATCGCTTGAACTCGGAAGGCAGAAGTTGCGGTGAGCCGAGATCACGCCTTGGTACTCTGGCCCGGGCAACGAGTGAAACTCAGTCTCAAAACATAGGACAAGATATGGACAAATAAGTGGAGAGATATAGCATTTCTGCCAAATATACAAGTTTTTTTTGTTTGGTTTGGTTTGCTGACATATTACAAATTATGTTTTATATACCACAGAAAAGACACATTATTTTAAATTAATTTATATTAAAAAGACTGAAGTGCACATTTCTTTCCTAAATGCTATCACATTTACCTGGTGTGATCGTAAAGCAAAGTGGGATGAATTCAGGGAAACTGTCAGTCTAGAGATGCTGCTTTTTATGTTGTAGCTTAGAGAAAGATTAGGATGGCTTTAAAAAGAATAAAATCCTGCCATTCTCGGAAACATGGATGAGCCTGGAGGACATTATGTTAAGTGAAATAAGCCAGGCACAGAAAGATAAATACTACATGTTCTCACTCATATGTGAAAGCTAAAAATGTTGATCTCATAGAAACAGAGTAGAATAGTGGTTGCCAGAGTCAGGGAAGTATAGAAGGAGGACATTGCCCGAGGTTGGTTAATGAATACAAATTACAGATAGATTAAGGAATCAGTTTTAGTGTTCTATAGCACTATAGGGTGACTATAATTAACAATAAGTTATTGTATATTTTCAAATGGCTATAAAGAACAGATTTTTTATGTTCCCAACAGAAAGAAATGATAAATATTTGAGGTGATGAATGTACTAACTGCCCTGATTTTATTATTACACATTGTATATGGTGTCAAAATATCATTCTGTACACCATTAATATGTACAATAAGTATGTGTTAATTAAAAATAATAAAAGCAAAAGTAATATTAAAATAGCTAGAAACTGGGCCTGGTGTGGTGGCTCACACCTGTAATCCCAGCACTTTGGGAGGCCAAGGCGGGCAGATCATGAGGTCAAGAGATCGAGACCATCCTGGCCAGCATGGTAAAACCCTATCTCTACTAAAAAATACAAAAATTAGCTGGGTGTGGTGGTGCGTGCCTGTAGTCCCAGCTACTTGGAAGGCTGAGGCAGGAGAATTGCTTGAACCTGGGAGGTGGAGATTGCAGTGAGCCGAGATCACGCCACTGGACTCCAGCCTGGCGCTTGAGACAGAGTGAGACTCCATCTCAACAAAAAAACAAAAGCATTAGCAACCAAGTAAAGTAATAAATGAAACATAAATCATTGTCTTTCATATGTGAGAGACAGAGTAGGTATTCTTGTGTGTGTTATGATATGAAACTCATTCACAATCATATCTGAAGAGTCAGTACAAAACAGCACTGCTTTTTACATGGTCTGGCACAGTTAGGGTATTTAATGCAAGGTCTAATTTGGGAAACAACCCAATGGTCTCAGTATAACGTTGAGATTAACATTTAGGTTGTGTTATGCCTGGTGTTGTGTGGGACTCACTCAGAGAACTTTGCGTACAAGTCTTTGCCTTCTAGAGAATTTCATAATAAAAAGTATAGAAGAGTAAAAGGTAGCATATAAGACAGAATTCACTTGCAGAAAGACTCACAAATCTTAAAATAAATATATCTACATAATTCTTCGTATATATCTAAATATAAATAAATGCATTTTCAGACTATCAACCCAGGTATTAAATATTTTAATATTTTATATTTAAATTTATATATTTAAATTGCATATTATTAAGTTGCATATATCAATTAAAGTTGCATATACCATGCTATTTTCTCACATTTCTCAATATACACTGCTTTTAATCACTTGCATTTCTGTATGATTTATATTTCATTAGAAAAATATTAACGATGTTTTATAATCAAAGTATATAGGAACTTTATTGTCTTTCTATTAAGAAAATAAATGATAAGGAGTACATTTTCTCAACCTTCTTCATGTAAAATGTTATAAAATGATCTCCTTTATTTTCTTGCATGTATTATCATTCAACACTTACAAAGCACATATTTTCTAACCAATCACGGCTCTAATAACTAATTTTTCTGGAAATCTCCCAGATACACAGGGACTTACGAAATTAGTAATAGAAGTTGTACAGTTTTGACTTTGCTTATTTAGATCTGTTCTGTATCATTATTTATATCTTTTCATCTTTGCTGTACTTCATCCATTAGTCTGAGCAATAAAGGTCCCTGTATCCTTTTCATTGTACCTGACCGCTGAAGTTTAGATATTTTCAAGCACACAGTTTATTCAGTCATCCCATTTAAAAGATACAACTAAGCATTCATACATATTTTTTATTTATTACTAAGAACGACGTAAATCAGAGTAAGAAAATTAACCATTTATGAACACTGTAGGACTTGGTTTACAGTTTACACAAAAGTTGATGTAACTCTTACATGATAGTGAAATGGCACACATATTCCTATGTAATTACTAAAAGCAACAGTTTTAGAAGGGGGTCAGAAACTAGCAATTTTTAATACTAAATGAATGCTATATAAAAAATTTATAAAAATTTTTATTAATCCAAAGACGTAATGATGGTACCAAACAAATTTGCATTCTTAGTTTTTATTTTGTTAATCTATTTTTGAGTAATAAACTCTGGCTTCCAAGAATCCAATACACAGACTAATAATGTGTATAACTGCAACAAAAATATTCTCTATTTATCCCTCTGTTTTAGTAAAAAGCTGAATATTATTAGTCAACGTTATCCCTTCATATATGCTTGTGTTTCATTAATTCTAAGCTATGTGATTTCTATGTGATCACAAGAAATGAACTTTCTAACAGTGTGCTACATTTGCAACAATTTCTAAGCTAGTAGTTTTTGTGTCTTCACCACGAAGTATATGAGGTAATGTACTTTTTAATTAGTTCTATTTAGCATTCCACACTGTAAACATATTTCACAAAAAATATAGCTAATAAATATATACGATTTTTATTTGCAAAGTGAAAAAAATAGAAAATAATAAATTTAAACCTGTTATGATAGAATAATTCGGAAAGTAAGTTCAATTTAAGCACATGGTAAAAATGAAGAAAGTCCTGAAAAACCCTTATATGTACAATTTCAAAATGAAAATCAGACCTTCTAAGAAGAAATGAAAGAAATTGGAATTGGAATGAGTTAGTGTGGAGAAGATAATCATAAAGAGGGAAAATTAAAACAGCAATACTGCTTTCAATTAAAAGGAGGGGTGATTAAGGTGTATATTTTATTACAAAGTACTTCATGTTTATTATAGAAAACAAAAAGTACACGTAAACAAAAAGTAGAAAATTAAAAATACAAACAATCCAACTTTCATAAAACAAACAACTCTGTATCAACTATCTCACTGTAAATATAGGCTTGATAACTTCAATAACACTAGATAAAAATTCATTTGAAAATATTTACCAATTTTATAGCTGAAATGGTATCTCATTGCTCTTTTGATTTAAATTATTTAAGTAATAAATTACTTATTTTCTAATTAAAAATGCATTTTCTATAGTAATATATAGAATGTACATATAAATCTCCAACTATTGGAGCAGAGCTGATTTTGGCAGGTCATAGCAATTTTTCAGGCCTTATGGGAATCCAACATTGTTTACTGGTATAAATAATAATAATACTAACAAAATAATAGAATTCAAGTAGAACTAGATACATTTTAAAATGTGTCTTATTTTGGATTTCTGAATTTGGTTATGTAGGGTTCCTCAAAACTCTCTGCTTTCTTTCTGTGTCCCGACCAAGAAACACAGAATGTTTTGACTGCTCTGGTACTTAGACAGCTGCATGTTTTACCCATCAGGCTGAACTCAAGCTGGAGCCTTAAACATATCCAGGCCTCTATAAAGGTGTCTAAGCTGAGTCAAATTCCTTAAACCCTCATATAAATTCTTGTCCCCACCACCTCGCCATGGCCATACCTAGGTAGAACATCCTTTCTCTGTCCATCATGAAGATGCTACATCTCTCTGTATAAGTAAGTTCTCTTAATAAATGCTTGAGCATCATGAAAAAATATATATATCTATCACAGTTTAATTATGGTAAAATATATGTATGTGACTCTATGACGCCAGACATAAAAAAAATGGTTATAGAATATGCATTTCATAACTATATTTATATGAAAATTATATGCTTATTCTATTAAAATTATATGTATGTTACTCCATGATACCAGACATAAAAAATAATGGTTACAAGATATATATTTGATAACTGTATTCATATTATGTGAAAATTATGTTTATTATTTTATTATATAATTATATGCTTATTATTAGGTAATTATGAAGATTATAATACATCTTCATTTCTTTATATTTGATCCCAAGGATTCCTAGTTAATGAATAATTCAAACTCAAATGCCAAGAAAATTTGCTTTAGATTCCTTATTATAATTAATAATTTCATGACCAGCAATGTCTAATACAGCTGAGTTTTATTTGCTAGTGAAAGATATTTGATATTGGGGTTTGTTATTAATTTAGTCAAGATGTAGCCTCAAGTATTTCAATTGAAGATGCTTAAGAGAAAAAATTAATACAATAAAATCAACCAGTAGATAGAGCTGAATATTTTACTAGACACAGTTAGTAGAACTAAATTCTAAGTATGTGAGTATAAGTGACATTTAATTCTAGTTCAAAATCACCTGAAGTAGCCTGTGCTGCATTGGTCAGCCCTTTTGTCTATGCAATGTGCATGTGCTCCGGGGCTATCTGAGCACGTGTATCACCTTGAAGTGAAACTAAGTAGATCGCCTGCCCAAAGGGAAGACAAAGACAACACTTGAATAGAACAGGATGCCAAAGAACACTTAATTGTTTCATTTAAATCTACAAAGTGGACCCTTGAAAACTGGTAAATCTGTACCCACAAAAGAAAATGAAAGTAGACTCCTTGGAGAGTTGAAGCTAAAAGCTCTCAGCAAAGAATAATCTCATGTAAGAAATTTGAAAATCATGCTCATCATTTCTACAATAAATAAGTGGTGTGGTAGGTAACTTCTTTTGCTTTGGAAGAGATTATTATTTTATAGAAATGCTGCATCTTTAAGTAAAACATAAACATGGTCATCTGTGAGTGACCTACATTCAAAGAGAAGTGTTTTTACCAAACCAATAATTCATATTTTACTTTCAAGATATTCTATATCAGAATACTCTTATGTGTGTGTGTGTGTGTGTGTGTGTGTGTGTGTAGTTATGTATTGTGATATTTTTCAACATTTATTTAAAGATAATAAACATGATAAAGTCATACTTTTATTACAAACTGGAAAAAATAATCAATTTCTTAAGGCCCTTCTTCAGCTAGTGAACAATCTCTCTCTTTCCATCAGACTGGTAAAATTGGAACCTAAGAAGTTTCCCTTCAAGTGTCTGCTCTAGCTAGTTTAGACCTCAGTGTACTGGCACTGTTGGTTAGGCTGTGGGGAGAGACGACCAAGATTAAGTGTTTAAAATGGAAAGTCTTTTAGAAATTGTACTGGTTCTTATTTATCTGCCACTCCAGACTTCCTTAGCTCCTGAACCTTGCCCATTTGCTCACATCAGAGCCCCTTGGCCTCCCCTGCTATTGCCTCATTTCCTAATGCCTCTGTTTATCTCATCCTCGTTTGAGAGTCAGGCTTTTGACAGAGCTGGACTCTGCATGGCGTCCACAAGGCTTCTGATGGTGGGAGATGCAGCTGTTCTGACAGTCCTGTGTTACCTGATGGTAAATTTACAGGTGCTCTGGCTTCTCCAGCGTCTGCTTTTAGTGGTTTGGTTATAAAATCCATAATTGTGTGGAGATTAATGCCCAGTGTGGAAAACTAAAATCAGTGAGAGACACAAAATTTTTAAAAATGACAAAAAATTCCTTTTCCTTCCTTCCTGTTCTTGGACTGATCTGAGGTCATAGCAGCTCTATATGTTCTCTCTGGATACATTCTTTTAGTTCAAGCCAACTGGTCATATTTTCTCGTGAAGTTGTAAGCAGAAAGGTAACGCACCACTTTCATGTGTTTTCCCTCACGTGTGCTACTCTGCAATTGCACCCCTAAAAAAACATCAGCATGCAGGCTTTGCCTCAACCTTGTGTTCTATAGGCTAGCTGGGTTAAGACAGTAATGAAACCTGAAAAGTAGTTCATTCTTTCTTATTCCTAAAGAATTTAAAATAATTTAATTTAACAAGCATTCTCTTCTAAATCTAAAATATTGGAAGGCTGTAAACATAAATATAGACTAGTTCTCATAGAGGTATTAGTCTAGCAAAAGAGATAGATAGTGGCATTAAAGCAATAGTTACCCACCGGGATGATATCCCAAATATTTAACAATCAGCAGGGCATGGGAATTAACCAATGCAGCAGATATTAGCCTTCCAGTTCTTGGGTTATTAGAGATGTTCGGGAGCCAGGTGGCAGAAGTATACTCAGAGGGTTAAGGTCTGTGATAATTTGCCAACTGAAGAGAACTGGAAGGTATTACCTCTAAAAGCTGGTATGGTAGTTCCAGTGTGTATCAGCTCAATATCAGCTCTACACACCAAATACTGTAAGACCCAAAGAGTCAGGAACAAAGGGATACCCAAGTGACTGAGATTTGTATTAACGGGGCACAAAGCTGTAATATGATATTATGGGTTCCTCCCACACTTGATTTTTGTAAGCCTGCTTTGATAGCCTGCTAGCTAACAAGGTAACATATTTCTACAGCAACAGAAAATCAAACTTGAGAATTAAATCAATACTATCCATATAAAATTGTGTGGCTACAGGCATATACCAGACATGAACTAATGTCGAGAAAATATTCATTGACAAATGTGTTATTTAATAAAATAATCATTGGGAAATTTGTTCATTATGAGCTGAGCTGTATTTTCTATGCAATTTTATGTCTCTGAGTCACTTAAGCTTAGTTTACAAAAGTTTATGAAAAATGATATATTTTTAGCCAAATAGAAGCACTGAATTACTAAAATGCCCAGAAAACTTCTGGACTTGACTTACTTACCTTTGGGATATTTTGCCCTCTTTCAGGCAAAGGTTTATACCTGTATTCTTTGAAATAAATCAACATTTATAGGAAAAAAGCACATTTGCACACACTCTCATCTGAGGTTTGCTCTTCAACCACAAAGACTTCAGTACTTTTTATATACAATGAAGTTTCTGAATCTCTAAAAATTTTGACTTCAATTTTATAAAATAACTCTATAATTCCCTAATTTCTTTATTTCTAGTCAGTTAAGGATAATTTATGATTGCAGAATTAGCTCAATTTTTTATTTGCCTTAGCTCAACACACACATTGAATTTCAGTTTGGATGCCTACATTTATTTTAATACATAATTAATGCCTTTTTTGAAAAAAAAAAGTCTTCAATTAATCTTCCTTTAAGTATATTCAGATAGTTTTGTGACTTAAGCATGTTTCCCTGGGAAGTCCATGATTTTGAGATTTTTAAAAACTTTAATTCCAAAAGGTCATCGATGTGAAAAGGCAACTCAGCAAGTTGCATCAATAAAATATACTAAACCTTAATCATCTGTCACAATTTCTTTCAGAAATAACCTTAAATTGGTGGTTAAAATCTCAATATGAAAGAAAATCCACTTCCTTAATTACATTCACAACATGCCATGAGAACAACTCAGGAATTCCACAACGAGCTCTATCCTGCTCAGTAACAGAATGGAAAGCCGTCTCATGAACTTTCTTTTCTCCTTTGCATAAAAGGTTAGAGTCTTTATTTTTTTCCCCTTTATTATGGGTACTAATGTGTGAAAAGTGAACTGAATTTTTCCATGTTTAAACCAACCTATACAAAATCTTTACTGATGTGAACTGCCTAATTTGTATTTTGCAAATTGTTAAGACTCTCATGCAACAATACAACAAGGTCAGGTTAATTCCACTTGTTCAATACACAGTTTGAAGAGAATTACTATGGTTAGAGAGGAATGATTAACTGATTCTGATCAGGGGTACCAAAGAGAGGTAATTTAACAAACCTTTGAAGGCTGAGTAATAAATTGATACTTTAAAAAAGGAAGAAAGTAGATTTAAGGTAGAGAAAAATGACAGAATTAGAGAACGCAGAACCATAAGGACACAAATATTGAAGAGATAAAGTAAATATTAGAGTTGGAATAAAAAATCCTTAGTTGATTTGTAGATACAATCTTATTTTAAAAATAAATATCCAGATAAATTATATCTTGACAAACCCTAGAGAGTAAAAATTGATATTTGAGTTCTGCATTTTAAAATGTAGCCTTAACCTGTGTCACCAAATCCAGACTTTATTTTCAACAGCCAACTGTAACTATATCCACCTCAATATACTGTACAAATTATAGAATTACTATGTCTAAAATACAACTTCTCTTCAGAACTTGTTCTGTCATCTAAAACTTCCCTTTTTTCTTCAGACTTCCCATCCCCTTTGATTCCCAAAATAGAAACTTGGATATCATTCAGTTGTTGTCTTCCTAATACTTCTAGTGAGCCATCAGATTACCAAGATTGACCTCAGAATGTATCTCAAATCCAGTTTCTTCCCTCCATCTACTTCCACTACTGACTTAATTCAATCTTCAACTCTCATTTGGATTATTAAAGCAACTGCCTGTTTTCCTTATAAAATACGTAGAATGTGACATGCCACTGAATTTTCCATACAAATATGCTCACAGGGCAGTTAAAAGTTCTTATGAAACAGTATCAAGGTAAGGGATACAGTTACAAATTTGGTAGGCATCAGCATGGAAGTAATATTAGAGATCATGTAAATAGATGGTATTGCCCAAAACAAGGAGGGTGAAAAAGGAAAACGGGTACTGAAATAACAAAACTAAGCAATGTCTTTTGCTTTTTGATAGTCTACTGCTGATGATTTTCTGCAATGTTGCATGTGCATGTAGAATATATTTTTATTAATTTACCAGGTTTAAGTCAGGAAATTAACTAGCCCGATTCTCCAAATAACCATAAAAAGAAATATCAGTAGTCGAGAAGGCTATGTAAAGAAAATGTTAAGCTAATAATAATGATAATTAATAGGCCATATCGAATCAGATCATTTTATGATTCAATCATAAATGTAATTGTATTACAACATTATTTAATCAATCCTAATTTTTGGAAATCTTAGCAAGTAGTCCCCAAATCTTAACAACTCCACAGGTTTCTGAATAATAGCTATTATCCACACTTAACTATATGGAAATTGTGTTCAGAATTGTACTGCATAAATGATAAAGACACCATTATGTTGTAAGCTTCTTTGATCTGTCATCACTTGTGATATCAAGATCAGTTATTTTCACCACTACAGAAAAGTTCTTGATTAAATGTCTAAGTGACAGTGCTATCAGTGATTTAATCTCAATATGTTCACCATTTATTTTTTTCTTTGTACATGCCCAGGATTTAGTCTTCTCTCTTTTCAATAATTTTTCTCAAACCTCACTGCACATCAGAATCAATTGAAGAGCTATGAAAAAAATTACCACTGCCTCAGTCCCACTCTTGGCATTTTTATTCATTTACTTTGCAATGGGATGTGGGCACTGCTATATTTTTTTCTAATGAACAGAAAGGATTGAGAATCACTAATCTACCCTTTCTCTCTGTCTGAAAAATCACATATACTCTCAAATTTTATCACCCCAATCTCTTTACTTTCCTTTTCTATATATTAATATTTCCAAATCCCCATTCAACATCTCTACTTCCATGTCCAAAACTAAACTCTTGAGCTTTCCTCCCTGAATCTTGCTTCTCCCCAGTTTACTACTCTCCTGCTTACATGAAACATACATAACAACTTGGACATGTCTTACCTTCACAGCTACCATTAGATCTCCCTGCCCATACTCTGGTCCTCCTATAGCATATTCTTCACAGGGTGATCGAAAGACTTTTTTTTTTGAGACGTAGTTTCGCTCTTGTTACCCAGGCTGGAGTGCAATGGCGCGATCTCGGCTCACCGCAACCTCCGCCTCCTGGGTTCAGGCAATTCTCCTGCCTCAGCCTCCTGAGTAGCTGGGATTACAGGCACGCGCCACCATGCCCAGCTAATTTTGTATTTTTAGTAGAGACGGGGTTTCACCATGTTGACCAGGATGGTCTCGATCTCTTGACCTCGTGATCCACCCGCCTCAGCCTCCCAAAGTGCGAAAGATTTTTTAAAAGTGTAAATTGAATAATGTCTGCTGAACACCCTCCAATGACTTGGTTACACTCAGAATGAAGCAGATCTCTTCCCATGGCCTTTATGTGAAGGTGTAAGCGTAAAAACATGGGCATAAAAACAGAGGACAGAGAGAGAGGAAAACAAACACATGCTTTCACACATGGCTTCATGAGGCATTTTTCAAGCTCTCTGAAGGTTTTCTTTCCTACGTTTCTCATTTTCTACTTCCAGCCACTTTGTCAGGAAACAAGGAGCCCTCTGCTCCCTTGGCTTGCACTGCGTCGTCTTAACTTCATTTGGAGGAATTATTCCATGTGCTTGCAGTTACATACACTTTTGACAGACACTTATCAAATACCAGTTTGCTTCTCCATAACACTAGCTTTTTTAGTCTGGTGAGCAGCCAAAAAGGAGAGGTAAGTAGCAGTGTTGGTAATCAATAGGAGAACATGGTGTTGCTATGACGAAAAGGATATTTGCTTATGCATATGAATCTGTAATTGTTCTGATTTTGATCTGTGCTTAGTCAGTAGACTGAATCTGTGCCCTGCTGGTCCATCAAGGAGGTATTGCTTTTGGGTTGTCTGGGTTTTAGGGATTTGAAAGAGTCTTGAAGCTTTTAGTGCAACATCTTGCCTTGCCAGAAAGGCTTTTCTAACTCAGGGTTTGGGAAACATTCAGTTCCTTTCCAGATTTAACCTCCACGTCATCTCTTTGTTCTTTTGGAGTCTAGGCTAAAATTCAGTGCATGACCTTGAATCCACGAGCTCCAGTGCATGTGAATCAATTTATCAACTGAATGGTGAGAAGGAATTTAGGGGGCTCCCCCTTAACCTAGTTGAAGGACTCTTTCCCTAAACCATCAAAATAAACACACTTCAGTAGTTTGTGGTTCATGTAGAACTAAAAACTAAATTATCGGTACCATTATCTGTGTGTCATCCAAAGTCAGTTTTTTTGTACCAGAAATTACCGTGTAATTATTTTATACCAGCAACTGCAGAGTGATTAGGTTAAGTTGATTCTGAATGCTACGTGGAGGCCCCTTTTCCACCCATGAAATGTTCAGGACTAGATCTCAATATGAGTGTGAGAAGCTTCATTTGTGTAGTACTCTGTAATATAGAGATAGCTAAAACATCTGTCCTCTGAGAAATTACAACTAGCAAAGTGCAGCCAGTTCCCACTGTAAAACAATATTAAGTACTGAATCATTAATTAAATCATTAACAGTGGTGAATTTTAGAAGAAAAACTCATCTTTTAGGCAATCATGGAAGAAATACTATGAAGAGAAAGGTTTCTTAAGATTTTGTGTAACTTGAATACATTGGAAAAGAGTCTTAGAGATTGCCTATTGTGGGGGAAGCATGCAGTGTCCTGGGGAACAGACTGGGGCAACTGAGGCAATAAGAGGGAATTCCTGGGGTTGGGGGTGCTCAGAACATCAGCATGGCTGTCAACTAGTGTAGTTGTCCCTATTAATACAACCTAACTTTATATAACATTTATATAACTGTAGGTTTCATGGCAAAATTACTTATTTATAAAAGAGTGAAAACTAAACATCCTTCATGGAATAAAAATTAAATCAATTTTACATTATAAAGAAAGATGGTAGCCTCTGTACTAATCTGGAAAGATGCTCATGATATAGTCTTTAATGAGAAAAGCAAGTTGGAAATGCTTATATGTACAGTATCATTTGCTACATTGAAAATATAGTTTGTGTATGTGGGCATGTGCTTGTGAGTTACATACATACTAATGCAAATATCTGAAAAGTGCTGCATCAAATTGCAAACAATAATTACTAGGAAAGTGGACAACGGAAGAGGGTGGGATTACTGTAAAGAATGTCACACTTTACATATATGTTGTTTGAATTTATACAATGAGTATATGTGTTTTGATAATTCAAAAATCTTTTGTTAGAGAAAGGATTTAGAAATGTGTGTGTGTGTGTCTGTGTGTGTGTGTTTGTGTCTGTGTATAGCTTTTATAAACCAAAGTTGAGGGTAAAAGGCAATGTAACTTACATACATTAGAAGATTTAATATGGGGGCTATTTAGAAATTTTGCTTTTCTTTAGGTTCCAATTCACTATACCTGGGGTGACATCTAATGAGCAAGGCATTTGTAACAGTTGCCCATGATGGCTAAGAAAAGTTTTGCCGGAGAGAGATCCAAGATGGCTGATTACTAGCAGCTCGGGCTCGTAGTTCCCAGTGAAAGCACAGAGCACGAGAGGACGCCACACTTTCAGATGAATATTTGTTGCTCACGGACCAGGAGATTCCCAGCAGAGGAGCCCCATGGGTCGCCAGGGCGACTCTTGTGGCCGGCGCGGCGGTTTTGCTGGTGCCTTAGCGCGCCAGTTTTTGGTGCAGAGTCCAGAGATTCCTGGGCAGAAAAGCACCATCCATCTTAACACCACTGTTTTGGCCGGCGCAGTGGATTGCTCAGATTTCGGCGCTGGGAATCAACAAGTTGGACGTCGGCTCAGAGACCTAGTTAGAAAGTTGGTAATTACAAAGACAACAGACAGATAAATATATAATGAAGGGAAGAAATCAGTGTAAAAAGGCAGAAAATACTCAAAATCAGAATGCCTCTCCCTCTACAGGGGATTGCAATTCCTCATCAGTAACGGAACAAGGCTTAATAGATTACGAGTGTGTTCCAATAACAGAAGCAGGTTTCAAAACGTGGGTGATAAGAAACTTCTGTGAATTAAAAGAACTTGTTCTAACCCAATGCAAAGAAACTAAGAACCTTGAAAAAAGGTTTGACGAAATGTTAATGAGAATGGACAATTTAGAGAAGAATATAAGTGAATTGATGGAGCTGAAAAACACAACACGAGAACTTCGTGAAGCATGCACAAGTTTAAACAGTCGAATTGATCAAGCAGAAGAAAGGATATCAGAAGTTGAGGACCAGCTCAGTGAAATGAAACGAGAAGACAAGATTGGAGAAAAAAGGATGAAAAGGAATGAGCAAAGTCTCCAGGAAATATGGGACTATGTGAAAAGACCTAATTTATGTTTGATAGGTGTACCTGAATGTGATGAAGAGAATGAATCCAAGTTGGAAAATACTCTTCAGGATATCATTCAGGAAAACTTTCCCAACCTGGCAAGGCAGGGTAATATTCAACTCCAGGTAATACAGAAAACAGCACAAAGATATTCTTCAAGAAGACCAACCCCAAGGCATATAATTGCCAGATTTATTAGGGTTGAAATGAAGGAGAAAATATTAAGGGCAGCCAGAGAGAAAGGTCAGGTTACCCATAAAGGGAAACCTATCAGACTTACAGCAGATCGCTCAGCAGAAACCCTACAAGCCAGAAAAGAGTGGGGACCAATATTTAACATCCTTAAAGAAAAGAACTTTCAACCCAGAATTTCCTATCCAGCCAAACTAAGCTTTATAATCGAAGGAAAAATTAAATCCTTTGCGAACAAACAAGTACTTACAGAGTTCACCACCACCAGGCCTGCTTTACAAGAGCTTCTGAAAGCAGCACTATACATATAAAGGAACAACCAATATCAGCCTTTCCAAAAATATATCAAAAAGAAAAGAACATTAACACAACGAAAAATTTACACTAACTAATGGGCAAAACAGCCAGCTAGCATTAAATGGCAGTATTAAGCTTATATATATTCTAATTGGATAAAAAGCCAAAACCCATTGCTATGCTGCATCCAGACCCATCTCACATGCAGCGATACACAAAGACTCAAAACAAAGAGAAGAAGGAAGATTTACCCACCAATCAGAGAGTAAAAATAAACAAATAAATAAAAAGCAGGAGATGCAATTCTCGCCTCTGATAAAGTAGACTTTAAAACAACAAAGAGCAAAAGAGGCAAAGAAGGACATTACATAATGGCAAAAGGATCAATGTAACAAGAAGAGCTAACGATTTTATAGATCAACGAGACAGAAAAATAAGCAACGACATCCAGGGCTTGAACTCAGACCCAGAACAAGTAAACTTAATAAACATTTATAGAACTCTCCACTTCAAATACATAAAACATACATTACCACCTCACACCTATTCCATAAGTGACTACATAATTGGAAGTAAATCACTCCTCAGTAATCGCATAGCATTTCATAGGTTTAAATGAAATATTGGTTGGCTGCTCGTTTGTTATTTTCTTCCCTTATTCCTTCCTGTTTACATCAAGTATAATTATTGGTATAAAAGAGGTTTTCAATACCCATTACTAAACTGCATTCTAGCCTGGGCAAGAAAGCAATATTCCCATTTTCTCTCTCTCTTTCTCTTCCTTTTTCCTCCTCTTCTTTATTCTTTTTCCTTCTTTCTTTCTTTCATAAAAAAAAAAGTTTTGCCATATTTACAAATATATAAATTATACAAATATGTATTTATAAATTTAACAAATGTCTACCCATTTGCTTATTAAATACTTTTAAAAGTTCTTATTCTTACTCTTAAATGTATATATACTTAGAGATTGAAAATAAAATAATTTTATTTTTATAAAATTATTTTATAATTACATAACTTTTCAGAAAATAATTTTTTAAATGTTTTTCTTAAAATAATTTTCCTTTCAAATTTTGATATTCAAGTATAATTTATAATTTGCCTTTTAATCATAATAGATAAATTTGAATATTTAGAAAAACAACTTTAAAAGTAATATAATTTTAATTCTTATTTTATGTTTACTTTAGGAAACCTTATGATAATAGATTTCAATGTTCTATATTTCTAATACAATTATATTTTACTCTTTTAGTCCTTTAAATTATTACTATTGCTAGAATATAAATTATGTAATACATTGATTGTAACTATTTTGCTGAAGTGAAAGAAAGAAAATAGCTTTTCTTGAATAAATATATAATATACGAAGTAGGAAGATTTTATTGTATGATTCTGCCAACTATTGTTTGTCCATTATCAAGATGTAGATATGAAGAGCAGTAATTAAATTAATGTATATCTGTCAAATTTTATCAATTCATACTTAAAAACATAGCTATATACTTTATGAAAATATTTTATTGCATAAAGTTATATATTTTTTCAATGAAGGCATATGGAACATATTTATTTAAAAATCTATGAATTTTATTTAAAACATCAATATTTAGACAAAAAGAAAAAGAAAAAATAAATCAATATTTGACATATATCTCATGGGTTTCCACCTGAATTCCCACCCCAGGGACTGTGTGCATACCATGTCAGTGAGTACCCATTATTCCACACTCATGAAATCACCTAAGCAAGACGGAAGTACTTTGAAGGAGGATTAAATTAGGAATAGTGATAAAGGTCTGAGGAGATTGGTAAACCAACATTATTACAGATGACAGTATGGAGCAGACATGGGAGCTGGAAATTACCACAGCTTCATCTATTCACAATCTCATCACATCCAAGCACACATTTAAACAAGGATTCAATTCCCATTGTCAAATACAGGGAATAAAATTATCAACAAATGAAGATTTCGCACCCAGTCTATACCAGGCCCTTTGCCATGCACTGGAGGAGAAATAATTATGACGTGCTTCCAGCCTTTAAGATCGTTCATCTACAAAATAATTGAATGCATAATAGTGGAAAGAGGAAGAGAGGTAATAAAGTAACTAGAGTCAATCTGGTTGGGATCAGGCGAGAGAAAAGAAAAGAAATATATGGAATGTAGGAAATACTTTCCAGGAATGTATGGACAGATTCAATAACAGAAACATACCTATGAACTTTGCTTGAGTCCGTAACCTTAATAACAACAGTGAAGAACATGTAGATGGGTACTATTGATTAAATCTGACAGCAGCCTGAATTCTACCTGTTGTACATGAGCAGACACGGTAGTCTAATGTTTCTTAACTGTCATTCCTTCAAGGAGAAAGTGCGATGAAAATAAAATAGTTTGATTATGAGGCTACCCCAGTGAAAACTATAAATAAAATCATAAAGTTCGTGTCACTTCATGAAGAAAGTTACATAATAGTGAATGGTAGATACTGTCTGCAGTGTCAGCTTCTACTTACTGATTAATGTTCCTTTTCTACAGAGCAAGAGACTCACTTCTCATTTTAATTTGGAGAAACACAGTACTTCACAGAGCAGAGATGAATGGAAATATTTAGACGTCTTATTTTGAAAGTATTTTTTAAAAAGTTCACAGTCACAAAAAGCATTTTTCACAGAAATACAGGATTGTGTCTCTGAGATTTGGTGGTAATAATCGGGCCAGGGAATTAGCTTAACCTCTTTCTGCCAAAGCAAAGATGATACAGAAATGCTAACTTACATTATGGAAAGCTATCACAAAGACTTTAGACAGCCTGAAAGCTCGAGGGTCCAGGGAAGATAGAACCTTAGAAGCTACTGAATATAGATCCCTGCCTTCAGGCACAGTTGTCCCACTTGAGTCAGGTAGGCAGCTATGATATTAGGTGGGGAATTAAAAATGTCTAAACAGTTTCTCCTATATTTAAGTTTCATAATTCTGTGAAATTGTTTAAATGTTGTCTTTTTATTTTGACTTTTTTCTCAGAACCTCTCACAGAGCCTGTTGAAGAGTCACTGTTAGCTCACTTTTGCTCATGGGTTTTCTTTTTCCTCTCACTATGATAGTAGATTTCCAATGTTGACACCACATTATTATTAGCTGGGCACAGTAGCTCACACCTGTAATCCCAGAATTTTGGGAGGCTGAGATGGGTGGATCTCTTGAGCCCAGGAGTTCAAGACGAGCCTGGGCAACATGGTGAAACTTCATCTTTACAAAAAATACAAAAAAATTATGAGGGTGTTGTGGTGCGTGTCTGTAGTCCCAGCTACTCAGGAAGCTGAGGTAGGAGGATCACCTGAGCCCACAGGGTGTAGGGTACAGCGAGCCAGGATCAAGCCACTGTACTCCAACCTGGGCGAGAGAGTGATTTATTTCATACTTGGATTTTTACATTTCAAACGAGATGAAATATATACAACAGCACCTAGGAGACAGGTGTGCAGAAAAAAGGCCCATGGCAACTGTGTCTCATGCTGTGGTTTATTTCTTGTTGTCTCAGCTGCGTGGGAGTTGCTCCCTTTGCTGTCATTTGTTCCTGCCTATACAGTTTCTCACCATTGGAATGGTTAAATAAATAAACTAATAATAGTTTATTTACAACTATATATATACATAGATAGATTCCATTTAACTCAATTATTGTTGATCCATATTAAACAAACAAGAATTACATAGAGTTGTATTTTTTTTTTTTTTGCCCTTTATGTATGTCATTTAGGGTTCTTAACTGCATTCTCTACTGTGTTTTAAGTGGAAAAGTTCTAGTAGGAGACCCATCTCTTTATTAAGGAGTCTTAATAATTGCTATGAAAAACTGATCAGATATTGTACGACGTGGTGAGAGTACTGAGTGCCAACACTAGAGATTTAAGAAGGATATTATGGTTATAGAATATTTTTCCTGAGGCATACAGATAGGTTGGCCAGATAAAATACAAGATGCCTAGTTAAATTTAAATTTCAAAGAGAATTTTTTTAGTGTAAATATGCCTCAAATGTTGCATGGGACATACTTGTTATAAAAATTATTTATTGCTTATCTGATACTCAAATATAACTGAGTGTCTTGTATTTTTTTTGCTAACTCTAAAAACCCAACCAGAGATCACCGATGGTAAATATTCAGACAGTATAGCACCACTAAGCCCATTGTTTGCCCTAGCCTGCATCAAATCTAAGGGCAGTCAATAAATCTATCACAAAATAGCAAATTGGTATTCATAGATCTTTGCTTGGTGCATGAAGTAATAAAGATGTCTGAATCACATGCACTGTGATTACTGACCATCTCCCTTGGATATTAAAATAGTGGGATAAGAAAATAGGCCCTCATATGGTCTAAGATAAAGAAATTCCTGATTTACTGGGCTTTATAAATAGTGTCTGGAAACTGGTTTCTGAGCAAAGAAGTTGATCGTTGATTATTAGATGTGCTCGAATCACTCAATGGCGTAGCTCAGGGAACTGTAAGTTTTTAAAATGCTCCATCTTAAGTGGCCTTCTGAGAGACCACCCCAGGAGTAACTCATGTACTGGGACCTGAGGACCAAATTCCTGTTAAAATTATTTTTAGAAAGAAAAGGGAAGAGAGTCTCATATTAAGCAAATATAATAATTATAAAATAAAGATATCTTTAGTGTCACATAATTATGAGCTGTTTTCTTTTTTACCTTAAGATGTAGTATAATTTATAACTGTATTTGGCCATTTCTTATTTTTATTAGTAGTTAAGATAAATAAACTTTTAAAATGGAAGTGTCCCCAGCCTCTCTTACATCTGAGAGGTCCCGGAAACAAAAGTAAAACAAGAACACTGTCACTGGCTTCTCCATCTCCTTGTTCCTAATAACATTTAATGAAAGGCCCCAAGTCCCTAGTTCAAGGTCTCCTGGGACTTTGTCAGGTCACGGGTTTTGTTGGGTTCACCAGGGCTTCAAAAACGGCCATCACAGAGCTGCTTACTTTCAAATATTCTGAACACCTTCAATGAGATCTCTTTTATCTTTGGTCTGAACTGTAATCCTTCAACTTGGTTTTCAAGCTTAAATAACATGGAAATATCAGGAGACAGCCCAAAGCCAGAGGTTATACGTGCTATCCATTTTAGAAATGGCTAGTAGTTAAAATCAGTACTTTAAAAACTGATAAATGAATGGGTACCAAAGCTGTTTTACTTTTAAAAATACACCAAAAATACTTCAAAAGGAAATTTACAGACAAAAGAGGGAAATTCAGAGCTAACTGTCCACTATCCATGAGCATGCATTTCTTCACTCTGCATTGGTAACATTTTAGGATAAATGGTGAAAAGTACTCCATTTAAATTGGTGGTCTCCAAAATCGAATAAGCAAATGAGGCAGTGTGTAAGACTTAGAAGGAAAAAAACAATATGTGTATTTACATACATGTAACTATAAAGACTATAAAGAAAGCTGAGCTTAACTAAGCTTTGATATGCAATGGCTGGCACCCGCGGCCTCAATCAGCCACACACCGTGGGATGCTCCTTGAAGGGAAAGTTTGCATTTCTGGTGAGGAGGGATGGGTGCTCACCTCACTCAGTCATTCACCTTTAGCATGTCTCAACCTCCCTTCATTTAGACAGGACCTGTAAAATGGATTTTAAGATTATGTAATGTTGTTTAATAAATTAACCCTCATATCATTTGTTACGGACAAATGTTTTAAAAATAAAAAATAAAGTAACACAAGGCACGACTCATAGGAGAAAGGAATAACAAGATCTTTCTTAGGAACATTATAGGTGCGAAATAGTGATGATAGACCTTGCCATCTGGGCTTTGGGCCTTGTGATAACTGAGGACTGTATAAAGTCATCACCACAGACAGCATGCAAAAATATTTTTTTCAGCTTTACCTCACTTTTTTGAATTTCCAATTTATGTATTTTATTTTACACAATTGTACACAATATAATGATCCAATATATGGCTTATTATATGTAATTATTGCAAAACAAAATACACTGGGGGAGCCGGATGCAGTGGCTCACACATGTAATCCTAGAAATTTGGGAGGCCAAAGCGGAAATACCACTAGAGCTCAGGAGTCTAAGACCAGCCTGGGCAACAGAATGAGACTCCTGTCTCTACAATACACATATACACACACACAAACTCTCTCACACACTCACATATATATAATATATATATATTTATGTAGCTATCTAATATATATATAAATATCTATTTATCTATCTTTTATATAGATAGATAGATACTAGAGAGATAGATACTACAGGGGTACACTACCACATCTGGCTAAAAAAAAAATTTAGCCTGGTGTGGCAGTGTGCCCTTGTGGTATCTATAAATAGATATATATTTTTAATATAGATTGTATATTTATATAGATTGTATATTTATATATATTAAATTGAAATAAATGGTATATTTATATCTAGAGAGATATATCTATATATCTCAATAGATCTATGGATATATCTCTCTAGATATAAATATACCATTTATTTCAATTTAATACATAGATACATATATATAGAAAGAGATATAGACAGATAGTGATAGAAATAGATGTATCTATATATATATATATATACACACACACACACATATATATACACATACACACACATATACATATATATCGAGAGAGGGAGATGAATGTGTGGTAATTGCTTTAAACTAATAAGTCATCTCAACCAAAAAATTGTGTAACATGAGGCAGCTTGTAAAAAAAATACTGGTGCAGCGTTAACAAGAACAAACAGTCACTAAAATCCTAGGATTAAGCAAGTGCAATATAATAAGCAGAGAAGAGGAGAGGCTGGAGACTTCTGTCAATGTAGAAAAAAAGTGCAGAAAATGCAAATGTAATTGAAGGAAGACATAGAAACGTTTGTGTTTCAGGGAAACCTACATAGAATTCTCACTTCCAAAGTAAAAAGGCATATGGCATTTTTCCTTGGTGAGAGATAAGGAAAGATAGGCTTTCAGCAGCAGAATACCTAAAAGGTCCTTGATGATAACAAAGTCAAAGCCAAGAGCAACACCAGGTTTCAGAACACTTTTTCTATAAGACAAAGAGGTATTTTTGAAAAATAGAATGAAAACGTCAGATGTTGCCTAAGCTTTAGTCTTTCATTCTCTTATCTTCCTACCCAAATTCTTATGCCTAGAATTTTCTGTTTCAACATCTTCAAATGTAATACATTCAAACCCAGAAATCTCTATTGAATTCTGGACCCCCATTTCCAACTTTCGCCTGTGTACTTTTAAACTTGATTTATTATTTAATCAACATATATTTATTGGATTGAATTAACAAAAGTGATATTGTCTCTACCTTTAGAAACTGACATTTTAGGAAACAGACAATAATTACATAATCATATAAATAAAAATATTACACATTGTGATAATGACTGTGAGAAAAATAAAAAGGTAGCTGTAACTGAGAGTAATTAATAGGCATATAATTGGGGAGGAGAGAGGCAATTTTAGATGAGATCAAAAAGCGAGGTTTTTATGGGAATTTGCTATTGAAATCTGTAATGAGATGGAGCCACAAAGAAACTGGGAAATCATACTCCAGGTATGTAGAATTGCTGGAGTAAATGTGCTGAACTGGCAAATAATTTTGTTTTCAAAGAAAGAAAAGAGGCAAGTGTCCCTGAGTTTGTTACTCAGAGGGTGTTCAGGGACCAGCAGCACCAGGTAAGTATCACCCAGAGCCTGTTAGAGACACAGACTTTCAGATTCCTGTCCTGTTGACTCAGAATTTGCATTTCAATGAGAATCCCAAGTGATGCACATGAACATTAAAGTTTGAGAAGTATTGTCCTAGAACATGAGAGGAGGCTGGAGAATTGTATTCCAAGGTCTGTATAAAACCCTTATCTACACCAAGAAAAGCAATCTGGCTGTTTCACCAACATATGGATATAAACACTAAATTTTGAAGTCAATAACTTTAGTCCTTAATATTTTCTTCTTCTACACTGTGCTCTTTCCTTAATGAGACTCCAACATTTATATCTCTTCCCTTATTTGGTCCCACGTTCAAATAGGTACTGACTCTTGTCAAATCAATCTTCTTAGGAGCAGTAACTCAAGTATCTATCCCTTCTTGTATTCCCATTTAATACTCCTTTGCCTATTGGTCTCTTATTTCACAAGGATGTTAAAGTGTGTTCTGTTTGTTCTACAAGAATCTATGCTTATCCTTGGCTGATGTTACAAAAGAACTGTAGGAAAGTACTGACTTAAAACCTGTGAAAATAGGATGCCTGTGCTTTAAAACTATTAACCTATATTGGGTGCAGCAAACCCCATGGCGCCTGTATACCTATGTAGCAAACCTGCATGTTCTGCACATGTATCCCAGAACTTAAAGTATAATGAGAAAAAAAAACTATTAACCTATGTACATTGGAGTAAAGATGAAATAGCCCTCAGAGCCATAGAATTAAAGATAACCTCATTAAATAAGTGAATATACTAAACAAAAGAAGTCTCATGAAACATAGACACAGGATAGAGAAGGAATAGAGGCTTATTAGACATGGAAACAAAATAGAAAGCAAATCTCAAAGGCAACCCTTATAGAATTCTGGTGTGATTGGCAAATTTATCACTACTTTGAGAAAAATATAATCTCAACACATTTTAGACAACTTAATGCCCCCACTTTAAGCTCCATATTCCCAAAGCTATGTTCCGGTACCTTTTTATTCCTTTTGCACAGCAAAAGAAAATACTGATCATTTGCATTTTGAGTATTCTTATCTGCATAAGAGTTATTTCTCACTGTTAACTGATAAATTGCAGTGAGGTTTCCTGTATCTGTTTAATGAAGTCGGAGTCTGTTCCTGAGAAAGAGATCAACTATTGATGTGCCAGCCAAATCATGTTCTAAGCCTATAAGGCTAAGAATCAGAAAAACAGTTGGAAATTTATCAAGACAAGCCCTCTGAAGGTTTTTTGGTTGGCAGCCAGAGGTCCCCTTCTTGGAGATCACAGCATCTCTCCTATGTCCCTATTATTCTGTGTGCAGCAAGCACTGTTTTGTTGTTGTTCTTTAATTTCCGCACTAGGTGCCAGACACTATACTAGATGCTGAGGATTCAAATACATTCAATACAATCCCTGTGAGTGGTAAGTCTGTGCCTAAGTAAATCAATGTGTACAGTAAATTATATCAATTATTATTATATGGTATATAAGAGCTATTTGAGCTTTGGGTTGATCCTTAAGCTGAATTTCAAAAACAAACTGGAATTAAATGAGGAGTCAGGGAATGGCATATAGAAAGAAGGAAAACGGATCTGAAATGACATACCATGTTCTAGGGACCAGAAGAGTTTATCACATATATTACAATAAAATAACAAGTCACATTTACAGAGTCTTCATTATGTGCCAGGTACTGTATTAGGTACTTTGTTAAGTATCAAACCATTTAATCCATTAACATTCCCACAACGTAGATGTTCTTTTCACCTCCACTCTTGAGATGAAGAAACTGAAAGGTTAATTTCTTATTTTAGGTCACACAGGTCATAGTCCTGGAGCCAGGACTTAAACCCTGGAAGTGGGAGTCCAGAAGCCTCATCCTTGACAATTATGCATCATATATTTTAGTTTTTATAATAATGTGTTTAATTTTGACTTTTGAAATAACAATATTTAAAGTCTGGAAATTTTATTTCCAGGTCCACGTCCGCTTCATGGGTAAAATTTCTGCTAGATTTCAAACCTCAATTTTTTTTTTTTGGCTTCCTAGTATAACACCAGAAACAAACTAACAAACTGGTGCCTTAAAAAGCCATAAATATTCAGAAAATTGTGCCAGGCTAGTTGGAAATATACTGCTGTTATTCATATTCATTTTATTTTTCTGACTTAACCACACTTAATATAATTAATCTAAATTTCAAACACCAGAGACAAAAGCAAGCGTTAGAGCCCTGGGGACCCTGTGAAAGGTGTCCAAAAGGAAAGGTCACCAAAATCTTGTCAGGTCAAAATTTTGACAGCTCTGTTGTATACGTTTTTGTAATAATTATTGCCATGCTTTTATCTTGGTAGCATACAAACAGTAATTATATTTTCACTCTGAGAAGGTGAGTAATTGTCTTCCTGATTTCTTACTTCGGTCCCGTGGAAATAAATAACTTCACTGGCTCATATGGTGAATAACTTTAATACCTGAATTTGTAGAGGAAAATCCAGAATAAAAGGTGTTAACTAAAAGACACAAAACTGAGATTTCCAGTTAAATTATTTACACACCACTTCATGTTCTGTTTTCTCATCTTAAAAGGTTAACATAAATTTCCAGTGGACATAAAGCTACCCCATTTTTTTTCTGAAATATGTTTCACAAAGGAGCAGTATTGCCTAAGGAAATTTATGAACTCTCTCAACTCACCGAAATGAAACAACCAAAAAAAGCTAAAAAAGCTGTCACCATTGCACACAGTAAAAGGAGCTTTCCGATGCATTCCCATCATAGACTTCACTGTGCCCTAAGGATCTGTATCTCTTTCCCCCTGACTTGAGCACCGCTGTGAAGTAGTGGAGCGTTGATTCCTTTTATCATCTAAGGCTAATCCAAATAGAGATAAAGCAGGTTACTGCAGAAAGCACAACGAAAAACCCAACAAACTGACCTGGAACTTTGTTTTTTTAATACATAGTCCTTAATGCTTATCTTTCTAGAGTCAATTAACAACTTACGTGATGGGTTTTTCTTTTGTTAGCAAATGATATTGGTACAGGCTTGTGTCCTGTTGTGTGTCCCACAATCATTAACTAATACTGTATGGCATTAACTTGTTCCTTTTTAATGATGAACTAAAAGGTCTCAATAGATTTTTCTTAAAAAGCAAAGAACAAATTAAAAAACTCAGCTCATTGACATGGTAACAATTTAATTTTAAATATGTAGAAAACAAAACATAGTTTTGTCCAAAGATCTTAATCTGCTCCATTAGATTCACATTTTTAGTTAAAAAAGTGAAGGAACATAAAGCACAAACACCTAACCAGTTAACCCGTTCTTTACTAGTCTACAAATCCTTTAAATGAATAATCTAGTGCAGTGTTTTAAACATTATGTTTATGTATTATTTTATTAATTCATTCGTGTTTTCATTTATTTGTTTATTGCCTAAAACTTTAGGCAGACCTGTAGTATTCAGAACATCTAAGAGTGGAGCTGCTATGTTTAAAATGGAAGAAGCAAACCCTTCAAGTTTGTTACAATCCCACTGGATGGCCCGTCCTGTAAAGCTTAGTTAAAAAACCACTCTTTAGGAGACGCTGCTTGAGTTAGAGAGAGACAAGCTTCTATAGCTGTCATCAGGTAGTCAATACTCTGCCATAAAAATACAGATATAAGAAAAATAGCCAGGCGTGGTGGCTTACGCCTGTAATCCCAGCACTTTGGGTGGGTGAGGCAAGTGGATCACGAGATCAGGAGATCGAGACCATCCTGGCCAATGTGGTGAAACCCCATCTCTACTAAAAAATACAAAAATTAACCAGGTGTGGTGGCACACACCTGTAGTCCCAGGTCCTCGGGAGGCTAAAGCAGGAGAATCCCTTGAACCTGGGAGGTGGAGGTTGCAGTGAGCCGAGATCATGCCACTGCACTCCAGCCTGGGCAACAGAGTGAGACTCTGTCTTAAAAAAAAAAAAAAAAAGAAAAGAAAAGAAAAATAATATTATTAGGGATTTTTATTTTTAAAGAGTTATCAACTTGTGCATTTATGTTTGCCACAGGGAAGATGATGACAGAAGAAAAGCTATTTAAAAGGATATTATGTCAAGAACTGGTAAGGGTCTGAGAGTTCATCTGACTTGAAAGCTAGTAGGAAACTTCCAGTTATAGATGCTGACATAGACGAGAGGCTCCAGGTTCAGAGACAAACGGTTTTGTTACTCATGAAAATAGCAGTAGCCAGAGGATTTATATTTGTGCCAGTTCCTTAAACCCATAGTTCCACAACGTAATGCAAAGAGGATGAGGTGATGCCTGCATACACAGTGAATAGTATTATAGCAGAAAGACTCTGAGTTTAGGGAAAAAGGGATCTTTTATAAAGCATAATAAATCTGCTTGACCTTTGCCCCAGAAGGAAACTTTTTTTTTTTTTTTTAATCTGGATAGTAAAAAAACCTTCCACTGCTCCAGAGGGAGACACAATCTTATATACATTTTTTTTTTTTCTTTTTTTGAGAAAGAGTCTGACTTTGTCACCCAGGCTGGAATGCAGTGGTGTAATCTCAGCTCACTGCAACCTCTGCCTCCTGGGGTCAGGTGATTCTCCCACCTCAGTCTCCTGAGTAGCTGGGATTACAGGTGCCCGCCACCACACCTGGCTAATTTTTGTATTTTTAGTAGAGATGGGGTTTCACCATGGTGGCCACCAGAATGGTCTCAAACTTTTGGCCTCGAGTGACCCGCCCATCTTGGCCTCCCAAAGTGTTGGGATTACAGGTGTGAGCCACCATGATCTGCTTGTTTTTTAGGGCTGTTTACCATACAGTCATCCTGGCAAAGACAGTTGGAAACAAAGGCAGTCATTGCCTCCACTCATAAGATGTGCAGAAACGCAGGATGGTCATGGAAAACCATTTTCTGACACATAAAGTATACAAGTGGAAAGAGAACTCAAATATATGATTATTAAAAATTTAAATATCTCCCCATTTTTGAATAGATAATTACTATTGCTGAATTTTATGTGAGAAAACATTTAAAAACGTATTGAGCCTTTGACACGTAGATGAAGCTTAAAAGGTATCTTTTGAATAAATGCATAAATTAATAGCAATGATTTTTTAAAGCTAAGATGAAAAGACATTTAGTAGCATCCCTAAAACATTCACTGAAGGCTCATTACAGCCTGTAAAAGTAAGCCACAGAACCACCATATGTCAGGCAGCCAGAAACCAATACCATCAAAGAAGGGCTCACAGGCAGCATGAAGAACTCAGACAGATAAGAAACTGGTTACCTGCTCAAAATTTGATCACTGGTGAAATGGCATAGAAACACTGGATGTTCCTCAATAAATTGAATTCAAGCTAACTTTATGACACCTCAATTAAATTTTTTATCCATTTCCTCATTTTCCTTGTGTAATCCCAGAAAACGAAGCAGCATAAAATGATGATTCAGAATTACAATGCCACTGAAGTCTAAGGAACAAAGTAATATTATTTCTTATTAGGGACAGTGACCTAACTTCTGTCATCCTTCAGAACTCAGCTAACTGTAAGAAGAAACCTTCCTTCAAGGCTGGATCAGTTTGGCAATTTTCCTCTGTGTTATTACAGCATTCTGATTTAAGCATTTAGCACATTATATTGTAGTGGTCTAAAATCACCACATGGGGATATAAGAAAATATAGAACAAAAATCGAGCCATAAATCATAGCTACATACCCAATATGCTTAGTACAATGCTATATAGATTTGTAATAATTATATGTACAATGAATGAATGCAAGATTAATAAAGAGAGAAACTTCAATGCCAGTCTCTATAAGATAAAGATGACAGAGTTACATACAGAAGTCAGTGTAAAATAATTTTGCTGAAAGAGAAAGAATATACTCCTGCATACGTGCACATAAATATTCATTTCTACAAGCATGCATATAATACCTATATAAGACATATATGTGTATAACAACGTACTTTCTATGGCTAGAATGTTGGCAAGATTCTTTTTTTCTTTTTTGAGATGCAGTTTTGCTCGTTGCCCAGGCTGGAGTGCAATGAAATCTCGGCTCACCACAACGTCCGCCTCCCAGATTCAAGTGATTCTCCTGCCTCAGCCTCCCGAGTAGCTGGGATTGCGGGCATGCACCACCACATCCAGCTCATTTTGTATTTTAACTAGAGATGGGGTTTCTCCATGTTGATCAGACTGGTCTTGAACTCTGGACCTCAGGTGATCCGCCCTGCTTGGCCTCCCAAAGTGCTGGAATTATAGGCATGAGCAACCGCGCCCAGGGTCAACTTTTACTAGGATGTTTTAAGTAGTTTAAATGATTAAGATGTCTATTTATGCAATAAGGACAATAGTTACTTGGAATTATTTAGCTTCATTATTGCCCTCACTACTTTACCGTCTTTCAAAATGCCGATTAAAACCTCTTCTGAAACAGGAATAAATAATTTGAGCTGCTTTCCTGAGATAGCTACACTTCCTGGATGCTTGATGAACTGGCTGAAAGGGTGACGCTTGGCAGATGATAAGCACCATATTTGTTATGGGAAGGCAACTCTCTAAACCGCAACATCACACTCTGCCACCTGAACCAGAAGTAAGGTGAACATATTTCTCCACAGTTAATTGTTCATGTGGTTAGCCACTGCTCTTCCCACCTCTGAGCTGCATGGTGTGGGTGGAGGCAGAAAGGACAGATAATGCAGTGGAGGGCTCCCTTCTCTAAGGCTGCTGCACCACAAACTTAGCGAGGTCTGTTTATGCTGTGAAAGAGGATGCTCTGTTGTGATCAGGTTTCATAGGGAAGGTGTGGGCATATTTGCTCTTAATCTTCTGATTTATAAGTAGAGGCTTTAATTGTCTACCTTGCCACCGGGTGTGCTCAGTGAGTGCCTGAGCTGTCACTGTGGCATAGGTAATGCGTGGTGTCCCTCAGTCTCCTCAGCACTTACTTATGACTTTCTCACTTGTCACCCCTGCTCAGTTAGGTGGTAAGCATGACCCCCCCACTGCCCAACGATAAACACAACTGCAAAATGGGAAATAAAAGATCCTAGCAAAAGTGGCTCGATTACTTCATTGTGAGAAGCGTTGATAGACACCTTTAAAATCACTGTTTTTGTGAAATAAAAATGATATTCTACAACCAATCATAAAATATCATGCATAACCATTTCACTCTGATTACACTTTCATTTTTTTTGACTGTGTTTTCTTGCCTTCTGTTGAATTGATGCTAAATATATATTGTGCCAAAAAGAATAAAAATAATTTTCTGTTTTATTCAAGCTCAGGTTTATTAGCATGTAATTAATTATAACAATGATAATAGAAATGATGAAATCAAGAAGAACAGAATCTACAGGAGTCAGTGGTGAGTTGGTTGCTTTGTTTCACCTCTGTAGCACCGCCTGGAAGTCGGGAAGGCTAAACTTTGATTCCAGCTCTATCAGGTTGTACTCAGCCATAAGATTTTGATTAGTCATTTTATTTCTCTGTGCTTTAGTTATCTGGTTTGTATATGGTCAAAATAAGGCATTCTCTCCTTATAGGTTTTAGGGATTTCTGAGAATCTAATGATATTCATTGCCTTCTTGAAATTTCTTCCTTTCATAGTTTTTTTCTTGGTTTTTCTCCAATTGTCCCTCTATGACACTTCTTTTCAAGTTCTTATGACTTCTCACCTGGAGTTGTATAATAGCATTGTTCTTGACCTCTCTCTCCTCTGACTCAGATCTGTTTGGAACATAGTTGGCAGATAAGGTTTCCTGACATCTATCTCTTATCCTGGCAATATCCTGGTCAAAAACAGTTACCTTCCTTAAGTGCCTATATAAGAGAATTAAACAAAATGGGAAATTGCCTATTTTACAGGTACAATGATGAGCCTCTTTCTCCCCAAAGCTCTTGTACCACAGGATTGGGAGGTGAAAGTCATCCATGCTTCTCAAGGCTATGTCTAGATAATTTTCCCCTGCCTAAAACTCATCAGTTTTAAATGCATGTTCCCAAACCACAGTATATATATTAATTGTGGCTCATTCAGCACCAGTCCACTCCCATTCATTTCTTGAATATTTGAGCTCTTATCTCATTGCTTATTCTCTCTACTACTTGTGAATAATTCTTTATAATTTTAATATCCATGTGGATAAACATTCCAGCACAGAAGCTTATAAATCTCTTCATCTTCACCCAACTATGGCCAATTTTCATGGAGTAACATGATAGACCTTGTCATTACATCTTTAAACTCAAGATCAAACACCCAACTCATTGTCCAGTTCTTCATAACTTTTCAGCTTATTACCTCAAATATCTTATGTTAACAAATTCTTCAACCCCAGTGTGATATACAATTTACTAAACTTATCATCTTTTTCTGTTGCTTGCCTAACATATTCTCACCTCTATCTGTATCTAACTTAAATGATAGAGCCCATCATTATAATCATTTCCTTCCTCTTACCCTCATATTCCTTACATTCTCGGGATTTTTCCTAAGCAAAAAAGAGCAAATCCAGAGATATCACACTCTCTGACTTCAAATTATACTACAAGGCTATAATAACTAAAACAGCATGGTACTGGTATAAAAGTAGACACACAGGTACATGGAACAAAATAGAAAACCCAGAAATAAAGCCACATACCTACAACCAATTGATTGTCAACAAAGTTGATAAAAAGAAAAAATGGAGAAAGAACACATTATTCAATAAAAGGTGCTGGGAAAAGTGGCTAACCATATGCAGACAAATGGAAATGGACCCTTAACTCTCACTGTGTAGAAAGAATAACTCAAGATGGATTAAAGATTTAAATGTAAGAAGCAGAGCTATAAAAATCCTTGAAGAAAAGCTAGAAAATGCTCTTCTGGACATAGGTCTAGACAAAGAATTTATGATGAAGACCCCAAAAGCAAATGCAATCAAAACAAGTGTAGACAAGTGAGATTTAATGAAACTAAAAATCTCTGCATGTCAAAAGTAATAATTAACAAAGAAACAGACAACCTACAGAATAGGAGAAAATATTTGTAAATTATGCCTCTGACAAAGGACTAATATCCAGAATCTGCAAGGAACTCAAAGAACAACAACCATGCAAACACCACCACTAAAAACTGGGCAAATGACAAAAACAGACAATTCTCAATAGAAGAAATACAAGTAGTCAACAAGCACATGAAAAAATGCTCAACATCAATAAGCCTCAGAGAAATAAAAATTAAAACCACAATGAGATGTCATCTTATACCAGTCAGAATAGCTATTATTAAAAAGTCAAAGAACAAAGATGTTGGTGAGGATGCAGAGAAAAAGGAATGCTTAAACACTGTCGGTGGGAATGTAAATTAGTTCAGCCTCTCTGGGAAACAGTGTGAAGATTCTCAAAGAACTAAAAATAGAGCTATCATTCAACCTAGCAATCTTGCTACTGGGTATCTAACCAATGGAAAAGAAATCATTACACAAATATGACACCTCACTTGTATATTCATTATAACACTACTGACAGTAACAAAGTCATGGAACTAACCTAAGTGTCCGTCAATGATTGACTGGATAAAGAAAATGTGGCATAACCACATCTTGGAGTACTATGCAGCCATAAAAGGAATAAAATCATGTTCTTTGCAACAGTGTAGGTAGAGCTGGAGTCTCTTATCCTGAGTGAACTAACTAGGAAACAGAAAATCAAATACCACATGTTTTCACTTATAAGTGGTAGTTAAACAATGGATCCGCATGGACACAAAGATGGAAGTAATAGACACTGGGAACTCCAAAAGTGGGAAGGAGCTGAAAAATTTCTTGTTGGGTACAATGTTCTGAATTTGGGTAGTGGGTAAACTAGAAGCTCTATCCCCACCAACATGTAAAATACTCATCTAACAAACATGCATATACACCCTCTGAATCTAAAACAAAATACAATAGTGGGGGAGGGGTGGGGGTATAAGGCATAAGAGTAGTTAAGATGGTAGGGTGGGGCGGAGGGATATTCACAGAGCAAGAACAGTTAAGATGGCAGGGTGGGGTGAGAAGCTTAATGTCTGGGGAAGCTCTGCTGGGCTATCAGCGATAATGGTGAACGCAGGCTGGGGGTCGGGGGTGATCAGCCAAGGCAGGCAGGACTTCAGATTTTCTGGATCTGGGCTTGCACAAGGAGGCCTGACAAAGATATTTCTTCAATCCAGTCTAAATACTATTGATGTAAACCTACTATGTAAGCATATTTTTGATATCGTGAATATCTATTTCTTACAGAGAGTTAACCAAAGATTGTTGTGTGATATAATAATCAACATTGTTGCTGCTGGCATGGATTCAAGAGTCTCATTTTAGATATTTTGTCTTTAATGCAGTTTGGTGTAACAGCATCTGTTAAGAAGCTTCCTTGTGCTTGGTATTGTGGTAGGCACTAAGGGAATACTGACATGTTAGTTCTTTCATTACTTTCAAAAAAAGGTAGCCAAATAATAAACATGTGTATTAAGGGACTAATGATGTAAAGATTAATATATCATTTAACAATCAACATTTTATATTAAGAATGGTTCCCGGATAACATTACTAAAATTGGTGAAGCAGTGTCAGATGTTTATGGTAGATCCTGGTCTGTCTACCATAAAACAAACTAGACACCACTTTGCCACTCTTTTGTTCACCACATAGTTTTATGCAAATTGGTGGGAACTGTCCCATTGTATATATTTTATATTTATTGATTGTAAATGATGCATACCGTAGAAGCACTAGAGTAGTAAAGAGACAATCTGGGTTTAGATTCGGATTTAAGGATAAACAAGCTGAGGAACCTTTGTTCAGTGAGCATGCCGAGAATCTCACCTTTTTTTCTCTGTCAACAGATTATATTATCTCACGGAGCTATGGCAAAGTGTTAATAAAATATGGTATATAAATTGTTTAGTACACAGAGGATTTCAACAGTAGCTATTATTAGTAGTAGTAGGGCTAGGATCTGACTTGTTCTTGCTGTAATATAGCTCACCAACCTAATAGCAAACTTTTCATTCAGCCTATTTTATGAATGCAGGTGTCTTCATTAATACTTAGTCACCTGTCTTACAGGCATAGTCCTTTTTATTTCCCTGTGGCTCTCATTAGATTTACTGCCCCTAGGGGTAGGACCAGCCTTCGCTCTTTTGGCAGCTCTATGGAGCACCCAAGGCAGCATACTTACTGCACACAAAGAGTTTTAATAAGTTTTCAGCCCTGGGGATATTTTTTCAGAGTTAAAATTGTTATAGAAAAGCATAGACTGACAAATGGGTTGTGAAGGCCTGGGCAGTAAAGATTTACAACAGGAATGACATTTCTCTTCCCCGTAGAGCAATTGTTGTGTTCTATTGCAGATATTCAGAGTTTTGCAAAATTTATGGGAACAACCGAGGCATCTATAATCTCCCCTTTTATCCTATCTACTGAAGCACTCATTTCAGGAACTTCAGAATCAACAACAGTGCAAATGTGGCTCTGTATCAAGTGTTTAGTTTCCTTTGTCTTCCTGTCTAAAAGCCCTGGCTCTTTAAAATTAATATGAAATAAACTACAAGTCCTGTGAAAAATAGAATTATACCACAGAACTTAAGTTCTGCTATAATACTGCTGGATAAACAAGAAAATGGTGTCCATGAAGAGCAAACGGCTTATTTTTCATCTCCCCAATTACCTCCTCAAAAGATGGGCAGTGAAAAGTCTAGGGATGGGGGGTAACACATGTCAGAAGCACTGTTAGAGACACTTGACGATATTCTACAATAAGACATTAGTGAAGTGTCATCAAAACAGATCACCATGACTAATGTCAAGCATACCTTTAGATCCCACAGGGGTCTCTCAATTAGCTGTAGCAGCTGTAATATGCCTGCATTACCATCAGAGAATGCTAATTTAAAAAATCTAATTAAATATTAAGAAGGCAATACACATCCTTTCTAGTGATTTGATACCATAATTAGAGACAGTTGATCACACAGACCAAGAGAATGCTATCTCTGGCTCACAGAGTAT
Organism: Aotus nancymaae; assembly: GCF_030222135.1. NCBI lineage: Eukaryota > Metazoa > Chordata > Mammalia > Primates > Aotidae > Aotus > Aotus nancymaae. Next base: position 3,208,678 of record NW_026988447.1, on the reverse strand, counting down.
CTTAAGCGGCACTAATACAACGAATGTATCAACCTGCAGACATGACGTGTTTTATACTTACTGATGGTGGCCCTTTTTTTAATGAGAAAATCTTTGAGACACAATTTAAATCAGAATGTAATTTGCATACATTTGTTAAAACCACCTATTGCATCTTTAATGCCTTTTTCCTCCCCTAAACAAAGAGCTTCAGGTGAGAAATTTTCACAGCACTGTCCTCCAAAAGCCAAAACTGTCACATCCCAGATTCCCTGACAGGGAGAAAGTAACTGTAGCATAGTCTTTCCATCGAAAGGAAATAATCATGATTGACTCTTTATTTCTAGAAAGCTTCCAATTGCCAGTCACAATGAACAAAAACACATCGTTATTACTGCTGCAAATAAATGCTTTTTTTTCAGCCTCCAAACACTGTATGTCTTAATTCCCTGGTATATTTACAGCTAAATTCTCCAAAACTACTGCTGACTCCATCACTCCTGCTGTATATCTCCATGGACTAGCGTCCTCCTTCCCCAGCGCTTGCCCCTTTCCCTTCTGCTTACAGGCACGTTATCCTCTCCTACCCACGCCCACCAAACTTGCACTTTCAATTGCACCTCTTTCTCTCACACTCTCCAGACTGTTTCCAACGACCTCCATTTCTAAAATCATTCCTAATAACTACTCATTCTTTAAAATCAACTGAAGATTCAGAAGACTCAGATTACTGTCAGTATAGACAAACCACATAATCTTGTAAATTGGCTCTATATCTGAAGAAAAGTCCCAAATATTTAACTTTTGTGTAAAAAGTGTAACTTTTAGATTTTAGTTTATCTCTTATCTTCCTTCCTTGTGTGTGTATATGAGTGGATATTTGTATGCACATACTGGATGTGCTTCAGAAAGTTCTAGTTCAGCCTTGGAAACTCTACTGCAGTTTATCTCAAGATATTTCTCTTCAACTTGGGAATTAGAAATGGTTTAGTTGGTGATTATTTCAGAAATGTCTGCTTAACTCATTCAAATAAAAGGAGATAAGCACAGAAATTTTCTGTTGCAGTTGAAAAAGGATCACTATTTTAAATAGATGATTTGTACCTTTTAAATTTAAAACTTCCAAATACTGGTGATAAACATAAAGCTTACATAGAATAATAAATGTTTAACCTACATAAACCTTTTTTTTATTCTACATAAACTTTTTTTTTTTTTTTTTTTTTTGAGACAGAATTTCACTCTTGTTGCCCAGACTGGAGTGCAACGGTGCAATCTCAGCTCACTGCAACCTCTGCCTCCTGGGCTCAAGTGATTTTCCTGCCTCAGCCCTAGAAGTCGCTGGGACTACAGGCACTTGCACCACCACGCAAGAGTTTTTGTAGAGATGGGGCTGCCAAGCCTGTTTCCCAGGCTGGTCTCAAACTCCTGATCTCAAGTGATCTGTCTGCCTTGGCCTCCGAAAGTGCTGAGTTACAGGCATGAACCACCTTGCCTGGCCATTTGTGTCCTGTATAACAATTTAAATAAAAGCTACCTAACTAGTGTTCAAAATTATTGTACTTAAGTCTGTTCTATTTAAAATGTCCAAATACAGGTAATTTGAATGGCATATTAGACACACTTGTTTTTCATTTAGTGTTTGTCATACTTTTAAGAATTATTTAACTGTGGCTAATAATATTCCATTTGGCTAGTAATACGTTCTGCTTAAAATTACATGAAAAATACAGCTTTGAGGAAAATCCCTGTAGATGTAACCCATTTAAAATTAAGTCTTGAAGTCTTATAAAATAAACTGCTTTGAATCACAATATCCCCCAAAAAGAAATGCTGAACCAATTAACCTGCAATTAACTAAATGCTCGAAGGTTCCATTAAATTAGAATGCTCCCTATATCTTAGCTTCTGAGAGTAACTGTTCTACTGGGTTATATTAGGGCAGGGTTAGTTTTTAAAGTTTAAGATCCTTGGAAGTAGATAGACAGGAAATTTTAATCGGACAGGTGCTGAGTGTTAAATGAAATTCATCCAAATGGGACAACAGCCAGTAGGTGCCTCCGATACAAAACCTGCGGGCATCAGAAAAGTCTAACCAGAGAAATGCAGGGTTTTCTGGGAAACTGAGCACAGTCAGAGAAAATCTGTACTTGGAGATTCAGCCCTTGGCACAGCAGATATTAGGGAAAATCTGTTATCAGGTAGCAAGCCTCTATTCTAAAGTAGCAAATAGTTACCATTTCTATGAATAGGTCCCACTCTCTAGGTTTCTTACTTGAAGGAGTTTAAATTTTATTCTTTCAGTGTGGTTTCCAGGAGAGGGAGAAGAAGAGGAAGAAGGAAATAGAGAGGGGGAAAGGGAGAGGGGCAGAGAGAAAGAGAAAGAGAGAGGGAGAGAGAGAGTGTATGTGTGTGCGTTTGCACACACTTTTAAAATAATTGTGAATCTTCCAAATCTGGAATTATTCAATGGATCATTACATCCAATTCTAACTTGTATTTCACTTTGCTTAAGGAAAACAATAACTAAAACTGGTTCTGATACAAAAGCAAAAATATTGTTGTTATTATGATTCAAAACAACCTTTTAAAATATTTTAAAATACATGGTTAATAAAAATTATGTTCCATGTTTTAGAACAAAGGCATCAAGTATATTGAATAATGATTCCTAAATGCCTTATGTCGATACCTTGGCAGAGTGGCAATCATTCATTAGAGAGGGCAGGTGTTTCTAATACTACAGATGAAGAAACTGGGGCATAATGTACAGTATTATACTTTAATTTTGAAACAAAAAGTGAAGAAACTTATAAAACAATCCTAAATGTCAAGCCTATCATAATTTTCAATTTCATTCAATATTTATTGAGTGTCCAATACGAACATTCATGAACATAGATAATTATCTATTTGAGCCACATGTAGAGCAAACAGAATATGCTCTGTTAATGATTACTCTCCAGACTCTTTATCTATAGCTTAGAGATTTAAACTTCTGAAATAGATCATGACTATTGAGCTAACTTCAATCTCAAGTTGATTTTGCATGGATTTTCAAGGACATATATCTTAGGTTATATCACAGAAGAAGAGGAAATAAAGGATTAAAAGGAAGAATTTCTGCCGAAAGCAGGGACAGGGACAGTTCTGCTATGTAAAGTCCAAGGATCTAAATCCTTGAAGATACTGCTATGGAGGTCCTTTAGGATGCTATAAAGTAGATTTAGGCAACCTGTACTGTTGTTTTATCTTTGAGCATCTTCTGATGCTAATTATGAGGTGCAGAAAGACTAAGATGATTGTCAGACTCTTAAGACAACCCTTCAAGTAGGAAAGTACCAATATACCAATGCTTTCTTCTTCACCTGACTTCTAGAAGAGCAACCTGATCATAATATGGCTGAATGTACTTCTCCCATTGACAATGTATTCCAGTCATACAGTCAGTTTAACTAGTTACTATAAAAAAATTCATCACTTTGGGAGGCGGAGGTGGATCACTTGAGGTCAGGAGTTCGAGACCAGCCTGGCCAACATGGTGAAACCCCATCTCTACTAAAAATACAAAATTAGCCGGGCGTAGTGGCAGGTGCCTGTAATCCTAGTTGCTCCAGAGGCTGAGGCAGGAGAATTGCTTAGAACCCAGGAGGTAGAGGTTGCAGTGAGCCGAGATCACTCCACTGCACTCCAGCCTGGGCAACAGAGCAAGACTCTGTCTCAAAACAGAACAGAACAAAACAAACAAATTCATTTATTGGATCTTCTAAGTCACATGGAAAGTTCAAAAATGTTTCCATACTTTCCTCTGTTAACATATGTAATTTAATAATTCAGACTAACTTTACATCTGTCAGACAAAATAAGATATTAGAATACCAAATTTCTGGTATTCTACAGAAAGATTAAAATTTACCCAGTGGATACATGGAGAACCATACTATGCTTTGCCTTTAAATCACAAAAATGATATCTAGTTTGTTCAGCACAAAAGTGTCAATAGATAAGTAATCACGGATGGTTTCCTCTCCCACAGGAGGATTTCTCGTCGCTGACTCGCTTTTACTCATCTCCTCCCATTTTCCTCTACTCACAGAGAATTAAGCATTTCCCCAGGGACTTAATATGTAACTGAAGAAATAAATGGGGTATTGAGGAAGAATATGGGACATGCCCAGGCTCGTTAGAATTCACCTTGGGGATGCTACAATACTGCTCAGGCTAAAGGGGAAGAAAAGACTAGAATCTAGAAGAGAAGATGTAGAAGAAAGAACAGAAAGCTTGTTAGGTATCTGACTACAATTCAAAAAATATTGTTTTTCAAATCCAACATTTTTTATTTAAATGTCTAACTTACAAAAATCTGATAATCAATGTGTACAACTGCATAAGTCTAGAGATAAATGTAGACCCATGAAGCCATCACAATCTATGCCACAAAACTATTTATCATCTTTTTTACCAGCTATGTAGCAGGTTTGCATCTTTTTGCATTTTAGTTTATGGACAAGAAGTTTAATTTTAAATTGACTACTCTCCAAGTCCTATAAAAGTCTTAGACAAATAAAAAAAGGAAAGGAAAAACACCGGTACTATTTGACAAAGACAATTTAAGAAAAACATTATCTCCTGTCCTGGTCTCTATAAGAGACCAGGTTTCTAAGGTGTGATCTTGGCACACACACACACACACACCCACCCCCAAATAACTACCATATTTTATTCAGTACTAATGTTATTGTATACTTTTGGTATTCATTGAAAATCAAAATATTTTATGAATAATATTTTTTGCATCTTTTATAAATCCACTGTTTATATATTACCATATATTGTGTTTAACATGTGTGAACATATGTGATGTACTCCTTTTTAAACTTTGGTGTCAGAAATGATGGTATTTCTTCAATAACATGTATTGTATATCATCTGATCATCTAAATTATACAGAACTCCTTTTTCTATACTTTCCTTGTATTCAGAAGCTCAGAAGTAAATTTTATGCTCAAGCACATTAATATATTTTTATTTCCTATTTTATATAAATTGTACCCTATATTTATATAATTGTATCCTATATTTCTGTCACAAGATCTTTGTCTTAACAGATTTCTTAATAAAATAGGCTGCAAACGAAAGAGATATTCTTTTTATGTCTCAGTAAAAGGTTGTTGGTTTTCTGTGTTTGTATAATTTTGTCTTGTTTGTTTTGAGCAAATGCAGGTAAGAAACAGGTGACAGTGACAAGTGAGTTGCAAGAGTAGTAACAGGTCACAATATAAAAACCCAGTAATGTATTGAAGGAAAACATAGGTTAGAAGATGGCGCCTATCTCATTACTTCATTTGTCTATTAATGGTCACATGTAAACAAAGTAGTCAAGTCACGGCAGAATAAGACATTTCATTCTAAACTAATCAGCCACGTATTTGCCGAGGGTTTTCAGTTCAGAACACTTTACAATAAGATCTCAATTTTTAATCAAATAAGAATAATAATGCATGAGAAAATAAAAGTTTAGATGAGTCAACCAGCTGGAATGAATTGAAACTGCAATTTCTTGTTTGATATGGTCAGTCTGCCTTGTCCATTTTGATTCATTTCTTCTATATAGACACTAAGTCAAGCTGAACTACATCAGTTACTAAGAAAGCCTGATTCTTTTATAACATCACCGAGGTTTATTACTTTAGTATGATATATGTGGAACGTTCATGCAAGAGTTCCTAGCCCATGACTCACCCATTATATTCCAACACAAATAGAAATAAGGTAGCTTGATAATCAGACCAGAAACCTGAAGACTGGTGTTAGAGTACATTATTGCACCTCTAAAAGTCTCAACTCAAGTGGCTACACGTAGCATGCTTCATCCTCAAGACACTTATATCAGTGCTAATACAAGCTAGTGTCGGCACTTGGCATGCATATGAGAAGACACTCAGTATGATGGCTCATCTCACAGAATTAATTCAAATATAAAAGGTTGGAAATATCCAGATACAGAAGGTTAAAACTCAGACTACATCCTACCCACACAAAAGATTTTAATCAGCAGCTAACATAAAATCTGCAGCTATCTTCTGCATATATCAAAATGAAAATTTACCTTGCTGTAGATACTAGGTTTCAGTCAACAGTATTAATCATGTACCTATGACATGCAGAATGTTTTCCTCATACATTACTTTAAGATATCTAGACATCATCAGAGATAGAAAGAGATAGGAGAAAGAGAGGAGATTTTATGCTGATTCGTATCTTCAAAGCTACAAACTTATAAGCTGGTTAAGAAGAATGCATTGGCCAGGTGTGGTGGCTCATGCCTGTAATCCCAGCACTTTGGGAGGCCAAGGTTGGCAGATCACCTGATGTCAGGAGTTTGAGACCAGCCTGACCAACACGGAGAAACCCTGTCTCTACCAAAAATATAAAAAATTAGTTGGGCATGGTATGGTGGTGCATGCCTGTAATCCCAGCTACTTGGGAGGCCGAGGCAGGAGAATGGCTTGAACCTGGGAGGTGGAGGTTGTGGTGAGCCAAGATCACACCATTGCACTCCAGCCTGGGCAACAAGAGCGAAACTCTGTCTCAAAAAGAAAAAAAAAAGAATGCATTAGATCTACAATATCCTTTAATAGAGAAAACATCAATAAAATTCCAAGTTCATTAAATGATGACTGAATTAAAATCAGTTATGGTCTATGTAGATATACCCTGTAGGCAGGCAGGTTTGTGCTGGATTTTGAAGGAGGTTAAGAATGTAGATTAGATGATGGCAATTCTGGGAAATTAGAGTCCCATGTACTAAATCACAAGAGTCAAAACCAAGAAGTCCTATAAAGTCCTACCCAGAATGCAAGATTCCTCCATTAGGGCAATTAGAGGACTAATGGTGACCGCAGAGTCTCAGCTAAGAGCTAGAAAGTGATCCTGTGAGCATCTCCCCACCGCAACACTAAATACTAGAAGTTAAGACTGGATCACTGTCCAGAGATGTTTGGATTCCAACCAAGTATATTTAACACAATGATTCTCTAGTGTAAATTTGCAAGATTAGATCCATGGATAATATAAGATCTGTCACAATAGTATTATCTACTGGGAACCAATAGAATTCTCAGAATATAGGACTTTCAGTAATAAAATTAAGAACCTCAAGGAGACCAAGGGGTAAAAATCTTTTCTACAATTATCAATAATCTATAATAGTCATCCTTCTATATAATCTTTGTATTTAAAGTCCTAGAAGTAGAATTAATGGTTTTAAAGGCTATAGATTTTTTGTCTTAAATTGTTGCATTAAACTATGTTAAGCAAAGATGTTTTAGTTTATAGGGAAAATAGAAAGTATAAAATGAATGGATCAATAAAGTTGATCTCATTCTGTCAGAATATAACATTAGGAAAAGAAAATCAATAACACAACTTCATTATTTTTTAACATTATGTTTCTTCCCAATAATATAGTTCTTGTGGAACTTTTAGGATTAAAAATTATTTTTAATGTGCTAATTGATACACAGCAGTATAATATCCTTCTTTAAAAAGCCCATCCTGGATTAACTTAATTTAAATTTTTGAATAACGTAATTAAACTGTGTTCGTGCAGTGGTTACCATGGAAAACCGCCAGCAATAATAGAAACAGTATAAGTGTTTGAATGTGAGATGATAATAAACTCATGTAGCACTCCAGGATTCTGATTTCAGAAGCTTACCATTATCTTTTATATGCATAAACATAAGCATTTCTGTCATTGCAAGCCGATAAATTGTGTCCTACTGTGGTAAATATAAATGACACTTACAATCATGTTTAATCCATACTCATATTAATTACCATGTAATGCTCAAAATATTTTCTTTTTCTTTTCTTTCTGACATAGTCTATCCAAACGAGAAGGAATGCTCAAAATATTTTCAAGGGAAAGAGAAAGACTTTCATGTCTGTAATTAAAAAGGTTTGCCTTCTATGAGGGGTTCAACAGTCCAGTGGGAGGAATATGCATTATAGCACAATGCTAAATCTCATTTTTTTTTCATTAAGCAGCAATCAAGTTTTATTCAGATGTCTGACCTAAAAATAAAGGGTTATCTTCTATAATCTAATACAGCATACTATTGACAGAACTCTGAATTAATTTTGAAGACCTCAAAAACCTTTATTTCATATAGAATAAAATTGGGTAACTCAGCTTAAATTACTTAAGTTCATATTTTTTATCAATCACTAGAAAACAATCAGGCTATATACAAAAATATATTTTAAAGACAGATATCTGAGACTTTCCTCGTATGTGATATCAATGAAACTGAGACAAGCTAGTGAACAATATCCTCAACAATCAGTAAATTGAGAAAACATTTCATTAAATAATAGCTACCCAGTTGAATCAAGTTTTTAAAACATATATCAACCAATTGTTCTCATTAGAGTACATTGGAAATAAAATTATTTAATTGTATCTCAACTAGGACATTGGTTCTTAGCCTAGGTGAGAAGATATTTTACAATATTCAAAGCATAGCAAAACATCTTAAATATAAGAACAAGATCCTCAGCTTGTGAAGAAATGTATAATTCATTAGTTTATATATGAGTTAATCCTTCCAAATTTTCTATGAATAACTAAATTATATATAAACATATAGTACATATTTTATGGTTGGTGGGCAATTTGATCTCCTTCAAAATGATTCAACTTTGTTGATTTAACATAAACAGCAACCATAGACGCTACATAAACAATGTGTTGCAGTAAAACTATTTGCCAACATGAGCCCTATGCCAACAAATAAACTAAATCCAAGTGGCTTCGATATTTTCTCAAAACTTTGTTCTCTTCCCTATGCATTGTGACCTATTGCTATAATATGCCATTCAGATGTCCCCAGTTTTTCTAAGCTTCTCAAATAGTAATCCTTTTTCCTTTTTTGGGGACTGAGTTTCACTCTTGTTCCCCAGGCTGGAGTGCAATGGTGCCAACTCAGCTAACTGCAACCTCTGCCTCTCGGGTTCAAGCTATTCTCCTGCCTCAGCCTCCTGAGTAGATAGGATTACAGGATTACAGGTGCCCACCATCATGACCAGCTAATTTTTTTTTTTTTTTTTTTTGGTTGGAACATACAGTCTGACTGTATTATTCTGCCCTGTTTTTTTTTTTTTTGTATTTTTAGTTGAGACAGGGTTTCATCATGTTGGCTGGGCTAGTCTCAAACTCCTGACCTCAAGTGATCCACCCGCCTCAGCCTCCCAAAGTGCTGGAATTAACAGGCATAAGCCACTATGCCCAGCCCAAATAGTAAACTTCTAAAGTGCCCGGTGAAAGTCTCTCCTACAAAAGACAGTTTGAATTACCAATAATAATTTTAGTAAATTAATTTGCTACGTTTGACTCCTGACTTGCAATAAGTTATTAGTCCTTAACAGTAAGTTAAATGCAAAAATAACATGAATGAATGTCAATAATAGCAGGCCCATGAAAGGTACTTTATTCGGCATCACTGTGGGGGAAAATTCATTTTTCCTTACTTCGTGTTTTCATGCGGAGAATTTTTTAGATTCTGGTTTGTTTCTTCAACTTTTATTTTGGACTCAGGGAGTACATACACAGGTTTGTTATGTGTACTGCGTGATGCTGTGGTCTGGCCTATATATGAGAAATTTTAATTAGAGATATTTTACCATCTATCTTTATCACTTATCTTCAGAGGATGGAGTGATTAATTAACTTGACTGTTGGGTTTGGAAGAAGAAACTGCACACATATGGTATTGCATCTTCCAAGCCCAATCTCTTTGTTGGAACACAGGGAACACACTTTCTGCTCTGCTCTTTTCCCTGCAATAATAAGCTTAGTAAGAAAGGCTTTCCCTATTGGAGGGGAGGTGTGTGCCTGAGTTTAGGTGGGAGGTCAGTGTTACTGAGAAGAAAAGTTCTAAGAAGCCTGAGGTGTCCACATATCTAAGTCAGATCATCTAATCATCTACTTTTCACTAGTAATTGTAGCATTTGAACATCCCCTGTGTTGTTTCCATTAGGATAATATTCTGCTACAGATTAACAAAAAATAAGTGTGTTATCGGCTAAATTGTGTCACTCCAAAATTCTTACATTGAAATCCTAACTGCCAGTACCTCAGAATGTTACTGTATTTCGAGAAAAAAACTTTAAAAGGGTAATTAAAGTACAATGAGGTCATATGGGTAGGTCCTAATAAAACGATGATAGGTATCCTCATAAAAGGAAGAAATCTGCATGCTGACATGCACAGAGGACTAAGACCTAACACCATAAAAACCCTCGAAGAAAATCAGGCAATTCCATTCAGGACATAGGCATGAGCAAGGACTTCATGATTAAAGAACCAAAAGCGAGGGCAACGAAAGTCAAAACAGACAAATGGGATCTAATTAAACGTCAGAGCTTCTGCACAGCAAAACAAATTGTCATTAGAGTGAACCAGCAACCAACAGAATGGGAAAATTCTTTTTCAATCTACACATCTGACAAAGGGCTAATATCCACAATCTGCAAAGAATTAAAACAAATTTACAAGAAAACAAAACAAAAAAAAACCCATTTGAAAGTGGGCCAAGGATATGAACAGACACTTTTCAAAAGAAAACATATGTGTAGCCAACAAACATATGAAAAAATGCTCATCATCACTGGTCATTAGAGAAATGCAAATTAAAACCACATTGAGATACCATCTCATGCCAGTTAGAATGGCGATCATTAAAAAAATCAGGAGACAACAGATGCTGGAGAAGATGTGGAGAAATAGGAACGCTTTTACGCTGTTGGTGGGAGTGTAAATTAGTTCAACCATTGTGAAAGACAGTGTGGCAATTCCTCAAGGATGTAGAAATAGAAATACCATTTGACCCAGCAATCTCATTACTGGGTATATACCCGAAGGATTATAAATCATTCAATTATAAAGACATATGCACACGTATGTTTATTGTGGCACTGTTCACAATAGCAAAGACTTGGAACCAACCCAGATGCCCATCAATGATAGACTGGATAAAGAAAATGTGGTGTATATATACCATGGAATATTATGCAGCCATAAAAAAGGATGAGTTCATGTCCTTTGCAGGGCCATGGATAAAGCTGGAAACCGTCATTCTCAGCAAACTGACACAGAAACAGAAAACCAAACACTGCATGTTCTCACTCATAAGTGGGTGATGAACAATGAGAATACAAGGATACAGGGAGGGGAACATCACACATCAGGGTCTGTTGGGGGTCGGGGGCTAGGGGAGAAATAGCAGGTGGTCAGGGAATAGGGGAGGGATAGCATTAGGAGAAATACCTAATGTAGATGGACAGGGTGATGGATGCAGCAAACCACCACGGCACATGTATACCTATGTAACAAATCTGTACGTTCTGCACATGTACCTCAGAACTTAAAGTATAATTAAAAAAAAAAAGAAAGAAAGAAAACAGAAGCAGAAGATGATCATCTATCCTACCACCCAAGAGGAGAGATTTCAGGAGAAATCAATCTTGCTGACAACTTGAGCTCAGACTTGTGCCACCAGAACTATGAGAAAATCAATTTCTGTTGTTTAAGCCAGCCATCAGTGGTACTGTGTTAGGGTAGCCCTATTACACAAATAGAATGATTTAATTAAGATAGATATTTCTTCTCTCAGAGGAAAAGAAGTCTTTACTCTAGGCTGGTAGACCAGCGTTATTAAGTCATCAGAAATGCAGGTTTTTCCCATGTTTCGGTTCCAGACATCACATCTGCAATCCAGCCAGCAAGAAAAAAATGAGAGAGAAACGAGAGCTCCCTTCTTGTGTGACCATTTCTGATTACACAGTCGTTGTCAGAATGTAGATATTAGCCACACCTAGCTGCTGTGAGGAAGGCTGGATAATGTAGTTAGTATTTTGTGCTTAGCTAAAAACTTAAGCTTCCCTTACTGAAGTAGAAGGACAGAATAGATATTGGCAGACGAGGAGCTGCCTTTCAATGGGATCTGAATCAAGGAAAAGAGAAAGAAAGTGTTACATAATTACCCCCTACAGAATCAGCAATTTTTAAACACAGATTTATTCAGAGTGCTATAGGTAGGCTCCATGGAATGGGAAGGAAGTGACACTTGAGATTGCTTTTAAAAACAGATAGGAGTAAGAAAAAATACATTTGCGTACAAGAAATTACCCTTGAAATCCACAAGAACTGACTTTGGAATTGGATTTAAAGATGGCTGATTTGATTGTTTCTACTATTTTCCTGGTTATTACTATTTGTTAGCTTCTACTAATTATGTGCTGATCCATTTTGATCATTTAAGACAGTTAACATTCCTTCTTTTTGTGATGTGGAATAAGCAAAGCAGATCAAACAAAGCAATCATATACCATGGTTGCATAAGAGTGGGATTTTCAAGGTTTGTCTGCTGGCCTTAACTCCAGTCTGATAACCATAGAAACCAAAATGTATTGCTGCAGGAATAAGAGAAAATTATTTAGGAAGTTACTATGAATAATTTCACATGAAATAAAGCTACTGTGACGAATATGAAGAACTTCATAAATTGAAAGATAAATTCTTGTAAAGCAAGTTGCCCATTAATTTAAAACAAGTCACAGAAAGGCTCTTCCTAGATAAATGACACATTATAAAACTTTGAAAGTTCTATTATGATTTGCAATCAAATGTGTTTTCTTTGTGGAACTCAACCTGCTGATAAATAATATCTTAAAAGATTTTTGAGACATTTAAAAGATAAGGCCTTTTTAAAAAATTACAAAGTTACAGAAACATGGCAGGTCTTATGACTTATTTCATTCTCCTTTCCTATTCAAAGTGCATCACGGTAGTAAAAGCCTCCTTATGTGTCTGCATTTTGCGTGAATGCACATGCATAATGAACATGAACACTGGCCTGAGGGCTTGATTCCAAATTCTCTATTTTTGGTGATTATATAGTTATTGATTAATTTTCTGTGTTCCAAAGAGGGATCTGCTTCTGTTTTAATTTGTAATAAAACTACCCCGGTTTTTACTTTTAGCTGTTGCTCAGAAAAGCCTTTGCTGGTACCCTATCACAAAATGTTAGCAATGTTTTTCAGTGCTATATTCTCATGTTTAGAATCCTCTTCCATTATCAAAGAAAGTTTATAGTTTCCCTACATCCCACTACCTCTGTGGAATCTTACATTACTAATGGGAAGATGTCAGGAAATTCCCCTCACAGTCATCCATAATTTGTACTAAAATGATGATTTTTAAGCCTGTGTAACATGATAGTCAATGTTTAACTGTTTTGTGCAAAAAGGAAGATAACTGGGGAGAAACTGTCTGGATGGCCACTCTTGTTATCAAACACATAAGCTGGCAAAACCCCAATCCTACTGCTCTCTGGACACTGGCGCTCCAGTATCTTTCATTGTGACATTTCCTACTGTCGCCAATTGTAACTGTGATCACAGTCTGCACACACAAACCTAGCACATCTTGGGCATTAATAAATGTTCATTGATCAGACTCTTGGCTTTCATTTGACCCTGAATGACATGTGTCATTAACATTGCACAGTGGGGTTGGCAGACTACAAAGCAGGGGTGGGTGTGAGTTACGTCAGGGAGGTGACAGCACGGGGATCTCTATTCTTTGATTTTTCTTTGTGTATTCATAGAAATAAATGATCTTTTCTGACAGTTATTATTCAAACTCTAAATAATTTACATGATGTGAAAAAAATGTTGATTCTTTTTCCATACAGAGAGTATAACAGCAAAAACAATGAACGATGAGGGGCATTCAGTTTTGTACCTTATACAAAGTGCACTTCAATCTCATGCCAAATAATCATTGAAAACCACTCAGATACCAAACCATTGACAATAAAAATAACATAGAGGTTTATACTACATTTAAGAAACTTTTAAAATAATTTTACTTAAAAAAAATGCAAAAATTATAAATATACATTATTTAGAAAATTATGATATTGAAAAACTAAACTTGAGAAGTTGTTGAACTTCATTTAGAGGCAAATTTGTCTTCTAAAAAGTTTTTCATGTTTAAATTTGTAAACATGTAAACCAATTAATTAAATATACATTTCAATAAACTAGGAGCAAGTATAACAGATATGACAAGGGAAAGATGAAAACTTGAAAGCAAAATTAATAAATTAAAAGGAAACATTTTACTTTTGTTTAAACACAATGAAAATTAAAAATAATACATACATCAGATGGCTAGTTTTTGGGGGACAAGAATTAAATAGACAATATCCTGCCAAGTACAGTAAAAAATGTCAAACATTTTCAAATTATTTTATATAGTGTAATTCTAATAAAAATACTAGTAGTGTTTGTTTTCGTGTTTATTTTGAGAAATGGTAAGTCCTTAACGCTCATTTGAAAAACAAGTAGCTCTCCAGTTCTGCTTCACAGCTTCTCTCATATTTTTCCCTATAGGTTTCTATTACATATTATTTGGAGACTGAACATACACTAGGTATTATTAGTGTACATGATTTTACCTGTTATCACATAATAACTATGTTGAATACTCTGAGCTGCTGCATTTTATAAACAGCATGGCTGGGGCACACTGAGGCAGAGACAGTGGCCAAAATAACACTGGAGAAATACGCAGGGGACAGATCCCTGCAGGGCATTGCAAACTAAGTTGAGTTCTTTGGATAATTTATTCTAAGAGCAATAGAATGTATTTGGGGGGTTTTAAAAAGGACCATGTCTTGTTTTATTTTTAAAAACTACATCTAACTCTTATGTAAAGATTAGAATGCGAGAAAGCATGATTGGAAATGAGTGGAGAAGTAAAAAGGAGATTTAAAAAAGAACCTTAAGTTGTTTTGAAATATGAAAGAAAGACCAGCCTTGCATCCCAGGGATGACTGTGATGGATAAGTTTTTGATGTGCTGTTGGATTCTGTTTGCCAGTATTTTATTGAAGATTTTCACATCAATGTTCATCATGGACATTGGCCTGAAATTTTCTTTTTTAGTTGTGTCTCTGTCAGGTTTTGGTATCAGGATGATGTTGGTCTCATAAAATGAGTTAAGGAGGATTCCTTCTTTTTGTATTATATGAAATAGTTTCAGAAAGAATGGTAGCAGCTCCTCTTTGTATTTCTGGTAGAATTGAGCTGTGAACCTGTCTGGTCCTGGATTTTTTTTTGGTTGATAGGCCATTAATTGCTGTCTCAACAAACCCACAGCCAATATCATACTGAACAGGCAAAAAAAAAAGGCCAAGGGTGCCCTCTCTCACCACTCCTATTCAACATAGTATTGGAAGTTCTGGCTAGAGAAATTAGGCAAGAAAAAGAAATAAAGGGTATTCGGTTAAGAAAAGAGAAAGTCAAAGTGTCACTATGTGCAGACAACATAATTGTATATTTAGAAGACTACATCATCTCAGCCCCAAATCTCCTTAAGCTGATAAGCAACTTCTGCAAAGTCTCTGGATACAAAATCAATTGCAAAAATCACAAGCATTCTTATACACCAATAACAGAAAAACAGAGAGCCAAATCATGAGCAAACTCCCATTCACAATTCTACAAAGAGAATAAAATACCTAGGAATACAACTAACAAGGGATGTGAAGGACGTCTTCAAGGAGAACTATAAACCACTGCTCAATGAAATAAGAGAGGACACAAAGAGATGGAAAAACATTCCATGCTCATGGTTAGAAAGAATCAATATCGTAAAAATGGCTATGTTGCCCAAAGCAATTTATAAATTCAATGCTATCCCCATCAAGCTACCAATGACCTTCTTTACAGAACTGGAAAAAAACATTTTAAACTTCATATGGAACCATAAAAGAGTTGTCATAGCCAAGACAATCCTAAGCAAGAAGAACAAAGCTGAAGGCATCACGCTACCTGACTTCAAACTATACTATAAGGCTACAGTAATCAAAACAGCATGGTACTGGTACCAAAACAGAGATATAGATCAATGGAACAGAACAGAGGCCTCAGAACTAATGTCATCATCTACAATCGTCTGATCTTTGACAAACCTGACAAAAACAAGCAATGGGGAAAATATTCCCTATTTAATAAATGGTGTTGGGAAAACTGGCTAGCCATATGCAGAAAGCAGAAACTGGACCCCTTTCTTATACCTTATGTAAAAATTAACTCCAGATGGATTAAAGATTTAAACATAAGACCTAACACCATAAAAACCCTAGAAGAAAACCTAGGCAATACTATTCAGGACATAGGCATAGGCAAGGACTTCATGAATAAAACATTAAAAGCAATGGCAACAAAAGCCAAAACAGATGAATGGGATCTAATTAAACACCTGCACAGCAAAAGAGACAATCATTAGAGTGAGCTGGCAACCAACAGAATGAAAGAAAATTTTACAATCTGCCCATCTGACAAATGGCTAATATCCAGAATCTACAAAGAACTAAAACAAATTTACAACAAAAAAAATGAACTACCCCATCAAAAAGTGGGTGAAGGATATAAACAGACACTTTTCAAAAGAAGACATTTATGCAGCCAACAAACATATGAAAAAAGTTCATTATCACTGGTCATTAGAGAAATGCAAATCAAAACCACATTAAGATACCATCTCATGCCAGTTAGAGTGGTAATCATTAAAAAATCAGGAGACAACAGATGCTGGTGAGGATGTGGAGAAATAGGAACACTTTTACACTGTTGGTGGGAGTGTAAATTAGTTCAACCATTGTGAAAGACAGTGTGGCCATTCCTAAAGGATCTAGAACTAGAAATTCCATTTGACCCAGCAATCCCATTACTGGGTATATACCCAAAGGATTATAAATCATTCTATTATAAAGACACATGTACATGTATGTTTATTGTGGCACTGTTCACAATAGCAAAGACTTGGAACCAACCCAAATGCCCATCAATGATAGACTGGATAAAGAAAATGTTTCATATATACACCATGGAGTACTATGCAGCCATAACAAGGATGAGTTCACATTCTTTGCAGGGACATGGATGAAACTGGAAACCATCAGTCTCAGCAAACTGACACAAGAACAGAAAACAAAACACTGCATATTCTCACTCATAAGTGGGTGTTGAACAATGACAACACATAGACACAGAGAGGGGAACATCATACACTGGGGCCTCTCGGTGGGTGGGGGAGCTAGCAGAGGGATAGGAGAGGGTGGACGAATTGGGGAGGGGTATAATTAGGAGAAATACCTAATGTAGATGAAGGGGGGATGGATGCAGCAAACCACCATGGCATGGGTATACCTATGTAACAACCCTGCACGATCAGCACATGTACCCCAGAACTTAAAGTACAAAAAATAAAAATAAAAATAAAGAAATCTGAAAGAAAGAAATTCTCTTAATATATGACAAAAATGGCACTTTACCTTGCCGCTGTGATATCCCCACCCCAAGACCATAATCCCAACTTAATCATGAGAAAAATATAAAAATTCCAGTATATAGGCCTCATAATAGTACTCCTTAAAACTGTCAAGATTGTGAAAAACCGAGAAACTCTGAGAAATTATCACAACCAAGAAAAGCAAAAGGAGACGTGACATGTAATATGGTAACATGGATGGAATCCTGGAACAGAGAAAGAACTTTAGGTAAAAACTAAAAACGTTGAATAAACTATGGACTTTAGTTAATTGTAAGGTATCAATATAATCCCATTACTTGTACCAAATATATCATATTAATATTAGATTTTCACCACAGGGGAAATTGTGTGGATGAGGGGTATATGGCAATCTTCTCTACTATCTGCTCCATTCCTCTCTAAACCTAAAACTATTCTAACAACAGAGTCTAATTATGAAGAGTAAATATGTGCTTATTGAACCACATTTATGGAAATGGGTGTTGATGTTAGAACAGTCTTGGGGCCCTTAAATAGTCAGGTAGTAGCATCCATCAACCCTGGATCTGAGAGCTCACTATTTTCTAGGATTTAAGAACTTTGCTTGATTTCCTACTTGACCAGTGGCTTGATCCAAAAACCTTCCCATTTAAGAACTGGAATACAGAGATTTTAATTATAGTACCAAATTGGATGGTTTATGAAGGACGGAAATTAGTTCTGCCTGCCATTAGACAGTTAGGTTTTCCCATTGAACTCAGTAAGAACCTGAGTTGAATCTGCTGTAAACTGCCTCAGGGTGGCCAGTGGAAGATGCGTGAAGCTTGACTGAATGCCAGTGATGAGGCAGGTTGATTTGTGTCTCTGGAAAACGTATGGATCAGTACATGTGACTGAACTAGACCAGTGCAGGCAGAAAGCAACAATCACCTTTGTGATATAATGCCAGTTTCTCTCAGTCTTTGAAAAGAAGGTTCACTACAATTTGTTACACAGGCTAATATGTATGTTACAGATCCAGGGACCTTTTCAATCCAATGCCTAGATATCAGAATGACAAAAACTGGCACCAAAATTGGGTGTTCTCCCACTGTAGTACAATAGAGGACATTTTAAGAATCATGGCAGGCCAGAATCTGAGAGGAGACAGCAGGTGCACAGGTGTGTGAGGGTCTGGGAGGAGACATCAGGTACACAGGTGTGTGAGGGTCTGGGAGGAGACATCAGGTACACAGGTGTGTGAGAATCTGGGAGGAGCCATCAGGTACACAGGTGTGTGAGAATCTGAGCGGAGACAGCAAGTGCACAGGTGTGTGAGGGTCTGGGAGGAGACATCAGGTACACAGGTGTGTGAGAATCTGAGAGGAGACAGCAGGTGCACATGTGTGTGATTATCTGAGAGGAGACAGGAGGTGCAGAGGTATGTGAGGGTCTGAGAGGGGAAGAGCACAAGTAGAAGGAATTAAGAGAAAAGGTGATTATGAAGATGTTCCTGTGAATAGCCGGAGATATGATCACTGCCTTCCTGATGATCTCATCAGTCACTGAAATTATCTTCTTAGGCTCTGAGAAACATACTAAATGGGCTAATTCCCTATGGCGCTGTCAGACAAATAGTGCTGCAGGTATGTTCCTTGCATTTTGTATATATTTTAATAGACTTTATTTTATACAGCCATTTTAGGTTCACAGCACAACTGAGCAGAAGATACAGAAATTTTCCATATGCTCCCTACCCCTACACATGTACAACCACTGTCACTATCAACACTTCACACAAGAGTGCTACAATAATTTGTTACAATTGATGAATAAACACTGACACATCATTATTACCCTAAGTCTGTGGTTTATATCAGGGTTCACTCTTGGTGTTGTGTCATCTACGAGTTTTGACAAACCTGTAATGATACGTATCTACCATTATAGGATCACACACAGTAGTTTCATTGCCCTAAAAATCCTCTGTTCTCCTCCTATTCTGTCAACCACTGATCCTTCTCCTGTCTCCATAGTTTTGCTGTTTCCAGAATGTTCTATAGGTGGAATCATACAGTATGTAGTCTTTTCAGATTGCCTTCTTTCATTTAGTAATATGCACTTAGGGTTCTTCTATGACTTTTCATAGCTTGATGGATAGTTTCTTTGTAGCAATAATGAATAAACCTGTTATAAACATCTGTGTGCAGGTTTTTGTTAGGACACAAATGTTGAACTCCTTCAGGCAAGAAGCTTGATGGTTAGTTTGTATGGCGAAGTACATTTGGTTTTCTAAGAAACTGTTAAACTGTCTTCCAACACAGTACTATTTTGTCTTCCAACAATGTATCATTTTGCATTCCAATAGCAATGAGTGGGAATTTCTGTTTTACATCTTCTCCAGCATTTGCTATCATTAGTGTTCCAGATCTTGGCCTTTCTAGTAGATGTGTAGTGATATCACATTGTTGTTAGGGAATTTGCAATTCCTTAATTACATAAAATGCTGAGCATATCTCCATATGTTTATTTGCCATATTCTTTGGTGAGGTGTCTGTTCAGGTCTTTGAACCACTTTTTTCCTCCTGATACCAAGTTTTTTTTTTCTTCAACTTTTATTTTACGTTCTGGGGTTAATGTGCAGGATGTGCAGGTTCGTTACATAAGTAAACAAGTGCCATGGTGGTTTGCTGCACAGGTCAGCCTATCAGCGAGGTGAGAATTTCGCCAGCATCCATTAGTTATTCTTTCTGATGTGCTCTCTCTCTCTCTGCTTATAGATTCTGGATATTAGACCTTTGTCTGACAGATGAATTGCAAAAATTTTTTCCCACTCTTTAGGTTGCCTGTTTGCTCTGATGGTAGTTTCTTTTGCTGTGTAGAAGCTCTTTGGTTTAATTAGATCAATTTTGGCTTTTGATGCAATTGCTTTTCGTGATTTCATCATGAAATCTTTGCCTGTGCCTACATCATGAATAATATTGCCTAGATTTTCTTCTAGGGTTTTACATTTAAGTCCTTAATCCATCTTGAGTTAATTTTTGTATAAGGTTCAAGGAAGGGGTCCAGTTTCAATTTTCTGCATATGGCTAGCCACTTCTCCCAGCACCACTCAGTAAATAAGGAATCCTTTCACAGTTGCTTGTTTTTTTTAGGTTTGTTGCAGATCAGATGGTTGTAGCTATGTGGTCTTATTTCTTAGTTCTCCATCATAGACCATTTTTAATAGATTTTTGCATTTTCTTTTTTTTTTTTGAATTGTAAAGAGTTGCTTGGATATTCTGGATACAATTGTTTTTAAATCAGGTATGTTTTTATATATTTTCTCCCAGTCTGTTGTCTTCTAATGCTCTTGACCATGTTATTTTTTTTATGGTGTCTACACTAAGAGCACACACGATTAAGGGGAGAAACACAGGGAGGCACTGCCATTGGATTAAAAGGTATTAAGAAAAGGAGCCAAAATGTGAAAAGAAGCATTCATTGTGGAAATCTAGCCTATCTAATTGTGGGGAAAATCCAGCCACAGAGATTAAGTGATGAGAAAAAAAATGTGTATATTCAGCAACATACAACTTTATGAGCATTTTGGTTTATTGAAATGTGTATAATGTTTTCTTCCTTCGTGTTACAGTTACAAAGAAACTTATACCTAAAGTCATTTCATTTATTTTTATATAGTTTACTGATTTGTTGTGTGTTTATTTTTGCTAATGTATGGATTAACTGATAATTAATTGCTAGAAATCAGCAGTTAGGAGCAAAAAAATGCATTGTTTTTTCAAGGAAAGCTCTGTGAGAAAAACAAAGACATTTCTGCATCAATTTAATATGTTTGCTCATCAGTGTGGAATTTATGTAGGGATTTATATATGTTTGGTCTTCACAGGTATTCTTTTTCTCCTGCAGCAGGAACACAGGTGAAACAAAGAGAAATGTAAATTTCTCTTTGTTTCTCCTATACTTTGATATATTTTGACAAGATCATAAGCATTTCTAAAGCAAAAATCTGTTTCTCTGATTTATGAAACTATATTGATACACAATCTATGATTAATATTAATTTCTTTTGAAGATTGTAAGCAGGAATCCAGAGAAGTACCATTGACTAACAAATGCTGTTAAGAGTTGTATTTTATTTGAAAAGCAAATGTTAAAACATTTTTTTGTTTACTTAAAATCTGTTGTGAAAATATTGGAGAAAGATGTTAAACCTGGCTAGAGTTGCTGAGAAAACAAGGAAAGTTCACTCTTATTTCAATAATAGTGAGAATAACTATTTTCATTATGGAAAAGATTAATAACATAACAGAAAAATGAATACAAATAAATAATTCATGAAAAGGGAAGTAAAAATGAAACACTTGAAACATTGCACTGAAAATTATAAATAAACAAAAAAAGTAAATATTTTACCTATATAATTAAGGACATAAAAATTACAATGTCCTGCATTGATAGAGTTTACATGTATTTTTTCTTTCTCTATATATTATTGTATTTCCCCTTGTTTGTTAAATTTATATATATATTATTTATAGTCACGAATAGAGTAAGAAATTTTAAGAATTTTAAAAAGATACATTTTAAAGCACTTCCATTTTTTCCTATCATCATACAAAATTATGTAGCTCACATTAATAAATTGTACATAACAGGAGAACGAACTCTGTTATCTCAATGTATCACTTCTCAAAAGAGGTTACTAAAATGTTTTAACAATTCAAAATATGTGAGATATTTTAAAAGTATCTCGAACTAACAAACATATTTCAGCACTATGTCTTAAGAACACTTCTGTTTTAATATCATTTTTCTATTTTAGTAGTAAGTGGTCAACATTAGATCTACCATTCTATTAGAAAGTGTATTTCCTATATCCTATTCATGAATAAAAAGAGTATAACCCAATTTGAATCTGGCTCCTCCTCCTCATTAGAGTGTAGTCTAATGAGTGTACTCATTAGAGTGCAAGTAACAGAATCTTCTTGATTGCATTTCTTTCCATTAAAATGGGAATAATAAGTAATATTTCATGGGCTTCTTAGAGTGACTATTACAATAATTAATTTAGAATTAGGTAACCACATGTAAATGTCCTATGTAGGATTTGACTCAACTGATATTCAAAGAATAGAAGCATTTAGTGGCTTCCTGGCCATTTAGAAAATTGTAAATGGTATAGTTAGAAATGGTCTGAGGTCAAGATCTTCTTTCATTCCCCACTATAAACACCATAAATATCCTATTCCAGCTAGAAACACAGACTTAATATTGCTCATGTGTAAGAACCCAGACAACCATGAAATTCTTCACCTTCTTGCAAGAATTAATTGTGTAAAACCCTCTTGGTTGGTCAAAGATGCTAGACTTGGTACTGCCATCGATGGTTGCTGATTCCTTGTAGTTTTTCCTATCAGTGTTACGTTTTGCTTTCACCTTCAATGACATGTTAGCCTTCTAGAGCCTGCCTTACTTTGCAGTACTTACTCCAGACTTTGCAGAATTCTGAACAATGAGGTTGTGCCCTAGAAAGCTTCTCTGGAGACAGACTGCTGGCCCTATGCTACTGTAGTTCCAGTGTTCCTCTGTGTGGTTCAGGGAGAACTCCTGTGCACTATGCTTTCAGTATGCTCTGGGATCTTGCCCTATAAGCTCAACCTGCGTTCCCTGCCCCCACAGGATGGACTGACAGAGATAGATGGGCCAAGAGCTGGGAAGCATTTTCGCTATAGTTTTGTATTTTAATAGAAATTTCGGAATATATTAAATGAAATCAGTAATTGAATCTTTTTGCTAAAATAAATCTGAAAAATAACTATGTTTCTATGTTTTAGAGTTGAATTTTCAGAACTTAATGATTCTTAAGTACTGAATCTGAACAATGTAAGAACCTCTTACAAACAGAAACTCAGAAAAAAGTAAAAAGGATTCAAGAAAAAGACTGTAGCCAAACTGGCTACAATTCAGAAAATAAAACTTGTAAAACTTCAGCAATGTAAAATTTGGAAAAACATATAATTTGAGAGATTTAGAGGTTCAAACTGAATTATAACAAAGCTTGTTTTTCCAAAAATACTGATACCAAATGTCTATATTTCCAAGGAGAGAATAGAGGCTAAATAAGTGTAAAATATCAGATAAGAAACCTAAATGAGAAGAAGTAAAGATAGCCTGATGCAGATGTTCTTTCTTAAACACACATGATGCTATCGATTTGTCAGAGGATCTAATTTCCCTGTAGATGTCTGTTTGGAAATAGAGGAAACTTCTAGTAATTTAGAGTTGTTTAGTCTCACCTAAAGATAAGACTAAAAATCTTCTCAGGATGCCATTCTTTGATTTTTATGAGCATATGTCAGGAATGATTTAAATCATCACTTTGAAAGAAAGAAAGACTGGTGACAGAGCAAGACTCCTTTTCAAAAAAAAAAGGAAAGAAAGAAGGTATATCTAGAAGCTTATATTCATATTATATGTTTGCCTTTAATCCAACAGTAATGTGTCATAGATTCTAAGAAAACGAAAAATTGGTGTTCGTAAACAATTTGACTTCTATGAATCAAAGCTTGAAGAGAGTACAGTGAGATAAAATGTTTTTCAGTAAGATAGCAGCAGTACACATATACTGTAGGGATTCTTCTTTGGTTATATATTCTTTCTCACATTATTACAGCTGTGTTGGATTTAAAAAGGCTATGATAAAGGTGATACCATAATAAGGAAATCAGTTTATGATTAATTAGAACTGTTTAATTCTCAGGAAATCTAGAATTAAACTTTTGGATGAAAAAGTGATTGTTATTTCTTTTATCATTATAAGTTAGTTAATAGGCTTTACAGTTGGGAGAAATTCTCAGGAATCTTGGAAATTGGCAAAGGTATTTTGTACCTCTATACCATAAAAAAAAAATCAACAATATTGAGTTTTTCATGTTAGATCAATTTTCTGTACTAAACAGGAAATAACTTTCCTTTGCTTATCGTACAGTGAGTCACATAGGCCTGTTGTACCCTACCAAAATATCTCTGGCAGTCAGGCTTCCTGTAACATACAGAAAGACTGCTGGACACATTTAATTCATCTGGTACTCACATACAGCTACTGTAATTTACAATTCTGTGAGCAATTTGATTACTTAGGTGTTGAATTAGTGGTGTTTGGTTTTACATCATTTGAATTTCAAATGTGTCTATCTAATGTATTTTCACAGCTACATTAGATATTTCAGCTAAATAAAGCAAGTTCACTAAGACCAACTAATTCTCCCTTAAATGCCAAATGACACACATTAATAGATATTCCTCACTGAGTAAACAACTCCCTTATTTCCATTTGATTAATATAGGGTTGTTTTTTTTCAACAGATATATAAAAAATCAAATGCATTTTTTCTTCCAAAAACTTTTAGGGCTATTTAAAAAAGACTTTATTAGAAAAAAAAAATCACCAATAAAGTAAAATTCAGCTCAAGCAAGTAATCATAAGAAAATTTTATCCTAAGCAAAGCTTTAGAGATAGAGAAAAAGTTGTCAAAGAATTAAAAAGTTCTCCAGATGAACAAATGTCAGGCATGTGTAGCTCTCACAGGGGTTGAAAAAACTCCTACAGGAAAAAAAGTGTTAAAAATGTATCTGAAGAGCACACCAATGTTGATCCAAGGGTGCTTGACTTCACAAGGTAAAAAATAATGTAATTCCTTAGAAATACATTTTGAACCAAAGACAAAAACCACATGATTATCTCAATAGATGCAGAGAAGGCCTTCGGCAAAATTCAACAGCCCTTCATGCTAAAAACTCTCAATAAACTAGGTATCAACGGAACATATCATAAGATAATAAAAGCTATTTACAACAAACCTACAGCCAATATCATACTGAATGGCAAAAGCTGGAAGCATTCTCTTTGAAATCAGGCACTAGACAAGGATGCCCTCTTTCACCACTCCTATTCAATATAGTATTGGAAGTTCGAACCAGAGCAGTCAGGCATGAAAAAGAAATAAAGGTATTCAATTAGGAAAGGAGGAAGTCAAACTGTCCTTATTTGCAGATGACATGATTGTATATTTAGAAGACCCCATCGTCTCAGCCCCAAATCTCCTGAAACTGATAAGCAACTTCAGCAAAGTCTCAGGACACAAAATCATGTGCAGAAATCACAAACATTATTATATACCAATAACAGTCAAACAGAGAGCCAAATTAAGAGGAACTCTCATTCATAATTGCTACAAAGAGAATAAAATACCTAGGAATACAACTAACAAAGGATGTAAAGGACCTCTTCAAGAAGAACTACAAACCACTGCTCAAGGAAACAAAAGAGGACACAAACAGATGGAAAAACATTCTATGCTTACGGTTAGGAAGAATCAATATCGTGAAAGTCCATAGTGCCCAAAGTAATTTACAGATTCAACGCTATTCCCATCAAGCTACCAATGACCTTCTTCACAGAACTGGAAAAAAACACTTTAAACTTCATATGGCCACAAGAGAGCCCACAGAGCCACGACAATCCTAAGGAAAAAAAAAAAAAAATCCGGAAGCATCACACTACCTGATTTCAAACTATACTACAAGGCTACAGAAATCAAAACAGCATGGTACTGGTACCAAAACAGAGATGTAGACCAATGGAATGGAACAGAGGCCTCAGAAGCATCCAGGACATAGGCATAGGCAAGGATTTCATGACTAAAATACAAAAAGCAATTACAACAAAAGCCAAAATAGACAAATAGAATCTAATTAAACTTCAGAGCTTCTGTACAGCAAAAGAAACAATCATTAGAGTGAACCAACAACCCACAGAATAGGAAAACATTTTTGCAATCTACCCATCTGACAAAGGGATAATATCCAGAATCTACAAAGAACTAAAACAGATATACAAGAAAAAAACAACCCCATTCAAAAGTGGGCAAAGGATATGAACAGACACTTTTCAAAAGAAGACATATATGAGGCCAAGAAACATATGAAAAAATGTTCATCGTTACTCATCATTAGAGAAATGCAAATCGAAATCACATTGAGGTATCATCTCATGCCAGTTAGAATGGTGATCATTAAAAATCTGGAGACAACAGATGCTGGAAAGCATGCGGAGAAACAGGAACAGGTGGGAGTGTAAATTAGTTCAACCATTGTGGAAGACAATGTGGCACCTCCTCAAGGATCTAGAAATAGAAATTCCATTTGACCCAGCAATCTCATTACTTGGGAAAAACCCAACGGACTATAAATCGTTCTATTATAAAGACACATGCACAAGTATGTTCATTGCACCCCTGTGTACAATAGCAAAGACCTGGAACCAATACAAATGCCCATCAATGATAGACTGGACAAAGAAAATTTGGTACATATACACCATGGAATACTATGCAGCCATCAAAAATGATGAGTTTGTGTCCTTTGTAGGGACTTGGATGAATCTGGAAACGATCATTCTCAGCAAACTGATAGAAGAACAGAAAACCAAACACTGCATGTTCTCACTCATAGGCAGGTGCTGAACAATAAGAACACGTGGACTCAGGGAGAGGAGCATCACAAACTGGGAGTGGTCGGCATTGACGGTGCTAGGGGAGGGACAGTGGTGTGGGGGAGGGTGGGGAGGGATAACATGGGGAGAAATGCCAGATATAGATGAAGGGGGAATAGAGGCAGCAAGCCTCCTGGTTATGTATGCACCTATGCAACAACCCTGCATGACCTGCACAAATACTCCAGAACCTAAAGTAAAATAAGATGAAGGAAAAAAAAATTATGTTCTAAATTTATGTATACTGAATTTTTAAAAAGGTAAAGAAGAACTGCTGCTATTTAGGCAAATATTTATTTTATTCAATTCATTCTTTTTTGATATAGCTTGAGATAAAACTGATATGCTATAAACTGCATATATTTAAAGTGTATCATTTTATGTTCTGCCATATGATGTGATAAAACCACCATCACAATTAAGATGTTCATCAGAAACCATAAAAAACAATGAGATCATGTTTATTTTGCAAGAACATGAATGGAACTAGAGGCTATCATCCTTAGCAAACAAATGCAGAAACAAAAGCAAATACCACGTTCTCACTTATAAGTGGAAGCTAAATGATAAGAAGTTATGAACACAAAGAAGGAAACAACAGACACTGGGGTCTGGGTGGAAGGAGGGAGGGGAGGGGAGGAGGAGGGAGAAGAGCAGAAAAGATAACTATTCGGTACTGGGCTTAATACAGGGGTGATGTAATAATATGTACAACACACCTCCTGTGACACAGGTTTACCTATGTAACAAACCTTCACGTGTACCCCCAAACCTAAAACAAATTTAAAAAAAAAAAAAGAAATACATTTTGAAAGATCAATTGAACTCACTTCTAATTGCTTTCTTGAAATGACAAATACTTCCCCTTCAAATAATCAAAATACTTATGCATTATTCTTTTATATGTGTACTGCTATGAAATCAATTTTCAAAATGAATCATTAAAAATCATTCTGAAGATGGGTATCGCCACCTTCTTTTTCAGCTCCCTATAAGTATTTCTTCATTTCTGTCTACCGGCTTTTCCCTTCCTAAAAGATAACAGCAAGTTAAAAATAAACTTTGTTTTCTATAATTAAGAGTTCTATATGGAAAATATAAAGTAGTTCTTTTAAAATTTCTTATGAAAAACTGTTTTTTATTTATCCAAGCTGAGCATTGCATTTTTATTACAAGGTAGTTATTATGCTTAGGATAAGCAATGAAAAAGGATACTATCTTATATGTTATCTCACCCCAGTGAGCCTAAGATCAACATGCTGAAAGCTCAAAAGTAAATCTATTTAATCTAAAATTAAACTCTTTAAAGGAGGCAGTTGCATTTCTTATATTTCTAGGCTAGAGTAATAACATCTAATATGTGCATTTATGCTACAATATTAAGCCTTTATGATTTTAAAGGTAATATAATAGAACTGTTACAAAATTATCCAAAAAAGTAAAAAAAATGTAAATCACCCACATCTTATAATGCAGACATAAATACTGTCAACATCTAGGAAGTTTATTTTTTTTTCCAGTCATTTTGTGAGAGGAGATGATAAACATAAATGGATACTTTATTTTTAAAAATTATATACTTTATTTTTAAAAATTATAATCATATTGCTTATAGTTTTATATCATTTAACATTATACGATGAATATTTTGGTCTGCCAATAAATATTCTTAGAAAATTTGATTTCTAAGATCAATGTATTTTGTGTTAAAATGTATTTAAATTGAGCATTAAGTAATCTATGCATAGAACTGTGCTTGGTGCACGGAGCGTAAAAGGTTTGCACAACATTTCCGAAGACTTATAGTCTAGAAGATGAAGTGCCACATCCATGCTGTTGACACAGAGAAAAATCACTTAATGCTGCAAAAGCATAGCATGCTTCCCAATTTCAGAGGAAGAAAAGTTAAGATCCTCTTTTAGAAAGTAATCAAAGGGGTCAATATGTTTGTGCTGAGTTGTCAAGGCTGGATGGACTTTGGACATGTGAAGAAGAGAAGAACAGACTTTACAAGTGAAGAGAAAGCATGAGCTAAGAAAAAGAGGCAGATGTGCATGTAAAGTGTGGAGAAAACATCTCAGAAAGTGTGGCATAATACATCAGTTTCATGGGCATGGAAGGCTTACAGAACAAGGAACAGTGATAGAAAAGAGCATAGTAAAAAAGGTAAAGGCTATGTCAGTGGTTGAGCTGCAGGTGATTTTCAACTTTACTTACTTTCCAAATTTAGTGATTTTATTAAGAAATATGCATAGTGCCAAGAACTTACCTTATGACCTTACAAACATAAATGACCTAACTCATTTGGTCATTTTAATACCATGAGGTGTGTGTAAATACTGCAGATGAAAGAACTGAGCAGTAGAGAGGATAAGAAACTTGATCAAGGGTGCACAACTAGCAAATACCAAAGCTAGATATTGAACCTAGAAAGGTTTAATAGAAAGTCCAAGCTCTTCGCCAATTTGGTCTACTGTCTCTCTTTCCTTTCTATTGTTTATAATATTAAAAAATAAATTAAGAAGCAACATGGTACATGATTATACAAACTTTATTTGTATAGATACTCCATCTCCATGAGACAATTTTTCTTTGATCCAGCCCTACGGATACAGGAATAAAATAACATTAGAGTGACTTTTCTCATAAGCGTAACTGCAGAATCCGTAGTTTTCAAGAGTTTTTTAAGGTCCTAAAGTAACTGCTGATTTCCAGTGGTTATGAATTTGGTCTCCTTAAGAACCATAGCCAGTGATAAACTTCTTTTTTTTTTTTTATTATTGTACTTTAGGTTCTGGGGTGCCTGTGCAGATCATGCAAGATTATTGCATAGGTACATAGATGGCAATGTGGTTTGCTACCTCCACCGTCTGTCACCTATATCTGGCATTTCTCCCCATGTTATCCCTCCCCAACTCCCCACTCCCTGCTGTCCCTCTCCTATTCCCCCCAAGAGACACCACTGTGTGATGCTCCCCTCCCTGTGTCCATGTGTTCCCATTGTTCAACACCCACCTATGAGTGAGAACATGTGGTGTTTGCTTTTCTGTTTCTTGTGTCAGTTTGCTGAGAATGATGACAAAAACAAACAATGGGGAAAGGATTCCCTGTTTAATAAATGGTGTTGGGAAAACTGGCTAGTCATGTGCAGAAAGCAGAAACTGGACCCCTTCCTGACACCTTACACTAAAATTAACTCCAGGTAGATTAAAGACTTAAACATAAGACCTAACACCATAAAAACCTTAGAAGAAAACCTAGGCAAAACCATTCAGGACATAGGCATAGGCAAGGACTTCATGACTAAAACACCAAAAGCATTGGCAACAAAAGCCAAAATAGACAAATGGGATCTAATTAAAACTTCAGAGCTTCTGTACAGCAAAAGAAACCATCATTAGAGTGAACTGGCATCCAACAGAATGGGAAAAATTTTTGCAATCTACCCATCTGATAAAGGGCTAATATCCAGAATCAACAAAGAACTAAAACAGATTTATAAGAAAAAAACAAACAAACCCATTCAAAGTGGGTGAAGGATATGAACAGACACTTTTCTAAAGAAGACATTTATGATGCCAACAAACATGAAAAAATGCTCATCATCACTGGTCATTAGTGTTAAACTTCTTAAAGACCTTGTCAAAGGAAGTGAGTGTGGTGGGCCAAAGACTGGCATTTTTGAAATTTGTTTTTCTATTTATCTGAAAATATTTTCTGCCAATACTAATCTTTCCAAGAGATGGAAGGAAAATATTAATAAGGAAAAAAAAATCCAACAATATAAGATTTTATTCATACATGATGCCATTCAGAGCAGAACCCCAAATATGCAGTATTTGTTCAGGACTCAAGAGTCACAAGTTTATTTCACTTTATGAAATGATCCATTCCTCAGACATCCCAACTAACTCAATATCTGAATGTACTATGTACTCCCAGTGGAAATGCTAATTAGTGTCTCTAGCTTTAATTACTGTTATGCAGTTGTTACCTAGCAATGGAAATAATTCTTTTAAATTAACCCATTGCTACATTACTACTTGTATTCAACACAAATGGATGATACTTAAATTAAGTCAAAGGAAATATGCTCACAATTATATTCAAAAGAATTGTCTGAAAATCCTCATATGTTACCAGCTAAAAGAAGCTTAAAGTAAACTAAGAAACATCTAATAATTTTGGTATGAAAATAGAAAATAAATACTTAAGTAGAACATAAAAATGAGAAGGGCCAGACTGAAATTTAAGTAGGACTGAGCTTTACTGAATCAAATCTCTTTAGAGAAACTGCTCATTCTGGGTGATGTAGTTTAATTATTAGTCAATAACATACCACTTACTCTTAAAGTATGTGGACAGAAAATTTGACATAATATATGCATCCCATTAATAAAGAAAAAATTAAAATTCTGGTATAAAAAATGAAAGTTAATAATTAAAATTTAGAAATACTTGCCCAAAGTTTCCCCTCTTCCAAGAAGAATTTAGTTGCAAAACATTCTGAGGGTCTTTTTTTTTTTTTTAACTTTCTTTTAATGTCAGTATGCAAGTAACTAAGTTATATACAAATATATTTTAATACTTTTAAATTGAGGCATTACATATATGAAGTAGAAAAATCTTAATTATATACCTTGTTACATATAATAAATTAACATAACTATATAATTACCACCTAAGTGAAAATGCAGAACACTCAGTTAACAACCTCCTTTGCCCCACAAAGGCAGCCATTATCCTGACTTTAGAAAACCATAGGCTAGTTTTGGCTATTTTTAAACTTCAAATAAATGGAATCATATGTTATGTACATGTTAGTGACTGGCTGCTTTCACTTAATGTACTGGATGATTCATCCACATTTTTGCAGTCAGAGCTTTTCAAAAACTTTCTGCATTATATGACTATATTATATTTATCCATTGACTGTTATTGGACATTTGGATTTTTTTCAGTAAAAGAGTAGACTAATAGTGTTGCTAGGAAGATTCTTGTACAGGTCTTTTGGTGAACATATATACCCGTAACTGTCGGGCCAATACATAGAAATGGAATTTCTGGGAAAACTCATAGACTCAGATTTAGTAATTATGTCTAATCATTCTCCAAAATGGTTTTATCAATTTACACTCTCAACATATCACATGAGAATTCCATTTGCTCTATATCCTCATAAATATGTAGAATTATCAGTAATTTTTAAAATGTCATATATTTTGGTCTATGTATTAGTAGTAGAAGCTCATTTGAGATTTTAGTTTGAATTACTATGATACTAGGACATTTATATTTTAAAGAGTTTATAAAAAAGGAAAAAGAGGAATGGATTCCCATTTATAATCCAAAATTTGGGCAGGTATCAAGATAAACTATGACAATCCATGAATGTCTCCTAAGGAATATAGTTAACTTTATTATTCAGAGAGTGCTAGCAAAATTAAAATAAACAAAATTCTAGAACAGAATGTATACGTCATAGAGCAGCTAAATATTAATAGAACAAAAAATACTAGTTTTTATTATTTTGTGGCATAATCAATGCTAATTTTAACCTATCAAAATGCTGCATATACTTCCAATCACTCTCAAATTTAGATAAAATTTTTGATTTGGGAAGATTTTAAATATCACAATTTATGTTGTATTTGAGACAGACTTAAATGTTTGTCTTTTCTTTCTTTTGTACAATGAGGTCTCACACTTTTGATACGTAAAATGGGACTTTGCAACTTGATGTGATTAGTGTTCCCTTCTTAGACTGTCATTCCTACTACTAGTTAGATTTGTATTTCAGATGACTACAAATAAGACAAGCCTAACGAGACTCATAATTCAGGTCTTACAGCTGAAGGAGTTTCAATTTTAATAAAATGCTGGCACTATCCATATTATAAAGAACTGGCAACAACAGTTACATTCATTGAAACTAAAGTTTAGCATGGGAATTTTGCGTATCATATTCAGCCAACACTTTCATGTGAGGGAAAAAAAGAAGGAAAGGGTTGTTTTATAACAATGAAGTTATGCAAATTTTAAGTCATAGAAGTGCTTGCTTTATAATTTCAGTGCATGGGAGATTTTTATGTGTGACTTCTTGATTCTGATACTCATTTTAAACTTGTTAAATGCAAAAAATAACTTTTACAGCACTAAAACGAAACAGGTTGGCTGGTTAGTTTGAAGAGTAATTTTAGAGTAAACTATATGCACAGTTAAAACAAATGCTATAGAAATGGTCATCAATAAAGGAAGAGAGAATGTTTATGGACTCTTGGTAAAATATAAAATGCACCCAGGAATTAATGTGTATCCATTTTATAAAAATTCTAAGGTGATAGATGAGATCAGGCCTATTTTTATATAAGCATACTATTTGAATATTGAACATGTGCACGCACACAAGCTGCATGAGCGAAGGGATCTTTGTATAATGCCAAGATTTAAACTTTTTTTCCCTCTTCCACATGAAGTATAATAAATGAGGGAATGAAGTTTGTACATTTTCTGTTATTTGTTATCCAAGTTCTCCGCTATTTTTAATGATGGCCCACTTCTGAATTAGGCTTTCAATGTTGAATGAGGTATATATAGTTTAAGCATGTTAGAAAAGCTTCAATTACACGTTCAAGCTCTCAAGAAATTCTCCGTGTAATTCTTTATAGTAAAAAAAAAAAAAAGGAAAGAAAGTGTCTTTATCAACTTCACTCACTCATTCTTTTTTCACTGATTTACTCTTTCCCTTAATAAATATTTACTTAGTATTATCTATACTAAGTATTTTCTATCTAATCTTAGTATTATCTATCTATACTTAGTATTATCTATCTAATATTTACTTAGTATTATGCCAATTATTCTGCTGGGCCAAAGGGATTAAAATAAAACAACACATTGCTTGGAGATGTTAACTTTCCAGTAGCTAGACAAAACAAAAATGTAAGACAAAGCAGAACGCCAAGGGCAAGAGGACAGGCAATCAGACAATGGATAGGGGAGAAGAGCTAGGCATGTGGCAGAGGACTCTTTTTGGCATTTAGGTGGACTTGACAATTATTATAACTCTAAGGTAGATGGTATCACGACTTGCGCTTTGTAGATGAGGAATCTAGGACAAAGGGAGAATGTAATTGACTTGAGGCAATCTTAATTGCATTATCACAATAACAGAAAGGTGAGTTGCTATATTCTTTTTTGATTGAAAACTCTGGATAGAAATGGCATTTCAATCAAGTTTGCAGCAGCCTTTGAACAAAAACATTAAAATTCTGATTTAATATATATATCAATATTATAAAGATGAAATATAAAGAAGTAATTTGTAAAGTAACAAAATCAAAGAAAACTGGACAGGCAGAGAGTGATAAAAATTTACTTTAAGGACTTTAACTTGTTAATTTCTTTTCACTGGATTTTAAATTTTCAACCATAATGAAATTAAAATACATTATTTTCTTAATATAATTTTTGAAATCTCACTGTTCTATTGTTTTTATGCTGTAGTAATTGTCCTCAAGATACCAATGGAACAAAGGGGTAAAATAAGAGACCTGTATGTGCTTCTATTTAAGAAGCTTTGTAACTTTTAAATAGAACATGTAACATATTTATACCAAAACTTATTTGAGATTTAAAATAAGCACAAATAATTCTGAAAAAGAACCATCCAAATATTTTAATAGTTCTTAAGCAGAAGACTTTCTCTCATCAAACTTTCATTGTAATTTTATTTCTTCTATATCCAGCTACATTGATCTTGATATTTAAAATTATGGTATAGAAGTTATGAAATTAGAAATCTAGGTACATTTCTTAACATCACTGCTTCCTTGTTGCATATATACAAACAAACTACTTTACCCTCCTATTTCTTTCATCAGTAAAATAGCAGTAAAAATAATAGCTGCCTCATAGAATTATTATAGGCAAAGGACTTAAAGTCATGCCTGTACAGAGAAAAAAAAATCAATAAAGGTTAGCTACTAATTTTATCCATAGTTGTATGTACTTAAAATTATCATATATGTTTATCATTTTCTGCTGCAATAATTCTGGTGCTTCAGTGATCAGATTGACTTGACAATTGTTTTCAGAAAAGCTCTTACAGTTCATTTTTGCCAGTTAAGTTTTTTTTTTCCCCTTCATGAGAACACTGCTCAAAAATCATGCCATCTGTGGCATCTTCTAATGCTAACCGGTTATATATCAATATCTCAATGATAGCACACTTAAGCATGTATGGGCAAATTGTATGACAGTATCACAGATGATGAAATCAGAGTCTGGGAGCTATAATAAGCGGTAGAAATAACCGTCTACTCCTCAGGTTAAGTGATTTGCTCCAGGCCACATGACATTTTTTGCAGGGCAGTACTAGATTCCATATGCTCTCATTTCCAGTGCATGGTTGTTTGTTTTTAGCATGGTAAGATATTGTTTAAGACACTTCTGTGAATAAAAAAGTGTGCTATAAAAACATATTGGAAATATATTTATATAAATATGTATGTATATTTGTATGTTTATATATGTATATGTACATAATATATATGTTTTATATAAATATATTACACATATATGTATAATATATTTATATTATATATATTTATATATTATACATATATATTTATATTATATATTTATATCTATTATACATTGCACATACATATGTATGCATTTATATAAATACACACACACACACACACACACACACACACACACACAAAGCTAATTTGTTGTCTCAGGCAAACGAGTATTATGGCATATGAGCCATGATTTAATAGATAAAATAGAAACTTCGTCCTGTATTGTAATGTGGAGATTTTAACATGGTGTATTTTTTAAGGTATACAGAACTGAAAAAGCCAACAAGCAACACTAAGTTAGACAATAATTGTAAGAATCAACTGCATTTCTTGGGGTGGGAAAAGAAAAATAAAGACATTGATGTTTTCAAACCTTAGAAGTTCAGAGGAGGGCACCATAGACCTAGAATCAAAACCCTCTGGGGAATGGGTATCAACTGGTCATTGCTGATACCTCGGAAGTTCAACAGAGGACTTGAAGAGAGCTGGGACCCAGACCCTTAGGGAAGGCATGAGGTCCAGGTGATGATGCTACCTTAGGAGTTTGGAAAAGGCATTTGTGGTCTGGGCCTTTGAAGACGGTGTTTTTTTCTGATGTGAAGATTAATTTTATGCATCACTTTGACTGGGCCATGGTGCCCAGATATTCAAACTTTATTCTAAATGATTCTGAAGGTGTTTGTCAATCCAAGGCCTGTTCCACCACCTATTTTGAAAATACAGAGTCTGTATTTACAAGTTTATAGCTGGAGAGGAATTTTGCCTTAAGTTGAATCACAGGTTTTGGTTCACTGCGTACATTGTTAGAAAGCACTGTGACTCATCCATGTAGAATTTTGATGATTTTTATTTAGATGAGACTTTGAACTTTAAAGTTGATGCTGGATAGGTTAAGACTTTGGGGGCTATTCGGATGAAATGAATGTATTTTGCATGATATAGGGATGTAAGATTTTTGGGGGGGTGGCAGGCACAGAATGCTCTGGGCTAAACTGTGCCATGCCCTCAAATTCATATGTGGAAGCCTTAACCCCTGGTGTCACTGTGTCTAGAGATGGGGACTTCAGGAGGTAACAAAGGTTAAATCAGGTCAAAAGAGTAAGGCTCTAATCCCATGAGTTTGGTGGCTTTATAAAAAGAAAGGAGAAGTCTCTTTGTCTCTGCCTTGTGGGGACACAGCAAGAAGGCTGATATCTGCAAGCAAGGAAGGCAGCCCTCACCAGAAACTACATTGGATGGAACCTCAGTCTTAGACTTCTGGTCTCCAGAAATGTGAGAAAATAAATTTCTGTTGTTTAAGTCACCCAGTCTATGATATTTTTGTTATGGCAACCTGAGCGGACTAAGTGTTTTTTTGGGTAATATTAATGTTTAAATTGGTGCTGTAATTGAATGCATATATCTCCCCCAAATTCAAATGTTCAAATTGTTAACCCCCAAAGTGATGCCATTAGTATGTGGGGCTTTGTGCTCCTAATGTATTCCTTTTTAGTAGGAATCCAGAAGTATTAAATTGAATGGAAAAGCACTTGCCATTCTGGCTGGAGGTCACAAATTGAAATGCCTCCTATATCACATATTATGGAGGTCATATGTATTTGCAGCAACAGGGACTTTCCTTATTCACTCTTTATTTGCTGCTATTTAAGTTGACAACCTCCCTTCCCCATAAAAATTCACTTACATCTCCTGCTTTTGTAGTTCTTTGTATTCACTTTACTGTGTAATAGAATTAGCATGTTGCAGCCAGAATACAAGCATTGCTTTTGGCAAATTAAAGTGCATGCCATTTCTTAATACACTAGAAAGGGAAATAAAAGTACACAAGTCCAAGTCTAAAACTTTAGTACATTTCCGTGCAGATTTGTGCACATGCTGGGGTTGTCCAGTTAGTCTAGTATTGTTATTTAGAGAGTTGGACCACTATTGTGCATTGCTAATCATTGAGTGTAGTCACTAAAAAGCCTTGTGAAAATGTTATGCCCTATGTAAAAGCAGAGTAACATCAATTCAATCAAAGAATCACTATCTATGGCAGCTACAGCCTTCAAAACTGTATTTCTTAAATAATACCTGAAAGTTGAAATGACCTCTTTTATCTATGGCTGCAGAAAAGGTGTTATGTTAACAGACATATAAACGACATTCGTCTCCTGTATATCTCCATCAGAGCTCTGGAGTCAACTAGGATTTGCTGCTTAAAGTGTACAAGCAGAGTAGAGTTAACATAATTCTTAAGGGCCACACAACTTTCTAATGGTAAATGAGCACGGGTTTCAATTTAAAGTTTCCAGCTGCATTATGCCCTAACAAAAAAAGTCAGCCTGTCTTTTGAAGCTCTGAAGTCAAGCATTGACTTATCTTCCCTAGCTATGAAAGTCCTAGGTGGTATCTTCTTCCGATAAAAGGATATTTTCACCTACATTGAAAATCTGTTTTTTAAGGTAGCCACTGTAGTCAATTATCTTAGCTAGATTTTCTGGATAACTTGCTGAAGCTTCTCCATTACCATCGGCTGCTTCACCTTGCTCTTTTATGTTATGGAAATGGCTTCTTTCCTTAAACCTCATAAACCAACCTCGGCTGGATTCCATCCTTTCTTATGCAGCTTTCTCAGTCTCTCAGTCTTCGCAGAATTGAAGAGAGTTGGAGCCTTGCTTTGATTAAGTCTTTGACTTGAGAGTGTTGTGAATGATTGATCTTCTAACCAGACTACTACAACTTTCTCCGTATCAACAATAAGGCTGTTTTGCTTTTTTATCATTCATGGATTCACCGGAGTAGAACTTTTAATTTTCTTTAAGAAATTTACATTTGCATTCGCAACTTGGTAAACTGGTACGAGAGGCCTAGCTTTTAGCCTATCTCAATTTTCAACATGCCTTCCTCACTAAGCTTAATTACTTATAGTCTTTGATTTAAATTGAGAAATGTGTGACTTTTTCTTTCACTCAAACACTTAGTGACTATTGCAGGCTAATTAGTTGGCCTAATTTTAGTTTTGTGGTGTATCAGAGAATAGGAGGTACTGAGGAGAGGGAGAGAGACAGGGGAAGGGCCTGCTGATGAAGCAGTCAGAACACACAACAGTCTTATGTAGGCATGACTCATGATGCCCCAAAACAATTCCAACAGTAACATCAAAGATCACTGATCACAGATAACCATACCAAATATCATAACCATGAAAAATTTGAAATATTCTGCGTACCACCAAAATTTAACAGAGACATGAAGTGAGCACACGCTGTTGAAAAAACAATGCAGATAGACTTGCTGAACACGGGGTTGCCACAAACCTTCAGTGTATAAAACAGCAAAATTCCATCGTGAAATGCAATAAAAGTGAAGCTCGACAAAATGAGGTGTGCCTGAAATATACACCCTGTTGTTTCTATTTCTCTTGAGAACCCAAATATATTTGGCTAATTCTTGTACCTGAGAAATACGGAGCAGAGCACACTAGGAGCTGAGGCTAAGATCTCTGAGGATGGTGTGATGCTTGGCTAATGAGGGCACGTCAAGCTTGTAGAGACTGGACATTGTGACCTGGGACTGAGGCATCTGGGGAGCAGACACTACCAATCTGCTTTTGCTATCTCTGTGTGTGCACATCAAGGCTGGTTCTGGAAATGACTATACCAGCTTGAGATGTAAACCAACTGCAGCTGATTGTGTCAAATACTATCTGCTAGAATGATGTTGATATAAACGAAATTTTTCTCCCTCCCTTTTTATTTTCCTGAGTGTTCCCAGTTAGGTAAAACTAACAGCTGAAAAGAAAAGGTAGTTTTCAGTCTCAGGCTCAGCCTCTCCAAGAAGAGTACCTAAGAGTGGCTTTTATATACTCCAAGAAGAGTACATAAGAGTACATAAGAAGACTACATAAGAGACACTAAGGGCACAGTTCATCCTTAGTGATCATGTATATGTACTTGAGCTTCCATTCAGAACACCACCAGTTTTATGCTTCTGAGGAAGGAGACCCAGGCATCTAGGATCACCTCCCCTGTGACTTCCACACTGCATTTCAATAGAAGAAAAGGCTGGCTGACTGGCTCCTCCTAAATCACCTTCCTGTAAATAGCAGGCATGGTGTGGGGGAATCTCTCTGGAAGACATTTTTACTTAAACAAGATCAAACCCCCACCCCACTCCTCCATTGACCAAGACCCTTTCATATATGATTTCTAAAGCTGAAAACCCAAGACCCTTTCACTTGGAATTTCTAAGGCTGTAAACCTAAGATCCTTTCATGTGTAATATCTGGAGTGTAAGCCTACATAAAGGCAGAGCTTCTCTGTGTTAGGCGAGCTTGGTGGTTGGACAAATTGTTCCCTCACTCACTCGCAGTCCGTAATAAAACCTCTTCCTTCCTAGTTCGGTGTATCTCGTGGCCGTTCCTGCTTCACTTCCACATAGCAATTTACATGTATAGTTGTATAAATGGAATCACTCTCACCTTCTCCCTGACAAGGGTGGTATAAAAGCTAAACTCTCACGTATTTATCTCTAAGTGTCCAAAATTTATACTTGTCTAGTGATGTTCAGTAGTCCTCTATTTCAGTCACAGTCCCACTGGAATACTCTGCAACCTCAAGACTAAATCCTGAAGTAAACCACCACCACTAAGCCTTACATAAAATAATAAATGTAATGGGGGAAGAGAAAAAGAAATTAGCCAATATGTACATATAAACATATATATATATACACACACACATATATGTTCTCATATACACAAATATATGATAAAAATATGCATAGTAGAGTTTTTATTTTTTGGTTAATAATAATAAACTGTAACAATAAGCTACAGTTGGCTTTTTAACTTCTTTCTATTATCAATGTCATATGCCTTTTGTCCTTGGTAAAAATAAATAAACCCAAATCTTTACTCCTAGAATATCTGGATTTTCAGTGGTTTTACATATATAAATATGTAACATATAAAAATATGAAATAAATATATACATATATAAAACACATACACACACACATACATGTAATTTTCCATTAACCTTTGCAGTTGGACTTGGAGGCATCCTAGGTAATCTTTTGGGTTTGCTGATGTATTTGGAGTATATTTCCTTGTAATCAGGATCAATCAAGCCAACCAGTGCAATAACCTGCCTGTTGTTTCAACGGCAAAAGAAGCACAAATTGGCCAAATGGCAGTTTCAACTGATAATTAACTAAAAGCATTATCGTGTCTTCTGGTGAAAGTAATTTTCCCTTAGGAGATTAAAAATTGAAACTAGCAGAGTTTAAATTATAGGAAAAAAAAGCAAACATTCTTCAAATGGATTATTAAGAAAAATAGTGAGAAATGTGACTCCATCCTAAACCCCTTGATTTCCAGACCCATATATTCTCGCTATAGGACACATAACAGAACATATTGGTCAATGGCTCAAAACATATTTTCCATCATATAATATAAAATCTCTATTTTTAAAAAACAGGAGATGATCTCTAAATTGCATTGGAATTAAGTTTCCAACAGACCATTCCACCATCCTCTCAGTCCACCTGCTTTACAGTGATAAAGTGCATGAATAAAAACAGATAATTCTCTGAGGATAAGCCCACTTGGCATACTTCTTTTGGTGTGAAATAAGGATCTTGGTCTTAGGAAATGTTACATGGAATAATATGAAGGTAAATAAGGCCACAGATATTTGTACTAATACGAGGATTTGGGGCACAAAAAGCAAATGTATCCAGTGATGGCAAATTACTATCTCCTCCCTGTTGTAAGGTGTCCAGTGCAATCACTCAGCAATGAGGTGACTGGGTGGTCCCCATTAGGAAGGTGCCATTTGAGGGTTTTGTACTGGTCTCTGCTCTTACAAGAGTTTGGCATTCAGTAGTGATGACAGCCAGATATGCATTGGTAAGAAAAAGTGAACACTGTGGAGCTAACTATATAGCTTCCAGCTCTGCCACCATGGCCACATTGTACCCTGGCACACTGAACATCTACCTGGATTGCTGGGTGAAAAGAAAGGTCCACTCATTCCTTTAACCTGACTGATGCACCTGTATTAGTCCGTTCTCATGCTGTTATGAAGAAATACCCAAGAATGTGTAATTTAAGGAAGGAGTTTTAATTAACTCACAGGTTCACAAGGCTCAGGAGGCCTCAGGAAATTTACCATTATGGTGGAAGGGGAAGCAAACACATTCTTGTCCACATGGTGGCAGCAAGGAGAACTGCAGAGCAAAGCCGGGGCAGTGATCTCCTTATAAAACCATCAGATCTCGTGAGAACTCACTATCACGAGAACTGAATGGGGAAACCTCCCCCATAATTCAATTATCTCCACCTGGTCCTGCCCTTGACAAGTGGGGATTATTACAATTCAAGATGAGATTTTGGGTGGGGACACAGCCAAATCGTATCAGCACCTAAGGTAAGAAAACAAAATGCAGATGACCTAATGTAATTTACTTTTTTTACTAATCCTCTGGTAAATTAGACTGATTATATTTGCTAGTAGGTAGAGACTTTGTATTTCAAATGCCCTGAGCATCATATTTCTGGCTAAAGATGGCTTACAGTAAATAGAACTCTCAGTCTCTGAGACACAGCTCCAGGCACACACGGGCAACTCTCTGGGATATAAAACAGAAATGTTTTGTAATTTAAATGTACTCACTATGTGAGGTGATCCCACAACCTCATGTAGAGACCTCATCTGTTATTCTTCAGTCTTTTGACTTCCTGTATACTTGATAATTATTTAATAAAGTTTGATATTGAGTAAGATCTCTGATGCAGATGACTCATTTGACAATCCAATTGTGCATGTTAGCTCACTAGGGAAAAGTCTGACTGGTATCCACAGAACATATTTTCTTGTTATCTCATTATTCAAAGTGTCCTCTGTAGTGAATGATCTGTGATAATCATTCCTCACACTTTATGCTCATTTTGAGAGGCTTGTCCACATAGCTCTAATTCATTGCTCCTTGTCACCAGTTTAACAATCCTGATGTTTTTCTACATACCTGATCATCAAACAAACTGTTAGCAACTAATGATGAATATGTTTATTTCTTTATTTGGGGGTGTATCTTAAGTCAGACAAAAAAGCCAACAATATCTACAGCTGGTCTTAGGAAATGTTATGTGGAATAACATGAAGGTAAATAAGGCCACAGATATTTGTGCTAATACAAGGATTTGGGACACAAAAAGCAAATGTATATTCAGAAAACAGTCTAGATCCAATGATGGCAAATCACTATCTCCTCCCTGTTGTAAGTTGTCCAGTGCAATCACTCAGCAATGAATTGACAGGCTGACCCCCATTAGAAAGGTGCCATTTGAGGGTTGTATACTGATCTCTGCTCTTAAAAGCAGAATTCTTATTCTAAGTTCTGCTCCATTGAAAGACAACCTTTTGACACGGCTTTTGAGGGACATTTGTGGTTGGGATTTTAATTATGCAGCATTTTTCAGCTGATGTCAGCATAACATGCAGAAACAA
Source organism: Aotus nancymaae (assembly GCF_030222135.1). Taxonomy (NCBI): domain Eukaryota; kingdom Metazoa; phylum Chordata; class Mammalia; order Primates; family Aotidae; genus Aotus; species Aotus nancymaae. The sequence continues at coordinate 3,165,692 of NW_026988447.1, read as the reverse complement.
TAATCTTAAGGAACTGCTTACGATACCCTTTTGAACTGACTAGAGAATTCAGTGCAGAAGAGAAAGGTGTTACAGGAGTGTTAGGAACTGAATGTTTACGTCTCTCCTATCGATATGTTGAAATCCTAAATCCTCTAAATGCGACGGTATTAGGAGGTAGGGGTTTTTGGAGATAATTAGGTCATGAGGCTGACACCCCCATGAATGGAGTTAGTGCCCTTACAAAAAGAAACTGGAAAGAATTTGCTTCCTCTCTCCACTCTCCACCATGTGATGATGCAATGAAAAGATGGCCATTTGCAAATGAAGAAGAGTGCCCTGAACAGACACCAAATCTGTTAGTGCCTTCATTTGAACTTTCCAGACTAAAAAAAAAAAATAAATTTCTGTTCTTTAGCCATTCAGTTTATGATATTCTGTTATATAATGGCAGTTTGCAAATGACTATGAAAAGGAATTCAATCCACCTGTTCATGCAAATTATTTATGCCTTCCACCTTATTTAAATATTTTATTTTTACTGCAATGGTGTTGATATATACATTTATATATTTATCTAGTTCTGTAAATATCTCTAAATACACCAGAAAGAGGCAGAAGGCATACCTGCTTATACATAAATATGTATGCATATGCTGGTTAAATACATGAATACTGTAATAAGTTATGCAAGTGTGTGTGTGTGTGTGTGTGTGTGTGTGTGTGTGTATGGGTGTGTGTGTGTTTCAAATATGTTTCCTCTATGTTCACCATTGGGTCTTTGTGCAGTATGGGAAATGCATCAGGTGTAGCATTAAAGGTTCAAAAATGATTCTGTTCACAGATGACACAAATCATAGAGCTGTTTACTGGGATTCTCTTTAGTTTTATAAAATATTTGTATTAGTAAAATTCTAAAATAAATATTGAACTTATGAACCAGCATTGGAAAAATAAATCAAGAATTAAAAAGGACATAGTATATATTCATCTGCTGATTCTCTCTTAAAGGAAGTTTCCTCATTTGGAAAACAGGAGTGATAAGAGTTCCTACTTCATAATGTCGCTAAAGAATAACATGAGATGAATATATAAACTTTGGATCAGCATAAACTCTCAATAAATACTTGTTTTCAAATGTTTATTATTTATTATGTCAAGCATTATAGTAGGAAATTTGGGGAGACACAGAGGTAAAAGGTATGATGTTTTCTTCATTGGAATTTCCAATCTAGCTAAAGACAAATCAATACAAGGATTAAAGAGCACCCTGTTTAAATTTAGAAGTCTTATGCTTGAACCCTACTCTACTAAACAGGTTACATAACCTTGAGAAGGTAACATTTTTTTCTGAATGTTTATGACTTTATCTAAAATAGAAATAATAATGAATATTTCAAAGATTTAAGTAGTGATTTGTATAATAGAAACACAGTAAGCTTTAAGAGTGAAAAGAAAGGTAAACTCAGTCTTAGTTATGGTTGTTAAGAAATGCTTCGGGAAGATGTCAGGCACTGAATGGAGATGAATAAGTTAAAGGGAAGAAAAGAACATTCCAAGAAACCGTAAAACTGAAAGAACATGGATAAATGTTGAGGCAGGGATAAACATGACAGATGTGGCACCAGTTGGAAAACATAGGTACCGGATTAGAATTAGTTATGCAGGTTAAATAGAAGTAAAGGCTATTTACTCGGATTCTGGAAGATTCTTCCTGCTTTTGTATCCTTGCCTTGCTGTTTACTTTCTGTGTGCCCTTTTTGGGGTCCTTCTCAGTCCATACATAACAGATAACAAAATATACTATATTCCAAGTTCTGCCCAATAGATGAACTTTTTCCCGCTCATTCTTCAGAGACATTCCTCAATTTTCTGGTTTGTCCCTAAAGAACAGTATGCCTAAGTACTAAGTTTTCTTATTTGTGAAAAGGAGATAGAAGGTTTATAGCATAGAGTTGTTGCAGTGATTAAAGGATTCAATACACAGAAAGTACTTAAAATGGCATATAGTAAGCACTATAAAAATGTTTTAAAATTACACTTAAACTTATGTTTCAACTTTAAAGAGTGTTAACCTTCACTCAGAAATAATGCAGTTAAATAAAATAATTATATTTCTTTCCATATTTTGCTTCTCAAGCTAAAAGGACTTTCTTCTCTGTGTTTACTTTTTAGTCCAAGTCAAATATACGATACATGAAATTGAGTGTGAAGAAGTGGTTAAAGGTAAAACACTTTCTCAATAAAAACTGTTGTATTTGGTTTCATGAACAGTAAAAAGGCATGTTAAAATACTTATTTTCTATTGCTTTATGTTGTATCATTCATAAGTCACAGCCTAATCTTATAAAATATTTGTGAAGCTGTGAGGTTTCACATCATGATTTCCCTGGAAAAGTGACCAAATCCACCATGGTCAATTTGAAAGTCTTTCACAAGTTGTACCAAGTAGTATAAGCTGAAGCAAAGACATTAGTCATGGATTTCTACTCTCCCCTTCATATACAGTTCTTTTAGAAGCATACCCTTCTGGATAACAACACAGCATTTCTCCATCTAATTACAGCTCTTGTCAAGTCTTACACCATCATGATAAGGAGAATTGTTCAATAAGCCCCTTGGAAAGCTTCCTGACTTTATACTACATATGTATAATCCAGGGCTCCTAAGAGCCCAAACTGATGAAATAGGTGAATGATTATACGGACACAGAGAATCATAAAAGTTCATGTTTAAAAGGATGGTTTTCCACCTTGAATAGACTTCTGCCTAATTTCCATACATACTGTCCCTAAGTAATTTTACAGTGATGGTAGAATATAGCACGATAAGAGAAGTGAAGGGATAGGCATCTTCACAATGGCCCTGCACACAAAATATTTTTCCCTTATTTATTCCTCCCCATAGGGACTTATAGGAAAGAACTGATTACGTCTCCAGATTTTTTTAGGACAGTTCTGTTTAACCAAAAATTCTCCCTTATAATAAACTGAAACCATTTCCTTGAAACCTTACTTTTCTCCTTTCTCTCACTCATTATTTTCTTCATATTCTAGACTATCAACAAATATTTCTTTTTCAATGTAAAACTGTACTTATTTAGAGAAAACCTCTCCTCCAAAAGAATAAAATGAATACCCTAGTGTTTTTTTTAGTTGGCTGCATGTATGTCTTCTTTTGAAAAGTGTCTGTTAATATCCTTTGCCCACTTTGTAATGGGGTTGCTTTTTTTGTTGTTGTTGAGATGGAGTCTTGCTTTGTTGCCAGGCTGGAGTGCAGTGGTTTACTGCAACCTCTGCCACCTGGGTTCAAGCAATCCTCCTGCCTCAGCCTCCCGGGGTTGCTTTTTCTTGTAAATTTGTTTAAGTTCCTTATAGATGCTGGATATTAGACCTTTGTCAAATGCATAGTCTGCAAAAAAATTTTCCCATTCTGCAGTTTATATGTTTACTCTGTTGATCATTTCTTTTGCTGTGCAGAAGCTCTTTAGTTTAGTTAGATCCCATTTGTCAATTTTTGCTTTTGTTGCAACTACTGTTGGTGTCTTCATCATGAAAGCTTTGCCATTTCTTATGTCCAGAAAGGCATTGCCTAGGTTGTCTTCCAGGGATTTTGTAGTTTTGGGTTTTACATTTAAGTCTTTAATCCATCTTGAGTTGATTTTTGTGTATGGTATAATGAAGGAGTCCAGTTTCAATCTTCTGTGTACGACTAGCCAGTTATTCTGGAACCATCTACTGAATAGGGAGTCCTTTCCCCATTGTTTGTTTTTGTCAGTTTGTTGAAAGGTCAGACAAATCTAAGCGTGCAGCCTTATTTCTGGGCTATTGTGTTTCATTGGCCTATATGTATGTTTTTGTACCAACATACCATGCTGTTTTGGTTACTGTAGCTGGAGGACAGAAGATAGGAGGAGGGAGAGGATCAGGAAAAACAACTAATGGGTACTAGACTTAATAACTGAGTGACACAATAATCTGTAAAACAAACCCCCATGACAGAAGTTTACCTATATAACAAATCTGCACATGTGCCTCTGAATTTAAAATAGAAGTCAAAAAAAAAAAAAAAAAAAAGACCACACCTCCATCCTTGGGCTAGTTGTAGAGCCTTCCAAGGAATTTAAGCCAGGGCTTAAGGTGGCTACAAACCAGATTCACAGAATGTTAAATGTTATATATCATCTTATTATTCATACCTTACAAAATGACTTCCCCAACCCTTTACTACAATGTACCATTTCCTGACTCAGAATGGTAAACATAGACATACGATACCTTTTAAGGAGAGGGTTGTCTAGCTGCAGTGAGTGTGGTCAGTAAATAGCCTCTAGCTGTTGCCTCCTTTAGATTTGATTCAGCTGCAGAAAGCTACTTCACCTGACGTTACACTTTTGGTGGGGAAGTCCACAACCAGTGACTGAGTGAGCAGGGTAACAGGATAAAGGCTCAGCCACTTTGGCCAGTTTTTGGGTAACTCTGATGTGACACATTTTTCCTTGAGCTTTCATCCTGGTTGGCCAAGGCCGTATTGGATCTGCACTGCATTTCCACTTTTCCTCCACTTCATCCCATTTCCTCTCAATTTCTTTCCCAAGTATTAATCTCTAAGAAATATCCTAAAGCCCCAATTCATCTTAACATCTACTCCAAAAACTCAACTTGCAATTCTTGGGAACTAAGGTAATAGCAGAAATGTAAAATTCTAAAAATCATTTCCTAATTAAATGCCTGCCTGTATCACAGGCAGGCATTTAAGCTGGAAATTAATCTTTTAACCAGAAATCCAGTTTTCTACTCTTCCATTCAGCCCCATGTCCACAGATATCCATGACAATTTGGTTAATTTGAGTTTTGCAAGAGTAATATCAATTTAAAGTGATTAGATATAGATACTGGATGAAAACCATAAAGTCGCTTGTATCCACTGACTATTCATATTCCTAGGACCTAAGAACTTCAAGCACAGATTGCTGATTCATCCTTCAGTCTCCATAAACCAACGATTTGATGGTACAGCCCTGAGGGTACAGGTAAAATACAAATTGATATTCTTACACACATGAGCAATACCCACAAAAGCTATGTCTCAAGCATATGAGATGCTCCAATAATTCCTATGCTAGCCTCTACTCCCAAAGATTTCAAGAAAGTAACGTCACACATGTTATCTATTTCTTTACAGAAATATCTGGTTTTCTGCTAATTTTCTCTGAAATCCTGGTTATAGGCCAGACATGGCATTTTCTTTTCCAGGTTTCTTTTCCATGAAACCTTACAAATTATTTTAGCTCTCTAATTGGAGACTAGACGAGTCAATACTATAAGGAGAAAATAAGGTAATGAAACATTTCTGCTGTCCTATAAAATGAGACATTTTGTAATAAGTACATATCCTCATAATTGTCAGTCTGTTTGGGGTTGATTATGGTAAGTAGGTGCAAGTAGAGTAATTTTCAAATTGTTCGAAAATCACCACTAATAATATTTCTAAATTAGCGTATCTAACAGTTGAGTTAAAAACGAAAAACAGCGTAGGTCTTTCTGAATTATTGAACTCAGTTCCAGCAATGCTACAAGTACAGATCTTTACAGGAGTTGCATAATTCATTATCTCCATAAACTAGCTTATTATTGGCAACTCAATATTCTGCATATGAATTTATTTGAAAATTGCATTTCCTCCTTGCACACCTAATTCATTTCTTGAGTAATCTTGATATTTCAATGGATACAACATTACAAATACAAAAGGGATACACACAGAGGTTTAGCACAGAAGACTGTTAAAATACTCCGCTTTTTAGCCAGTTAAATAAATAAGCTTTCATTTGAAAAGGGTTCTATCTGCCTTGGAGTGTCTAAGGATGGCTCAGCTTTAGAGAGAAGCCTGAACAGAGTCTTCTAATGCTGAGTGGAGGGACTACAATCTCACAGCCTCCCTACTTTTTGGGTTTCTGTTATGGAAAATATCAAACCCAGCTTCTCAACCTGCATTTTTAGTACATTAAAAAAAAACCACTTAATTCCATTCAGCACCAAATTGATGTTATATCATTTATAGTAAAACATCAGTTTTAAAGTTGATTTGTCACAAAAATATGTGAAAAATAAAATAATTCATTCAATAAATACGTATCTGGCATTACTCTGGGCACTTGGTATATCAGTGAGATTAAGACAAAAATCTCCAGTATTTCCTTTCAACATTGCAAATATATTTTCTTCTGTGTGCCTGTGGTAGTGACAGGGCTTTATATTCTAGAGTTTTGTTTGTTTGATTGACTGATTTTTAAATATCCTTTGTATTATGAAGCCCAAACTTCTCTACTTGTCCTTAAATAAAAAGCCATTTAACCTGACCCCACAATATCTATCCAAAATAGATCCCATTATACCATCTCGCTATAGTCCTGATTTTCTCTATTCACCCTAATCTTTTTTAAAAATCACTTTATACCTTGGCCTCTTGTATTTCTGCACCTATCCAATGCACCTGTATGGATCAATGTAAGAATAATATCCCTCAGGAAAGTTCCCTGACTCTCCTAGTCCAAGACAATTATGTTCATCTCCCAGTTTCCCGTGAAATTAGTTTACATATGTCCCTAAACTTCCCCAAATAGACTGGTAGACAAGACCATGATTACATTCATTTGATGTTCCCCCAAAGGCTTCAAATTATGCTGAGCACAAATGAACAATGAGTCATTTTTCAGTAATCTTGCTAACGTTACACAACTGTGGCCATGCTTTTAAAGGCACAGTGGCATCTCAATAGTCTCCCTCAGCAATTAAAAAAGTGACTCGATATCCCATTATCTATTTTCCATGGATGGCCTTATATTATTTATAAAAATGCACCTGAAATATACTGCAACTATTTATAGAGATGTTATCTCTACACCATTAGAATACTCCATCAAATTCTATAAAGACATTCCTGATCTGTATTTAAATAAAGGATTCTTGTTTACGCATATTTTTAAAAGTAGGCAGCATTTAACCTTTATGCAAGCTTGTGGAATATGAATGAACCTAGCATATTCAGCAAGTAATGAATAATTATTTGAATATTTTTGACTCAGCAAGTATACAAAGAAATAGTGTAAATGAGAAGCAATATATTAGAAAATTGTGCTTTGTGGCAATTTTCAATTTGAATTCACTTATAAGAAGGCTTTTCACTTTATATGATAACGTACTTACAAACTATATTGTCTAAAATGCCAGATTTTTAATTTTTTGTGGGTTTTTTTTCTTTCATTTATTTATCTTTCTTTTAGATTATACTTTAAGTTCTGGAGGACAGATTGCGCAGGTTACATAGGTATACACGTGCCATGGTGGTGGTTTGCTGCATCCATTGTCCCATCATCTACATTAGGTATTTCTCCTAGTGCTACCCCTCCCCAATCCCCCCACCCCCTGCTATTTCTCCCCTGGTCCTCCACCCCACAGGCCCTGCTGTATGATATTCCTCTCCCTGTGTCTATGTGTTGTCATTGTTCAACACCCAGTTATGAGTGAGAACGTGGTGTTTGGTTTTCTGTTCTTGTGTCAGTTTGCTGAGAATGAGGGTTTCCAGTTTCATCCATGTCCCCGCAAAAGACATGAACTCATTCTTTTTCATGGCTGCACAGTATTCCATGGTGTATATATGCCACATTTTCTTTATCTAGTCTATCATTAATGAGCATCTGGGTTGGTTCCAAGTCATTACTATTGTGAACAGTGCCACAATAAACGTATGTGTGCATGTGTCTTTATAATAGAATGATTTATAATACCTTGGATATATACCCAGTAATGGGATTGCTGGGTCAAATGGTATTTCTAGTTCTAGATCCTTGAGGACTTGTGACACTGTCTTCCACAATGGTTGTATTAATTTACACTCTCACCAACAGTGTAAAAGCATTCCTATTTCTCCACATCCTCTCCAGCATCTGTTGTCTCCAGATTTTTTAATGATTGCCATTCTAACTGGTATGTGGTGATATCTTAATGTGGTTTTGATTTGCATTTCTCTAATGACCAGTGAGGATGAGGTTTTTTTCATATGTTCGTTGGCTGCATAAATGTCTTCCTTTGAAAATTGTCTGTTCATATCCTTTGCCCAGTTTTTGATTTTTTTCTTGTAAATTTAAGTTCTCCGTAGATTCTGGATAGTAGCCCTTTGTCAGATGGGTAGATTGCAAAAAATATTTTTCCATTTTGTTGGTTGCTGGTTCATTCTATTGACAGTTTTTTGTTGTTGTTGTTGTGCAGAAGCTCTTAAGTTTAAGGATCCCATTTGTCTGTTTTGGCTTTTGTTGCCATTGCTTTTGGTGTGTTAGTCATGAAGTCCTTGCCTGTGCCTATGTCCTGAATGGTGTTGCCTAGGTTTTCTTCTATAGTTTTTATGGTGTTAGGCCTCATGTTTAAATCTTTAATCCATCTAGAGTTAATTTTCTTATAAGGTGTAAGGAAGGGATCCAGTTTCAACTTTCTGCATATGGCTAGCCAGTTTTCCCAACACCATTTATTAAACAGGGAATCCTTTCCTCATTGCTTGTTTTTGTCAGTTTTGTCAAAAATCAGATGGTTGTAGTTGTGTGGCATTCTTTCTGAGGCCTCTGTTGTATTCCATTGGTCTATATCTCTGTTTTGGTACCAGCACCATGCTGTTTTGATTACTGTAGCCTTGTAATATAGTTTGATTTCAGTTAGTGTGATGCCTCCACCTTGTTTATTATATTCCAGAAACTTAGAGTAGGAAGATGATGAGCTGTGGTCCCAATAATCTTAGTAGCTATGGTAGCCAGAATAACTTTCCCCACTGATGGCCATGTCCTAATTTCTACAAATGTGAATATTATTCTCTTATGTGGCCAAAAGGATTTTAAAAATACAATTAAGTTAAAGATCTTGAGATGGGGAGATTATTTTGTATTATGCAGGTGGGTCCAATACAATCACAGAGTCTACATAAGAGGGAGGTAGAAGTGTCAGAGTCAGAGAAGATCAAGTAACATTGGACACAGATATGAGAGTAATCTGTGGCCACAAGCCAAGAAATGAACATAGCCTCTAGAAGATAGAAGAGGTAAATAAATGATTCCTATCCAAGAGCCTCTTGAAGAAATACAGCTCTGTTGACCAATTTTAGATTTCTAACCTTCAGAACTATATAATGGTAAATGCGTGGTGTGTTAAGTTACTAAATGTGTCATAGAAGTAGGACACTAGCAGAGTAGCTTATATTGTCTGGAAGCCATCTGCCTTCGAGGTGACTTAGCTTCCTCTTGTGTATGATCTGAGCTACCTTTAGTTTATAACAATTTACCTTAGTTTTCTGTTTTATGTCTGAGAACTAAAACTGCTTTGAAGTTATTTTGGTTTCTTAGGAGAAAAATAAATATATGATGTAACATTTCCATTTTTATTAGCCAATAAAAATGACAAAATTCTAAAGGTATGCAATAATATTCCCCAAAGTAGATTTTTCTACTTTTAATCATCAGTCACCACTATTCCCTCTTCTCACCAATCTACTTTGTTTCTTTGCCATGTGGTGTCTTCTACTATAGCCCATTACAAATCTAGGTACAAAACAAAGATCTAGCTGATGACAATAAGGGCATAAAACATGCAATGGCATTTTAAACGAAATAACCAATGTCCTATAATGGCATCATCACATGCACTTTATGTTTTAATGGTTCATTAACAATATTACTGTCAAATCAGATAATACCGTTAGCTAAATTTTTTTCATATTTAGAAGCAAATTCTTAGAGGTTAAACTAATTTTAGACTTCCTAATATAGGATAAAGAGCACATTTATTCTCATTAGGAAAGAGCAGATTGCCAGGCTAACTTCCTAAGAAGTTAGGAAGAGTAGTCTTCTAAGAATTTACTACATGTCTACAACTTTAAGACTTTAAACTTTAATTATTTACATATGTAAAGTTTACAATCAGCTGGGGAAATAGCACAAGAGAGTGAAAAAAAGTAGTACATGATTAGTCATCAGGTATTTCAGTCAATGTGATCTGTACAAAGAAAATTAGAGACTGATCGAAGACAGGTTGTTTCTTAGAAAAGCCTATATGCAGACAGGACATGAGTTGGGCTTATAATTACATGCAGGATGCAGTTAAGTACGGAAGAAGGGAGAAGCCATTGTAAGTGAAACAAGTAACAAGAGTAAAGACAAGAAGAAAACCGAAGTAGAACACTTCGATTATTAAGTAAAACGGAGGAACTGTGGAAAATAAGAATAAACAGGAAGGAAAGTCTACATTTAATGGAACAATCAGCAACAACCTGGAAATATCATATTAGCTTTAGCAATAAAGTGAATAAAAGCTTGAAAAATACAATGATTAGTATAGCAAGTTGAAGGGTGAGAAAGCTACACATTAGAAACACCAAGTCTAGGGGACTGTGAACGGAGAGCAAGATTTTAATCCAGGAGCCATCTGACCCATGGTACTGTCACAGAATCCTTGGGGTGTCACTTTTCTGGTGGGAAACCTCTGTGACCAATGGCACCTTTGCCCGTGTTTTGCTCAGGCCAGCTGGGCTCATTCTGCCCACTTGGCCTGGCAGTCTGTGCTCAGCTCTCAATACCAGCCTGGATCTCATGACTGCTAAGGGCAAGCTGGGTGCAGACTGATAAGGGGTATGTGAGTGAGTGAACATAGGATCTGGCCACTGCACACAGTCAAGCATGTCAGCTGCAGTGGGGCAGGCAGCTCCACGTGCTGACACAGGTGAAGCTCCCTGTGAGGCTGCAGCTGGATCAGGAGTACTGCAAGTGGCTTCCATGGCTGGTACTGGGGAACACGTAGCACCTAGAAGCTTGGAGATGACAGGAACCACAAAACCGCAAAGAGGCTATATCACAGCCCTGGATTGTGAAGCTCCCAGGTCTCGGTTCCCAAAAGGGCTGCAGCTCTTCTATCCTCTCTTCTCTCCTTCTCGTCATCCACAATGTGGCGAGCAAGGGGCGTGTGCCAGCCCTTTTGTGTTACAGTACTTTCATCCCCATCATTCAGTGGGTCCCAAGTTCTTGTGCCATGTCTAAGAAGAATGAGTTACATGTCTAAGTGGAGGGTAAGCAAGATGAAGAGCAGCTTTACTGAGCAAAAGAATAGCTCAGAGGAGACCCAAAGTGGGTAGTTCCTTTCTCCAGGCAAGTTGTCCTGATAAGTGCTTAGCTCTCAGCAGGCAGGAGACCCACAGTGGCCTAGCCCCTCTCTACAGGCAAGTTGTCACACCGCCGGAGTCTGACTGAGTCCAGGGTTTTTATGAACTTTAGAGGGAGGAAGTGCGTGCTGATTGATCCATGGGTGGCCATGGGTGGGCCCAGGAAAAGCACCATAAGTTCTCACCCTGGTGCCCTGGCCTCCAGGCCTCAGGCCATGCCCAGCGTGAAGGTAGGGTTTCTCTGGGTACCCACCCCTTTCTGCCCGGGAGCCTGGCTGCCTCCTACTGTCATTCATTTTCCATCCACAGTGCCCACAGCATCCAGGCTGTGCTGAGAGGTGCCTGCAGGCTTGCTCTGAGCCACCCTTGGACTCTCTCCCATGCTTGTCAGCACCTAACTTCCAGAAGGGGCCAAGGTGGCAGGGGACTGGTGTGTCATCACTGCCTTGAGTGTGTGCACAGCTGGCCAAGTCATGACAGCATCTGGCTGTGCCACAACTTTGTTCTGAAATTAGAGTAGGCACCCAGAGTGGGGAGAGTCCAGGCAGCAGGAGCAGGCACTTCTGAGCCTGCAGGGAGAGGGGGCTTCCTGGCCCCAGAGAATGTAGAGATGTCTGGGTCCGCAGTCTTGGCCCGGTGGCTGCAGCTGTGCCCAGGAGGGCAGGGCTCCTGCTTCTCCAACCTGGAAGCGGGCAGGACTTCTTCCTGTTCCCAGCTCCCGCTGACTTCGTGGAGCACGCAGCCCCAACCACACCTCCCCCACTGCAGCCAGCGTCATGGCAGCGGCTGTTCCAGATGGGCTGCTACCTGTGATACTATAAAGCTCTGAGTCCACCTGTGATGATTAAATACTATAAATGTTAACTTAGGGAAATCAAACATACCAATTTATGGGATCATTTGTCTTATTTGAGTACGTAAGTTTATGAAAAGTACATACTCAAGAAATTGATCTAAAGAAATCTGTTTTTCCTTGATCTTAGAAGAAATCTCACCTTGACATGAGCTCCACCAGCATTGTTCAGGGTCATAATGAGTGAAGCGACTTAATAATTTAGAGACCACTACAGTTACTGCAACAGCATGAAATGCCATAGTATCAGAGAGAGTCAAGTCATGTAGAATGAAGAGAGTATCTACCAAAAAATGAGAGCCCACAAAAATATCACTTCACTTACTTTGATACTAGGCTGAAAAGTAAGTTAAACTTCAACAAAATCAACATTAGATGAAATGAGAACAACTGACATTAACAGAAGCAAAAAAAAAAAAAAAAAATTGGATGGAGAAAGGTTTATTGCATCTGGAAATCGCCAGATGTATTTGCACTTATCCATAAACATATATGCAACTTTACCTTTAGGTCTATTGATCAAAATTCCTGCCTCTTTCTTTCACCTTTAACCCTTGCCCTTAACTCTCATCTATGAAGGAGATTTGCTATCTAGATGCATCTAACTACAAACACAGGTGTAAGCCTGAAGTAAAGTTAGGGATAGTAGAGTTTGAAAAAAAATATGCCTATTTAAGTGAAGAGGAGGATTACTTCCTGGTAGAGGATACACAGGCAAAGCCAAACCAAAGCTAAAACCAAAAGAAAAATGAAGTCTGGGCAATTAAGAGAGAAAGAGAGAAAAGGTCTGAGTGACTGAAGCTAGCCCTGAAATGAAGGCTCCAAGGGAGCAAGGACCACGATCTAGGAAACAAGGAAGAGAAAGAGAAATATCAGAAAGGTAAAGCAGAAAGGAGACCAGAGTAATTGTCAAAAGCAAGCGCTGTACTGCAGTTCACAGCTGGTTTTCAGAGGCCTTCCTAGTAAGGTCTTATGGATAAGTCAGTTGACTTTAAAGATCTAGGGATAGCTTAGATCAGCAAAGTATACTGTAGGAAGTAAGAGTTGCACTCCTGGTTATAGCTTCTCAAATATGTGTTATCTCAATAAGCTATACCTAAAGGTACCTTAGAATGATATTATCAGGAGCAGATAGTCCCCAGATTACCATTTCAAATATGCTACGCACTGTGAATTATAGAGGTCAACACTTTTATAAAAGTATAAAAGCACCTGTGCTTCCTTGTTTCTCATTTTGTGACATAACATTATAAAGAAGAGAACATTTCTTAAATCTTGAGAAGTAGCTGGTCGTAGCAAAAAAGATTCTATGATCTCTTACTTCTTTAAGACTCCATGAAAATTGCCTGTTTTTCCCCAAATAAGCATTAGGCCCTGAGAAATATATATTTGAGTTTGATTTTTCAAACATAAAGACATATTTTCCATCTCCAAAATCAAAGCTGAACACTGTTTAATATAGTAGATTTCATCTATGAGAGATTCTTTTACACATTCTTTTATTCTTTATCATATATAAAGATACATAATATAGAAAATGTTAACCCTAAGACACATGAAATCTCTGTCAGGGTGTAACTTCTCTTATATTATTTTTATAAAATTTACTCTACACTCTAGTGCAAATCTTCTATACTAATACTTTCCTTGTCCTACAACATCTCTTTTGGCTATGAGGGATTCCTAAAAAGAGAACAAAGAGAACAATTAAAGTGCTTAAATGTTAAGCATGTTATAAAATAGGAGACCGGGTCATTAAGAGAAAATTATGGATTGTGTTTCTCAGCACGCATATCACACAACACAAAGAGAGTCTGCATGAGGTGCATATTTGTATTAATGAGACAGTCACCACTCCACCTATGTAGTAATTATGATCCAGCTCAAATACTGTGGCCACATATAATTTGCATATCATTTAAATGGCTATGTGGCTGTAATCTGCTTTGAGAAAGTACAAAAGTCAATGGTATATGAAAGACACAACCCCTACCGGCTATCTCCCTTGTCTTGTATCACTGCACATTGCCAAGCACAATTAGTCAAAAGGCTTATGTGACGATCAACAAGGAAAAAGAGGCTTCTAAAAGTTTTTTAGGGGGAACTCAGAAATGCCGAGTGAGAAACTCTTAGGTTATCTTTTAAATACTTGGCCAAGAACAAAAACAGACAAGTAAAAAGAAGAACGTGAGCCAATCTATTTTTATCAGACTAGAAAGGCTAAAAATTGCAGAAGAAAAGAAAGATAAAGTCAAGGGGAATGAAATGAAAGACAATGTCATGTCCACTGGAAATTCAGAAGTCCTCATTCATCTGCCTGTTTTTCGACCTCCGTGTTCTCTTTAGCTTTACACCCCTATATGTGGATGCCTTCCTCCAACTTACAGCTACCTGTCAGAATTCTACCTCAAAGTTCCAAACAAGTATTGCATTCTTTGGGACGCTCTCCCTCATCTTCCTATAAAAATAAACATTTTTAAGTCCGTAGCATGCATCCCATTGGATAAGTCACTGTGGCTACTGTGATACAACGCAAAATATTTCAGGACTTGGGGTCAGACTTAGATTATTTCTGCCACTTACTTGCTGTATGACTTTGAAAAGTTATTTAAGCCTTGATTTTTCTCATGTGTAAAATGGTTGCCATAAAGCTATTCATGTGGCTGTCGTGAAGTTTAAACAAGATGAAATTTTAGTACGTGGTAGATTCACAATGATTTTTAGTTCTCTCTGGTAGATTTCTGCAACGTTCTTTCCTTTCTAGAATTTTAGCATGTTCATGTTGTCTTGACATGATTTCTTCATTTAGAAACAAATTATAACCATGATTTTATTTATAGCTATCTCATACTTCTTCATAAAATTTTAAAAATCTAATAAACAAGGTCTTAAATTAGTGCTTCTAAAATTCGAATGTATATATAAATCACCTGGGGATCTTGTTACAAATGCAAATAGCTACCTAGTTTCTCTTTTGGCCTCTGCTTTACTTCTCAAATTTACATATATAGTGTCAATATTATAGATACCGGAAATTAATTAAGTTTCTATTAAATCCATAGTCAGTAGTAATCCACTGTAATATACATTCATATACTCAATGTCTTATAGCAGATATCAGCAAACGATAGCCTGGAGTCCAAATCCATCCTGCTGCATATTTTAACTCATAACCTATGAGTTAAGAATGGTTTTTACACTTTTAGGGGGTTAAAAAAAAAGTCAAAAGAATAATAAAATTATATGAAATTGAAATTTCAGTATTCATGAAGTTTTACTGGAACACACACATGCTCACTTGTGTATGTACTGGCTATGGCTACTTTCCCCCTACAATGGCAGAGTTTAGTAGATGAGAGAGTGAATAAGACACAAAACCTAAAATATTTGTTATCTGGCCTTTTACAGGAAAAGTCTGCTAACCCTTGTCTTTCATTAATACCTATAGAAAACTGAATCAGAATTATTCATGAGCAGGCTACTGTAGCAGTCTTTGGTGCTAATTTCTTGATGACAAAAATGGCTGCAACATAACAATAGTTTGTATACAGTAAGCTCTGAATAGACATTTTTTTTATATATAAGGAAATAATTAGGTAAAGGACATAAGTCCTAGGAAAGGTAAAACAATTCTTTCACTTATTAAAATTTCACTTAAGGTAGGAAATTATAGTTCTTATGGAAATCACATGGAATATTAAGAGATCATCATTAAATTCCCAAGAAATTCGAACTTTAAAAAAGTCGTGTTTCTGTTTAGCATAAATCCAAATATTTACAGGTCACATAAAATACTTGGCATTTAAACTCCATGTCTAAAATTTTCTTGGATGATTGATATAGCAAATTTCATTTACTCATTAGAAATACATAATCAGAAGAAGTAAAATATAATGAGGTGACATTTAGAGATATGTAAAAATAATTTTCCCATTTGTCCCTTGCATACTCTTTAAAAGATTCAGAATTGTATGCAATGTTCTTTCCTTTCTAGAATTTTAGCATGTTCATGTTGTCTTGACATGATTTCTTCATTTAAAAACAAATTATAACCATGAATTTATTTATAGCTATCTCATACTTCTTCATAAAATTTTAAAAATCTAATAAACAAGGTCTTAAATTAGTGCTTCTAAAATTCCAATGTGTATATAAATCACCTGGGGATCTTGTTACAAATGCAAATAGCTCCCTAGTGATGCTGATATCACATTCAGTGGCAATGTCTAAATAAGACTGGCTTCTCACACAGAGACACAAAACCATGTAGCCATGCTTTAAGAGTTATAATTTTGCCCCTTGTATCTTGTGTGAATTCAGAATAAAATTGCTTCATTTGATGCTTGCTTGGAAATTTGAACAAACTATAGACTGTTTGCAATTTTTAAATGCTAATCTTCTTAGAAAAGTAACATATTTGTCTGCCTTCAGAAAACCAATTCCAGATTTTAGCAACATTCTTTGTGTTCCTCTACAGTGTATGGTTCCATCATGCCCATATTTTTTATTTTTAAGAAATACAGGAATTTGGACAATGAAGGTGGAATGTATGTTTTCATGCTTTATACTAAAATTTACTTTTGAGGAGAGATAACTTCTAAAAATGTTTATGAATGATATCTTTATTATAATGGCTTTCTTAATCTTATTGAACACTAAGAAAAAAAAGAAAGGAAACATGGTGTTCTGGATGAAAGTCTAACAGTCCAGAGTAATTCTCCAGAATGATTTAGTGATCTTACAGCAAGCTCTCTTACATAATAGAGGGTAGGATCTGCTTTGAGGGGGAAAAATAATTCAATGGCTCCTACTGCCTGTAACTCCTCTGTTATAGCACTTATGTCATGGCTAAAATTCTTTGCTTACGATAGATTGTGACCCTCTCTAGGATAAGCATATTCCAGTCATGTCTGTATTCCAGTGCCAAGTGCAGTGTATTGTGATAGATATTGATCAATGTCCAGTGAACTGACAAATAAATGAGTTTTATTTTCATACAATATATATTAGAAACTATAAGCATGTATTTTGAACATAGATGTTAAAAAGCTGCTAAAAAATTGTCACAAATAGGGATGAGAGAAGCGGTTTGGGGAAAATGAAAAAATAATAAATACAGAGTGGTAACATGACTCTCAATACTAAATATCTCCATTAGCATTTAAATAGTATGTGCATCAATTTCAAATAGTAACACCTATAAATTTGTGTCTTCATCAAAAGGCTACAAAACGAAACTTACTGTGATAGTTATACATTTAGTCAAAAGAAGCTAAGTGTTCAGTCAGCAGGAGTCCCTATGGCTAACCCATTGTCACTTAACCCAGAAGATTTATTCACTTTATATCTATATTATTAGAATCTTCAGAAAACGGTTTTTATTTTTCCTCCAAACATAGAAACTTTATGTGACTTGTATTACATTAATTACTAGTTTTAACTGCTATATAATTATATAAAGGTAAACAATAGAATCTGTGTGTTTTAATTCATTTTATTTGAATTTACCAACAGAAATTTTCTAGTCACAGCTGACTATAATTTTTTCTTTGAAAAACATTATAGCTGCTTAATTAAACTGTAATACTACATTCTAAATCATGTATAAATTCTACCATCAATGTAATGTGACAAATTTTCAAAATTCTGTGTAGTAACAATAATGAAAAATTAACCTTAACAGTAATTTTAAGGTTTCTTATGGTTAAGTCCATGTAGCAGAACCAAACTAGTATAAAACACAGTAAATGGCCATGTGTCATTCAAAAAACCATATTATCCACTGATTTGAAATTTGCTTTGGATATACAAAAATTCTTATCAAGAATTCTCTGTTTTCCTGTCAAGAGCTTAGTTTTTTTTAAGTATTTTAAAAAATGTTTTAGCCCCCAAAAAAGTAATGAAGAAGGGAAGTGAGACAGAAAATTGAATAAGCATCTACTTTAATATGTGGCAGACATATACATGTAAACTGAATTCTTGGTTTTCTTTATTCTGAAACTTAACTCTTTTCCATTGCTTCCTGTTAAGGAAATAGCCCTGTCAGTCATGGAATTTCTCCCGACAAAAAAAAGTAAGTCATTGTTGATTATTTGTATCTTTTACACCCGACCTCCACCCTGTAAGTGGATCCACTCTACTTATATTATACATCCTGAATCTAACCAGCTCTCTGTACATTCACAGCTACCATGCAGGCACTGATCTGCATTTGTCTCTTCACAGGCTCTTGCAATAGCCTTCTAATGAACTCCGTGTTCAATTCATGTTTCTCTAAACTTTATTTTCCAAGCTGCATTCAGCAAGTCTTTAAAAAAAATGAATGTTTCCAATCACACTTAGAATAAAAAAGAGAGCTTTGCAATAAAGTTCGAAAGATTCTTCATACCTGGGCCCTAGACACTTCTCAACGACGTTTTTTACCCTCACTGTGCTTCGGTCCTTCTTGCTAGAACATTTATAACATTCCTGTCTGATTGCCTTTGCATAGGAAGATCTTTACCTTCAGATGTTCAAATTTTGCCGTCTCTGATAGCTATAATTTGACCTGTTTAAAATAGCAAACTTTTGCTTTCCCAAATGACTTTCAATCAAGTGTGTGTGTGTGTGTGTGTGTGTGTGTGTGTGTGTTTGGTCACTGCATTTATCACCTGACTTAATACATATTTATTATCCATCCCTTTCCACTAGAAAATTAGACATGATGACTGTTGTTACAAAGTTATGGACTTTTTTCATTTCTCACTGGATATTCAGTGTCCAGAAGTTTAACACATGAAATGTAGTAGGTATTTAATAATGATTAGTTTTATAAATGAATAAATGAATACATCCCTTTTTTTTGTTTCTTATAACAAAGAACATTGTCATACATTGGTTCCTTATACATGTAAGATGTTGACTATTTTACATATTGAGGGAAAACCTGGGGTTACACAACATATAACATATACAATGTAGCCTTTGTCAGGACAACGATTTAGTCAATTTGAAGAACATTTTACACATTCTATTTTCTTACTTGATGTTATTTATATTGCTTAGTTACCTTGGCTGGTCTTTTAAGATGTACTGTAATCTAAAAATACAGCTGAAATTATTGTAAAAGAAGAGAGGTCATTCATGATAATTTTTTATTTCATTTTACGATGCACAAAATCTCACAGTTGGGATAATTTGGGATCAATTTATTTTGACCAATAGAAAATAAGAAAAATGACATTCTGAGACTTCTGAATCCAAGCTTAAGAGGATTTATAGTTTCCGCTTTTACAAAGAGGAAAGTCATCTGCCATGGAGAGCTGTCCAGACCATCCGCTCTTACTGAAAATTAGAGACATTTAGAAAAATGAAGGTAACTTTAAGAAAAACTGAGGCTTCTCAGCCAAATGCCAGCTAGGGAACCCAGAAATGTGGGAATCTGTTCCCCAAACTGATCTACCCTATACAGTACCACATGGAGCAGAGAAGAGCTGTTTCTGCTGCACTGTATGCAAATACCTGACTCAGAATTGTGAGAAAATACAATTATGGGTGTTTTAAGCTGCTAAAATTCAGAGTGATTCCTTAAGCAGCTGTGCTAATCTGCTCAGGCTGCAATTTTAAAATTCATAGAGAACCAAAACTCAGCCCAAATAGCCAAAGCAATTCTAAGCAAAAAAAAAAAGGAAAGAAAAACAAAAACAAAGCTGTAGGAATAATGATACCCGACTTTAAACTATACTACAGGGCTACAGTAACTAAGACAGCATGGTACTGGTACAAAAATAGGCACATAGACCAATGTGAGAAATAATAGAGAATAACGCAATAGAGAACCCAGAAATAAAACCACATGCCTACAACCATCTGATCTTTGGCAAAGCTGAAAAAAACAAGCAATGGAGGAAAGACTCCATATTCAATATATGGTGCTAGGATAACTGGCTAGCCATGCACAGAAGATTGAAACTGGACCCCTTCCTTATACCATATACCAAAATCAACTCAAGGAAGACTATGGACTTAAATGTAAAATCTAAAAATACAAAAACCTTGGAAGACAACCTAGGCAATACCATCCT
This sequence comes from Aotus nancymaae, assembly GCF_030222135.1. Taxonomy (NCBI): domain Eukaryota; kingdom Metazoa; phylum Chordata; class Mammalia; order Primates; family Aotidae; genus Aotus; species Aotus nancymaae. The sequence continues at coordinate 3,145,601 of NW_026988447.1, read as the reverse complement.
GGACATAGACATGGGCAAAGATTTCAGAATGAAAACACCAAAAGTAATTGCAACAAATGCAATAAAATTGACTAATGGGATCTAATTAAACTTAGTTTCTGTGCAGCAAAAGAAACTATCAACAGAGTAAACAGACAACCAACAGAATGGGAGAAAACATTTGTAAACTATGCATCTGACAAAGGTCTAATATCTAGCATGCATAAGGAACAAATTTACAAGAGAAAACAACCCCATTAAAAAGTGACCAAAGGACATGAACAGATGCCTTTCAAAAGATGACATACATGTGGCCAACAAGCATATGGAAAAAAACTCAATATCACTGATCATTAGAGAAATGCACATCAAAACCACAATAAGATACCATTTCACACCAGTCAGGATGTCTAATATGAAAGAGTCAAAAATGACAGATGCTGGTGAAGTTGTAGAAGAAAGGGAACACTCGTACATTGTTGGTGGGAATGTAAATTATTTCAACCATTGTGGAAAGCAGTGTAGAGATTCTCAAAGAGCCAAAAGCAGAACTACAATTAGACCCAGCAATCCCATTACCAGGTACATAACCAGAGGAATATAAATTATTCTATCATAAAGATACATAAAGACAAATGTTCATTGCAGCAATATTCACAATAGCAAACACATGGAATCAACTAAAATGCTCATCAAAAACAGATTAGATAAAGAAAATGTGATACATTTACATTACGGGATACTATGCAACCATAAAAAAGAATAAAATTGTGCCTCTTGAGGGATCATGAGTGGAACTGGAGGCTACTAACCTTAGCAAACTAACAGAGAAACAGAGAACAAAATACTGCATATCCTCGCTTGTAAGTGGGAGCTAAATGATGAGAACTCATGAGCACAAAGAAGGGAACAACAGATACTGGGGCTTTCTTGAGGAGGGAGGGTGGGAGGAAGGAAGGGAGCAGAAAAAATAATTATTGGATACTAGGCTTAATACCTGGGCAATAAAAAAACCTGTACAATAAATCTCTGTGATATGTGTTTACCTATATAACAAACCTTCACATGTACCCTTGAACCTAAAATAAAAGGTTTTATTTTTAAATGCCACAGACTGGGTATCTTAAACAACAGAAATTTATTTCTCACAGTTCTAGGGACTGAAAGTCCAAGATCAAGGTGCTGTCAGGGCTGGTTTCTGGTGAGGCCTTGCTTTCTGGCTTGTAGGCAGCCACCCTGTCACTGTGTCCTCGCATGGCTTTTCGTCTGTGTGCCTGTGGAGAGTTCCCTGATGTCTCTCTCTTTTTTTTCCATGTAGGGACCCAATCCTGTTGGATTAGGGTCCCATCTTTGTTTAACCTTAATTTTCTCTCTAAAGAGTCTATCTCCAGATAGTCACATTAGGGGTCATGGCCTCAGCCTGTGAATTTCGGGAGGGGCACAGTTCAGTCCATAACAGCAGCAATAACTTATACACTCATCTATAGAATAGCTATCATATAACCATTATTCAATTCCATATTGACCTGCCATGTAATAAAGGTGTTTGTGATCTCTGCTGAGCATTAATAGTCCTAAAGAAAATTCACACATATTGCATTGGTCTTCCTTATATTTAAAATGAGTCTTAATGCTTTCATTGAATATAATAAAAGTCAAATATACTTCCTTTACTGTTAATCTGTAAAAGTGGCTAAGTCCTGTCAAATTTTAAAAAGATTTAGTTGACTTAAGTGGAAGCAAAAAATAATAAGGGTCATATGAGACGGTGTCACTACGCCATTCATTTAAACCTTTTCATGTGCTACCCTTCTCCACGAGCCTCTTGTCCTATCTCGGTTTGCCATGAGCTGAAGCAGCATTATATGATCAAAGGGACACTCAACTGTCATGGTTGACAGACTTGCTTATTATTCTTTCTTAGTAAATGCCTTTGATATTCTCTGATCTAAAATTTCATGTAACTTCTCTTTGACGCCTTTTCCCCAAAGTTAAAAATAAGATTAAAAATACTTTCCTCTGAAACACAGTGAGGCTAAAGGCACTGATGCTGTAAGGAAAACTGCACTAATTTTCATGACTGTACTTTGAATTCCAGGAAGAAAGGTTGTAAGTAGAAGAGCATATTATTATTTTGTGGAAGAGTTTCATTGTGATGTTATCTTTTTCAGTTGTTTCATTTACAGAACATGGGTCAGTTTTCTGGGGAGAAAATGGAAAATTTCAACATTCCTTTTTACTTTAAAATTAAAAAACAGTAGTCTGTTAAAATATTTAAAATATGATTTACTCTAACTTGCAAAAATAGAACATTTTAATAGTTAACACTAAATGTAAATTGCTGGTATTTCTGTTAAATTACATTTCTAAAAATGTTTTCTGATACTTCCCCACAACCCAAAAACCAATAGCCTAAATCTTGGGAAATTTTCCATAGGAAGCAGCTGCAATCAACAAACTTTTGGAGACCTCTAGCTCCAGCTACAATCCCACCGCAACAGTAGAAGAGACCTTATGCAAGAATCTCTCAGATGAGCCCAGTAAACCCTCAGAACTATGAGGAATACTAATAAATTGTTTGTTGTTTTGGTTTGGGGTTATTTGTTACTTGACAATATAAGCCAAAGGGTTTTCTGGGACCACAGAGCTGGAACAAGGTAATCACCTATTTCCTAATCATTTTCACAATCACCTGCACCTGTGCTTACCACTGTTTTCTCTACATATCTATCGTATTTATCATTACAAATAATAATTTGACATTTAGCAAATTTTGCTGCCTGTATTGTTAGCTGTTAATTTATGTTTTCTTTGTCACTATTCAGAGCGCAGAAAATAACTTCAAAAAAATCTTCACCACTAATAGAAACACATAACTTAGTAATTACTGATAACAATGATGATGTTTTGAAAACTAAGATTCATTACTATTTACTTAACAAACTCAATGTGAGTAATTACTACAAACAGTGTGGGTTAGGTTATGAGAGATTTTCCACCTGTAGGGCTTGTTAATACTACATGGCTGGGCTTCATCCTCCTGATTTTCTGATTCAGAAGGCCTAAAATAAGGCCCAAGAATGTGCATTTCTAACAACTTCCCAAGTGATTCTCACGCTGTAAGGTCAAGGCCCACACTTTAGGAACCCTGGCTTAAAATAATGCCAAAACTCTCTTTTCTAGGACTGTTGGTCAAAAATCTTATAAATCAGGTCAAATAAATTTGTCTCTTCTGCTTTTTCAGTTTCTTATCCTCTGCTTCTTTTTTGATTTCTTGTTTCTATAACCCTTTTTCCATGGCAGTCTTCACAGCCTCTGCCTTCCCGAGCCACTCCATCTAAAGTCCCTCACATCTAGGACTTCCTCTAAGCACACAAAACGTGCTAAAATTTTCCACAGCCTCAATTCAGATTCAGAAATACGGCATTAAATGATCATCTTCGAGCTCGTCCTGGATTGAGATTGTGCTGATATTATTCCTGGATCAGCAGTGCCCAACACCATGTCTGAAACATATAGTTGGTACCCAACAATTTTTAAGTAAAATTAAAGTCAATCTAAAGTGTATATTATTGATAGTTTTACTATGACATTGCATGGCAAGGATTCTACACAAGCTTCAGAATTATGTCTGTGAATTGAAAATAAATGAAACATCAAATATGCTATGTTTTTAACAGGTTCAAAAACTCAGATCTTAGGAGACATCTATTAAGCACCTATGTTAACTTGAACTGGGAATAATGATGAACAGGATACGATTATTACACTCCAAGTACTCACAAAACTATGAAAGACAAGTGGAAAGGGTGAGATTTTATTTCAAAATACAGAGATTCTAAGGACTCCATTCAAATGTGGGAAGGATCTCTCTCGTTAGGGATTGAGACATCCAGACATAGGCTTGCCACTCTGCCAGATGTCCACTACTCTGAGCACTTTACGTAAATCAACTCACTGAATCCTCATGCACACTCTACATAGGAGGACTATTATTTTCAGCATCCTCATTTTATAGATAAGGAAACTAATATGTAGGACTGATACAGGACAGAAAATAAGTGTACCAATGGATTTCGACTTGCACAGTTCAGAGTCTGGGCTCCTTATGACTAGCCTGCATTTCTCTCTTTATCTCTTACAATGGGGATGGTAAGAGCTCCTAAAGGCAGCATCAAGGACCCAGACTTTTCTCTGTCTTGTCTCCAGTCCTACTGTGTATGACATTTTTATCAAAATAGTTATGTTCACCCCTAAAATGGCAGTAAATTTATATCTGCACTGTATGACTGACAAGATTATAACACTGTACAGTTAAACCAAGTTGATCTATGTCAGTTATTCCCAAATTAACAGATTCCTACAACTGAAAAACTACGTGACTGGAGCACAAAATGCACATGCTTTGCTACTGAATCTCATGTGTAACACAGGTTGTGATAGGTTCACTCAATATGTCCTGTATTTGATAGCTAAGAATAGGTACATTAGCTCTATGAGGGAAAAAACATACTTTCATCTGTGTTTCTCAAAATTTTTAGTGAAATTTATGATATACTCAGAGATTGAGAGGTGATAGATACGATAACATAAAAATTAGAAAATTTAAGTATATTTGGTATCTGATGCTATGGGTTATTACAAATAACTGCTGTTATAGATGGAATTCTTATAAATATTGATTTTATTTCAAACAATTGAAGTTATTAATATTTCAATTTATGTCTAATTATACTAGAATTTGCTGTATTACACTAATACCAAAATATGCAATCTTACCATTTATAAATTGATGCTTCCAATGTAATTTAATAATGTGTTGTCTTTATAAACATAGTTATTTTACAAATAAGGGAGATATTATTTCATTGTAATTAGGTTACCTAAATTACCCACCATTAAGAAAAAAAAAAAAAAAGCTTTAGGGTATAAAGCATGTTTTTCATAGCTATACCCTGTAAATTTTTACCTAATAGAATGAAAACTGAGCATCCAATTTCACAGTGTTTAAGCCTAATGACCAAAGCAATTCCAACCTCAGTAAACATATAATGAACATCTATGTAACATTTATTGAGCTAGATGTTCAACATTAAAAAATGAATGAGAATACAGTATTAGTAAGGGTGATGATAATAAACAATGCATGTCACATAACAGGCACTCAATAAATATTTCTTGAGGGTCAATATATAAATGAATTGAAGCTAGTATATTAGGGTTTTTTCCACATCAGGCACTGTTCCAAACACTTTTATGTATTAAAGCATTTCATTTTCCCCATGTTCCTATTAGCATTACAATTTTGCAGAAAAGGAAATTAGGCTTTAGTGAGGGAATAAATTGTCCAGTGCCACACAGCTATCCAGTAGCTATCCAGTAGCATGGTTGAGTTTCTAAACAGTTGTGTTTATTTTAGAGCTCCCGAAAGTCACACTTGCAAGTCTACCAAAAACTAGTATGATTGTGTGATTGCAGACATGTAAAACAAGTCTGACAGCACAAAGGAAGGAATTATTCTGATTCTATAAGATGGAAAATATTTTACAGCTGAGTTCCCTTTTTAATTGGGCTTTTAAAAAATCAAACACCAAAGAACGGGTAAATCGCATTCCAGGCAGAGGGAAAATAAGCCAGTAGAGTTGTATATTCAGGCAGTGATGAGTAGATCAATTTCTACCGCACTCAGAGAATAAAAGGACCCTAGAGAGACTTGGAAGACAAAACATCTTTTGGAATCAGATCATTAAGAGACCTTGTATACCATGACAAGAAAATTAAATTTACCAATAAGGCAGTGGGAAGTAATCAAAGTCACTTAAGCAGAGGAGTGATATTGTCAAATTATCTTTCACTAATTTAACCTGTTGACAGAGGTAAGGTCGGTTCTTGATAGAGATCAGTCAGGAGCAGTGAGCAGTGGGAATGAAGGGAAGGGGAAATAAGTGATCAGAGGCTGATACTTGATCTCACTGTGCTGCTGCACGTCTTGTGGTCCATGTATTTTTAACTTTGAAGATATGTTTTAAGAAAGGCAAATCACTTTGGCAATTTGCATAACTAGTCCAGTCAAAACATTACAGGAGCAGTTTTTAAATCTACAGCTGTCAATGCCTTTCCTGCTTGCTTACTTTCTGTCTTATTACCAAGCCAGTTTCTGCAGTTCCCTTTACTTCTGTTAGTACAACATGGAGGATCATTCATAGACAGTTGATGGCTGGCTTAATCAGGGTTCTCCAGAGCAATAAAAATAATAGGAGTTCTATCTACCTACTGACCCATCTATCTGTATCTACATCTACCCATATGTATATACAGAGAGGGGGAATTTGTTATAAAAAAAAATGGCTCATATGATTATGGAGGCTAAGTGCCTAAAATCTCCAGTGTGGGTTAGGAGGCTTGAGGCCCAGGAGAGCTTATGGTGTAGATAAACTCCAAACCCAGTCTGCTGGCAAATTCTCTCCTGCGTGGGGAGGCTGGTCTTTTTGCTGTATTTAGGCCTTCACCTGACTGGATGAGACCCATCCACATTATGAGTGCGGTCTGCTTACTCAAGTTCACTGATTTAAATATTAATCTCCTCCAAAACCATCTTCTAAGTTGATAGAGAAAATTAACCATTACTGTGGTCATTCCTAGATAAACTTTCAACTTAATGGGATATTAATTAAGAATTCATAAGAACTTCCCCTGGATTGCTAGCAATGTCTTTCATCCAGTAACAAGAAAAACCCTCTCCATTGCTGCAGGCATTTTTCAGAAACAAAGTCAAAGTCATGAATTTTTGTATCCATCTAGCCTCTTGTGTGTTCACTGGACCCTAATTGCTATACCTAAAGTACCCAGGAAAAAATGAAATTCTTAACTTGGTTTTTTGCAAGGCATTTTAAAAACTCACTTAAAGACAGTCATGCTACATAGGCAGGGCAAAATAAATAAAATAAAGTGAGAGGAAAATTTAGATTGAGATTTTTACATGGCCAATTTCTAAAATCAGCATTTAAAAATGCATTTTACTACTTGTTGCAAAGACAATAACACACATTATGTCTTTCTCAAAAACTCAGAAAAAGTTCAACATTTTGCACATATTACTGTCATTAAATAATATTTTCTGCTTTTAATGCATACAAAGAGCATTAATTAAAAACACCATTATACCTCACCAGTGTCTGTTGACCTCCTACTCTATGCTGAGCACTTTATAAACACTGTCTGCTTTCCTATGGTTCTGGGGACTTCTTCCCAGTTGGGTACACCACACTATCTGCACTTAAGAGGACCATGGGATTGTACATGCAGACACGCAAACACTCATCCTAATACTTGGCAACTCTTCCCTTCCTCACTCAGCAACATTCCTCTTCCATCTGCCCCTCATCCAACAAACAGATCTGAAGTGCAATCCACCCTGGAAAATAAAATGCAACAAAATAAAGAGTAGACTTCTTGGCTCAGAAATTGTTTATCCAAAATCACTGTGTCTAGACAAAGTGCATTAATTAGGAGGGCTAAGCTTAATTGCTTCCTCAGGCTTATGTAAAGCAGGGAGGAAAACAGGACTTAGAAGGTACTAGAAATATCCTGGATTGCAGAGCTCATAAAGAAGCCACAGCTACACATTGCAGCTAGCCACAGGTACGTGGCTGGGAGCTTTTTCAGCAGATACACAGTAGGGTGAGATTGGGCAGGAGCTCTCTAGAGTGACGACCAACTGCTTCTCTGGACAAAAAAGAGGCAGAAAGTCATTCCTAGGAGCAAAATGTAGCTCAAATACTGCAAGAGAAAGGAAAATCACATGTTCCCTCTTCATATGCACAGCTGGTAAACTCTATTTGCATTTTCATATTTTGTGCTAAGCTCAATATTTAAGAGTACCATTTCAAGTAAGAAAAATGTAAAAGCAGCATCGTGAAATTCTGTATGTTCCCTATGGCATTTTCTACAAGTTAAAGCAAATTTTTGCTGGAATGAGGATGCTTTAAACTGTGTTCAAAGAGATCCCTGTCAGTGTGGTGGTATATTTCAGGGAAGATGTCATTCTTTTGGAGGTATTGATTCTTGCCAATACAGTTGGAAAATGACATAACAACAGAAATATTTTTTTTAACATGGTTCCCTGCTTTTACAGAAAACTAAATTAGATTTAGTGTAAAAGTCAAAATGATTTTTCTCAGACTGTATGTTCATCCTTTCACTATTTATCTCCAGTGATAAACAGAGCATATGTTTTAGTCCATCTGGATGGGCAACAGATCAAAATAAATGACATGAAGCAGAAATATATGCTACATGCAACATATTTCTATGATCTAATTTTCTTAAACTTGATGTCATGTAGCTTATTAATCAATGCATCTATCATTCAAAAATGTACATTACAGTAGAAATATGAAACGGCATAAGACATGATGCTACTTACTGTAGTGAAATTATTTATTCCATAACACATGTTTGGGGGGAAAACGTAAGGGGAATGAATGGCATCAAACACAGCCTCAAAATGATCTAAAGTGTAGAAGAAAATCATTATTTAAATAAGCAGGATTTCTATTCAAAGGAACATATTTTTCTTTAAATCATCAAAATGACGTTTGGCAAGAAGTAAGGCAGGAGGATGATAATTAGGACAGAGCAAGAGCTAAAGCCAGTAGATCTCACAATTCAGAGGGCCCAAGAGAGAAACAGCCTCCAATACAAGGCACAGTGCCTTAGGCTGCCCTGATGATATGACAACTTTCAAGGTTCTGTTCATGACATATCTTCATAGTGTTAGGCACATGGTAGGTGCTTTAAAAATATTTGTGTAGAGGTAGTCAACTAGTTTGAAAAGTTGTAGTATGTTGTAAACCTCTATTTCTACTGTTCTGAAGATAATCTGCAAACAGGGACCCAGCAGTGCTCCAAGTCAAGCAACCTGAGTAAAGAATCTTCAATTATCCTGTCTTCTTATGGGTCCTAAAGGGCATTGGGGCCAATTAGGCCACACGGGAAATATACAGAGTCTTCACTAACTCTTTCAAAACAGTTAGTCATGCATACAGATAGTAAGTTCTCAATAAATGTTTGATGGAAGAATGGATACATGGATGGATGGATGGATGGATGGATGGATGGATGGACACATAGAGGAATGGATAGATGAACAAGTCTTTCAAGTGTTTGAGAAAATAGTAATGCTAAGAAGAAAGACAAATACGGTGTAAAGAACAATACACTAGAAATAAAGAAGTCTAGATTTCAGTTTTACCTGTACATATCAAGATCTATGACATTTTGGGTCATACATATATATATATATATTTGAGACAGAGTCTCACTCTTTTGCCCAGGCTGGAATGGAGTGGCACGATCTCGGCTCATTGCAACCTCTACCTCCCAGGTTCAAGCAATTCTCCTGCCTTAGCCTCTCAGGTAGTTGGGATTATAGGCACACGCCACCATGCCCAGCTAATTTTTGTATTTTTTAGTAGAGACAGGGTTTCACCATGTTTGCCAGACTTGGTCTCAAACTCCTGACCTCAGGTGATCTGCCGCCTTAGCCTCCCAAACTGCTACAATTACAGGCATGAGCCACTGCACCCAGTCTTGGGTCACATATATATAAAAATCTGGCCGAGGTGGGCGGATCATAAGGTCAGGAGTTCGAGACCAATCTGACTAACATGGTGAAATCCTATCTCTACTAAAAATACAAAAATTAGCTGGGCATGGTGGCACATGCCTGTAATCCCAGCTACTCAGGAGGCTGAGGCAGGAGAATTGGCTGAACCTGGGAGGTGGAGGTTGCAGTGAGCCAAGATTGTGCCACCGCACTCAAGCCTGGATGACAGAGTGAGACTTCATCTCAAAAAAAAAAAAAAAAAAAAAAAAAAAATCTGGAGTTTATTTCTATTTACCTGAAAAATATGAATTTGATTACTATTAACCTAACTTATCATCAGACTCTTAACACTCAATATTCCCCCAGGTCAACTCTCCAATCTCAACAAAATTTTAATTTTATGTATAATCTTTATTCTCTAAGACATACCAATATATGCTCACAAAACAGATTTTTATGAAAAAAATATTTCAAGTCTCTTCACCTACATTGGTGGTCCATTTCTTAGAATACTTTAGTTGTCAACAGTGCTCTTAAAATGCAACAATTGGAAATAAGCACCACACTCCTGGCAATTTCTGAACATTACAAACTAGAGTAAGACTCGCAATTCCACTAGTTCTAAATAAGATTTCCTCATTCTACGAATATTTACAGCAGGGTTGCAATGTGCCAACACTGCTCTGAGCAGTGTGCTTTAACCAAGAAGAGAAACAAAACACTTCTCTTTATTGTGCCATATTATTTGCAAGTAGTAAACAGAGTAGGCAATTTCAGATAGTGATCCATATTAATGAAGCAAATAAAACCAAGTCGTGGGATAGAGCGTGAGGCAGGATGCTGCAGTATTATTTCAGATAAATTCAGACAAATGGTAGAGCCATCCACGAAGACTCGGGAGAAAAGCATTGTAGGTAAATAAACACAGTAATTTTCAACTTCTGAGGCAGAAGTTAGCTTACCGTGCCCAAAACTGAAGAAGAGTTCATGGTTATTGCCCATAGAAAACCAAGGAAACAGTTGTGTTACATATAACTTGACTGTAGTATTTTAGAGTGGACTAATTCAAATCATGTTAGACTTACTTGCTAGTCAGGTTAGCTCTATTAGTGAAGGTTCTAAAAAACCAAAGTTAATGGAAGACTAAAGTGTAAATGGAGGAAATATTTGAGGCTGATACACTAGGCAAATGTGGCCAAATGGGTTGTCAAACATGGAGGCTAGATCAGGGTGGAGTTACAGAAACTAAAACTCAATCAATGCAATTAGAAAGCCAGGGCGTGGTGGAATGAACCAAGTAAATACAATAAAACAGCATCTTTGCTCCTGTGTTTTAAATCAATATGTCTCTATGGTAAGATATATTGGAGAGCTACTATGTTTAAAGGCTTCGGGGTTAGATAAGAAGACTCAGTCTCTTAAGATATCCGAAAGTATTAAGCCTTCCAAATACAAGACTACATATTTAAGAAGTATGGAGGCCAGGCGCGGTGGCTCATGCCTGTAATCCCAGCACTTTGGGAGGCCAAGGCGAGTGGATCACGAGGTCAAGAGATCGAGACCATCCTGGTCAACATGGTGAAACCCCGTCTCTACTAAAGATACAAAAAATTAGCTGGGCATGGTGGTGCATGCCTGTAATCCCAGCTACTCAGGATGCCGAGGCAGGAGAATTGCCTGAACCCAGGAGGAGGAGGTTGCGGTGAGCCGAGATCGCGCCATTGCACTCCAGCCTGGGTAACAAGAGGGAAACTCTGTCTCAAAAAAAAAAAAAAGAAGTATGGAAGACACATGCACACATATGTTTATTACAGCACTATTCACAATTGTAAAACTTGGAATAACCCAAATGCCCATCAATGATAGACTGGAAAAAGAAAATGTGGCACATATACAGCATGGAATACCATGCAGCCATAAAAAAAGATGAGTTCATGTCCTTTGCAAGGACATGGATGAAGTTGGAAACCGTAATTCTCAGCAAACTAACACAGGAACAGAAAACAAAACACCACATGTTATCACTCATAGGTGGGAGTTGAACAATGAGAACACATGGACATAGGGAGGGAAAGATCACACACCAGGGCCTGTTGCAGGGTAGGGCGATAGGGGAGGGATAGCGTTAGGAGAAATACCTAATGTCGATGATGGCTGATAGGTGTAGCAAACCACCATGGCATGTGTATACCTACGTAACAAACCTGCATGTTCTGCACATGTATCCCACAACTTAAAGTATAACTAAAAAATTGATCAAGATAGTAAAATATGAATTAGACAAGGAAAAGAACAGTACCAAAAGGATTTTACAGTTTGTATTAGAAATTGTTCAAGTTTTAAAAGTTCAAGTACAATGAACTATTAAGTACTCTATTTATTTATATGCAAGGTATATTTGTAATAAAAAGTCTTAATTGTTTATGTTTCAAAGCTCTATTAGGTATAGAAATCTAAGAGGCTTAATTTAGAAGAATCAGAATTAGTCACTATCGGTGTAATTGTTAGGCTTATAAAGTTAATTTAGCAGCTGAAATTAATCTAGCAATGGCAAAGATGATTTCTATATGTAAATGTGGTATTAAAATAGATTGTTGTATCCTTTCAAAAAACATAGCGTTGCAAGCATAAAATCTGAATTTAACTTCTTCAAAGACCATCAGAACCAGCTGTACAAATTTACCACGTGTAGAGTCATACCCTATAACAGAAGACAGGAGCATATATTTTAAAAGCCTCTGTATCAGATTTCTGTTGTTCTATAACAAACATAGTGACTTTAAACAACATGCATTTTATTTAGCTCATGATACCTTTGGGTTGTTAATGTCAGCCTCAAATAATCTCCACTAGACTTGTTCATATAACTGCCATCAGCTGGGAGCTGGTTGTTCTTAACCTCGCTCAACTGTCTGGTGACTAGCTGTTAGCTGGGGGCAACAGAAACGGCTGAGCTACATGTCTTTCATTATCCAGAAACTACTCTGACTTTATCCAATTTTCAAGAAAAGCAAAAGGGCAAATGCTAATTCACAAGTATTTTTCAAGGCTCAGCTTGCATTGTTTTTTTAACTTTCCCATTGGCCGAAGCAAGTCACATAGCTATGCCCAGAAACGGCGTTGGAAGGCACACCAATGGATTTCAATACCGGGAGATGAAAACAAATAGGGGTTGTTACAACAATTAACCTACCATAGCCACAGAGAATAAATCCAAGGCAAAAGTTAATCTTAATACTAAAAAATGCAAGAAATATTGCAAGAAATGACATCAGAGTTCTGAGAAAGGTAATGATAAACTAGATTTTATGCTGCACTAAGAGAAAGATAAAGATAAAGCCATGTCCCTCTTGTTCACCAATATTTTTAGTACCCAGTCCAGTGCTTGGCTCTTGTTGGCACAAATGTTTACTGAATAAATAAATAATTTAATGAAGTGAATTTTCCTCAAGGTCTAAGATGTTAAAACACACCTCTGTATATAGTGGGAAAAAATAATACTATAATTTTTGAATATGGCCTCCGGAATCAGACTGCCTGAGTTTACATCCTGCCTCTGCTTCTTATTAAATGTGTGTTGTCGGAGGAAGCACCACACTTTCAGTGCCCCATATTCCTGAGTTGTAAAATGAAGATAATGACAGTACCTACACGTGGTGGTTTTAGACATGGCTCCCAAATCATCTGACATCACTCCCTTTAAAAGGTGGGGTCTCTGACCCCTAATTTTGAATGGGGTGCACTTGTAAGTGTTTCAATCCATTAGAGGCTCGTGGAAATAACACTGCATGACTTCCAACACTTGGTCATGGAAAGTGATACAGCTTAGCCTTGACTGTTGGAGCACTCACTCTTGAAGTGCTGAGCTTTCATTAAGAAATCGGAGAGATCAGCATCCTTAAGGAAGCCAATGACACAAAACAGCCACGTGTAGGTGTTTCAGTTGGCAATCTATTCTTAGACTCTTCGTAACCCCCATAACAGAAATACAAGTAAACAAACCAGACGATTCCAACTGTTGAATTACTCTTCAACCTTTGAATCTTTCCAGCTGAGACCCAGGCATCACAGAACAGTGAAAAACAGTACCTGCTATGCCCTATTTGAATTTCTAATGCACAGAATTCATAAGCATAGGAGTATTTGTTGTAAGCCACTCAGTCTAAAGGTCATGTTTTATACAGCATAATAAATTATAATCGAAATGTGGTACCTGAAAAAGTGCAATCATAAAAACCCAAAGCGTCTGCCTTGGCTTTGGGAGCAGGTATCAGGCAGAAGCCAGAAAGTCCTTGTGATGGGGTTTATGTGTCAGCTTGACTGAGTCACTGGGTGCCCAGACATTTGGCCAAAATTATTCTAGGTATGTCTTTGAGGGAGTTTCTGAATGAGAGTAACTTAAATTGGTAAACTGAGTAAAGCAAATTGCCTTCACTAATATGGGTGAACTTCATCCAATTAATTGAAGTTCTGAATTAAATAAAAGGCTAAACAAGAATTCCTCCTGCCTGACTGCTCGACCTGGGACATAGAATATTTTCTGCCTTTGGATTCAAACTACAAAACTGGTATTTCTTGGGTCTCAATCTTGCCAGCTTTTAGAATGAACTTATACCATCAGCTTTCCTTGTTCTCCAGCTTGCCAATCTTGGGACTTCTCAGCATCCATAATTGAATAAGCCAATTTCTCATAATAAATCTCACACACACAAACACACACACACACAGACACACACACACACAGACACACACACACCCCTATTGTTTCTGTTTCTCTTGACAGCTCTGACTAATGCAGACCTTGAGAAGGCTTATTATCGAAGGCTTAACAAAGGGTGAGCATTGTTAATGAGAAAAGGTTTAGGACACTCTCATTTATGATGAACAAAATAGCTAATTGGATTTCTGGGCTGCATATAAGATATAAATGGAGAGACAAACTGAAAGAAAACTTCAGTTTTCAACCAAAATTTAGATAAACTATAAGGGAGCCTGAATTTACTGGGTTTAAAAGTAAAAGTATTTACCCTCCCTAGTCTTTACCAGCAAAATAATCCCAAATTAGAAAAAATGCCTCAAAGCAACTATCAAATCACAGTTCCTGTCAGGTAAACAGCTGAGGATTACGATGAAATCAAGGGATTGGCTTTACAACCCTTCAGTAAGAGCTTAGAAAGGTTGGAAGTGATGTCTTATGAACCATTTCAAAGAAACAAAGCCTTCTAAGGCTCTTAAGAGCATCTCTGACAGGCAACCTCTATTGCACAATATGGATTCTGAGAATTATAAGGGCCTTAGGTCCAGCAGCCTCACAAGAGGTCCAAATAGAAAAGAGTTTATCTCAAAGAGACTTTGGGCATTACTTTTTTCTAACAAAGTGGATTTTAAGTTGATACACAGGAAGCACCTACAATGCTTAAAAATATTGTTCAACTTAGATTGGACAGAGTCAGTACAAAATGCAAGATGCCTTTTGACTTGCCACTATTTTGAGCACAAAGCAAGATTAAGAGCATGTCTTATTTGAAATGCAAGCCGTATCTTGTTTTAAAAAATAATACATTAAAGAGAGGAACCAAGAACATTAGAAAACTGTTTGGGGGAAGTAAAAGTAGAACCTAGTTCAAGAACTTGCAACAAGTGTCCGGCTAACTTTCAGAATTGCTATGGACCAGTGGCTACTGTGTGTCTCTTATTTTTCCTTCTTTTTGAACAGGAGAAGCTATGGTGGGTTATCTAACAGGGTAAGTGTGTAGAGGGCAGATAAACTGGATCTTTATTTTAGAGGTCTTCACATTGAAAGCGACTATACTAGAACTGCACCCAAGAAACCTCATCTGCAACTGGAAAATTTAGACATAAGGTCCTAGACTTGTAGTTGATGACAAAATGAGGTGACAATTTAGAAGGCTTGGTGAAGGAAATTATACCCTAGAATACAAAGGAAGAAATACAAGTAATTGTGGCCACAGGGCGAACTATGGTGATTTTAAAGTGAGGGCCCAAAATTATGTGACACAACTTCCATCAGAAAGTGGGATCTACAGCCACTCCTTTTGCATCTGGGTAGTTAGATGAGCAATTGCTTTAACCAATAGGCTACTGCCTAAGTGATGTTTGGTGATTTCTTGGGCTGTGTTATCAAAACACAATGCAACTTCCGATTTGTTTGCTCTAAAACTCACATTTAGAACAATGAGTCCTATGTTAGAAGTCTGACTACTCTGAAGTACCACGATGTGAAGAAGCAAAATCATGGGAATAGGTCACGTGGAGGTCTTCTGGTTGGAGTACTATTCTTCTAAACATCTCAATTCACGTGTCTGACAACTGAGTGAATGAGGTTTCAGATATTTCTATGCACTACATTTCAGTCACTGTAGAGTAACAGACTTGGAGTTACAGCAAACACAGTCAAGCATCTCACCGTGCACTGTTCAAGTTTTTGACCCACTGAATTCATGGGCACTAAAAAATCGTTTTAAGTCATTAAGTTTTGGGGCAGTTTATTACACAGAAATAGCAACTGAAATAGAATTTCGCAGAGCAGTTGTGAGTTATGATGAAAAGTATATAAAACAGTGCTTATTTAATTCTAAAGCATGAAGTTCTCTTAAAACCTCATGGGGCCACAAACAAAATGCCTGAGTCAGATGGTAAAACTAACAGCCAAACATGAATCCTTCACCGTATAATCAGCTAAGGGTATGCAGAAATCACTTCTTCCCATAGTAAATGGTCACATAGAAAGTAGTTTTAGGTTAAAATAAAACATAATGGCTGTATCGGAATTTTTAAAGGTTTGGAAAATTACAATGACAAATCTCTAACATTTCTGTTTTGATAATTAATTTTGACTAAAATTGGAAAATAAAACTGTGCTACAGATCTAAATCTGTACAAGTTAAACATAACAACTAAGCATTCACAGGCATAGACCACTGTATGGAGCTCGCTTAAAAATAAACCTATTTAGGTTTACAGGTAAGGATAATTACTATCTGTAAAGAATCTGACCATGTGTGAAACTGCATAGCTGGTGCCTCAATTAAATGTTTTACTCTGAATCTCACACATGAGCTTCATTATTTGTGCCCTGCAGCATTGCACATCCAGCAGTTTCTTGGTGCCAGAATTGCTTTTTTCCTAAGAAACTCCCTTTTATTCATGTTGGCATCAAAAGTACAAATCCTAAAGAATGCAGCGTGTTGCTTTGTATCAGAAAATGTGCAACCTTTGGTTGAGTAAAAGTAAGCGACTTCATTTGCCTGCTTCACTTTTGTTATCCGGATTTGCACAACTTGATGAATGGGATAGTCAAGGTGAAAGATGACAGGCTGGAAGCCAAAAGTCAGACACCCAGCACCTAGAATCACTTTGTTCTTTTCTTTTCTTCAGTCTCCTTTTCACTCTTAAGAGCAGAGTTTTATCACCAGTTCTACCCCCGTATCATGCCTCTTTCAATTATTTGACAGGGTCGCAGAGACAAGGAAGAGAATGAATATGGAATAGATGTCATTTCTCGTTGTCACCTGGAGGTTATGAAGGCTGCTGCCAGTGGCTCAGGGTGATATTCCTGGGAATGAGTTGGGGGTGGGGAGGGAAGCAATGTTCTCAGTCTGTGATCCTCCCCCTTCAACAGTACCTCAAATTGAGGAATTCTAAATCCATGCTGGCATTTTCAGTGCTCCCTTTGTGCTACAAAGAATTGAGTTAAATGTTGGCTAATCAGTGAGTTTTAAAACTCCTGATTAATCAAACATGCAGAGCTACACCTGCTCTTCCAATGCTCCAAGAATCTTCCATATCAAGTTTTTGTTCAACAATCTTTCAAACACGCTGACCAATGGAGCCTCATTCAATCAGCTAAAAGTTCATAATAAAAAAAAAATTTAAAGTTCCACACTCAGGAGGAGTTTCAACTATCTACCTGTCTAATTGATGCCACAATTCAAAAAATACTGACCAGGGTGTGGCAGCAATTACTAATTGTTTTAATTCAATAGTCTATACAATGTGTTATTCAGTCTTACTTATTAATGCAATTATCCACAACATCTGTTTTAAACAAGAAAAATTAATATGAATTATGCTAATTGCATTGCTGAAAGCAAATAATATGGAAATTTACTGATTTTCATTATATAAAATTATTTTAACACTATTAGCATACTCAGTGGAATTCACTCTAAGCACATGGGACTCTAATACTCAATTTAGACTCAGGAGAGTAGTTGGAAAGTGCTTTTCTGAAGAAATGAAAAAGAGAATTAGCCTTTCTACCCCTTGGCATTCTCCCTGTGGTGTCAGAATCAAACCTGATAAAGATGCATTTCATTTGGTTAATACAGAGCATTGACCTGTATGCTCTGGGTAAATGTGCTCTCAGCACAGGCTATTCAAAAATTAATGTTTGTGATTGCTTTACCCAAATCCCAGCTATTTCCCATCTCAGAAGTCAGTTGCTGCACAGGTAACAAAGCAGGAAATTATTGCAACTGCCCTTTGGCAATGTATCATTTAGAGTCCTTAATGCTGTAAATGACATAACATTCTAACAAAAATACGGCCTAAACAATAAAGGACATGTATCAAATCACTTCATTGGAAAATTGTTTGGCTTTTAACAAGGGTTGGTTTTAAAGAAGGACTGATCACTAGCCCAAACAATATTACCCCAGAACCTAGTTATTTTTTCTCTCTCTCTATTCTGCCTATTTCCAAGCCAGCTTCAGCACTGGGAGCATCTGTGGTCCCCTTGAAGCTCCAACCTTTTCCCTCAGTATATCTCACATGTCCTTATATAAACCACCCATTAGAAGAAAGCAAGTTTACTTCAGAAGTCTTCAGGACAAAAAACATCTCTTCCCAAAAACCATATTAAAAGATCAGTGTGTGCCACTGATTCAATGGAATCAAGTAGTCATTCCTGAACCCGTTACCATGAGAGTATTGGGATACACTGATTACTTTAAGCCAATGAAGGCCCATCCCAAGTCACATGACTGAGAGTGGGGAGGGTTGGTTTTCTGAACACTATTACCAGAAGTAAAAATGGATGATGCACAGTAATCACAACAGATATCCACTAGAGGTGAGGCCTCACTACTCAGGCCTATCCTGCCTGAGACAAATATGCACTTGAAGACAAACATGGCCTTTGCGTGCCAACGTGAAGCATGACCACATGATCGTTTTCAAGGTATAATAAAAGAAAAGAAAATCTTATTTTTGAAATGAGATCTAGTTAAAATGTACATTTTCCTCAAGGAGGCAAACTTGAGAGGCTGAGTTATTTACTCAAGGTTAAGAGGCTTTGATGAAGCTATTTTAAATATTCTGAATTGTGTCCCAGTAACCTCCCTACTAAATTACTTTGCCCATTATTTAATTTTTCCATATTTTCTGAATTTGAATAAAATGTACTCTAGTTATATTTTATAATATCACCTACTGTATCTTCCATCTGACCGTATGAGTCATAGGCAGACACTATAACAACAAAAAATCAAAACTCTACCACTTAGAAGTTAGCAGTTTCGGGAATTAAATTAACTCTTTGGGGATAATAATTTGGTGTCTGAAAAAAGATTGCAAAATGTAGTAGTAATAGAAAGAGCAGTAGACTGGTAGTCAAAAGGCCTGAATTTTTGTCCCAAATTTGTCATGAACTAGTTGTGTGACATTGGCAAACTCTTTATTCTCTATGGACTTTAATGGTGGAATGTAAATTAAAATAAATATTTTTTAAGAAACTTTCTGATTTGGAGATCCTTTGTTTCTAGCAATTTTGCTTAAGTAATGTGAAAAGATTAAGTTATCTTAATTGTAAAGAAAAAAATGTAAGATTTGAGCCCAGAATAGCCTGAATACTAATCTCAGCTCTGGCCCTGACATTAAATGTTTCTTTAAACTTTTTTATTTTAATTTTTTTACTAAAAATGGTAATAAATAAATCAGTAACTTATCCATTATGTTCAAAATGACAAATATATATCAAAAAGCCATATTTGTTCCAGGTTACTCTAATTTCTACCAAAAGAAATTCCCCAGATTTCCAGGTACTTTGAAAAATAAGAGATGGCCTGTGAGCTATCACTGGAAAGGCAAATAGAAGATCTTGAAAGGGATATCTTAGGAAGAAAAACCAAATATTCTTTTTGGGAATAAAAACGCAAAAACCGAAGTTGAGAAATACCACAAAATAACGGAAGCAGTAAAGGAAAATGTACATACAAACAAAGGAGTTTGTTTTTCATTTTCCTCCTAAATCCTTCTAAAGCATTATAGCCATGTGTGGTCAGCTTGAGAGTGAGAAGGATTAGAAGCAAAGGACTCACGGCTTGTTTTTTCCTCTTAAGTCCCTCCCATCCTCTAAGGAATAGACTCAGTGCGTTGAAAAGAACATAGCAGCATGCAGTGCGCGTGCCAGAAACCGCTCTGGCACCATCCATGCTGTAGCTCTACACTTACAACACAGTGACTTGTAGACGCATTTGCTTACAAATCCCAGGGAAGTATAAGACATGTGTGCTAGAGGTTGACTAAATACTGGAATTTATACAATTATTATAATTTCCAGATCTAGAGTAGGAATTGAATTTACACCTAGAAGGCTAAGAATTTGATTAATAAAATTCACTGCCCTTGTAAGAGACAGATGTCTTTTAGACCCAAATCTCTAATGTGAATTAATTACAGCATAGTAAGTGGTGTTGACAGATCTAAAAAAGAAGAATGAATTAATAGAAGCAAAGTGGTCTATTTAGAAAAGTAGGCAAACAAGATATAAAGAGGCTAAACTGTCAGACTCTGACATTCAACCAGAAAAGAAAAAGAAATCTGGAACTATGAACCATTTTGGAGATGTATTTCCTCCCAAAGCTTTCCCAAAAATGTGGTTTTCCCAAGGTGTAGGTGAACCTAAACCATTTTATTTTCTTTATCAATTCCATTTACCAAGGAAAATCCAATTACTAATTTTCTTCCAGAACTCTCCTGGAGCTAGCTCTCAATCATTTCATCATATATATACAGACTCCAAGTGTAAATCAATTAATTTGACTACTGTATTATACTAAATTTTCTGTAGCTTTGTAATGGACCAATATCTACTCACTTCGTAGGAGACTGAAGTGGTTGCAGTAACCACTCTGGTTGTGCTAATGAAATCTTGTACCTAGAATACAAGTCTAAGGAAGTTTATTTTAAAGGCCTAATCAACCTCCAGAGTTGGTGCCTCTGAAAGATAAACCTACATGCCTTCCCTAACTCTTAATATCAACTATATCCAAACTGGACATAATACGTTATTTTGTGTTTTATACTTCCAGAGTTATTAACAAAATAGAGATGATTATAATAGCATGGCATAAAAATATTTCAAAATGTATTTTCATTGTAAAGCTAGAGGTAGGAATTATTTTTAAAAATGTTTAAATATAGAAGATCTATGCTGTTAAAAAAATCAACAAAAGAATTTTTAGAAAATTTTTCTTGATATTTTTAACAGGATGGATCGTCTGTATTTTAACTATGATTGACAGTTTTCCTATTTTTTTCTTCATGTGGCTTAAGAAATCTTATATCAAGTTAATACGTTAGTTAAGAGTCACAAAGTTTCAAATGAAGAGAAGTTAATTGCCTTAAATTTAAATTAGTTTTTGATTTAATTTACTCGTTTAAATTAATTATAACCTAATTCTTAATTCTGAAATTAGATCGTTTGCCCAATGCACATATGCTTCCTTGGATAACTTTAAGACAAGCAGAAAACATTAAGAAAATTTCAAGAAAGGATTCTTCTCATTTGTTATCAGGAAATGTCCATATATGTTCAAGACGTTTTACCTTTCTTTAGAAAGCATCACCACTTGAAATTATAGAAATCATTGATTCTTCTTGCTTTCCAACACACAGATGTATGCTGTTTAATTTGTCCACCTTAATGGCATTTACAAATCTTTTAGATTATTTATTTAGTTTATCAAAACAAGTTAAACAATGACCTACAAGATTGACTAATATGTTTTAAGCATACTATTTAAAAGGAAACTTTAAACTACATCTTATAGAAAACCAAGAAGCATTTGAAGCATTATAAATGCTTCTCTTTCTGATATTCAGATGTATCTTTTTTTTTTTTTTTTGGGGAGACAGAGTCTCGCTTTGTTGCCTGGGCTGGAGCTCACTGGCATAATCTCTGCTCACTGCAACCTCTGCTTCCTGGGTTCAGTTGATCCTCCCACCTCAGCCTCCTGAGTAGCTGAGATTACAGACGTCTGCCACAATGCCCAGCTAATTTTTTGTATTATAGTAGAGACGGGGTTTCACCTTGTTGCGCAGGCTAGTCTTGAACTCCTGACCTCTTGCTCTGCCCACCTCGGCCTCCCAAAGTGCTGGGATTAAAGGCGTGAGCCAGCTCACCCAGCCCAGAACGGTATCTCTTTTTAGAAATTACATGAAGGCTCAGAGTTTCGTTTCTTTTTCTCCTAATTAACCTCATCTTCCTTTAAGAATGCCCACTAACTCCCATTGTGACACATTACACTGTTTGTGACCCTGAAACAAAGTTACACATATTTTAATAATTCAAGATATTCATGAAGATGTTTAAAGATGTGGATTAATTCCCATATCTGGATGATTGTGGCTATTTTTACTTGACATAGAATAATTTCATTCTTTCTAAAATGATAAAAAATACATTTGTCCTTAAAAAAATTATGTAAGGCATTCCAATTTATCTAATTCATTCCAAGTAGACATTTACAGAAAGAGATTTCTAGAATTTACCTGGAATTGACACAATGTTTTTTTTTCCAAATTTGTTCAGATACTGATCATTCCAGATACCAAACAAATTTGCCACTCAAAATCTTCACATAAAGTTCCCACAACATTATCTTAAATTTATCCAAAAATTTAGACCGTGAGTAAGCAATGGATAACTTTTATGAATCTTGCTTTTGGCATTTCTATACCTATTTGCAGAACTGATCAGTGTACCCCACCCTCCCCACCCCATACCAACAAACTTAAGAGAAAACTCTTTCATACTCTGATAATCATATTGCCAAGTCGAAGGAAACAGACACAATAGAGAACGTGCCTGAGCATTCTGGGCTGCTTAAGTTTCTTTACAAAGATGTTTAATTCTCAGAAATTCCAGAAATACTTGATGTGTTTATGATGAGGCAATTACGAATGTAAAAGTATCTCTTGTACTGACTTAGTCAGAAAAATCTCCCGAAGTCATCCAGAAATTCTAGCCACATCAAGAACTCATTGCCATTGAATGACATTTTCAAAATCAGTTCAAATAAAGTAGAAAGAGGCTACAAATGTATTTTCTCATTTGAAGATGTATTCAAATTTACTAGTCTTTTCCTTTAGGACACTCCTTGACATTCCACTCCCATTTCCTTTATTTGATTTGCTGCTCCCTCTGCCTCCAGCACCCATTCTTGAGAAAAAAAAGGTTAACATATAGAACTGGAGGTAGAGAAAGCTCATCTCCTACAATGCTAAGCATACCTGAGGACTAGAAAATAGTTGTGTTAAAGAGACAAGAGGATTGCAGTTTCTGGCACTCTATCTCAAGCTCCCTTTCAGGGGAACACAACAACATTTATGACATTTCTACTTAATATCCTTGACCGTGTTCAGTTCAATCCCTTTCTTAAAAACCTTTGAAGTTTCCAGCATCTGATCTTTCAAGCAGTTTAACTTACAACAACTGTGGCTAAATTGCCCTGCAAAATAAAAGCTCAACATAAGAAGTTGAAAATTATAACCTGTGTGGAGTTTCAAACAATGCCTTTTCCCATGAAGAACAAAATATAAATGTACAGATATCAAACAACAGTCATACACAACCATGCACTGCCAATGAATGAAGAGCAATTGATCCGACGAGGCACTAATTCATGTTATATATTCAATGTCATAACTGGCTTCTCTGTTCCTTTGTTAAGAAAGTTATTTTCAAACATCCTAGCTTAATGAGCAGTGAGCAAAATTAGCAGGCATCACCAGTTCCACTGTGTGAAAATGTACCACAGCAACTCCAGAGCCAACCCAGAACAGCCGGTTGTAACCCACAAGCCTAAAAGTCAAAAGTGACTCCGTAGATTGTTTAGAGAAAGAGGCAGAAGTTTCCATCTACCAAGTAGCGAGTGCCCTTATGGATTTGGCTCCTCTTCATTCACAAAATAGAGGTGAAGTTTAATATGTCCCAGTCAGTTACAAGTAATTCTCTTCCAATGTACTGTTACACACTGAGAGCTGGGAGCCAGCTGCTCTGAAGCCCTAGCCATGTCCCATGGTGCAGAGAGCAGTGTTGGCAACAGTGGCTTGGCTCTCTGATTTTGTTAAATTAAACCTCCTCTTACCTCGACTTCCTTGTTCTTCTCTTTGTTTCTGCCCATTGAACTTCTCCCATTGCTGGCAGTCTCCCGTGCTGGGATTACGGAAATCTGGTGGAGGGGCATATTGGCAGGGCTGCAGGTGGCCAATCCCTGATTGGATGCCTTATCTCTTCACTCGCCCTGAGTAGCCCACCTGCACAATTGTTCATATCCTTGCTTTGCCAAGCTCAGGTCTAAACAAAAAGGGGAAAAATAGTGTTTGAGACACTGTGCAGCAGAGGCCAGGGTCTTCTGGTCAAAATGTCAAACACATTGAAGGGGGAGTTTAAAAGAAATGCAAGAGCAAATAATCCAGGGAGTACTGCATTCTCCAAAGGACGATTTACTGCAAGTCATAATTGCACTGCTTTGTCACTGGAGCACCCCTCTCCCCTAAGAGCATTGTGGGAGACAATTCAATTTCTATGGTACCTAATAACTGTCATGGAAACCAAGGAAACCTAGGTCTCACAGGCCCTTATTAGCAACTGCTTCCTTTAATGGCACAGACTCCCACATTTGCAGCGGCTGTCACTTCTGCTTTTGTTTCTCCTCTGATTCCCCAGGAGTCCACTAAGCACCCAGAGACACTGCATCTTGCTGACTAGGTAAATAAGCAGACGGCTGAAAAGCTTAGTGTCCTATTTGGAGCCAAATCTCTTCCTTGAGAAGCGTGGCTAGCTGGCTGTGTCCTTCATGCATCTATAATAATCTGCTTAGGTCAAAGGATCTGCCTCAAAGTGAAGAGCATCAAATGAGATAGAATGAGGTGTTGAGAGGGAGACAGAGAGAGAGAGAGAGACCTGGAGCAATTGCAGATGTCTTTTTCTGGATGATTGTAAAGAGGGTTAACTATTCACTGCACCTTCCCTACTAAAACATCAGCAATAGGAGTCAGAAGGCATCAGTTAGTCTGAAGCATAGAGCTCTATACTATGCATTTCAGCTTTATTGCACCTTCTGTGCTCTCTGAAATATATGTTAGCTTCTCCTTGCTTTCCCAAAAAGGAAACAGACTTTACTATTGCTGTCCTCTCAATAGTTATACAATTTGGAAGAAGTGGTTAATCAGAACTTCTGCTTTTTAAATTTAAAAAAAACATTCCTTTTAAAACATTCTACTTTCTTGGTGAAGCAAATTTTTAAAATACATTAACTTTGTAAAAATAACTTTCCCTCATGATTATTTCCTCTTTTTTAGGGTGTTTGGCACTCTGTCTTTAAAAGTACAGAATTTTCTCTGTGTTGATACATACATTGCATGTTTTCTGGATATTGTGAACTAATCAAATCTTCCACTGTTTTTGTGTTTGTTTGTCCTAAATGAAGCACAATTCAGAAAATTCCTTGCTTTTATATACTCAAGTACTGCTTATAAGTTAGAATTTTTTTCTAATCACAGAGATCTTCAAAGTGATTTCTAACTGGAATTCATCTCTGCCTATCTTTGTATTATACAAAAATAATACCATTTCCATTATGACATTACAATTTGTTTAAACTCAGGACGGAGATAAAATGTGGAAAAAGACAGGTAATGTTGTTGGCAATAAAGTCAACAACAATATATGTAAAGATTGAATTAACATCTTCAATTTAAATATTCACACTAAAATAAAAACTTCAGTGTATTTACAAGTTTGGTCCAAATATGTGTTCATTTCAACCTAAATTAGCCACCCGCCCATGGTTCTCGCGCTCATCGTCCACCGAGCTCATCTGGGGAGATTTTACTTGGTTCCTTGTCTTGGCCTGACACTGGGTTTCCTTTCTTGATTAAGTGCAATCAAAATACATGCTTCGGAGGCCTATTTTTTGTTGCAGCTGGCAAAGATTGAAGTGGTCTTATGTTACCAGAGACATAATCATAATACATAGATGCCTGAGATGTACTTTATTATAGACACATTTTCAGGAAGGCTGTGGTGGAGACAAGAAGGGTACAGTTACAAGGTAGACAGAGTTTTTTTTTTTTTTTACTACAGATGTTTCTGATACAATTTTGAGAACTCTTCCAATGTATCACAAAAATAACCTCAGCACAATAAGCTCATTAAAGTTCATACAGAGAAAAAATTCTTGCTTTAGAATAGTAAAAAAAAAAAAAAAAAAAAAAAAAAAAATTGTTTCCTCAAACTTAGCATTTGTCCATCATCACACTTAAGCTTACAGAATGTATTTGTGACATACAGGAGCTTGAATGAAAGGATTAAAAAGCCAGTCTCTGCCAAAAACACCATGCCTACAGCTAAAACTAATAATTCTTAAATTTTTTGTAGCTTAATGATCACATCTATGACCTATAAGTGTGAGGAAGGAAGTTCCTTACTTTAATAATTTTTAATCCCTCTATCCAGAAGGACTCCTTAATTAAGAGAATGCTGGAAATAGAAATCTGTAAATGTAATAGTGTGTGACAAATACTAAAATTTAAATTATGAAGCTCTTTAGAGAAGTAATATTGTCCCTGTTTATGTCCATGAAAAGTTCCCTGAAAAGCCAAGGCAGCTTTCCAGATAAATTCAGACTTCAGTACTTTTGCTAAAAATATTCATTAAAGCTATGGGAAAGAAGATTTTTAGCTTGAATTCACTAAATAGCTGTCTTAATCCTTTACCTCATTATGGATATGAGGTTATCCTTTGTTTGCTATGAGATTTTTCAGAAATCAGATTTGAATTTTGAGTTAATTTGATTTATGTGGTTGAGTTATTTCAATTAGCTTTCTTTTATCTTGAAATTTAAAATACAAATTGAATTTCTGGAAAAGTGTATTTATTTCTTAGAGTATTTTATACAGTAAACAAGAAGAGGTTTGTTACATCTTTTTAAGCAAATGTTTTAGCAATAACTTAAGAAAAATTAATAATCAGTCTGTTTAATAAATATTTATCTAACATTGTATTAGGTATTGCCACAAATTGAACTTTTAAAATTTTCCAACTGTATCGGGGGGGAAATGTGCTTTTAATACTTTGTGGACTCTAATAGTTTGCCGCCTCGGAACATTGAATACGAATCAGCTAATGTCAGTGTCTTGCACTTACCTAATACCTTTCCTCAAGCAGCTTCCATAGTTCTCTGCCAATTAGAAACAACCAGAAGTCTCTGGGGTGACTCATTACGTAACAATCCAAAACTAAGAAAACTGTTGTGGAATGCATTCCTCCTATGGGAGCACAGTCCATCCTGTGCAGTAATTAAACCCTGCGGAGTCACAAAGAGCAATGGACCCAGCAACTAAGCACTGATAGGCACTGGCCAGGATAATCGTGGACTCAGGAGTCATTCAGCTCATCTCCAACTACATTTGCAATCACATTACATGATCCAGATTTTTAAACTTGATTTTTGTGGAAACCATAGACTATAATTACTATTGAAATCATCCTGGAATATTCACTCTTCACTGAATACTTATTCCGTACACATGACTAAATTATATCTGTTTTGTTTCCACATTCTGGCTTCCAGCCCTTGGCTCTGGGAACAGGTTCCTCATTCCTGCCTCGGGCTCCAAAATTTGGCATTTTTAGTTATTAACTCTAATACTCAGACCTCAGTTTTCCCCAAGAGATTCTGATTTGGTGCTGTTCCTTATTCTCAGTGGCCTAGTTCGTCTCTAGTTTAAAAGGTAAACAAAGCAAAATATGCATATCTGGTTAAGACCACGTCAACCTTTGCCAGCTGCAACAATAACAACAAAAAATAGGCCTCCAAAGCATTTATTTTGAATGCAATTTATCAAGAAAGGAAATCCAGTGTTAGGCCGAGACAAGGAACCAAGTAAACATCTGCTAACACATTAAATGGACTGACTGATAATTCAATTCAATAAACATTTATTAAGCATCTTCTGTGTTTTCTAAACCATGCTAGGAATTAATGGGCAGCAGGTAATATATAAAATTATGTGGTGAAATAGCTGTAGTCAAAGAATTTGTGGTGTCATTAGAGAAATAAGATTTAAGGAGGTAAGTCAATTTAAAAAATATGCAGCATACGGCAATTAATATTTGAAAGATAATACAGAATACTGAAAGTAAATATCAAAGGAGGTTTGAGCAATAATGAATAATATTAGCTCTAAATGCACAGTTAAAGTCTTAAGGAGGAATTGGGGCATCTATTGGGCTTAGTAGACATAAGGTGATAAAATCATTTCAAGGCATAGAGATGGTGTGAAATTGGTATGTGAAAGTTCAGGACACTATAGAAAATTTGTTTAAGATTATTAATTGGTTTAGGATGTATATATTATTAGGATCACCACTTTAAAGGAGAGAGGAAAGAAACCAGGGCCCAGACCTTGCAGAAAGAAAAAGTCTATAAGCCACATAAAATTATATTAATTATAAAATATGAAATTATATTGTATATTTATAAAATTATAAATGCATTGATACAAGACAGAGAAGTAATAAAGATAAGCACTTTAAGTTATTTCTGAAAATATAAACAGGGTACACTGAGGTGGAAAAAGGGTATTTCATTACAAATCCCTGGTGAAAGGGAGGAAATCTGGATTGAATGGGTTTTCAGTGCATCATTGCAAAGGGGGTTAAACGGCCACTGTCAAATATTATTGAGAAGAATATATAGATAAGCTATCATGACACAAATAATTTATGTTATCTTGTAAAGGAGCAGGAGAAGGAACTTGAATTTAAAGGTATCGTTACTAGAGAAATTCTGAAGCATACAATTATGTACTAATAGAAGAGAGAGAACAACCCGAGCTAGCCAAACAAGCTTAGTAGAAATAATGAGAGGGAATATAAAATGGAAAATAATTAAAATTTCTGGTCATGTGTTTATTAAAAAATCTGCAATGTCATAAAGCATTTCTAAAATGCTTGTATGTTTTTTATGGGTTTTGTCTGATTATTGGAATCCAATTGTGATTACATTTAGTATGTGCAATTATCTTCTACAATTACAAAACCATTTTAATGTGAGTAGTCTGTCTCTGAAGACCTTTCAGAAGCAACTAGATGATGAGTCTTCAATACCAAAGACAATATAATAGATCAGATGAATTCTTAAGATCTTTGATTCTATTCTCTGGAAATTGTTTTTCCTAATTTTAGCCACGTATATTTTCTGAAGTTGATGCAGATGACAACATAGCCAAGACATCCATTTCAGCCTTTTGGAGAATCAGTAACGATCACCACAGTCACATAATATATGTGATAATTACGGCATGCCCTAAAGAGTCAGTTGTACTAGTTTATATGATTTATACATCGCTCATGACAAAAGAATAGCATCAGAAAATAGCTTTCAAAATATTAGTATATCTAGCTGAACAAGGAGCAAAATAGAAAAAACAGTTTCAGAGGACCAATATGTGTTTCTTCACTTATCTTCAGAAAATGTAAAGCAGTCGTCCCAAAAAGAGGAATTGGAATCATAGAGGAAGGTCTTTAATTACTGCTTGCTTCAGAACCTGCCCACTTTTATCCCTGAAGAATGAGAGAGAAAAAGTGTGTGTGTGTGTGTGTGTGTGTGTGTGTGTCTGTGTCTGTGTCTGTGTATCTGTGTGTGTGTGTGTTGGGGGAGGCATTCTCACACATGGCTGTGAGGCTCCTTCCCCTTGCATATTCTGGAACTTCACTGTCAGTATCTCTAGGGCCTCGTAAACCTGGTATTCTCAAGCCTAGTGGGACAGTTTCTCTAAGCCATTTCATGACTTAAAGAAGGAAGTAGTAGTTTCCTCTTATAAGTGTCAAAATTCTGACTTAATGCATCAGAGAATTAAAAACTAAATTTAACAAAATGCTTCCTGTATGATATTAAGGTTCAAGAAAAAGAGACTTGGCCGTAACATTCCTAATCAAGCACAAGGACACACATGCATGCACACATGCACGCAAAACCCACAAATGACATTTTATTGGATTCCTAAAGGTTGCCTAGATGTAGAGATACACATATCTGCTCAAATATTATTTTTATTCCTTATAAGGAAATCTCTTAGTAGTTTTCCAAGGAAAAACACACTCAAACTGTGCTTTTCTACTTTACACAGAAGACTTCTGTGACCAGATTTGTGGGTTTTTTTCCCCCCTACATACCAAACAAGCAAGCAATTTTGCAGCAGACACCAGTTGGGTGTTACCCAAATTTAGTTCTACCTGGAGATATTATCAGATCCCACAGGTTCAGGGCTCAGTCTCACCAGACCATCCCCCCACTTTCAGACACTAACCACAAATCCAGGTTCCTGGAAATTCTGGCTTCAAATTGGGGTTCCCACAACTCTCTCCTTAGGTTCAATGAGTTTGCTGGAGTGGCTCACAGAACTCAGGGAAATATTCAGCTTTATGGGTTTATTACAGAGGATACAGATGAAGAGACACACAGGGCAAAGCATTTGAGAAGGGGTGCCGAGCTTATCTATCCCTCCCCACCCAGAAACCTCCACATATTCAGCCATCCATAAGCTCTCTGTATCCAGTCATTTTGGGTTTTTATGATATGATTGATTAAACCATTGGCTAAGGTAATCAATTTAACATTCACCTTCTCTCTCCTCCTTGGAGGCTGGGATTGGGATAAAAGTTCCAACACCCTATAATCCTGCTCGGTTTCTCTGAGTGACCAGCCTTCATCCTGAAGCTACCTATGGGCTGCCAGCTATCAGTCAACACAGTATACAAAACAGACATCACTTTGGCAATTCGAAAGATTTTAGGAGTTGCATGCTAGGAAACAGGTCAAAGACCAAATATGTACTTCACAATATCACAAGTCTTTATTCAGTTTACGGGGAAAATGGCATCATGGAATTTTATATTTCAAAGGCAAATTATAAAGCACCCTACCATTTGACAACCAGATTAAGTCCTAGGAGACTTAGTGTTTTGACATCATGGAAGGCTAGTAGATGGCAGAAACAATGTAGAACAATCTCCTGATCCAGAGACACCTGTTCTTTCATCAATTTTTTTTTGAGACGGAGTTTTGCTCTTGTTACCCAGGCTGGAGTGCAATGGCGCAATCTCGGCTCACCGCAACCTCCGCCTCCTGGGTTCAGGCAATTCTCCTGCCTCAGCCTCCTGAGTAGCTGGGATTACAGGCACGCGTCACCATGCCCAGCTAATGTTTTTGTATTTTTAGTAGAGACGGGGTTTCACCATGTTGACCAGGATGGTCTCGATCTCTTGACCTCGTGATCCACCCGCCTCGGCCTCCCAAAGTGCTGGGATTACAGGCTTGAGCCACCGCACCCGGCCTCTTTCATCAATTTTTGACCCAATTTGATAAGTATAAAGCTTAGGCATGTTTTAAGTAAAAACTAACAATGTAATCAATACATTTATTTACATGTTATTTATTTACTTTTTACTGCTGGGAGTACTTCTGAAAGGAATACATTTTATAATATAATTCTGAATTACATGCATAGCCTCTTTAGAAACTATATTTTACTAAGTTTTTTATATCTCAAAGATCCAATTTTTTATTATTCAAGGAATAATTAAATTTGAAGGTTGACTAGTGTTTTTTTATCATATTTTTATTCTCATGGTCCACTGATTATGAAAAATGTCAGATATTATTAACCTAACATTATTAATGTTACTATTTTCAGAATAAGTGGTATTTATGACAATTTTTTTATAATTAGTAACTTGGAAAGTGCTAAAAGAAATAATGGGTCAAAATTCAGAAAGTCAATCTACATATTCTACTTTCTATATCTGGCAGATTTTCATGATGAAATAACTATTACTATAAAATTATAATATGTATTTTCTGCTGCTGGATACGCTATATACCTAAAGTATCAAAACAATCAGCAGACTTAGGAAACTTGGTTAAAACAATTGTCCTGGTATATGGGCATAGCCAAAATGTCATTATTTGTGTTCTTGGAAGAATAAAGATGTAATTAGTTGACTACAGAAATATTGATTTTCATGAGTTGTTCATAGATATGCATTCATATATTTTTAGCCAAATCTGATTCAACCTAAAAACAGCATCAACCTACTCCATCAATTCCTATAGAGACTGTCTTCAATTCAGAATGGTCTTATTAGGTCTACATATATCTATGATATTTCACCCAGAACTCTTCTCAGTCAAATGTAAAAGTTATTAGAGTATTTGTTAAATTGGGAAATTTAACAAACATACATGCACACAAGGAGAACACCATGTGAAGACTGGAGTTACTCTGCCACAAACCAAGGAACTACCAGAAGCTAGGTCCTAAAAGGTGCTCCCTAGTACTTTCAGAGTGAACACAGCTGTTCACAGAGTGAACACACTTTGATCTGGACTTCTAGCCTTCAGAAACATGACAATACATTTCTATTTTTTAAGCCACACAGTTTTTGGTACTTTGTTATAACAGTCCTAGGAAACTAAAGCACTTCATAGACAAGTCCATTGATTCACTGTTATTGTTAAACCTCTGCATTACACTCAGATGATACCAATGGACAACAAATCCAAGGGAAACAGCCAAGACAGAGAGAGAAGACAGAGGATGATGTAGTGAGGGTCAACAGCAGAGAAAAGCAAAGCCTCAGAGTAGACTGAGAATGAAGAATTTTGAATTTTATAAGTGTTTGGATTTTATAAGTGTTACCCTACGTGCAGTTACAGAGGGCTTGAAGGAACAGTCTAAGGCTAAAAACCAGTATGAGAGCAGGTGGTAAATGAACAAACACAAATGTTAATCCAGGTGTATTTTGAAACACTGGAACATATATTCCCTAGTCTTGAACACAATCCAACAGTTAGAGGTCCATCCGAGTCAGTATAAGAAAGATAATTATGACAATTTGAGCTCTGTGAAAATAAACAAGGGCTACTCTTGTAGTACCAAACTTTAATGTTCAAGTAGGAGATACGTGACCACTTATTGGGGCAATTAATAAATTAATTCAAAAATCTTTTTAAGGCTGGATTCAATAATTTCTGAAGTATCCTTTAATTTGGGGTTTCTGCGACATTAGATATTGTATTTACTCTTTGCACATAGGTTGTTTCTTATAAAGAAATGGTTCCTTATATAGAGAAATCTTGTAAGGTAATATATTTTACTAAAGAGAACTCCAGAAGTATAGAGAGGGAGTATGCTGCTATTGATGGTTTACCATAAAGAAAAGTAGAAACACTGAAGAAAAAAGCAAAGGAGATAATAGGTGTCCAATCTAATCACAGAAGAAAAATCATCAGCTTGTGCCAAAGAAATGTAAGATATACTGGTCTAGTTACTATTTAATTGTCCATTACACATTTGTTATCTATAATTTAAAGTGATGCCTTAAACACACACACACACACACACACACACACACACACGGAGATTCTACCTGCAAAATGTGTAAAAAGAGATATAAGTAACAAAATAGATTGTTAATATAGGTACTACAAATTATTTTATTACCCTAATAAAATTTCATAGAGAAAAAAATACTTAAGAAGGCAAGAGGGCATAAATAAATTAAAAAATATAATATTTGAAAACAAGCTATTGAATATTTAAAAGTACCATTATGACTACTTTATAAGAAGTATATCTCAGAAGATTTATCAGATATTACATCATTTTTATAGACTCCTCTTTATCTATAGTAGGCCTCTAAAATCTCATAAATTAGAGCACTATAAAAGTCTTTCAGAGTTTTAAAAACTTTGAACAAAATTAATAATCATGTAGATCTGTCAATACTGTAAAGCAGTAAAGTTCTGGTGTTTTCATATTCTTTTATATAAATAGCATTAATACTCATGTTAATATTCACACAGGAGTACTATGTTAATATTTTGAGTAAATAAATCAGATAATAGCTATTGAGCCAATTAGCATATTCATTACCTTGTATACTTATCTTTTCTGTTGTAAGGACACTTAAAATCTACTCTCCTGGCAATTTTCAAGAATTCAACATATTGTTATTAACTATAGTCACCATTGTGTACAAAATAGATCTCTTCTCTGTAACTAAAATTTTATATCCTTTGATCAACATCTCCACAACTTTACCCTCCTACCCTTGGTAACTATCATTCTACTCTCTATTTCTGTGAGTTTAACTTTGTTAGGTTTCACATACAAGTGAGATTATGCATTATTTATCTTAATGTTCTCCAGCTTTATCTGTGATGTTGCAAGCGACAGGATTTTTTTCTTCTTTTAAAGGTTGATTCATCATTCCATTGTCTATATTTACCACATTTTATCTATCCACTGATGGACACTTAGGCTGATTCCATAACTTAACTATTGTCAATAGTGCTATAATAAATATGAGAATGCAGATATCTCTTAGTCATAGTGATTTCATTTCTTTTGGATATATAGAAAAGAGTCAGATTGCTAGATCATACGGTAATTATATTTTTTAAATTTTAAGAACCATCCATCCTGTTTTTCCTATGACTGTACTAATTTACATTCCCAGCAACAGTATACAATGTCTCCCTTTTCTGTACATCTTCTCCAACATGTGTTACCCTTCATCTTTTTGATAATTACCATTCTAAAAGATGTGAGGTGATCTCTCATTAGCCACTACCCAATGTCTATATATTTCAAAACATGTAGTACTTTATAAATGTATACTGTTTTGGCCAATTAAAAATAAATTTAATAGAAAATGGAAAAATATAAAAATAATGCATGTAAACTCCTTGGGACATGGCTTGTCAAAGAATACAGGCTAATTAATAGTTAAGCACTCATATTTGAAGCTTAAAATTACCTAATAAAAGGTTGATCATTTTAAAAGTACTTATTTTGCAAAAAAAAGATGGATATTAAATATTTTAAAAAATAATGGAGTATATTTCTTGACACTATACCTAAGAGTATTCAAACACACAGTAAAACTGAATATCTTTTATGTAAAAAGAATTATTTCTACTAGTTGATTAAATATAGACACATATCAAATAATATTTTTTCAAAAAATAAGAGCTATAAAAAAGCCACATAACTCACATCAAAACTGTAGTTTAAAAGATGCAATTTTTCATAATTGGAGAGTTGCAGTAGCTGGGTATCATTATAAATCTGAATTATTGTATTGAAGAAAATAATGGCAATAGTAATTGCTATTATTGAGCCAACTCCTATCTACCAAATAATGTTTTAAGCATTCTACATGTATATATATTATTTGTTCCCCAACACAATCTTCCTAGGCATGATTATTATCTCCATTTAATGGAGAAGGAAACTGAAGCTCTGAGAGTTACATAACTTGCCCAAGGTCCCACATATAATAAATGAATGACTGATATAAGATTACATTGAACTCTGTCTGATACCAAACAACTTAATAACATGTTAATAAAGAATCGTGATGTATAGAATGCAGATCAAATATATTAATTCTGTGAGGTGATAATCAGATTGATCCCAGATTATGCTGTCCTGTGCTTGACATCTGCCACAAAGCCAAGCAGGCAATGTGTGTGGTATTATTAGAATGTTCTTCTCATATTAATAACAATAACACCCAGATCAATGCACTCTATAGTAATGTTTTTGGTTTCACAGAAGCGGACAAAATTAGTATACCTATCACAAGTTCCTATACTATTTGGCCATTTTCCCAAGAATATGTAGTCAGTAGAGTACTAATAGGTCAAAAGCCTAAGAAATTAACTTTAAAATGATTGAAAAAAGTAAATGAAACAGACTAATCCTGGAGAGAGACCCAAGATGGTGGATTACTAGCAGCTCAGGATTGTAGCTCCCAGTGAAAGCGCAGAGAACGAGAGGACGCCACACTTTCAGACGAATATTTGTTGCTCGCGGACCAGGAGATTCCCTGGCGTGGCAGTTCTTGGTGCAGAGTAAACAGAACTGGGTCCCCTTTTGGTCGATGTTTGGAGCTCCGGGAAGGCAGAGTAGCCTAGTCAGCTGATTGAAAAAGGGACTCAAGAAGGAAGCCAGACCGGAGATTCCCCGGCAGAAAAGCACCATCAATCTTAACGCCGCTGTTTTAGCCGGCGCAGTGGGTTGCTCAGATTCTGATGCTGGGAATCAACAAATTGGATGTCCACTCAGAGACCTAATTTGAAAGTCAGTAATTACAAAGACAACAGGTGGATAAATTTACAATGATGGGAAGAAACCAGCGTAAAAAGGCTGAGAATACCTGAAATCAGAATGCCTCTCTCTCTACAGGGGATCACAGTTCCTCATCAACAAGGGATCAAGGCCTGATGGAGAATGAGTGAGTTCCAATAACAGATTTAGGCTTCAGAAAGTAGATAATAAGAAACTTCTGTGAGTTAAAAGAACGTGTCCTAGCCCAATGTAAAAAAACTAAGAACCTTGAAAAAAGGTTTGATGAAATCCTAACGAGAATAGACAATTTAGAGAGGAATATAAGTGAATTAATGGAACCGAAGAATACAATATGAGAACTCTGCGAAGTATGCACAGGTTTTAACAGTTGAACTGATCAAGCAGAAGAAAGGATATCAGAGGTCAAAGACCAACTTAATGAAATGAAATGAGAAGACAAGATTAGAGAAGAAAGAGTAAAAAGGAATGAGCAAAGTCTCCAAGAAATATGGGACTATGTGAAAAGACCTAATTTACATTTGATAGGTGTACCTGAATGTCATGAAGAGAATGAATTCAAGCTGGAAAATATTCTTCAGGATATTATTCAGGAAAACTTTCCTAACCTAGTAAGGCAGGACAATACTCAACTCCAGGTAAAACAGAGAACACCACAAAGATATTCCTCAAGTAGAGCAACCCCAAGACATAATCATTAAATTCACCAGGGTTGAAATAAAGGAGAAAATTCTAAGGGCAGCTAGAGAGAAAGGTCCGGTTACCCATAAAGGGAAGCCTATCAGACTCACAGCAGATCTCTTAGCAGAAACCTTACAAACTAGAAGAGAGTGGGGGTCAATATTCAGTAGCCTCAAAGAAAAGAATTTTCAACCCAGAATCTCATATCCAGCCAAACTAAGCTTCATAAATGAAGGAAAAATAAAATTTATCACGAACAAGCAAGTACTCAGAGACTTCATCACCACCAGGTCTGCTTTACAAGAGCTTCTGAAAGAAGCACTATATGCAGAAAGGAACAACCAGTACCAGTCATCCCAAAAACTTACCAAAAGGTAAAGAGTATCTCCATAATGAAGATTCTATATCAACTAATGGGAAAAATAGCCAGCTAGCATTAAACGACAATATTAAACTCAAAATATCATATTAATCCTAAATTTAAATGGATTAAACGCCCTAATCAAAGACACAGGCAAATTGAATAAAAAGTCAAAACCCATCGGTATGCTATATCCAGATCCATCTCATAAGCAAGGACACACTAAGACTCAAAATAAAGGGTTGGTGGAAGACTTACCAATCAAATGGAGAGCAAAAAAAAAAAACAAAACAAAAAACAGGAGTTGTAACTTTCATCTCTGACAAAATAAACTTTAACAGTAACGAGAGAGAGATCCAAGATGGCTGATCACTAGCAGCTCGGGCACGTAGCTCCCAGTGAAAGCACAGAGAACGAGAGGACGCCACACTTTCAGACGAATATTTGTTGCTCATGGACCAGGAGATTCCCAGCAGAGGAGCCCCACAGGTCGCCAGAGCGACTCTTGTGGCTGACGCGGCGGTTTTGCTGGCACCTTAGCGCAGCAGTTCTAGGTGCAGAGTCCGGAGATTCCTGAGCAAAAAAGCACCATCAATCTTAACACCGCTGTTTTGGCCAGCGCAGTGGATTGCTCAGATTTCGGCGCTGGGAATCAACAAGTTGGACGTCTGCTCAGAGACCTAGTTAGAAAGTCAATAATTACAAAGACGACAGAGGGATAAATATATAATGAAGAGAAGAAACCAGCCTAAAAAGGCAGAGAATACTCAAAATCAGAATGCCTCTCCCTCTACAGGGGATCACAATTCCTCATCAGTAACGGAACAAGGCTTAATGGAGAATGAGTGTGTTCCAATAACAGAAGCAGGTTTCAAAATGTGGGTGATAAGAAACTTCTGTGAATTAAAAGAACTTGTTCTAACCCAATGCAAAGAAACTAAGAACCTTGAAAAAAGGTTTGACAAAATGCTAACGAGAATGGACAATTTAGAGAGGAATATAAGTGAATTGATGGAGCTGAAAAACACAACAGGAGAACTTCGCGAAGCATGCACAAGTTTAAACAGTCGAATTGATCAAGCAGAAGAAAGGATATCAGAAGTCGAGGACCAGCTCAGTGAAATGAAACGAGAAGACAAGATTGAAGAAAAAAGGATAAAAAGGAATGAGCAAAGTCTCCAGGAAATATGGGACTATGTGAAAAGAGCTAATTTACGTTTGACAGGTGTACCTGAATGTGATGAAGAGAATGAATCCAAGTTGGAAAATACTCTTCAGGATATCATTCAGGAAAACTTTCCCAATCTAGCAAGGCAGGGTAATATTCAACTCCAGGTAATACAGAGGACACCACAAAGATATTCTTCAAGAAGACCAACCCCAAGGCACATAATCGCCAGATTTATTAGGGTTGAAATGAAGGAGAAAATATTAAGGGCAGCCAGAGAGAAAGGTCAGGTTACACATAAAGGGAAACCTATCAGACTTACAGCAGATCTCTCAGCAGAAACCCTGCAAGCCAGAAAAGAGTGGGGACCAATATTAAATATCCTTAAAGAAAAGAACTTTCAACCCAGAATTTCATATCCAGCCAAACTAAGCTTTATGAGCGAAGGAAAAATTAAATCTTTTGCGAACAAACAAGTACTTAGAGACTTCACCACCACCAGGCCTGCTTTACAAGAGCTTCTGAAAGAAGCACTATACATATAAAGGAACAACCAATATCAGCCTTTCCAAAAATATATCAAAAAGCAAAGAGCATTAACACAATGAAAAATCTACACCAACTAATGGGCAAAACAGCCAGCTAGCATCAAATGGCAGTATTAAACTTATATATATTCTAATTGGATAAAAAGCCAAAACCCATCGGTATGCTGCCTCCAGACCCATCTCACATGCAACGATACACAAAGACTCAAAACAAAGAGAAGGAGGAAGATTTACCAACCAAACAGAGAGTAAAAATAAACGAATAAACAAAAAGCAGGAGATGCAATTCTTGCCTCTGATAAAGTAGACTTTAAAGCAACAAAGATCAAAAGAGGCAAAGAAGGACATTGCATAATGGCAAAAGGATCAATGTAACAAGAAGAGCTAACAATTCTATAGATCAACCAGACAGAAAATTAACAAGGACATCCAGGACTTGAACTCAGACCCGGAACAAGTAAACTTAATAAACATTTATAGAACTCTCCACTTCAAATACACAAAACATACATTACCACCTCACACCTATTCCAAAAGTGACTACATAATTGGAAGTAAATAGCTCCTCAGTAATCGCATAGCATTTCATAGGTTTAAATGAAATATTGGTTGGCTGCTTGTTTGTTATTTTCTTCCCTTATTCCTTCCTGTCTACATCATTAAGTATACTTATTGGTATAAAAGAGGTTTTCAATACCCATTACTAAATTGCATTCTAGCCTGGGCAAGAAAGCAATACTCCCATTCTCTCTCTCTCTCTTTCTCTTCTTCATTCTTTTTTTCTTTCTTTCTAAAAAAAAAAACAGTAACAAAGACTAAAAGAAACAAAGAAGGACATTTATATAATGGTAAAAGGATCAATACAACAACAGGAGTCAATGATCATAAATATATATGTACCCAATATAGTAACACCCAGATACATAAGACAAGTTTTTAATGACTTATAAAGAGACTTGGACTCCCGCACAATAATAGCGGGAGACTTTGACACCATATTGCTAATATTTGACGGATCAACAAGATAGAAAATTAACAGGGACATCTATGATTTGAACTCAGACCTGGAACAAGTAAACTCAGTGAATATTTATAGAATTCTTCACCCCAGGTTCATAGAACATACATTTTTCTCAGTATTACATTACACCTATTTTGAAAGTGACCACATAATTGGAAGTAAATCACTCTTCAGCATTTGCATAGCATTTCACAGACTTAAATGAAATATAGGTTGACTGTTTGTTTGTTATTTTCTTCTCTTATTCCTTCCTGTCTCCACTGTTAAGCACAATTCTCCGTAAAAAAGAGGTTTTTAACACCTATTTTTAGATTGCATTCCAGCCTGGGCAATAGAGCAAGACTCCTGTTCTCTTTCCCTCTTTCTCTTTCTTTCAAAAAAAAAAAAAAAAAGAAGAAGAAAGAAAAGAAAAATAAATAAATGAATAAATGAAACATAGAGATTCTAAATAATATTTTAGGCTATATAATATTGAAATAAAAAGGTAAGTATTCAGCAAGACATTATTTCTTGAAAGTCTTCACAGATGGCAGTTGCCAGGGATGTCAGAAAACAGTATTAATTTACTACACTAAAATCTTTGTAGGTTTTGGATGGAAATTGCAATACAATATTCAGTAAATACAAATGAATAAGAAAAGAGAAAGATTTAGAGAAAGAGGAAGAACAAGAGAGAGACTGAGAAACTGCAAAACTTTAAGATCTTTAAAAAGAATAAAATGAATTATTTGGGCTAGAATATTTGCTGATACAATTACTGAATTAGATAGAACATACTTTTTTTTAGTCACTGTGGAGGTTACATTAAAGAAGGAACACTTGAGCAGAGTACTAAGAAGTACTTATTCCACAAAATGGAGAGTATCTATACTTGGTTTGAAAATAGAATAAATTCTGAACTATTACCCTATGCGAGTATTTCACATAATTTTAAATTTGACAGTTTTTCTTTTAACCACCTAATAATGTTTACTATTACATGGAATAGAAACAATGGTTACTGTTGTTTCTGATAAAGCAATGAAAACACAGACCTCTGTTTAGAATTTTTTAATTATCTAGTGATGTTTAATTAGTCATTAAGAAAGACTACAATTATCCAAGGACCTTTTTTCTAAAAGTAGCTACTATTAGCAAATGCGTAAGAAATTTTTAAAAAGTGATAATATATAATTTACCCTTTAAATTAATTCCAAATAGAGGCAACAATTTGCTATTAGATAGTGTCTGTATGAAAATAATTACTACAAAAATACTTAGTAACTTCACTTGTGGCCTATAAATCAGTAATTGAAAAGCGTGTGGCTAGATTAGATCAGGTAAGTGTAAAGTACACAGATACATCATGACTCATACTAGGCGCTCAAAAATGTTAGCTTACAAACACCTAGAAACAGAATGGAAATCATAAAATCAGGTAATAATACAAGAGACAAGATAAATAGCACAGGAAAGAAAGCAATAGGAGGTTAAAAATGAAGGTTGGGAGATTTCTTTCTCTATTGTTTGAGGCTTTTTTCATAGCTATAAACTACTATAAAACTAGACAAATTATATTAAACCGATGTTTTTAGGTATTGGACAATAGGCAGCACAGACACATGATTGCTGAAAGAGGGAAACAAGAAGGTAATTCCTACAACTTTCTAGCTTTCTGCCTGGAGGCAATTACTTGACATGTTGCAGAGAAGGAGTACAAAAGCAGTGCCCGGTTGTCTGTTTCATTAAAGAGCTGAAGATTAAGGTGGAGAGTAGTAGAGATGGCTGATATTTACATAGCAAAGAACCAGAGAGAAAGGAGTTATAGAGAGAAAGCTCCTGAAATCCATATAACTGTCCCCTTGAGTCTTTGGCTACACACTAATTTGCATGGTTATGAAGAGAAACTCCATAAATAAAGAAGGAAAAGAATAACTACTTGAAAGCTTCAGACCAAACAAATCTCAGAGTTTACACAGGCTTCAAATTTTGGCAAATGAGAGAGCAGATAACTTATAGAATCATAAGATATTCAGCAGAGATCCCAGAATACTCATACCTTATAATAAATCATCTTCCAGACCCTTCCTAAATAAAGATTGAAGCAAGCCTCTAAAGGAAGACATTAACCTCAAGTACCCTGTTTACCAAAACAACTTACACTTTATAAGGGAAGATAACAAAATCCAGATTCTCAAGAATAGAATATTCACAATATCTGGCATTGAATAAAACATAACTAAACATATAAAAAAGAGGAAAAGGTAATCCTGACCTTAATCATGATTAAAGTATGTGATGTCAGAAAGCCCCAAAATAGAGGTGATTAAATTAGCAGACAAGCTAATATAACAGCTATTACATTAAAAATTAGCTTAAAAATCAATAAAAGGAAAAATAAATGTAAAATATAGAAAATAACATGGAAATTTTGGTATTAAAAATACAATATTTGAAATAAAAATTCACTAAATACATGTAAAATCAAATTAGATGTTACAGAAAAAGATAAGTGAACTTGAAAATACAACCGGAAGTTAAAACACACATAAAACTGGAGTACAAGAAGTAAAACAAAGAGAGAAAGAAATAGGAAAATACATTAAAAAAATAGTGTTTGGAAATTTTCTAAAATTTATGATAATTAAATCCACTGATCCAAGAATCTCATCAAATCCCAAACTTAAGAAACGTAAAGAAAATCCAGATACAGGTATA
The DNA here is from genome assembly GCF_030222135.1 of Aotus nancymaae. NCBI lineage: Eukaryota > Metazoa > Chordata > Mammalia > Primates > Aotidae > Aotus > Aotus nancymaae. Next base: position 3,103,070 of record NW_026988447.1, on the reverse strand, counting down.
CCAAATTTAAATTTCTGAAAACATTTAACTAAAAGAAAAACTTAAATAATGCTTTAAATTAATACTGGTGAGAAAATAATAATGCTGGTGAGAAAAAGGCCTGTTTCACAGAAGAGAGGAAAAATAAGAATTTACCAACTTATCTTTAGTTCATCTGAAAGAAAAAAACCTGTCAGGTATGAATTAAACGTGAATGAAAATATTCTTCATAAATGAAAGCAACATTAGCTATATCAACACATGTAATAATAGAAAATTTATGTTAGCATTCCTGAACTACAAAACACGTTAAAGAAAATTATTCAGGCAGAAGGAAAAGATAAAGAATGAGAGGAGGAATAAGAAAAAAAATCCCAACATAAGGATCTCAGATGTAAAATAGTATGATGTATGTTATCTGTGCAAAATGGTATAAAGACAGAGGGCCATCAGTTAAATATTAATACTTAAATAATGGAAATCACCATAAAAAATTAAATAGGTATTTTTAATAAGCCAAAGATGGTGATACAACTAAGTTCTAAATATAATCCAAAATAAGACATAAAGAAGTGGGAAAAAAAGAACAAAAATGAAAAGAACAAGTAAAAAAATACATCAGGATACTAGATTTCATACCAAAAGTCTTACATATAAACACACTAATTCAAGGCAGAAATTGTCAGATTGTATAATTAAAGCAGGAGCAAATTATACGTAGTCAACAAAAAGGTACTTCAAATGTAAGTACACATATAAGTAAAATGTAAAATTCTTTAAAGAGAAATACCATGTAAACACTATTCAAAACAAACTAAAATTCAAAAAAACAAATAGTACCAGAAAAAAGAAACATTTCATTATGTTAAAATAATGAGATACCATCTCACATCAGTCAGAATGGCAATTATTAAGAAGTCAAGGAACAATAGATGCTGGTGAGGCTGTGGAGAACTAAGAACACTTTTACACTGCTGGTGGGAATGTAAATTAGGTCAACCATTGTGGAAGGCAGTGTGCTAATTTCCCAAGGATCTAGAACCAGAAAAACTGTTTGATCCAGCAATCCCATTACTAGGTATATAAAGAAAGAATATAAATCATTCTATTATAAAGATACATACATGTGTATGTTTATTGCAGCACTGTTCACAATAGCAAAGACATGGAATCAACCCAAATGCCCATCAATGATAGACTAGATAAAGAAAATGTGGTACATAAACACCATGGAATACTGTGCAGCCATAAAAAGGAAGGAGATCATGTCATTTGCAAAGACATGGATGAAGCTGGAAGCTATTATTCTCAGCAAACTAACACAGGAACAGAAAAACAAACACAGCATGTTTTCACTCATAATTGGGAGCTGAACAATGAGAACACATGGATACAGGGAAGGGAACAACACACACCAGGGCCTGTCTAGTGTTGCCAGGAGACAGAACATCAGGATAAATAGCTAATGCATGCCGGGGCGTAAAACCTATGTGTAGGGTTGATAGTTGTAGCAAACCACCATGGCACATGTTTACCTATGTAACAAACCTGCACGTTCTGCACATGTATCCAAGAACTTAAACTAAAATACAAGTGCATAAAAAATAATAATTTATTTGGAAGACATAAAAACATAAATTGTATTCATATCATAATAGAAATCCTAAATAAATACAACAAAAAAGTACAAATCTGAAAGTAAATGTAAACAACTCTACACTGATAGTTTGCAATTTCAAAACAACTTTCTGGAATTGATGGGAAAAACAGAAATAAGGATAATCCATAATAATACTGTCAACCATCTCCACCGGCGACTGCAGAATAGAAATTATTTTATCAAGTGGACATAAAATGTTAACAAAAATAGATTATAATCTGGGCAATAAAAAAACTATGAAGAGCCAGAATAATCAAGTATATATTTTCTGGTTATGACAGAATAAAATCAGAAATCACTAACAAGAAAATCTGAAATATCACCCCCACAATTGCAAGTCAAATAATGTATTTTAGTAAAGCCACTGAGCCAGAGAGGAAACCTCAAAGACAATTAGAAAACATTGGGAAATGAATAAAAATAAAAGAAAGCAGGAAAACATCAAAATTGGTGAGGTGTACTTATTAGTGCTCAAGAAGAAATTATGGTTCTCATAATTAATGAAAGAGAAGCAGAAAGGTCTAAGTAATTAACAAAAGAGAAACACAAAGGTCTAAAAGTAATGATATAATATTTACTTTAAGCAGCAATAAAAGTAGAGCTTATTAAATAAAACATAAATAAAAGAAAGAAATAACCAAATAGAGTGTATTGGTAAACTAGAAAAAGCAAATAATACAGAAAATTAGTAAAACCAGAAGCTGAGTCTTTGAAAAGATAAATAAATCAAAAGAAAAAGAAAAATACTCGATGTTACCAATAACAAAGACAAAAGAGAAAACATTACTATATATTTAACAAATACAAGGATAATTTTAAAATATCGTGATCAATTTTATGTCATTAAAATTGAAAAATTAGGTAAAATGTTTAAATTCCGTCAAAACGTATAAGAAAACTGAAACATGATGAAAGGAAAGTGTGAGTAGTCCTGTTTTTAGTAATTTAATACTTTCTTTAGTAATTTGAATTACTAAAATACTTTTAGTAACTTAAAACTTTCCAACAGATAGGACAACAGACTTCTAGTTTGAAAATAGCAGTGTAGAAGAAAGCTAGTGTCACTCCCCCTGCCAAAACAAAAACAAATATACGGCACCAAGGTTTTCACCAGCAGCAAACCAGAACTCAAATATGAGAATAAAACAGATCCCAGGGCCACAGAGAAGTGAACACACTCTGAGCAGATGGTGGGATAACTGGACTTCCACATTTACAATGCCCCTCCCTGCAACTCTGCTTGGCAACAAGTGTATGAAAATCTTCCCCCAACTTGTGGCTTCTATACTAGAGAAAATGAGATTGAGGTGGTCAATTAGCTTCTGTACCACCTTGGTGCCCTTGCAGGAGACCTGTCCCTGCCTTAACCCATGGGAAAATTCATGATTGTCCGAAAGGAAAAATATTCCTGAGGACAGGTAGAGAAAAATAGAGGAAGTGGGACTATCATCCCCAGGCCTGGAAACAATGATCTGTAACTTAGCCAAAGAAGGTAATAAATAAGAGTGGCTATTTAGCAGCACCACATTGTAGGAGTTACATTTCACAGGGCCATGACATGGGCATAAACACATAGCCAGTCTTACCATACTGCTGGGATAATCCATTTGAGACCCTTCTCGTTTGAAACAAGCAGCAGTCCTATCTAAGGAATCACCTAGAGCCAAAAAGGAGACAATGACCAAGCAATAAAGATTTACCAAGCAAATATAGCCAATGAAAGCCAAAACAAGCTAATAATAGAAAACTAGAATAAATTACTAATAATTCAAAGGAAAGACACAGACGTATACCCACAAGAAACAACAAAAAACACAGAACCATGACCTCCACAATAGGATAAGCAAAAATCCAGTGACTGACCCTAATGAGGCAATAAGTTGTAAGCTCTTTGAAAAAGAATTCAAAATAGCAGATTTAAGAAAACTCAGTGATCTCCAAGATAACACAGTAAAGCAATTCAGAAATTTATCAGAGAAATTTGACAAAAATTGAAATAATAATTTTAAAAATCCAACAGAAATCATGGAACTAAAATAGACATTTGCTGCACTGAAGAATTCATTAGAGGCTCTCAGCAGTAGAGTGGACAAGGAGAGAAAAAGATTAGTAAGTTTCAAGACTGATTATGTGAAATTATACAGAGGAGAAAAATTTTAAAAAATGAAAAAGAATAAAGATGGCCTACAAGATATAGAAAATTGCCTCAAAAGAATAAATTTAATTGGTGTTAAAGAGGGAGCTGAACATGTGCAAAAAGTACAAAGTTTATTCAAAGAAATAACAGAAAACTATCCAAATATTGAGAAAGATGTAAATATACAGATAGAAAGGCCTAAGAACCCCAAGCATATTCAACCCAAAAAGACTACCACAAAGTGTATAACAATCAAACTCTTAAATTTCAAGGACAAAGAGAGGGTTCTAAAAGCAGTAAGAGAAAAGAAGCGAATCAAATTAAATGAGCTCCAATTTGTCTGGCAACAAACTTCTCAACAAAAACTATACAGGTCAGGAAGGAGTGGAACATTTTCACAGTAGACAAAGAAAAAGAAACGCCTTTCAAGAATACTATGTATTCAGCAAAATTATTCTTCAAATATAAATGAGAGATAAAATCTTTCACAAACAAAGAAGAGTTGAGATAATTCCCCACGACTATTCCCATCTTACAATAAATAACAGAGGGAGCTCTTAAATCTGAAAAAAATAAACATGAATATGCAAAAAGACAAGTTTTCAAAGTATAAAACCCACAGGTAGGCCAGGTGCGGGATTACAAGCTCAAGCTTGTAATCCCAGCAATTTGGGAAGCCATAGTAAGTGAATCATGAAGTCAGGAGTTTGAGAGCAGACTGAACAACATTGAGAAAACCCATCTCTACTAAAAATACAAAAATTAGGCAGGTGTGGTGGCCCATACCTGTCATCCCAGCTACTCAGGAGGCTGAGGCAGGAGAATAGCTTGAACCCAGGAGGCGGAGGTTGCAGTGAGCTCCAAGATCCTGCCACTGCACTCCAGCCTGGGTGACAGAGTAAGACTCTGTCTCAAAACAAAAACAAAACCAAAAACAAACAAACAAAAAAAAGCCCACAGGTAAAATTAAGCACTCAGACAATCTCAGAATATTCTATTAATATAATAATGGTGTGAAATCCACTCATAATTCTAGGATGAAGCACATAAGCAAATCTATCAAAAACAATAATAGCTATAGAAACAAGTAAAGAGATAGGTAATATAAAAACATGTAAGTTGAGACAAATAAAAGTCAAAAATGTGGAGGAGATAAGGTTAACATGTAGAATTTTTTCTGTGTGTGGTTTTTTTTTTTTTTTTTGTCCTGGTTTCTATTTTTCTCTTTGTGATCTAAGATAAGTTGTCATCTATTTAAAATAACTTGTTATATCTATTCAATTATTTTTGTAAGCCTTATGGTAATCACAGCACAAAATCTTATAATAGATTCACTAAAAATAAAAAAGCAACAAAGTAAACTCTAGTATAAGAAAAAAAATCACATATCCACAAAAGAAGACAGTAAGAAGGAAGAAAAGTAGTCTCAAAACAGCCAGAAAACATGCAACAAACTGGCAGGAGTAAGTCTTCACTTATCAATAATAACTCTGAAAGTAAATAGTCTCAATTCTCCTAATAAAAGGCATACAGTGGCTGAATGGATTTTAAAAACCAGGACCCAACTACATGCTTCATTCAAGAAACACACTTTACCTTTAAAGACACATATACGCTGAAAGTTAAGGAATGATAAAAGATATTCCATGCAACTGGAAACCAATAAAGAGGAGAATTAGTTATAGTAGTAGCAGATAAAGCAGACTACAAATCTAAGTTTATAAAAAGAGAAGAATAAGGTCATTACATAATCAACAAAACAATATAACAATCATAAATAGATGTGTACTCAATACAGAAGGTCAAAGTATGTGAATATGAACAGATCTAAAGGGAGAAAGAGAATGCAAAACAATAATAGTTGGCAACTTGAACACCACACTCTCAGTAGTGGACAAGTCTCAAGACAGAAAATAAAAAGAGAAACAGTAGGATAAAAATACATATTAGATCAATTAGACCTAACTGGCATTTACAGAACATTTCACCCAACTGCTGCAGAATATTAATTATTTTCATCACTACATGAATCAATCTCCAGAATAGACCATGTCTTAGGTCAAAATATAAAGTATAAACAAATACAAAAAAGCAGAAATCATATCAAGTATCTTTTCTGACTACGATGGAATGAAACTAGAATTCAATAACAAGAAGAACTCAGAAAATAGACAAACTCATAAAAATTTACCAACATACTTCTGGAAGATGGCCGAATAGGAACAGCTCTGGATTGCAGTTCTCAGTGCAAATGCAGAGGGTGAGTGATCACCACATTTCCAAATGAATTTGTACTGCCCACAGATCAGGAAATAACCAGGCGGGAAAGCGCTCCAAGTCTCCATTGAGGCTGTCTTAGCTGGCGCAGCAGGTTTCCACACAAAAATTCACACAAATCTGGGTGCTGTTTCAACTGGCAAATGGAATGCCTGGGAGACAGAGTCGCCCATTCCACTGAAAAAAAGGGGTTGAAACAGGGAGCCAGGTGATCTGGCTCAGATGATCCCACCCCCACAAAGATCAGCATTCTGAAACACTCTAGATTGAGAGTTTCACAGCAAGCACAGCTGGACCCGGGACATTCCAGCTCTGTCGGAGGAAGTGCATCCACCATTATCAAGGAAGTCCACCACTACCAAGGCAGTCCTCCATTACTGAGGCAGTCTGCCATTACAAAGACAGTCCACCATTACTGTGGCAGACTACCATTACCAAAGCAGTTCTAACTAAACCCCTATAAACATAACTGCAAGGAAGTTCACACAGCATCTGGGCAGGACCCATGGCAGCTCAGCAACACCTCTGCTGGCAGACTGTGATGAGGCTACCTCCTTGCTGAGCAGGGCATCTCTGAAAAAAGGCAGAAGCATGACAGGAACATATAATTAAAGCCCCACCTTCCCGGGACAGAGCACTGGGGAAAAAAAGGCAGTTATGAGTTCCACTACAGCAGAATTAAACATACCTGCCCAGCAGCTCTGAACAGAACAACGGAGCTCACAGCTGGGCACTTGAGCTTCTATAAGGGACAGACTGTCTCCTCAAGCAGCTCCTTGACCCCCATATATCCAGAGAGACACCTCATAAAGGAGAGCTAAGACTGACATCTTGCCGGTATCCTTCTGAGACAAAAATAAGAGAAGAAGAAAGTGGCAGCAACCCTTACTGTTCTACAGCCACTGCAGGTGATTGCCAGGCAAGCAGGGTCTGGAGTGGACCTCCAGCAGTCCTACAGCAGAGGGACCTGTTAGGAGGAAAACTAAGAAATGGAAAGAAATAACTTCATCAGCAACAAAAAGGACGTCCACTCAGAGACGTCATCTGAAAGTCACCAACCACAAAGACTACAAGGAGATAAATCCACAAAGATGGGAAGAAACATGTGCAAAAAAGGATGAAAATACCCAAAACCAGAACGCCTCTCCTCCTCCAAAGGATCACAACTCCTCACCAGCAAGGGAACAAGGCTGGATGGAGAATGAGTCTGATATATTGACAGAAACAGGATTCAGAAGGTGGGTAATAACAAACTTTTCTGAGCTAAAAGATCATGTTCTAAACAAATGCAAAGAAACTAGGAACATTGAAAAAAGGTTTGACCAAATGCTAATGAAAATAAACAGCTTAGAGAGGAATATAAATGAATTGATGGAGCTGAAAAATACAACACGAGAACTTCACGAAGCCTACACAAATTGCAACAGCTGAATCGACCAAGCAGAAGAAAGGATATCAGAGATTGAAGATCAACTCAATTAAATAAAAGGAGAAGTCAAGATTAGAGAAAAAAGACTGAAAAGAAACGAACAAAGCCTCCAAGAAATATGGGATTATGTGAAAGACCTAATCTACATTTGATAGGTGTACCTGAATGCGACAGAGAGAATGAATCTAAGCTGGAAAACACTCTTCAGGATATTATCCAGGAAAACTTCCCCAACCTAGCAAGCCAGGCCACCATTCAAGTCCAGGAAATACAGAGAACACCACAAAGATCTTCCTTCAGAGGAGCAACCCCAAGGTACATAATCATCAGATTCACTAGTGTTGAAATGAAGGAAAAAATGCTAAAGGCAGCCAGAGAGAATGGTCATGTTACCTACAAAGGGAAGCTCATCAGTCTCACAGTGGATCTCTCAGCAGAAACCCCACAAGCCAGAAGAGAGTGGGGGCCAATCCTTAAAGAAAAGAACTTTCAACCTAGAATTTCATGTTCAGCCAAACTAAGCTTCAGAAGTGAAAGAGAAATAAAATCCTTTATGAACAAGCAATTGCTCAGAGATTTCATCACCATCAGGCCTGCTTTACAAGAGCTCCTGAAAGAAGCACTCAACATAGAAAGGAACAACCAGTACCAGCCACTCCAAAAAACATACCAAATTGTAAAGAGCATCAACACAATGAAGAAACTGCATCAATGGATGGGTAAAACAACCAGCTAGCATCAAAACAGCAGGATCAAATTCACACATAACAATACTAACCTTAAATGTAAATGGACTAAATGCCCCAATCAAAAGACACAGGCTGGCAAATTGGATAAAAGGTCAAAACCCATCGGTGTGCTGTATCCAGGAAACCCATCTCACATGCAAGGATACACAAAGGCTCAAAATAAAGAGATGGAGGAAGATCTACCAAGCGAATGGAGAGAAAAAAAAAAAAAACAGCAGGGGTTGCAATCCTAGTCTCTGATAAAATAGACTTTAAACCAACAAAGATCAAAAGTGACAAAGAAGGGCATTACATAATGGTAAAAGGATCAATGCAACAAGAAGAGCTAACGATCCTAAATATATATGCACCCAATACAGGAGCACCCAGATACATAAAGCAAGTTCTTAATGACCTACAAAGAGACTTAGACTCCCACACAATAATAGTGGGAGAAGACTTCAACACTCCACTGTCAACTTTAGACAGACAATGAGATGGAAAATTAACAAGGTATCCAGGACTTGAACTCAGACCTGGACCAAGCAAACCTAACAGACATTTACAGAACTCTCCACCCCAAATCCACAGAATATACAATCTTCTCAGCACCACTTCACACCTCCTCTAAAATTGACCACATAATTAGAAGTAAAACATTCCTCAGCAATTGCAAAAGAACGGAAATCTTAACAGTCTCTTAGACCACAGTGCAATCAAGTTAGAACTCAGAATTCAGAAACTAACTCAGAACCACACAACTTCAAGCAGCATCTAGAGGAAAATATGTCACAATAAATGCCCACATGAGAAGCAAGGAAAGATCTAAAATCGACACCCTATCATCAAAATTGAAAGAACTAGAGGAGCAAGATAAAAAAAAACTCAAAAGCTAGCAGAAAACAGAAATAACTAAGATTAGAGCAGAACCGAAAGAGATAGAAACACAAAAAACCCTTCAAAAAAATCAATAAATCCAGGAGCTGGTTTTTTGAAAAGATCAACAAAATAGACCACTAGCCAGATTAATAAAAAGAAAGGAGGCCGGGCGCGGTGGCTCAAGCCTGTAATCCCAGCACTTTGGGAGGCCGAGGCGGGTGGATCACGAGGTCAAGAGATCGAGACCATCCTGGTCAACATGGTGAAACCCCGTCTCTACTAATACAAAAAAATTAGCTGGGCACGGTGGCGCGTGCCTGTTATCCCAGCTACTCAGGAGGCTGAGGCAGGAGAATTGCCTGAACCCAGGAGGCGGAGATTGCGGTGAGCCGAGATCGCGCCATTGCGCTCCAGCCTGGGTATCAAGAGCGAAACTCCGTCTCAAAAAAAAAAAAAAAAAAAAAAAAAAAAGAAAGGAGAGAATAATCAAATAGATGCAATAAAAAATGATAAAGGGGATATCACCACAGATTCCACAGAAATACAAACTATCATCAGAGATTACTACAAACAACTCTATGCACATAAACCAGCAAACCTGGAAGAAATGGATAAATTCCTGGACACTTGCACCCTCCCAAGCCTAAACCAGGAAGAAGCTGAAACCCTGACTAGACCAATAACAAGGGCTGAAGTTGAGGCAGCAATTAGTAGCCTACCAACCAAAAAAAGCCCAGGTCCAGATAGGTTCACAGTCAAATTCTACCAAACATACAAAGAGGAGCTGGTACCATTCCTTTATACTATTCCAAACTATCCAAAAAGAAGGAATCTTCCCCAAATCATTTTATGAGACCAACATCATCCTGATACCAAAACCCAGCAGAGACTCAACAAGAAAAGGAAACTTCAGGCCAATATCCATGACGAACATAGATGCAAAAATCTTCAATAAAATACTGGCAAACCGACTGCACCAGCACATCAAAAAGCTTATCCATCATAATTAAGTAGGCTTCATCCCAGGGATGCAAGGCTGGTTCACCATATGCAAGTCTATAAACATTATTCATCACATAAACAAAACCAAAGCAAAAACCACATGATTACCTCAATAAATGCAGAGAAGGTCTTTGACAAAATTCAATAGTCCTTTATGCTAACAACTCTCAATAAACTAGCTATTGACAGAATACATCTTAAAATAATAAAAGCTATTTATGACAAACCCATGGTCAATATTGTACTGAATGTACAAAAACTGGAAGCATTCCCTTTGAAATCTGGCACTAGACAAGGATGCCCTCTCATACTACTCCTATTCAACATAATATCGGAAGTTCTGGCCAGAGCAATGAGGCAAGAAAAATAAATAAAGGGTATTCAATTAGGAAAGAAGGAAGTCAAATTGTCTTTATTTACAGACAATATGATTGTATATTTAGAAGACCCTATCATCTCAGCCCAAAATCTCCTGAAACTGATAAGCAAGTTCAATTAAGTCTCAGGATACAAAATCAATGTGCAAAACTCATAAGCATTCCTATACACCAATAACAGACTTAAAGAGAGCCAAATCAATAATGAACTGGCATTCACAATTGCTACAAAGAGAATAAAATACCTAGGAATACAACGGAGAAAGGATGTAAGGGACCTCTTCGAGGAGAACTACAAACCACTGTTCAATGAAATAAGAGAGGAAACAAACAGATGAAGAAACATTCCATACTCATGGTTAGGAAGAATCAATATTGTGAAAATAGCCATACTGCCCAAAGTAATTTATAGATTCAATGCTATCCCCATCAAGCTACCAATGACCTTCTTCACAGAACTGGAAAAAAACACCTTAAACTTCATATAGAACCAAAAGAGAGCCCACATAGCCAAGTCAATTCTAAGCAAAAAGAACAAAACTGGAGGCATAACACTACCTGACTTCAAACTATACTACAAGGATACAGTAATCAAAACAGCATGGTACTTGTACCAAAACAGAGATATAGACCAATGGAACAGAACAGAGGCCTCAGAGGCAATGCCACACATCTACAACCATCTGATCTTTGACAAACCTCACAAAAACAAGCAATGGGGAAAGGATTCCCTGTTTAATAAATGGCTTTGGGAAAACTGGCTCGCCATGTGCAGAAAGCAGAAACTGGACCCCTTCCTGTCACCTTACACTAAAATTAACTCCAAATGGATTAAAGACTTAAACATAAGACCTAATACCATTAAAAACCCTAGAAGAAAACCTAGGCAAAACCATTCAGGACATAGGCATAGGCAAGGACTTCATGACTAAAACACCCAAAGCATTGGCAACAAAAGCCAAAATAGACAAATGAGATCTAATTAAGCTCCAGAGTTTCTGCACAGCAAAAGAAACAATCATTACAGTGAACCAGCAACCAACAGAATGAGAAAAAATTTTTGCATCTATCCATCTGACAAAGGGCTTATATCCAAAATCTACAAAGAACTAAAACAGATTTACAAGAAAAAAACAAACAAACCCATTCAAAAGTGGGCAAAGGGTATGAACAGACACTTTTCAAAAGAAGACATATATGATGCCAACAAACATATGAAAAAATGCTCATCACCACTGGTCATTAGAGAAATGCAAATCAAAACCACATTGAGATACCATCTCATGCCAGTTAGAATGGATTTTTAATGACAAAATCTGGAGACAACAGATGCTAGAGAGGATGTGGAGAAATAGGAACACTTTTACATTGTTGGTGGGAGTGTAAACTTGTTCAACCATTGTGGAAGACAGTGTGGCAATTCCTCAAGGACTTAGAGATAGAAATTCCATTTGACCCAACAATCCTATTACTGGGTATATATACAAAGGATTATAAATCGTTCTATTGTAAGGACACACACAAATGTATGTTCATTGCAGCACTGTTTACAGTAGCAAAGACCTGGAACCAACCCAAATTCCCATTGATGATAGATTGGACAGGGAAAATGTGGCACATACACACTATGGAATACTATGCAGCCATAAAAAAACAAAGAGTTCATATCCTTTATAGGGACATGGATGAACCTGGAAACCATCATTCTTAGCAAACTGACACACGAACAGAAAATCAAACACCACATGCTCTCACTCATAGGCGGGTGTTGAACAATGAACACATGGACACAGGGAGGGGAGCATCACACACTGAGGTCTGTTGAGGGGACTAGGGAAGGGACAGTGGGGAGTATGGAGTTGGGGAGGGATAACATGGGGAGAAATGCCAGATATCGTTGATGGGGATGGAAGCAGCAAACCACATTGCCTTGTATGTACCTATGCAACAATACTGCATGTTCTTCACATGTACCCCAGAACCTAAAATGCAATAAAGTATTTATATATATAGCTATAGATACAGATATATTGCAAAAAAAAAAAAAAACCCAAAAAACAAAAAACATACTTCTGAAGAACCAATGAGCCAACTGAGAAGTTAAGAAGTATATTTAAAAGTTTATTGAAAGAAACCAAAAAGAATACAACATACCAAAATATATAGGATATGGCAAAAGTAGTACAAAGAGAGAAGATTACAGCAAGAAGCACCTATATCAAAAAACTGAAAGACTTCAAATAAACAACCTAATGTTGCCCTTCAAGGAACTAAAAAAGCAAGAAAAAAACCCCCAAATTTTAGAAGGAAAGAAGTAATACATACTCTTTAGAGCAGAAATAAATGAAATTGAGACTAAAAAGTACAAAAGGTAAATGAAACATAAATGTGGAATTTTGAAAAGATTAAAAAATTGGCAAACCTTCAGCTAGAAAAAGAATAAAGAAGACCCAAATAAATTATATCAAAAGCCAAAAAAGAATATGTAAAAACTAAGACCTTAGTAATACAAAGAATCGTTAGATACTATTATGAGCAACTACATACCAATAATTTAGAAAAACTAAAATAAATAAAGAAATTCCTGTACACATACAAGCTACAAAGACTGAATTATGAAAAAAGAGAACACCTCAAAAAAATCAGTAAGAAATAAGAAAATTGAGCCATAATAACAAGTTTCTCAGCAAATAAAAGTCCAGGACCTAATAACTTCCCTGCTGAACTCTACCAAGCATTTAAAAAAGTAATACAAATTCTACTCAAACTCTTTTTAAAAACTGAAAAGGAGGAAATACCTCTAAGCTCATCTCGCAAGGCCAACATTACACTGATACCAAAAGCAGATGAAGATACAATAAAGAAAGAAAACTAAGGGCCGATATCATTAATTAACATAGATGCAAAGGTTCTCAACAAAATACTAGCAAACTGAAATCAATATGTAAAAAAAATCATTCACCATGATCAAGTGGGATTCACCCAGAAATGCAAAAATGGTTTAACATATACAAATCAATAAACATGATACATCATATTAACAGAATCAAGAAAAATCAAACCATGTGATTATTGTAATAGACACAGAAAAAGTATTTGACAAAATTTAACATCTTTAATAATGAAAACCCTCAACATAATGGGTATAGGAAGAATATACCTCAAAATAAGAAAGTCCATATATAACAAACACACAGCTACCATAATACTGAATGGAGAAAAACTGAAAGATTTCCTTTTAAGATTTGGAACAATACAAGGATGCCTACCTTTACCACTTTTATTCAGCGTAATAGTGGAAGTACTGGACAGAGCAATTAGGCAAGAGAAAAATATAATGATCATCTGAATTGGAAAGAAAAAAGTCAAATTATCCATGTTTGAATATATTATTTTACCTTTAGAAAAATCTAAATATTTCATCAAAAACTCTTAGAACCGAAAAACAAATTTAGTAAAATTGCAGGATACAAAATCAACAATAAAATCAGAAACATTTCTATATTGCAGTAGCAATCTATCAGGAAAAGATTTATATCCAATTTATATCACTTACAGATAAAATAAAATAAAGGAATAAACTTAAAGAAATAAAAGACTTATACAAGGAAAACTATAAAACATTAATGAAAGAAAGTTAAGACACAAAAATATGAAAAGATATTTCATACTCATGATTTGGAGGAATTAATATTTTTTAAATGGCAATACTACCCAAAGTAATCTACAGATTAAATGCAATCCCTATAAGAATACCAATGTTATTACTCACAGATATAGAAAAAATAATCCTATAATTTATATCAAGCACAAAAGACACCAAATAGCCAAAGCAATCCTGAACAAAATGAACAAACTTGGAAACATCATACCATCTGCCTTCAAAATTTACTACAAAGCTGTATTAACCACAGCATGGTACTGGCATAAAAGCAGACACATAGACCAATGGAACAGAATGGAAAATTCAGATATAAATCCACAAATTTACAGCCAACTCATTTTTAACAAAGGTGCTAAAAATATACAATGGTAAAAGGATAGTCTCTTCGATAAATGATGCCAATAAAAACCTGGATAATAATATGCAGGAGAGTAAAACTAGACCCTTATCTGCATGTCACAAATTCAAATAAAAATGGATGGAAGATTTAAATCTAAGATGTGAAACTACGAAGCTTTAGAGAAAAACTCTTTGGGAACACACTCCAGGACATTGGTGTGGGCAAACATTTTTTGTGTAAGATCACAAAAGCACAGGCAACAAAAGCAAAAATAGACAAATGGGATCATATCAAACTAAAAATCTTCTGCACAGCAAAGGATACAATCAAAAAACTGAAGCGACAACCCACAGATGGTGAGAAAATATTTGCAAACTATATACCTGACAAGCTATTAATAACCAGACTATATGGAAATCTCAAGCAACTCAATGGAAAAAAATGTAACTCAATTAAAAACTGGGCAAAAGACCTGAACACATATTTCAGCAAAGGAAACATATACATGGCCAATAGCTATCTTTAAAAATGCTCAACATCAATAACCATCAGAGAAACACAAGTTAGAATAAAAATAAGATATAAATATCATCTCATCCCAGTTAAAATGGCTTCTATCAAAGAGAAAGTTAATAACAGATGCTGGCAAGATGTGGGGAATGAAAAACACTTGTACACTGTTCGTGAGAATGTAAATTAGTACAGCTATTATGGAGATCAGTATAGAGATTCCTCCAAAAAAAACTAAAAATAGCACCTGCATAGAAACCAAAAAGTCATGTGAGGTATCACAGTACCTGGTTTGAACATAATATCGAGGAAAGAGGTATTGAAGAGAGTAGGTAAGACCATCTTGCATCGCCTACTCCACACCTATCGTAACTCCAGGCTGCACAGATGGAGAGAAAATGTGTGTTCTTTGGGAATGGAGAGCTAAATGAGTGTGGAGCACTGTATTGGAACTCACTGCTGCCTTGTCACAGCAGAACATAGCACAGGGCAGAATTCTGCCAGTGCTCATGGAGGGAGTACATCTAGACCAGCACTGGGCCAGAGGGAAATTTCTTACCTCAGCAGGAAAAACCTGAGTCCTAACTGGCTTCACCACCAGCTGATGAAATTGGACTGGGTCCCAGAATAAATTTAACTGGCAGTCAGGACACAAGAACCACAGTCCTAGGGCAAACCCTGTTG
This sequence comes from Aotus nancymaae, assembly GCF_030222135.1. Taxonomy (NCBI): domain Eukaryota; kingdom Metazoa; phylum Chordata; class Mammalia; order Primates; family Aotidae; genus Aotus; species Aotus nancymaae. The sequence goes on along the minus strand of NW_026988447.1, from coordinate 3,087,404 downwards.
CTGCACTGGTTTTGTAGGCAGGGGACTTGGGGTACAACACCAACTGTGGTGTCCAAATGGATGCCTGTGTCACCCCTCCCACAACTCCAGGCACTGTAGCCCTAGTACAGATTCCTTCCGCTTGACAGAAGGTGAGGACGGAATACAGAAGACTGCATCTTACAACTTGGGTGCCACCTGACCTAAAGTAAAATGAAGCATCAGGGAGATTCCTAAAATCCCAGATTTCAAGTCTTTACTTCTGGATGATGCTTATAGATTCACCTTTGGTCAGAAAAGATTTCACTGCCTTATTAAGAACATAGATGAATTAACCAACTGCTAACTAAAGTGATCTTGGGCTTTGAGTAAATAGCAGCAGCCAGGCAATTGTGGTCACAGGATTTGGGTGAGTACCAGTATTTTGCTGCCCTGTAAAAATTTGGATGTGACCTGGAATGATGCCACCTATGGTGGACATGAGAGTGCCCACATCACCCCTTTCCCCAATTTCAGATAGCCCAGTGCCAAGAGAGACTCCTTTTGATCGGGTGAAAGAAAGTGAGAGACTTTGCCTAGTGACCCAGTGAATTCTCCCTTATCTTACCCAAGTTCACCAAGGCATTGTGCATAGGAGGCTGCAGGATTTGCAGCACTCCTGGGCTTATGGAGCCCTCTAGTGCTGAAACAGCTGCAGTGACCACAGGCTTTGGTCACAACACTCAATCCCCTTGGAATTTGTAAAAAGTCCTCTCAAGAGTACATACAAACAAGCCCAGATTGTGAAGATTAGTTTAAATATATATACGTCTTCCATGCCGAGACATCAGTGAATGTCCTGAAGCACCAAGAACATCCAGGAAAACATGACCTCACCAAACACACAAAATAAGGCTCTAGCAACCAATACTGAAGTGACGGAGATACACGACCTTTCAGACAGGGGATTCAAAATTGTATTGAGAAAGTTCAATAAATGTCAAGATAACAAAGAGAGGGAATCCAAAATTCTATCACAGAAATTTAACAAAGTGATTGAAATAACTAAAAAATTCAAGCAGGCATTCTGGAGCTTAAAAATACAATTGAGAAACAAAAATGCAAGAGTCTCTCAACTGCAGCACCGATCAAGCAAGAAAAAATTAATGAGCTCAAAGACAGATTATATCAATATACAGAGTTAGAAGTGAGAAAAGAAAAAGGATAAAGGAGAATAAAGAATGCCAGAAAAAATCTAGAAAATAGCCTCGAAAGGACAAATATAGGAGTTATTGCCCTTAAGGAGGATGGAAAGGGAGATAAAGTTTATTTAAAGAAATAATAAGAGAAAACCTTTTAAAACTTGAGAAATATATGAATATCCAAGTACAAGAAGATAAAAAAAAAATCCAAGAAATTTAACCCAAATAATACTAAACTCTCAAAGGCCAAGGATACAGAAAGGATCATAAAAGCAGCAAGAAAAAAAGAAACAAATAACATATAAAGGAGTTCTGGTGTGTCTGACAGCAGAAACTGTAGAGGTCATGAGGAAGTGGGATGACAAAGTCAAAGTGCTGAAGGAAAAAAAAATCTTTCAAACTAGATTATATTAATCTAAGTTATCCTTCAAACAAGAGCTAGAAATAAAGATTTTCCTAGACAAGCAAAACTTGAGGAATTTGTCAACGCCAGACATGCCTTAGAAGACATGCTAAAGGGAGTTATTGAATTTAAGAAAACAAAATGTTAATGAAAAACAAGAAATCATCTAAAGGCATGGAAATCATGGGTACACAGACAAATATGGAATAACACTGCCATTGTGGTATGTAAATCACTCATATCTTTAGTAGGAATATCAAAATAAAGCTATCAAAAATAGTTTCCAAAATACAAGTATTTGAGAAACAAACAATCTAAAAATACATAGGCCAGGAGTGGTGTCTCATGCCTGTAATCTCAGCACTTTGGGAGGCTGAGGTGGGCAAATCACCTGAGATAAGCAGTTCAAGACTAGCTGGCCAACATGATAACGTTCTGTCTCTACTAAAAAAATATAAATTAGCTGGGTGTGGTGGTGGGCTTCTGTAATCCCAGTTACTCAGGAGACTGAGGCAGGAGAATTGCCGGAACTCGGGAGGCAAAGGTTGTGACGAGTGGAAATTGCATCACTGCACTCCAGCCTGGGTGACAGAGCGTAAAGAGAGAAAAACAGAAAGGCAAACAATGAGGACAGGGTGGAATAAAAAGTATAGAGGTTTTTAGTTTTCTCTTTTTTTTGTTTGCTTTTTTTCCTTTCTTAGTAATCAGAGTTAAAGTATCATCAGTTCAAACTAATTTGTATAAAATGTTATTTGCGACTCTTTGGCAACCACAAAACAAAAACTTATAATAGACACATAAAAATAAAAAGTAAGAAATAACAACATATTACAGGAGAAAAACACTTTCACATAAGACAGAATAAGAGGAAGGAAGAGAGGAACACAAAACTTTTAAAAACCTCTATACTTTTTATTCCACCCTGTCCAAACAACCACAAAACAAATAACACAATGGCAGTAGTAAGTCTTTACCCATCAGTAATAACAATGAATCTAAATGGACTAAATTATTCAAAAGACATAGAGTGGTGGAATCAATAAAAAAATAAGACCCAAACATATGATGCTTACAAAAAACCCACTTCACCTATAAAGACACACATATAGATTGAAATTAAAAGAATGGAAAAATACATTCCATGGAAATGGAAACCAAAAAGAGCAGGAGTAGGTATAATTATATCAGGTAAAATAGATTTCAAGAAAAAAAGGGAAAAAAAGGTCATTATATAATGATAAAGGGATCAATACAGCAAGGTAATATAACAATTATAAATATATTTGTGTCCAATGCTAGAGCACTCATATATATATATAATATATGTAGCAAATATTATTAGAGCTAAAGAGAGAGAGAGATCCCAATACCATAATGGCTTGAGACTTCAACACCCACTTTCAGCATTGGACAGATCATCTTGACAGAAAATCAACAAAGAGACATCAGACTTAATCTTTACTACAGATGAAATGGACCCCTCAATAGACATGATCTGACTTCAAATTATACTACAAATCTATAGTAAACAAAACAATATGGTACTAGAATAAAAACAGATGCCTCAACCAATGGAATAGAATAGATAATACAGATATAAATCTATCCATTTACAGTTATCTCATTTTTGACAAAGGTGCCAAGGACATATGATGGGTAAAGCAGAGTTTCTCCAATAAATAGTGCTAGAAAAACTGGATATGCTTATGCAGAAAAATATACCAGACCCTTACATCTCTCACCATGTATAAAAATTAAGTAGGCCGGGCGCGGTGGCTCATGCCTGTAATCCCAGCACTTTGGGAGGCCGAGGTGGGTGGATCACGAGGTCAAGAGATCGAGACCATCCTGGTCAACATGGTAAAACCCCGTCTCTACTAAAAGCACAAAAAATTAGCTGGGCATGGTGGCGCATGCCTGTAATCCCAGCTACTCAGGAGGCTGAGGCAGGAGAATTGCCTGAACCCAGGAGGTGGAGGTTGCGGTGAGCCGAGATCACTCCATTGCACTCCAGTCTGGGTAACAAGAGCGAGACTCCGTCCCAAAAAAAAAAAAAAAAAAAAAAGTAAAAATGGATTAAAGACTTACATCTAAAAATTGTAACCATAAAGCTATCAAAAGAAAACATTGAGGTAACACTCCAGGTCATTGATGTGGGCAAATATTTGTTTAAGAAGACCTCAAAAACACAGCCAATCAAATCAAAGCTAGACAAATGAGATCACATCAAGCTAAAAAAGTTTCTGCACAGCAAAGTAAACAATTAACAAACTGAAAAGACAGCCTACAGAATGTGAGAAAGTGTTTGCAAACTTCCAAGCTAGCAAGAGATTAATATCCAGAATATATAATGACTTCAAACAACTCAACAGCAAAACAAACAAAACAAATAATCTTATTTAAAAATGAGCAAAAGATCTGAATAGATATTTCTGAAAAAAGACAGACAAATGGCCAATAGTATATGAAAAAAATGCCCAGCATCATTAATTATCAGAGAAATGCTGATTAAAGCTACAGTGAAATATTATTTCATCGCAGTTAAAATGGTTTATATCCTAAAGGCTAACAAAAACAAATGCTGGTGTGGATGTGGAGAAAGGGGAGCCTTTGTATACTGTTGGTAAGAATGTAAGTTACCAATATACAGTAACTATGGAAATTATAAAGATTCCCCCAAAAAGCTAATCACAGAACTACCATATGATCCACCAGTCCCACTGCTGGGTAAATGTTCATAAGAAAGGTATTCAATATATCAAAAGTACATTTGAACTCTCATGTATTACACCGGTATCCACAACAGCTAAGATATGGAATCAACCTCAGTGTCCATTGATAGATGAATGGACAAATAAAATATTATACAAATTGTATTAGTCTGTTTTCAGACTGCTATAAAGAACTTCCCTGAGGCTGGGTAACTTACGAAGGAAAGAGGTTTAGTTGACTCACACGTCCACATGGTTGTGGAGGCCTCAGGAAACTTACAACCATGGCAGAAAGGGAAGCAGACACATCTTACGTGGCCGCAGGTAAGGTGTGTATGAAGGAAGTTCTCACAAGAACTCCCTTATAAAAGCATCAGATCTTGTGAGAACTCATTCACTATCACAAGAACAGCAGGGGGGAAACTGCCCCCATGACTGATCCAATCATCTCCCACTAGGTCTGTCCCTCAACATCTGGGGATTACAATTCAAGACGAGATTTGGATGGGGACACAAAACCTAACTATATCACACATACACAATAGAACATTATTAAGCCATTTAAAAATTGAAATAATATGAATGGAACTGGAGGACATTTTGAGTGAAATAAGCCAGGCAGAGAAAGACAAACATCACATGTGTTCACTAATATGTAGAAGCTAAAGAAAAATAACTCATAGAAATAGGGAGTATAATGATGGTAACTAGAGTCTTGGAAGGATGCTGCGGAGGGGAGAATAAAGAAAGGATGTTTAATGGGTACAAAAATACAGTTATATTTTATATATATTACAGATAGAATAAGATCTAATGCTCAGTAGCACAATAGGAAAACTAGCTAACAATAATTTATTGTACATTTCAAAATAACTAAAAGAGTGGAATTGGAATATTTCAAACACAAAGAAATGATAAATAATTGCAATACCTCATTTACCCTGATTTGATCATTATACATGGTATGCTTGTATCAAAACATCACAGGTGCCCTATAACATGCACAATAATTATGTATCCACAATTAAAAATTAAAAATTGAAAAAACCCTCATGAACCCAAAGTCCAAAATATTTCACCTAATTTTAATAAGATGTATCTAGCAATACTTTAAAATAATAATACATCATGATAAATGAGGTTTATTCCAAGTAAGCAAAATTGGTTTAACAATTTTAAAAATTAATGTATTACTTTATAGTAAGGACCAAAAGAAAGGATTAAAGATAGGGAGGTTACTCTCTCAACTTGATACAGGACATTTATGAAAAACTTATATCTAACATCACACTTAATGATTAACAGAGTGCTTTCCCTGCATCAGGAATAGTCAATCACATTATTTCTAGTTAATATTGAATTAGGGTTCTAGCCAATTCAATAAGGCAAGAAAGGGAAGTAAAACCCATAATGAATGTTAAAAAAAGAAAAGCCTATGCAAAATTGTTTTTATTCTAAAAACATAATCAGTTCTATAGAAAAGCCTAATGAATCTCACAGAAAGCAATTACAACTAATTAAGACAAATTACACAATTGAAAGCCAATATACAAAATGTCAATTTTATTCATACATTCTGACCACAAATAATAAATTATAATTTTCAAAAACACCACATACATTAGCATCTAAACCAAGAATACTTAAAGATAAATTAAAAGATATGTAAGACCTAGCCACTGAAAACTACAAAATGTTGCTGAAAGAAAATAAAGATATATATATTATTGTATGTTTGAGTATCAATAAAATTAGGTAAATTCTTCCTAAATATATTCATGGATTCAATGCAATAACAAGCAAAGTTTCAGTAGCTTTTATAATTATACTTTAATTATAAAGTTTATATGGAAATGCAAAGAACCTAAATTAGCAAGAAAAAAAAAGTTGAAAAAGATTGAAGCTGAGGAACGTGCATTATATCAGGTTTCAAGATTTAGTAAAAGGCCACAAGAATTAAAACTTTGTGGTGCTGATATATGGATGGACAAATGTATCAATGGAAATAAATAGAAAGTTTCTGAGTATACCCACACATATGCAGTCAACTGATTTTTCCACAAATGTGTCAGGATAACTTATCAAAAAATAATTATATACTTTTTAAACAAATGGTCCTGTAATATCTGTGTATAGATTTGGAAATAAATAAAAATCGAACTTTACTTCACACCATATACAAAACTTCACATTAGAACAAAGATCAAAATATAGAATTCAAGACTATATAACTTCTAAAAGGAAGCATAGGATAAATCCTTTTGGCTAAGTTTTTTTTTTGTTTTGTTTTTGTTTTTTTTTTGCTAAAAGAAATTCAGATCATAGGTAAAAATTGATAAATTTTATTCAAATAACAACCATGTCTTTGAAAGACACTGTTAAAAAACTGAAAAAGCAAGTTATGAAAAGAAAAAGGCAAGTTACGACATGGTAAGATATATTTAACATATATAAATATCTATATATTTATACCTTAACCTGTTTGTCTATTCAGACATAGTTGTATATAACAAATATAGAAAAGAGCTGTTATGACTCAATAAGAGGAAGACAATCTAATGTAAAATTGGCAAATTATTTTAGTGCATGTTTCATCAAAGATATATCACTCATAAATAACCATATCAAAAATGCCCAATATAATAAATGATTTGGGAAATGCAAATTAAACCACAATCAGATGCCACTACATACCCATTAATAAAACATCTTCAAAAAAAGTTATTTTTATGCTTGTGTTTATTACATTTACATACTTTTGTATAACTGAAATAACTTCCTGATAAATTAAAACTTTCTGCCTTTTACAGTTACTTTAACTTATCAAAATAATGCACTGAACTCATCACAGAATGTGACATGGTGGTTTTCAAGTCAATAATTTTCATACGAGAGGACGAAGTGCTATCGATGGCAGTTAGGTTATTTTGCAATAACCATTTACTAAGTCACTTCCTCGAGGTTTTACCTTTAAAATCTGTAATCCACAAGAGAGGTTACTATATTGGTCCTTCATAAATTGCCTGTGATTTTTTGAAAGTGTTTATGTTTATTATTTCCTGCTGATCTCTCTTCTATTCTGCTAGGCTCCATATCCTGAGTCTGATCACCACAGACTATATCTTGGTCTTCTGCTTTTAGCTGGGTTTGGAAAATGGGAGGCACCAGAAAAGGAACAAAGAGTGTGAGGTGAGAGGTTAGGGTATTTGTCTTCCAATTCTCCCTGTTTATCACATTTCGGACAGTACTTGCTTTCCTCTTTAGCTATAACACCTGTTGAGTGGGTCTCCAATTGCGCTAGATCTCTCCAGGTGCGCTGCATTTTCTCTGCGGTTCCCTGCAGGATTTCCATTACTATAATTATTCACTAAGTGCCTCACTATCCCTTTTTGGTTCACTTAACTTCTTTAAATTATTTTTAGTAAAACCATTTTGAGTATGCCATCTGTTTTCTGCCACAATCCTAAATGATACAATAACTGGTATCATGAGTGAGATTCTGGGATTGACTTGCTCTCTTATCTGTGAGCAGATGGATAACCTCATTGTTGAGGGAAATAGAACACTGCAATCTGTGACAAAGTAGCATCATCATTTTTAATTTCTCACTAGAATGACGTGAAATGAATTACTAATTGAGCACAAGGCATTGGGCAATCAATTGTCTTTGGCGCTTAGTGGATATGGCAAAAATGGTGATTGCAAGGGTTACAAAATGACGCAGAACTGCTTCTGCCAATTCTGGAGAGTTTACACAAAGATAAATATATACTTAAAACATTGAACTCCCAATTCACGTCACAGGTGGAGATCCAGAATATCTTAACGGCATTCTTAAAACAATCTCTTACATGGGATAGTATAGGGCAGACATGGCTTAATTGTAAGGATGTAGAGTTGCAATGTCAGTGCAATGTGCAACTTGCCAAATTGTTTATGCTAAGTTGTTGGGAGAGAGTGGAACCATGAGATTAGGGCAAAAAACAAGCAAAACTGAAATTTTTAAATAAAAAGTCTTCCCATATCGTTTTGCCCATGGAAGCAGCTAATCTCCTTTATTTCAGGGAACCAATTTTCCTTGCAAAGAACTGTTTTAGTGACTTCACTTTGTGTGCAGTTGCCTCAAAAATAGTAAGCTGATTACTCCAGATTTAAGTTCACCATCTTTTATTGCCTCCAGTTCCTTCATAAAGGTTAACTAGAGAGAAAAGTACAAATTCTCTTTCTAAATAAATAAATAAATTATATATACTGAGGTATTTGTAGGACTTTTGCCAATGTCATTTGTCAAGAGCTGGCAGGGGAGTTCTGGGAAATGATCTACTGATGCTAAACCAAGAAAGATAAATTATGACATTGAATTATGCCTAAGCTCAATATAGGAATGTCGAGCAAGGATTCTGAATAAAACACGAGATTAAGCATTTGTGTGTGGCAGAGATATACCTGAATCAAGTTACCATTGGAGTTCCACACTCCTTAGTCTAGTTCTAGACCTAAATCAGTTTACAGACCTGCAGCACATTAACTGAGAAGTCTGCTTGCTTTGAAAAACTGTAACATGGCAACAAGTCTATAGAATATATCCTCCCCATGCCTTATCCCGTGGGAGTTTTGGCCACTTTTTAGTGTGAATAAGCTCTGGAAAAGAGTGAAATATATTATCTGTGAAATACGTTACCTGTTGTGTACAATATATGATCCAGATAGGGCTGGGTGCCATGGGTCATGCCTCTAATCCCAGCACTTTGAGAGGCAGGGCAGGTGGACTGCTAGAGACCAGGAGTTTGAGACCAGCCTAAGCAACATAGAGAAATCCCATCTCTACAAAAAATGTAAAACAGCCACACATGGTGGCACACACCTGTAGTCCCAGATACTAGGAAGGCTGATGTGAGCCTTCGGCCTCACACTGAGGCTGAAGATTGAGCCCAGGAGGTTAAGGCTGCAGTGAACTGTGATTGTGCCACTGCACTCCAGCCTGGGTGATAAAGACCATAACGACTATGGTTATGACTTTGCATTTTGTCTGTGTAGAAAGTGCTCATTTGTTGTTGTTATTATTATTGTTTTAATTAATGAAAGGACAAAAAAAGAAGCTGAGCATAAAGAGTGAAATCTGAGGGATATTCCCTCCCATCCATCTCTGTCCCATATATTTTTTCCTGTAGTGATCCTGGAAAGGCTGACTTCTATGGTCCATATCACCCAGGCCAGTTGGGAAGCAAGAGCCAGGTAAGTTGAGGCAGGTTGTTAGAGGCAGATAATTTATTTCCTGGGCAAACGCCTGCCCAATTGTGGTCTAGCCAGTGGCTACTTTCTTTATCAAATGAAGCTTGTCTTAGGCAGCAGGATCTACCTAAAATCTCTTCCAGAATTTTAGCTCTTACTGGGTCATGGTAATATCATTTAATTCTCTTGCTCCATCAACTCTGTGGATAAAATAGCATCCTGCTGATACTAGTCTCAGAGTGTTTCACCATCCTATTTTTATTTACTTAACCCTTGTAAATATTTATTTATATTTGTTTTTCCTTGAGCCTTTTAAATTAAGCCTTTGTGAATTAAAAGTGTTAATTTCTATCAAGTCCAACTTTTCTGAGCTTTGCTTTTTATGTTATATCCCAAAACTCTTTGCCTAATGAAAAGACAAAATATTTTCTTCTATAGTTTCTTATAGAAGTTTTATCATTTTACATTTTATATTTTAAAATATGGTTGATTTTTAGTTAGTTTTATATGAGGTGCCAAGTATACATCCAGGTTAGTTTTATTGTCTATGGAAATTCAAATGTTCCAGCAACATAAAAAACTATCCTTTATATGGCATTTTGGTAGAAAAAAAGCCTTCCACCAATTCCAATTATTCCCTTCTATTCATTGTGCAATTTTTGTCATATATTTTACTTTTATATATGCTATGTAAGTACAATATATTTTTATTACTTTTTCTTTAGTTAAACCCTGTTGATTGTGCAATGTCTCTTGCCAAGAGCTACTGATACATTGTCCCAAGACCTCCTCTTAACTGTACTGTCCAATACATAAGCCACTAACCATGTGTGACTAATTAAATTAAAATTCACTTTCAGCTGAAGACAAGAAGGATGACTGCATGGATGACCAGAGCCAGGAAACCCTGCTTCCAGTGAGACAGACCAAAATATTGAGTAAACCAACATACTTTGGCAGATCTTTGGACAGAGAACACTGACAATCAAGGGAGAGCTGCCACAGAAACCAAGGCTGAAGAGAGAGAAAGCTGAAAACTATGTGTCGGGTACACAAATGCTGAATGGCTCCTGGGAAAGAGGTGAGTTAAGGGAAAGATGGACAGCCCGTTCTTGCCACAGACCTCAGGGATCCTAGCTAAAGGTGACCCTGTATCTCCCATGGACATTTGAACCGTCAAATAGATCTTCTCAGAGAGTGGGCAGAGACAGGGATTCAGCCAGCATGAAGCCCAGGAGCTTTTGTGTATGGAGCAGCTGCAGCAGAGTGCAGCCAAAGCCCCTAGTCCCCCTCGGATCCCCATCTCCATCCAAGTATCTCTAGTCCCAGCTGACACCTGGTCCAGGAGAGAGTGAGGCTGACTTCTCTGCAGGACTGGGGCACATCTGTTGCGTAGGCCTTCCTGACCACCAGCCCCTCGCAAGGCCTCTGCCTGGCCGCCCCACAGAAAGGGGTGTACATACAGCACAGCCTCCACTGCCTACTCTGGGGTGCTCTACCCAAGTACTTTTCTGGAATCCTGGGAGCACTTTCCTGGCAGTTAGAGCATGATTCACAGGGTCCAGGAGACAGAGGCGTGGCCTTTTTTCGGCACTGCAGGGCTGCAGCATGAAGCTCAGGAATATTGAGCCAAGATCTGTGGCCAACATTTGAGTTGGGAAGAAGACCCTGCTCTCAGAGCACAGAGGTGGGTGAGACACATGGGTTCACTGGCCAGCATGGGAGCAGGGCATGCCTCCCAGTGCAGGGCCAGTCATGAAAAGGTGTGTTCTGTCTCCTAGCTGAGACCTCTATCCTGGAGAGCCAAGCAATTTGGAACACCTAACAAAAGAAATATGTGTGGCATTAGTGATTGAATGGGGCTCCCCCAAGGCCCAGAAGTAGACCAGGTAAGGGTGTCAGCTCACTTCCCTGCACACTACAGAGCCCTGCTTGCAACGGCAAGGAAATACCAAAGAACCTGTAAAGGAAGTAAGACCCCATCTGCCAGCCATTACTCTAAAGCACCATCTACTGGATCATAGCCCAAACTACAACACTAAATCTATTCTTCCAATACAGACCCATGTGACACAAAGGGCAATAATACAGCAACATCATAATAATGATAATAATAATAATAATAATAATAAATAAGTAAAATCCTAGACAGAGGGCTGGCCCTCTGAAAATACTTAAAAACAATTGGCTATTGTTAACTTACAGCACAGTTAAAGAAACACCAGTCCTCCCAGATGAGAAAGAGTCAGCTTAAGATCTCTGGCAATTCAAAAAGCCAGTATCCCCTTACCTTCAAATGAGCCCACTAGCTTCCCAGCAATAGTTCCTAACCAGACTGAAATGACTGAAATGACAGACATAGAATTCAAAACCTGGATGACAAGGAAGCTCATTGAGATCCAAAAGAAAGAGGAAACCCAGTGTAAAAAAGTCAAGAAATCCAGTAGAAGAATCCAAAAGCTGAAAAACAAACTAGCCATTTTAAGAAACAACAAAACTAAACTCTATAACTCAAAAAATCACTACAAGAATATCTCAATACAATTGGAAGGACTAGTAGCAGAATAAACCAAGGTGAGGAAAGAATTTCATAGCTTAAAAATCACTTATTCAAATCAAGTTAGACAAAAAATAGAGAAAAACTAATTTTTGGAAATGCAAATAACTTCTGAGAAATATGCGATTATGTGAAGAGACTAAACCTATGACTCACTGGCATTCTGAAGAAGGAAAAAGAGAGAACAAGCAACTTGGAAAATATTTTTGAGGACATAGTCCATGAAAAATGTCCTGATCTCACTAAAGAGCATGACATACAAATCCAAGAAATATAAAGGACCCCTACTAGATACTGTACAAGTTAACCACACCTCAAGTACAGTATCAGATTCTCCAAGGTCAATGTGAAAGAAAAAAAAACTTAAAGACAGCTAGAGAAGAGTCAGGTCATATACCAAGGGAACCCACATCATTCTAACAGCAGATCTCTCAACAGAAACCTTACGAGACAGAAGATATGGGTGGCCTATTTTCAGCATCCTTAAAGGACAAAAATTACAGCCAAGAATTTCATATCCTGCCAAACTAAGTTTCATAAGTGAAGGAGAAATAAAATTCTTCTCAGACAAGCAAACACTAAAGGTATTCATTATAACTACACAAGATTTATAAGAGGTCATTAAGAGAGAGCTAAACACAGACATGAAAGAATAACACCTGCTAACAAAACACACACTTAAGTACATAGCCCAGAGAGAGACACTACAAAGCAACTACATAATCAAGTCTACAAAAGAACCAGCTAATGGCAAGATGACAGGACTAAAATCTCTAGTGTAGATCCTAACCCTGAATGTAAACAGTCTAAACAACTCACTTAAAAGACAGCCACATACTGGATAAAGAGGCAAGACCCACCCACCTGGTGTCTTCAACAGACCCATATCACATATAGTGATAAACACAGACTCAAAGTAAAGGGATATAGAAATAACTCCCACGCAAAGGAAAAACAAAAGACAGCAGGAGTCACTGTTCTTATATCAGATAGAACATACTTGAAATCAACAACAATTAAGCAGAACAAAGAAGGGCATTACATGATAAAGGCTATAATTCAACAAGAAGACTTAACTATTCTAAATATATACGCACCCAACATTGGAGCATGCAGATTAAAAACAAAACAAAACAAACAAAAAGACAAGCTCTTCTTGACCTATAAAAAGACCTAGCCACACAATAACAGTAAGAAATTTCAAGACTCCACTGATAGCATTCACAGATCATCGAGCCAGAAAACTAACAAAAAAAATTCTAGACTTACATGTGACATTCAATCAATTGAACCTAATAGACATCTACAGAATACTCCACCCAAGATCACAGAATATACATTATTCTCATCTGCACACAGAACATATGCTTTAAGATGGACCAGGCTGGGTGCAGTGGCTCATGTCTGTAATCCTAGCACGTTGGGAGGCCAAGGTGGGTGGATCATCTGAGGTTGAGAGATGGAGACCAGCCTGACCAACATGGAGAAAGCCAGTCTCTACTGAAAATCCAAAATTAGCCAGCTGTGGTGGTGCATGCCTGTAATCCCAGTTACTTGGGAGGCTGAGGCAGGAGAATCACTTGAACTTGCTTCTGAATAATTCCTGAGTGAACAACAAATTAAGGCCAAACAACATGGTAAAACCCATCTCTACTAAAAATACAAAATTAGCTGGGCATGGTGGTGTGCGCCATGATACTCAGGTGGCTGATGCATGAGAATTGCTTGAACCCGGGAGGTGGAAGTTGAAGTGAGGTGAGATGGCACCACTGCACTCCAGCCTGGGTGACAGAGCAAGACTCCATCTCAAAAAAAAAAAAAAGGCCAAAAAATTTTATTGAATTAAAATGGGGACAAGACTTACCAAAAATTTCTGGGATGCAAATTAAGCATGTTAAGAGAAAATTTTATGGCACTAAATACTTTCATCAGTAAGTTAGAAACAAATTAACAATCTAACTTTGCACCTAAAGAAACTAGAAAAACAAACACACCCCAAAGCTATAAAAAAAGGAAAGAACTAAATTAGAGAGGAACTGAATTAAAGTGAGAGGCCAAAATCCATTCAAAAGATCAATGAAACCAAGAGATTGATTTGCAAAATAAGAAAGATTGATAGACTACTAGCTAAATTAACAAAGAAAAGAGAATATTTTAAAAAGTACAACAAAAAATGACAAGTATGACATTACTACCAATCCCACAGAAATATAAAAGATTATTAGAAACTATTATTAATAACTCTAGGCACAAAAATTAGAAAATGTAGAGGATATGGATACATTTCTGGAAAGACACAAACTCCCAAGACTGAACCAAGAAGAAGGTAAAAACCTGAAAAGAGTAAGTCCCAAAATTGAATCAGCAATAAAAAGAAACCTAATAACCAAAAATAAGTCCCTGGACAAGATGAATTCATAGCCAAATTCCACCAGACGTACAAAGAAGACCTGGTGCCAATTCTGCTGAAACTATTGCAAAAACTTGAGGACAAGGAACCACTCCCTAACTCATCCTATGATCAAGCATCAGGATGATACCAAAATCTGGCAGAGACACAATTAAAAAGAAAACTTTATATCAATATTCCTGATGAATGTAGATCCAAAATTTCTCTAGAAAATATTAGCAAATGAAATCCAGAAGCACATTAAAAAGTTAATACACCACACTCAAGTAAGCTTGCTCCCTGGGATGTAAGACTTGTTCAACAAATACAAATAAATAAATGATATTCACTACATAAACAGAATTAAAAGCAAAAATCATATGATCATCTTAATAGACACACAAAAAATCTTTCAGTAATATCCAGCATCCCTTCATCATAAAAACCCTCAACAGATTAGGCATCAAAGGAGCATACCTCAAAATAATAAGAGCCATCTATGGCAAACCCACAGCAAACCTCATACTGAGTGGGCAGAGCTGGAAGATTCTCCTTGAAAACCAGAACAAGACAAGGATGCCCAATCTCACAATTCCTATTCAACATAGTACTGGAAGTCCTAGCCAAAGCAATCAGGCAAGTGAAAGAAATAAAAGTCATTTAAACAGGAAAAACATTAGTAAAACTCTTCACAGATGATATGATTATATACCTAGAACACCTCACAGTCCCTGCCAAAACGCTCCAGGCATAAATAAATAGCTTCAGTAAAGTTTCTGGATACCAAATCAATGTACAAAAATCAGTAGCATTTCTCTACAATAATCATGCTCAAGCTGAGAGTCAAATCAATAATATAATCCCATTTACAACAGCCACAAAATAAATGAAGCACCTAGTAATACATCTAAAGGAAATGAAAGAGCTCTATAAGGAGAACCAGAAAAACACTGCTGAAAGAAACCAGAATGACACAAATAAACAGAAAAACATGTCATGCTCATGGATTGGAAAAATTGATATTGTTAAAATAACCCTCCTAACCAAAGCAATTTACAGATTCACTGCTATTCCAATCAAACTACCAGCATCAATTTTTCACAGAATTATACAAAAGGATTAAGAATTATGTATGGAATCAAAAAAGAGCCCCAACAGCCAAAGCAATCCTAAGCATAAAGAACAAAGCTGGAGGGATCACAATACCTGTCTTTAAGCCTATAGTAACCAAAACAGCATGGTACAGTTTAAAAAAAATAGATATATAGATCAATGGATTGATCCACAAGAGAAAACCCAGAAATAAACCTGCTCACCTACAACCATCTGATCTTCTATAAAGCTGACAAAACAAGCAGTGGGAAATGATTCCTTATTTAATAAATTGTGCTGGGATAACTGGCTAGCCATATGCAGAAGAATGAAACTGGACCCCTACCTTTCACCATATATAAAAATTAATTCAAGATGGATTAAATATTTAAATGTAAGATATCAAATTATAAAAATCCTAGAAGAAAACCTAGGACATACCCTTCTTAATATCAGCCTTGGCAAATAATGTTTGGCTAAGTTCCCAAGAGCAATTGCAACAAAAACAAAAATTGACTTATAGGACCTATAAAGAGCTTCTGCACTGCAAAATAAATCATCAATAGAGTAAACAGGCAACCTAAAAATTGAGAGAAAATATTCACGAACTATGCACCTGACAAAGGCCAAATATTCAGAATCTATATAGAACTTAACAAGCAAAAAATAAATAATTCCCCTAAAAAATGGGCAGAGAAACTGAACAAATACTCCTCAAAAAAAAAAGACATACAAGTGGCCAATAAACATGAGAGAAAATGCTCATCATTATTAGTCATCAGAGAAAGCCAAGTTAAAGCCACAATATCTTATACTAGTCAAATGGCTATTAAAATGTAGATAACAATAGATGCTGGTTAGACCACAGAGAAAACGTTATGCCTATTCATTGTTGGTGAGAATGTCAATTAATTCAGCCCCTGTAGAAAGCAGTTTGGAGGTTTTTCAAAGAATTTAAAACAGAGCTACCATTTGACCTAGGGTTCCCATCATTGGATATATACCCAAAGGAAAATAAATCAGTCTACCAAGAAGACACATGCACTTGTACGTTCACCAAAGTGCTATTCACAATAGCAAAGACATGGGATCAACCTGTGTGCTCATCGGTGGTTGAGTGGATAAAGAAAATGCTATACATTTACACCATGAAATACTTCACATCCACAAAAATGGATGAAATCATTCTTTCCAGCAACATGAATGATGCTAGAGGCCGTAACTGTCAGTGAATTAATGAAGAAACAGAAAACCAAATACCACATGTTCTCATTTATATATGATAGCTAAACAATAGTTACACATGAACGTAAAGATGGAAACAACAGACATGGAAAACTGCTAGAAGGGGTAGGGAAACTAGGAGGGAGAATGGGTTGAAAACTTCCTGTTGCTTACTATGCTCAAATTCCATTTGACCCAGAAATCCCATTATGGGTATATACCCAAAGGACTATAAATTGTTCTATTATAAAGACACATGCACACGTATGTTCATTGCAGCCCTGTGTACAATACCAAAGTCCTGGAACCAACTCAAATGCCCATCAATGATAGACTGAACAAAGAAAATGTGGCACATATACACCATGGAATACTACACAGCCATAAAAAATGATGAGTTCGTGTCTTTTGCAGGGATTTGGATGAATCTGGAAACCATCATTCTCAGCAAACTGACACAAGAACATGTTCTCACTCATAGGTGGGTGTTGAACAACGAGAACACGTGGACTCAGGGAAAGGGGCATAATACACTGGGGCAGTTGGGGGGGGTGTCTAGGGGAGGGACAGCAGGGGGTGGGGAGGGTGGGGAGGGATAATATGGGGAGAAATGCTGGATATAGATGAAGGGGGAATAGAGGCAGCAAACCACCTGATTATGCATGCACCTATGCAACAACCCTGCATGACCCGCACATGTACCCCAGAACCTAAAGTAAAATAATAATAATAATTCCTTTGCATATATGCTTCTGCTAAATAAATACATAAAGGAAAGAAAAAACTTCCTCAGTTATACTAGCTACGTTTCAAGTACTCAGTAGATACTTGTGATAGTGATCATCTCACTGCAGAATGGAGTATTCTCATTGTCTCAGAAAGTGTTGTTGAGCAGCTCTGTTGTAAAAACAGTTTGTGATCGTATATACTTCAGTATAATAAACCTTATTGAATTTTACCTTCTTTGTATTGATTTGTAGCAACTTTACAAAGTGATATATTTATTGTTGCTTAAATATGATACCTGAGATGACTTTCTTAGTTTACTTTAAGATTTGTGGATAGCAGTCATTAATCTCCTATGAGAAATGCATAAGAAATTTCACAGTTCCAAATTCCATTTTTAAAATCTATTGATATTTATATTAGTCGTTTCTCTTACTGCTATATAAAGAAATAACTGATACTGGGTAATTTATTTTAAAATGAGGTTTAATTGGCCCATAGTTCCACAGGCTATACAGGAAGCACATAATGGCATCAGCTTCTGGGGAGAACTCAGGGAATTTACAATCATAAAGGAAGGTAAACAGGAGTGAGGCATTTCATATGGCCAGAGCAGGAGAAAGAGAGAGAGCAGGAAGATGCCACACAATTTTAAGTGACCAGATGTCATGAGAGCTTACTCACTGTCATCGAGATAGTACCAAGGGACAAATCTGCCTCCATGATCTAATCACCTCCTATGGGCCCTACCTCCAACATTGGGGATTACAGTAATTCAACGTGAGATTTGGGCAGGGACATGGATCCAAACCATATCAAGATTTCTTAAAATGCTTTATTTCCACAAATGTAAGATTAATATATATATATATGGTTTTTAACTTTTTTTTTTGATAGAATCTTGTTCTGTTGCCTAGGCTGTAGCACAGTGGTGCCATCTTGGTCACTGCAACCTTTGTCTCCTGGGTTCAAAGGATTCTCGTGCCTCAGCCTCCCAGGTAGCTGACATTACAAGAGGTGCACTGCCATGCCTGGCTAATTTTTGTACTTTTAGTAGAGACGGGGTTCATCATGTTGGCCAAGCTGCTCTCAAACTTCTGACCTCAGGTGAGCTGCCCGCCTGGACCTCTCAATGTGCTGGGATTATAGGTGTGAGTAACCATGCCTGGACCAGAATTTTAACTTTTTAAATTTTGTGTTCTATGAAGAAATTTTTGAATATTTCTTTTCTCCTTTGGGGCTTCTATCTTTCATAGATAATTTGTCAAGTAAAAAATTGACAATATTCAGTAATAAAAATTATAGTTAAAGAGAAAACCAATCAGTGGACAGCTGTATTTCTTGAAAAGCAATATATAATACATATTTCTTATATTTAAAAATAATATTTCTCAGTGCCTTCAATCATCACTTGCATTAAATATAAAACTTTAAAGTTTTGATAAGAATAGAATATAAAATCATAATAAACAAAAATATTTTATAAAACAAAGAGAGTTTAAAAACACCCAAAGATGGCTTTTTTGGAGAAGAATTAAAATCTGGCTTAATATTTAAAAAATTTAGAACAGCCGGGCGTGGTGGCTCACGCCTGTAATCCCAGCACTTTGGGAGGCCAAGGCGGGTGGATCACGAGGTCAAGAGATCGAGACCATCCTGGTCAACATGGTGAAACCCGTCTCTACTAAAAATACAAAAAATTAGCTGGGCATGGTGGTGCGTGCCTGTAATCCCAGCTACTCAGGAGGCTGAGGCAGGAGAATTGCCTGAATCCAGAAGGCGGAGGCTGCGGTGAGCCGAGATCACGCCATTGCACTCCAGCCTGGGTAACAAGAGCAAAACTCCGTCTCAAAAAAAAAAAAAAATTTAGAACAATGACTCCTATACCTTTTCCATTGTCTTTTAACACTCAAAAATGAAGCAGAAGCATTTTTAGTATTCTTAAAAATGAACTTTAACCTTATCATAAATTCTGTCAGGACAGATGAAAAGCTACCCTATAATAACCTTGGAAAATAATTTGCTATCTACTTTTGAATTCAGCTTCAAGATCAAACTCATTGTTTATAGGAATGCTTTCTGTGAAAGATTTACGTTAACACAAAAGATTCATTCTAACCATAAATGACATATATGAGGGTGATCACTTTTAATAACAATAAAACAACTTTATTCTATGTCTATTGAATGTCCAGAATGTTATTAGGTATTGTCAGATATGCAGGAAGCATTAAGGAAACAGCTTTGTGGTAGAGTTAAGACTTATAAAACAGGTTCTACTTAGCAATTAGGATAATACAATATCACACAAACATGTGTGGCATGGATAAAAACTTCAACATAATTTTCAGCATGAATGAATCAGTACATTTTGGGGAGAAAATTTTTTACTGTGAAGGTGAAATTAGAGTGGTGGATTTAAAATGCACAAGAGTTCACTCATGATTTGGCTCTCTGCTTGTCTACTGTTGGTGTATAGGAATGCTTGTGATCTTTGCACATTGATTTTTGTATCCTGAGACTGCTGAAGTTGCTTATCAGCTTAAGGCATTTCTGGGCTGAGATGATGGGGTTTTCTAAATATACAATCATGTCATCTGCAAGCAGAGAAAATTTGATGTACTCTTTTCTTATTTGAATACCCTTTATTCATTTCTCTTGCCTGATTGCTCTGGCAAGAACTTCTAATGTTATGTTGAGTAGGAGTGGTGAGAGAAGGCATCCTTGTCTTGTGCTGGTTTTCAAAGGGAATGCTTCCAGCTTTTGTCCATTCAGTATAATATTGGCCATAGATTTGTCATAAATAGTTCTTATTATTTTGAGTTATGTTCCAGGAATATCTAGTTTATTGAGAATTTTTAGTATGAAGGATGTTGAATTTTATCGAAGGCCTTTTCTGTATCTATTGAGATAATTGTGGTTTTGTTATTGCTTCTGTTTATGTGATGGATTATATTTATTGATTTGCTTATGTTGAACCAGCCTTGCATCCCAGGGATGAAGCCAACTTGTTCATGGTAGATAAGCTTTTGATGTGTTGCTGGATTCTATTTGCCAGTATTTTTTTTTTTTTTTTTTTTTTGATAGTCTCGCTCTGTCGCCAGGTGCCAGGCTGGAGTGCAGTGGTGGGATCTCGGCTCACTGCAACCTCAGCCTCCCTGGTTCGATCAATTCTCCTGCCTCAGCCTCCCAAGTAGCTGGGACTACAGGCGCATGCCACCACACCCATATTTTAAGTAGAGATGGCGTTTCACCATGTTGGCCAGGGTGGTCTTGATCTCTTGACCTCATGATCCACCCACCTTGACCTCCCAAAGTGCTGGGATTACAGGCGTGAGTGACTGTGCCTGGCTCTATTTGCCAGTATTTTACTGAGGATTTTTGCATCAATGCTCATCAGGGATATTAGCCTGAAGTTTTAGTTTTGTTGTGTCTCTGCCAGGTATCAGGATGATGCTGGCCTCATAAAATGAATTAGGGAGGAGTCCCTCCTTTTCAATTGTTTGGAATGGTTTCAGAAGGAATGGTACCAGCTCCTCTTTGTACCTCTGGTAGAATTTGGCTGTGAATCCATCTGGTATTGGGTTGTTTTTTGTTGACAGGCTATTTATTACTGCCTTAATTTCAGAAATTTTTGTTAGACTAATCAGGGATTAGACTTCTTCCTGGTTTAGTCTTGGAAGGGTATATATGTCCAGAATTTAATCCCTTTCTTCTAGATTTTCTAGTTTATTGGTGTAGCAATGTTTATAGTATTGTCTGATGGTAGTTTGTATTTCTGTGGTGTCAGTGGTGATATCTCCTTACCATTTTTTATTGTGTCTATTTAATTCTTCTCTTTTCTTCTTTATTACTCTAGCTAGTGGGCTTTTTCATTAATTTTTTTTTTCAAAAAACCAGCTGCTGAATTTATTGATTTTTTTGAAGAGTTTTTCATGTTTCAATCTCCTTCAGTTCCACTCTGCTCTTAGTTATTTTTTGTCCACAGCTAGGTTTTGGATTTGTTTGCTCTTGCTTCTCTAGTTCTTTTAATTGTGATGTTAGGGTGTCAATTTGACATCTTTATAGCTTTCTAATATGGGTATTTAGTGCTATATATGGGTATTTAGTCCTCTTACCACTGCTTTAGCTGTGTGCCAGAGATTTTGGTATGTTATCTCTTTGTTCTCATTGGTTTCAAAAACTTGGTGTTTTCTGCCTTAATTTCATTATTTACCCAGGAGTCATTCAGGAGCAGGTGGTTAAATTTTCATGTAGTTATGTTGTTTTGAGTGAGTTGAGTTCTAATTTGCTTGCACTGTGGTCTCAGAGACTGTTTTTCAGGGTTTCAGTTCTTTTGCATTTGCTGAGGTGTGTTTTATTTCCAATTATGTGGTTGGTTTTTGAGTAAGTGTCATGTGGCACAGAGAAAAATAACTACTTTAAAATTCATATGAAACAGAAAAAGAGCCTGCAAAGCCAAGACAATCCTAAGCAAAAGGAACAAGGGTGGAAGCATCATGCTACCTGACTTCAAACTATATTACAAGGCTACAGTAACCAAAACAGCACGGTACTGCTGCCAAAACAGATATATAGACCAATGTGACAGAATAGGAACCTCAGAAATAACACCACACATCTACAACCATCTAATCTTCAACAAAACCTGACAAAAACAAGAAATGAGGAAAGGATTCCCTATGTAATAAATGGTGCTGGGGTTGCTTGAACCAGGGAGGTGTAGGTTGCAGTGAGCCAAGATTGTGCCACTGCACTCCAGCTTGGGTGACAGAGTGAGATTCTGTCTCAAAAAAAGAAAAGAAAAGAAAAGAAAAAAATGGTGCTGGGAAAACTTGCTAGCCATATGCAGAAAACTGAAACTGGACCCCTTCCTTACACTTTATACAAAAAATTAACTGAAGAGAGATTAAAAACTTAAATGTAAAGCCCAAAACCATAAAAACCCTAGAAGAAAACCTAGGTAATACCATTCAAGACATAGGCATGGGCAAAGTTTTTATGATGAAATAACCAAAAGCAATTGCAACAAAAGCCAAAACTGACAAATAGGATCTAATTAAACTAAAGGGCTTCTGCACAGCAAAAGAAACTATCATCAGAGCTATCAGGCTACCTACAGAATGGGAGAACATTTTTGCAATTTACCCCTCTGACAAAGATCTAATATCCAGAATTTACAAGGAACTTAAACATATTTACAGGAAAAACACAAACAAACAACCCCATCAAAAAGTGGGCAAAAGATATGAACAGGC
Source organism: Aotus nancymaae (assembly GCF_030222135.1). NCBI lineage: Eukaryota > Metazoa > Chordata > Mammalia > Primates > Aotidae > Aotus > Aotus nancymaae. Next base: position 3,064,652 of record NW_026988447.1, on the reverse strand, counting down.
ACTTCTCAAAATAAGACATTTATGCAGCCAACAAACATATGGAATAAAGCTCAACATCACTGATCATTAGAGAAAGGCAAATGAAAACCACAATTAGACATCATCTCATGTCAGTCAGAATGGCAATTATCAAAATGTCAAGAAGCGACAGATGCTGGTGAGGCTGTTGAGAAATAGGAATGCTTTTACATTGTTGGTGGGAATGTAAGTTAGTTCAACCATTGTGGAAGACAGTGTAGTGATTCCTCAAGGATCTAGAACCAGAAATACCATTTGACCCACCAATCCCATTACTGGGTATATGCTCAAAGGAATATAAGTCATTCTATTATCAAGATACATGCACACACATGTTTTTCGCAGCACTATTCACAATAGTAAAGGCAGAGAACCAACCCAAATGTCCATCAATGATAGACTGGATAAAGGGATAAAGAAAATGTGGTACAAATATACCATGGAATACTATACAGCTACAAAAATGAATGAGACCATGTGCTTTGCAGGGACATGGGTGAAGGTGGAAGCCATCATTTTCAGCAAACATGGGAACAGAAAACCAAACACCACATACTCTCACTCCTAAGTGGAAGTTGAACGATGAAAACACATGGACATAGGGAGGGGAACAACACACACTGGGGCCTGTTGGGGAGCAGGTGTGTGAGAGGAGGGAAAGCATCAGGACAAATAGCCAATGCATACAGGGCTAAAAACTTAGCTGATGGGTTGATAGGTGAAGCAAACCACCATGGCACACATATATCTAAGTAAGAAACCTGCATGTTCTGCAATGTATCCAGGAACTTAAAGAAGAAAAAAGAAAACAGAAGAAAGGGAAAGGGAAAACGGAAAAGGAAAAGGAAAGGAAAACTTCTCAGGAAAACAACAAGTGAAAACCAAAAGAAAATAATGAGGCAAGATAATTTGGAGGGTATAAGAATAGTATTCTGTTCTCTGCATACTATAAAAAATAAAAAATAAATAGGGATAATATAAACAACCCTCCACCACACTGTTAACTTTTGTATCGCATTTTAACATAGTTGCTTTACATCAGCTTCAAAAAATGTCTTTTAAAAATATTGAAACTACCAACTACTACAGAAAATCTTTTTTGAAGTTAAAATACCCAGGATGCATATTAAATGATGAAATAATTATTCAGGGGCTAAATTATCAACTTTTTAATTATATTCCTAATATTACATAAGAGGTTAGCAATAAAAGATTATTAACAAGAATAGTAATAAACATTTATTGAGCCTTTAGAATGTACAAAGCATCATGCTAAGACCCTAATGTGCAATATTTTATTTAATCTCTACAAAAATTTTATAAAACAGGCAGTAGCATTACCTTCTCTGTAATCTCCTCTGTAAAATATCATTAATAAATACAACAAATTTTTGAAACAATTACAATTTTCTTATGATTTTATAGCTAGCATGTCTTAAAATAGAGACACAAGCTCTCTGACAAAAATCTGTGTATTTAATTGCTTTATTGATTTTTGCTCTTCAAAGCTCCAAGTATCACTGGTAGAAAAAGTTACTTTCTGGATATTGGTCTAGGCACAGAATTCATTACTAAGTCCTCAAAAAGCAAATATAACAAAACCAAAAATAGACAAATGGAACTTAAAGGCTTCTGCATAGCAAAAGAAATAATCAACACAGTAAACACACAATCTTCAGAATGGGAGGAAATATTTGTAGACTATTCATCTGACAAAGTACTAATATCCAGAAGCTATGAGTAACTCAAAAAAACTTAAGTAAAAATTGGAATAAAAGACAGCGGACGTGAACAGCAGTTTTCAGAAGACGTGAATAGCTAAGAAGCATATGAAAACATGCTCAGCATCAACAATCATTAGAGAAATGTAAATTAAACCACCGTAAGACATCATTTTGCACCAGTCAGAATGGCTATTGTTATAAAGTCAAAAAGTAGACATGGTGGCACATGCTTGTAATCCCAGTTACTCAGTAGGCTGAGGTGGGAAGATCACTTGATCCCAGGAGTTTGAGGCTGCAGTGAGCTAGGATCACACCACTGCACTCCAGCCTGGGTAACAGTGGGACCTCATCTCTAACATATAATTATAAAAATTTAAAAATAAAAGTTAAAACATAACAGATGTTGGCAAGGCCTCTAGAAAAGGGAATGCTTGCACGCTGTTTGTGGGAATGTATATTAATACAATCTCCATGGAAAACAGTATGGACATTTCTCAGTGAACTAAAAATATAACTACCATTAAACCCAGCAGTACCATTACTAGATATGTATCCAAAGGTAAAGAAATTATTATATGAAAAAGATACCTGCACCTGTAGTGGAGCATTTATGATTTCAAATTTTGATTAGGGATTCCTAACCTGTATTGGCATGATTTTTCACTCAAAAGAAACTATATATATATAAGAAACTATATATAGTTTCTTTATATGTAATATAAACTATATATATATATAGTTTCACTAAAAAAAAACTATATATAAATATATATATATTCCCATATATATATACATAGTTTCTTTTACGAATATATACATAGATTCTTTTGAGTGAAATATATATATGGGAGTGTATATATATATATATATATAAATGATTATCTAATAACTTTATTATTTAGATTTTGAAAATCATTTGTTATAGTAAATATCAAGTAATACAAAAAACTTTATTTTAAAAAAGAAAAGTGTCTGTCATAGCCCCGTATATATTTTCTTAATTTTACTTTACAAAGCATTTTGTATAAACATAGTATTTTTTACCTCTCTCAGTTACACTGTCATCAGCCTGGTGTTACAGATAGGGTGTTAAAGGTCAGACAAAGTCAACAGTTTTTATGAAGTTTCTGAGATGATAGACAATACATTTGGGATTCCCCTATAACTCTCTTGTTCTCAAATCCAGAGAATTTAACAAAAATACATGTTGTAAATTGACTTCCACACACATACTGATAAACACATGTAATGTATCACATTATAAAGGAAATATCCAAGAGAAAATGCCACTAAATTAATGTTAAACATGTGAACATATTTTCATTTTTTAATGTTTTGACCAATGAGAGTACTTAGATGATTTTTTATATAAAATATTACTTGAACATTAACACTTTTATGTCTGATCAAAGGGTTTTATATATCTTAGTGAACTTAGATGTTTAATAGCCTTTCCAATGTTATTCTAAATGTCTTCAGAAACATAAGTCATTACTCTATACTCAAAGCAACAAAATAATTCAGTGACAACCAGTTAAACATGAATTAAACCTGTAGTTTCTCAGTAAATTAGTTGTCTATTTCATAAGTGAAATTCAAGGGGTTCTCCATAGGGTTGAAAGAATAATGGTCACTACGCAAACTCTAATTATGAAATATAAAAGCAAGTTCTTTGGACTATCTCAGAGAAATGACAACTTCTTATAGCTTTTAGAAAAACCCCCCACAAAACTACATATTCTTTTCAGCGTAAAGTATATACATATTCATTATACAGTACATTCTCTCTTTTTCCCCATTGATTAGAAACTTATGCTTAAACCTTTTAGGGAAGAAAATATTTGCATAATCAAGCACTTTCATGCAAGTAAACTGCCAGAGAGAAAAAATACAAAAACAAAATCAAAAACAAAAAATAGCAACACTGACACAGGCAAACAAATAAGTGTTTATAATGAGGGTACTGAAATCAAACATAGTGGATTTCCTGGTTCCAAGCAAACTTTACATGGATTAAAAAAGACTTAAACTAGACCTAATTAATAGTTTTTTGGCCAGGTGCAGTGGCTCACGCCTGTAATCCCAGCACTTTGAGAGGCTGACGTGGGCGGATCACTTGAGGTCAGGAGTTGTAGACCAGCCCGGCCAACATCGTGAAACCCCATCTCTACTAAAAATACAAAATAATAATAATTAGCCATGTATGGTGGCATACGCCTGTAATCCCAGCTACTCTGGAGGCTGAGGCAGGAGAACTGATTGAATGTGGCCTCCATATTAAAAAAAAAAAAAATTTAATTAACAAAAAATAAGTTGCTAAAAATGGATATGTGAAATACTATATATTTTAGTTTGATTTAACAGTGATGAAGTTCTGGGAACGTAGTTGTCTACCTCACCCATAGATAATCCTCTTTGTGTTTTCCAAACAATTTGTCACAACCAATAGCTTATTGACATCTTTTTCTATATTACAACTGAAGACAGAGATTGAATAACTAAAGCAAGCTGCCATGAGGATCTATGTTTTATGATACAAACAGCTAAAGAAAAGTGACTACTGCAATTGAGCTGGGAAGCCGTAAAACTAACCTATAGAATTACCTTCTAGTAATTCAAATGCTGTCTGAAAATATGTGAAATATAACTACGTAGAATACAAAAATTGATATTTGACATGTAATAAAAATCCAAGGTCTGCAAGAATAAAAATGCACACAATTTGCTTTTGTTGTATTTTTAAGTGTTGTTTAAAAGATAAAAGAACACACAAGGTATGTATTTTTATTTAATCATTCTCAACAGACTATTCATGAAAAAGCTAGACTAATAGTAAAAAGATGAAAAAATGTTCAACCTCTGTGATCAGAGGACACAAATTAAAACCTCAGTGTCATACCACCACATATTCAATAGAAAGCTAGAATTTAAAAGGCTGCCGGTGAGAATATGGAGCAAGGAAAACATTCATATATTTCTGGGGCAGGGGCAATGTAATTTTGAAAAATGTTGTTATTATCTAATGGTGAATATATGAATACCAAATGACTCTGTGTTTTTTATCTCTAGTAAACAGATGTTTCACACCAGAGTGTTAGCAATAGAGTTGGTTGTAAGTGATTGGATTTTGGATATATTTAAAGATAGAGACAACAGGATTTCATGATTAATATGAGGAGAATGAGAAAAGAGCAAAATGTCATTCTAAGATTTGGGGCTTAAGCAACTGGGCAGATGGTACGTTTAGCTAAGATATTGAAGGTTGAGCATTTCTGAGGGTGGGAAAGACATGTTGAACTTAAGATGTTTATTGGATATTCAAGCAGAGAGGCTCGATAGGCTGTTGGATGTGCAAGTCTGAAATTCAGAAGAGGGGGCTGGGCTGGAGATGAAAATTTGGAGATGTTGGCATATAGGTGATAAAGTCATATCACTAGTTTAGGTCATCAAGGACGCAAATGTAATTAGAGACAAAAAGTGATGAAAATCAATCCCTGATTACAATTACAGTTAATGTTAAGCAGTGTGAATGTATTACAAAAATGAAAAAGTGAAATGATACGCAATATATTTCAGTCACCTTCCAACTACTGTTTTGAATCTCTTTACCAGCAGCCATAGATAAAATAAATTTCCATAAATTCATACTCATATAAATAAATTAACCAAACAAATAAATGAGGGTGATGATCAAATCTCTCACGCAGGAGAATTCTAAGTAATTTTTATAGAAACTCCACCCTCAAAGAGATGGAGCATGATGACTTTTTTCCAATGAGTATAGTATGTAAATGGAGTACTTTACATTGGAAAAGTCTGACAAACACTGCATCCAGCCAGATGATCAAGGTCAACATCAACAGTGATATCTCATATTGATAGTATACCCTTGATATGATGTGATGACAATAACTGATATTTGCAACAACTTGAATGACTATTCATAGAATTATGCTTGTGTGAACAAAAGCCAATCCCCAAAAGTTACATATTGCATGATTCCATTTATATAAAATTCTTGAAGTGACAAAATTCCTGAAATGGAGATAATTTAGTGATTATCAGGGTTTAAGGAGGAGAGGGTAGTGGGAATAAATGGGTGTGGCCATGAAACTGCACCATGAGGGAGTTTTGTTGTGGTGAAAATGTTCTGTGTCTTGATGGTATCAATGTCAATATCTTGGTTGTGATGTGGCACTATAGTTTGCCATATGTTACCATTAGAGGAAGCTGGGTAAAGAGTACATGAGATCACTCTGTACCTTTTCTTACAACTGCATGAGAATTCACAACTATCTTAAATTAAAAGCTTAATTAAAAAATAAAATATAAGTAAAAATCTAACTTCATATTTTAATATTTTAATAACTACCTTGTTAACATTTGTGCAGTTGCTCTATAGACTAGAAGTGCATATGTCATGGGTGGTCCATGACCCTTTTTTTCTTCCAAGACCAATAGAGTATATTCTATCCCTTATAAAATTGCAGTGTAGACTGTATTTGGCAAATTCCAACTGGTCTCTTTATGTCTTTCTTATATCCACTTGCGTCAGCTCTATCTCATGTCTAGAAAACTACACGCTAATTTATGTCACACATTTATTAATATCATAGCTGACTTTATGTTACAAATAATTCCTTATGATCTGAGATTATTAAATCTTATTTTTATTACCAAGTTTATTATCTTCAGTTGTATGGTTTTAATTGGAACTCCTCAATGATTTACATAATTGATTGTGAATAAACTAATATAAAATAAAATAAAATATGATTAGAGGAGACCATAAAGGTGAATAAGATAAATACTTAAAGAAAATTCATTAACTTAATGCATATTTTCAAGAGTATGGTCAATATAAACTTCTAAAATATGAAATTTGAACATGTAGAACAAATCTAATACATGTGTGTATTAGATTAGGGAGTAAAATAATCCATTAGTATCTAGATCTTAATTTGGAGAAATGAAAAAAGTTCTATTTTTCACTTTTAAAATTCTACATGCAGTAACATTTGCTAATCAAGTTTTTAAAGATGTTTCAATAACAATAATAGGAGTCACAGGGTTGGTATAGAACTTGACTTTCTGTATGGAACTGTTTGCCTTAGAGTAGCAACATGTATTGATTTTGACATGCCAATAAAGTTACACAGAAAGAACTTGGGTTAAAATTGCATTTTTCATGTAACAGTAAAAACCTATGCAATAAAATTAAGTGAAGAGTGCAGATGTCCTTAATTCAAGGAGTTCTTTCTATGTGCTATTATGACCACTGCCACAAGGCTCCTGCAATTACAGTTAAGAACAAAATGTCTTACCCTTTCCAATTTTATACTGTCAAAGGGACCTACTCACTGGAAGCTGCATTATCAGAAAGAACTGTGAAGAGAAGGCACTCTGAGGTCTGAACTTTCATCCATTATTCACTAGAAAAAAATGTTTTTCTTAAGATGTTATATCTCTCCACATAATCACACCACATACAGATTAAAAAAAAAGCATAGACATGTCAACTTTCTATTGTACAATGCCATTTGACAATACAGTTTTATGAAATAATAAATGAATACTTCAAGAATTCTTGACATGCTTTCAGAAAATGGGAATGGTCTTTACTGTGGAGCATTTGAATAGGTTGATTTTTACCATGCTGAGTACTCATAAACATCAGTTCTACCTTGATATATTTTACACTTACAGAAACAATGAAGTAGAACGGGCCAAGAAAATGCATATTCATCTTGGATAAAATAAATCCCACCTCATGAAATTATACACACACACACACACACACACACACACACACACACACACATATATATAAACTATATATACCTTTATATATCATTTATGTATACAAATTTTATACAAGTATATATAATTTATAAAGTATATATATACAGACACAAATATACAAGTATATTTTAGTTATTATATTTATATATTATACAACCTATATCATATATTAATATAAACATAAATATATTATATATAAATATAAAATTATATTTTAATTATATAATTATACTTTTTAAAATGTCATATCATAATTTTATATAAATATATGAATTCATATTATAAATATATTGTATATATATTTATACTATAAATAAGTATGTATATATTTATATAAGTACATATAAATATAATGTATATACAATTGTGTGTATATATACACAAGTATATATAGGTATATATAGATATATATTCTTAGTTCTTATACTTAGCACATACTTATATAGCCTATATAAGTATTTATAGATATACATAACTATATATACATATGTAACTGTATATATACATATACAAGTTTATACAGCACACACACACACACACACACACACACACGTAAATGTATATATGAGGGCCTGTTTTAAGGGAAAAAAACCTCTCTTCCCATTTCCACAAGGGGCATAGTTTCATAGGCAAGAGCTTCTCAGCGCCATGCCTCCATCCATGTCCCCATCCGGGAATGTAAAGTTCTTTGTCTGACATTCATTCCCCTTCACAGGCTAGGTAAAAATTCCAAGTGTGCTCTTTTGTTTAAAAAGCCTGCAAAAAGTTCTGGGAGGAAGGGTGTCTGTTGCGGACCTAGCAGCCAATTCACTATCGAAGTCAAAGATCAAGCACTCCAGCGGAAGTTTGAAAGAATTCCTCTCGGGCCGGGCGCGGTGGCTCACGTCTGTAATCCCAGCACTTTGGGAGCCCGAGGCGGGTGGATCATGAGGTCAAGAGATCGAGACCATCCTGGTCAACATGGTGAAACCCCGTCTCTACTAAAAATACAAAAAATTAACTGGGCATAGTGGCGCGTGCCTGTAATCCCAGCTACTCAGGAGGCTGAGGCAGGAGAATTGCCTGAACCCAGGAGGTGGAGGTTGCGGTGAGCCGAGATCGCGCCATTGCACTCCAGCCTGGGTAACAACAGCGAAACTCCGTCTCAAAAAAAAAAAAAAACAGAATTCCTCTCATTGAACAAGTACATGAATTGGGCGAGAGTAACTCCAGGGTTAAAATCCCCCTGCCCCTTACCTGTGCGGATTCCTCCCTTGGATCCCCTCCCACAGTAGCGTGGGAGCTCTCTTGCTACTTCTCTCTTTCTCTCTCTACCTAATAAATCACTCTCTGCTAAACTCTTTGGGTCTGTGATATTTATTCCAATGGTAAGCTCACTGCGCCTCCGGGATCCCTTCCCCATTCCTGGGGTAAGAGAGGTCAAGGACCTGGGCACGACAGGGAAAACATCACATGGGAGAACAGGAAGCATCTTTGGGATGCCCCAGCAGCTCTGCTCACATCCCCCAGTTACATCTTTGGCAAGTGCCGGGAGGGAGCTGAGCTCCTGCACCCCATCCCCTGGTTACATATATACATTTATATATTTACATATACTTACGTATTTATATACTTGTATTATTGATACATACTGTATCTACTTGTATACACACTGTATATACTTGCATATTTATATATTTGTATATTTAAACACTGTTATAGATATAAAAATATTTTTAAATACATAGAATTTAAAAAGTTAAAGTTGTTTTTGAATTTTGAATTAAAAACTAGGCTTCTGAATGGAAATGAATGCGCGTTGATGTTTAATAAGTAGATTTTTGGCAGGCATACTGGTTAAATATATTTTAAACATAAACATAGCTCTAGATTTTGCACTAAATACATATATGGCAATGTTTTCCTGTTTCCTCCTTAATACTCAAAATATAATTTTGTCCAACACCAGCAAATATGTTTGTTTTTACTTACTTTTTTTCTGTATTTAAAAGAGTATCTTTATTTTGTACTTGGAGAACTTCCAGTGTAAAAACCAAATTTAGAGAATAACATTGGCCATCTAATAAGCTAAAGATTATGGAATATACCCTGAAATTCTGAATTGTTTAACATAAATCCAGTGGTTTATGCTGAAAAGCTAATGAGCTAAAACTTTGTGCATATTTTAGTGAAATATATGTTCACTACCTTTCCTGAAAGTGTGCCATTTTATTAGCTCTCGGATAATACACTGCATATAAAATCTTATATGTAATTATAAAAACAATTTAATGGAATAATAAAATATTAAAACTGTTATCACATATTATATTATGAAACAGAAGCCAACCAACCCCACCTCTCAGTATATGGCAAACGTATCTAGATATTTGTCACTTAAGCAGACTGAGAATTGCATGGCAGCATCTATATGAACAAACAAATTTTTTAAATATGGCAACAAGAATATTTAGCTATAGAGCTGAGAAGCCTATCCTACTCACCAGAACTTCCAAATCCTACAAATTTCTATTAGAAATATCTCCCTCCTTCAACAACTCTAGCAATATATCTAGACTTTTTCTTATGGCATTAGCATTTCTATCAGAAATCATTATCTTATCTCTAAGAGCCTAGAAGCTCTTTGTGGATAAGAATCATGCCTACTTCATTAATTGACCTACCCAAACTACTAACATAGTGATTCCTTGGTAATGATGTTGTGCCTTTAGCAATTATTTGTTGAGAGGATTAAGGCATTAATTACAGAGTCAAATTAGTACATGTAATATAACAAAAACCATTATATTTTATTTATTTATTTATTTATTTATTTATTTATTTATTTATTTATTTATTTATTTTTGGGAGACAGGGTCTTGCTCAGGTTGTAGTGCAGTGGCTATTCACAGGTGTGATCCCACTACTGATCAGCACAGGAGTTTTGACCTGCTCTGTTTCCAACCTGGGCCGGTTCACCCCTCCTTAGGCAACCCAGTGGTCCCCCACTTCCGGAAGGTCACCATATTGATGCCAAACTTAGTGCAGACACCTGATCGGCATAGTGCACTACAGCCCGGAGCTCCCGGTCTCAAGCAATCCTCCCACCTCAGCCTCCCGAGTAGCTGAGACTACAGGCACACACCACTGCACCCAGCAAAAACCATTATCTTTTAGATGAAAATATTTAAATGCATGTTCCCTTCTATTCTCCCAATTAGCTAGAGTTGTAGTTCTTAATGTGTGATTCTAGCACCAATAACATCAACATCAATGAGAAAATAATCATAAATGCTAACTGTTGTGCCCCACCATAGATAGTGCTGAATCAGAAACTCTGCAGGTAGGGCCCAGATATCTCTTCGCAGAAGCCCTCCTTGTGATTTTGATGTAGGCTGCTTGACAAGCCTTTGTCTAAAGATGCATGGTAGGCTAATAATCTTTCATTTGCTTTTCTCTCTGTAGCAATCATAGAACACTAATCTCATTTCTTAAAATTACCATGGGTATTTTAGGGGGAAAAATCTTCCCCTATTTAAATGATCAATCCAGGCTTTGAAAAAGAAACACTATCTCTTCCCTGTTTACATGACTTATAATGTCACTTATTGCCCCAGCTTCCAAGAAATACCAGTACTGATACAAAATGCCATTGCCAACACTACTTATCTTTATTAATATTATTATTATATTATTATTTTTTGAGACAGAGTTTCACTCTTGTTACCCAGGCTGGAGTGCAATGGAGCGATCTCAGCTCACTGCAACCTCTGCCTCCTGCGTTCAGGAAATTCTTCTGCCTCAGCCTCCTGAGTAGCTGGGATTACAGGTATGTGCCACCATGCCCAGTTAATTTTTTGTATTTTTAGTAGAGATGGGGTTTCACCATGTTGACCAGGATGGTCTCGATCTCTTGACCTTGTGATCCACCCGCCTCGGCCTCCCAAAGTGCTGGGATTACAGGCGTGAGCCACCACGCCTGGCCCTATTAATATTATTTTCTAAAAGAGTGAATATGTTTACCATTGTCTTATATTTTTTGTCCTCAGAAGCTGTTCATCCTGGGTCAGGATCCAAGAATGGGATCACTCTGCTTCTCCAGCTTGAGTCTCTCCAGGCTGAACAAGTAGGGATTCATGTCTGTATTAGTCTGTTCTCATACTGCTATAAAGAATTACTTGAGGCTGAGTAATTTACAAAGAAAAGAGGTGTAATTGACTCACAGTTCCACAGGCTTAGCAGGAAGCATAATTAGGAGGCATCAAGAAACTTACAATCATGGTGCAAAGCAAAGGGAAAGAAAGCACCTTCTTCTCATGGCAGCAAAAGGGAGAAAGCAAAGTGGGGAGGTGTCACAAACTTTTAAACAACCAGTTCTCATGAGAACACACTCACTATCGTGAGAAAAGCATGGGGGAATTGCCTCTATGATCCAATCACCTCCCACTAAGTCCCTTCTCCAATTCAACATGAGATTTATGAGGGGGTCACAAATCAAAACCATATCCTTCTGCCCTTGGACCCTCCAAAACCCCATGTCCTTCTCACATTCCAAAATACAACTACCCCTTTTCAACAGTCCCCCAGTCTTAATTCATTTTAGCAGTAACTTGAAAGTCAACAGTCCAAAGTCTCATCTAAGACAAAGTAATTCTCTTCCACCTATAAACCTGTAAAATCAAAAACTAGTTAGTTACTTCCAAGATTCAATTGGGATAGAGGCAGTGGGTAACATCACCCTTTCAAATGGGAGAAATTCTCCAAAACAAAGGGCTACAGGCCTCATGCAAGTCCCAAATCCAGTAGGGCAGTCATTCAATATTAAAGCTTCAAAATAATTTTCTTTGACTCTATTTCTCACATCTACAGCATGCTGATGCAAGGGGTGGGCTCCGAAGGCCTTGAAAAGCTCTGCCCTTGTAGCTCTGTAAGCTATAGCCCCTGTGGCAACTTTCATGGGCTGGCATTGAGTGCTGGTGGCTTTTCCAGACACATGGTGCAAGCTGTCAATGGATCTACCATTCTGGGGTGTGGAGGATGATGGCCATCTTCTTAAGCTTGGGTAGACAGTGCCCCAGTAGGGACTCTGCGTGGGGGCTCCAACACCATGTTTCCTCTCCATGCTGCCATAGTAGAGATTCTCCATGAGTGCTCCATCCCTGTAGCAGATTTCTGCCTGGACATTTAGGCATTTCCATACATCCTCTGAAATCTAAGTGGAGGTTCCAAAACCTGAACTCTTGCCTTCTGAACACATGCAGGCCCAATACCACATGGAAGTTGCCAAGGCTTGGGGCTTTCACCCTCTGAACAAATGACCTGAGCTGTACCTTTACCACTTTTAGCCACAGTTGGTGCTAGTGCAGTTGCGATGAAGCAGAACAACATGTCCTGAGGCTGAACAGAGTAGCTCAGGCCTTGCCCTGGCCCACAAACCATTTTTCCTTTCTAGGCCTCTGAATCTGTGATGGGAGGGGCTGCTGTGAAGGTCCCTGAATTTTCTGGAGACATTTTCCCCATTGTCTTGGCTATTAACATTCGGCTCTTTGTCACTTAGCAAATTTCTACAGTCAGTTTAAATTTCTTCCCAGAAAATGGATTTTTCCTTTTCTACAACATGGGCAGGCCACAAACTTTCCAAACTTTTATGCTCCACTTCCCTTTTAATTTCCAATTTCAGACCATTTCTTTCTTCATGCATATGAGTATACACTTTTAGAAACATCCAGGTCACTTCTTGAATACTTTGCAGCTTAGAAATTTCTTCCACCAGATACCCTAAATCATCTCTCTCAAGTTCAAAGTTTCACAGATTTCTATGGCAGTAGCCAGTCTCTTTGCTAAAGCATAGAAAGAGTGACCTCTACTCCAGTTTCCAGTAACTTGCTCATCTCCATCTAAGACCACCTCAGCCTGGACTTCATTGTCCATTTCGCTATCAGAATTTTGCTCAAAACCATTCAGCAAGTCTCCAGGAAGTTCCAAACCTTCCCACATCTTCCTGTATTCTTCTGATCCCACCAGACTGTTTCAGCCTCTGCCTGTTACCAGTTGCATAGTCACTTCCACATTTTCAGGTATCTTATAGTAGTACTTCACTCATAGTACCAATTTTTTGTATTAGTCTGTTCTCACCTGCTATAAAGAATTACCTGAGACTGGGTAGTTTATGAAGAAAATGGGTTTAATTGACTTACAGTTCCTCAGATTTAACAGGAAGGATAATTAGGAGGCTTTACAATCATGGCAGAAGGGCAAAGAGGAAGATAGCATCTTTACATGGTGGGGAGAGAGAGAGAGAGAGAGGGAGAGAGCGTGCATGAAGAGGAAAGTGCCACAAACTTTTAAACAACCATATCTCATGAGAACTCACACACTATCACAAGAATAGCCAGGGGGAAATCCACCCCATCATCCAATCACCTTCTGCTAGGCCTTTCTTCCAATTTGACATGAGATTTGGGTGTATACACAAATCCAAACCATAGCGATATCATAATTAAATTAAAACATTCCAGTAGAGAAGTTTGACTTTGAAGTAGCAGATGCTGGATGACTAGAATTAGTCCTAAGAACCTTTGTGTTTAGTTTGTATCTCTCTCTTTCTCAAGTCATCCTGTCATGTCACTATATATAGCAAGAGTCTATAGCATTTATACATATGGACACTATAGATTCTCTAGTCTAAAGAAACTATGGACTTTATATAAGGATACTATATACGGACACTATAGACTCTCTATATATCTTTCTATCCATCTACATATAGACCCTATCTCTTTCCCCCAGAGCTTTCGTCTGCAGTTCTCAGCGAGTGATTCAGAAGGTGAGTGATCTCTGCATTTCCAAATGAGGTACCAGGTTCATCTCATTGGGACTAGTTAGACAGTGGCTGCAGCCCAAGGAAGGCAAGCCAAAGCAGGGTGGGGTGTCACCAGTCTGGGAAGCACGAGGGTCCAGAGAACTCCCTCTCCTAGCCAAGGGAAGACATTAGAGACGTTTCCCAACACTCTGGCAGTCTGGCTTAGATACTGTGCATTTCCCACAATCTTCACAACCTGCAGATGAGGAGATTTTCTCCAGTGCCTACACACCAGTGCCCCAGGTTTCAGCATAAAACTGGGCATCTGTTTTAGGTGCAGCAGTTTTGATTTGCTTTTTTATCATACCACAGTGGCACCTGGAATACCAGCAAGACAGAACAGTTTGTTCTCCTGACACACAGGGCTAAAGCCAGGGAGTCAATGATCTGGCTAGGCGAGTCCCACTCCGACAAAGACCAGCAAGCTAAGATCCACTGGCTTGAAATTCTTGCAGCCAGCACAGCTATCTAAGCTCCACCTGGGATGTTTGAGCTGAGTGAAGGGAAGGGCATCCACCCTGAGGCTCAGGCAGGCAGTTTTAACCTCACCTGTGTAAACAAAGTTGCTGGGAAGTTTACATAACAACTGGGCAGAGCCCAGGGCAGCTCAGCAAGGCCTCCGCAGGCAGACTGTCAACTAGACTCCCTTCTTACTGGGTAGGGCAATTCTGAAAAAAAGCAGTAGTCTGTTGGGAACTTATAAATAAAGCCCTCACCTTCCCCCAGGACAGAGCAACAAGGAAAAGGGGCAGTTGTGTGTTCCAATTCAGCAGACTTAAATGTCCCTATTTGACAGCTCTGAAGTAAGCAATGGATTTCCCAGCACAGTGCTTGAGCTCTGATAAGGGACAGACTGCCTTCTCAAGTGGCTCCCTGACTCCCATATATCCTGGCTGGGAGACACCTCATACAGAAGAGCTCTGGCTGACATCTGGCAGGTACCCTTCTGGGACAAAGCTATCAAAGGAAGAAACAGGCAACAATCTTTGCTGTTCTGTGGCCTCTGTGAGTGAGTCCCAGGAAAGCAGGGACTGGAGTGGACCTCCAGCAAACTCCAGTAGACCTGCAGCAGAGGGGCCTGACTGTTAAAAGGAAAACTAACAAACAGAAAGAAATGGCTTTAACATTAACAGAAAGGACATCCATTCAGAGACTCCATCCAAAAGTCACCAACTTCAAAGACCACAGGTAGATAAATCCACAAAGATGGAAAGAAACCAGCACAAAAAGGCTGGATGGAGAATGAGTTTGATGAATTGACAGAAGCAAGCTTCAGAAGGTGGGTAATAACGAACTTCTCCAAGCTAAAGGAGCATGTTCTAACCCAATACAAGGAAACTAAGAACTTTGAAAAAAATTAGATGAAATGCTGACTAGAATAACCAGTATAGAGAAAAATATAAATTACTTGATGGAGGTGAAAAACATAGCACAAGAATTTCATGAAGCGTACAGAAGTTTCAATAGCCAAATTGATCAAGTGGAAGAAAGGATATCAGAAACTGAAGAACAACTCAATGAAATAAAGTGAGAAGACAAGATTAGAGAAAAAAAGAGTGAAAAGAAAAGAACAATGACTCCAAAAAATATGGGATTATGGGAAAAGACCAAATCTACATTTGTTCAGTGTTTCTGAAACTGTTGGGGAGAATGAAACCAAGTTGGAAAATACTCTTCAGGATATTATCCAGGAGAACTTCCCCAATCTAGCAAGGCAGGCCAACATTCAAATACAGGAAATACAGAGAACACCACAAAGATATTCCTTGAGAAGAGCAACCCCAAGGCACATAATCATCAGATTTGCCAGGGTTGAAATGAAGGAAGAAGTGCTAAGTAGAGCCAGAGAGAAAGGTCGGGTTACCCACAAAGGGAAGCTCATTAGACTCACAGTGGATCTCTTGGCAGAAACACTACAAGCCAGAAGAGAGTGGGGGCCAAGATTCAAACATACTTAAAGAAAAGAATTTTCAACCCAGCATTTCATATCCAGCCAAACTAAGCCTCATAAGTGAAGGAGAAATAAAATCCTTTATGAACAAGCAACTGCTAGGAGATTAAACATGGAAAGAAACAATCAGTACCAACCACAGCAAAAACATACCGAATTGTAAAGACCACTGACACTGTGAAGAAACTGCATCAATTAACAAAATAACCAGCTAGCACCAGAATGGCAGGATCAACTTCACACATAACAATATTAACCCTAAATATAAAAGGGTTAAATGCCCCAATCAAAAACACAGAATTGGATAAAAAATCAAGACCTAATGATGTGCTGTGCTCAGGAGACCTATCTCACATGCAAAGACACACATTGGCTCAAAATAAAAGGACGGAGGAAGATTTGCCAAGCAAATGAAGAGAAAAAAAAGCAGGAGTTGCAATCCTAGTCTCTGGTAAAACAGACTTCAAATCAACAAAAATCAAAAGAGACAAAGAAGGCCGTTATATGATGGTAAAGGTATCAATGCAACAAGAAGAGCTAACTATTCTAAATATATATGCGCCCAATACAGGAGCACCCAGCTACATAAAGCGAGTTCTTAATGACCTACAAAGAGACAGACTCCCACACAATAATAGTGGGAGCCTTTAACATCCCACTGTCAATAGTAGACAGATCAATGAGACAGAAAATTAACAAGGATCTCCAGGACTTGAACTCAGATCTGGACCAACCAGACCTAATAGACATCCACAGAACTCTCCACTCCAAATCCACAGAATATACATTCTTCTCAGCACCACATCATACTTATTCCAAAATTAATCACGTAATTGAAAATAAAACACTCCTCAGCAAATGCAAAAGAAAGCATAAACAGTCTCTCAGACTACAGTGCTACCAAATTAGAATTTGAGATTAAGAAACTCACTCAAAACTGCACAACTACATGGAAACTGAACAACCTTCTCCTGAATGACTACTGGATAAATAATGAAATGAAGGCAAAAATAAAGATGTTCTTTGAAACCAATGAGAACAAAGACATAACGTACCTGAATCTCTGAGACACATTTAAAATGTGTCTGGAGGGAAATTTATAGCACTAAATGCTCACATGAGAAGTGAGGAAAGATCTAAAATTGACATGCTAATGTCACAATTAAAAGAACTAGAGGAGCAACATCAAATAAATTCAAAAGCTAGCAGAAGTCAAGAAATAACTAAGGGTAGAGCAGAACTGAAGAAGATAGAGATACAAAAAAATCAATAAATCAATGAGCTGGTTTTTTGAAAAAATCAACAAAATAGACTGCTAGCCAGACTAATAAAAAAGAAAATAGAGAACAATCAAATAGACACAATAAAAAATGATAAAGGGGTATCACAACTGATCCCACAGAAATACAAACTACCATCAGAGATTACTACAAACACCTCTATGCAAATAAACCAGTAAATCTAGAAGAAATGGATAAATTCCTGGACATTTACACCCTCCCAAGACCAAACCATGAAGAAGTTGAGTCTCTGAATAGACCAATAACAAGGTCTAAAATTGAGGCAGCAATTAATGGTCTTCCAACAAAAATGGGTCCAGGACCAGATGGGTTCACAGCCAAATTCTATCAGAGGTACAAAGAGGATCTGGTACCATTCCTTCTGGAACTATTAAAAACAATATGAAAAGAGGAAATCCTCACTGCCTCATTTTATGAGACCAACATCATTCTGATACCAAAACCTGGCAGAGACACAACTAAAAAAGAAAATTTAAGGCCAATATCCATGATGAACATTGATACGAAAATCCTCAATGAAATACTGGCAAACGGAATCCAAAGGCACGTTGGAAAGCTTATCCATCATGACCATGTCAGCTTCATCCCTGGGATACAAGGCTGGTTCAAAATACAAAAATCTATAAACATAATCCATCACATAAACAGAACCAAAGACAAAAAAACTATGATTATCTCAATAGATACAGAGAAGACCTTTGACAAAATTCAGCAGCCTTTTATGCTAAAAACTCTCAATTAACTAGGTATCAATGGACTGTATCTCAAAATCATAAGAGCTATTAATGACAAACCTACAACCAATATGATACTGAACGGGCAAACACTAGAAGCATTCCCTTTGAAAACTGGGACAAGACAAGGATGCCCTCTCTCACCATTCCTATTCAATATAGTATTGGAAGTTCTTGCCAGGGCAATCAGGCCAGAAAAAGAAATAAAGGGTATTCAGTTAGGAAAAGAGAAAGTCAAATTGTCTCCATTTGCAGATGACATGATTTTATACTTAGAAGACCCATCATCTCAGCCCAATATCTTCGTAAGCTGATAAGCAACTTCAGCAAAGTCTCAGGATACAAAATCAATGTGCAAAAATCACAAGCATTCCTATACACCAGTAACAAACAGAGAGCCAAATCATGAGTGGACTTTAATTCACAATTGCTACAAAGAGAATAAAATGCCTAGGAACACAACTAATAAAGGATGTGAACTGTATGTTCAAGGAGAACTACAAACCACTGCTCAAGGAAATAAGAGAGGACACAAACAGATGGAAAAACATTCCATGCTCATGGTTAGGAAGAATCAATATCATGAAAATGGTCATGCTGCCCAAAGTAATTTGTAGATTCAATGCTATCCCCATAAAACTACCATTGACTTCCTTCATAGAATTGGAAAAAAACACCTTAAACTTCATATGGAAACAAAAAAGAGCCTGCAGAGTTAAGACAATCCCCAGAAAAAAAAAAAAAGGTGGAGGCATCATGCTACCTGATTTGATAAGGCTTCAGTAAACAAAACAATGTTACTGGTACCAAAGCAAAGATATAGACCAATGGACCAGAACAGAGGCCTTAGAAATAACACCACACATCTACAACCATCTGATCTTTGACAAACCTTACAGAAACAAGCAATGGGGAAAGGATTCCCTATTTAGTAAATGGTGCTGGGAAAACTGCCTAGCCATATGCAGAAAGCTGAAACTGGACCACTTCCTTACACCTTATAGAAAAATTAATTCCAAATGGATTAAAGACTTAAACATAAGACCTAACACCATAAAAACCCTGCAAGAAAACATAAGCAATACCATTCAGGACATAGGCGCAGGCAAGGGCTTCATGACTAAAACACCAAAAGCAATGGCAACAAAAGCCAAAATAGACAAATGGGATCTAATTAAACTTAAGAACTTCTGCACAGCAAAAGAAACTATCACTAGAGTGAACCAGCAACCAGAATTGGAAAAAATGTTTGCAAGCTACCCATCTGGCAAAGGGCTAATATACAGAATCTATTAAAATCTACAAAGAACTAAAACAAATTTACAAGAAAAAAACAAACAACCCCATCAAAATGTGGGTGAAGGATATGAACAGAAACTTCTCAAAAGTAGACATTTATTCAGCCAATAAACATATGAAAAAATGCTCATCATCACTGGTCATTAGAGAAATGCAAATCAAAACTACATTGAGATACCATCTCACGCCAGTTAGAACGGCAATCATTAAAAAATCTAGAGACAACAGATGCTGGAGACTATGTGGAGAAATAGGAACACTTTTACACTGTTGGTGTTAGTGAAAATTAGTTCACCCATTGTGGAAGACAGTGTGGCGATTCCTCAAGGATCTAGAACTAGAAATAGCATTTGAACCAGCAATCCCATTACTGGGCATATATCCAAAGGATTATAAATCATTCTATTGTAAAGACACACGCACACATATGTTTATTGTGGCACTGTTCACAATAGCAAAGACTTGGAACTAACCCAAATGACATCAACAATGGACTGAATAAAGAAAATATGGCACATATACACCATGGAATACTATGCAGCCATAAAAAAGGATTTGCAGGGACATAGATGAAGCTGGAAACCATCATTCTCAGCAAACTGACGTAAGAATAGAAAATCAAACACTGGGATTGGATCCAAGATGGCCGCTTAAGAGGAAGTCGGGATTGCAGCTCCGAGAGAAGGCGCAGAGGGTGAGTGGACGCCGCATTTCCAGACGGATTTTTACTGCCCACAGACCAGGAGATTCACAGGAGGAGAAGCCCCACGTGTCGCCAGCGCCGCTGGTTTGAGCGGCGTGGCCGCTCAGCCTACGCCCTGGGGCGGGGGGCAGTGGCTTCTTATGCAGAGCGAGAGAGACAGAGTTCCCTCTGAGCCAGCAAGGGGAGCTGAAGCAGGGAGTCAAGCCAGGAGACCCCTGGGCAAGGCCGCGCCACGAATCTCAGAGCCGCTGCTTCGGCTGACGAGCGGCACACAGGGCAGCGGATTTTAACTGCCCACAGACCAGGAGATTCACAGGCAGAGAAGCTCCACGGGTTTCCAGCGCCGCTGGTTGGACCGGAGCAGCCGCTCGGCCTGCACCGAGGGCAGGGAGCAGCGGCTCCTTGAGCAAAGTGAACGAGACTGTGTCCTCTCTGGGCCAGCAAGGGGAGCTGAGGCAAGGAGGCAAGCCAAGAGATTCCCGGGCAAAGAGGGCGCCACTGGAAACACGGCTGAACACGGGAAGATCCAGCACTGTGGGGGAGGGGCGTCCTCCATCGGGAAACACCCTGCAGTTCCCGGGGCAATTTGCCGTAACCAAGACAACCCGCCACTACAGAGACTCCGTCACTACAGGGGCGGGCCAGCATAGCGGAAGCAGTTCTAATTACACCCATATAAACAGGACTGCAGGGAAGCTCACACGGAAGCTGGGCGGAGCCCACAGCAGCTCAGCTAAGCCTCTGCAGGCTGAGTGTGACTAGACTGCCACCTTGTGGGCAGGGAAAAGGGTAGCAACACAGCGGAAAAGCATAAAGCCCTAACTCCCTGGGCCAGAACACCTGGGGGGAAGAAAAGGGGGTTTATGAGTTCAGCTGCTACAGACTTAAAATTACCAAAATCAGAAAGACAGCAACTACAAAGTCAATAGGCGGATAAATCCACAAAGATGGGAAGAAACCAGCGCAAAAAGGATGAAAACACTCAAAACCAGAACACCTCTCCTCCTACAAGGGAGCATAAGTCCTCATCAGCACGGGAACAAGAGTGGACGGAGAATGAGTGTGATGAAATGACAGAATCAGCTTTCAGAAAATGGATAATAAGAAACTTCTGTGAGCTAAAAGAACATGTTCTAACCCAATGCAAAGAAACTAAGAACGTTGAAAAAAGACTTGATGAAATGCTAACGAGAATGGACAACTTAGAGAGGAATATGAGTGAATTGATGGAGCTGAAAAACACAACACGAGAACTTCGCGAAGCATGCACAAGTTTCAACAGCAGAATTGACCAAGCAGAAGAAAGGATACCAGAGGTCGAAGATCAACTCAATGAAATAAAATGAGAAGGGAAGATTAGAGAAAACAATGTAAAAAGGAATGAACAGAGTCAACAAGAAATATGGAACTATGTGAAAAGACCTAATCTATGATTGATAGGTGTACCTGAATGTGATGAAGAGAATGCATCCAAGCTGGAAAATACTCTTCAGGATATTATCCAGGAAAACTTCCCCAACCTAGCAAGGCAGGCCAATATTCAAGTCCAGGAAATACAGAGAACACCACAAAGATATTCCTCTAGAAGAGCAACCCCAAGGCACATAATCATCAGATTCACCAGGGTTGAAATGAAGGAGAAAATACTAAGGGCAGCCAGAGAGAAAGGTCGGGTTACCCACAAAGGGAAACCCATCAGACTCACAGCGGATCTCTCAGCAGAAACCCTACAGGCCAGAAGAGAGTGGGGGCCAATATTCAACATCCTTAAAGAAAAGAACTTTCAACCTAGAATTTCATATCCAGTCAAACTAAGCTTCATAAGTGAAGTAAAAATAAAATCCTTTGTGAACAAGCAAGTACTCACAGATTTCATCACCACCAGACCAGCTTTACAAGAGCTCCTGAAGGAGACACTACACATAGAAAAAAACAACCAGCACCAGCCACTCCAAAAATGCACGAAATGGTAAAGAGCAGCAACACAATGAAGAATCTGCATCAACCAATGGGCAAAACAGCCAGCTAGCATCAAAATGACAGGATCAAACTCACATAAACAATATTAACCCTAAATGTAAATGGACTAAATGCCCCAATCAAAAGACACAGACTGGCAAATTGGATAAAAAGCCAAAACCCATCAGTGTGCTGTATCCAGGAAACCCACCTCACATGCGAGGATACACAAAGGCTCAAAATAAAGGGATGGAGGAAGATTTACCAAGCAAATGGAGAGCAAAAAAAAGGAGGAGTTGCAATTCTCATCTCTGATAAAATAGACTTTAAAGCAACAAAGATCAAAAGAGACAAAGAAGGACACTACATAATGGTAAAAGGATCAATGCAACAAGAAGAGCTAATGATCCTAAATATATATGCACCTAATACAGAGAACCCAGATACATAAGGCAAGTTCTTAAAGACTTGCAAAGAGACTTAGACTCCCACACATTAATCGTGGGAGACTTCAACACACCATTGTCAATATTAGACAGATCAACGAGACAGAAAATTAATAAGGATATCCAGGACTTGAACTCAGACCTGGAACAAGCAAACCTAATAGACATTTACAGAACTCTCCAGCCCAAATCCATAGAATATACATTCTTCTCAGCACCACATCACACCTACTCTAAAATTGACCACATAATTGGAAGTAAATCACTCCTCAGCAAATGCAAAAGAACGGAAACCATAACAAACAGTCTCTCAGACCACAGTGCAATCAAGTTAGAACTCAGAATTCAGAAACCAACCCAGAAACGCACAGCCTCATGGAAATTGAACAACTTTCTCCTGAATGTTGACTGGATAAACACTGAAATGAAGGCAGAAATAAAGATGTTCTTCGAAACCAATGAGAACGAAGACACCACATACCAGAATCTCTGGGACACATTTAAAGCAGTCTCTAGAGGAAAATATATAGCAATAAGTGCCCACATGAGAAGAAAGGAGAGAACTAACATTGACACCCTATCATCAAAATTGAAAGAGCTAGAGGAGCAAGATAAAAAAAAACTCAAAACCTAGCAGAAGACAAGAAATAACTAAGATCAAAGCAGAATTGAAGGAGATAGAGACACAAAGAACCCTACAAAAAATCAATAAATCCAGGAGCTGGTTTTTTGTAAAGATCAACAAAATAGACAGACCACTAGCCAGACTAATAAAAAAGAAAAGAGAGAATAACCAAATAGATGCAATAAAAAATGATAAAGGGGATATCACCACAGATGCCACAGAAATTCAAACCATCATCAGAGATTATTACAAACAACTCTATGCACATAAATTAGAAAACCTGGAAGAAATGGATATATTCCTGGACAGTAGCCTCCTCCCATGCCTAAACCAGGAAGAAGTCGAAACCCTGAATAGACCAATAACAAGGTCTGAAGTCGAGGCAGCAATTAAGAGCCTACCACCCAAAAAAAGCCCAGGCCCAGATGGTTTCACAGCCGAATTCTACCAGACATACAAAGAGGAACTGGTACCATTCCTACTGAAACTATACCAAATAATCCAAAACGAGGGAATCCTTCCCAAATCATTTTATGAGACCAACATCATCCTAATACCAAAACCCGGCAGAGACTCAACAAGAAAAGAAAACTATAGGCCAATATCCATGATGAACGTAGATGCAAAAATCTTCAATAAAATACTGGCAAGCCGATTACAACAGCACATCAAAAAGCTTATCCACCATGATCAAATAGGATTCATCCCGGGGATGCAAGGCTGGTTCAATATACGCAAGCCTATAAATGTAATTCACCACATAAACAGAACCAAAAACAAAAACCACATGATTATCTCAATTGATGCAGAGAAGGCCTTCGACAAAATTCAACAGCCCTTTATGCTAAAAACTCTCAATAAACTAGGTATCGACGGAATGTATCTCAAAATAATAAAAGCTATTTATGACAAACCGACAGCCAATATCATACTGAATGGGCAAAAACTGGAAGCATTCCCTTTGAAATCTGGCACTAGACAAGGATGCCCTCTCTCACCACTCCTATTCAATATAGTACTGGAAGTTCTAGCCAGAGCAATCAGGCAAGAAAAAGAAATAAAGGGTATTCGATTAGGAAAGGAGGAAGTCAAATTGTCTCTATTTGCAGATGACATGATTGTATATCTAGAAGACCCTATCACCTCGGCCCAAAATCTCCTGAAACTGATAAGCAACTTCAGCAAAGTCTCAGGATACAAAATCAATGTGCAAAAATCACAAGCATTCCTATACACCAATAACAGACTTAAAGAGAGCCAAATCAAGAACGAACTGCCATTCACAATTGCTACAAAGAGAATAAAATACCTAGGAATACAACTAACAAGGAACGTAAAGGACCTCTTCAAGGAGAACTACAAACCACTGCTCAACGAAATAAGAGAGGACACAAACAGATGGAGAAGCATTCCATGTTCATGGGTAGGAAGAATCAATATCGTGAAAATGGCCATACTGCCCAAAGTAATTTACAGATTCAACACTATCCCCATCAAGCTACCAATGACCTTCCTCACAGAACTGGAAAAAACCACCTTAAACTTCATATGGAACCAAAAGAGAGCCCACATAGCCAAGTCAATTCTAAGCAAAAAGAACAAAGCAGGAGGCATCATGCTACCGGACATCAAACTCTACTACAAGGCTACAGTAATCAAAACAGCATGGTACTAGTACCAAAACAGAGATATAGACCAATGGAACAGAACAGAGGTGTCGGAGGCGACACAACATATCTACAACCACCTGATCTTTGACAAACCTGAAAAAAACAAGCAATGGGGAAAGGATTCCCTGTTCAATAAGTGGTGTTGGGAAAACTGGCTAGCCATATGCAGAAAGCAGAAACTCGACCCCTTCCTGACACCTTACACTAAAATTGACTCCAGATGGATTAAAGACTTAAACATAAGACCTAACACCATAAAAACACTAGAAGGAAACCTAGGCAAAACCATTCAGGACATAGGCGTAGGCAAGGACGTTATGACCAAAACACCAAAAGCATTGACAACAAAAGCCAAAATAGACAAATGGGACCTAATCAAACTCCACAGCTTCTGCACGGCAAAAGAAACAGTCAATAGAGTGAATCGGCAACCAACAGAAAGGGAAAGAAATTTTGCAGCCTATCCGTCTGACAAAGGGCTGATATCCAGAATTTACAATGAGCTAAAAAAGATTAACAATAAAAAAACAAACAAGCCCATTCAAAAATGGGCGAAGGATATGAACAGATACTTTACAAAAGAAGACATACATGAGGCCAACAAACATATGAAAAAATGCTCATCATCACTGGTCATTAGAGAAATGCAAATCAAAACTACATTGAGATATCATCTCACGCCAGTTAGAATGGCGATCATTAAAAAATCTGGAGAAAACAGATGCTGGAGAGGATGTGGAGAAATAGGAACACTTTTACACTGTTGGTGGGAGTGTAAATTAGTTCAACCACTGTGGAAAACAGTGTGGTGATTCCTCAAGGACCTAGAAATAGAAATTCCATTTGACCCAGCAATCCCATTACTGGGCATATATCCAAAGGATTATAAAGTGTTCTACTATAAGGACACATGCACACGAATGTTCATTGCAGCACAGTTTACAATAGCAAAGACCTGGAACCAGCCCAAATGCCCATCGATGATAGACTGGACAGGAAAAATGTGGCACATATACACCATGGAATATTATGCAGCCATTAAAAACGAGGAGTTCACGTCCTTTGTAGGGACATGGATGAACCTGGAAAACATCATTCTCAGCAAACTGACACAAGAACACAAAATCAAACACCACATGTTCTCACTCATCGGTGGGTGTTGAACAAGGAGAACACATGGACACAGGGAGGGGAGCACTATACACGGGGTCTGTTGGGGGGGAGAGGGGAAAGCGGGGGGATGGGGAGTTGGGGAGGGATAGCATGGGGAGAAATGCCAGTATAGGTGAAGGGGAGGGAGGCAGCAAATCATACTGCCACGTATGCACCTATGCAACAACCTTGCATGTTTTTCACATGTACCCCAAAACCTAAAATGCAATATAAATAAATAAATAAATACATAAATAAATAAATAAAATCCGAAATAATAAAAAAAAAAAAGAAAATCAAACACTGCATGTTCGCATTCATAAGTGGGTGTTGAACAATGAGAACGTATGGACATAGGGAGGGGAACATCACACACTGGTGCCTGTTGGTGAGTGGGGGGGTTAGGAGAGTGATAACGGGGTGGGGCAATTGGGGAGGGATAGCATTAGGAGAAATACTTAAGGTAGATGATGTGGGGAACGGATGCAGCAAACCACCGTGTCACGTGTCTACCTGTGTAACAAACCTGCACATTCTGCACATGTACCCCAGAACTGAAAGTATCATAAATTATACACACATTTATTGAATTTAAAAAATAAAAAATAAATTTAACAGTTTTTAACAAACTTTAAGGATTATATGCTTCAGGTTTAGTTTAGTTTAGGTTTTTGTTGGTTCAATGAGAAATCATGGAAATACAGTCATGAAAGTATTCTGGCTTAGTAAAAAATGCAAAATATACTGTTCTAATAGGAAAAAACAGATTGGTCATGTAATACGCTTCCTCCTTCTGATTTTCTTCTGTCATTCTCACCTCACACAAAAGCATATCAAGATGCCTTTAACTAGTTAATAGCTACATAAGGACAAGTATGTAATTTCAGTTTTTATATATAGCAAGATACCTAAAAATATGATGTCAAGAACTGTGAAAGATCTGAGATTTTACCCTGTTCTCAAGCAAATAAGCTAGCATGCTGTCACTTCATGGGTGCTGGCAAAAGATACAAGATTTTTAAATCAGAGGCAAAATAATGTTTCTTACCCAGAGCAATAGGAGTAGTCGATCATTTTCTTACTTCGATTCTCTAATGTCTAAATTAAAGCCCCAGTCTCCATAGCACGATGGAATAAGATACAAGTGTCAGCTGAGCATGCGGTGGGTTACATTAGGAGAGGAACTTCAAGCTTAATATCAATGTTTGGTAATGAGCCTTTGACAAGAGGGATGCATTATCTTTATCCTACTAGACAGTCAACAAATCTGCCTTTTGTCCCAGAGGGAGACCATTTTTCTATCTTCCAAGTCTTTTGCTCTACACATATTCTTAAACAGTCCACAACAAATGCTATCAGTCTCTCTGCTCACAATATCAGCAGAAACACAAAAGACTCATGAAGAGTTGTCTCCCAATACATAACAGGTGCATATTTCCTGCTTTTGATTAATTGATAAAAACAAAAACTATTTCAATGATAATCATTATTTTATAGTATTATCTGACACTAATTATTGGTATATTCTTAAATGACCAATGTGAATGTAATAATCATCATCTGTTTTACTATTAATAAAATAACTTATTAAATGTTTAATCTGTTTTTACTTGAAATTATAGCTTATTATCCTTGTCCTGTAATGAGTTTTCAATCTAAGATAAGAAATATTAATCAAAACACCAATATATTGGTCCAAAAATTCTTGAATGAACATAAAGAACATTATTTTCAGGACACCACTGCATTCTATATATGAGAAAAAAGTTTAATTACATAATTAGAATGAGCCTTAGTGAAAGCAATTGTAGAAATATGATAACCTCAGTCAAAGTGAAGTAAAGCAGTCAGTTATTGGATGAGAACTCAGAGGAGAAGTTTCATGGGAAAAGGATTACTTTCAAATCTGTTTAGGAGAAAGAAATTTATTAGTGAAGAGTTGGGAAATGCATATTAAAGATAGATTAATCTTTTTATAAAAAGGTTTAAAGAAGAATGCTAGTGTTTAAACCATAGGACAAAGATCACTGCCACAAACTTGACATATCAAATAAATGGACATTCCTCAAGAAAAGGTAAGCTTTTATAAGTGTTGTTACATATAAATACATGTATTTGAAACAAAATTTGCTAAGGATATATCCAAATAAATTTTTCTAAAATACTTGTTTGATCATTCTGCTCCTAACCCCAGTGACATCCACAAAGAAGCCCTAGCTCAGGTAATGCTTCTAAAAGCTGGGAATGACTTCAGCTGACGAGCAGCAAGAAAAAAAAATCATCTCAGTCCTAAAATCATATGGAAATGAGAATTCCTATAATTATGTGAATGATCCTAAGAGTGAACTTTCCTCCAGGCCTCAGATAAGAAGAGCCCAGACCAGCCAACATCTTGATTTAAGTCTCATGAAACTTAGGAACAGAGAAATCAGCCAAATTCACATGGACTCTGACCCATTGATCTGTGGATAGTAGATGGGTGTTGTTTAATCTATTAAATTTGTGGTAATTTGTAATGGCAGCAATGGAAAACCAATGTAGTGACCTTCTGTAATGCATCACAACTTAATTTTGCAGGTTTTTCCACCTCCTTCCATATTTGAGCATATATATATCCAACGTGTTCTCACTTTTTGTTTTCTAAACATACATATGTTCTTTCACCACTATTAGTTTTGTTCTTAAGTTCTCAAGAAAGACCCTTGTGTGTCATTTCTGCTAAATAAGATCATATCCATCCTTTAAAGTTCAGCCTAAATCCAAAATAAAATGCTTTCTTCTTTGAGCATGTAGGCTTAAAGAAATTTCTAGTTTGATAAACTTATGATCATATGATGCAATTTTTTATGGGAAAATAATTAGTGCCTTGTATTTGTAAATATATTTTCTCATTTATTTTCCCCATTTCCCAATTTTGATTTGTAGCACCATGAGGAATTTTATCCATGTAACCAACATTTTTCCCAGAGCAGCATTAGCATATTCAAAATTCTCAGAAGTTTATGGTGATTAATATATTTTATTTTTCCTGTTAAAAATATTTAAAGCAAAAGTCAAAACAAAACAGAAGCTCAGTATGTATATACTTTGACATATTAATAAAATTAAATTTTAAGTAAAATAGTTCCTAATTTTCTATTGGATATCATATTCCCTTAAAACCTGAACAATATATTACTTTTCAGTTTTGATTTTATAAACAGATATTTTTAAATCAGCTTAAACAAATCAGTATTATATTATTATTATTTATACTTTAACCCTTTAGTTTGGATAACAAAGTGCAGCTCACTGTAGCGCTCATTTAATTTTACATAAACAGGCTCTTTGAGGCTGAAGTAAATCTGACTGATTTTTCAGTGTGAAAATAAAATATAAAAACTGTCCCTGGAGCTATTTCTAAACAGAACTAACATCAGAATCATCTGAATCATCAGAATTGTCTATTTTAGAAAAATCGGATTCATCAAACGAATCTTTGGCCAACAACTGCTTGAGAACAATGTTAACATCACATGTAGGAATGTTATATTTTCTAGAATTTGACATTTTCAGTGATTGGGAATTACTGTATTTTGTAAATGGAAATACCACTATTAAAAAACAGAATGCTATAAATAGAATAATGTGTTTGTTCCCAAAGTTGATATACTAGAGTGAGACAAAAACAAAAATAAAAGCAAGATATTTTGTGGCAACGTTTTCTCAGGGGAAACTCTGCAGTTGCCAAGTGCCACTGGCAGGTGTTCTTGAGCAAACGGGAAAAGGGTTAAATCCACTAGTCTGACACTCCTTTCAATTCAGTGCTTAATTTCATAGATTTTAATGTGTGATATTGTTAATCATTCTAAACTAACCCACAAAATACAATTTTAATTTACAAAATTAAAATTTAAGAATATTTTATCTAAAATAATTTACATAGAGAAAAAGCTAAAATGAATAGGAGACACTCTAATAGATGATGGATGGCAACTTTATAAAGAATTTAAACTCAAAGTCAAAAAAATTATCTAAATCACAATGTTTATACTAACTGCCAGCTACTTTTTTGAGCACCTTCAGTAAAAACACAAGAGCTGAAAGGAAGCCAGAGATTTATTTTTTAAGAAATAATGATAAGAGGGATCAGAGAGGTTAATTAACAGCCAGGCTTCTGTTTCATATCTACTCACTATGCCCTGGACAGATAGTTTGTCCTCAGTATGTATTTGCGTTTTAACAGTCTTTCAGCAACAACACAGTACGCAACTAACTTGTATTATTGTAAAAACTTACTGTCTGTCTAGTTTTCTCTTGACATATATTGTCATTATATTTATGGTAAATTAAAGTTTCATTTTCTTTTTTACTTCATTTTTTCTTATTTCTACCTTAGTGATTTTGCCTGTTACTTCTTAAAAATTTGCATATCTCAATTTATCTCGTTTAGTACCTTGCCCTGATTGTGTCACAAAATCATTTTAAAAACTTCCAATTTCCTTAAAACTGTTTTTCCTCAGTTATTTTTCCCACCAGAATATTTCAGTCAATATTAAAAATCTATTCAAAACCTCTTCCTAAAATTAATTGGTAGATTTTTTTATCATCTTTACTTAAATATGTTAAATCTCATTATCTTATAGCTGCTTTCATAAAAGATTTTACATACCTCTATTTATCATCTAATTTGCCTTTATCTATAAAGGAAAAAAAGCACCAAAAATCAGTTATTTATAATTATCTTACATTAAACTTTCTAAGCTAGACAATAATTATGCTGATTATTAGAAGCCAATTTAACATTAATAGATGGCAAGAACCTAATATATAAAATATTAGCTATCACTTTAAAAACACTTTCAGGTTTATTTCTCTATTAATTCTTTCTCACACTGCTATAAAGATACCTGCGAATGGGTAATTTATACCAAAAAAAAAATAGTTTTAATTGACTTACAGTTCTGCATGGCTGGGGAGGCCTCAGGAAACATAATCATGACGGAAGGGGAAGCAGGCACATCTTACATGGTGGCAGGTGAGAGACCACAGGAAGTGCCACACTTAAAATCATCAGCTTGCATGAGAACTCTCTATCATGAGAACAGCAAGGGGGAGCCACCCTCATGATTCAATCGCCTCCCACCAGGGGCCTCCCTTGACACAGGGGGATTACAGTTTGAGATGAGATTTGGGTGGGGACAAAGAGCCAAACAATATCAATTCATGTGAACAATCTTGGGGAACAGGTATTTAATATATTTTCTTTAAATAATGATACTTGAGATCAGAGAGGTTAATGACTAAATTTACACACCTGTTTAACATTAGAACAGGTACTAAATCCATCACGGCTGATACAAAATATAATTTGTTAACCTCTATAATGTTCCATACTGATTTCCTGATGACACATTGAAAACATACCCTTAGATACATATGTTCATCTTTTTCTAAATAAAATTGACAAAAAAATACAATAAGAATTATCTACATCACTTTTTTCTTATAAGCTGAGAAACTAAAACGTAGCATGAAAGGAAATATCATATAATTCTTGTCAATATATACTGCACACATCTATACACACATTTGAGAAACCTAGTGAAATTGTTTTTTTATTCTTCCCTCTTTCCTTGTATTTTATCAGATGGGCACATATGTATAGTATGATAAAAATCCAAATGTATATATCTGTCCTAGACCTCTTTTCTGAACTCTGGATTTACATTGTCAAATGCTACTCAGCAGTTCCACTTGGATGCCTAACATTGGGAATCTCAAGTTTGATATCAAAGGTGAAATGCTAGGCCAGGAGTGGTGACTCACATCTGTAATCCCAGCACTTTGGGAGGTTGAGGTGGGCAAATCAGTTGAGATCAGGAGTTCAAGACCAGCCTGGCCAACATGGTGAAACCCTGTCTCTACTATAAATGCAAAAATTATCCCAGCATGGTGGCAGGTGGCTGTAGTCTCAGCTACTTGGGAGGCTGAGGCAGGAGAATCACTTGAACCCAGGAGGTGGACGTTGCAGTGAGCCAAGATCATGCCACTGCACTCCAGCCTGGTTGACAGAGCAAGATTCCATCTCAAAAAAATAAATAAATAAAGCTCTAGCTTTCATCTCCCTGTTCGTCCTCCCACTATATTCTCTATTAATGACATTTCCATTTCTTCAATAGCACATATCAAAGACCTCAGAGATTTCATTCACACTTCTTTCTGTCTTTCACCAGATCTTGTGTTTTACCTTTAATATATATCACACATCTATATTTCCATTGCTATGCTCTGATCTAATCCACCATGATCTCTCATATTCATTACTAGAACAGTCCTCTAACTTTCTGCTACTCAAAACATGATTTGCAGACCAGCAGACAGCATCAGCATCGCCAGGGAGATTGCTGGACATGTGGAATGTCAGGTCCACAGCAGACCTACTGAATTGACATCTGCATTTTAATACTATCCGTGAGATCACAGGCACATTAAAGTTGAGAAGTACTACTATTCTAACTCACACCCCTACTTTCTCCCTTGCCCTCCTATTTCTACCTAAATAATTCTCTTGAAATGAGAGATTACATCACTCTTTTGCTCACAACAAATTGGAGGACAATTTGGCACCATGTTTCAAAAGATTTTAAGATACTTACTCCCTTTAACCTTCCAATTGAACTCCCAGATTTTTATCTTATATATAATGATGTTCGTCTCAAAGGTTTACAGAAAATGTATGCAAATTTATGTATGGAAACAGACTAAATGTCTGTTAGCAGAATTATATCTACATGATGTAATAATGCATAGACACTGTAACGCAGGTTTTTATAGAGTATTTGGCCAACTTGATAAACGCACATACTTTTAAAAAGGAACACTTTAGAATACATTATATACAATATGCTTTGTGTGTGTCTCTACGTGTGTGTTTATATGTTCATGTAGCAAATAAACCAAAATAGTAACTGTGATTTTTACCTGGTGGAAGAATTTTTTTTATGATCCTATTTATGCTGCTTTTCTATCTTTTCTAAATTTGTATTCTTATAGTAATAGGTAACATTTTGCATGTTAATAATGCACTAGACACTACTAAATCTCACAATTATCCAGAGTCTGTTTGAAAAAGTGCATCAGTATTGAATTCATAATTTCATGAAGAAGACTATATTGATCTGAAACAGTTCTAATTGTCAGAAAATTATTATTTATACTATCATGCAGTATAAAACTGGCAAGTGACTTTGTGTGTTATCTAATTCAATTCTCTAATCTGTTGGGGAACATGTCAGCAGGAGGGATAAAAAATAACTAAGCAAGCAAAGAAATGAAAATGGTACAGCAAGTCAGTGAAACAGCAATCATAGTAATAAACCTGAATAATGTAATAAAGAAATTAGGGATAGGTGGCCAGGTTAGATGGCTTGTGCCTGTAATTCCAGCAATTTGGGAAGCTGAGGCAGACATATCGCTTGAGCCTAGTGGTTCAAATCCAGCCTGCACAACATGGTGAAAACCCACCTGTACCAAAAATACAAAAATTAACCAAGCATAGTGGCACATGTCTATGGTCCCAGCTACTCTGGAGGCTGAGGTGGGGGATTGCTTGAATCCGGAAGGCAGAGGTTGCAGTGAGCCAAGATTACACCGCTGCACTCCAACCTAGATGACAGATAGAAACCCTGTCTCAAAAAAAAAAAAAAAAAAAAAAAAATTGCAATAGAAAAACCTCTTTGGATTGGATGGTCAAGGGTGTCCTGACTGAGCCTTTCTGTCCCAGAACATAGGGACTACGTGCTAACTAAATATTTATTATATGAATAAAGTAAAAAGAATAGCAGTCATAACTAAATACATATTTTTATTAAACACAATCAATTAAAATATTTCTCTTTTTGACTTAAATATATTAAGTAGCATGGACTAGGAACAGTCCTCAGAGTAAAGGTCCCATGGGGACCACTGTTCGACTAAATTTATAGTTGCTCTACAATAAAATGTCTAGATATATATGTACACAATACTCTCCATTCTCTTTATTTTATACCCTCATTATAAATTTTGCCAGATCTGGCTAATAAAAAGAAGTACCTGAGCTCTTGCAGATCTTTGTTAGATTACTGATTTTTGTTTAAACCAATTGGTTCTTCTTTAGTCAAGTCGTTTTATTGATGCTGCTCATCTTTGTCGCTAAGGAAAGGTGCAAACATCCACCTTGCAGAAATAACTTTCAAAGAGCTTTGCAATGTTTCTAAGTGTCTATAAATATTTGTGGTAGAAAAAGTCCAACTGTAGCCTGCAGGAGTCCTTTAACTTTGGACAGTTACTGTACACATTAATTGGTGCTTGGGTCACATTGTCCTAGTTCCCTTTACCACTTTCTAGTGCAATGATGTGCTGGCTCTGTGTGCTCTGTCTCCCATAACCAGCACCTGCATCTATTTGTCAAAAGCCTCCCTTCAGGCTGCCCAGGCCCACTTTGTCTGTGTGCAGCTGTGAGGACAGAAAGTGCCTGGGAATTTATGTCCTCAGGGGGCATTTCTTAACTGAACACTGAAAGGTGTAGGGGTATAAATATTCCAGCAGTTCTGCTGTCTGATCAGGACAACTCAAAAGTGTGACCTACACTGGCTCAAGAATTCTCCCGATCATTTGTGTCAAAGTTTCCATGAGAACTTTTAGATTCTCACTGGGGTTCCTTTACTTCCTGTTGCCACTCCTCCATTCTCCTCCCCTGCTTTTCTTGGAAGACTTCCTAATGAATCACTTTCACAGGAACATTCATGTAAGAGTCTGTTTCTGGGAAGTCCAACCTAAAAATGTTAGTATTGTTATCCATTTCCGACTTGTTCATTAGATTGGGGAGAAGAACTCATACCCAATGCCTGGCTTTAGGGACTGTGACCAGCGAAGTCACTCAGGGATTTATGCCCAGAAGGAGACCTTACCTTGCGTGGCATTCAGGCATGGTCTGTGCCTAACATCTTTAAATTCTTAATAATTTTATATTTGAAGTTGTCTTAGCTAGTGAAGCCTATGGGACAATGGAGCAAATGCCAAGGGCTTGGAGCTGTGGATCACACATGACGCTGCATCCTGCCACCTCCCATCTCCCTAGGGCAGGCAGGCTCTCAGCCTCTCACACTGACCCAGCAACTGCAGCCACTCTTCTCCTAGAAGAGGCTGGAATGTGGGCTCTGGGAAGCTTACGTTGTGCTGCAGGGCAGGGACTGGGGTATCAGGAAGTTCCCGTCTCACCTCAGAAACATCATGCTAAGGTAATGTAACACTGAATAGCAAACAAAAAACACCATGACACATAAAGACAGACACCCCAGAATAAAACAAAAGAGCATTTTTCTTGCTGTTTAAACAAGGAGCTTCATATTTTCACACTGCAGAAAGCCCCACAAATAATGTAGCTGGTCTTGCTCATACCTTTTTTTTTTTTTTTTTTTTTTTTTTGAGACGGAGTTTCGCTCGTTACCCAGGCTGGAGTGCAATGGCGCGATCTCGGCTCACCGCAACCTCCGCCTCCTGGGTTCAGGCAATTCTCCTGCCTCAGCCTCCTGAGTAGCTGGGATTACAGGCACGCGCCACCATGCCCAGCTAATTTTTTGTATTAGTAGAGACGGGGTTTCACCATGTTGACCAGGATGGTCTCGATCTCTTGACCTCGTGATCCACCCGCCTCGGCCTCCCAAAGTGCTGGGATTACAGGCTTGAGCCACCGCGCCCGGCCGCTCATACCTTTTTATAATAACCATAACAAATACCATAGCACCTTGAATGAAAATTATTACCATATTCATAAGAATATTCACCAATTAAGCCAAGCTAAGGAGAAATACCCAACTAAGTTTTTCTGAGCTAATATGGTAAAACTTTTAACAAAATTTCAATTTCTTCCTCTTATTCCTGGTAACATATACTTAATCATTTTTCTAGACACATTATTTCATACAATTCAGATTAGATTTTCCAGTCTCCTTCATGTCTAGATATAGTCATATAACTAAATTCTGGCTGATAACATATAAGAATATATGTTTTGTGGAACTTCCATGAAAGTTGCCCCAAAAGAGCAGCAGATTTTTTTCTCATTTGTCTTTCGTTCTTCTTAGAAGATGCAATTTATGCAACTCAGACATGAAGCATGAAGCAACCATCTTGGGTCAAGAGGTAACTTTGAAGGTAGAAAGCATAGGCCAAGGCAGTAAAACAGAAAGAATCTGAGATCCTTAATGAAGATAGCATCCTTCGCCGAATTGCCTACAGCCCCAGACTTTCATGTAAGAGGGAAATGTAAACTTCTATCTTAATAAGGCACTGTAATTTTTTTTTCTGTTATGTATAGGCAAACTTACCCTTAGCTGACAAAACAGGCAATCATTCTTCCTTTAAAGGGATGTTGAAAATCTAATCAATCTCTTAGAGACGTATCCTCTGAAAGCCAATGTCCACTGATGTAATAAAAAAAGGTTCTTTAAATTTTATTCCATTACTTGATTTTAAAATATACCTTTGAAAAGTTATTCAATAGATTGGGTAGAAGAACTCATACCCAGGTCTGGCTTTGGGATTGTGACCAGTGAAGTCACTCAGGGATTCATGCTCAGAAGGTGACTTCTCTTGCGTGGCATTCAGGCATTGTCTGTGCTTGTCATCTTGAAATTCTTAATAATTTTATCTTTGAATTTGTCTTTTGCTAGTGAAGTCTATGGGACAATGGAGCAAATGCCAAGGGCTTGGAGCTATGAATCAAACATGACCCTGAATCCTGCAATCTCCCATCTCCCTAGGACAGGCTGGTTTTCAGCCTCTCACACAGACCCAGCAACTGACTCAGCACACCCCTGTCACTGATGAAATTGACAACTTTCACAAGGGGAAAAGAATTTGTGGAAAAGCACAGTGGAAAGGGGTAGTGGAAAATATTTTTTGGGGAATGGTTGGTAAAGTCTCTGATGCAAATCTTCACAGATATAGAAACCAATGAGTCACAATGATGCCTGTTGAGCGTCTTTGTTCCCGAAAATTGCATATTCAGAGATATTGCCAAAAACTGCAGGTGTTCCATCTATGCAGAGTAACAAGATTATTTTTCCACTTAAAGCCTGGCTTGACATAGAAATTTTTCACTATCTGAAATACCAATGGCCTTAACAGCTTGCAAAAAGGGCTCATAGGATAAGAATTCTTTGTTGATGCTTGATGCATGCACATAAGAGCTGGTTGTACTGAAAGAACCACAGCAGATTCATCTAGCTATATGCAGAAGGGAAATACAAGCTGCCAATTCCTCCAGGATGTGCTACAAAATATTAAAAGAAATATCAGTGATTCCAGAGTAAATGATGTCCTGTTAAACAGGCATTGATTCAGTTTGCTTTCTCATAAAGTGACTTGATATTTCCAGGACATATTTCCAGGTATTGATTCAGTTTGTTTCACCAAGAGTGTTCCAATATGTATAGATTATTGCTCTTAGCAAAATGATATGCAATTCAGTAGAATGCTTCAAGACAAGGCTTTTTACTGAGATAAATCTAAGTTCTGATAAATTTCTAGCATTTTAGAATTGAGAGTTCCCATTAAAAATTCCACATAATTGACGTTTTCAGGATGAGTAAATAAAATATGCTTCTTTAGCTTTATCGTCATTATATGAATTTATTGGCAGAAAACTCTTAGTTATATAGGAGGCATTGCAGCTTTTGTGTATCATCAAACTTAGCAATGAAAATAAAATTAAATGATATGCAAACATTGTTGTACTATTGTTATGCTTTCCAAATAAAAATTAACCTGCTGCAAATAAATACAGATGTCCATAATCATGAAGGTGGGTATATTTTTTGTTAACTCTTATCAAAGGAATTCTGAGTATCATACTATTTGAAGCACATTTTTCATTTGATGATTTATGATATTCCATGACATATAGCACTTGTTTTAAATAAATAGATTTTTGATAAAATTTAATCGTAATATGTTTCATAAAGGTAAATGAGAAAACAAAATATTTTTGCAAACTATGTGTAGTTTGGGTAAGTATATAATTCATTTATTTGATTCTCAGGCTGCTGCTTAGTATTGCTTTAAACACGGTCAAGATGTTTTAACTCTTTGTGTCTCAATTTTCTGATTTGTAGAATAAACATTTTGTCTCAATTAAATTAGATAATTTAGTATATAAATCAACATACATCCAAATTATTTCAGCTTTGAGTCACAGTCTACCAATTTGTTGTTTTGTACAAGCAAAATGAGAATTTAAAAAATCAGGTATTTTTTTTTTCAAAATATTCCATATTTTCTCAAATGTTTATATCATATTGAGAAGCAGAATGTAGAATTACAAGAATCCAGCTGAAAACTGGCACTTTAAACTGAGTGCAGGTTACAGAAACTGTGATTACATATGTAATTGTAATATATATAGGACATATGTACACAGACATGTAAAAGACATGTGGAAAATTTAATATATATGGATATCATTGAAGAAAACTTTCTAATGTGCTTTCAGACTATATTAGTAGAAAATAGTTCATTGAATAAGGATTATAATCACACACTATTCTTCTGCCATCAGATAATATTTATTTGTTGTCCTATAGTGAAAATATGATGAAGTGTATACAAATATTTTATGACTAATGGGTAATTCAAGGTGCTATGGTATTTGTTATGGTTATTATAAAAAGGTATGAGCAAGACCAGCTACATTATTTGTGGGGCTTTCTGCAGTGTGAAAATATGAAGCTCCTTGTTTAAACAGCAAGAAAAATGCTCTTTTGTTTTATTCTGGGGTGTCTGTCTTTATGTGTCATGGTGTTTTTTGATAAATAATTGAATGAAATAAGGATATTTCCAGGACAAAATGGAAACAATTATCCAGTTTTCCAATAATTGAATGTTTTTACTTTCTACATCCAACATTCTTTATAGTCCCCTAGGAATAGAACTTGGAAAAATAAGGAAGAGTTACAAGGGGACATATTTTCACTCAATATAAATAAAAACTTTCCAACAGTTACAATTAATCAAATATCAGACAGACTCTTATAAGCAACAATGAAGATGTTCCTCTCTATATTTCTATACCATGTATTACTGTTTTCATTCATGTATCACATTAAGAATTGCTGAATGTGTAAATAATCTCCCCATACAATTACTAAAAAATGTTGAAATGATAACTGATACAAGGCTAGAAGGTGGTCTTGGAAGTGACATCAATTTATTAATTAATACTCTGACAATGGTTGCTCCATCACTTAGAAATTTATCCCACTGGTTGGGCATGGTGGCTCACACCTGTAATCCCAGCAGTTTGGGAGGCTGAGGCAGGCAGATTACCTGAGGTTAGGAGTTCAAGAACAGCCTGGTCAACACGGTGAAACCCTGTCTCTACTAAAAATACAAAAATTAGCCAGGCGTGGTGGCACATGCCTGTAATCCTCACTACTCAGGAGGCTGGGGCAGGAGAAGTGCTTGAGCCCAGGAGACAGAGGTTGCAGTGTGCTAAGATTGTACCATTGCACTCCAGCCTGGCTGACAGAGCAAGACAGTCTCAAAAAAAAAAAAAGAAAGAAAGAAAGAAAGAAATTTATCCAACTAACCTATTCTTTTGCTCTCTTTTATCCATATGGTTTGTCAGGTCATAATAAAAGAATATTGTCGTCTTTCTACATCCACAACAGTCCAGTAAATGATGAGTTGAATATAACAACAAAACACCAAAAGGGCCTAATTAATCACAGGTCATTCACATCAAAACCTCATTGGTTCCACTCACAATGTAATTATTTCTATCAGTTCAGAAACAATTTTAAAAATGATTTCTCTTATGAATAGTCATGCTATTTGGGTACTTTGCTTCTGAATTACAGCTTTCCCCACTTTAGTTATTTTTGTCTTTCATGAATTCTTTGATTCATAGTGTTTCCTCAAATATTGGCATACCTTGGAGATATTGTAAGTTCAATTCGTAACTGCCACGAGAAAGCCAAGTCACACAAATATTGTGGTTTCTCAGTGCATATAAAAGTTATATTAACTTTACACTATAGTCTATTAACTAAAATTTTATCTAACAATTACATACTTTAATTTAAAAAAACATGTGACTGATAAAAATACTAATGATATCTAAGCCTTCAGTAAGTTTCAATCTTTTTGCCGGTGGACAATCTAGCCTTGATGTTAATGGATGCTGACTGATCAAGGTAGTGGTTGTTGCAGACTGGGAATGACTGTGGCAGTTTCTTAAAATAAGATGACAAAATTTTCTGCATTAATTGACTCTTTCTTCCATAAAAGATTATTCTGTAGTATGTGTTTGATAGCATTTTACCCATAAAACTTCTTTCAAAATTGTGATCAAACCTTTTAAGGCTTTCTGCTGGTGTATCAACTAAGTTTTTGTAATAAATATTCTAAATCCTTTGTTGTCATTTCAACAATGTTCATAATACTTTCACCAGAAATACATTCCATCTCAGAAAACTACTTTCTTGGCTTATCCATAAGAAACAACTTCTCAATCATTTAAATTTTATCATGCGATTGCACTAATTCAGTCACATTGACAGGCTTTGCTTCTAACTGGAGTACTCTCATTATCTCTACCACTGCAGTTACTTCTTCTGTTGAAATTCTGAATCCCTCAAGGTAATTCGTGAAACTTAAAATTTACTTATTTGAAATTCATGTTACTGTTCATATTTTGGCCTCCTTTATGAGTCACTAAGGTTCTTCATGGCATCTAGAATAGTGACTCCTTTCTAGAAGGTTTTCAATTAACTGTCCAGATCCATCAGAGAAATCACTATATTGGATAC
Source organism: Aotus nancymaae (assembly GCF_030222135.1). Lineage (NCBI taxonomy): Eukaryota > Metazoa > Chordata > Mammalia > Primates > Aotidae > Aotus > Aotus nancymaae. The sequence goes on along the minus strand of NW_026988447.1, from coordinate 3,023,593 downwards.
TATCACATTACAAAATTTATTTTTTCTATAATAATAATTGAAAGTCAAAATTATTCCCTGATCTATGGGCCAAAGAATGCGTGTTATGTTAGCAGTCATAAAAACATTAATTTCTTGTACATTTCATCAGAGCTCTTGTGTGAGTAGGTGCATTGTTATTGATTAGTAATGTTTTAGGAAAAAATCTTTGTGGTTTTGCTTTTTTTTTTGTGAGCAGTTCTCAACATGGGGCTTAAAACATTCAGTAACCCAGGCTGTAAACCAATGTGCTGCCATCCAGACTTTATTGTTTCACTTACAGAGCAAAGGCAGAGTATATTTAGCACAATTCCTAAGGGTCCTACGATTTTCAGAATGGGAAATAAACATTGACTTCAATTTAAAGTCATCAGCTGCATTAGTCCCTAACAACAGAGTCAGACTGTCCTTTGAAGATTTGAGTTCTGACACTGACTTGTCTCTAGGTATGAAAGTCTTAAATGGCATCTTCTTCCAATAGAAAGCTGTTTATCTACATTAAAAATCTGTTGTTTAGTGTTGCCACCTTCATCAATTATCTTAGCTCTAGCTGGATAACTTGACTCAGCTTCTCCATCAACACTTGCAGCTTCACCTTGCACTTTTATGTTACGAAGATCGTTTCTTTTCTTAAACTCCATGAATCAACCTCTGCAAGCATCAAACTGCTTAAATTCATATGGAAATATTTAAATTGAGGTATTCTAAATGGGAAAATTTGTAAGTAAATTTAGACTCAAGTAGCTCAATTTATCATCTGCAAACATCATATAATCTACCCCTATGAAATGGGCCTAGCCCCTATTTCTCTCAACTTCAACAAACGTAAAAGAGACATTTTCATTGTGCTTGAATTTTTTAGCGTTTTAATATTCCAAATATTACCCTTGATGTTTCAAATAGCACCTATGCATTCTATATAAGGAGTATAAACAGATAAACCATGTTATACCAAATATTTTTTTCAAAACATGTAAATAACTATGTTGTTTTAAAGAAGTTTCTTTATATGATGTGAGGAAGGGGTCCAGTTTTAATCTTCTGCATATGGCTAGCCAGTTATCCCAGCACCATTTATTTAATAGGGGATTCTTTCCCCATTGCTTGTTTTCATCAGGTTTCTTGAAGATCAGATAGTTTTATGTGTGCGGTCTTATTCCTGGCTTCTCTATTCTGTTCCATTGGTCTAAGTGTCTGCTCTTGTACAAGTACCATGCTGTTCTGGTTATTGTAGCCCTGCAGCATAGTTTGAAGTCAGGTAGTGTGATGTCTCCAGCTTTGTTCATTTTGCTTAGGATTGCCTTGGCTATTCAGGCTACTTTTTGGTTCCATATGAATTTCAAAATAGTTCACTATGGTTCTGTGAAGAATGTCAATTGTAGTTTAATGGGAATAGCACTGAATCTATAAATTGTTTTGGGCAGTATGATCATTTTAGTGATATTGATTTGTCCTATCCATGAGCATGGAACGTTTTTCCATTTGTTTGTATCATCTCCGACTTCTTAGAGCAGTGGTTTATAGTTCTGCTTGTAGAGATCCTTCACCTCCCTAGTTACCTGTAGTCCTAGACATTTTATTCTTTTTGTGGCCATTGTGAAAGGGAGTTCATTCCTGATTTGGCTCCTGGCTTGATTGTTGTTGGTGTATAGGAATGCTTGTGATTTTTGCATGCTGATTTTGTATCCTGATACTTTGCTGAAGTTGCTTATCATCTTAAGAATCTTTTGGGCTTAGATGATGGGGTTTTGTAGATATAGAAACATGCCATCTGCAAACAGGGATAGTTTGAACTCCTATCTTCCTATTTGGATGCCTTTCTTTCTGTTGCCTGATCAGCCTGGACAGAACTTCCAATACTGTGTTGAATAGGAGTGATGAGAGAAGGCATCTTTGTCTTAGGCTGATTTTCAACAGGAATACTTCCAGCTTTTGTCCATTCACTATGATGCCAGCTGTGGGTTTGTCATATATGGCTATTATTTGAGGTATGTTCCTTCAATACCTAGCTTACTATGAGTTTTTAACATAAAGGGATAGTGTATATTATTGAAGGCCTTTTCTGTATCTCTATTGAGATAATCATGTGGTTTTTGTCTTTAGTTCTGTTTATGGGATTAATTACATTTATTGGTTTGCATATGTTAAACCAATCTTGCATCCCAGGAATGAAGCTAGCATGATCATAGTGGATGAGTTTTTTGATGTGTTGCTGGATTTGGTTTGCCAGTATTTTGTTGGTATTTTTGCATCAAAGTTCATCAAGAATATTGGTCTGAAGTTTTCCTTTTGTTGTATCTTTGCCTGGTTTTGGTATCAGGATGATGCTGGCCTCATAGAATGAGTTTGGAAGAAGTCCCTCCTTTTCAATTGTTTGAAATAGTTTCAGAAGAAATGGTACCAGCGCCTCTTTGTACCTCTGGTAGAATTCAGCTATGAATCTGTCTGGTCTAAAAATTAACTCAAGATGGATTAAAGACTTAAATGTAAAACTCAAAACTACAAAGATCCTGGAAGACAACACAGGACATAGGCATGGGCAAAGATTTCATGACAAAGGCATCAAAAGCAATTGTGACTAAAGCAAAAATTGACAAATGAGATCTAACTAAAGAGCTTCCCCACAGTGAAAGAAAATATCAACAGAGTAAACAGACAACCTACAGAATGGAGGGAAAGTTTTGTAAAATATGTGTATGCATCAGGGTTGTCCAGAGGAACAGAACTAATAGGATATATGCATATGTGAAAAGGAGTTTATTAGGGAGAATTGGCTCACATGATCACAAGGCAATCCTATAATAGGCCATCTGTAAGCTGAGGCAATCCTACAATAGGGCATCTGTAAGCTGAGGAAGGAAGCTTACAAGGCGATCCTACAATAGGCCATCTGTAAGCTGAGGCGATCTTACATTAAGCCATCTGTAAGCTGAGGAAGGAAGCTTACAAGGCAATCCTACAATAGGCTGTCTGTAAGCTGAGATGGTCCAACATAGGCCATCTGTAAGCTGAGGAAGGAAGAAGCCACTAGTGGCTTTGTTCCAGTTCAAAGGCCTCAAAAGCAAGGAAGCTGGCAGTGTAGACTTCAGTCTGTGGCTGAAGGCTTGAAATCCAAGGCAAACCACTGGTGTAATAGTCCAAGAGTTCAGACACCAAAGAACCTGGAGTCTGATGTCCAGGGGGATGAGAAATGGAAGGAAGCATCCAGTGTGGGAGAAAGATGAGAGCCAGAAGACTCAGCAAGCCACCTTATTCCACTTTCTTTTGCTTGCTTTGTTCTAGCAGCTGGAAGCCAATTGGATGATGTGCACTTACATTGAGGATGGGTCTTCCTCCCTAATCCAGTGACTCAAATGTCAATCTCCCTTGGAAACACTGTCACAGACACACCCAGAAAAAATACTTTACCAGCTATCTAGGCATCCTTCAATCCAATCAAAGTGACACATAATATCAACCATCACAGTATGCATCCAACAAAGGTCTAATATTCAGCATCTATAAACAACATAAACAAATTTGCAGGAAAAATAACCCCATTAAAAAGTGGACAAAATACATGAGCATTTTTCACATGAAGACATATATGCAGCCAATAAGCACATGAAAAAAAGCTCAACATCACTGATCATTAGAGAAACACAAACCAAACTACAATGTGATACCATCTAACACCAGTCAGAATGGCTATTATTAAAAAGTCAAAAAATAATAGATGCTGGTAAGGTTGTAGAGAAAAGGAATGTTTTTACACTGCTGGTGGAAGTGTTAATTAGTTCAGCCATTGTGGAAGACAGTGTGGCATTTCCTCAATGACTTAAAGACAGAAAGACCATTCAATCCAGCAATCCAATTACTGAGTATACACCCAAAGGAATATAAATAATTCTATTATAAAGACATGTTCATGTCTATTTTCACTGAAGCACTATTCACAATGGCAAAAAAATGGAATCAACCTAAATGCCCATCAATGATATAGTGGATAAAGAAAATGTACATATACACCATGAAATATTAGCACCCATAGAAAAAAAATTGACATCATGTATTTTACAGTGACATGGATGGAGCTAGAGGCCATTAACTTTAGCAAAGTAGCACGGGAACAGAAAACCAAATGCTGTATGTTCTGACTTAGGAGCTAAATGATGAGAACACATGGACACATAGAGGGAAAGAACACACACTGGGGTCTTTCGAATGTGGTGGGTGAGAGGAAGGAGAGGGTCAGGAAAACTACTAATGGGCACTATGCTTAATACCTGAGTGATGAAATAATCTGTACAACAAACCCCTATGACACAAGTTTACTTACGTAACATACCAGCACTTGTACTTCTGAACTTAAATGAAAATTAAAAAAAAAAAAAAAGCCTAATGAAGGTTTTTTAGAGCTATTAACTTCCCTCTTAATACTTCTTTGGCTGCATCCTAGAGGTTTTGGTATGTTGTGTCCCTACTTTCATTAATTTCAAAACAGTATTTGATCATTACAATATCCCTACAACCTGAAAAAATTTACAGATTCAACACCATTCCCATCAAACTACCAATGTCATTCTTCACAGAATTAGAAAAAACGTATTCTGAAATTCACATGGAACCAAAGAGGAGTCCAAATAGCCAAAATAATTCTAGGCAAAGCTAGAGGCATCACTCTACCTGACTTCAAACTATACTGTAAGGAGAGAGTAAACAAAACAGTATGGTACTGCTACAGAAACAGACATATAGACCAGTGGAACAGAATAGAGAACTGAGAAATAAAGGAGTATATTTACAAGCATCTGATCTTCAACAAGGCCAACAAAAACAATCAATGAGGAAAGGACTCCTTAGTCAATAAATTGTGCTGAGATAACTGACTAGCCATATGGAGAAGAATGAAACTGGATCCTTATCTTTCACCATATATAAAAATTAACTCAAATGGATTAAAAATTTTAATGTAAGATGTTAAACTATAAAAATGTTAGAAGAAAACCTAGGAAATATCCTTTTTGACATTGCCCTTGGCAAAGAAGTTTTGGCTAACTCCCCAAACCAAATGCAACAAAAACAAAAATTGATAAATGGGCCTAATTAAACTAAAGAACTCCCACACAGCAAAATAAACTATCAATAAACAGACAATCTACAAAATGGGAGAAAATATTCTTAAACTATGCATCTGATAAAGGTCTAACATACAGAAGCTATAAGGAACTTGAACAAATCAATAAGCAGAAAAACAAGTAACCATATTAAAAAATGGACAAACCATATGAAGATACTTCTCAAAAGAAGGGCAGCCAAAAAACATATGAAAAATGCTTACTACTAATAAAAAGAGACATGACCTGTAATCCCAGCACTTTGGGAGGCCGAGGCGGGTGGATCACGAGGTCAAGAGATCGAGACCATCCTGGTCAACATTGTGAAACCCCGTCTCTACTAATACAAAAAAAATTAGCTGGGCATGGTGGCGCGTGCCTGTAATCCCAGCTACTCAGGAAGCTGAGGCAGGAGAATTGCCTGAACCCAGGAGGCGGAGGTTGCAGTGAGCCAAGATCGCGCCATTGCACTCCAGCCTGGGTAACGAGAGCGAAACTCCGTCTCAAAAAAAAAAAAAAAAAAAAAAAAAAAAAAGAGACATGAAAATAAAACCACAATGAAATTCCATCTCACACCAGTCAGAATGGCCATTAATAAAAAGTCAAAAAATAACAGATGCTCGTGAGGTTGTGGAGAAGAAGAAACACTTATACACTACTGCTGATTATGTAAATGAGTTCAGCCACTGTGGAAAGCGGTATGCAGATTTCCCAAATAACTTAAAACAGAGCCACCTTTCTATCCAGCAATCCCATTACTGGGTATATACTAAAAGGAAAATAAATCATTATACCAAAAACACACATGCACTTGTATGTTTATCACCATGAAATTTACAATAGAGAAGACTTGGAATTAACCTAGGTGGAAAGGATAGGATAAAATCATATCCTTTGCAGAAACATGGATAGAGCTGAAAGCCATAGTCCTAAGAGAACTTATGCAGGAACAGAAAACCAAATACTACATGTTCTCATTGATAAATGGGAGCTAAACATGGAGCATACATTGACATTAACATGGGAACAACAGACATTGTAGACTAGTAAAGTGGGGAGGAAGGGAGAAGGATGTGGATCAAAAAACTACTTTTTAGGTTCTATAATCACTATCTGGGTGCAACATACCCATGCAACAAACCTACATATACACCCTATATGTAAAATAAAAGTTTAAGAAAATAGTTTTCTATGACACAATGTGAAATATGACAAATAAGTGATAGAGGCTTTCAATAAAATCACTACTAAAGTACCTTGTGAAAATTGTGCAGAGCAACACCTCCACCTCAAAAGATTTGAGATATTCAGGTATTTAAAAGGATCCTTACCTAGAATTTTACTGGAATGTATACAGGTATATACAACAAAGATTGGGATCATTTTAAAAACCGTCTATTTGGGGATGTGGGAAACCATTCATTGTGCATTGTTTGTAAAGTGACTACGTATTCTGGTTTGCCTGGGATGGTCTAAATTCACACCAGCTGTCCTACCATCACATCTGGTTAGTTCTTTTTCTCTGAAAAGTATCCCAGCTTAGATGGTACATTACATGTTCAACCTAAAATTCTATAGATTATTCATTTTGGAAGGATTTTTAAGGGGTATGAAGTGAATTCTCTTGCTACATAGTAATAAGCAATTAAATGCCTGCAAGGCAGGCAGAGTTACACAGTCTATTTACGCCAGGCTAAATGCCTCAAGCCATTCTATTAAAATATTCAAATACATAATTGATATAGTTTGGCTGTGTCCCCACCGAAATCTCACCTGAATTGTATCTCCAAGAATTCCCATGTGTTGTGGGAGGTACCCAGGGGAAGTAAATGAATCATGGAGGCCAGTCTTCCTCTTACTCTTCGTGTGAAATGAGTAAGTCTCACGAGATCTGATGGGTTTATCAGGGGTTGCCGCTGCCATGTAAGTAGAGCCTTTTACTTCCCGCCTTGATTCTAAGGCCTCCCCAGCCATGTGGAACTGTAAGTCCAATTAAAACTTTTCTTGTTCTCAATCTCAGGTATGTCTTTATCAGCAGCAAGAGAACAAACTAATACAGTAATATAAAAATCTGGTTTGACCTTTTTCTCATGTAAAAACTAATAAATAAGCAGCATTTTATCTCCTTTTCAAAGTAAAATATGTTTGTTCAATAGTATACGGTAATTTCAGTTTATAAAAACAATGACCATCAATCAGTTCTCTTGAAAGTGTTGGCATTATTTCTCCAACCTAAAAGAAATAGGAAAAAAAAGTGTATTTTTTCACAAGCAGTTGAGTTTTTTTGCATGGACTATATTAGTTTTCATCAAAATTAAGTGAAAATTTATATTTTATTTATGATTCATTTGATTCCTTTGGAATCATGTACAAATGATTCACTTTGAAAGAAATAAGTGATTAAAATATGATACTTTCAAATATTAAGAAAATGTTACAAACTAGTTTTATCCTTAAGAAATACAACTATATTAATTTTGCATTTAATCAAAATATATATTTATTTTGCATATGTATTTTTAATAGTCATAAAGAAAACACAATGACAGTTTCCCAATTACTCCAACTTATTGTAATGAAAATTTAAAATTTTATTTTGTTCCTTTGAGATGTTTCGCTGCTCTTAGTTCTTTTTTAAAATATATCTTTAGATTGTTACTGACAACCCATAGCTTCCTAGTGGTAAACTTTGCTTTTAAAATTTCTCACCCTGCTGTGTGTTTCTGGCTCCTACTGTAAGTATATACTATATGAAATAATGATTTACACTTTTTTGAAAATTCTGCACTCTGGTCCAAAAGAGAAATGTTTTATTGTATTTTTTTATGAACTTTTATTACAGCAAGAAAGTAGAATTTATATCAAGTAGGTAAATTGAATGCCAACAATATGACTATGCATCTGTAGATATTTTTAACATAGAAACCAAAAGAAGAATAAAAGCACTTGTGCTCTGCACTTTTAGCTAGTCAAAATGACAATAAGTCATTTCTGACAGGCAAAAGTCATGGCTCCTTCCCCGTTTGCTATATCAAAGGAGATACGCAGTAACACAGGAAAGGCTATTATATCATAATTTGTTTTCTTATAACAAATATGAAAAGCATTACAATTTCTCATTATTTATTCATGTTTTCCAATCAGTATTGTTTAGTACATAATGTCTTCTCTAGAAACAAGACCAGGTGCAATGGCTCATGTCTATAATCCTAGTACTTTGGGAAGCAGAGGCAGGCAGATTGCTTGAGCCCAGTTCGACACCAGCTTCAGTTACATGGTGAAACTGTCGCTATAAAAAATACAAAAATTAAGTGAGTGTGGTGGCATGTGCCTGTGGTCCCAGCTACTCAGGGGGCTGAAGTGGGAGGATCACATGAGCCCAGGAGTTTGAGGTTGCAGTGAGTCAGGATTATGCCACCACACTCCAGCCTGGGCAACAGAGTAAGACTCTGTCTCAAAAAAATAAAATAAGATTAAGATAGAAACAGATAAACTTTAAATGTTCTCTCTAAAGAAAACTTAAAGCATTATTTCCTTTTCAAACATGAGAGCATTAAAACCTTTAAGGAATTTTCTCAGGAGATCATCCAAGATGGCCGCTTAGGAGGAAGTCAGGATTGCAGCTCCGAGAGAAGGCGCAGAGGGTGAGTGGACGCTGCATTTCCAGACGGATTTTTACTGCCCACAGACCAGGAGATTCACAGGAGGAGAAGCCCCAAAGGGTCGCCAGCGCCGCTGGTTTGAGCGGCGTGGCCGCTCAGCCTACGCCCTGGGGCGGGGGGCAGTGGCTTCTTATGCAGAGTGAGAGAGACAGAGTTCCCTCTGAGCCAGCAAGGGGAGCTGAAGCAGGGAGTCAAGCCAGGAGACCACCAGGCAAGGGCGCGCCACGAATCTCAGAGCCGCTGCTTCGGCTGACGCAGCGGCACACAGGGCAGCGGATTTTAACTGCCCACAGACCAGGATATTCGCAGGCGGAGAAGCTCCACGAGTTCCCAGCGCCGCTGGTTGGACCAGAGCAGCCGCTCGGCCTGCACCGGGGGCAGGGAGCAGCAGCTCCTTGAGCAAACTGAACTAGACTGTGTCCCCTCTGGGCCAGCAAGGGGAGCTGAGGCAAGGAGGCAAGCCAAGAGATTCTCGGGCAAAGAGGGCCCCACTGGAAACACGGCTGAACCCGGGACGGTCCAGCTCTGTGGGGGAGGGGTGTCCTCCATCGGGAAACACCCTGCAGTTCCCGGGGCAATTTGCTGTAACCAAGACAACCCGCCACTACAGAGACTCCGTCACTACAGGGGTGGGCCAGCATAGTGGAAGCAGTTCTAACTACACCCATATAAACAGGACTGCAGGGAAGCTCACACGGAAGCTGGGCGGAGCCCACAGCAGCTCAGCGAAGCCTCTGCAGGCTGAGTGTGACTAGACTGCCACCTTGTGGGCAGGGAAAACGGCAGCAACACAGCTGAAAAGCATAAATAGGAGCCTTAGGGTGTTTTCATCCTTTTTGCGCTGGTTTCTTCCCATCTTTGTGGATTTATCCGCCTATTGACTTTGTAGTTGCTGTCTTTCTGATTTTGGTAATTTTAAGTCTGCAGCAGCTGAACTCATAAACCCCCTTTTCTTCCCCCCAGGTGTTCTGGCCCAGGGGGTTAAGAACCTGTAATCAGGGCATACCTGAAGCCTTCCCTTTCCTTCACTACAAAGCTTTTCCACTGCCATTAAGTCTCTGTCTTTGTCTCTGCCAAAAGCAAGTGATGGTGGTTATTCTCTTGCTATAACAAGCTCTGAATCAGTATCCTCTGTTTGCTCTCATTCAAGTGGTTGGTTGTCCATTTTTAGAGTATATACCAGGTACAAAAAAATTGTATCCCACTGAAAATAGGAATAAACATTAATTGATTCAGTGTAATTTGGGAAATTTATCCTCAGGAAGTTAATGTAAAAAACATAAAAACTTATCAAAATACTTTTTGCTTTATTATTTATAATATTGAAAAATTAAAGCCAACCTGTCTAAAAATAGTTATTTGTTAAATAAATTGCAGTAATCAATAAAATGAAATACCATGTAGTTATTTAAAAGTATGCAGTAAAGGTATATTTATAGACATGAAAAAATTTATGTTTTGAAAATAAATGAAAACAGGTTGTGTAGTACAAATGAAACCATTATTAATTTAAAATTGATCTTTAGTGATTTTTTAAAAATGGTTTTGGTTAGATAAAATTCATATTTTCAGTTTGTAAATATATATGCTACATGTAAATTCATAAGAAAAAATAAATACTTTATCTGATTAAAAGAACAAAATAAATATCACTGTGGACTATATTTATGTGTGGTCCAACCAATTCCCCAGTTTGTAATGCTAAAATTATGTGCACATTATGTTTGATGACATCTGCCTTAAGTGATAAAGCAGATCAGCAATTATATAACTTTCTTTAAAATAGGAAATCAAAGAAAGCAACCTCTGTTATCTGAGGCTTTTCTATCTGAATCACAGCAAAACTGTTAGGAAACTATAAGCAATAAATTTAATAGCATCACAGAACTCACAAGCTAGTAAGAAATTACTGAGCTTCATTAAATTGAAAAAAATACTTCCATTCTTCAACACAGACTGTATCCACACCATTTTGTCATGTAGCGGCCTTCTGCTTGAGTTCTTGTTTTACTCCGCAGCTTGCTTCAGGCCAATGGGATATTAGCAAACATGACGCAAACAATATCTCGACAGATACTTGTATGATTGTCTTTGCTGACCCATGTCCTCTATGATCACCAAGAGAGGGATTCATCCAGCCTAGTCCTATATAGTCCCAGGGTGTGGATGATAGCCATAAGGAGCAGAGCCAAATCAGCATCATGTCAGCTGAGGTCATCCTCACCTGACATCAGACACACCTGCAATATATGCCTAATGTTGTACATCATTAAAGTACCTGGTTGTTTGTTACATGGCATTGTTATGGCAATTGATAACTGATACCTAGGTCAAAGTCTAAGTTGGAACCCAGATGTTAACTGAATCTCTGAACTCTACTTTGTCCTTAGGGCATTTGCCAAATTGAATTAATGCATGCTTTTGTTTTAATATGCCCAAGGTAGGGTTGTAGTCTAAGATGTCACTACCCTTAGACCTAAGCCCCCCAAAATTGTGCACTGAGGCTGAAATGAACTAATCTCATGAACTGAACCTATCTCCCTCTAGACACATATGCATATAGAAGCCTATAAGAAAAAGTTACTTAAGTGATAAACAGCATAGATAAAACCACAGACTGTTTATCATATAAATCTGAACCCAAATTCATGTCAATAGGATGACTGAACTTGTAGCCATGAATGTAGTTAGGTGTTTCCTGCAAGTAGTGATACAGGTGCTTGGTGTGCTTAATACAGATGCTTGGTCAAAGTCTTCTTTGAAAAAAGACATGTTTTGTTCTAGGACCCAAATAATTCAAACAAATAATTTTCTTTTTTTGACCCTTTTAAAGCTTTTAAAACAATTTTTTTTTTTTTTGAGAGAGATCCAAGATGGCTGACCACTAGCAGCTTGGGATTGTAGCTCCCAGTGAAAGTGCAGAGAACAAGAGGACGCCACACTTTCAAACAAATTTTTGTTGCTCACGGACCAGGAAATTCCCAGCGGAGGAACCCCACTGGTCGCCAGAGCGACTCTTGTGGCCGGTGTGGCGGTTTTGCTGGCGCCTCAGCGCAGCAGTTCTTGGTGCAGAGTGAGCGGGACTGGGTCTCCTTTTGGCCAATTCCCAGGCAGAAAAGCACCATCAATCTTAACACTGCTGTTTTGGCCGGTGCAGTGGATTGCTCAGATTTCGGCACTGGGAATCAACAAGTTGGACGTCCACTCAGAAACCTAATTTGAAAGTTGGAAATCACAAAGACGACAGGTGGATACATTTACAATGATGGGAGGAAACCAGCGTAAAAAGGCTGAGAATACCCAAAATCAGAATACCTCTCCCTCTACGGGTGATCACAGTTCCTCATCAGCAACAGAACAAGGCCTGATGAAGAATGAGTGCATTCCATTAACAGAAGTAGGCTTCAGAAGGTGGATGATAAGAAACTTCTGTGAATTAAAAGAACTTGTTCTAACCCAATGCAAAGAAATTAAGAACTCTGAAAAAAGGTTTGACGAAATGCTAACAAGAATAGACAATTTGGAGAGGAATATAGGTGAATTAATGGAACTGAAAAACACAACATGAGAACTTCATGAAGTATGCACAAGTTTCAACAGTTGAATTGATCAAGCAGAAGAAAGGATATCAGAGTTCGAAGACCAACTTAATGAAATAAAACAAGAAATCAAGATTAGAGAAAAAAGGATAAAAAAGAATGAGCAAAGTCTCCAAGAAATATGGGACTATGTGAAAAGACCTAATCTATGTTTGATAGGTGTGCCTGAATGTGATGAAGAGAATGAATCCAAGCTGGAAAATACTCTTCAGGATATTATCCAGGAAAACTTCCCCAACCTAGTAGGACAATATTCAACTCCAGGTAATATAGAGAACACCACAAAGATATTCCTCAAGAAGACCAACCCCAAGGCACATAATCGTCAGATTCATTAGGGTTGAAATGAAGGAGAAAATACTAAGAGCAGCCAAAGAAAAAGGTCAGGTTACCCACAAAGGGAAGCCTATCAGACTTACAGCAGATCTCTCAGCAGAAACCCTACAAGCCAGAAAAGAGTGGGGGCCAATATTCAACATCCTTAAAGAAAAGAACTTTCAACCCAGAATTTCATATCCAGCCAAACTGAGCTTCAAAAGCAAAGGAAAAATAAAATCTTTTGCAAACAAGCAAGTACTTAGAGATTTCACCATCACCAGGCCTGCTTTGCAGGAGCTTCTGAAAGAAGCACTATACATATAAAGGAGCAACCAGTATCAGCCTTTCCAAAAATATATCCAGCTAGCATCAAATGGCAGTATTAAATTCATATATATTATTAACTGGATAAAAAGCCAAAACCCATTGGTACGCTGTATCCAGACCCATCTCACATGCAACGATACACAAAGACTCAAAACAAAGGGACAGAGAAAGATTTATCAACCAAACGGAGAGCAAACATAAATAAATAAATAAAAAGCAGGAGTTGCAATTCTCATCTCCGATAAAATAGACTTTAAAGCAACAAAGATCAAAAGAGGCAAAGAAGGACATTACATAATGGTAAAAGGATCAATGCAACAAGAAGAGCTAACAAGCCTCTATATACACACACCCAACACAGGAGCACCCAGATACATAAGACAAGTTCTTAATGACTTATAAAGAGACTTAGCCTCCCACACAATAATAGTGGGAGACTGTAACATCACATTGTCAATACTAGACAGATCAATGAGATAGAAAATTAACAAGGATATCCAGGACTTGAACTCAGACCTGGAACAAGTAAACTTAATAAACATTTATAGAACTCTCCACTTCAAATACACAAAACATACATTCTTATCAGTACCATATCACACCTATTCCACAAATGACTACACAATTGGAAGTAAATCACTCCTCAATAATTGCATAGCATTTCATAGGTTTAAATGAAATATTGGTTGGCTGCTTGTTTGTTATTTTCTTCCCTTATTCCTTCCTGTCTCCATTGTTAAGCACAATTATTGGCATAAAAGAGGTTTTCAGTTCCCATTTTTAGACTGCATTCTAGCCTGGGCAATAAAGCAATACTCCCGTTCTCTCTCCCTCTTTCTCTTCCTTTTTCATCCTCTTCTTCATTCTTTTTTTCTTTCTCTCTTTCTTCCTTTTATTTTCAAAAAAAAAAGAAAACTAATAATAAAAAAATTTTTTTTATTGCACTTTAGGTTCTGCAGTACATGTGCAGATCATGCAGGATTGTTGCACAGATACATACATGGCAAGGTCGTTTGCTGCCTTCATCCCCCCATCACCTATATCTGGTTTTTCTTCCCTCGTTATCCCTCCCCACCCTCTCCACCCTCCGCTGTCTCTCTCACCCAACTGACCGCAGTGTGTGATGCTTCCCTCCCTGTGTCCATGTGTTCTAATTGTTCAACACCTGCCTATGAGTGATAATATTCAGTGTTTGGTTTTCTGTTCTTGTGTCAGTTTGCTGAGAATGATGGTTAACGTGCTTATTGTCCCAGTTACTAGGAGGCTGAGGCAGGAGAATCCCTCGAACCTGGGAGGTGAGGTTACAGTGAGCCAAGATCGAGCCACTGTACTCCATCTATCCTGGGAGACAGTGTGAGACTTCATCTCAAAAAAAAAAGCTTAAGAAAACTTCAAAATACACAAACTATTAGAACTCAAATAATCAAATTTAGGAACAACTGTTTGCTATGTTCAACAAAGTAAGTAAAAGATTCAAAATGTTATCTATTAACAAGAAACTATAAGAAATAACCTAACAGTTTGAAAAAGAACTATACAGAACTTCTAGAAATACTACAACTGAAGTTAAAATTTCAAGAACTGGCCTAATAGCAAATTAGACATGACTTTTATGCTGTTTATTAAGAAATGTTTTTGGTATATTTCTGAGCATAAAATCTTGTATTGGTTTTCAGAAATCACATTCATAATCCCACCTACAATACATGAGACTGCTTTCTCAAAACTCTTATTCTGATGGATGGTAAATGATATCTTATCATTACTTTAATTTGCATTTTCTTATTTTTATGAAGGTTCAGCATCTTTTTATCCATTTATGGCCTTCTGCATTTTGTCCTCTGTATATTGCTTTCTGATATTTTTTCTTCTGTGTTCCTACTGAATTATCTACTTCTTATTCCATTGTAAAGCAGATTTTATACTATGATATTAGCACTGTTTTGTTACATACGGTAAATATTTTCATTTTGTGTATTCCTTGTCAAGAAATATGGTTATACTATTTCTGGAAGAGCAATATTTTAAGAAACACAGGGAAATAGTCACTGAATTGAAAGGAAAAAGTCTGTATGTTTAGCCAAACTGAAAATAAAAAATGGAAATCAGATGATCACAATAAGTTTCTCTAACATAATCAACAATTATAGCAATTGCTGAATTGAATACTTTTATAGAAACCCTACTCTTACAATGTTAATAAGTATGTGTATTTTCTTTATTATTGTAATGTATTTATCTAGACAACATCTCTTATTTAATGGAATTCATATACAATTGATACCTAAAAAATATACTAGAGAATATGCTTAAGGATTTATATAACTTCTAACTGCTGAATAGAATATAACGGTTCAATGAATAATCTAGAAGTTTTCCCAGGTATTTACACTCATTCTTAAAAGGATTTGTCCAATTATTTTTGGTAATTTTTATCTACTTTTCTATTCTATTTATCTACTTTTTAGTAGTCATAATTTGACCATTATCAAAATAAAATGAAATTTCACAACCCACATATTCTAAAAGATGTCATTATTTGCATTTTAAGTAGCACAGTTTCCATAATATTAATATTACTCTTTTTTTACAGAAATAATAAATAGTGTTATCAATAAAATATATTAATAGCAGTGTGATAGCCTTCTACACTAGTAGCTCGCAATAAACTATACCCGAGTATTCATGCCCCAGTGTAATCCAATTCCCTTGATTCTGGGCTGTCCTGTGGCTCACTTTAATTAACAGAATACAATTAAATTAACAATGTGCCAATTCTAAACCTAAGCCTTAAAAAGACCAGGAAGGTTCTGCTTTTGTGGTTACATCAGGTAAGTGCTCTGGCTATCTGGTTGAAGAGACATGTGGATAAGACACATGTACAATGACAGATCCTGAGATCACATAGAATAAAACAGATTCCCAGCCTTTTAAGATCTGAGCTGATACTAGGCCTTAACTAACCTATAAAATGACTGTAGTCTTATGGCTGGCTCTTGGCAAGACCAGCAGAAGCAGCACCTAAGCCCTGCCCAAGTCGCAAAATAATGAACAAATAAAATTGTTAATCTCTTTAAGCCATTAACATTTTGGGGAGTTTAGTTATACATTAATAGATCATAGTTATTGTATTTCCAAATATTTCCGTATCCAGTTATGTATCTTTACTGTATTTCCATTATTATAAAGATGAAGATGGGAAGGTTTGAGGAAAAAAATAGAGCATAGATTTTTATTAAAAAAATTTTTGAGTCATAAATTAAGCATATTCACAGAATCTCTTCCTTCATTATTTTTCGGTGTACTACAAATTCCTACCAAAATTTGTTTTCGATTATCTTACGTGAATTTCAAAGAAATATAATAGTATATACAGATACACATGTGTATATATATATGCACACACATATGTATATATATACACACACAACAGAATGCTATTATATATATAAATACATAGCATACATAAAATACTATTAAATATAAATAACATACAATATATAAAATAGCATTTTATATATATTACATACAAATAAATAGTTTTTATATAATATACATAACAGCATTTTATTTATATTATATATAAATATAAAATTCTATTTTAATAATATATACTATTATATATAATATATAAATATATAAATATAAAATTTAATTTTATATTTATTTAAAATTATATATTATATAAATATATATAATTATAAATATATAATATATAAATATATGTATCATATAAATAATATATATTATATAAATATATAAAATACATAAATATAAAATATATTTATATATGTAAATTTATATATAACATTATACATTTATATATTTATATAATATATATTATATATTATATATGTATGTTATTTATATAATATATATTATATATTATATATGTATGTTACATATATAATATATACTTATTTATATATAATATATATAAAAATATGTAATTATATATAATATACATATATATTATACAATATGTATATGTACGTATATTTTATATATTATATATGTATATATGTATGTATATTACATATCATATTATATAACATACATACACATATAATACATATCACATATGTATTATATATGTATATGTATATTTTATATATATATTATATATGTATGTATATTATATATTATATGTATGTCATATATAATTGTATATTATATATGTATATATGTATATGTATATATACATATATATTATATATGTATATATAATATATAATAGACATATATAGTACATTATATATGTATATATGTATATTATATTATCTATTATATGTGCATATTTTATATTATATAATTTATAATATACATACATATATATGTAAGTTTGTACTATCATATAAATAAAAATGCATATTGTATATATAATAGACATATGTATAATATATAAAGTATATATAATATATAAAATGCTGTTTTGTATATTATATATTTATATATATTATTATATATAATACTTTTATATAATATATAAATGTATTATATATAAAATAGTATTTATATATATATATATATCTCCTTGCAAAAAGTTCACTGAAAAGCCAAAGGTAAATGATATATTTAACAAATATAAAAGCATAAAAGTCCCTAAATCCTCAGAAGATTATATATAAAATTCTCAAGTTACTTTCACTGGGGGAAATAGGCAAGTCAATCGAGTTATTCTTGGTAAGTCTTGCACATAATGATTTAAGAGGGCTAAGCTTGATAAATATCTTGAGATTGAGAAATATTATTTGCATATTAAATTACCAAAATCAGAAATGTTCACAATTCAAAAATAACATACAATATAATTATGTCAGCAGATCTTGTTCATTAATTCTATTTAAATTTGCTATGGGAAATAATACCGTTTTAATAAACACTTTTTGGAATAACTCAGCAAAAAACAAATATTTGTAGGAAAAGTTTTCGACAAAGCCCTACATAAAAAGAGTACCTATTTCTCTTCCTTGCTCAAAGGTACAAAAGAAGCCCAGCAAATAAGAGAACATTCTCAGAAACCAGGGAACTCCTGGAGAGAGATGAACCTACCCATTATGAGTGCTCCTGTGCCTTCACCTAGCAGCATGACACAGGGCCCTTCCTGAGTTGTGTGACAAAAGGAAAAAATGACTTTCATGTAGCTAAGGTCTCCTAACTTGGTTTGGGAATTATGGGAAAAACATACACACATGTGCATGCATGCACACACACACACACACACACACACACACACACACACACACAGAGAAACCAGATCATTGATCCTTGTGAGCTCTTGGGAAATTCGTTCACTAAACCTTTAACTACTTAAGTGTTTTGCCTTTGTTTTCTCCCTATATGGGCACATTTTATCCAGGGCTCCATGATAGCCATTCTACACTAATAGTGAACTTGACTAAGAAGACTAATACAGACATCCTCTAAGGACACTGTGCTAATAAACTGTCTGGCACCATCTGGCTGGCAAACATACAGAGGCCTGTTCTGTGTGTGCAATCTTGTCTACCTTGCCAACTCAGCCAGGCAATTTACTCATGTCTTAGTGTTTTTCAAATTGCAAAAACAGCCAGCCCCAGGAGGCTACTTTCCCCAAAGCCTTCTTCTGCCCATAAATGCAAATGCATATTCACTGTAAATATCAAATTCTCTGAAGTGTACACAGGTTTGTTTTTCTCCAGTGAAGCCTGTCTTCTATTATTTCACCTTTAGTAGTCAACAGTTTCTTCCATTTTAATAATGCATAAAATTATGTATCAGTGTAGTAAATTATCCTCAAGAACACAAGGGACAGATGCTTCATTTCTTAGTGCCATCAGCTTAGATATACTAATTTACAGGCCCCATTATCCCTTTTGCCAAAAAATGTGCATCATAAGAAATGAAGCAACAGATGAAAGATCTTTTCAGTAATTCTTATCCTCACCTTAGCTCTTCAGCATGACTTTGAGCTAGCTTATAATGTAGAAGATGTCAACATTACAATAAATAGAAAAAGGAAAATAAACAGAGAGTAAAAATTTCATTTCATTAAAAAGATTCACACATTTTCCAGAAAGCATACATGCAAATATTATCTATATTTTAACCTAGCAAATTATTTTGAGGCCTCTCCACAAAAAACATCAAGTAATTGAGCATCATACTTTGTTCAGAGCAATGGCAACAAAAAGTATGTGCTGAAAATAGACCAATTCATAAATTGTGTCTTACTTTCAAACCCACAAAGCAAGGAATGTGATCACTCCTGAAATCAGCCATATTTAGTGCCTTCATCCTCACTTGCAATCCATATTAAGCAGAGGGGAAACCAGATTTTAATAAAGCACATCTTCACAAATTACCACTACAAATCAGCACCGTCCATATTGAAATTTGAATCAACACTAAAAACTCATGTTTCCATTATTCTTCCCTGGATCCCAAATCCCAAACCCCTTCTCACATGTTGAATTTTTTTTTCTAAATTATTTGTTAAAATTTGTACCACCCAATATTGCTACAAAATAAATATAAATGGTAGTTTTGACAGAGACGGTCTACCCACTTACCACTCTTCCTCTCTTTCCCTCTCTTAGAGCACATGACATTTTAGCTGTATCATAAGGAGACAAAAGTAATTGCCAAGGTGATGCCTCTTCTCTGAAAACTAAAAAGGAGCTCAGATGGGTAAGAGGTGAGAAAGTCTTGGTTATGGTCTCTGCGGAATGGTGAAATAAAGTGAGATGAGAGTGGATAGAGACAACATTTAAAAGTTATTGAAAAGTTATTTTTATTTTTTTAATAATCAACTGGCTTTCTCTCAGACCAAGTATCATACAAAATTAAACAAATATATGGATGACTCATCTTGTCACATGTTTTCTAAAGAAGCATTTCAGAGGAAAGTGCTGGTGTGATTGCTCCATTCCTGGCTCATAAGGAGGCAACATGGAATTGATACCAAGGGCTTGGTTCCAATTTTTTTTTTCCGTGTTGGAAGGAAAAATAGCCAGACAAAGAAAATACCTTTCCTTTGTGCAGAAAACAAGGTAGATGCAATAGCTGGAAAGATTTTCCCAAGAAGAACTGTCTTTTAAAAATGAAATAGAATGGTGTATTTCACAGCATTCCCTCCAAATCTATGCTGCCTCTTGGTCAGATCTTTGAGGACACAACCAGAGTTAGCAAATGTTTTGTATGATCTCAGTGCTGAATTCTAACACTACTCAATTCTGCTTCAGTCATATTTTAAAAAATCTGATTCCACACTTCACAGAAGAATAAACCTAAATTGACTTCAATAGTAACTTCCAACCCTATAATATTATACCTGATGGCACGAAAACAGAGGTAAAAATAGAAATCATTTGTAGTGCATGTACTTTCTATTTTCATTAGTTATACTTCTTTCAAACTATTTTAATCTAGAGATATAATTTTTGTTTTCAACCTATTTGAGTTTCTATGATATAAAAACTCTCCAACTTAGTGGCAACGTCCCTAAAAATCACTGAGCATTTAATTCGGTATGGTTATTTCATTGCATAATCATTGTAACGAATATGTGATTTATCCTATTTCATAGGTGAAGAAACTGAGGATAATAAAAACTAGGATATTATAATAACTTTAAGTCACATAGCTGATAAGAGAAGCTGTGATTATAGTTATTTGCCTATCAACTTTTTCATAATAAAAAATTTCTCTCTTAAGAATGCTGAATTTGGTGTAGTAACTTATTTAGTGTAATTTGTTTGACTAATGAGACCAGAGATTATTGTTTATTACTTTCCCCAGCTGTACCAAGTCATTTCTTCAATATAAAGGTATGTAATAAATATTTAGTAAATTAAATGGAATCGCATTTTCATGTTTAAAATGAGGTATTTTTTAGATACCTAATCTTTACTTTTATATAAGGCATTTAAATAAGAAAAATATATGAATTTCCACATTTTCCATACTTTAGATTCAGAAACTTTCTATTTGTAGAAGAATGTAATTATATATAACAAGCATTGCATAAATAGTAAAATAAGCAATTTGCTAATATAAGCAACTATTTTATATAAATTCTAAATTTGCCAACTCCCAATGTAAAGTAAATGTTTATAATTTGTTATTTTAATGCCTCTATGAATCATAAATTTGCAGACTTCCAAGATTCAAGTAAGAAATACTGCAAAGTAAACAAAGTTTTTTCAATGTTCTAGTTGGGAGACGTATGTTTCTATTTCATGGCTCTTTATCGTAAGATTCAGCTTCTTTAGCCTTATTGTTTGTACCACTGCTAATGTCAAAGGAACAAACCACATTGATGATTTTATCACAATATATAAATTAAAACGGTATTGTATAAGTGGAAAAGCTGATGTTTTTTTAAAGTAATGAAATAAAAGAATAGTCATCTATTTATATTTTATTAAATAATTTCACTTATTAAGCCCACAAAGCCCAGAAAAGATATTTATTATATCACTCCCTATGTTCTATAGCCTGATTTCATAATCTCAACCAGTCCATTTAATAAGTTTTCTCTCCACTTCCTCTTTTAATATATTTCTTTCATTTGAATAATCTAAGCTGACCTATATACCAAAGTACAGGATTGGTTTTTAAGCAACTTAAAGGTTTTCTGTGTAGTAGATCCATTATTTGAATTACAGCAAAATTCATATTTAACAATTCTATTTATAAATCTTCATATCAATCTCAGATATACTTTGATTTATAACTTACTTAAAATCCCTAGATAAACCAAAAATATTAGTTTTATGAGGCTTTGCAAGCCAAATGAATTGCAAAGATTTAGCCCAAGTTAAATTTGCTTTTACCTAAAATGAGCTTTTCAGCACTTTTAAAAACACGCACTTAAGAGAACTGTCTTATTTTCCTCACTATATAAAGTGCCATAATAAAACTGAAGATAAAAATTAAGGTTCTGCATACTCAGATAGAGGAAGACTATTTTCTCCAACACAGCACTACAAAGTAATAACAATACCGAGTCACACTGTGCTCTCAACAACAGCACATCCCCTTACTGCCATTTCATTTGCCAAATACCCACTGACATTGAGGCACAGACTGAAGAAACAATATTGTAGTTTATGAGATTTTGTGCATTATAAATAATGCATGGTTATCACGAATAAAATCTTCAAGTACTTAAAGAGAAGTCTCAAAGGCAAGTATCTATAATCATTATAATGGTTTTTCACAATATGTAACAACTGTGTCGTGGAATTGTAAGTACTATCTTGGTGCATAAAAATAATTTATATTATGATTATATATCCCATACCACTTTTCTGAATAGGCATGAGATAAGACAGGATACTTATTGTAGAAAGGTACGATTTGAATTATGAAAAAATTAATCTTGGCAAACTTCCTGCTCCTTTGAGTTACAGAAATTTTTGTAAAGAAAGGGGGGTTAATTATTATAAGAATTTATTACTTTGGTTAATAAAAACTATAAAAAGAAAAGGCAATTACAAACAAATAGTATATATTCTGGAAATCAAATCTTCTCAAATAATTTTTTCTGGCTGAATTTAAATCTTGGAATTTATAACATTGAGAGATAAACATTATTAGCTCAGAGGGGAAAAAAAAAAATGACTTTTTCCCTCTAAGTAGACTCTTGTTTTTTAAAAGTGTTGGTTCAGTTCAATATACCAGAGTACATTTTTATTTCCTGTATCAAAGACCACTACACAAAGTTTATAAATACTGGCTAAAAATATACATTGCTATGGAGATGTATCATGAATCTTTTCAAATGATTACCATTAGAAAATCACTGTCTTATAATTTGTCTGAGAAAAGCTTTTGTTTCAAAAATATAAAACCATTTATTTAATGATATATAAATTACCAACAGCAACCTAAAATCCTTCATTAATGTAAATTTCATGTTTCATCATGAAAAGTTCAATATGTTTCATTACTGCACACACTAGTTATTATGAGGGAAATTTATTGAACATTTACTGCATATTATCTCGCTAAACTCTTTGTTGTACTCATCTTCCACATTAAGGTCTCAAATGTTCGGATTAGTAGGACCACATGTCCAAAATTTGTAGAGTTAATATACAAGCCTAGAAAAATTCATACTCTGTGTTTTTAATCAATAAATCACACTCTACTTAATTTTAAGAAATTAACGGATGTTAAGTGAAAATGGGATGCCAGTTATTCCCAATAACTCACATATAATCTCTGATAATGATTTCTCATTATAAATGTTGACAGAATTAATTTTATATAACTTTGAGAAGGTAGACAGTGTCTTGAGGGGAAGAAAACACCTGCCAAGTGAATGACAGGAAATATTATAACAATAATTTCAAAAGGAATGACATTAAAATCAAATAAAGCTAACCTTAAAAACACTTTTAGTAAGTTTCATTTTAATGAAGCACCTAGTACAATACCTGGAGCACAGTATGTGTTTAATAAGTATGTACTTAATGCATGCAGAAATAAATGAATATGTCTTAGTACTCCCAGGGAACAGACCTGTGCTTTGGGGTTGTTGTCGCGTGACTTTGTCTCAGAGATAAAGTATAGTTAATTTTTCCAACCGAATTTTGATGTTTTGGTCAATTTACTGAATTTTTTTCTTTTATCTTTCTAAAGACTTAAAGATGCCGAAAAGGAGACAATAGCTATTTAAGCAACACATTTTATGATTACAGGAATTATTCCTTTAAGAGTGATGAAGAAATAATTGTTTTAACCATACAAATGTACTGTCTAGAACTATCCCTTATAGAGTCTAAAATATTCTTCGTAGATGTTTCAATGCAATACTGAATAAATCAATGTCCATAATAAAATTGTTAAGAAAATTTTTTAGTCTTTTCAACAAGCAGTTACAATTATTATGAGCAAAAACATGAAGACATAGAAACCCAGACAGACAATGTTCAACATATAAAACACAAAATAGATAGGTAAACAGATTAGTGTGGACTCTCAGAGTAACCACATGGAATCAATTAAAATTATATAAGATGAATATGCTCTTTTCACAAACAAATTAATCCTTTGCCAATTCTATCCTCATCCCAGGTTCCCAGCTAAATACACACTAGCTTAGACTAATTTAACTGTCTATATTACAAATCTAAGAGATATTAGGCAAAACAGTTCTCGTCTCATCAAGAAACAGAACAAATCCTTGTTGTATTACCTAATTGATAGCATTTTTCTGTGCCTGATAGTATTTTTCCGGGCATTTCAAAGCTAAAATACATAAAACCCGTCTGGAATCTAGGAAATATGTATGAGTCATGTTTTGTCCTCAACACTTCAACAATTCCAGAGTTGCTGCTACACTTGAAAGAAAGGATGACTGACATTGAAATAGAGCAGAAATTTAAATAGAGATGTTACATTGAGATACGACCTAAAAATCATCTTCAAAAGTAAGAATGTGTATTAGACAGGTGAAAAGTATTTCCCTCCCTGAGAACCATAAATCAGGAATAAGAAGTAGAGTTAATTTAGATGATTGAAGATGACAATATAGTGAAATAATGTTAAAAATGCGTTTGTGTGTTTCTCCTCATGGATTTGCTCTCTTAGATACTGGCAGTCTTTCAGAATTCATTATTTACACATTTATCACAAATACAGAGGTATTACTCTAATTTGAGATTAATGGCATTCAAAGGTTCCTATGAGAAGTAAAGCTTGATAATTCTACAGTTAGGTTGAAAGATTATATAAAATTGATTTTATAATCTGATGTTTTCCTTAGCAAGAGTATTCTACATTTACAAATGTTTAACATAAATTATTATTCATAATTGGGAATATGAAGACTCAGAAAACATCTGTTTAAAGTCTGTAAATCCAATGGCCAGGCATGGCGGCTCATGCCTGCAATTCTAGTGCTTTGGGAGGCCAAGATGGGCAGATTACTTGGAAGTAGCCCAGGAATTTGAGACACGCCTTGGCAACATGGCAAAAGTCTATCTCTACAAAAAATACAAAATTTTGGCTGTCATGGTGGTGTGTGCTTGTAGTCCCAGCTACTAGGGAGACTTAGGTAGGAGAATCATCTGAGCCCCAGGAGGCTGAAGCTGCAGTTAGCCCAAATAGCACCACTGCACTCTGGCCTGGGAAACAGAGTATCTATCTCAGAATAAAATAAAATAAAACAAAGTAAACAAATAACTGAATAAATCCAAAAGACAATAAAATAATCATAAAACCAGAACAATAGCAATTTGGGACAAAGAAGCATATTTTATAAAACAGAGATTATTTTGTTTGTTTTAAATTATATGTAAGAAGAGATAAATGCTAAAATTGAAATCAGTTTGACTTATAAACATACGGGTAATTCTATTTTTGGAGTCAATGTCAAAGACACAGTTTTAAGCTGGATGAAAACATGCATCTAACCTAGAATGATCCTTCACATGCTCCTAAGGTTTGGTTGAGAGCTTTACATTTCTTACAGTCACTTAAACTGTATTTAACTATAAAACGTATTCTCTAAAGCAATATTGTCCTTTTCTTGTAAAAAGGCAAATAGCATTCACTAAAAAGTATTTTTCTCTTCTTGAGAAAGAATGAACTAAATAACAAAATGTGACACTGAATATTGTCATGAAAATAAATGTTTTTAATATTTTTTGGTATACATTTCCAATATTATGAAAGAGTTTTAGAAATATAAATTAGGTTTGTCTTCATACCTGTACTCATGGAAGATGAACACACACCTATTTGATATAATTTCTGCTAAAAATTGTGCACTTAAAAATTTGTTAAGAGGTTATTAGATCTCATGTTCAGTATTCTTCCCTCAAAACAGAAACAAAAACAAAGGGACACAAGAAAACTTTTGAAAGCATTGGATAAGTCTATTACCTTGACTGAGGTGATAGTATTAAAAATGGCTGCATATGTCCACACTCATTAATTTATACACACTAAATATGTGCAGTTCTTTCTTTAAAATAAAGAATATTCTAGAGTTGATGCCCTAGTAACTTAAAGGAACTTAAATCTACTAATATTTCATTTACAAATATGATTACAGTAGATGAGAATCAACAAAACACATCCTCAAGATCCAAGAAAAGCTATTTTGATTCCAGAATCATAATTGTGAAAGGGCTAATCCTCAGAGTTATCTAGAAAGATAATTAGGTAGTTATTGACTCTTTAAAGGTTTGAAGGAATTAACTTGTGAAACCATTTCAGCAAGCTTGCTGTATTTTGAAGGATATCTCTTTCTCAACCTTTTATATTTCTTCTATGTAAATCCATTTAGATTCTCTCTGCCTCCTTGAATTTTAGTAATTTATATTTTATTATAAAATTTAAAAATATATTTCTATAGAAATATAAAAAATGATATCTGAGAGTTCATATTGAACTGGAATATTTATTGATAAGACATATTCTAAAAAGGCAACAGATAAAAAGACAAAGCATGTACATACAATTCACCAAGTAGAAACACAATGAACAAAATATGAAGAAAGTACAAAACTCACTAACAAACTAAGTACATGTAAATTAAATTAATGAAGTATCCCTTTTTGCCTTGCATTTGGGGAGAAATATAATTTAAATAAAAATTTTAGTACAGCTGAGACTTTTTGAAACAATGACTCTCAAGTGATATTGATATAAACATAAAATGATTCAAACTATTTGGAAAGAATATATATTAAAGACTCAAAAATGTTCATACCCAGTAACTCAGTCATTCTACTTCTGTGAATTTATTCTAAAATAATTTAAAAGAGATTCATAAAAATGTCTTTTATTGTATTTTTGATGATTAAATTTTGAAATAACAGTAGTCAAACAACAAGTAAAAGTTATGTCTATAAGACATTATAGTATATGTCCCATAAAACTGTTGTAGATTTTTGGTTGGAAATATCATCTGTTATCTTCTGAATAACTTTTTACAGCTTCACAATAAAATACTTAAAATCTTAAAAATGCAAAAATTCGTAACACAAAAAATATAATAAAGTGGTCAAAATCCATATAAAATTTCAGTAATCTCAAGATTAATAGAATAAGATTTTTTATTAAGATATCATCAGTGGCTTACATATTAATAAGCACTCGAATAGCAAGCAAGGCAGACACCAAGGTGGCAAAACTAAGAGAAAAATTAATCAAAAAACTTTTCCTGTGAGGCTTAGGAAAAGCCGGTGGAGAAGGGAATAACTGCATTTGAACACCAGGGTCAAACTCCAGAACTAAGGACAGAGAGAGAGCCTGAAGAAAAGGCGACAGCTATTGTCTCCAGGAAGCACATTTGATTGAAGTAAGTCAAATAAATCACCCCATTTCAAACAACAGAGCAACTCTGAGAATGACTGTTGAATGAGAAGCTAGGAGAATCCCTGCCCTCAATCTATACTTGTTCTCAAATTTTAGAAGGTAATTTAACTGGTACCCAAATGGACTATGAAAGAAATAAGGTCACACCAAATATCAATCTGGTGGCAAATATCAGCTCTTGATAGAATGGGAAATTTTAACACCTCTCTCTGTCATTGAGAGATCCTACAGAATAAAAATTAAAAAATACAGAAAGTATTGAGTGATATCTTCTTGATTTAATAATTATGCATCAGGTTATACATTCTATAACACATGTACATCATTTTTAACATTAAATATCTGAAACATATTTGAGTTCTTTAAAAAACCTTTTGATAGTGAAAAATTACAAACATGTAAAAATAGGAAGAAGATAATTTTCACTGTTATTTATATATATACACACACACACAAAGAATTGCACATATTTAATGTGTACAATGTGTGCACTCAGAAAATCAAATCACTTGAAAATTAAGAATACATAGTTTTCTAACATGTAAGTTAAATAAAAATGCAAATATTAAGTAAGAACTACTTGCAATTACTGTCAGCAAATATTGGCTTGAAATACTATATCTCAAATACAGGCTAGAAACTGGAAATTCAAAAATAAATAAAAGTTGACCTATCTACAAGTAGTTTACAGTCAAATTGGAAATCACGCTCAAAAGGCAATTGTAATACTGTGTTAGAAATGCTGTAATGTGATTAAATACTGGATATGTGACAAAAAACAGCATTTAACTACTTTTTCAAATTTCAGGGAAATTTGTAACTATCGTAATAATTAGGTTAAAAACAAAAGATAACCCAAAATGTGCATATCTGGCGTCCTTTTTCCACACTTACTCCAAAGTACAATGGGTACAAAGTAGTCAGGTTGGCAAGGACAGATGCAAAGGATTAACAACAAGGTTTCTTCTCACTGAGGCTTACTTGGCTCCCACCATTGCTGAATGTCTAACCTGCCCGCAACAAGAACAAGTAGTAAGATCTCAATGATTGTACCCGCAGTTAGCTTGGGGAACCAGTCAGCCACTTGGCACCAGGTTGGTTACCTTAAGTTCCTTCCATCATAATGTGAACAGAGAGTTGCACTCACTGGAATAGATACTTATTCTGGATATCCATCTGTCTTCCCTGACAAAAATGTTTTTGCAAGCCTTAACTCAGGTAATGCCATATTCACTATCATGTAGCCCACACAACACTGGTTTCAACCAAAGAATAACATGTACCCCATCAATCAGTGGCAGCTAACCTGAAAAAAGGTTGAGGAGCTGAGGGCTAAGTTAAGGCATTCTGTAAAGTTGGAGTGCTGTTCAATGAGATGTGATACATATAAACAGGCTTATAATGCTGTCTGGGCTATATTGAGAATATCTGGGTCAAGCATACAAGGGTATAGTGGAAGTAGTTCCTCTCTCTATTAGACCCAATAACCCACTTACAGAATTTTACTTCCATTTAGCAAAACTTTTGTTTTCGGTGGTTCAGAGTTCTTCATTCCTAAGGGTGTAATATTTTCTCTAGGCAATAAAAATACTGTTTTAATTTAATTGGATATTGAAACTGTCACCAGTCCACTACTGAGTTTTCATCTTATTGAACCAATTGGTAAAGAAGAAAGTTACTTTACTGGTTAGGTTGATTGATCTCAATAAGAAGAAAACTGGCTTCTTGATCTACACTGAAGCAGAAAAGATTATGTCTAGAACACAGAGGAGTGTCTAAAGCTTCTCTTATTATTTCACATCCAATTGTAAGAGTTAATAAAAACTTAGATCAGTCATATGAATCGAAGACCACAGAATTTAAGATCCTCTGTAAATGAAAGTTTGGGTCACTCCACAAGTAAATAACCTTGGAAATTTGAAGTTCTGGCTAATAACAGGATAAGACAGAATGCAAGCTAGAGCAATAAAGTTATACTTAGACAGAAGTGAGGCCATTAGCAGTAGATTTATATAATTTCTTCCTTGTGTATGTGCTTATGTTAACTTACTTTTTCCTCTTTCTTTCTCCTATTATTTTACAGAAGTACTGTAGCTAGTATACCTTAAAATGTGGTTTTTAGCTTACAGTATATCCAATTGGACTATTACTAAAACACAGGAGGAATTACCATCCCTAGAAATGCATATGGGGACTGATGGAACATTTTTCTTCCTTTTGGAGAAGAAAGTAAGATCCTTTCCATTTTTATAAAAGTGGGTTTTATCATACTAAATAGAAATGCCAAGTGCAACTGATGCTATTGTGCAGAAGTTATACACGGATAGAAAGTTGCAAATAGATACGGATAAGTGAGAAGTAATAACTAAATTAATTTCTTGTCCCTTTGCTCTCAGCCTCCATTCCCACTCTTCTGTGCTCTATTACAAAGAGTCTATGACACCACAAACTACACTTCCGAGATTCTCTTGGTTAAGATTTCAATTAGCATTGGTTATTAGAACCCAGGAGAAATGGAATAGTGACTCCCTTCATTTCAAATTTCTGGCAGTGTCTCTCAAAGGACTATTCAGTAGAAGTTTTTGCACTGAAAGGGAGGACAGTGGCTGTGAGGATCCTGATGGTCCCTTCAGACTAGAATAAGTTCCCAGGCATCTGAGGGCCAGCAGCAGAAGCCTTCTCAGCACAGCATCCTTAGTGTATAAGTTTGTGCATCTCCAGCCCAGAAAAGAAAAACCAGTAATTCATTCTTGAGTTACTTTATCTTTTCTTCTTTTGCCCCTTTTTATTTCTTTTGTTCCTCCAGCTCTTCTGACACTGTTATAATCAATATTTATGTTTTGTGTTTGAAACAACTAGAGTGGTTTTTGTTATCTGTTTAGCAAATGTCCAAATTTCACCTCTCTAGATTTCAGTACAAACAAGAGATTGTACTGAATACATTCAGAGAAATATGTAAAATGCAGAGCTTTATTTCAGATCACCATTTACATTTAGGTCTTTCTTATGTGGACATGCCTGTAAGAAAAGGAAGGACATGCCAACATAATAAAAAGGGCTGACCTGTATGATCAGAAAAAGAAGAAGAAATAATTTACACTTTAATCCTCTCTCAGTTACTAAAGGTGTGCACATTGAATTTGAAGCCAGCAGCCTGCCATGAACCAAGTCTAATGAAGGAAGGATAATGCGGTAGCTCAATACAGGTACAGGTCAACTAAACTAAGACTGAAACGGCAGGGACAATAGAGAATTACATTATGCCCTCCAGTTCAAGGTGCAGCCAAGTTGGCCCAAAAAGAGACACTAGTCTCCAGCAAAGTCTGGAGAGAACAGAGTAAGATCTGAGCAGTGGACACCAGTGACCATGGACCTGCCTCCATTGCCATAAGGTTATATAAGCCCTGTTTTTGTACCACTCTTACCTAAGAGAGCAAGGGAATGGGAATGAAAGAGCATTTACAAGTATCCCCAAACACTGAGAGTTATCTAATATGATCATGATATAAAACCCTGACAAATATTATACAAATATGAAGATAGTTTAAGAATATAAAAGCAAATATTCAAAGCAAACATCAGGAAAATTAATGTCAGAAACATGACTAAGTGTTGTTTGCCACAAGACCGCAAATTTAAAAAAGACAATGATTAATCTATCGGATGCTTATCAAAAATATATACTTTCAATTCAAAGAAAAGAACAACTGTGATCATCTGGCTGCTAAAGTAATTTAATAGTATTCAAATATTTCTGAGAAACACTCTAAGTTAAATAGAAATATAAGAATACAGCTTTACATTATGAAAGATAGCTGTATCGTAACAATAAAACTACCATCAAAGAGCCCATTAACAGTAAACAAATCAAAAGCAAATCCATTAAAGTCTGAAGTTGCCCATTATCATCACTAATACTTAACAGTACTTAACAATGGCCTAAAAATCTTAGCTGATACAACAGAATACTAACCACAAATAACACCTATAGTTGTTAAAAGGAGAAAATAGAATTATGAGAGGTCTCCTTGAGTATAAGTTGAGAGCTCACACTTCAAGCCCCGAACAGCCTGGATTACACTCCAGGGCCTATTCCTCACTAGCCACCACTCAATAGCTCTATGAACTTCAGATAGTTACTTAACCTTTGTACCTCAGTTTACTCATTTGTAAAATAAGCATAATAATAGTAGTATACATGACTAGTGCGATTGTGAGGATAAATGAGGTAATATAGGTGAAGAAAAAACAAATGCCTGAGAAGTGCTAAATATGTTTGCTATATTACACACACACACACACACACACACACACTCTCTCTCTCCTTTAAGTCATTTTCACTCACTACGTTTGATGATTTTTGTCCATAAAATGAAAATAAAAATTGCCTTCTCAGCATTTATGGTGTCAAAAGTATTGAATAAAATGATGTGTATTTAAGTGATTTTTGATGCTATGGCATAATACAATTATAATAAGCCCTAATTACTAATTATAGTTTTATTATGAACTGTATCTGTTACTGTAAAAAAGTAACCAAAATTTCATCTCTATCTCTAAAATTATTCTAAAAGTAAAAAAAGAAACCAAACTGAATGAAAATTTTTAAATGCTTTTAATTTAAAATTTGTGACTCAAGGACATGAACAGACACTTCTCAAAAGACATACAAGCCACTAACAAACAAAAAAAATTCAACATCACTAATCACCAGAGAAATGCAAATCAAAACCACAATGACATACCATTTCGCACAGTCAGAATAGCTATGATTAAGAAGTCAAAAAATAGCAGATACTGACGAGACTGAGGAGAAAGGGGAACGCTCATAAAGTGCTGCTGGGAACGTGGCTTTGTTAAGCCACTGTGGAAAGCAGTGTGAAGATTTCTTAAAGAACTAAAAATAGAACTACCATGTGACCCAGCAATCCCGTTACTGGGTATACACCCAAAGGGAAATAAATCATTCTACCAAAAAGATACATGCACTCATATGTTCATTGCTGCATTATTCACAGTAGCAAAGACGTGGAATCAACCTGGATGCCCATCCATGCTGTACTGACTAAAGAAAATGTGGTATGTATATATTACGGAATACTATGCTGCCATAAAAAGAACAAAGCCATATCCTTTGAAGCAATCTGGATGCAGCTGGAGGTCGTTATCCTAAGCAAACTAACACAGAAACAGAAAACCAAATCTTGCATGTTCTCACTTATAAATGGAAGCTAAATCTTGGGTTCCTGTGGACGTAAAATTGGGAACAACAGACACTGGAGACTCCAAAAGGAGGAAGAGAGGAAAGGGCCAAAATATTTCCTATTAGGTATTATGTTCATTATCTGGGTGATGGAGTCAATAAAAGCCCAACACTCGGCACTATAAAATACAACCTTGTAACAAACCTGCACATGTATTCCCTGTATCCAAAATAAAAATAAAATTAAAAAAAATTTTGCCTCCAGAGTCCTTCTCTTTGTAAGAAATATATATGAACAAATAAGGTGAACACAAAGTAAAAAGAACCAAAGTTAGAGAAAACACAAAAACAGAACGTAACAGAAATCTGTTATTCTATACTAACATTTAAGATTAATTCACTTTGTACCCATATGACAACATCCATTTAATAAACTGTGCATTATTCTGAATCTCATTGCATGCAAAAAAGATCATTTTTTACCCATAAGTATCATATAAATTGAAAGAAATGTGTTTGAAAACATTTAGTGACTGATGCTCAGAAGCTTAAATGGTGCTATTTTACAATGCCTAAACTATGAAGAAATCACTGAAGCCTTTACAGCAAGAAGAAAAACCACGGGGAGCCTCCTAACAATTTAGCACTGCCAATTCTTTTGGTAATGTTCATTTCACTTTTCATAGAGAAGTACAGAAAAGCTTTTCACTAAGATTAAGACTTTAAAAACTGTAGACATGTAAAAAAAATAACGTAGGGCTTGTTATACTATAGACATCATTTAATATGTAATGCAAATCTCACAACACAACATCTAGACCTTATTTATTTATTTTTTTTAATCTACCGCCTAGAGTAAGTGTAGTTTAAAGATCTTGGTAAATATATTTCACCAAGAAAGCTTGTGACACCAAGGGAGAGCTTCCATCCTAGCACTCACAGATCTGTGGAGTCCACGAATAGACTTCAGATGATTTCACTAATCTCTAACTGAAACTGATCATCTCTTGAATCCTTAAATTACGATCCATCAGCAAACCACAATAGCATTAGCGATATCTTTGAAATTTTCATTTTAGAAATTACTTCATATCCTATTTTGGTTATTATAGATATCATAAACTATGATTTATACTCATTAGAGTGTCAAAATTACTATTATTAATCATATGCCTGGATGTTGTTAAATTTATTTGTTACTATGGCACAAATTTGATTTCTCATATTTTTAATCACTGCTTCAATATAATTGATTTCCTGTGTAATTCTCTGTATTTAAGTATATGTATTAAAAATATTAACAGACATTCTGAGAGGAAATGCATAAACTTCGCCAGACTTACAAATGGATTTATGGCACTGTGGTGATTATAATGAGTCACCTGGGCTAGGATCAACTGCATTTTCCAGAATCTCCTTCCTTGTATGATTTAGGTAGGGTGGGCCACACACAGTTCTGTGAGATTTAAGGGAACAAGTGAAGCAATAACCATATTCCCTCTTATTTGGAAGGCTGGGCAGGGTCAACCAGTGCCTCTGTAGGTCATATTCACTGCAGCTTATCTTCTGGCTGGCTTCATGATGCGACCTGCAACTATTCCACCTTTTCCTATGACTCCTTCAGCTTCTCCCTCCCAGGCTAGACAAGTGTTTTTAACGGAGTCAAATCCACGTGGTTCGTATATTTTTTCCTTTAATCTTGGGCATTTTGTTTCTCTTTCTGAGAACATAACTTGAAACACTACAGAGCAAATAATCATATAAAAAGTGTATCCGTAAGCACTGTATAGCTTTATATACATTCACAATGTACTTTTGCTGCCTTCTAGATAATTTATTTTGCAACACATTACTGCACAGTTGTAAATAACTTATGTACTGTAACATCACTTTCAGTTATGTGTAAAGAAATAAATTAATTAATTAAAATGCAAAAAAAAAATTTAGCTTTGTGATTACGGGCACTAGCTTCTACTGTGGTACATGCTAGCATCAAGCTAGAAAGCAATGCCAAGTGAGAGCTGACACTAGTTACAACCCATTTTGGTTCATTTCAGCTCGTGCTTGCAACTTACCACTTGCTTTCTCTTTCCCACCCATCTAAAACAAAATTTCAGATTATCATAATACTAATCATAAGGCCATTAAATTAGCTAATGTTTATTCTAGGTTTATTCTAATTTTTTTTTTTTTTTTTTTTTTTTTTTTGGCTTAAACCACAGAAATTTATTCTTGCACAGTTCTGGAGTCCTGAAGTTAAAAATCAAGGTCTGAACAGGCCGCGCTGCCTGAGAGACTGTAGGGAGGACCCGTCCTGCCTCTCTCAGCTCCTGGTGGCTCCCAGCCTTCCTGGGCTTGTGGCCCCATCACTCCAGGCTCTGCCTCCGTCTTCACGCCGCCTTCTCCTCGGAGTCTCTGTGTCTCATCTCGTCTCGTCTCCCCTCCTCTCCTCTCTCCTCTCTTCTCTTCTCAGCACTTGTCAATGGATTTAGGGCCCACTCTGATCCAGGATGAGCTCATCTCGAGAGCCTCAGCTTCATCACACCTGCAAAGATCCTGACTCCAACAGGATCGCAGGCTGGAGGTTCCAGGTGGATGTATCTTTTAGGGGAGGCCACAACTGAGCCCTCCATGGCAGTCCAGGCTTCCGTTTCTATGGTAACACTAAGAGCAACCAGTGAGCTCTAGAAGGGCAGGGTCTTGGTTGCATTTGTCTCTGGGCCTCCAGGGGCTCCTCAGAATTGGTGACAACATGAATAGCTCCATCTGCCACCACTACGAACTGTCCTCTCTTGATGGTGCAGAGAGCAATATGCAAGGGAGATGCAGACCCCACCCCCACGCCAGCACCCCCAGTACTGCAGCCAAGGGAGAGTTTCCGGCCCCACCCTACCCCTCTAGGGTGAGCAGGTGAGCAGGCCAGCTTAGGATAGAAAGGAAGCCTGATGGCTTGGATGTCTTTTAAAATTTGTCTTTTTTTTTAAGACAGTCTTGCTCTCTTGCCCAGGCTGGAGTGCAGAGGTTCAATCACGGCTCACTGAAGCTTGGAGCTCCTGGACTCAAGCAGTCCTCCCATGTCAGCCTCCTGAGTGGCTGGGACTACAGGCATGTGCCACCACATGTGGCTAATTAAAAAAAAAAAAAATTCTTGTAGAGATGGGGTCTTACTGTGTTGCCCAGGCTGGTCTCAAACTCCTGAGCTCAAGTGATTCTCCAATCTTGGCCTCCCAAAGCACTGGGATCACAGTTGAGAGCCACCACACTGGCCGTCTTTTGAAACTTTCCACCAAGGATAAAGAGTAACTATTTTCCGCTGTTAAGGTTGAAGTTTTAAGTGCTTCTGAGTTGGCCAAGCCCATCACAGTTACCTTCCCAGGAATGTAGGGCCCTGAGATATCAACTGGAGGACGGCATGTATGAGTTAGGTTCTCCAGAGAACCAGAGCCAACAAGATGTATATAGATACGCAGGAAGAGGCTTAGTATGAGGAAGTGGCTTACGTGGTTATGGAGGCAGAGAAGTCCCAAGATCTTCCATCTGCAGGCTGGAGGTGTGGTTCCAATCCAAACTCAAAGGACTGGGAATTGGGGGCCCATGGGGTAAGTCCTTGTCTGAGTCTAAAGGCCTGGCTGTGGTGGGGCCTCTGCCACGCACTGTCCCGGGCAGAGAGGCAGCTTTGGCTTGTCAGTCCACAAGCTGCCAATCACCACGCAGGAAATCAACTTACTGGCCAGACCTCCTGCATAAATGCCCCAGGAGTAGCAGCCACCAGAGCTGAGAACTTGGAAAGGGCAGGGAGCTATTCTAATTTTTAAAGTAATTGTTGGCTGATATTTTCTGGTTATGAAAACATATGTAGTTTAACTTCACTTTATTTGTTTAGCTTTTTCTGAATCTAACGGTTCCAGGCCACACATTTTAGGAAGAAACTCTGAAATAAAGAACAAAAAGCTAAAAATCACTGGGAAGTGTTTCAAAGGACAAGAGGAATTACTGAAGAGCAGCCCTTAAATGTCATAAATCAATTCAAGGAGATAGTTTGATTCTACTCTAGTTGAGTTCATGGTATACTTCAGTCCTATTTCATGGTGTGACATTCAGTCTTTCACTTTAGTCTTATTCTAGGATTGGCATTTTTAAAATTCTATGTGATTTGTGTACCACAACACAAGTGATAGAGCAGAATCACCAATAAATTGGTGTGTATTCCCAACCAACTTAAGAAAGAATGAAAACATGATCTACTCAATCATGGAAGAGAGATGTGCTCAGATCAAGGAGCCCTGAATGTGGTGTGAAAATTATTTTGGCTGTCTTAATGCAATGGTTAGGGCTGATCATCTATGTTCATAACTATTGTCTGAATATTATCAACAATATAACTGGTAATATATTTAAACATATGACTATCTTGCCTTCAGATTAAAAACACTGAGAAACTGCTCATGCTAGTTATAGAAATAGGCCATTTAAATGGTCCAATTTTTCCCCCTTTGGCTCTAAAGAACATAGAATTTTTGTTACCATTGC
The DNA here is from genome assembly GCF_030222135.1 of Aotus nancymaae. Taxonomy (NCBI): domain Eukaryota; kingdom Metazoa; phylum Chordata; class Mammalia; order Primates; family Aotidae; genus Aotus; species Aotus nancymaae. Next base: position 2,986,524 of record NW_026988447.1, on the reverse strand, counting down.
AAAGCAGAAAAGGTTACCTTTTGCAGATTTATTATTTGAAATACAGTTAATGCTGAATTTGTATGCAAAATCATCGAATCTTAGTCAAACACATGTATTTGGGATTTTTTTTTTTTTTTTTTTTTTTTTGAGACAGAGTTTTGCTCTTGTTGCCCAGGCTGGAGTGCAGTGATGCAATCTGGGCTCACCACAACCTCCATCTCCCCAGTTTAAGTGATTCTCCTGCCTCAGCCTCCCACGTAGCTGGGATTACAGGCATAAATGCATGTATTTGTTGTCACCAAAATGCTTTGATTCACAGTCTTTGCAAAACTTAACAGGAAGATTGAAATCAGTGTTCTTAGCTGTATAAATAAAAAGTCTGACTTGTACAGGGTGCTTAATCCACAGGAGACTCAGATACAATCTGGAAAAGTCAGAATATTTCAGATTGATATTTATGTACAACTGTGCTAAATGTAAAGCTATCAGGAGCTCTTTTCATTTATGTAATATGAGCAGGTTAGAATGTCAGCACATTTAATGTTAAAGAGATTTGAGGCTATACGGAAAAATACTATGTGTGGCTATCTATATACTTTCTCAGTTTCTATAATTGCATAGATTTCTTTGTCAAAATATCTTCCATTATATTGATAATGACCTCACTGAAACAAAAATCAGTTTGAGATAAACTCTATTTCCTAGAAAAGTCGTCTCCCTTGTTGCCTCAGATAAGTATTATATAAGCTACTGTAACAGGACTGATTACCTGGGGCATATTAGAAAGCAATGAAGCATAAAACTTCTTTTCAGTATCAAATTCAAAGCAAGACAAAAGGTGAATTCATTAACGTGAATGTTATGACAAATGAAATAGAAAGTCACAGTTGTTAATTATGCTGGGAAAATAAATGAGAGTTTGTCAGGCTTAAAAAACACTTTTAAAATAAATTATTCAAAAGAAAATTATTGTTCTCTGAGGTTATATCAAAAATATATGTACAAATGTTTGTAAAAGCTGTGAAAATTGAGAACCTAATACATTTTAATTTTGTTATATTTCTATTATAGATGCTCAAAGATGCAAGAGATAATAATTATGAACAAGGAAGAAGAAATAAGTATACCTCTTCTAATTAGCAAAGAAAACTGCTGCAGTTCATGAGAAGAAAAAAATGAATGAAATTCTGTCATTTTGTTAACTGATGGTCTGTTTACTGATCTCTGTTCCATATATGAATCTCTCTAACTGAAACTCTCTCTAACTGACTTTTCCTTGTAAAGACTTCCAGTGTTTACACTTATTCATTCAAACTCATATTACATAGCAAACATTTCCTCTTTAGAGGTGTTAAGAGCTTTATTCCAAATAACAAAACTTTCATAACTACCTAGTATAGAAATAGGTTAAAACAATAGCAAGAGAAATGTGCACATTTTGCATAAAACTACTTATAAACCATGCTCACCTGGCAGATTAATTGCAATAGAGTTTCAATCTAATTAAACTCATTAAGAGAGTCAACTCAAGGTTTTACTGTTTGACAGTCTGCAGTATATCTCCAAGATCTGTCCAAATCTTTCATAGACATATACAACTTTTAGATAGCCTTTTAGCATTCATTTAAACATTTAGCGTTCCTTCCTGACAAAAACAAATTTAATCCTGCACACGGGTACCTCAACTTCTGGTGATAAGTAGAATTAAAAGCAATACAGGCTAAATTAGGATATGTGTTGCCTAAATGAATAAATTCATAGCCTTCAACTTTCACAATGAAATGCCTTTGTTTTCAACATGGTTGATATCTATAGTGTAGAGGTGCTTTTTCAGTCATGAATGAAAAATGCCTGCCTTTCACATACTCATTAAAGCCTCATTTATGAGTTGTCTGCCACAAAACTCCTATTTTAAGCCTGCTGGAGACAGTTGATATTCAAGATAATTGTCTGAGGAATAAGGTGCCAACCATTTACTCCTCAAGACTCTTCAGACTCTTCCCCTGTGTTTCCAGATAATCAGGATGCTGTCATAATCACTTTGGTTCCTGGATTAATTTCATTTAAATTTTGTTCACGGTGTCTCTCAAAGGCTGCTACAAGAAACAATCACATGCAGAAGATCTTTCCCATAGTTTACAAAGTTGTATTCAGGATACAGGCTATTATGTTGTTTAAATGCATTAACATCTTCATAAAACCTAAGAGAGAAAAATATTTCTCTTGATGAACTGCTACCCTTTCTTTTAGACAAGCAGAGTATTACAAATTTAAAGCTATATGCTGAAATTCTGTATCTTTCTTCAACACATTTGTTTATTTTGATAAAACAATTATCTGTCTAATTTTGTACTTCCCTGGTTAGTGCCATTTGTTATATATCAGTGGCTTTTGACTCATCGTATCCATTTTTCTTAGCAATCATCACATTTTTTAAGTTAGATGATATTTAACAACATTAAACATATATGATGATATATTAAAAAGACAATGGTAAAATAGATCTAAAATAGATTATGGGATATTAATTTCTTTTCTTTTTAACTTTTAAAACAGAGTCTCATTCTGTTGCTCAGACTGGAGTGCAGTGGTGGTAATCTTGTCTCATTGCAAACGCTGCCTCTTGGGCTCAAGCAGTCCTCCCCACTCCTCCTCCCAAGCAGCTGAGACTACAGTCAAATAACACTATGCCCTGCTAATTTTTGTATTTTTAATAGAAACAGGGCTTTACCATGTTGCCCAGGTTGGTCTGGAACTCCTGGGCTCAAGTAATACACCCACCTACCCCACTCAAAGTGCTGGGATTATAGACATGAGCTGCCATGCTTGGCCTGAGATATTAATTTCCATTTATCTCAACATTACAAGACTCCTGTGTATTTGCTTAAAAACTCACTTTTAGATAAACTAGAAGTGCAGTAACAGTATAAAATAAAAAAATACAAATGAACCATTTGTATTTGCTTTACTATCAAAATGTCAATAATACAAAAAGAGAATAGGTTTGAGATTAAAAGTTAGAAAAAGGGAACCCTCGGAAAATCAGTTCGGGATATTTCAAAAATTGGAAAATCTCACTCCATGAATCATTCACCATCCTCCTTCTTAATTTTTATATTGCCATTCATCAATCCATCACATATTTTTCCATTTGTTCAGAGTCTGAAATTTGACATAATCATTGATTTCTCTTACTTTTTTCCCTTATGTCAATTATTCAGAAAGTGATAGAATACCATTTCATTAATGTGTTTCTTGTGACTATCCCTACCACAAACAAAGCATAGGCTGCCTACCATGGAATTAAGACATTTCATGGCTTAAAGCAAACTTTTCTCCTTAGCATTGCTCCCCACTATTAATAAAATTCTCTCTGATGAGGATTTCAATACCTTTAAAGCAGACATGTAACATTATATGCTAAATACATTTCTAAGTCAAACCTGCTGTTTTTATTTTATCTATAACATTTTTTACTTAAGTTTTACCTGTATTTTACCTTTAAAATTTAATTACACTGATTCTCTGAGTGACTGCAGCACTTCATTCATTCATTGATTGTTATTTTCTACATCCCTTTGAATACACACATGACATAAAAAGGATCAGCTTAAGTTGTGAAAAGAGCAAAGGCTTATAACAAAGTCTGCACTTGTAACTAACTGCAATCCTACATTTAATTTTTTTACAAATGAATTTTCTCCACAATGAGATTATAGCAATTTAGAAGCAGTGGTCATATCTTGCACTTTTATTCCTCACAGTTCTTGGCAGAAATATTCATGTGATTGAATTTCTTAAATTAAAAATAAATTTGGAAAAATATAATATTAATTTTATCTCTACAAAGTTTCTGGAAAAAGAAAGTTTGTAAAATAAATAGCATTATAAGCCACAAAGTAGTTATTTCTAAGCTAAAATTGCTTATTTAAAATACCAGAAAAATAGTCTCTTTTTATAGATATTTACCTTATAAAATATAATCCTAAGAGAATGGCAATAATGGGCAGCATAAGATAGCTGTGATTTTTAAAACGTGCTTATTAAAACATTTGTTTAAATCTATTCTAGCCAGAGGAAATTAGTTCAGCTCCCAGGGAAATTCCCATTCCAAAAGCAGAGGGGCTATTTTGATCATCTCTTAAACCTTTAGAGAGGACTGTACTAATTCTCCATTGAAAACTGGACAATTATTCGACTGGGACCATTGTTGAGCATAAGATACTTTGTTAAACTGGTTACTTACTCTCTCCTCTGTATGATTTCAGAAAAGCAAAGCCACTGTTGATTAAAGGAGCTAATGACCTATTTACAGAATGTAAAACAGTAACTAATTTATGATCAAATAATCCTAGGTTTAAAATATTTCATGTTGGATTAATGAGCACTTTTGTCCCCCAGACAGTCCAAGATAAGATCTGTTTTACTTTAAACAGCTCTCAAAAGAAGGGATTTTCAAAGTGCTATCTTCAATTATTCCAGTGCTTAAAAACTCTCAAAGCTTGAAAATCTATACTAATAACAGTCCAGGTTTATTATACTTAAAAAAAAAAGGAATTGGCCACCTTTTCTATAAGATCTCTTCATATATAGTACCTGAAGAATCATTATCTAAGTTTTCTTTTTCAAATGAAAGTATTCTATTTCCTTAAATTTTTTATCGGATACACAATTCCGAGAATTTTTCAATACCATTTTCATTTCTCCTTGCACCTTCCCCACATATTTCAAATTCTTCATTAGCTGATTCAACCACAAGTGTTCAGAGTAATCAAGAAGAGTGTGACCAAAGCAAGAAAACATTTTTTTCTTGACTTCTAAAAAATCTTTCCTGGATTTTACCAATCTAAGCTCTAATAACATCTCCATGATACTCAACTTGCGTTTCTCAGACCAGTAGAGAGTGAATGTAGTAGAGGAAACAGAAGACTTGTTGTGAAATCCTAATTATATGTATAACAAACTACCATGACAAGAGGTAACCTATGTAACACAACTTCACACGTCCCCTCAAACCTAAAAGCAAAAATATAGAAATAGAAAATATAATTTCACCACTGATAGAACTGCATAGGTCACACGCAACACCAAATCTCTTTGCCATTTTTCACTTAGGAGTTGATATATGGAAACATTCAACAAGTTTCCTATTAATGTAAAATTGTTCAAAGTCATTATAACATTGCTGTGATTTGAAAATTTAAAAAAAAAATTTGGAAGAGATATATATATACATAGGTAGCTAAATGATTACTTAATTTAAAAATTGAGAATTATTTTTATTAAATGAAGTTTTTAAGGGGAAATAATTATTTCCTTGGGGAAAAATAACATAAATGGATAGAATTTTTTAAAAAATGAAACCACTGGGACTTAATTTAAATTTAAGATAATTTTTTTGGTAAGTCTTCTACATAATCTTTCTTTTTGCTTCACAATATATGTTAAAATTTATCTTTACAAAAGTTGCCCTTTTTATGTGATTTTTCACCAATTTCAAGATCTTTCTGAACTAATTTATGCCTTCAGAATTACTGGAAAAATTTCTAAAATCTGTTCTAACCCTTAAGTGCGTTCTTTACATTACCATACTCAGCATTTAAGTTGTTCAAAATACCGGGGTAATAAAAATACCCTGATGAAGAGCACTTGGAATGACTATCATGCCACTGAATTCAGAAATTTAGATACATCTTTTCATCTAGTCGATCCTCCATTCATTTACTATACGGGGATGCAGCCATATTTTTTTCTCTTGTGGAAAAAAAAAGTCTACTGGAATGAAAAGCCAAAAAAAAAAAAAATAAGAAAAAATGCTGCAAGTGTCCAAATAAATGACACGTATCACATTCTTGTAACCTACTAGAAACTTTATTTCTATGACTAGTTTCCCATCATAGGAAACTAATTATGGGCAAAGGGATTATTTTATCTCAATATCAGAAGGCAGTTTGTAAAGGAGGAAAAAGCCTATTTGTTTTATATTGTGCTTCAGAAACTGAAATAGCAAAATTTCAACTGTGAGATAGAAGGATTGTAAACATGAAGGTTCAGGAAACATTCAATTTAATGTCACTCATGATTTCTACACAATAGCTTTTGGTTGCTCTGGGTCATGTGAAATAAATATGTGTTATATTCTAATACATCTAAATCATATAGTGCAAAAATAAATGTTATATCCTAATACATCAAAGTCATATAGTACATATCTCATCATGAATATTATAATCCTTGAATATTATAATCCTTGCTAATAATCTAAGTATTAGTAGCAAGATAAAATTACTCCATAAACTAAAGATGGTCAGTATTTTGTTACCTTCATAAAGTCAGTTTCTACAGATAAAATCAAATGTATTTGTTCACTGAAGTGGAGGACATTATAATTTCCAATATATTTGCCCAAGTCAAGTCAGCATTACCGATAGCACTGTCCTTTTACCAACTGATAAGGTTCTTATCATGAGTCATTAAAATATTGCCCAAGAGATACAAGGAAACAGAGTTAATCTAAAAAAAGAAATGGCTTTTCATTATTCATTGAAGCCGAATAAAACTGAGGTAAAACAAAGTTTGAAAAAAAATAAAATCAATTAAACCTTCTATTAAAACAAAATTAGACTCTAATTCCAAATGAGAAAAGGGATTTTCTACAGCAGAAAGTCTTCTTTATTTAAAGAATAAAGATAAAAATAGATGAACTTACAGAATACAGCAGTCTTGTTTAATCACAGCAGGCCAATTGAGTATATTCTCTCAGAGTTCTTTTTGAGTACATTTCCTGAAAAAGAAAATTAAATATGTTAGAGCCACTCTTAAAAATAACCATAAGAAAACTATGGTTTGTATAATAGAAAGGTCACACAAACGTTGTAGAAATTTTGGACCTATATAGTCTTTAAAATGTAATGTAATACTGTAGTTAATTTCATTTCTACCAATATTCAGATCTTATGAAACAATTTATATCAATTTCTATATCGTTGCAAAATATCTACATACTTCATAATAAGAAATCAACTGAAGTTTCATTTTCTAATAGAGAATTTCAAAATGATTTCTTCTGGCATAGGAAGAGTTGTTTGTGCCATTTATGTGCTGCCAAACGATGTAAGACACTCAGGAACCTCTCCAAAGACAGAGGCGAAACTTTAAAAGTCAAATTAGAATATCTGGTTTCAATTTGATCCAGTTGTTTGATAAAACCACAGTCTGAATTTGCCAGAATTTTTTGAACATAATGAGGATGAATAAAAAGATGAAGTGATTGAAGGATAAACAACAGCTTCACTTTTGGATCCTTACGTATTCTAAGCAGCACATCAGGGGTAAATATCCCCAAGTCTTGTACTTCGCTACCTCAATTATCCCTATGTATAAAACACCAACTGTTTTATCTCATTTTAAGATACACTCCAATAGAAGACATACATGGCTACATTACTAAACTGCCTTGGTGTGGTTGAAAGGGCTAAGGATACAATTATGTGTATAATGAGCTGGCATCCATATCTATAATCTCTCTTCTTTTTTTTGCATGTAGAATGATCACAAGAAGGTATCTTAACAAACTAAAGTAATAGAGGATATTATTGATCATTTTTTGAAAGAATGTATATAGTAGCATTGCAGTTGAAGAGAAAATATCACATTTTCATATCAGAGTTGTATCCATTTATGAGGTCAATGTACATGGAGTAAAAGGAGAAGTTGTGTAATAGTTACTTAAAATGAGCTTGCCTATAGAATTAATAATAGAATAATAGAATTGATATATAATTGATTAATAATAGAATAATAGAATTGATATATAAAAGTCAACTGCTGACACTGGGAACACAATGTAAACATGTAAGGTGAGAAAACTAAATTCAAACTATATACAACAAATTAACAATCAGATTAGTTAGAAAAACAACAAAAACAACAACAAAATATTTCCACAAGAGTCCATTGCATAGAACCATGAAAATTTCCATTAATTTTTAAATTAATCAATGCAATTTTAAAAATAGGTCACTTTTTATTTCCACTTTCACCGTTTTTTGAATTATGCATTGTAATTTTAATATAAATTGTGTATTTTCAAATTCCTAAAATAAGTAAGTTATTACCAATAAAATACCCATTAAACAATTGCAAATAGATCTGACAAATTAAAGAAGGATATCTTTCCTTGGCTTAGGATAGTCAGACCACTGTCTTCTAGCTTTAACTGTGGCTACCTGCAGTTTTGCTTACTTAAGTTGAATAGCTTGAAACATTCTCTGTTTCAATGGATTTTATTTTTACACAATATATAGTTTAATGAAATTTGTATATTAAAATCCAAGTTCCAAATACAAAATATTATAAAATAACAATGGGTACATTAGCATAATGAAAACAAACAGGAACAACAAACTCCGAACATTATGTTGTCATTGATTGGATGAAAGAGATTAGGATTCTGTATTCTACTGCTTCATCATTTTAGGTTCCTCACATGGCCTTTTGAAAGCTTTAATAGCTTGATGCTGTCTCTCTACATTCGCACCTATCTCATATTTACTTCCTTTTGTATAATATGGCATGAAAGACAATAAAGGAAGGGAGAAAGAAAGGAAAAGAGAGAGGGAAGGAGAGATGAAGAGAAAGAAAAAAGAAAGATACATACTTATGTATCTGGGGAAAGGAAGTACCTCTAAACTGTGGTCAGCACTGGTGTTCTTATTTGGGCATTTGATGAGATGGGTACTAAAAATCTCTTTGTATGAATGACTTAGGAGAATCCTAAGAAAAATCTAATAAATAATTGTATAGGTACTTCTATCTCAGAAATAAGTTATTCAGGGAGGTGTAGGGGCGATGTCAAAATTTAAGCAACAGATGATGCATAAGCATTAGACATGAGATTTATCTTTCAAAACAATCTCCCTTGACTCATTGCATGTTCTTTTGGAAAGTACAAGAATGTAAGTAAAAAGTGAAATACTGAACTGCTTTGGTTATTCAAATAGAGCATAACACTTCTGAGGGTGTCCTACTTGTTTTAAACACCATTTTAAGTTTTATATAAAAACCATAACTGTTTAACCCCCAAATAGGAGTCTTGCATATTTATTAAAACAAACATCCAGTAGAGAGTATACATTATTCCATTATAACAAAGTCATTATAAATCATTTCAATGGGGCTTATAAAGGAGGAACAAGTTCGATAAAGATTTGTGAATCAAAAACCAGTGTTGATTTAATAACATATATTATAGCCTGTGCTTCTGAACAATATTTACCTATGTCGATTTATCTATCCATATATCAATAAATCAAATGATTAACCAATCAACTAATCTACTATGTATGTACACATATATGTACATATATTCATAAAAATAAAAGCATGTCATTGATCTTAATGCATTTGTTTTATTTTCATTGTAATTCATATTATTTACTTACTATTTAGTGTAACAAAAATATATTTTCATTGTAATTCACATTATATACTTACTGTTTACTGTAACAACAAAAAAAGTGTCTTTTATTTAAACTGAGTTCCCTGTTTAAGTAAAAGATGCTTCCAGTATGACACAAATTACATAAATACAACTAGAGATTATCCATTAATAATCCAAAAATAAATATTAATGAAGGCTTAATGATTTATATATAATGACCCATTCTTTAATTGACAGGAATTGTTAATATTTAGTGCAGAAATTTGATCAGTATAAAATTACCTGTGTTAAAATTTGGTTTTCCCCAGTATATGCTAAGTATTTTATCATGTTATATTTTGCCATTTTTCCTACATACTATAAATGCAATAAGATATACAATGAAATTATTAGAAGATAATTATTGAAACAGCTTATTTTATTATAATAAATATTATTGAGACAAGAAAAAAATGGGGGACTACATACACAATGTTTGGAACATTAGAAAAATTTTGGAGAATTTAGAGTGAATCACCAAAAAAAAAAAAAAAGGCAGAGGAAAAGACATCAGACTTATTAATTTTAGCAGAATATAGTACAAATCATCACTGATGGACTGGTACATGAAATTATCTCCTACTTCCATGTCAATGACTACTGACTTTCAAGAAAATCTAGCAGGACTAAAACAAATTCTGAAGAATCATCAAACAAAATGTGTTCCCTTACAATCTCAGAAGGTGGACATATTTTAAAATATGCAGCAATGAGCTACTCTTGCTGAAAATTATGTATCTTATACATGAAAGTTTAAATTTACCTAAGACAGAGCAGGAAGGACATTTGAGGGTGTTTATTTTATTCTGATATTTTTTCAGATGAAAAAACTGAAATGTGCTGGTTACTTCATGCAAAGGGTCTTGTATTTGTTTTGAATTTCTTCAGAGATATAAAACATCAACCATTAATGCAGAATGGGCAATAATCAGTCATGAGCAATGAGGAAATGTGAATAAAATAAACTGGACAGCAATCACAGTGTTAGATTTTTATAATTAAAATCTAATTTGGAAAAATCAGTAACTACTTTTGTTGGAAAACAGACTAAATGAAGATTTGGCATGTTGTTATTGAATATATAATATACATACTTTTGATTTTGGCAAGGCAAATGTGTTCACAAGATCATCAAAGAAATTTTGTAAGAGTGATAATGGAAATTTTCTGCATTTGGCAGAGACCATAGTAAAACTTGATAATATTGTGAAAGAATATTTACTCAGATTACAAACATTGGCATCAAGTAATATGACACATCATTTAAGAAACTATATACAAAACTGAAGAGATATTGCAGAAATGAGTCAAGTCATCTGGAATAAAAGACATGCTAAATGTTACTCAGATTATTTTGGATACAGCTAATGGTGTAAGTTTGGTATAACAAATTATAAATATTGTGAATTTGATAATTCAAATTTTTCAATACCTTAAAATAAATATTTCTGAGAAAATTTTCCAGGACATGAAATAATAAGATATGTTTTTTATGGATTCTTAAAATTCAGAATCTAGGAATAAAATAATTTGAAGCTTTGGAAGATGTCATAGTTCCCACAGATATACACAGAAAGCAAAATATTTCAGTAGAAGGTACATAAAAGAAATTTCTAAGGAATTCCAAATTTTAAATTTTGCTCTCCCATCTCTAACTATGAATAAATAATAGAGAAAAACTTGCTTTGGCTATAACTGATCGTTTTGTAAAGTTTAAAATCTACATATCTCTACAATATCAAACTTTAAATGATGTTGATAATTTATCAGTCATAAAGATGAAGTAAAGCATTATCAACATTCAATGGGAAAGTTAAATTAAGGTCTTCATACCACTAAAACCTCAAGACTGGCATTCAAAACGTTTACAAATTTCTTAATAGTAACATATCATCCCAATAAATATAAAAATTCCAGAATGCTGGAAAATAGTGTGCTTTCCAAAGTATCTGCCTTTAAATTTATTTCCTAAATATGCATGCTTAATTATCATTTTAAGGCAAGAATCTGCAAACTTTTTCATAAAGGGCAAAAAACTAGTTTAGGATTAGCAGGCTACAGTATAGTCTCTGTTACACTGAATATTCTTCTTCATATGCTTGAGTATATGTGCACAAGTGTGTTCGTGTGTGTGTTTGTGTTTACAGTCCTTTAAAAACAGAAAAAACATTTTTAGTTCAATGGCCATATAAAAGCAGGCCACAGTCTCTAGTTTCTGTTTCTAGTTGTTGTCTAATACAGTACCCATTAGCCACATGTAAATTTAAATAGTTAAAATTAAATCAAATTCTAAATTCTTAATTTCTTAATAATTACAAGCACTCAGTCACATGTGGCTAGTAGCTATCATCCTGAACACCACACATAAAAAACGTTTCTAGAAAGTACTATCAAACAATACTGTTTTAGAGAAAAAAATACACAAGGACTAAATTTGTGTGTGTGTATTAATACCCTTTAAATTTATTTAAAAAATTATTTATTTATTTATTTATTAAAAAATTTATTTAGAGAGGAATATAAGTAAATTAATGAAGCCAAAAAACACAACATGAGAACTTCGCGAAGTATGCACAAGTTTTAACAGTCGAATTGATCAAGCAGAAGAAAGGATATCAGAGGTCGAAGACCAACTTAATGAAATAAAATGAAAAGACAAGATTAGAGAAAAAAGGATAAAAAGGAATGAGCAAAATCTCCAAGAAATATGGGACTATGTGAAAAGACCTAATCTACATTTGATAGGTGTACCTGAATGTGATGAAGAGAATGAATTCAAGTTGGAAAATACTCTTCAGGATATTATTCAGGAAAACTTTCCCAACCTAGTAAGACAAGACAATATTCAACTCCAGGTAATACAGAGATCACCACAAAGATACTCCTCAAGAAGACCAACCCCAAGGCACATAATCGTCAGATTCATTAGGGTTGAAATGAAGGAGAAAATACTAAGGGCAGCCAGAGAGAAAGGTCAGGTTACCCACAAAGGGAAGTCTATTAGACTTACAGCAGATCTCTCAGCAGAAACCCTACAAGCCAGAAAAGAGTGGGGGCCAATATTCAACATCCTTAAAGAACTTTCAACCCAGAATTTCATATCCAGCCAAACTAAGTTTCACAAGCGAAGGAAAAATAAAATATTTTGCGAGCAAGCAAGTACTTAGAGAGTTCACCACCACCAGGCCTGCTTTACAAGAGCTTCTGAAAGAAGCACTATACATATAAAGGAACAACCAATATCAGCCTTTCCAAAAATATATCAAAAAGTAAACAGCATCAACATAACGAAGAATCTACATCAACTAATGGGCAAAACAGCCAGCTAGCATCAAATAGCAGTATTAAACTCATATATATTATTATTAATCCTAAATTTAAATTGACTACATCCCCCAGTCAAAAGATACAGACAGGCAAACTGGATAAAAAGCCAAAACCCATTGGTATGGTGACAAAGATTCAAAACAAAAGGATGGAGGAAGATTTACCAACCAAACGGAGAGCAAAAATAAATAAATAAATAAATAAAAAGCAGGAGTTGCAATTCTCGCTTCCGATAAAATAGACTTTAAAGCAACAAAGATCAAAAGAGGCAAAGAAGGACATTATATAATGGTAAAAGGATCAATGCAACAAGAAGAGCTAATGATCCTAAATACAGGAGAACATCACATTGTCAATATTAGACAGATCAATGAGACAGAAAATTAACAAGGATATCCAGGATTTGAACTCAGACCCAGAACAAGTAAACTTAATAAACATTTATAGAACTCTCCACTTCAAATACCCAAAACATACATTCTTATGAGTACCACATCACACCTATTCCAAAAGTGACTGAATAATTGGAAGTAAATCACTCCTCAGTAATTGCATAGCATTTCATAGGTTTAAATGAAATATTGGTTGGCTGCTTGTTTGTTATTTTCTTCCCTTATTCCTTCTTGTCTCCATTGTTAAGCACAATTATTGGCATAAAAGAGGTTTTCAATACCTATTTTTAGATCGCATTCTAGCCTGGGCAATAAAGCAATACACCCGTTCTCTCTCCCTCTTTCTCTTCCTTTTTCTTTCTCTCCTTCATTCTTTTTTTTCTTTCTTTCTCTCTTTCTTCCTTCTTTTTTTTCATTTTTTCTTTAAAAAAAAAAAATACAGATTCTTGATCCTATTCCAGATCTACCTCATCAGGCTGTCTGAGAGTTGTGTCCAGGGAATTTGTAAAAAAAAAAAAAAAAAAAAAAAGAAGCCAGGCTCCCCAAACCACACCTTGGTCAATAAACCACGAGGTTTATTGACCAAGGTGTGGTTTGGGGAGCCTGATTGTGGCGCCTGACTGTGGGAGCTTATATAGGATAAGTGAGAGGAGGAAGAGGGGTTGAAAGCAAAAGAATTCAGGATGAGGTTATGAAGTTCTGAGAAGAGGATGGAGGCTGAATCATCCAGCTTAGGAGTTCAGTATTCCAGGCTTTGTATGTCAAAGGTGTGAATGAGGTACCACCTGCTCATGCTTATCAAGCAGCTTCAACTAAGAAACTGGGCCAGGCACGGTGGCTTACACCTGTAATCCCAGCACATTAAGAAGCTGAGGCAGGAGAATCAGTTAGCCTGGAAGTTCAAGACCATCCTGGGCAACATGGTAAGACTGTGTCCCTAAAAAAACTTAAAATAAATTATCAAGGCATGCTGGCATGTGCCTGTTGTTGCAGCTACTTGGGAGGCTGAGGTGTAAGAGTCACTTGAGCCTGGAAGGTCAATGATACTGTGAGCCATGTTTGTGCCTCTGCATGCCCGCTTGGGTGACAGAGTAAGTCTTACCTCAAAAAATAAACAAACAAAACAAACAAAAAAAGAAACTGACATTGGAGAAAATGGCTTAAGAAGATTTTAAGATGCATTACCAATTTGTGGTCGGAACTAACCTGAGAAACAAATATATTGAAAATATTCTTATAAGAAACTGTAAGTCTACTTTCTAAATTACTATTTCCCTAGTTGTTTTAAGACAGGCTCCACAGAAAAAGAGAGTGGGAAGATTCAGAAGAAGCATCCATGATCAATTAAATTTGGAAAATGTTAGATATCATAGCCCCTCTTTAGAGATTTGCCATGCACATCATGCACATTTGTTTATTAAAAGTTCTGAGAGTCCCACTATTAAAACACATATACACTAAAAACCCTGTTGAGCTCTAAGTCAGCATTTCTTTAACTGGCCAGATAACCCTGTTTTAATAAATACTCCACTAATATCAGGCTCAACTAGTGTCCCAAGGAACACATCTTAGAAACACTGTTGTGAATCAAACTAGCTAAATACATACTTTTGTTCTCTGCAGTTTGTAAACTCTTACCTAATTCCTCTGCTTAAAAAAAAAAAAAATATTAAAAAAAAATAAAAGCAAGAATGGCTAGATCTCTTGACATTGATGCTAACTTACGTCAAATACGAAATGCCAAAACTTGGATGACATAATTGACTATGAATTCCACTGTTAGCTCATCTTTTATACAAAGCTAAAATTGATATAAATATGCCAAATCAATGTCTCTTTTAAATAATAGAATAGGCTGGGTGTGGTGGTGGCTCACGCCTGTAATGTCAACAATTTGGGAGGCTGAGGAGGGTGGATCACTGAGGTCAGGAGGTCAAAACCAACGCGGCCAACATGGTGAAACCTCATCTCTGCTAAGAACACAAAAATGAGCCAGGTCTTACTCCTTTCGTTCTTTTAATTGTGATGTTAGGGTGTCGATTTTATATCTTTCCTGCTTTCTCCTGTGGGCAGTTAGTGCTATAAATTTCCCTGTAGACACTGCTTTAAATGTGTCCCAGAGATTTTGGTATATTGTGTCTTCATTCACATTCGTTTCGAAGAACATCTTTATTTCTGCCTTCATTTCATTATTTATCCAATAGTCATTCAGAAGTAGGCTGTTTAGTTTCCATGCAGTTGTGTGGTTTTGAGTGAGTTTCTTAATCTTGAATTCTAATTTGATTGCACTGGGATCTGAGAGACTGTTTGTTTTAATTTCCATTATTTTGCATTAGTTGAGGAGTGTTTTACTTCCAATTATGTGGCCAATTTTAAAATAAGTGTGATATGGTACTGGGAAGAATGTATATTCTGTGGTTTTGGGATGGAGAATTCTGTAGATGTCTATTAGGTTTGCTTGGTCCAGATCTGAGTTCAAGTCCTGGATATCCTTGTTAATTTTCTGTCTCGTTGATCTGTCTAGAATTACAGTAGGATGATGAAGTCTCCCACTATTATTGAGTGGGAATTTAAGTCTCTTTGTAGGTCATTAAGAACTTGCTTTATGTATCTAGGTGTCTTTGTATTGGGTTCATATATATTTAGGATAGTTAGCTCTTCTTGTTGCATTGATACCTTTATCATTATATAATGCCCTTCTTTGTCTCTTTTGATCTTTGTTTGTTTAAAGTCTATTTTATCAGGGACTAGGATTGCAACTCCTGCTTTTTTTGTTCTCCATTTGCTTGGTAAATCTTTCTCCATATTTTTATTCTAAGCCTATGTGTGTCTTTGCACGTGAGATGGGTTTCCTGAATACAGCACACTGATGAGTCTTGACTTTTTATCCAATAGGTCAGTCTGTGTCTTTTGATTGGGGCATTTGGCCCATTTACATTTAAAGTTAATGTTCTGTGTGAAGTTGATCCTGCCATTTTGATGCTAGCTGGTTGTTTTGTCCATTAGTTGATGCAGTTTCTTCATAGTGTTGATGGTCTTTACAGTCTGGTATGTTTTTGCAGTGGCTGGTACTGGTTGTTCCTTTCCATGTTTAGCACTTCCTTCAGGAAACAAATTCAAAAGCTAGCAAAGGACAAGAAATAACTAAGATCAAAGCAAAACTGAAGGAGATAGAGACACAAAAAGCCCTTCAAAAAGCACTTCAAAAATATCAATGAATCCAGGAACTGGTTTTTCAAAAAGATCAACAAAACAGTTAGACCACTAGCCAGACTAATAAAAAAGAAAGAGTGAAGAATCAAATAGATGCAATAAAAAAAAATGATAAAGGGGATATGACCACCGATTCTATAAAAATACAAACTATCATCAGAGATTACTACAAATACCTCTACACGCATAAACCAGTGAATCTAGAAGAAATGAATAAATTTTTGGACACTTATACCTTCCCAAGGTTAAACTAGGGGGAAGTTGAATCCCTGAGTAGACCAATAACAAGGTCTGAAGTTGAGGCATAAACTACCAACCAAAAAAAGTCCAGGACCAGACAAGTTCACAGCCAAATTCTATCAGAGGTACAAAGAGGAGCTGATACTTTTACTTCTGAAACTATTCCAAGCAATACAAAGAGGGAATCCTCCCTAACTCATTCTATGAGACCAACATTATCCTGATACCAAAACCTGGCAGAGACTCAACTAAAAAAGAAAATTTCAGGCCAATATCCATGACGAACATTGATCCTAAAATCCTTACTAAAATACTAGCAAACCAAATCTAACAGCACATCAAAAAACTTACCCATCACGAACAAGTCAGCTTCATCCTTGGGATGAAAGGCTGGTTCAACATACACAAATCTATAAATGTAATCCATCACATAAATATAACCAAACACAAAAACCACATAATTATCTCAACAGATGCAGAGAAGGCCTTCGACAAAACTCAACAGCTCTTTATGCTAAAACTCTCAATAAACTAGGTATTGATAGAACGTATCCCAAAATAATGAAAGCTATTTATGACCAACCCACAGCCAATATCATACTGAATGGGCAAAAACTGGAAGCATTCCCTTTGAAATCTGGCACAAGACAAGGGTACCCTCTCTCAATACTCCTATTCAATATAGTATTGGAAGTTCTGGCCAGAGTAATCAGGCAGAAAAAGAAATAAAGGTTATTCAACTAGGAAAAGAGGAAGTCAAATTGTGTCTATTTGCAGATGACATGACTGTATATTAAGAAGACCCCATTGTCTCAGCCCAAAATCTCCTTAAGCTGATAAGCAAATTCAGCAGTCTCAGGACACAAAATCAATGTGCAAAAATCACAAGCTTCCTATACACCAATAACAGACAGAGAGCCAAATCATGAGCGAACTCCCATTCACAATTGCAACAAAGAGAATAAAATTCCTAGGAATACAACTAACAAGGGATGTGAAGGACCTCTTCAAGGAGAGGTATAAATAATTGCTAAAGGAAATAAGAATGGAAACAAACAGATAAAAAAACATTCCATGCTTATTGTTAAAAAGAATCAATATCATGAAAATGATCATACTGCCCAAAGAAGTAATTTATAGATTCAATGCTATCCCCATCAAGCTACCATTGACCTTCTTCACAGAACTGGAAAAAACCACCTTAAACTTCATATGGAACCAAAAAAGAGCCTGCATAGCAAAGGAGGCATCATATTGCCTGACTTGAAACTACACTACAAGGCTACAGTAATCAAAACAGCATAGTACCACTATCAAAACAGAGATATAGACCAATGGAACAGAACAGAGGCCTCAGAATTAACACCACAAATCTACAACCATCTGATCTTTGACAAACCTGACAAAAACAAGCAATGGGGAAAGGATTTCCTGTTTAATAAATGGTGTTGGGAAAACTGGCTAGCTATATGCAGAAAGCTGAAACTGGACCCCTTTCTTACACCTTATACAAAAATTAACTCCAGATGGATTAACAATTTAAACATAAGATCTAACATCATAAAAACCCTAGAAGAAAACCTAGGCAATATCATTCAGGATACAGGCACAGGCAAGGACTTCATGATTAAAACACCAAAAGCAATAGCAACAAAAGCCAGAATAGATGAATGGGATCTAATTAAACTTAAGAGCTTCTGCACAGCAAAAGAAACTATCTTTAGAGTGAACCAGCAACCAACAGAATGGGAAAAAATTTTTGCAAGCTACTCATTTGACAAAGGGCTCATATCCAGAATCTACAAAGAACATAAACAAATTTACAAGAAAAAAACAATCCTATCAAAAGGTGGGTGAAGGATATGAACAGACACTTTTCAAAAGAAGACATTCATGCAGCCAACAAACATATGAAAAAAATCTCATCATCACTGATCATTAGAGAACTGCAAATCAAAACCACACTGTGATACTATTTCTTGCCAGTTGGAATGGTGTTCATTAAAAAATCTGGAGACAACAGATGCTGGAGAGGATGTGGAGAAATAGGAACATTTTACACTATTGGTGGGAGTGAAAATTAGTTCAACCATTGTGGAAGACAGTGTGGCAATTTCTCAAGGATCTAGAAATAGAAATTCCATTTGAACCACCAATCTCATTACTGGGTATATATCTAAAGGATTATCAATCATTCTATCTTAAAGACAAATACACACATATGTTCACTGTGACACTGTTCACAATAGCAAAGACTTGGAACCAACTCAAATGCCCATCAATGATAGAATAGATAAATAAAATGTGGCGCATACACACCATGGAATACTATGGAGCATAAAAACGGATGAGTTCATGTCCTTTGCAGGGACATGGATGAAGCTGGAAACTGTAATTCTTGGCAAACTGACACAAGAACAGAAAATCAAATTCCGCATGTTCTCACTCATAAGTGGGTGTTGAACAATAAGAACATATGGACATAAGGAGGGGAGCATCATACACCGGGGTCTGTTGTGGGTTGGGGGCGTGTAGCAAGGGAAGGGATAGCAGGGGGTTGAGGGATTGAGGAGGGATAACATTAGGAGAAATACCTAATGTAGGTGACTGGGTGAGGGGACGGATGCAGCATACCACCATGGCACGTGTCTACCTATGTAACAATCCTGCATGATCTGCACATGTACCCCAGAACTTAAAGTATAATATAAATAAATGAATGAATGAATGAAAAAAAATCAGTCAGGTCTGGTGACGTATGCCTGTAATCCCAGCTATTTGGGAGGCTGAGGCAGGAGATCGCTTGCACTTGGAAGACAGAAGTGAGGTGAGCTGAGATTGCACCACTGCACTACCGCCTGGGTGACAGAGTGAGATTCTGTCTCAAATAATAATAATAATAATTTCTGCTTTAATATAAACTTTTGTAATAATAAAAGATAACTATCTTATTATTTTAGATCAAGCCTTATCCCTTTTTAATAGAAATACAAGTTATCTAGGGACATTTTAAAAGATGGATTTGGCTTCGTTAGACCTGAATTGGACTGTATATTCTGCATTTCTATTAAGTTCCTAGGTGATGCTAAAACTTCCGTCCATGGACACATTATGCATAGCAAGTTTCATGACAAGTCATGCAATTTGGTGACTATAAAGGAAGCTATGTAACACTCAATGGATATTTACTAAAGCTAATAATAATATGTATTAATGAGAAATCAGCCAATCAGGAACTAAAAACATTAATTCTTTAAAATATAGCTTGACACTTATTGAAGTCCTATAAAATATTTACAGTAGTAATTTACCAGATACTTCAAAAGTCTTTCTCAGAACATACTCAAATGTTTTTAATATCGTTTGCCAAATATAATGTACCTTCTCAACGCTGAAATTCTAAGAAACAGCTGTCTGTAGAAAGACTATCAAATGTATCAACCTTTAATGTAGAAAATTCAATCTAGAACACATAAGAATTGAGGCTGTCATAAATAACTGAGTTGCAGATTTCTGATTTCCATAACAAAATTTCAGTGACTTAAATCTGAATCTCTTTCCAATTAATAACAATCAATAAGAATATATAATAAAACCACCCATATTCCATAGCATAATTGTGAGAGAATTATTAAAAAACATTCAATAATGTAAACGAACATGTAAATAAACATTTAAAATCAACATTGAAGAGGCATAGTGGCTCACATCTGTAATCCCAGCACTTTGGGAGGCAGTGGCAGGTGGATCACTTGAGACCAGGAGTATGAGACCAGCCTGGCCAACATGGATAAACTCCATCTCTACTAAAAATACAAAAACTAGCCACGCGTGGTGGTGGACACCTGTAATTCCAGCTACTCAGGAGCCTGAGGGTGGAGAATCACTTCAACCTGGGAGGCAGAGGTTGCAGTGAGCTGCGATCTGCCACTACACTACAGCCTGGGTGACAGAGCAAGACTCTGTCTCAAAAAAGAAAAAAATATATCAAAATTGATACTAATAAGTTTATTCAGAAGTAAATTTAAAAATACATAAGTGAGATCAGTGAAATATATTTTTATTAATGATAGAATACGTAGAATATCAATTAGTACTCATCATTGTAAGTACAGAAAAAGTTTAAGCAAAGAAATAAAAAGGAACAAACAACCCAAAATGCATATAATTGAAGTCACTCAAAAAGTCACTAAAGAAAAACACTCAAAAAGTCACTAAAGAAAAACCAAATGATGAAATAGATGTAATATTTTAAATAAATACTTTAGTAAAATATTCCCAAAATTAAAAACAAATTCTTTTTATATAGAAAACATCAACTTGTACTTGGGAAAATAGCAAACTCCAAGACAGACCTTAATAAACATTCTATTAAAATTATTAGATTTTTGGGATTGCAGAAAGTCTTAAGGTCACATCGTAAAAATAAATGATTAACAAAAAATTAAAATTGACCACAGACTTCTTGACAGAAACATACTAAGTTAAAAGAAAGTGGAAAAACATAGCAATACACATTTATACTTATAAAGGTATCAAACACAAACTTTGGTAAATATCAAAAGAAATACAAAATAGAGAAAGGAGAAACTCAAATGAAGAAAAGAGTAATATATAATACATGCATTTAAGCTTATGATAAGACAAAGCTGAGACCAAATATATCATATCAACAAACAAATGTCCAGTTTAATGTATCTTTTTTCACAAAATAAAATTCTATTCTGAATACAAGAGACATAGCTAAACAATATTAAGAAAAGCAAAATATAAATATGTATGAAGATATTACAGTAAATGCAAATCAAATTCAATGCCAAACAAGTATAGGAGCTTTCAATTCTGACATAAGGTAAAATTCCGGTCCAAAAACACAAACTGGTAACAAAGAACAATTTATAAAGCTAAAAGAAAAAAATCACTAGAACGATATAAGAGTTAAAGTATCCAAATAATGTAACACAACAACTACTGTTAAAAATCACAAACTCAAGTAGATAAGTGAATAAATTTACTGAAAAAAAAACACACATAATACTGGATGCTTACACCAAGATACAAATGGGAAAAATATGTTGAAATATATAAGGATAAAGATAACCTAAACGACATAATTAGTAACGATTTTTTGCCAAGAAGATGTACCAAAAATAGAAGGTACATCTTCTTCAAATAAATAAGAATTGACTATACATTAGGCCTTAAAAACTCCTTAGCAAATCTCCTAAAGTATGAATGATACACACAATATTCTCTAGTCACAATGCAGTAAGACTAAAAATTAATATACAGCTTCTTAAAGTTTCTTTCTTCCCAAAATTTAAAAAATTTCTTTTGTACAATTCTAGATTTGAAGGGATAATTAAAATCAAAATTAAAATACCTCAAAAAATGATAATGAAAACAGGCTGTTCAAATCTATAGGATTATAGTACAAGCAATAATCAAAAGAAATTCATATATTTAAATACAAAGGTCAATATAAATGAAAAATAAAAATAAATAAGTCAAATGTTAAAAATCTAGGAGATAAACTAAAAGCAACAAAAAAAGAAAAATTGAGGTTAATTTTTTTATTTTTTATTTATTATACTTTAAGTTCTGGGGTACATATGCAGAACATGCAGGTTTGTTACATAGCTATACACGTGCAATGGTGGTGGTTTGCTGCATCCATCGTCCCATCATCTACATTAGGCATTTCTCCTAATGCTATCCCTCCCCAATCCCCCCACCCCCTGCTATACCTCCCCTAGCCCCCCATCCCTCAGGCCTGGTGTGTTTCATTCCCCTCTCTATGTCCATATGTTCTCATTGTTCAAAACTCACTTATGAATGAGAATATGCGGTGTTTGGTTTTCTGTTCTTGTGTCAGTTTCCCGAGAATGATGGTTTCCAGCTTCATCCATGTCCCTGCAAATGACATGAACTCATACCTTTTTATGGCTGCATAGTATTCCATGGTGTATATGCGCCACATTTTCTTTATCCAGTCTATCATTGATGGGCATTTGGGCTGGTTCTAAGTTTTTGCTATTGTGAACAGTGCCACAGTAAACATACGTGTTTATGTGTCTTTATAGTAGAATGATTTATAATCCTTTGGGTATATACCCAGTAATCAGATTGGTGGATCAAATGGTATTTCGATTTCTAGATCCTTGAGAAATCACCACACTGTCTTCCACAATGGTTGAATTAATTTACACTGCTACCAACAGTGTAAAAGAGCTCCTTTTTCTCCACATCCTCTCCAGTATGTGTTGTCTCCTTATATTTTGATGATTGCCATTTTAACTGGTGTGAGATGGTATCTCAATGTAGTTTTGATTTGCATTTCTCTAATGACCAGTAATGACGAGCATTTTCATATGTTTGTTGACTTCATAAATGTCTTCTTTTGAAAAGTGTCTGTTCATATTTTCTGCCTACTTTTTGATGGGGTTGTTTGTTTTTTCTTGTAAATTTTTTTAAATTCTCCATAGATTCTGGATATTAGGCTTCTGTCAGATGGTAGATTGCAAAAAAGAATAATGATCAATTATGTTTGGTGAAAACAATAAAAAACAGGAGCTAAACTAATAAATAAAATAAATCAAAACGACAACTAAATTAACAAAAGTGGATTAATCTTTGATCTTCTAAACTAATGATGTTTTAAAAAATATTAAGGCTTTTTGCACAAGTTTATACAAATAAATTTGGAACTCAGGCTGAAGTAGGTAATTTTATAGAGAAATACAACTTACAAAAGTTGTCCACAGCAGAGAAAAAAGCTTAAATGGGTCAATTTTCAAAAAGGAAATATAAAAGTTATAAAATAAATACCACACACACAAAAAAAAGACTCAGATTTTTCCCAAATGAAATTATTCATAAACCTAATAATGTCAATAGTATTTAAATCACTCCTAATAACACATAAAAGATCACTTATACATTCTTATGAAGTCAATATACAAGATAACCAAATTTCACTAAATTGCACTACTAAAAAAAATCCTACAGAACAATTTGATATATATATTCATTTATGAAAAATCATAAATAAAATATTATCAAATAAAATTTAACTCACACATAGCTGAAAATAAAGGGATAAAGATATTCTATGCCAATGGAAATCAAAAGAGAGTAGGAGTCACTACACTTAGGCAAAACAGACTTCAAGATGAAATTGTATAAGAGACAAAAAAGCTCACTATATAATGATAAAGTGGTCAACTCAGCAAGAGAATATAACAATTTTCAATATATACATACCCAGCACTGGAGCACCCAGATATATAAAGGAAACATTAGAGCTAAAGAGAGAGATAGGGCCCAATACATTAATAGCTGGTAACTTCAACAACCCACTTTCAGCATTGAACAGATTTTCCAGATAGAAAATCAACAAAAAAACATCAGATTTAATCTGCGCTGTAGACCAAGTGGATCTACTAGAGATTTACAGAACAATTCATCCAAGAACTGCAGAATGCACATTCTTTTCCTCAGCAGGTGAATCATTCTCAAGGATAGACTATACTTATGAAAATAAGTATAATAATATACTTATTAAAAATAAGCAGCCTCAACTTATTATTCTTTCTAATGAAGAGCAGCCTATAAAATCAAGTTGCAAACATAGATATCAGCAGTTGTGCCAGTGTTCAAGATGGCAGCTGCATCTTCCCTTCTCTTTGCCAGCCATGTGTACAGTAAGGAGCAGACAAGATGGTGCCCATCAACTGGAAAACCCATTGGCATAATAAGATTAGGGCAGGACGGCCAGCCTTCCCTCACTCTATGTAAACATCATACCTGATAGAACTATCTGTGAGCCCTATATAAATCAGTCAAAAAACAAGTCTTAAACATTCATGAACATGAAAATAATATCAAGCATTCTCTCTTACCACAATTGAGTAAGACTAGAAATTAGTAACAGGAGGAATTTTGAAAACCATACAAATGCATAGAAATTAACCAATATGCTCCTGAATCATCAGTAGATTAATAAAGATATTAAGAAGGAAATTTAAAAATTTCTTAAAATCAATGATAATAAAAGCATGACATACAAAAACCTGTGGGATACAGCAAAAGCAGAACTAAGATGGAATTTGATAGCTATAAGTGCCCACATCAAAAAAGAGAAAAAAGTGCCCACACAAAAAAAGAGATTGTTGAACTATAAACAATCAAATGATGAATCTTGAATAATTAGAAAAGAGAGAAGCAAACCCAAAATTAGTAGAAGAAAATAAATAATAACGATCAGAACAAGCCAGTCATGGTAGTTCACACCTGTAATCCCAACACTTTGGGAGGCCGAAGGCAGGTGGATCACCTGAGGTCAGAAGTTTGAGACCAGCCTAACCAACATGGAGAAATCCTGTCTCTACTAAAAATACAAGATTAGCTGGGTATGGTGGCAGGTGCCTGTAATCCTAGCTACTCCAGAGGCTGAGATAGAATTGCTTGAACCCAGGAGTCAGAGGTTTCAGTGAGCCAAGATCACACCATTGTACTCCAGCCTGGACAACAAGAGCAAAACTCCATCTCAAAACAAAACAAAACAAATCTGAACAGAAATAAATTTAAAATCAAGAAAATCCAAAAAATCAATTAAACAAAAAGTTTTTTTTTTGAAAACATAAACGAAATTACAAGCCTTTAGTTAAACGAAGAAAAAAAGAGATCGAAATAAAATTAGAAATAAAAAAGGAGATATTACAAGTGATACTGCAGAATCTCAAAGAATCATTAGTGGCTACTATGAGAAACTATCTGCCAAAATTTGGAAAATGTAGAGAAAATTGACAAATTCCTAGATGCATACAACCTACCGAGATTGAACCAGGAAGAAATCCAAACCCTGAACAGACCTGTATTCTCCATTCTCATGCTGCCCAAGTCTGGGTAATTTAAAAAGGAAAGAGGTTTAATAGACTGATAGTTCTGCATGGCTGAAGAGGACTCAGGAAACTTACAATCATGGTGGAAGGGGAAGCAAACATGTCCTTCTTCACAAGGCAGCAAGAGAGAGATGTGCTGAGCAAAGGAGAGAAATACTCCTTATGAAACCATCAGATCTCATGAGAACTCACTCACTATCATGAGAACAGCATGGGGAAAACTGCCCCAATGATTCAGTTACCTCCCACCAGGTTCCTCACACGACGTATGAGGATTATGGGAACTACAATTAAAGATGAGATTTGGGTGGAGACAAAGCCAAACCATATCAGAACAATAAAAAGTAACAAGATCAAAACTTTAGTAAAAAGTCTCCTAGAAAGAAAAGCCCAGGATCTGTTGGCCTCACTGCTGAAATCTATCAAAAATTCAAAGCAGAACTAGTATCAACCCTACTCAAACTCTCAAACTATTCAAACACTAGAAAAGGAGAGATTACTTTCAAACTCATTCTATAAGTAGTATCCTGATACCAAAACTAGACAAAGACACATGAAAAAAAAAAAAAAAAAGACGGAAACTACAGGCCAATATCTCTGATGAATACTGATGCAAAAATCATTAACAAAATACTAGCAAATTGAAATCACCAATACATTAGCAAGATCATTCATCATGACCAAGTGGGATGCACATATGGTTCAAAATACACAAATCAATCAATGTGATACACTGTGCCAACAGAATAAAGGATAAAAACCATCCAATCATTTCAATTGATGCTAAAAAAGCATTTAATAAAATTCAACATTCCTTCATGATAAGAAGCCTCAGAAAACTGTGGATAGAAGGAACACACCTCAATATAATAAAAGCTATTTATGATAGTGATACAAGAGTTAAGAAAAAATTAGGCAGATAGAGAGGACACAGAAGTTCTCAGTAAGATTTTCCTTTTAATGAAAAGCAGCCCCAACTTATTTTTCTTTCTAATGAAGAGCAGCCTGTAAAATCAAGCTGCAGACATAGATAACAGCAGTTGTGCCAGTGTTCAAGATGGCAGCTCCATCTTCCCTTCTCTTTGTCGGCCACGTGTACAGTAAAGAGCAGACAAGATGGTGCCCATCAACTGGAAAACCCATTTGCATAATAAGATTAGGGCAGGACGGTCAGCCTTCCTGCATGCTATGTAAACATCATACCTGATAGAACCATCTGTGAGCCCTATATAAATCAGACGCTGCCTCCTCAAACCTGGATATAAAATCTGGCACATCCACTGTCTGCCAGTCTTTTCTGTTCAGAGACTCCTCTCTTTCTAGAGAGAAAAAGCCATTTCTCTTTCTCTTCACTTCTGCCTATTGAACCTATGCTCCCAAACTTCTTGTGTGTGTCTGTGTCCTGAATTTTACTGGTGTGAGATGATGAACCCCAGGGTATATACCCTAGACAACATAGCCTCTTCAACAGACCCACAGCAAGTATTGTACTGAATAGGGAAAAACTGAAGCCTTTCCTCTAAGATCTGGAACATGACAAGGACGCCCACCGTCACCACTGTTATTTATCATAATACTGAAAGTCCTAGCTAGAGCCATCAGACAAGAAAGCAATTCAAGAAATTCAAGAATTTCCAGAAAGAAATAAAGGGCATCCAAACTGGAAATGAAGACGTCAAATTAACCTTGTTTTCAGATGACATGATCTTATATTTGGGAGAACCTAAAGACTCCACAAGAAAAGTATCAGAACTCAAGCAAATTCAGTAAAGTTGCAGGATACAAAATCAAATAGAAAACATAGTAGCCTTTGTATATGCCAACAGTGAATAATGTAAAAATGAAATGTTAAAAAGCAATCCAATTTGCAATAGCCACACATAAAATTAAATACCTAGGAATTAACTTAACCAAAGATGTGAAAGACCTCTATAATGAAAACTGTAAATCACTGATGAAACAAGTTGAAGAGGACCCCAAAAGATGAAAAAATTCCATGTTTATGGATTAGAAGAATAAATATTGTTAAAATGCCCATGCTGCTCAAAGCAATCTACAGATTCAATGCAATCTCTGCCACTGACATTCATTCAATGCAATCTCTGCCATTTTATTCTTCAGAAAAATAAAAATAAAAATAAATCCTAAAATTTATATGGAACCATAAGACCCAGAATACCCAAAGCTGCCCTAAGCAAAAAGAACCAAACTGAATTAATCACATTACGTGACTTCAAATTGTATTGCAAAGCTGTAGTAACCAAACAGCATGATACTAGCATAAAAACAGACACATAGACCAGTGGAACAGAATAGAGGATGCAGAAACAAATACATACATCACAGTGAATTCATTTTTGACAAAACTGCCAATAACATACATTGGGGAAAAGACACTCTCTTCAATAAGTGGTGCTGGGAAAACTGGATATTTATATGGAGAAGAATAAAACTAGACCCCTAGCTTTTGCCATATACAAAAATCAAATCACAGTTTCATACTAGGGAAAATCTCCAGGACATTGATCTGGGCAAAGATTTCTTGAGCAATACCTCACTAACATAGGTAATCAAAGCAAAAATGGACAAATGGGATCACATCCAGTTAAAAAGTTTCTGCACAGCAAAGGATACAATCAACAAAGTGAAGAGACGATCCATAGAATGGGAGGAAACATTTGCAAACTATCCATCTGACAAAGGATTTATAGCCAGAATATACAAGGAACTCAAACAACTTTATAAGAAAAAAACTGTCATAATTTGATAAAAAAAAGTGCAAAAGATTCAAATAGATATTTATCAAAAGACATACAAATGACAAACAGGCATATGAAAAAGTGCTCAACATCACTGATTATAAGAGAAATACAAATCAAAATTCCAGTGAAATATCATCTCACCCCACTTAAAGTGGCTTATATCCAAAAGACAGGCAATAACAAATGCTAGTGAGGATGTGGAGAAAAGGGAACCCTGGTACACTGTTGGTGGGAATGTAAATTAGTACAATCACTATGGAGAACACTTTGGATATTCCTCAAAAATACTGAAAATTGAGCTACCATATAATCCAGCAATCCTACTGCTGGATATATAACCAAAAGAAAGGAAAACAGTATGTGGAAGAGATATCTGCATGCCTACGTTTGCTGCAGCAGTGTTTATAATAGCTAAGATTCCAAAGCAAACTAAGTGTCCATCAACAGACAAATGGATAAAATGTTTTACATGTACACAATGGAGTACTGTTCCGCCATAAAAATAATGAGATCCAGTCATTTACAACAACTTGGTTGGAAATGAAGATCATTATGTTAAGTGAAATAAGCCAGGCGCAGAAAGACAGACACTGCATGTTCTCGGTTATTTGTGGGATCTAAAAATCGAAACAACTGAACTCATGGACACAGAGAGTGGAAGGATGGCTACCAGAGGATAGGAAAGGTACTAGGAGGGTGGAGGGTAAGTGGGGATGGTTAGTGTGCACCAAAAAAAATGATAATAGAAAGAATAAATAAGACCTACTGTTTGATAGAACAATAGGGTGACTTTAGTCAGTAACAACATAATTATACATTTTTAAATAACTTAAAGAGTGTAATAGGTTTGTAACTCAAAGGACAAATGCTGGAGGGGATGATACCCCATTCTCCATGATTTCATATTGCATGCCTGTATCACATGTGCCCCACAAATATATGTATCTACTATGTACTCACGCACAAAAATTAAAAACAAATTTAAAAATAGAATTCAACTGAATGGTAAAAAACATAAAACATCATTACAAAGGTGGGAGTTTATTCCAGTAAAGTGAGAGAATGGCTCAATATCAGCAAATTCTCTACAAAATTTATTAGGTAAATACACTTATGGAGAAAACTTTCATGATCATCTCCATAAGTTCTGAAAATTTTGTCATTTAACATTCATTCTTAATAAAAACATTATGAATAGGACTCAATGAATAAATACTTAACATAATAAAATATATACATTGCACCCAAAAGTCATTGCACCTCCCACTCTGCATTGGAAGTTTGGAATGGCAGTCAAGCACACAACACACTTCATTCAGGACCAAGTTTAAGTTGAGAAAGAATGTAAAATAGGAAACCCAAAATGTGCATCAAGAGATGAATCCCATCAGGCCGCAACTCCTGATATCCAAAATCACTCCTGAAACGCATGTGTGCCTGAAAGATGAGGTAGGTGTGGATGGGGCTAAAGGATTTATAACCTCTCAACTCATGAAAGCCACTAGCTTTGATGGCTCTTCAGTTTTTATATTTTATTCTCTGGTACTGCTACATATAATAAATTATTATTTAGATATATATAATTCCAACTACCTGGTACAAAGTGTTCAACTCAATACATAGTCGCCTTATAAGCTCACATTTGTGTTGGATATGCTACACCAGGGGTCCCTAACCACTGGAATGTGGACCAGTACCAGCCTGTGGCCTGTTATGAACTGAGCTGCACAGCAGGAGGTGAGCAGTGGCCAAGGGAGCATTACTGCCTGAGCTCTGCCTTCTGTCTGATCAGCAGGGCATTAGATTCTCACAGGAGCACAAACCTATTGTGAACTGCATATGCAAGGGATCTAGGTTGTGTAATCATTACGAGAATATAAGTAATACCTGATGATCTGAGATGAAGCAGCTTCATCCCAAAAACATCCCTGCCCCATTCTGTGGAAAAAGTGTCTTCCATGACATTGGTCCCTAGTGTCAAAAAGTTTGAAGATCACTGTGTTACACACCTATGTTCCCTGAGTTAATGTTGTAAGTTTGAAAAAGGTCAATTCTCCTTCATTTCTGGGGTAAGGTTCCAGTCTTCATCTTAAGCAACATCATAGTTAATAATGCTATGGTCTGAATGCCTTTGTCCTTCCAAAATTCATACAATGAAATCTAATTACCAATGTGATGGTATTAAACAGTGAGACATTTGGGAGGTGATTAGATCTGAGGGTAGAGCCTTTGTGAATGAGATTAATGATGTTATAAAAATAGACCCAAGAGAGTTCTTTCTTCCCTTCCACCATGTGAGGACACAGTGAGAGACAGACATCTATGAAACAGAAAGCAGGTCCTCATCAGACACCAAATCTTCCAGTGCTTAATATTGGATGTCCCAGTCTCCAGAACTGTGAGAAGAAAAAAAAAAAAATCCTTTTGTTGATAAGTCACTCACTTTATGGTATTTAGTTAAAACAATCCAAATGAACAGAAACAGAAAAATTGGTATGGAGAAATGGAGGTGCTGCTGTAAGAAATGCCTGAAAATGTGGAAGTCGCTTTGGAACTGGCTAACGGGTAGAAATTAGAAGAGTTTTGAAATACATTGTAGAAAAAGCCTGCCTTGCTATGAATGGATTGCTAAGGGTGGTACTGGTAAGGGCTCAGAAGAAGAGGATATCTGTAGAGAAGGCTTCAATCTTCTGGAAAAATGCTTGAGAAGGATATGAATAGACACTTTTCAAAAGAAGTCATATATGAGGCCAACAAACACATGAAACAATGCTCATCATCACTGATTATTAGAGAAGTGCAAATCAAAACCACATTGAGATACTGCCTCATGCCAGTTAGAATGACAATCATTAACATATCTGGAGACAACAGATGCTGGAGAGGATGTGGAGAAATAGGAACACTTTTACACTGTTGGTAGGAGTGTAAACTAGTTCAACCATTGTGGAAGACAGTGTGGCACTTCCTCAAGGATCTAGAAATAGAAATTCCATTTGACCCAGCACTCCTATTACTGGGTATATACCCACAGGATTATAAATCATTCTATTATAAAGACACATGCACACATATATTCATAGAGGCACTGTTTACAATAGCAAAGACCTGGAACCAACCCAAATGCCCATCGATGATAGACTGGATAAGGAAAATGTGGTACATATACACCATGGAATACTATGCAGCCATAAAAAACGATGAGTTTGTGTCCTTTGTAGGGACATGGATGAATCTGAAAACCATCATTCTCAGAAACTGACACAAGAACAGAAAATCAAACACTGCATGTTCTCATTCAGGTGGGTGTTGAACAATGAGAACACATGGACACAGGGAGAGGAGCATCACACACTGGGGTCTGTTGGCAGGGGGCAAGGGAGGGACAGCTGGGGGGGGGGTGGGGAGGTCAGGGAGGGATAACATGGGGAGAAATGCCAGATTTAGGTGATGGGGGGATGGAGGCAGCAAACCACATTGCCATGTGTGTACCTATGCAACAATCCTGCATGATCTGCACATGTACCCTAGAACCTAAAGTACAACAAAAACAAAACAAAACAAAACAAAAATGCTTGAGAAATACTGAACAAAATGTTGGTAGAAATATGGATGGTAAATGCCATTCTAATGTAGGTTCAGAGGGTCGGGCATGGTGGCACGCCTGTAATCCCAGTACTTTCAGAGGCCAAGGCAGGCGGATCACCTGAAGTCAGGAGTTCAAGACCAGCCTGGCCAACATGGTGAAACCACGTCTCCACACACACACACAAAATTAACCAGGCATGATGGTGGGTGCCTGTAATCCCCGCTACTTGAAAGGCTGAAGTGGGAAAATCTCTTGAACCCACATGGCAGAGGTTGCAGTAAGCCGAGATTGCATCATTGTGAACTCCAGCCTTGGTGACAGAGCAAAACTCTGTCTTAAAAAAAAAAAAAAAAGAAAGAAAGAAAAAGAAAAGAAAAGAAAGAAAAAAAATGAAGAACATGTTATTGGAAACTGGAGGAACAGTGGTCTTGTTATAAAGCTGCAAAAAAAAAAAAAAAAAAAAAAACTTGGCTGCATTGTTTCTGTCCTCTGTTTTGTGAAAGGTGGAACTTGTGAGTGTTGAAATCAGTATTCAGTTGACATTTACCTGAAGCCATACCTAAGCAAAGTTTTGAAGGTGTGGCTTGTCTTCTCTTAAAAGCTTATGGTGAAGAGCACGAACAGAGAAACAATTTAGACAGAGTTTTTCATCAAAAGTGAAGTAGAACTTAAAATTTTAGAAAATGCTCAGCCTATCCACATTGAATGGAATAAGAGCAAGGCAATGGTGCTCACTATGCTCACTTGTGTTAGATTCATTAGCCAAAGCAGTCACATAAGAGAAAACAATTAGATATATGAGCATTGACAAAAGAGAAAAATTATATTTCAAGATGATAAAATATATTACGTGGAATATTCAAGAGCTGAAACAATGCTGAACCAAATGTTAAACCAAAAAATGTAGTAAACTAGAAAAATTAAAAATCGACATTCAAGAATAGAAGATATATCATGACAGGCAATAACTCACTTATTATAGATGCAATAAGAATAATAAAATGATCAAAGAATTAGGAATAAATGTATCTTAAAAATAACATAATTTATGCAAAAAAACCTTAAAAATACTTATGAAAGATGCAAAGTAAACAATAAACATAAAACAATAATTTTAATCCAAGGTAAGATATAAATTTTAAATTATTCCCCAACATGCTGAAGTCTTTTCCTCTAAACTCTAACACATTGATACTAAAGTATAAGTGGCAGAATCAACAATGGAGAATTAGTGAGCACCTCCTGAATAAAAAAAAAAAAAAAAAAAGAAAATGAAGGGGCTTAGCCCTAGCAAACAGCAAAACATAAGATATAGCCTCTACAGATAAAATAGAATAGTACTGGCTCATGAATAGACATAGGGTAGAAATTCAAGAATTAGACTCATCAATACAATTCTGAAGAACATGAATTTTTAAAATAAAAATATGAAGATAAATGTGTAGCCATTTGGAAATCAATTAAAATTGGATCTGTATCTACCACCACAGGCCAGAATTACTTTAAGTACATCAGACATCAAATCTAAAAAATACAAGAATGAACATACAAGAAGAAAACATGGATTAATTCCTTATAATCTGGAGGTATTTTTTAATGACAGAAAATCCAGTACCAATAAAAGAAAATGCACATATAATCACCTATATGAAATACCAATTTTATCATATATTTAAAATGACAGAAATACAGCATGCAAATTCATAAGATAAAATTCGAAAGCTCTCAGAAAATGGTTATTAATATTGTCAATGCTCTTAAAGATTAATGAGAAAAAAACTGAAAATCCCACAGAATGGCCAAATATATGAACAGAGAATTTATAAAACATATACAAATGACCCTTATACATATAAATGATGGATGCTCGTGTACTCATAATGGAGAAAAAACTTAATACCTTGAGATACTATTTCTCATCTATCAGGTTGGCAAAATTTTTTAAATATCGAGAACAAATACTGGCAAGTTTCATGTTGTAAGGAAACAATGTTTACATACACATACACTGCTGGTGAGAATCTACAAAATTCTTAATAGATTTACCTATTGACTCAGCAGTCCCACTCTTTGCTGAAGATGTTCCTCTGCAAACATGAGATAACATCAATGGTCTTCGATAATCTGCTTCTCCATGTGGTCTCATTCTACTGGACACCAAAACTCAGCATTGGATTATCTGCTTCACAAAGCCACACTGGCCACCTCACTCAGACGCCAATACCTCCGACTAAGCCAACACCCCAACAGGTAGCCTCCCTCTTTACTCTTCTTGAGCTCTATTTAACAACTGTTTTGCTGTCCCGCAGCTCCAACTCCCTTCCTTACCACCCATACAAATGCCTACCTTGCTCATCTCACCCAATGTCTTCTCAACCAGATTGCTAATGAAAGTGAAGGAAAGCGAAGTCAAGGAATAAGATAAAGAGTACAGATTTTGATTTGTAAATACCTCTCCTAGGAGAAATGGTTGAGAAGCTGAAAGTGTTATATTAGCAAAAGATCAGTTCATCTAGAACTGTGAATTTTTTTGTAGCTTTTCTCCTGTTTTAGAATAATGATTAAGACAGAGGAAGAAGAAACTTTCATCACCTCAAATGCAATTTGTCATTTGGAAATATGATCTCATAATTATAAATCTAATTTATTTTAGAACTTATTAAAGCAATTTTATAGCAGCTTGGTAATAATCTTTAAGAAAATGTTTAATTTGAAGAACTGATTAAGAAAACTGAATTAACATAATATTTTATTAATATGAATTTGTATTTTCCTGTTCTGTGTGGTTACAGTTAAGCAAAACCAGAAAATTATTTGAGATCCTCCTTCCAATTTTAATGCTGGAATGAATTATTTGAGAATAAATTATCAAAAGGGATGGCATCGTCTCAGATAATTAGTCACTGAAGTATATTGCTAAGCATTTCAAGCTGCGTATATTAATATTTTGAATTAGTTGATTATATGATTTTCTCATGTAAACAGAAGTATTGCCTCAGTGTAGATAGTTTCCCAGAATCTATTCCTTATCAGTGAGTACAATCAAGTGTGGAATGTTTTTAGTAATATTGTTCTAAATAAATTTTGCTGAACAATATGGACACATGCCAGGGAACAATACACACTGGGGCCTGTTGTGTTGGGGGAGGGAGAGCATCAAAAAGAATAGTTAACAGATCCTGGGCTTGATACCCTAGGGAATGGGTTGATCTGTGCAGCAAACCACCAGAGCACACAGTTACCTATGTAACAAACCTGTACATCCTGCACGTATAACCCAGAACTTAAAAGTTGAAAAAAAGAAAATTGTCCCAAACAATTACATTTACTTTTTGAAAGTAAATTCTGTGTTCTGAATTTTCATCAGGTATATTTGTAATTTATGACTCCGATTTTGTAAAAGCATCTGCAATAAAATAATGGTTTGAATAAAATTCCTTAAAGTGTATTAAAAAAAATCACACTACTTTATAAACATTATTATTCTAAACTTAAGGAACAAAGATTACATTCAGAAACAGAAATGGAATAAAATATTTTAAAAATATACATAATCACATATGGATTTTAGTTTCTTCATAGTGGTTTATTATAGCATAATGTTAACACATTTTTCAAAATAATTATGCTTTGAAAATGATTTTTAAAATGTGGATGTGTATTAAAAAGTATAAAAGCAATTTTAAATTCAGATACTATGTGTTTTGGAATAGAATGCTTTGATTTCTGAAGAAAGGACAGATTATTCAGAAAGCAGTTTACTGTTCCTTTCTCACTCCTCAAGATTCTAACGATTTCATTTCATTGTTCTGAATAAATGTACTTAAAGCTGCAATATCATTATGTTTTCATTGTGTATAGATGACACTTGCAATAATAAAATACCAATTTAAAGAGTATAATAATAAACCCTAAGTTAAATAGTGCTTTGTCCTTAGGAAAGTTATTATAAGAATCTCACATTATCCTCATGACACCCTGGGAGGTTTCACCCAGTTTCTGATCTGGAAAATTGAGGCTTACAGATTTTAAACGGCTTCTCTAAATACTATGGCCATAAGTGGCCACCTTGGGAACAGATCCCAGCTCTGCTGGTTTTGGCTTACTGTTCTGCCCAGTATATCACATTTCCATGAGCATAAATTAATACACTGATTGATGTAGTTACGTGTTACACATCTGACGTACCTGGACCTGAATTTTTCTCTTCCCTTTACATTCTAAAATGTTATAAGCTTTATTTCAAATAACTTTCTAGGATACAAGACAAATAACTTTCTAGGATACAAGACATATTTTACATTGATAAAAATGATTATCTGCCATTTCTTTGTGGTTTTGTGAAATAACCTGACTTACTCCCCTCTTTGGGATGTAAACATGATCCACAAACCATGTGAAAATTGAGTATTTTCCTGGAAGCATAAAGAAATGTATATGTAACATCTATATCCTATCATGGAAATTGTGAAGAGAATTTTACCGAACCGAACTCCCTCCAAATCAATGAAAATAAGCTTTACTTGAGGTGCTAAGGTGGTTTCCCTAGGAGAGATGAGCTCAGCTGGGAGACATGGAGCTAAAATGCCACTGGGGGTTGCCATGGAATACAGTTTTATAAAAGCATTTGCAGAACAGATGGAAGGAAGCTAAATAAAGTATATGCAGGTATGAAATGAGAAGTTTTCTATTTAATTTTGCATAAACAATAGAAGAACTTGAAATGTTTGTCTATGTGAAAAAAATTCCTTCTGTCAGAGCAAATTACATTTAGCATTTGGAAATACAATCCCAAATTGTAGACCTAATTTGTTTTAAAATTTGAGAGAGCAGTTTTTATAACGGCATTCTAATGGACTTCAAGGAAACAGTTTCTAAGAACTATTTAGAAAACCAAATTAATATCATATTTTAGTAATACAAATTTATATCTCCTCTTTTGTATGATTATAGGTAAACAGAAATAGGAAACAATTTGTGACTGTCACAGGATCTAAAGTTTTATTAAAGAGAATAGCAAATCATTAAAATTTTAGTGCTGATGACCCTGTGTGCAAACTTGTTTCTTTTGCCTGCTACTCTAAGTAATTTATGGATATACTATGAAACAGCCACCATATTAATTAGCTTAACTCCTGAGAGGTCTTCAGTGAATTAATTAGCTTTACACAAAAATGTAATTTCTTACATGAAGTCTGTGTATTGAATACATGTGATACTCGTCATGTAAATTTCTACTAAAAAGGCAAATGTATTTTACAGAAAAGCATTGACACACTAGTCCTCACCAGAAATTACTTGAGAATATTAATGTATAAATTCCACATATAAATAAGAACTTTGAATTACTACTTGAAATGTACTGATTCTTAACAGTAAGAAATTGGTCACAGAACAGCCAATAGAACAGCATAAGGCAAAATAAACAAAAACCTGTAGCTGCCTGTTAGCTAGTAATAAAAACGTTTGACACTTCAGGAGAGACAAATTGTTGCAGTAAGAAAAGAACAATAAAATAATCCTCTCTTAGCTCCCTTTCTCCTTCCCTCTCTTCCTTCCTCTTTCTTCCTTTCACCAGCATCTTATCAAGGCTTATACTTTGCATTTGTTTGCTTTTAGCCTCTTCATCCCACCTTTTTTTAAACAATCACTTTTTTTGACAAGAGAGTCCTGTCCTGTGTTTTTGTGGAATGCTTCCCATTCCAAATTTGTGATTTTTAGCACTTGAGATCACTTAACATTTCCTCTGTCTTCTATATTCTCTTTAATTAAATGTAGACATTTGATTAGATTATGGTTGACACTGTTGGCAAGAATACATTAGAGGTGATTTTCTTCACATTGCATCACATCAAAATTACCACCTTTCCCCACCATTAGCGATCATCAACTATAAATGCAGTCATTAAGTTAAGATGGCCACGCAAGTACTAGCTACTTTAAGTGTACATTTTTCCCCCTTCCAATCTGTGTTGGATTCCTTTGCCAACATTTGAATATCCTGTTCTCCACTGACCCATCAACATAATGGCTTTAGTGTTCACTGATGACACTTAACTGAATTAATCATAAATATTAAATTCCCAGTTTTATCATTCCATATATCTTTATAATCTAACGCATCTTTCAAAGTGTTTTTCTTCTTTCTCATTTTCATATTTATGTATATGTATATATGTGTGTATTTATTTCTAAATTATCATTAGGTTCCATAAATTTTTTTAAATATACATAATCAATTCTCGATATTATTTTATTTGCATGCTCACTATGTCATAAATTTATCCAGAACATCTTCAAGCGGTGTTATTTTCCCTTTTGACATGATTCCATTCGTTTTTAGCTTCCTTGCTTTCTGACAGAATAAAGTATCCCATACACAATCTGTACTATAGTTGCCCCACAACTGAAATCAACTTTTTAAGGAGGAAAGGGAGTCAAGTATATGACTGGTGTATTTGAGAGAAAGAACAGAGAAAATGTGGCTCAGTCCCTTCAGGGCTCTAACTCTTTTAAAGGATAGCTCAGCAGAATACACATATTCTAGGGTGCTCTCATACAGACAGTAAAGGACCCTGTGGGGAAAGTTTGCCTCTGTGGGGAAACCAGTAAAGTTTGCCCCTATGGGGAAAACCTGTGGTTGACCGGCTGCTCTAAAGACTGAGTGGAAAAGCCTGCCTAGTTTAAGGTTGGAGGACATGTCCATTATTACTGCAGATTTAAGTCATGTACTCCAATCTAGCTTTTATCAAGAATTAAACTGACATTTCGATACTGTCACTGTAATTCTTCTCTCTGAATTGGTTGTGAACTTGGACAAGAAAGATAGGTCATCATATTATTGAATTCAAAACCATTAAAGAAATTATTTGAAGACGAGACTCATTACATTAAAATAAAAGCACAAATATAAACACAAATCTACAGTGCAAAGAATGAAATCTTACCTAAAGAGAAATGATATATGTGCACCTACATGAATTCTATTGACCAAAGACTAGTTATTGGTAACTTTACCAAAAATAAATTATTAACCTAGGCTGTTGGTAAGTGCTGATGGAAGCACAGCCCAAAAAAAGAACTAAAACTCTTAAAATATGATATGTGTTAGCAGAGCATCTGGCTGATCTCAGCAGTGGGCATTGCTCATCTACCTGCTAACTGTTAATGGTCTCATTAACCTAGATGACCTACTGCACTTTGCAAAAAAAGACAAAGTGTAGCATAGGGTGGAAGAGAATCTGATTTGCAGGGTCCACTTAATTCTGTCCCATTTTCTTAATACTGTATTAGATAAATATTATAGTTTTCACGTATACATCATTTCTTAATTATTTCTCAAAGTTATTTTAAAACCCTAGCCTAGTATCTTGTAAGTAGTAGGTATTCAATTTAAGTTTAGTTTTCAAAGTCATTCTTACTTAATAATCAGTTACAACTTTTGTCTTTTTGGTGCCATTATATATTTTTTAATCTAAAAATCTTTTTAGTCAGATATTACAAAGAAATTTCATAAATAGGTCAAAAAAAGTAATTTCTCAATTTACCTCCAAATTGTTTTACAAACACATTACTACAAGAAGGTAGTCATTCATCTTACTCTGCAAGAACACTTGATTGGTTGCCAGTACAATCCCAAGGGTCATTTTAAAACTCAGGTAATTTTCATTATGCTAAAAAGCATTCTCATTTAAATTTCTGTTAGCTGCTGAAAGCAGTACTTGTTAAGAAAAATTTCATTTATTTTTCCTGAGAGAATACATGCATACTTGAAGAACATATTACATTTTCTCTGGTATCTAAGTGATTCTCTGGTGGTAAAAATGCCGCTTAGTAATACTAACTCATTTAGGTTACTAAGACGTTCTTTAGTGCATGTCTCCTGCTAATTTGAAATCAAGAGCATTTCCTGACCTGCATTTATTTATATTCCTTCTCACATCCTACTCACCCTTACTCCACAACATTCAATATATTCTGGAAATACACATAAGAAATAGACATGTCTAGTAGCATTTGCCTTCCGAGGACTGTATACTGATATTAAAGAGAGAATTACTTTTGTCTCTCTTTTTTTAACTCCTTGAGCTTCTTTCAGCATATGCATATGTTATCAACTTAAACAATAGAAGATTCAAAGCACAAAAGCAAGCATTATGGAGTCTGTCAGAGAATCAATCTTAGTAAATAAAAATAATTGCTTAAGTTTAACAGAGCAATTATATCTCTAACCAAGTAAAGTGTGGAGCAAGTTGACCTGTATCTGGAGAACACTGCCAAATTTAGGCAGGAAAATGGGTATCCATAATACTTCTTTCACATTTTCTTTTGCCCTTTGAAGAATTTGCTTTGATCATTGTCTTTAAGATACTTTTATTTAAATAAAAAGACAGAGTCCTCCTGGTTGGTTACTAGTACACCTTGTGTCTTCGTTCTTCCATTTTATACACAGCCTCCTTCACTCCATTTAAATCAGAAATACTGGAGCGGCACTAAGGTTCAGTTAAAACTATAGACTTCTTCCATTTGGAAACACAACCCACAGCAATAAAGTACATTATATACAGAATTATAGAACACTGCCTTTTAAAAATATTTGATACTGTTCTAGCATGAGAGCCAATCAATAATTTAGTGAAGGATCTGCTTCAATTTTTAAAGCCATTGTATTAGTACATTCTTGTGCTGCTATGAAGAACTACCCATGGCTGGGTAATTTCTAAAGATAAGAGGTTGAGTTAACTCACATTTCCACAGGGTTGGGGAGGCCTCATGGTGGAAGGGAAAGCAAACACGTCCTTCTTCACATGACAACGAGAAGGCGAAGAATGAGAGAAGTGCAGAGAGAAGGCTGGAAAAGCCTGTCACAAAACCATCAGATCTCATGAGAACTCACTCTCACAAGAACATGAGGGAAACGCCCCCATGATTCAATCACCTCCCACAAGTTCCGTCTCGCAACATGTGGGGATTGCAATTCAGATTACAATTCAAGATGAGAATTGGATGGGGACACAGAGCCAGGCTGTATCAACCATCAACAACGAGTTACTTAATGCATAACTGCATTTGATACTGATGGAGGTGATTATCATTTAGAATATTCAAAGATGTGGTGTAAGAAATATCTGTGCCAGGATTACTGGAATTCCTTGTGAAAAATGCCGATGTTTACATTTTTCCTCAACCAAATAAATGAGAATGTTAAGGGGTCCATTTCAGGGATCTAGATTCTTTTAAAGGCCCAAAGGCAGAATCATTTTTATACTTAAGCCCTAGAACAACAACTTTAGAACTTTTAGATAAGAAAGACTGCATCTATTTCTAGGTAGATAAATGAAAAGATATAGAGAAAAAATACAGCTATACACATTTTTTTTCAATGATCAAATTTCCTTTTTTTTCCTGTGCAGATCAGCATCAGTTTAAATATATCCTAACTGGGAGAGTGACATTAGCATGATAGCAGAATAGTTTTCTAGTATCTTCTTCTCACAGTGAACCAATTTGGACAACCACCCATGACAACAGTGCCTCTGTGGAAATCTAGGAGTCCAATAAAGAAGTTCCAGCAAACGGCTGAAGTAGAAAAAAGCCAAGAATAGATGCATTGAAAAGGTAAGAAAAACAGTTTCACTCTACCTGCATCATCCTCCTGCGGAGGGGCCCAGCTAAGTGCCAAGAGATATCCCTTGGCCTGAAACGCCTTCCACAAGGGAAAGTCAGAGCAGAGTGAATAACCTGGCTTCCCCAAATACGTAGAACACTGCTCAAGAGATACCCTTTTCTTGCCCCACCAGAATACTCAGGGGATGAGCATTGCAAAGCTCCAGGGGCTAGGAGCAGGGAAGAGAGTGGGATACTGAAAGCAGTTAGGCCTCCTGGAACTAAACAAAGGGCTGTGTATCTTACTAAGCACTTTAGGAAATGCATCCTAAGGCTCCTTGGGACACCTCGACTTTGGAGCCCTTCAACTGGCCCATCAGAGGCCACAATGCTCCATGTCACCTGGTTCCTCCCATGGCTTCCCGTGCACACACCCGGACTGTGAAGTTGCAAGTTTGTGAACAGAGCATCAGCAGTCAACCAACTCGTGTAACCTGGGACTATTAAAGGTAGGTGTTTCCCTAACTATAAGTATTCCCAAAGAAAGAATCAATGTGTTATAGAAGAGAAGAGGGGTATGAGGAATGCAGTTTCGTGACATAGGTGTAGATATATAAAAAAAAAAAAAAAAAAAAATGGGGCCAGGCGCGGTGGCTCACGCCTGTAATCCCAGCACTTTGGGAGGCCGAGGTGGGTGGATCACGAGGTCAAGAGATCGACACCATCCTGGTCAACATGGTGAAATCCCGTCTCTACTAAAAATACAAAAAATTAGCTGGGCATGGTGGCGCGTGCCTGTAGTCCCAGCTACTCAGGAGGCTGAGGCAGGAGAATTGCCTGAACCCAGGAGGCGGAGGTTGCGGTGAGCCGAGATCGCGCCATTGCACTCCAGCCTGGGTAACAAGAGCGAAACTCTGTCTTAAAAAAAAAAAAAAATATGCCATTTCAAAGTTTAGGAACACAGATGCAGACTTTTGACACATCACTTTCCCCTGTATGAAGAAGGATATATTAACGTTTTGTTAGGCCCCAAGGGATTGAAAGAAACTAATTGTCTAAACAATGTGTTCATATCTAAAGGAAAAAAAAAACCAGTATTTTGAAATTTAAACATGGCAAGTTTTACCTTAGTCAAAGATACTGCTATTTTAATGTTGTCTTTCTATTCAATTCAAATTCACAGCTCTTATTACTTGCCTAATAATTATTGTAATTTTTTGTCATTCACATCTATCCTATATTAATTCTGAAACATTTTCTAACTTTAAAGTTGTCAGGACTTTCCTAGAGACTTTTTTCTCATTAACAGACAGCCTTGTTACTTACTAGACTGAAACTCCAGAATATGTCAAAAAGAGAAGTAAGCTGAGTAAAATAATTATGTTAATATATTTCTATGATAGTAGGATAATAGAATATGACAGACAAAACTTGATGTTAAAATATATGGTAATATATTTCATGCAACATCAACAGAGTGATTTTTTTAAATAGCAGCAAGGAAAATTTAGCTATCAACCTGTTTTCACAATATTAGTGGAAAATACGTTTCAGATTTTTCAGCCAAATGCTATGGATTAAGTTTATTGGGTCAACATCTAATAATAAAAGCTCTTTTTGCTTTTTCAGGATATATGAGAATATGTGTGCCTAGTAAAACATGTTATATATAAAAAGAAACACATTAAACATCTTAATTTTGGAAAATACATTTAATAAAGTATACCATTAATACAATGGTAAATTCTAGTATTGTATCAAATCATTATAGAGTTTTCAGATTTCTGGGGAATATTTTTCCTTGCTATGACAGAACTAAAATCTTTAAGCCACGAAAACAAGAAAATATAAAATAAAATACACGTAGAAATGATAAAAAATTGGTAAGAAGAACTGATAGCAGCAGATTTATTGTGAGGTTCTTTCTAGCAAGTTGACCTGAAGTGATCACAAAGTAAGGGGCATGAAACCACATTTTTCCCTGGTGGTAATTTCTGAAATGTATTAATTGCTTTACTCCTTGGCTATTAGGTTCTTCCAGGTGTATCTCACTATAGTAATGGCAAAGTCAAGGAAAACCGTTTAGGGTCAAATCACCACAGTGGCCCCAGTAGCCAGTGAGGGGTCGGAAGGAGTGAGAGTGTTTATGTTTATAACAGAACTTATTGGGCCAAATAAGAAATTTTCATTTATTAAG
The DNA here is from genome assembly GCF_030222135.1 of Aotus nancymaae. Taxonomy (NCBI): domain Eukaryota; kingdom Metazoa; phylum Chordata; class Mammalia; order Primates; family Aotidae; genus Aotus; species Aotus nancymaae. The sequence goes on along the minus strand of NW_026988447.1, from coordinate 2,942,832 downwards.
TTCGTTTCCTCTGGTTTATTTTTTACTGATCGCTGGCATTATCTAGGTTTTTTTTGTTGTTTTTTTTTTGCCTTTTTATAGTTTCAACATTAATTTTTTTTTAATCCTGGAAAATAAAAAACTTCTAAGCCTGTGTCAGCTTATTCTGTGGATTACTTAAGTTTGTCAGTATACATACCACAAAACTAAATTTTCATTAGCACTGGCTAGGTAGTGCACATTTTTAGTATATTTAGTTCTCCTTTGGCTTGACTTAAAGAGATATTGATCTTTCAAATTGCTAAGGCAATGTTAATAATAATAGCTAATCTTTCCTGAGTATGAAACAAGTGTCAGACACTGTTCTAAAAACTTTACATAAATTAATTTCAAATAATCTTTACAAGACACTATTAGGAAGGTCCCATTAGCAACCTCATTTCATGGATGAGAAAACTGATGTAGAGAGTGAAGTAACTTGCTCAACCTCTGACTCTAACCTCTTACACACATGACAACATCGCCTCAGTACCTCTGTATCAGGGATCATGATCATTAAAGGTAATATTCCAACAGCTTTAAAAGTCTATGAATATTTTTCTATAGCAGCCATATAAATTAAATTAGAGTCCATAATGCAAGACTCTTATTCTTAAGAAACAATTACACAAAAGGACATCAGTTTTTCAAAAGTGGTAGTATATTAACCAAGCATAAGACACAGTTGCATGGAAAGGATCATAGAGACAAAAATGTCTCTATCTTCATAGTTTACAATGTGGTATAAAAACAAAGCTACCTAAATGATTAAAAAGCTAGCAATGCAAGAGAGAGTCAAAGTGCTGTACAGATGTCTAGGGAAGAGATTATTTCTGGGCAAATAGATTAGAAAAGTCTATATCCCTGCTGACAGCTAAATTTAAAAAAACACATAAAATGTAAATGTATGAGATACTTTTTTGTTGTTGTTGTTTGGTTAATGGGTTGTTAACGTAGAGAAGAAGAACCTGTAGAGAAACATTTTTTTAAAAAGTGACGAGATGTAGCTATGTTGCCCAGGCTGGTCTCGAACACCTGATATCAGACAATCCTCTCGTTTTAGCTTCCCTAAATGCTGAGATTACAGATACAAGCCACCATGCCTAGCCATATAATTTTTTAATTGTAAGTAGTTTTGGTTTACTTTTGGTTGGCTCTATGAAATGAGTCTCTTCTTTAGATCTGGAAAAAAAATTGAAAATGCTCTTTATTATCTAAATATAAAAAGAGTCATCTCCCATTGTTCCTGGAGAAAGCATTAACCTGACTAACCTGAATGCTTCTTTGGGAGAAATCCTTATTAGTTCTGTATTAGTTTAATATTTAATTAGTGCTTTTCTCTCTCTCTCTCTCTGTGTGTGTGTGTGTGTGTGTGTGTGTGTGTATCTGTTGAGAGATTACACTAAAAATCCTAAACTGAGCCCCCTTAGACTTTAGATAGATGTTCAGAAAGATTATTTGTCAAAAGAAAGACATTACTTTTAAAAATGGTCTGGACTTGGGTAAGACCAATCAGCACTATAAAATTATTGCCCTATATATGGTCCTGTTTAAGACTGCTAAACTACATTTTGGAAAATGTGTTGATGTGATTAGACATATACATATATGTCAATGTTACATTGACATTACATAAGAAAGCATTTATATAGGAGAGATAAAGGGCTTCAAGTGTCAGTGATCCAAAGAAGAGTGAGATCCTGTGACCAGAAGTAGGAGCGAAGAAGCCTGACCCTGGAGTTTGAGATCACTTCCAAGAAGTAGGGCCTGGATTTTTGAGATACAAGTGTTCTTGGAGGACTTGCCGTAGTAGAAGGTTTTGGGCACTTACCAAATGGTGATATGCCAGGAGCAAATTAAGGAATGGGTGTGGCCACAACTCAGATTGAGTGGTATGGACAGAACTGTGCAGAGTGTTAGTGCCAGTAGTATCAAGAGTCAGTCATTATCACTCCTCTCTTGTCTTGGTTACCTCATGAGGGCTAAGAACTGAAGAGGCACTGATTTCATCACCTCATGTGAAAGCTTGTCCAGAACACAAGTGATAGCTCCTTGCTGGGAGGGGTTTTCAGCAATAAATAAGACTGTCTTAGAGAGATTAAATTTTTGTATAGGCAGTCGATATTTAAAAGCTATCATGGCTAAACAATTTGATTTTTAAAAAAGTATTCTGAAATACTGGGTTGGTAAGGCATGGACTTAGCCATCACAAAATTGCTTTTATAACAAAAATAAGCCAGAATTTAATTTTTGGTTATCTCATTGTAACTACTTACTTGGCTTCTTTGATGAATTCTAGATATGTAAAATGCGTATTAAAGCAATGATTTTGTTTTGGTCTAGTACATGAAACATACTCAAGAGTTCTTTGAAAGTATAAAGTTCTTTGCTCAGATGAGTACAATAGTTTGCAAACTGGGAAACTTAGCTGGTTAATAACACAGAAAATCTCAGAGAACCTGACAGTATGTAATAATAAATACATATGAACACCATGTACCAGAGGAAATGCAGTGTTCTTTACTTTTAAAAAAATATTTTGAAGGACACCAGTAGAGACCCTGACACTATGTAATAATAAAACATATGAACACCATATACCAGAGGAAACGCAGTGTTCTTTAAAAAAAAAAGCTTGAAGGACACCAGTAAAGTGGCTTCAGAAAAATGGCATTATTCCAGTAGAAAGCACTGATCTATAAAAGGTTTTCAAAATCTCACATTCATTAACCCAGTCCTTTTCATGTAAGAATTGTTGACAGTCTAACAGCTAGTGACTTCCTCTACCAAAAGAAACAAAGTCATCAAATGCTGATGATTGGCAGCAGCAGCTGAGATACCTAAAGTAGAAAGAAAAAAAAAGGAAAGAAGAAAGAGAAAGGATGTCCTTCTGTCAGCAAGGGGCTAGGAAAGTAAAGTCATGTGGTAGAGTGACAGAGGCCTGTGGTATTATGTGAGAAACGCCCAGATCTGAGAGGAGGCGCTCCTCATCCCTGCTGTAAGAGTTGCTTACTCAGCACAGGAGTAGGAAATGTCTTTAGTTTGAAAATTCAAAGATACTTTAAGCAGAATGGTAAAACAATGCTAAGCAACTAAAATTTAGAGAACATTATATAAAAACAGGTATATTTAATGGCTATTATAAATGTTAAAAGCAATGTTTAATACTGTTTATATCATGAACTGTGTCAAACATTAGGAAAATAGATACTAAATTAGATTTTGACTCACTCAATTTTCTGAGCAGTTGATAACATCTTTCACTTCATTTTTCTCCCCCAGACCTCAATAATAAAGACTTGTTAATTGATCTATTTTTTCAGGTATAACCTACCATAAATCTAAGGACCAGTTAACAAATTAAGATCTCCATTTCTGGATGAAATCTTTTACCAGGATTTTGGACTTCTAATAGCACCAATATATATAATATATATTGTCATATATTTATATGATGAATATATATAAATTCATTTATATGATTAATATATATATTATATATTGTGTATATATATACACTATATATACATATATATGTATATATAGATATACATTGTCCTATAGAATTGATGTTTATCATTTCTTCTGAATAAATGAAAAAAATCGACCCTCCAAGCCTTGAAACTTGAGAAATTTATGTTTGTCTTACCTGAGTTCCTTTCTCAGAAAACCAACTAGCAGGCCTCCCAGATAGTATCAAGGAGCTGAAACTAACCAGTTCACTGCATTTGGACAATGAGATGCTAGAACCCTCACCCACAGATTGCCTAACGAACCACCTCCTTCCTCCTGACCAACTTCTCTTCCTTACCCCTCACTAATTCCTGTTTTTCTGCACGTAGGTACATTTCTGCTATATAAAATCCTAATTGTAGTCAGTCAAGGAGATGGATTTCAGACTATCTGCCATCTCTTTGGCTGCAGCACCCAACTAAAGTCTTCTTCCTTGGCAATACTTGTTGTCTTCATCATTTTCTTTCTGTGCAGCAAGCAGCAGGACCTAGATAGAACCCCTGATGTTTTGGTAATACACACACACACGCACACACGCATGCACGCACGCACACTGAACTCAGTTGTCAAGAGTGACTCATGCTACACCTATATGCCTATACTCTTATCCACAAAGGACATCTCTAACTAATCATAAAATCCTTACTCAACTAACCTGAACATGATCTCCTAAATTTTTTCAAGACAGTGCTGCAGCCAGTCTTTAACAATATATGAAGGTTAGCATAGGAATTTATTTACTACCCCAAGTGTTGAGAGGTTCTCTGAAAAATAGTACCCTATTTTCCCATTGCCTGATGGTATATTCTCAATGGCAGCTTCTGAAATTGGCTTCTAACAGTAGATCACTCGGTGAGTCTATCTTTAAGTGGAAGAGAAAACTGAGAGAACTGATCACCAACTGCTTCTCCTCGTTGTAGCAGCAGGCATCAGTGACTTCCCGATCCTTCCTTTATAGCAAATGTATGCCACTGCTGATATTTTCTAAGGATAGGGGCTTCTAGAACTTTTCCTGCCAACCAATATTTTAAGAACACCATGTGTCTCTGAAGTAGATATTGCTTTCTTTTTTATGTGATCAACCAGTGTTGACTTCTATCTACTTCATCTAGAAAACAGCCCTAGCAAGTTTCTGTTTAGCTGTCTTTAGACAACTACTTACAAAGAAGAGTCACATATTAAAATGTAGTCAAAGACAATCTCCCCCCATCATTTCTATTAAAATTAACAAGTCTGTGCCATACCAAATCATGCTCCTAGTTGCTCTTTCGTCTATCTTTGGTCATATTTTTATGACCTGCACCTTAAGATTAACTATCTCACTGAAAAAAGAAGACATTCACCCTTACAAGTTGCAACATAGAGCCCACAATTTCACCTGGCAGTGTGCAAGCTTTGGGAAAAATGGCAACTTGGTAAAAGTACAAATTCTTCACATACCCTTCTGCACAGTACCTGCAAAGGAGAGTCAGTGTTTCAAAGAAATAACTGTTGAAAATCACCTTTATAAATAACCCTGGTGCCCCAAATAATTACTCAAATAGTGCGAACTATATTTTAAAAGTCAGTTAAAAATTACGTTAATCAGCTTGATTTAGCCATGCCATTAAAAGTATTCAGATTTGCTAAAAAAATTTGATAAAACAAAATACATTCATATTTTAATACCCAAATTTAATTGAGATATTAGAAGTAGTCTGGTGCTCGGTCCCTTTCATTTCATATTTCCAAAAATACATTACGGCAATAGCTATCCAGTTGTGATGATCATGAACCGTGGTTTACACACACACACACACACACACACACACACACACACACACCAATTTAACCAAGAAAACCTATTTAACAGAGGATTCAAAAAATATTGAAACTGTAACTACTAGTAGGGGATGTTGACATGATGCCAGTTCACAAGATTTTGCTCTATTCTTGCATATAATTCCAAAATCAATCGGTGTTAAAATAAACAGAAATGACAGCAGATAATTCAGACTCTTGAAGAAAATGTCATATTCCATAAATCCTGGTTAAGCAATCCTTTACTGCTAATGATGGCTGGCCATTTTTCTCTTAATTAATCTCTACTCCATTCTTTATCCTTTTCCTGGTTTCATTATTGGTACTTTGCTTTCGCTGTAAGTTTTCAGTCTGTACAGTCTGTAAAAATCTTTAGGTGAGCACAGTTCCTTCTATTTTGCTTCTATTTAAGTAGTTGACTGACGCTAAAGTCCCTATAGCAGTGAAATTCCTCAAATACAAATAAAATTCACTACTATACTATAAGAAAAATTCTGTTTATCAAACTATTGTTAAGCATGTGCCAAGTCCTTCAGAAAATTCTGGCTAATTGACCACTGTGCCATTATAAATCATATTTTTTTAAAAGATTAATTCCTATAAGTAATTCTAGAAGATTCTAGCAAATGTTGCTTTTTCTGCTTTCAAACCACCCATATCAATTAACATGGACAAAGACACTGATGTGTCTCACAAATGTTGTCTTCTAACATGATTTTTAATTTCCTGTAAGCAAGGATATTGATATAGTTTGAATGTTTTGTCCCCTCCAAATCTCATGTTGAAAGATGACATCCAATGTTGAAGGTGGCCCTAGTGGGAGGTGTTTGGGTCATGTGGGCAGGTCTTTCATGGATGGCTTGGTGCTGCCATTGTGGTAATGAGTGAGTTTTTACTCTATGAGTTCATGTGAAATCTGATTGTTTAAGAGACTAGCATCTCTCTTGTTCCCTCTTGCCATGTGATATGCCAGTTCCCCTTTTGCCTTTTGCAATGACCATAAATTTCCTGAGGCCTCATCAGAAGCTGAACAGATGCTATTACCATGCTTGTACATCCTGCAGAACTGTGAGCCACATAAACGTCTTTTTTAAAAAAAATAAATTGTCCAGTTATTCATTTATAGCAATGCAAAATAGACTAACTCAGATATATTTAGTATGGCCTATATGGTCTTCTCTAAGATCTTTGCATTTGAACTAAAAAAGAGCCTGCATAGCCAAGACAATCCTAAAGAGAAAAAAAAAAAAAAGCTGGTGGCATCACGCTACCTGACTTCAAACTATGCTACAAGGCTACAGTAATGAAAACAGCATGGTACTGGTACCAAAGCAGAGATATAGTAGACCAATGGAACAGAACACAGAGTCTTTGGAAGTAATGCCGTACATCTACAACCATCTGATCTTTGACAAACCTGACAAAAACAAGCAATGGGGAAAGGATTCCCTATTTAATAAATAATGTTGGGAAAATGGCTAGACATAAGCAGAAAGCTGAAACTGGATCCCTTCCTTACACTTTATACAAAAATTAACTCCAGATGGATTAAATATTTAAACATAAGACCTAACATCATAAAAACCCTAGAAGAAAACCTAGGAAATACCATTCGGTATATAGCATAGGCAAGGACTTCATGACTAAAACACCAAAAGCAACGGCAGCAAAAGTCAAAATAGACAAAAGGGATCTAATTAAACTTAAGAGCTTCTGCACAGCAAAAGAAACAATCATTAGAGTGAACCAGCAACAAACAGAATGGGAAAAAAAAAATTTGCCATCATCTACCTATCTGACAAAGGGCTAATATCCAGAATCTACAAAGAACTTAAACAAATTTACAAGAAAAAAAAACGCCATCAAAAAGTGGGCAAAGGATATGAACAGACATTTTTCAAAAGAAGACATTTATGCAGCCAGCAAACATATGAAAAAAAGCTCATCATCACTGGTCATTAGAGAAAGGCAGATCAAAACCACATTGAGATACTGTCTCACGCCAGTTAGAATGGTGATCATAAAAAGTCAGGAAACAACAGATGCTGGAAAGGATGTGGAGAAATGGGAACACTTTTACACTGTTGGTGGGAGTGTAAATTAGTTCAACCACCATGGAAGACAGTGTGGGATTCCTCAATGATCTAGAATTAGAAATAGAACCAGCAATCCCATTACTGGGTATATACCCAAAGGATTATAAATCATTCTATTATAAAGACACATGTACACGTATGTTTATTGCAGCACTGTTCATGATAGCAAAGACTTGGAACCGACCAATGATAGACTAGATAGAGAAAATATGGCATCATATATACCACGGAATACTATGCAACCATAAAAAAGGATGAGTTCATGTCCTTTGCACGAACATGGATGAATCTGGAAATCATCATTCTCAGCAAACTGACATAAGAACAGAAAATCAGACACCACATGTTCTCACTCATAAGTGGGTGTTGAACAAAGAGGGATAGGAACGGACACAGGGATGGGAACATCACACACCAGGGCCTAGTCGGGGGTGGGGGCTCTAAGGGAGGAATAGCAGGGGTGGGGGGGATTGGGGAGGGATAACATGAGGAGAAATACCTAATGTAGATGATGGAGGGATGGATGCAGCAAACCACCATGGCACGTGTACACCTACGCAACAAACCTGCACGTTCTGCACATGTACCCCAGAATTTAAAAAAAAAAAAAGAAATGTAAATTCTTATTAAATCCAAGAGATAACAGTTCAGAAATTATTATAACATGCAATATATGGTTCAGAGAGTGGAATAAGAAGATGTTTATATGGCACAACAACCAGAGAATAGACAAGGTCTATTATCGTAACACATCAACTTTCCTGAGAAATGGCTGCTTTTCAGAGCTTTTCTTTTTTTTAATCAATATATTTTTATTTTATGTTGTCTTTGTTTTCCAAAGTTGGTTCCTTAGCAACAGCTTCAAGGACTTCTTTAGTAAAATAGCCATTTTTAGATATGGGTCAGTAGTAAAAATTCCTGGTTTTGGTCAGGAATACCATGAATTCCCATGGTTTTGGATATACTTAAAGTGAGATAAGTGAGAAGAGTCTAGAGCATAGAAGATGTTGGATGAATGATGTAAAGAAAATTAAATGGTTTGCGGTGTGGATTAACTTATGAATTTCTGGACATTTCATAAATTTATGTTGAATTTTCAAACTTCTGACGTTCAAACATCATTAATTATGGCATTTATTGCAGCCATAAGTGTCTCACTCAGGGCTGGCCCACATGAAAAGTAATTTGATTTCCTGATTTATTGATGAAAATCTCTTTGTTATTCAATAGGATAAATTATTTGTGCTCTGAGTGTTTCTATTTAGACACTATATTATTGCCTCATAAAACAATGAGATGGAACAGTTACTGCCAAAAACAGTATAAAATAAGCAACTGTTGGTTTTATGTGCACACAATTAGAAAGTGAAATCCATTACAAGTTAATTACAGAGATTAATTCCTATTTAGAATCTGTCACAGAGGTCAAATACATAAATTTTATTATTAGAGTTTACCTGGAGAGATAATAATGAATTTCAAGTAATTTGCTACTAATTTTATTTTTAAAAACTTTGGGAGTGCCTAGAGTGTTGTGTGCTTTGCAAATGTAAATCACTAATTTCAAGTCTTTCCCAGGGTATAAATGCTTCCACTAACCACAGGGAGTGTACCAAAAGGCACTGCATATTAACCCCTCTTTGAGACCTGTGTGTCTGAAAAAAGGTCGTTATGTATAACAACCAATGTCATGGCTTTCTTCTCATAGAGAATAGTTTTCTTTAAAAGAGCAGCAAAATCTTATTGAAAAAAAAAATAAATTTCAGTTGTGACTGCTCTGACCTTGCCTTACTCTGGTAGTCTTCAACTTGGTCCTCTTTAAGCTTGGCTCTGCTCTGGGCACACCTTGATTTTGGTTCTTTTTGAGCAATAAACTGACCAGGAATAAACAAGAGTGTTGATTCTTTTCTACTCTAGACTTGGACCATTTCAACAAGACATGAAAATAGAATGGTTCATTTCTTGAAATACATTTATTTAAAAAAAAAATACATATTCACAAAGAAAATATATCTGCAGGCAAGTAATTGTCTCTGAAAGATGTTCATGTTCTAATGCCCCAGAATCCAGAAATATATTATATAGCAAAGGAGAATTAAGGTAGCAAATAGAATTATGGTTGTAAATCAGCTGAATCCTGGATCATCTGAGTGGGCCCAAAGTAATCACAAATGTCCTTGAATGGGAATAGGGGGGCAAAAGTGTCAGTGGTGGAGGGCTGTGATGTGAGAAAGACTTGACTGGCCATTGCTGGCTTTGAAGATCAAAGAGAGTCACAACCCAAGGACCTTTCAAAACTGCAAAAGGAAAGGAGATAGATTCTTCCTTAGAGCCTCCAGAAAGAACACGATGCTGACATTTGATTTGAGCCCAAGGAGATCCACTTTGGACTTTTGCCCTCCGGAACTGTAAGAAAATAAATGTGTATTGTTTTAAGACAATGTGTGCAATAATTTGTAATGACAGCAATAAAACTGAGACAGTGATGGAGAGCAGAGCTAAGACAGTTCCAAGAAGGACAAACATTATAGAATCTCCTCTATTTGAATTTTGAAAGTCTGGTTCCAAGTCCATCTGTTCGTTAAGTTGAAAATTACAATATGAAAGCTACCACCAACGCCATCGGTTGAGTGGTGACAAGGGTGACTTCCTTTGTCCTCAGACACAACTTTATTCTGATCTATGAAATTTTGTAAACTGAAAGACTGAAAATAGAGATGCTTTTTAATGTTACAAACAATAGTCCTTTGCCTGGAACAATACTTCCTATGCGGTACTTGTCTCAGACTGAAGAAATTGTGCTCAGAATTGGGCGTATCCCTTATCTCCATTTCTGAGCCTGCTACGCTCACTGAATTTGACTCTAAAAACAGCTCCATTGCCTTCCCCAAGGGCTCATCCAAACAGCAACAGCAAGCCTCTCTTATTCTGCTGGAGCGCTACATGCAAAGAAGACCAAGAGTGCTGGCCTAAATGCTTTTCAGGTTATATCATGTTGTGATTTTACTTAAAACAGGAAAATAAAATTAGAAGTATTTCTAACTCAGCCCCCTCCCCCCAAAATATATTGGCCAACATCCTAATTCTCTAACCTCTAACCACACTAAACTTTTACTTCATGTGTTTATAAAACTTCCACTTTCTTGACCTTTCCAGTTATTCAGGTTTTATTGACCTTTGCCCTTCACAATCATGTTAAGAATTTCTTGGTTGGACAGCAGTTGTTAGCTTCCAAAATTCTAACCAGATCCACACACTCATTCATTCTATATATTTGGTACCTACTGTTTGCCAACACTGTTCTGAGTCCTGCAGTTGCAATATGAAGAATGACAAAATCCTCGCCTTTATGGAATGTTTATGTTCTAATAGAAATGGGGGAAGACAGAGAACAAATAAACATGTACCTACATATATACATACATAAAGAATTATGACTTCAGGTGGCGGTACTTGGTGTAAGTCAAATCAAAGCATGGGAAGAAGAGTGATGACTGGAAGATTACTTTAGCTAAGATGATATCATAATTATTCTGAATTTTAAAAATATATATTTTATTTTGTCATTTCTTTCTCCTGTCCCATATTTCCAGATAATTAGAAATGAGGACTAAGCTCTAATTTTTTATCTTACCCAAATTCCTACCCAAGGAGTCTAGGAAGTCATGCCTTACAAAACATGAATTCTCATCAGATGGGTTTTTTTTTTTTTTTTTTTTTTTTTGAGACAGAGTCTCCCTCAGTTGCTAGGCACCAGGCTGGAGTGCAGTGACACAATCTTGGCTCACTGCAACCTCTGCCTCCCAGGTTCAAGCAATTCTCCTGCCTCCCGAGTAGGTGGGACTACAGGTGCATGCCACCACGCCCAGCTGATTTTTATATTTTTAGTAGAGACGGGGTTTCACCATGTTGGCCAGGATGGTCTTGATCTCTTGACCTCATGATCTGCCCACCTCGGTCTCCCAAAGTGCTGGGATTACAGGCGTGAGCCACCGTGTCCAGCCCATCAGATGGGTTTCATGTGATCCTATATATTGTGACTTACTTTTCAATCTGACTCTGGCATAGCATTATAAAACAAGGAAAAAATATTTAATGCTAAAACACATTTCCTTACCATACCTTGAAATTGCCCTGCAAAGTCTCTTGTAGGAAAAATTTGCATTCTATAGAGAATCCCCTCCCTGCTTTGTTTTCCTTCTTTCCTTCCCAGATCCAAGAGATAATCAATTAAGAGCCAGGCAGCCTTTCAAGTTCGATAAAAAACAATTTACAACCTGCTTTCTCTAAAGTCTGCTATCTAAGAGCTTCCTCTGCACAACAAAACTGGGTCTTCACGATCTTTATCTTTAACCTGAACATTCCTTTCTATCCATCCCAGGCCTTTAGACAAACTCAACTGTCAATCAGAAAATGTTTAAATTTACCTATAGCCTGGAAGCCACCCCCCCTCCTCCCCCCATGGCTCCCTGGCCTTAGAGTTGTCCTGCCTTCCTAAACCAAACTAATAAATTTCTTAATAATATTTGATTGATGTCTCCTGCCTTCCTAAAATATGTAAAACCAAGCTGTACCCCATACCTTGGGCACATGTTATCAGGACCTCCTGAGGGCTGTGTCACAGGTCATGGTCACTCATATTTGGCTCAGAATAAATCTCTTCAAATATTTTAGAGTTTGACACTTTTTGTCATCAGAGAGCATCTATAAACTGGCAATCTAATCAAATAATTATTAGATTGCATATAGGAATGCACACAAACAGAAACACACAAATCTTCACTAACCCTCAACCACTAAAGCAGTCACTTAAACTACCTTAGATTTACAAACCTGTTAATTTTTATCACACCTGTTCTCTTCTTATTGGCCTAAAAACCACTCCTTCCCTTTCAAACAAGAAAACTTTCTAACACATCTTACAGAAGGAATAACTCGAACTCAAGTACCCATCCAGGTGGATAACTAAAGAACCACTGAGATAAAAACCAAAATATATAAACATGAGTTGTTAAATTAAGTTTGAAATGTTGAAAATTAGCCAGACTATTACTCATACAATAGCACCTGTGTGGATATAATAATAATTTAATAAAGAAAGTCCACCCACATGGGAAATACAATTCAGCCAACTTTGATGGAGATTAACTTTTTACAAATTAGCACTTATGAAAGATATCTTTATGCAAAAGTGTTCTCCATAAACAAAATATGCTGATTTTATACATCAAACAACCAAAATTAAAAAGAAAAATTCATCATAGATTAAAAAACTATCTCTTCTTGTGCATTTAAAATATAGTTTGATTTTTTAAAATCTTAATTAGGCTTTTAAAACAAATATGCTATTAACAAAAGTCAAAAAAGTATATTATATACATATATAAAAATATATACAAAGTATGATACATTAAAATATTAATCACATTCCTTTGAAGTTTTAAGTTTATTGTTAATAAGATGATAGATTCAGAAATAGCTTTATAAACTATAAACAGCCAGAGAAGTGTGATTACTCTATTTACTTGTTCTCTATTTTCTTTTGTGCCACCTGAGAGCTAACCTAAATATAAATTGGGTACATTGCACATATTTTGGGTTATATATGTGAAGTATTGTTAAACAGATACTCTTTCAAAAGACGGTATAATTCTTTACATGTACTTTTGCGCTGTTTAATGAAGTAAATATTAGCAATATTAGGCTTTATAGATAGCTATTTAGATGTGAAAAATACCTCGCCATTTACCATTAGGCCATTTTTTTTAAAACTGCATTTTTTTAAATTTATTCAAAGCCACTTCAAACATAGGACTTTATTCTACTTCTCATCCCACTCTACAATCTGGTGATCAAAGGTTTAGGTTAATGCTGTAGTAACAACTTTCTATTACAGTGAACTGAAATGCCATTCGACTTAATTTAGCATACGTATTACTTATTTCAAAAAGCATTTAAAGTCACTTAAAATACAAATAAAATTTAAATAGTAAAGAATATGTAAAGGTATAATACAGATCATAAAGACCAGTCTAGATGTTAACTGAATTTCACATTTACCTCTCAGCGTCCAAAAAGCAAAAGCCAAAAAAAGGAAAATTATTTATATTTCATACAGTATTTACATAATATCCAAAAGAAAGCATTTTTTACTCCTGCATACTAAAAGATACCATTCATATGACTGGGCCATTTTAAAGAAAAAGAAAAAAATTATACTGATTCTGTAAAATTTGGGAATGGATGCCTTGAAAATACCTAAGGTAGAATTAGACCTTTTAGAAATGGAACAAAGCCTAAAAATCATCTAGCCTCTATCCATATTTAATAGATGAGGAAACTGATTTACAGATATGTTAAGAGTCTGGATTCAAGTAATTCAAGTAACTAGTGACATTGTGTGATTAACTTTATGACCCAAACTCTACACGCTTAACAGTTCTTGTTAGGGCTATGGATTTAGGAATTTCTATAAAAAGAATTTTTTTCAAAGAAAGTTAAATACTACATGTTCTCACTTACAAGTGGGAGCTAAATAATGTGTATACATTGACACAGTGTGTGAAATAATAGACATGGAGACTTGGAAGAGTGGGAAAGTTGGTGATAGGAAGGGATGAGAAATTACTTAATAGGTATAATGTACATTATTTGGGTGATGGTGACAATACAAGCTTAGACTTCACCACTACCCAATGTATTCATGTAACAAAACTGAGCTTGTACTCCTTAAATTTATGCAAAATTTTTTAGAGATGTTTGTGTAAAGCAAATCTTAGTGTCCATAACCCCTTTCTCTTCATCTTATTTCTCCTTCAAACGAATTTTCATCTTTCAGTTGTGATTCAAAGTAGCATATATTAATGGTAATAAATCATAGTTGGGGGAGAGTGTCTATTTCGGTAATGAAAAACTATCAAAAGATGTAATGGACTGTTTCAATCAGCTTTAGGTCATTAAAACTAGTGTTTTTTTTCAAAGATGGTTTATAGACTATTTGCTCCAGAATTACCTTGGGCCCTTGTTAAAATGTGCAATCTGTGTACAGTTGTAATCCTACTGAGCTTAATTTTTAGAAGTGAGGACCCCAGTGCTACAATTTAACAAGAACTCCAAATAAATTTTTCTCACATAAAACTATTGAAGTTTTTGAAGACAGTGACAGCTTAACATTTGTCTTATATCTTCACTGTCCATTAAAAAACGCCTAGTACGTAGTCTCAAACTAGTATTTAATTAATTAAACAAAATTAACTCTGACTTCAGTAGGAAAATGGGGGAGCAGCGGAGTCCATAGAGAAATGGAGTGGAGCGGCGCCATGTCTGCTCACTGCAACCTCTGCCTTCTGGGCTCAAGCCATTCTCCCATCCCAGCTTCTCAAGTAGCTGGGACCACAGGCACACACCACCATATCTGGCTAATTTTTGTATTTTTTTATGTTTTAGAGAAGGGGTTTCATCATGTTGCCCAGACTGGTCTCAAACTTCTGAGCTCAAGAAATCCACCCACCTTGGCCCCCCAAAGTGATAGGATTACAGGCATGAGCCACCATACCCAGCCTTAATTCTTGTCATTTTATAGATGAATAATGTCACCTATATCCCATCCTAATTCAGGAGTCCTCCAGACTATGCCCATAAAATACCTTGCATATCTATGATATGCAAAAACTCCACCTATGCTGGAGACTTGCTTCTCATTTGATCTTCAAAGCATCTCAGCACTATACTAGTGTGTTTCAAAGGAAATAATTGAGGTTTGTTCATGTATTAAAGGACTCAAGTACGTCCTGCATCTAAATAATGATGCTAAGACTAGAAATCAATTGTATTTCAATTTCAGTTTTAGTATATTTCCTCTAACTTTGCTACTTCTCTCACTCTTATAAATTGCTTTTTATATGTCTGATATATATGCACATTTAAATGTATTTATTTCTCCATAGACGAAAATCTTAACAACTAGAATTTACAATTCAAATTTAAATATTTAAAATATTAAAATATATTATGGTATATATTAACATGTTCTCATACATTAATATATATTCATATTTTCAATAAATCAAAAACTAGCACGTTGGAAAGTTATAGTTCTTTAAATTGATGTTAAGATAACTACATTAACATCTTTATAAGGCAACTTCTGGGCATAACATTATTCAGAATTAAGCAAAATATTTTTCCTTAAAAAATGAAAGAAGGCTTTGTAGTTTGTGAAAATAACGCATATTATTCTGTGTTGAAAAACTGTTCCATATATCTTGTTTATTATATTGCATGTTGTATTAGTTTCCTAGGGCTACAATAATAAAAATACCACAAACTGAGTAGATTAAAATAACAGAAAAATACTGTTTCCCAGTTCCGGAAGCTTGAAATCAAGGCATCAACGGGGCCTTGCTCGCTGTGAAACCTGTAGGGAAATCCTTCTTTGTCTCTTTCTAGCGTCTGAGTAATTCTTGACTTGGATCTGTGTAACTCCAGTCTCTGTCTTCATCCTAGCATGGTGCTCTCCCTGTATGTTTGTGTGTTCCCATGATCATCCTCTCAAAAAGACACCAGTATACTGGATTAGGAGACCATTCTATTCCACTATGACCTCATCTTCCACCAAATTTCCAAATAAGGGCACATTCAGAGGTACTTGGAATTATGACTACAACATATATTTTTCTTCTCTGAGGGAAGGATTACAAGTCAACTCAAAATACACATGAAAAAAAAAAAAAACAACTACAACAATAGCAACTTCAATGGCAATTCCAGCAATGGTTTTCCAATGCCATTTTTGATGATTCTTCAGAAATATGTTTTACTCATTACTATTCACAGTAATTGCTTCTACTTTCACTTGGCTAAATTCATCAGTAGCACACAGGGAAAGTATTTGCATGCACTTGGTGCTATATTTGAAATCCAACAGAAATGACAAGTTCTTATATTTTTTAAAAAACTTATGTTTAATCAGTGGCATGCTTAGATATAAGTCAATGTTTTAATTAGCTACAAAAGACTCTTCCTATTATATTTCAACACCTAATCAAATCAGTACTGCACTTTGTGGCCAAGAACTATAAATACAGTTTTCATGAGGACAAATTCATTTTTAAAGTGATAATGTCTATATATTTTCTACTTACATTTTATAAAAGAAATTTGAACCAAATATGTGAATATGAAAAGTGAAAAAAGGCCAAGTGTGGTGACTCACACCTGTAATCCTAGCACTTTGGGAGGCTGAGGCAGGTGGATGCACTGAGGTCAGGAGTTCAAGACCAGCCTGACCAATATGGTGAAACACTGTCTCTACTAAAAATACAAAAATTAGCCTAGTGTGGTGGCACGCACCTATTATCTCAATTACTCAGCTTCCCAAATAGTTGGTACTACAGACACACACCACCATGTCTGGCTAATTATTGTACTTTGTAAATCACTCCTCAGCAAATACAAAAGAACGGAAATCATAACAAACAGTCTCTCAGACCACAGTGCAATCAAGTTAGAACTCAGAATTAAGAAACTAACTCAGACCAACACAGCTTCATGGAAACTGAACAACTGGCTCCTGAATGACTACTGGATAAAAAATGAAATGAAGGCAGAAATAAAGATGTTCTTTGAAACCATTGAGAATGAAGATGCAACGTACCAGAATTTCTGGGACACATTTAAAGCAGTGTCTAGAGGGAAATTTATAGCACTAAATGCCCACAAGAGAAACAAGGAAAGATCTAAAATCGATACCCCTAACGTCATGATTAAAGAAACTAGAGCAAGATCAAACTTGCTAGCAGAAGACAAGAAATAACTAAGGACAGAACTGAAGGAGATATAGCCACAAAAGACCCATCCAAAAACAAAAAAAAATCAATAAATCCAGGAGGTGTTTTTTTTGAAAAGATCAACAAAGTAGATAGACTGTTAGCCAGACTAATAAAACAAAAAGAGACAAAAATCAAATAGATGCAATAAAAAATGATAAAGGGGATATTACCACTGATACCACAGAAATACAAACTACTATCAGAGAATATTACAAACACCTCTATGCAAATAAACCAACAAATCTAGAAGAAATGAATAAATTCCTGGACACTTACACCCTCCAAAGACTAAACCAAAAAGAAGTTGAATTCCTGAATAGACCAATAACAAGGTCTGAAATTGAGGCAGAAATTAATAGACTACTACCCAAAAAAAGTCCAGGACCAGATGTGTTCCTAGCCAAATTCTAACAGAGGTAAAAAGAGAAGCTGGTACCATTCTTTCTGAAACTATTCCAAACAATACAAAAAGAGGGAGCTCTCCCTAACTCATTTTATGAGATCAATATCATCCTGACACCAAAGCCTGTCAGAGACACAACAAATAAGAAAATTTCGAGCCATTATCCATGATGAACATTAATGCGAAAATTCACAATAAAATACTGGAAAACCGACAGCACATCAAAAAGCTTACCCATAAGGATCAAATAGGCTTCATCCCTGGGATGCACAGCTGGTTCAATATATGCAAATCTATAAAGATAATTCATCACTTAAACAGAATCAAAGGCAAAAACCACATGGTTATCTCAATAGATGCAGAGAACACTTTGGAAAAAATTCAACAGCCCTTTATGCTGAAAACTCTCAATAAAGTAGGTATCGACGGAACGTTTCTCAAAATAATATGAGTTATTTATGACAAACCCACAGCCAATATCATACTGAATGGGCAAAAACTGGAAGCACTCCCTTCGAAAACTGGCACAAGACAAGGATGCCCTCTCTCATGACTCCCATTCAAAATGGTATTGGAAGTTGTGGCCACGGCAATCAGATAAAAAGAAATACAGGGTATTAAGTTAGGTAAAAAGGAAGTCAAATTGTGTCTATTTGCAGACAACATGACTGTATATTTAGAAGACCCCATCATCTCAGCCCAAAATCTCCTTAAGCTGATAAGTAACTTCAGCAAAACCTCAGAATACAAAATCAATGTGCAAAAATCACAAGCATTTCTATACACCAGTAATAGAGGGCCAAATCATTAGTGAACTTCCATTCACAATTGCTTCAAAGAGAATAAAATACCTAGGAATACAACTAACAACGGATGTGAAGGACCACTTCAAGGAGAACTAAAAATCACTACTCAAGGGATAAGAGAGGACACACAGATGGAAAAACATTCCATGCTTATGGTTAGGAAGAATCAGTATCGGGAAAATGGCCATACTGCTCAAAGTAATTTACAGATTCAATGCTATTCTCATCAAGCTACCATTGGCTTTCTTCACAGAATTGGAAAAAAAAAAATACCTTAAATTTCATATGGAACCAGAAAGAGCCCATACAGCCAAGACAATTCCAAGCAAAAACAAACAAACAAACAAAAAAGAAAAAACAAAGCTGGAGGCATCACACTACTTGACTTCACACTATACTAAAAGGCTACAGTTATTAAAACAGCATGGTACTGGTACAAAAACAGAGCTATAGACCAATGGAACAGAACAGAGGCCTCAGAAATAATGCCACACGTCTACAACCATCTGATCTTTGACAAACCTGACAAAAACAAGCAATGGGGAAAGGATTCCCTATTTAATAAATGATGTTGGGAAAACTGACTAGCCATATGAAGAAAGCTGAAACTGGACCCTTCCTTACACCTTATACAAAAATTAACCTCAGATGGATTAAAAATTTAAACATAAGACCTAACATCATAAAAACCCTAGAAGAAAACCTAGGCTACACCATTCAGGACATAGGCATAGGCAAGGACTTCATGACTAAAACACCAAAAGCATTGGCAACAAAAGCCAAAATAGACAAATGGGATCTAATTAAACTTAAGAGTTTCTGCACAGTGAAAGAAACTATCATTAGAGTGAACCAGTAACCAACAGAATGGGAAAAAATTTTTGCAATCTATCCACTGACAAAGGACTAATATCCAGAATCTATAAAAAACTAAAACAAATTTACAAGAAAAAACAAACAACCCCATCAAAAAGTGAGCGAAGGATATGAACAGATACTTCTCAAAAGAAGACATTTATACAACCACAAACATACAAAAAAAGCTGATAATCACTGGTCATTAGAGAAATGAAAATCAAAACCACATTGAGCTACCATCTCATGCCAGTCGGAATAGTCATCATTCAGAAATCAGGAGACAACAGATGCTAGAGAGAATATGGAGAAACAGTAACACTTTTACACTGTTGGTGGGAGTGTAAATTAGTTCAACCATTGTGGAAGACAGTGTGGCAATTCCTCAAGGATGTAGAACTAGAAATACCATTTGACCCAGCAATCCCATTACTGGGTATATACCCAAAGGATTATAAAGCATTCTATTATAAAGACACATGCACATGTATGTTAATTGCAGCACTGTTCACAATAGTAAAGACTTCGAACCAACCCAAATGCCCATCAATGTTAAACTGGATAAAGAAAATGTGGCACATATACACCATGGAATACTATGCAGCCATAAAAAAGGATGACTTCATATCCTTTGCAGGGACATGGATGGAGCTGGAAACCATCATTCTCAGCAAACTGACAGAAGAATAGAGAACCAAATACCACATGTTCTCACTCATAAGTGGGTGTTGAACAATGAGAACACATGGACACAGGGTGAGGAACATCATACACTGGGCTCTTCAGGGGATGGAGGGGCCAGGGGAGAGATAGCAGGGGGGTCGGGGGCTAGGGGAGGGATAACATTAGGAGAAATACCTAATGTAGATGACAGGGTGATGGGTGCAGCAAACCACCATGGCACATGTATACCTATGCAACAAACCTGCACATTCTGCACATGTACCGCAGAACTTAAAGTATAATAATAAAAGACCACAGGACATATGAATCTATCTGTATGAAACGTCTAGAACAGAAAACTGATGGAGAAGAAAGTAGGTTACTAGCTGTGTAAGGCTGGGGGTTGAAATTGGGAATGACTGCAAATGGGCACAAGGAATCTTCTTGCAGGGATGGCCTCAAAGTTCTGTAATTCCCTAAAAAAGCACTGACATGTACACCTAAAATTGGTGATTTTTATGGTATGTAAATAAAGTCATAATTAAAAATAATTTCCTAAATGTGGTCTATAAACAACATGATCTCAATAAAATATACCCCAAAGGAAATAAATAAATAAAGCTACCCTTTCATAGTTGTACTATTAAGAAATTATCTTTTGATGAATATAAATTTTATATTTAATAAAGTCTGATAGATTAATGTTAAAAAGAAAAGATAGCATACAAGTAGGATACAAAATAATTGGAGATCAAGTGATTGAAATTTCACTGCACTGTTTGGAAGGGGGGTTGAAATCCTGAAGACCTTGCTCTTAATATTTGAATTAAAGTTGGCAAACTAAACATTTAGAGTAAATGCTAAAATAATGATACCAGGGTATATAACTTTCAAAGTAGTAGAGGAAAATACCAGAATAGAAAATCAATCAATTACTACAAAAAAGTAAGGAAATAAGAGACAATATACAAAAGAAAGGACAAACTGAAAGTTTCAAAATACATAAAGCAAAACACATAACTGAAGGAGAAACAGAATCTGGAATTAAAGGTAAATATTTTAATACTTTCTTTGAATAAATGACAGAGCAAATAATTAGAAAGTTAGTGGAACACGTAAGCAACAGTATCAACTAACTTAAAGTAATTATCATTTGCAGGGTATTCTGCTAATTAATACCAAACTATACTTTTTTCAAGAGAATATATAATATTTACTGTATTCTGGGTCACAAAATAAATCTTAAAATAAAAGATTAACAATAATACAAAGTATATTCTCAGACTATGATGACATTATGTTAAAAATCGATAGTAACGAAGATTTCTAAAAATCGCAACCACTTGGAAACCAAATAGCAGATTTCTAAATAACCCATGGATCAAAGAAGAAAGGGAAAATCAAATATATGCTCAACTAAAAGAAAATGAAGACAAGATATAACAAAAATTGCGAGAATCCTACTAAAAGAGCTCCTAAGAAAAATTAATAGCACTAAACGTCTATATTAGAAAAGGGGAAAAATTATCTTAAGTTAAATACTTCAACTTCTTCCTTAAGATATTAGAAAAATAAGGGCAAATGAAGCCCAATGTTAGCAGAATAAAAGTAATAAATATTAGAGGAGAAATCAATGAAATAGAAAATTGATTTAATAATTCATTAAAATTTGCAAACTAAAAGCTAGTGCTTTGAAAATATCAATATAGGCAAACCTTTGCCAGCTTGTTCAGAAAAAAAATGGAGAGAAGACACATGCATCAACATCAGAATGACAAAATGGCATAACAGACACTGCATATATTAAAAAGATGAGAATTTTATGAACATTAAGAAATGTATTAAGATATTACAAATAAATATTCATTCAGACTCAGCAAGTAAAGAAAAACCCTGATAACTTTTAGCCATATTCAGAGATGATATAAAGAAGTTAGCTATACAACAAAGACGTTCTGAATGTTCACAATTAGGTGACTGTAATTGGCGAGTTGTATACATTACAATGGCTATGCAAATAATTTGTTTCACTTAGGTGCCATTATGGTGGTGTAAGAAAACAGTGTTTCAATGACTCTTCAATTTGGTGGTAGAGAACCCTCATGGACTGTGGCAACAATCAAGGCTCAGAATGCATATGAACATGGGTTTGAATCACAACTCCACATACATACATATCCAGAAGTTATCAGCCTCACGTATAGGTAACTCTATCATGGTGGTTTTATAAAATAAAATGAAATAAAAAATAAGGAAACAACAATGGGCTAAGGAAGACCCACCTCAATTCCTTCTCTCCATGATCTACTCAACCACTAGAGGAAAGCATCTAGAATCATAAAATCATCAGCATGGGGAAAAGAAGCTCGACTTCAGCAAGCATTGGGGTCACCTATGTCAGTGCAATGTAGAGAAAGCAGGAAATTACCTACAGAAGAGGATCAGTGCAAAGAGCACATGTAAGATATGCCAAGCATTCCGTGAAGAAGAGAGAATCTTTGAGCTGTGGTTTTGGCCATTTTTCTAGCAAAAGCTTTGACCCAGAGACAATATTATATCTATTGTTGGGGACTGAATATTTGTGTCATAATTTGAAGTCCCAACCCCCAATGTGACTATCTTTGGAGATAGGGCCTTTATAGAAGTAAATAAGTTTAAATGAGCTCGTGAGGTTGAGGCCTTAATTTGATAAAATTAATGTTTTTATAAGAAGAAACAAGAGCATGTTCTCTCTCTCTCTGCTACATGAGGATACAGTGAGAAGGTGACCTTCTGCAAGACAGAAAGAGAACCGTCAACACAAACCAGACGATGCTTGCACCTTGATCCCACAATTTCAGCCTCCAAAATTATGAGAAAATAGATATCTGTGGTTTAAGCCACCCAATCTACGGCATTTTGTTATGGCCATTTGAGCTAAGATATCTATAGTTTCCATTTTCATTCTAGTAAGTAGGTGGTGCCTGGTGAAGGTAGATTACATATTGAAGGCCTCTTGTAGAACAAAAACACAAAATGTACATGAACTGAAAGGCCCTGCATTTTAGATCAATACATGGGTGGGCATTGAGGGGATGTGCGTCTAACTTGCTGATGACCTTAAATTCTGCTTCTATCATTCTTTAAGATTATAATTTAAGTTGCAGTGGTTCTCCCTTTTAATTCACTTCTTTCTCTTGCCTCTCCTATTCCAATACAAGTAGTCAGTGGGTCGCCAGTATAATTGTGGACAGTGGAGAGCAAAATGGAAGAGGAGTGAAATGCCATTTCGGTTGCTTTTTTTCATTTCATGTTTGCTTTAATCTCATATAAAAGTATAGAGGCTGAATATGGTCAGCAAATGTAGCAACTCATTTTCAGAAAACTTAAAAATTAATTTATGCAAGGAACAGAGACTGATAGGCTCAGCTTTTAACAAGACACACTCCCACTGGAATTTGGGATAAGAAATTCAAATAACTCTATGCCTATCAAAAATCAACCTGGGGATAGAATCCCATCAGCCTAATCAGGATTCTTGCCTTTGAAGTGCTCCTTCTGTTTCTTCATGCCTTTTCCTCTGGCACCCTTATTTCATGCACAGGATGATAAATATATAGGCGTGTTCAGTGAGCGTGTTCAGTCTAATAAAATTCCAACAAAGTCCAAATGAAGTGTGAAGCTAAAGGATTTTCATTATTTCTTCACTTATATAATGAAGTTATTCTAAAAATCTTACATGAAAATGCTGAGAGTTTTTGGAAGACTTTGTATTTGACAATTGTAGCATCCTTTCTTGACAAAAACTCTTAACACTTTAGTGCCAGAAAGAAAATATCCCGACATAATAAAGTTTATTTATAAAAATCCCCCAACTAACATTATAATCAGAGGAGAACAACTGAAAGCTTTTCCACTAAGATCTAGTACAAGACAAGGATGTCTACTCTCCCTATTTCTATTTAGCTTAGTACTGGAAGTACTAGCAGGAACAATCAGACAAGAAAAAGAAATAAAAAGCATTCAAATAAGAATGGAAGAAGTAAAATTATTTCTATTTGCAGATGACATGATCCTATATGTTGAACATCCCAAAGATTCTACCAAAAAGCTGTTAGGTCTAATAAATAAATTCAGTGAATTTTCAGGATACAACATCAGCCTACAAAAATCAGTGTATTTCTATGCACAAATAATAATCCAACTGATAAAGAAAAAATAATATTTATGGTAGAGTAAAAAAAACAATGAATAAATTTTAAAATGTGAGAGATTTAGACATATTTTATACATTAATGAAAGAAATTGAAGAAGACACAAATAAATGGAAGGGTATATTGTATTTATGGATGGGAAGAATTATTAATATTGTTAAAATGTCCTCCCTACCCAAAGCAATATGCAGAATTAACACAATTCTTATCAAAATTCTAATGGTGTCCTTCACAGAAATAGAAAAAAGAGGCCAGGTGTAGTACTTACACCTGTAATCCCAGCACTTTGGGAGGCCGATGCAGATCGATCATGAGGTCAGGAGTTCAAGATCAGCGTGGCCAACATGGTGAAACCCCACCTCTACTAAAAATACAAAAATTAGCTGGGCATGGTGGCGCGTGCCTGTAATCCCAGTTACTCAGGAAGCTGAGGCAGGAGAATTGCCTGAACCCAGGAGGCGGAGGTTGCGGTGATCCGAGATCGCGGCATTGCACTCCAGCCTGGGTAACAAGAGCGAAACTCTGTCTCAAAAAACAAAAAAGAAAAAGAAAAAAAAAACAAAAAAGTATAGTACTGTCAAAAAAACAAAGACCAATAGAAGCGAATAAAAAGTCTAGAAATAAATTCAAACATTTAAGGGCAACAAATTTTTAATAATGTCACTAGGAGGACACAATGGGGAAAAATAATCTCTTCAATAAATGGTCTTGGGGAAACTGGATTTCCATGTGCAAAAGAATAAAATAGGGGCCTTAGCACACAAAAATCAACTCAAAGACTTAAATATAAGACCTGAAACAATAAAACTCCCAGAAGAGAACACAGAAGTGCTGCTTGACATTGGCCTTGACAATGATTTTCTGGATGTCACAGCAAAAGCTCAAGCTACAAAAGCAAAAAGAAATAAATAGAACATCAACTAAAAAGATACTGTACAGCAAAGGAAGTACACAAAAAATGCAAAGCCATCCTAAGCACTGGGAAAAAAGTATTTACAAAACACACATCTGATGAGGGGTTAATATTTAAAACTTATAAAGTACTCTTCCATCCACAACTCAATTCCCAAACACCAAATGACTGAAAAATGGGCAAAGGATCTGAACAGCCATTTCTCCAAAGAAGACATAAACATGTCCAACATTTATATGAAAATGTACTGAACATCACTAATAATCAGGGAAACACAAGTTAAAACCACTATGAGATATCACCTCACACCTGTAAGGACAACTGTTATAAAAAAGATGAGAGATATCAAATGTTGATGTGGGTGTGGAGAAAGCAGACCTTAGTATATTGTTGGTAGGAATGTAGATTGGTATAATCGTTGTGCGAAACACTGTAGACGTTCCTAAGGAAATTAAAAATAGAGCTACCATACAACCCAGCAATGCTTTTTCTAATCAACACCTTGTAAATACATCTGCACTCTCATATTCATTGAAGCATTATTCAGAATAGCCGATATCTGAAAAAAATGTTTAATGTCATATTTGTGAGTGTGTGTGTACATATACATACAGTGTGTGTATACACACACAGTAGAATTTTATGCTATTTGCCACATCAATGATGGACCTGCAGAATATTATGCTAAGTAAGCCAGACACAGAAATAGAAATATTGCATGATCTTTTTAGTGGGTGTGAGATGGTGTCTCACTCTGTCACCCAGGCAGGAGTGCAGTGGCGTGATCTCGGGTCACTGCAACCTCCACCTCACAGGTTCAAGTGATTCTCCTGCCTCATCCTCTTAAGTAGTTGGGACTATAGCACCTGCCACCAGGCCTGGCTAACTTCTGTATATTTAGTAGAGACAGGGGTTTCACCATATTGGCGAGGTTAGTCTCAAACTCCTGACCTTGTGATCCACCCGCTTCGGCCTCCCAAAGTGCTGGAATTACAGGCATGAGCCACCATGCCCAGCTGCATGAAATCACTTTTTTGTGGAATACACACACACACACACAAATACACAAACACTCCTACAGTCGACCCTTGAGTAATGTGAGGGTTAGGGGTGGTGAACTTACCCACAGTTGAAGATCTGTGTATAACTTTTTCCTTCCTAAAAACTTTACTACCAATAGCCTACTGTTAACTGGAAGCTTTACCAATAATATAAAGTTGATTATGACATCTTTTGTATGTTATATGTACTGTACAGAGAACTTAAACAGAGATAGAAAATTTAACAGTGGTTACCATTGCCACAGGGTAGGGAGGCATGGTCAACGGACATAGGTCAAAGGATAAAAAGTAGCAGCTATGTACAATGAACCAGTTTAGAAAGCTAATGTACAATATGAAGGTGAAGTTAATAAAACTGTTATGTATTAAGGATTTTTGCTGGATAAGTAGATTTTATCTGCTCTTGTCACAAAAAAAGTAACTGTGAGATGATAGCTATATTAATCTGCTTCAGGATAATAACCATTTTACTATCCCATATCATCATATTGTAAACCTCAAATATACATAATACAATTTCCTTAAAAAATTAAAATAAAACAACAATTTGGGGCTAGAGTTCCATCAGCCTACTCAAGATCCCTGTCTTTGAGGTGCTCCTTTTGTCTCTTTCTGAATTTCTCTCGACACCCATATTTCATGCACAAAATGATAAATATGTAGGCATGTTAGGTGAGCTTGTTCAGTCTAATAAAACTCAAACACAGTCCAAACGAAGTGTGAAGCCAGTTAAAGAATTTTCATCATGTCCTCACTTATATAATCAAGTTATCCAAAAAATCTTACATGAAAATGCTGAGGGATTTTAAAAGACAGACTATAGATTACCAGGAAAATAACTAGTTTCTAAATGTGGTCTTATTTTAAAATGTGTTCTTTTGGGATACTGGCAATTCATAAAACCCTGAAAAGAAATATCTGTTTTTAAGGTATATAACATTAAATAATTATAGAAGCAGAGAGCTTTCAACATATTAAAAGCTCTCTATAATTTAATGATTTAAAATTATTTAAAGCTGAAAACTACACAAAACCATGACCATCCAGGACTGTGGACACTGGTGCCATATTGCTGGCACCTTATACCTTATATATCATCTCAGCCAGAAAACACAATCATGAGATTTAAAACCACTTGGTGAATTAAAAATCTATCACTTCTTCAAAATATCCATTTACCCTTCATTTAACAACAGCAACTCATGCCATTTTCTGGCCACTTTTTCTTACTCTTACTGCTCTCTGTATTTCCAGTTTGCTTAATTGGACTCAGGTGTATTTTGAAAGCCAAAATTCTCAGCTATCTTCCCACAAAAGGCAGATGTACAGGCAAACCACCAAAAAGAAAAAAAATGAAAGGATAGCACCTTAGGTCCTATGAAAATGAGCCTGCTCTTAGTATGAAAATTTAAATTCTTCATAAATTTGATAGAAATAGTAAACACATCTCGAAAAACTTTAGTGTGCCATTCTAAGAGCATAATGAATTGAACTAGCTTTACTGTATTGTGCAAAGGTCTACTTTTTCATGAAGCTTAACAGGTTTTAACTGCCTTTAACGAAAATATTTTCTAGAGTTTGTGATAAATGGGTGGTAGAGTTTATAACTTGTGTTAGCTTCTCTATGCTCAGATTTACCAGGGACATTATTATTGTCTTCACTAATATTATCGATGAGTATTTATCAAGCCTGCCTCAATATAATGAGATAGCATTATCTTTTACAATCACCAGGGTTGTAAAGATCAAATGAGACAATATATGTGACAATGCCAGGCACTTAATAAGTGTTTATTAACATTAGCTTACTTATGGTTCCTTCCCTTAAAAAGCAAACAGTCTGTTAGGGATGCCCAATAAATTATTGACCATAGTGAGATATTTCTATGATTTTGAATCCGAGAAGCATCCCAATGACACTATGGGAGTAGAGAAGGTCAGAGTCATTTAAATCTGATTAGAAGAAATTATATTTAAAATAAATTTTGAGGGACATATAAGTTAAATAGTAGGAAAATATTTATTCAAAGCTAATGGAAGAAATCTCTGTGGAGGTGAGAAGAAATGTGATCAGAACACTGGAGTGAAAGCCATTATGATATCCTGGTTGGCGTGTTATTCATGTTCACAGGTCACAAATATTCATGAATAATTATGATGGCTTCTATGTATGCTAATAAAAGCATCAAAGAAAATCGGATGAAATTAATTTAAAATGACATAACTAGTTTTATTGTCGGTTACTTATGGAGACCCCACACTGGAAAAACATGTTTTTAGTTACCAATATCTTTAAATGTTCATTTTTATCATTCAATAAATATTGCAATTAATTGAATTCTAAGTAAAGACTAACAGAAAAATGTCTTATGCATGGATTTGCACTTAATAGTACTTTTGTCCTTTTATAAACATCTTTATTTTATTCTTATTTCAACAGTTCCTTTCCAATGTGAATACTGACAAGCTTGTAAATTCCATCATCATAGGTGATAGAAAGAGCATGTGATTATTTATGAACTTGAGTGCTTCCATTACTATAAGTTACTGTTAGCTAAGAAAAATGACTATATAACCAATGATAACAAGAATACTATGGAGTAATAATATGTATTTGTTTATGTCTACCCAATTTCTTTTAAAGTATACAGCTGGGTGCCATTAATTATCAAATGTTTATCATACTATGTAATATTAAGTGAATTAAGTGATTACAAGATTATAGGAATGACTGTTTCTCAAATTATGGTTAAAATTTTAAAAGTCAAAGTTTACACATTAAAAGAGAAAAGTAGGAGTACATTATGTTTTCCAAATCTTATTAAGGAAAGCATGCAAATTACTAGAGCACCAAGGCTAAAATGAATTTAAGTACACTTTTAAGTAATAATAAATTAAAAAATAAAACTTATCATCATGGTCCTCAGTATATTGAGTCTCCTGTCATCCGAATGCATCATCACATTGGAAACTAGGCCAAGGAAAAAGCATTCAGCCTTTTAAACTTTGGTTCAGAAGATTTCTCAACCGATATTGAAATCTAAAGGAAACAATAGTGATATAGCAAATCCAATATTTCACTCATTTTTCAATTATTCTATGGGGAAAGGATTCCCTATTTAATAAATGGTGTTGGGAAAACTGGCTAGCCATATGAAGAAAGCTGAAATTGAACCCCTTTCTTACGCCTTATACAAAAATTAATTCCAGATGGATTAAAGATTCAAATGTAAGACCTAACCCTATAAAAACCCTAGAATAAAACCTAGGCAATACTATTCAGGACACAGGCATAGGAAAGGACTTCATGACTAAAACACCAAAAGCAATGGCAACAAAAGCCAAAATAGACAAATGGTATCTGATTAAACTAAAGAGCTTCTGCACAGTGAAAGAAACTATCATTAGAGTGAACTGGCAACCAACAGAATGAGAGAAATTTTTTTCAATCTACCCATCTGACAAAGGGCTAATAACCAGAATCAACAAAGAACTTAAACAAATTTATAAGAAAACAACAACCGCATCAAAAAGTGGGCAAAAGATATGACCAGACACTTTTCAAAAGAAGACATTTATACAGCCAACAAACATACATGAGGCCAACAAACATACAAAAACAAGATCATCACTGGTCATTAGAGAAATGCAAATCAAAACCACATTGAGATACCATCTCATGCCAGTTAGAATGGTGATCATTTAAAAATCAGGGGACAACAGATGCTGGAGAGGATATGGAGAAATAGGAATGCTTTTACACTATTGGTGGGACTGTAAATTAATTTAACCATTGTGGAAGACAGTGTGGTGATTCCTCAAGGATCTAGAAATAGAAATACCATTTTTCCCAGCAATCTCATTACTGGGTATATACCCAAAGGATTATAAATCATTCTATTATAAAGACACATGCATACGTATGCTTACTGCAGCACTGTCTACAATAGCAAAGACTTGGAACCAACCCAAATGTCCATCAATGACAGACTGGACAAGGAAAATGTGGCACATATACACCATGGAATACTATGCAGCCATAAAAAAGGATGAGTTCATGTCCTTTGCAGGGACATGGATGAAGTTGGAAACCATTATTCTCAGCAAACTGACATAAGAACAGAAAACCAAACGCTGCACATTCTCACTCATAAGTTGGCATTGAACAATGAGAACACATGGACACAGCGAGGGGAGCAACACACACCAGGGCCTGTTGGGTGAGGTGGGGGCTAGAAGGGGGATAGCAGGGGGTGGGAGGGATTTGGGAAGGATAACTTTCAGAGAAATACCTAATGTAGGTGATGAGGGGATGGATGCAGCAAATCACCACAGCATTGTATACTTATGTAACAATTCTGTACGATCTGCACATGTACCCCAGAACCTAAAATATAATTTAGAAAAAGAATTTTAAAAAATGACATTCTGATTTGACCAAGTTTATTCCATTCTGTTGGATAAAATTTGTAGTGGGGGCTGTCCATCTGGCCAGCACCCTGGTCACTAAGTCATAGCAAGTTTCTCCAAGTCATCAGGCTCCCATGGAGTGGAATTAAGATGTCAAACCTCAACCTTTGTGGACCAATATGAAGTCTTTACACTAATCATGTATATTTATCCATCCTCAGATGCTCCTTTCTTGTCTACTTATCATTGTCTCTACTCTATAAGAGCAGAAACTATGACATCATCTATGTGGCTTTATTCTTTTCCTATTGCCTAGAACAAAGAAGATGAGTAAATTTGTTTAATAAAATAAAAATGAAAACCTATAAACATATTAAATTCTTCTTTATGAGATTATAATCACTTTATAGGTGGTAAAAAAAAGGTATGCCTTTTCTGATAAGCAAGAATTTAATCTGCTTATAGGCTTCAATTTTATTTTATTAAGTGAATTTACTTATCTTATTTTCTTTGTTCTAGGCACTAGAGAAAGAATGAAGCTACACAGATGAAATTTTTGAAAAATTATAGACAGAAAGGTCTTTGCAAGTTATGAGTTATATAAATCTCCCCTTGTTAGTTACATACACAGAGATGCACAAATTCATTATCTTCATCCCCACACAGTAATTTTTTTTTTTTTGAGACAGAGTCTTGCTCTGTTGCCAGGTGCCAGGCTGGAGTACAGTGGCGCGATCTCGGCTCACTGCAACCTCTGCCTCCAGGGTTCAAGCAATTCTCCTGCCTTAGCCTCCCAAGTAGCTGGGACTATAGGTGCGTGCCACCACACCCAGCTAATTTTTGTATTTTTTAGTAGAGACAGGGTTTCACCATGTTGGCCAGGATGGTCTCGATCTCCTGACCTTGTGATCTGCCCACCTCAGCCTCCCAAAGTGCTGGGATGACAGGCGTGACACACAACAATTTTTAAAGAAAATTAAAGGATAAAAATCAAGGTAAGGATCCTAAAATGGCCGAATAAGAGGCAGCTCTGGAAAACAGCTGCCAGCAAGGGAGACACTGAAGCGAAGTGGTCTCCACAATTCCAAATGAGGTACCAGGTTCATATTGTGGGTCTAGTTGGACAGTGGATATAAACCAAATAGGGCAAGTTGAGGCAAGGTGGTGCACTGCCCCACCCAGGAGATGCCTGCAACTGACCAGAGGACCAGGGAATCTCCCCCTCTGGGACTTCAGTTCAGATACAGTGCTCCACCCAAGCCCTCTACAACCCACAGAACAGGAGATCTTCACTGGGCTGAAAAACCTCAGCGAGCTGCCTGAACAGGGCAGAACAGCAACTTCTGCCAGCACCAGGGCTGTCAGAATAGATCTAGGCAGAAGCACTGGCGGACTCGAAAGCCAGAAAGCCAGCTGGACGGACCTACCCACCCGCCACAAAGAAGGGGAACTGAAAGCAGGGAAACAGCCCATACAGCAGGATGGGTCCCCCGGCACAAAGCCCAACAGGCTAAAAAACTCTCACTCCAGAGTTTCGCTCCAGAACATCAGTTAGAGAATGACCAGGAACAATTGAGTTTGGCACGGGGAAAGACAGCTGCCATTGCAGAAGCCAGCCTAATTTTCCTGAGTAAATAAAAGACGCAGCAGCTCCACTGAATCTATGGCAGCCCAGCAGTGCCTCTGCAGGCAGACAAAGGAAAGGTCGCCTCCCAAGGCAGCTACCTGAGATCAAAACTATATAAATTAAACAAGATGGGAAGAAACCAGTGCAAGAAGAATGAAACCATCAAAAACCAGAACGTCTCTCCCCCACCACGAGACCACAACTCCTCACCAGCAAGGGAACAAAGCAGACGGAGAACAAATTTGATGAAATGACAGAAGCAGACTTCAGAAGGTGAATAATAATAAACTTCTCTGAGTTAAAGGAACATGTTCTATCCCAATGCAAATAAAAACCTTGAAAAAAGATTAGACAAAATGCTAACTAGAATAACCAACTTAGAGAAAAACATAAACTACTTGATGGAGCTGAAAAACGCAGCACAAGTACCTCACAAAGCATACATAAGTTTCAATAGCCAAATAGATCAAGCAGAAGAAAGGATACTGGAGACTGAAGATCAACTCAATGAAATAAAATAAGAAGCAGGAAAAGAGAACAAAGAGTGAAAAGAAATGAACAAAGCCTTCAAGACATATGGAATTATGTGAAAAGACCTAATCTACGCTTGATCGGTGTCTGAAGATGACAGGGAGAATGAATCCAAGCTGGAAAACACTCTTCAGAATATTATCCAGGAGAACTTCCCCAACCTAGCAAGGCAGGCCAACATTCAAACACAGGAAATACAGAGACCATCACAACGATACTCCTCTAGAAGAGCAATCCCAAGGCACATAATCATCATATTCACCAGGGTTGAAATGAAGGAAAAAATACTAAGGGTAGCCAGAGAGAAAGGTTGGGTCACCCACAAAGGGAAGCACATCAGACTCACAGTAGATCTCTCAGCAGAAACCCTACAAGCCAGAAGAGAGTGGGGGCCAATATTCAACATCCTTAAAGAAAAAGAACTTCAACCTAGAATTTCATATCCAGCCAAACTAAGCTTCATAAGTGATGGAGAAATAAAATCCTTAACGGACAAGCAATTGCTGAGACATTTTGTCACTACCAGACCTGCCCTACAAGAGCTCCTGAAGGAAGCACTAAACACAGAAAGGAAAAACCAGTACCAGCCACTGAAAAAAGGACCAAATGGTAAAGACCAATGACACTATGAAGAAATTATGCCAATCAAAGGGCAAAACAACCAACCAGTAATAAAATGGCAGGATCAAATTCACACATAACAATATTTACATTAAATGTAAATGGACTATATGCCCCAATCAAAAGACACAGATTGGCAAATTGGATAAAAAGCCAAGAACCATCGGTGTGCTGTATTCAGGAGACCCATCTCACATGCAAAGACACACACAGACTCAAAATAAAGGGATGGAAGATGATTTACCAAGCAAATGAAGAGAAAAGAAAAAAGCAGGGGTGGCAATCTGAGTCTCTGATAAAATGGACTTTAAACCAACAAAAATCAAAAGAGACAAAGAAGGGCATTACATAATGGTAAAAGGATCAATACAACAAGAAGAGCTAACTATTCTAAATATATGCACCCAATACAGGAGCACCCAGATACATAAAGCCAGACCTTAACAACCTACAAAGAGACTTAGACTCCCAAACAATAATAGTGGGAGACTTTAACACTCCACTGTCTATATTAGACAGATCATCAAGATAGAAAATCAACAAGGAAATCCAGGACTTGAAATCAGATCTGGACCAAGCAAACATAATAGTCATTTACAGAACTCTCAATCCCAAATCCACAGAATACACATTCTTCTCAGCACCACATCACATTTACTCTAAAATCGACTACATAATTGGAAGTAAATCACTCCTCAGCAAATGCAAAAGAATGGAAATCATAACAGTCTCTCAGACCACAGGGCAATCAAATTTGAACTCAGGATTAAGAAACTAACTCAAAACCACACAACTTCATGGAAAATGAACAACTGGCTCCTGAATGTCCACTGGATACACAATGAAATGAAGGCAGAAATAAAGATGTTCTTCAAAACCAACAAGAACGAAGCACAACATACCAGAATCTCTGGGACACATTTAAAGCAGTGTCTAGAGGGAAATTCATAGCAGTAAATGCTCACATGTAGAGCTAGGGAGGTTTTAAAAAAAGGTAATTACTCTGTAGAAATTGTCTCACACTATAATGTCAACAAATCTTCTAAAATTTTCCATTAGAAAACATGTCAATATTTCTTTCTGAATTAAAATAAAGTTCAAAGACGATAAGGTTTTCATTATGCCAAGATTCAATGTGCAATCTTGGACTTTATGTGTGACTAGTCCATAGTGAGAGATAGGAACAAACAGTAAAGAAAAAAAAATCACCCACATCAAAACTGACAAATTTTACCATAACCTCTCAACTTCTTAGTTGCCAATTACACAAGTAAAAGAGTGTTATATAAATAACAGGGCTGATTGAAGTGAAGTAAATTCAGAGCTAAAAAGTGAGCATTTCTAGAAAATATTGTTTCCTTCCTACCTTCCTTCCTTCTGTCCTTCCTAAAATTATTTATTAAGCACTGTGCACCAGATGTGTTGTTAGGCATTAGAAATACAACTGTGATGTTGCTCAGAAAATGAAGAGGACTTCAGAGTGATTGCAGAGTACATGTGAGAAGTGGTATGAAATTAGAAAGGCTGGAGAAGCTGTTCAACCTGATGGTTGTGTCTATTGAGATAGTTTCTCAGGGTTTTCTCTCTCCAGGTGGTAGAAAACCTCAGTAGTCAATGTTTTGATTAAGCTCAAAGGGCTTAACTTTTTTCTACTGGTTAAAGGTAATGTAATCTTATGTTGTTTTAATATATTTCTTTTAAAATAGATACACTAGTTAACAGTAGTAAATAGTTGTATAGCTGTGCCTAACACCTACATAAACCTCTTAAAAAATATTGACCACAAAAGCTAATTCTGGTAAATTATTAAGATTAAAAAGTCATGCTTTTTAGAAGGCATTACTAATTAGCTAATTGTTCATCATTTGGGGAAGATAGTTATTTTTCATAAAAATCGGCTATGAGATATCTTGGGTCCATCCAGATAGTATATGTAAGGACAAAAACTGTAAAGCTTTCTAAATAGAATATGTTTTGAACTGTGAGCAGAGCAGAAAATCCTTAATACGTACTGTAATTATCCTAGTTCTCCTTCTTACTATCTCTGTCACCCTACACAAATCTCAACCTATTTAAGCATTAATTTTCTCATCTTTATAGTAAAGATAATATGTCTAGATTTGTGTAAATGAAATAACAAATGTGAATTACTTGATATAATGGCTAGTAATTAATTCACAATTATGATTTTTATTACAAAATTATCCACAATTGAATTATCAACAATTGAATTTATACAGCCAAAAAGCTAAGAAAATTTAAGTTTTCAGGGTGTAAATCTAGATATAAAAATCCACAACCTTGTCCCCTATTTTCCCATAGGTGCTCACATTAGTTCTAATGGTAAAATTTAGGTCTTCTCAATACTATTTACTGTACTTTTCCCAAGGCAATATAAATTCTACATAAAATTAATGTATGATAAGACTCCATTATGATGGTTAATTCTATGTGTCAACTTGGTTAGGCTATGATACTCAGTTGTTTGGTCAGATCCCAGTCGACTACTGCTGTGCAGATACTTTGTAGATGTGATTGACTTTTAAATCATGAGACTCTGAAGAAAAGCAGATTACCCTCCATAATGTAAGTAGACTTAATCTAATCAGTTGAACGCCTTAGGAAAAATGACTGAGGTCCTTAGAGGATAAAGGAATTCTGCTTCCAGACTGTCTTCACACTGAAGACCGTAGCACCTACTCATGCCAGAACTTCCAGCTCACCACCCTGCCCTGCAGTTTGGGGCTTATTAGCCCCAGTAATCACAAGAGCCAATTCCAAAAAAGCTCATCATCACTGGTAACTAGAGAAATGCAAATCAAAACCACATTGAGAGACCATCTCATGCCAGTTAGAATGGTGATCATTAAAGAGTCAGGAAACAACAGATGCTGGAGAGGATGTGGAGAAATAGGAACGAATTTGCACTGTTTATGGAAATATAAATTAGTTCGATCATTGCGGAAGACAATGTGGCAATTCCTCAAGGATCTAGAACTAGAAATACCTTTTGACCAAGCAATTCCATTACTGGATATATACCCGAACGATTACAAATCATTCTACTATAAAGACACTCGTACATGTATGTTTATTGCAGCATTGTTCACAATAACAAAGACTTGGAACCAACTCAAATGCCCATCAATGATAGACTGGATAAAGAAAATGTGGTGCATATACAGCATGGAATACTATGCAGCCATAAAAAAGAATGAGTTCATGTCCTTTGCAGGGACATGGATGAAGTTGGAAACCATCATTCTCAGCAAACTGACACAAGAACAGAAAACCAAACACCGCATCCTGTCACTCATAAGTTGGAGTTGAACAATGAGAACAAATGGACACTGGGAGGGGAACATCACACACCAGGGCCTGTTGGGGTGTGGGGGGGCTAGGGGAGGCATAACATTAGGGGAAATACCTAATGTAGATGATGGGGTGATGGGTGCAGAAAACCACTGTGGCACATGTGTACCTATGTAACAAACCTGTACATTCTGCACATGTTCCCTAGAACGTCAACAAAAAAACTTTCTCTTTCGTCCTCACTCCCCAACACATGTGCATTATCATGCTTCTGTTTTTCTGAAGAACCCTAATACACCCCTGCAATATTTTCTAAATTGTTTTTATTTGGGCCTCAATAACTTAGCAGTATTTCTAAATTTAACTATCAGTCCTCATCAAGTCAATCATCAAGAAAAGGAACCTACATTTGCTAGAATATGGGGATAAAAAATGATTTTAAATATCAATCTATTGATAAAAAATAAAGAAATGCAAGACCTGAAAGTTTCAAAAGACCTTTGAGTATCAAAAGGTATTATTAGCGTGGCCTGAAAATCTCTCATATCACTTACCTCAAACCTTTATGGTCAGTAAGGCAAGTCTGACTACATACGGTCACTGTGACAGCAATGCCAAGGGTTGCATGCAAGAGACATAATCATTATCTACTTTGCCTTCGCTAAGCAGTGTTAACTACAATCCAGTCACCGATGTTTGCCACATGCACAGACATAGAAGCAAAATAGTGTCAAATCTTTAGTATCATCCAGCACTACCAAAAGGTATCAATATATTTGCTATAGATTTTTTTTTCTGTTCAGACTGATGCATATCACAAGAGAAAAAAAATAGTCATCCCATTTTTAAATGACTTCAGGTAACACCAAGCCCCTTAGCAATCCTAGTACTTATTAGCCTCAAATTAACTCCCTAGTGACAAAAAAGATACAAGAATACAGAATTATGAAATCAAAGAACTAAATAATTATCAGAATTATTATGCCCCTACCCTAAGAATTTGAAAATCTAAGATGCAGCTTTTCTGAGAAGGATAGAGATAGTCCATTTTTGCGTTGCTAATTTTATTTTTTTTTCCACACAGCTATCTCATGGAAATATCATTAGATCCACTAGCAAGGGCTTTAATTTTATAGTCCTTCTATGACACTAAATAACCAAGAAATAGGTTTCTCAGGAAACATACTGAGTATCTGAAACAACTTACTCTGTAAATAGCCATCAGGCCTTCTGATTCCTTAATTTTATTCTTAGATTTGTCTTTATTTTTTAAATTCAATTTGATATTTATCTGAGTATCCTGCTCTGTCTGTCTATATTGCAGTAGATAGAATGAGACATGTTTCTTATCCCCATGGAACCAACAGTTTAATTAAATGATTGATACTCCCTTTTCTGACATTTTCCTTCATATAGTCCTTAATAGTTTAAGTGTACTGCAGTGAAGCTAGAAAGGAGTAAGACATTTGTGGGTTTTTGTGTTGTACCTCTGGCATCTGCAACAATACTGGCACATAGAAACGGCTCATAAATCCTGATCAAGTGATTTGATCAATGAATAATCTCACATGCACTATTTTATTGTTTTTTCTTTTTAAGCGCTATGAAGGAAAACATGCACTGTTTTATACCAGTAATTTTCCTATGGCCAAAAGAGAAATCTTTTTGTAAATAATAAGACTAAGACTTACAGAAGTGATTTACCAAAATCACACAATAAATAAGGGATGGAACTGAACACAAAATCGAGGTTCTTTGATTTCTCATCTGGTGCAATTACCATGCATGGATAATTGCATAGCTTGTAAATGACAAAGGAGATTATTGTGGAATGAAGTCAATGTCATCTACTCTTTCAGAAACTCAATATAGATTTTTTTTTTTTCTGGTTTTAAGGTAAAACTAAGAACAAATTCTTTTTCCTCTAACAAGGTAGTTTTTTTTTTTTTTTTTTTTTTAATGGAGAAGGCAGACTTACCACATATGGGTTAAACAAAAGCAAGCTTTAATACTGATACCTGGTAAGTGACATACTTAAGAAGAAAAATGGATGGTCCCAAAGCCAGGGAAAACTAAGGGTTAAAACTTTCAGGTAAAATGCCATGCAAACATGCATACAGATTTCTCTCTCTCTCTGTGTGTGTGTGTGTGTGTGTGTGTGTAAAAGAGACACACGCATACACACAGAGGCAGAGACAAAGAAAGAGATAGAGACAAAGAAAAAATGTGGCTAAAAGTATGCTTCTGCATCTGTCAGATCACAAGAAGCACTGCATCTGCTTTGGTCTGAGAGAGACAGTAATTCCACCATCATGAACCCTAGGTATAGCAATCTGCCAATCTGTCCTAGACAGAATGTCACTGAAACATGCTCTTTTATTAATCTATAACAGAGTACTGATGGGCAGTGATGCTCTTATTTTACACATAAGACCTTAGTTTTCTGAAAATGCATCCTTGAACCCAATCACATTCATAATTCAAAAAACAGTACATATATCTAAATTCAAATAACTTCAATATAATAAAGTTACATCATCTTGCTTGTAACTTTGGACCTAATGGTGTCAACTACTGTTGTCTTGTTAGTAAAGGGGTAAAGTCTTTGTACCACGTAACTTTAATTTGGAGATGCCTAACTCCCCACCTGCTCAACCTTGATACAGCCAAAATAGACAGAAAAGCCCTTAAACAGAGCCTGATTGAGGGATAGGTAAACGCAAGTAGGAAGTGCAGGAGCAAAATTGTGTGTCCAGTGAAGATTTGGGGTCTCTGGAGGAATATAGAAAAGTCAGCCTGGTTGCAGGAAAGAGTGCAAGATGGATATAATGTGAATGAGCTTTCCTCACTTCCCTTGACTCAACAATTTTAGTTATTGAGGTAACAGAGAAACAAATAAAATTGAGTCTGTACTTTCCATCAGACCTAAGGAGCTCAAGCTCCTAGATTAAATCACCAAGTACTGACGGTATTTGGTATATGAATACTTAAATATCATTACAGTGTTAATTACGATGCAATATTTGGATGGATTTGTATTTTCTCTTTTAAAATGGAGCTTAATGTCTAATAATAATAAAGTTTTGACATTGCAAAAGTGTTGGTATTTTATGATAGTAATTAAAAATATGGCTTGAGGTTAAAAAGAAAAAATTTAAGAGGATAATCAAACAAAAGCCTAAGGAAAATGAAAATTACCAACTAGAGAAGCCTCTCTCCCAGGAATTGAAAAACCTTGCATCACAGTTCTTGGTCTTTCTTCCCCTAGAACTGCCTCAGCAATGAGATAAAATGATATAATCTAAAGAAAAAGACCAGGGCTGCAGTTTACAGAGCACACCATGTGGCACGCAGACTCTCCCTATGTTGGCAGGTAGTATGGTTGTGGGATGAGATTATATTCTCCTCCTGATACTGTTGCTGGGAGTATTCTGTTTCTGTAAGTGGTTTAGCAAGCACTGAGTTTGCCAGGGGCATAATCCTAGGGAGGACAAGGAGCTGGTGATGAAATAGAGGGAGATTTTTTTTCTATTTTTTTTTTTTATGGAATTCTATAAAGGAGAGGCTGTGCTTTCCTTTCTACTCTAGTACAGGATTCTGCACAGAGTAAACTCTTATTAAGAGTTATTAGTAAACTCTTTAGATAAAATTATTAAAAGTTAATATGCACCACTTGTCACTAGCCCTGTATTGGGTTTTGATTTGGCATTAATTTCATATAGCCATATTCTTATGACAAAGTATGTAATACTTGAACAAACAAAGAAAAATAGTAAGTTATATGGATTAGTAAATAATATACTAATACAATAATATTGAGTAGTTTCAAAATCACAGTATGTTCCCAAAGTGATACAGAAACCACTGAAAAATCCGATTTTCCTAATTAATGTCAGTTCATGTAATAAAAATCACTT
Source organism: Aotus nancymaae (assembly GCF_030222135.1). Lineage (NCBI taxonomy): Eukaryota > Metazoa > Chordata > Mammalia > Primates > Aotidae > Aotus > Aotus nancymaae. Next base: position 2,902,263 of record NW_026988447.1, on the reverse strand, counting down.
CAAAAACTTACCTGGATTTAAAACACACACACACACACACACACACACACACACACACCCCATATAGAGGCTGTAAAGGGCAACTTAATGAGAAAACTTGGCAAATTCATCCTTTCTTACAGGCTAATATAACAAATATCCTTTTTATAAGATACTATTAATATGTCTTCTCATTTGAGTTAATTACTCTCCATCTGGCAAAATATCTTTTTATAAAGAACATTTTGATTTGCAAAAAAACAATGAGATGATCTATAACCTATAATAGTACTAAACAAGCCAGGAAAAACACTAGGAAAGTTGTGCTCTGTCTAAGAATATTTTAATAATTTCCAGAGGGAAAATTTGAATACTGGCTATGTGTTTATGGTAAGGATATAATAGGAAAAAATTAACTCATACTAGAAGGTAAAACTTCTCATGTTGGCCATTTGGGTTCATTCACCACGGACTCTCTAGTAGTGACTTATCTTTATGCTTTGCAAGTGCTGATTAACTGTTTCTCAATTGAAATTACAGGACTTTAATAAAGGTCATATTCATTAGTAGTGAAAGCACTGAATTAAAAAGACAAACAAAATTTTCTCAATGTATAATTTTGAAAAAATTTCATGATTAGGCACAGGGCTATACATTTTTTAACATAGGAATTTATATTGAATTATGGCTTCTGCTCTGGTAATTTTATTGGATGTAATAAATATAGAGTTATTAGATAAATTCAGCATGTGCTGAATTTAAAGAATTTTATGTCACTTGAACTTTTACATAAGTGTTTGTAAAATACTCTTGCCTAAGATGGAAGATTAGTGCAACTAACCTTTCAAGAAGGTCAATTACATAAAATTGCTACCTAATAGTATTCTAGCTGTCCATTTAGTGTTCATCTAATAATTTTAAAATTACATTTCAGAGTTGCATTGACTGAAAATTATATGGAGCTTGGTAACAATAAAATACTTCAAGGCTTAAGTTTCATTAAAATATGAGAACTGGCATGGTTCTCGTTTATTTTTTACAAAGGGAAGGATTACGCAGCAGAAGAGACAGTGATATATCATCTTTAAGCAGATAATGTTTTATTTATGTTAAGACAGCTGAATATGAGCTTGGGCATCCAAAATTCACCCTAATCCTCAGAGACATTCATGTTAATAATCTCCCGCAAATCACTCTCTTACTATTTTGTAAGATTTAGTAAGTAATAAGTAATACAATTTAGACCAATGTAGACTCTAGTGTTTAAGGGGAAAATGCCATTAGAACTGCTACATCCATTTGCCATCTTTGTCCCCGCTGCTCTAGTCCAACCTGCCATCTCTCACCTGAACCATGTAACAGCCTTCTCACTAGGCTACCTATGTCCGTCATAGACAACACGTACCTACCTAAAACTTGTTTCCAATTCTGCAACCAGAAAAATCTTCTCAAAGTAAATCCTCATCATTTCATTTATTTACTTAAAATTCTATTTTACTGAAGTCCCATTGCTCATAGGATGAAAACAAAATCTTAATATGTCTTGCAATCTCCCATGGTATGGGGTCCCCACTGCCTCTCCCACTTTAGCCACCTAAGCCTTCTTTAACTCCTCACACTCACCAAGCTTCTCCCTCCACAAAACATTTGTGTGAATACGTCCCCTGCCTAAATACATTAGCCTTCCTTGACTAATTAACTCCTACACTCCCTCCAATTTTAGCTGTCAAATAAGGTAAAATTTTCCTTTTCAAGGCTTTCATGGTCTTGTATACCTTTTTGTATCATTTTTGTATCTCATGTATAATATGTGTATCACATATCTGTGTATACATATATACACAACACAATCTCATATATATACACACAAACTCATTGTATTTGTACACTATGTATATCTAATTTTTAGCACACTCTAGGGCATAATAAGTTATATTAACTATGTTTAAGAACTACAACTAATTTTATGCTAGGGAACAGACAAAGAAAGGACCCCAATTTGAAGACACAGAAGAGGCATTCTGATAAAATTCTAAAATCTTACAAAATAAAATCCCCCCAAATAGTACCATTCCAAGTTACGTATTTCCATAACAGTTTTTTGACAACTTTTCTATAATGAACAGTGCTAAATTTTGATGCTGCTTTGGGGAGGTGATTATATTTTTAGTATCATGAAACAGATGTGTTAAGTGCTGCTTAGAACATGACAATATAGTCCTAGCTCAAAGATTTTCTATAAATACAATAAGCTATTCTTCCTTAGATTTGTGAACTTCTTTTTATATTGTGGCAACACAGTCAATGAACTACTGTTATTTTTAAAGTTGGTGTCAAACTAATGTATTTCAGCTAAGGACTATGCCATAATTTCTTGAAATTCTGTTTTTAGTACCACATTACAAACTCTCTGAAATATAGACAATATTAAATCATTTGCCAGTGTCAGCTTTTTCTCTTGGGACTCAATCATGCATACAACCTATAATAGACAATTCATGCTGTACAATTAGAACTTCAGGTAAAAGATAGTTTTTTCTCTTATTTTTCTTGGAAATTCATTAACATAAACTAATGAATGAAATCCACAAACATTACATTGACAATTAAATAATTAATAGCTATGGAAGACGAATAGGTTTTTCATAAAGACATTAATATGCAGACCTAACCTGGCTTCCTCTAGATCTCTGTGCACTTCCTTAGACCACACAGTGTAATGGGAGCCTGCCACAGATCAATACAGTGAATAAATATAGAATAATTTAGAAAATATTGAACAATGTAATCACTAAACTTGACTAATAGATATATAGCAATTTTTCAATTATTTCTATAAACATTTTCAAAAGTAAAATTGACCTTGTTAAGGTCAAATAGCAGTAATTGCAGAGTATGTATTTTCTGAGTTAGATAGATATTTATCAGAGAAAGAAAGACATATTTGTAAGTAAAAAAGGCAACTTGCAAAGAAATATAAATTCTTATCCTTTTCAAAGACTATCATCTCCTTCCTTCCTTCTCTTCCTCCCATTCCTTTTTCACTCCTTCCTTCCATACATGTATCGATAACATATAATATATGCACATTTATAGTATTTACATGTACATTTATAAAAAACATCTGATGTATGTGCAGGAAAAACTAATTACAATGCTGTTACACAGATTTTACAATCATATATTTAATTTTAAAATGAAATAAGTAATTCTAAATTAAACAAAGAAGAAGCTCCCAAAGTCAGCTACATAGTGACGCTCAATATATGCCATTGAAGACTCCTGTTATTAGAAATTAATAATTTGATATTCTTTATACTTTCCCAATGTCATTTTTCCTCTGAAAATTTAAGTTCACATTTTTGTGCTTTTCTTAATGGAGATGGAAAATATCACCAAGACATAAGACTTCTTATTAATGAAACCCTTCATGTCAAAGGATAGAGTCTCAGAATTTGAAATGACCAAGAGATTAAAGTATAAATCCCTTATTTTTAAGCTGAAGCATTTAAGCTTGAAGACTATTACCAATTTAGCCTTACTGTCCCTCAGCCTAATATTATAAAGTTCTAGTTCTTATAGTTTCCCCATATTTTATGTTTTTACAATTGTTAACTTTTTCCATTCTCTAATTGTTTGATCACTAAATTTTAACAGGTTATATGACTTCAGGATTCAAAAGTAAAATGTTAAAAAGCAGTATCACTAAAAACTCACCACAAAGCTCCATTCCCATACACCTGGTCTCCCTCAATTCACTCTACATAATCACACTTATTGTCAAATGAATGTATGATTTATCTTACAACTTTCCCAATGTGATTCATAAAAACTGGTATTTGAGAATGATTTGTTCAAATACTTTACTTTTTGATCCACTGAGTAGTTGGTCTATTTCTTTATAATCTTTTGTTTGTGATAAGAGTAGAAAATCTTTTCCCCATTTTTTCATTTACCTTTTGACTTTATGAGATCTCTTGCTATGTAAAAGCTTCTAATTTTTATGTGGTCAAAAGCATCAATCTTTTCTTTCAGTCTTAATTTTGAACTACAGAAAAGCCTTCTCATTCCATGGTTATAAAGAAAATATCCTATGTTTTCTTCCAGAATTATTGTTGTTTTATTTACATATATGTTTTTAACTTTTGGAGCCAAAATGATTCAAGGCTGATGCCATATACCAAGCATAGTGCTGGGTGATGCAGCATTGGCAAGATAAGCAGGTAACCAGCATCATGGAATGTAAAATACAGCAGAGGAGGAAGCCAACCATAACCCTGATTCAAATAGAGTACAATGAAATTCATGAGACATAAAGGTCAGGATTTTATGGGAGCATACAACAGGGACATTTAATCAAGTCTAGGAGAGAAGGAAAAAAAACATCTTGGGAAAGTAACATTTAAGAAGAGCTAGGAAAGAAAACTACTAGTCATTCGTCCATTGGAGGGAGAAGAAGAAAGAGGCAGGAAGAATCAAAGTGTTCCAGGAAGAGGTTCCCTTTAGAACATTCCAGCCACTTGGAGGAGAATCTTCAAAGTCAAGTATGAAATCTATAATTCCTTAGGGGGAGGAAGGGAATGATGGGAAATCATAAGAACTTTTTTTAAAAAAAAATCCTGAGGTCAGATATAGGTATTTGCTCAATGCAATAGTGGCAGAAACTAATAAAGTATAAAGCTGGTTTGCTCAACACTACAATATTAGATTTTACAACTTTCCCCTGTATCATTCTTAGTTTTCCATTTACAGTTCTTATCCCTTAATCACTCTACTGATTATAGGTACAAATTTGCAAAATTTGATTTGAAATAAACTGAGAAAACAGTATCTCCCTCAAATATTATCTATATGCTTTTACCGCATACCTCTTTTCAACCTTTCCATAACACCTATTTGGTGAACAGTTATCCACTTTCAGCTTCCCTACTGAAGAGAAAGTAATTCTTTCTACCAAAATAATTACACGTCCATTGCTACATACACAAAACACAAAAGGACACACTATGCACTGATGGACATGGATTATGCCTGAAATTAAAAGGGATATACCAGTTAAATAGTAGCAAGAAGTTTGCCTAGCCTATTGATAGAAAACAAACCTTCCCTAGAAATTAGTTGATAAAGGCTCATTCAGAATGATATGCTTAAGCAGTGACATAAACATAAATTCCCTTGGTGGTATGGCCCCAAAGTAAGGATCAACTCCCAATGTTGAACTGACCATTTGAGATACACAGGAGAGGTCCAAACCTCATCAGACCTGTCCCTGTAGTCTCAGCTAGCCATAATGCCTAAACCTAATTCCAAGATTCTTAGTGATTATAAATGGATCCTAATACCAAAACCTACATAGAGTATGTTGTGTAAAAATATTAGTACAGCAAAAGGAAAAGAGTTCTGTGGATGGCAGGAAGTAATAGTGGCACAACTAAGTGAATGTACTTAATGTCACTGAACTATAAACTTAAAAATGATTAAGATGGTAAATTTCATATTGTATTTTATCACAGTTTTAATTTAAAAAGCAAAACAAAATTTTTAAAATGTGCATTAACATTATACAGTAGGTCATTCTAAACAAATCTTTTTATTTTCCCCACAAAACTCTTTAAGAATTATATTTTGATATCCAGGATGGGTGTTGGAAATGGGTAAAAATATCAGTAAAACTCAACTACGAAGCTTATTTCTGTTTGTATTTTCTGTATGTTGCATCATCCTATATTAATTCTAGCTAAGGTTCTAATACTAATATTTTCAGATAAACATAATGGCACATATATGACATCTGAGTGAACGGTTATTTTTGACTGAATTTAGCTTTTATTTAAATGACAAAAATTCTGCCATCACTATATCTAATAACCTCATTAGGAAAATTTCTTTCCACGCTTAACCAATCTTGAGTTCTGCACATATCAAATAAGTTTTATCTGATATGTTATCATATACTAGCAAAACAGGTTTTATTATAGAGTAATATATACTTCCAAAAAACATTAAGTACTTAGAGATGTAAGGATTGAAGAGCAATATATTTCTATGATTAAGTTTCATGTTTGTTTTCATGTCATCTGAGGATCAGTTGATCTAAAGAGCTACTAACTCAAATATTTGCTGCAAACTCTGGAGAGTTTAAAAGTAAGACCTTTCTTTCCCATTAAGAAGATACCTACCTACATGATCTATACAAATAAATTACTTATTTTCAGAAAAAAAATAAACACTTAAATTCCTTCTAAATTGTAGAAGATATTAAAACTAGTCAGACATACCAAAAAAAAAAAAAATGTAAGCCAATATTTAAAGTTCTTTACAAGGGTCTATGATTTTATTGAGGGTTTAATAAGACAAATTCCAATTTCTGGTTTTAATAATCTTTGAAAACAAAGTAATTCTGAAGCCCCATAATCACCAACATGAATTATGTGTTAAATTCAGGATCTCCTTGAGGCTAGAAAAATTGCCTCAATAATCATTACTTTGATACATGCCCATCCTTTTTAAACAACCTATCCTCCTCAAAGAGTTGATATCATTTGACCATACTGTGTGTGATTCTATTTTGTAAGAATCTGAGAACCAATACACTACTCACTTACAACTTTCCACTACCGACTTGTATTCAAGCAGCAATGCACTCTATGAGCCAGTGCAATCTTTTGGGCTTCTATTTGGAAGACTTTTGGGTTATCTGTCCCTGCTGCCCCATTCTTAAAAGCAGAAACAGTATGATCTGAGGTGAAGAGAAAAAGCTTTCCAACTCCCAGTTAAAAAACTCAGATTTGTTTAGATTTTTCTGTATTTTCTTAGTGACACATGCTCACATGAGTAAAAGCCTCAGGGCAATTTAAGAACTCTAAGTTTTGAGCTAAATTGAAGACCTTTGAAGAGTTCCTTCTTATCTCCTACCATTTAATTAGCTAGATATTATCAGGTTCTTTGTCACATAAGGATTATTCTCAAATACGTTACCTATGGACAGGGCCTTGAAGGTGTGAGACTAAATCCTGAAACTAGAGAGGAATATATCTAAAGGTTCTGGGCTAGAGCAAGGATGTCTAAGGTGTCAAAAGTAGTTTCCATGTTTGTGCATCATTTATTAGTATTATTAAAAATAATGCTACTTGAGATGGTATCAGTTGCCTTCACTTATGGCTGAAGAAATCTTTTTTTTTTTTTTTTTTTGCATGAAATGCATGTAATCTTCTGATCTTGCTCAACACTCATCAGTTACACACCATTTATGGGCACTGGGTGCACTTGTGTGTTGGGGAGATAGTCTCCAAGGATTTGGTATTTCTGCTCATTCCTCTTAGCAAAAGGCATTAACAGCTTTGTTCAAGGAAATTTACAAAGCTGCTGTGGGGACAGAGAGCAGATTTGCTTATGCACCAGGGTCATAAAGCTAGGTCTCTCTCCTCTCCTGGAGATGTTCCAGGGTGATAGAGAAAGTGCCTCCATCTGAATCAGAGGCCAGATCGGTTTCCTGGCCAAAAACCATATATGAATAATGTCTCTCTTTAAAGTGGAGGATGAGCAGGTTCACTTGAAGTCCCCTTATACATCCGGGATTTCCAAGGCTCCTCAGTTGTGACACAGACTCGCCATGTATATAATATCTATCTAGACTTCCTCCACATCACTCCCATAGGACCTGGGGCATGGGGATTTGCTGTGAACTTGAAGCTCATGCTGTCTGCCGTGCTATGAATAATAAACAGCTACATCGTTTGGGTTTGTCTCACTGGCTGAATCTATGGAAGCCTGGCAAGGACAACTGGCACCTGCGATATTTGCTCTTGCTTAGGATCTGCTTGAGCACTTGACAACACGGACCCCAGTTGTAAATGAAGAGAAATCAATACAATGTTTTAGTAATAATCATAAAGCATAGCCTTTAAAAGTGACTAGTCACGACTGTTCCATGTAATGGCAGGAATTATATTATTTATAACTATTTTCACCAACATAGGTCTATTCAGCCTTGATGGCAGATAGCTTGTTTGCATGTCAGTTTCCCCATCTTTTTTGACTTTAAGTCTTGAATTAGAAAATCTCATAAACCTATAAATTATTGTAAATGCCAATTATTTCTAACACTGTGAAGCCCTTAGGAATACTCAAATTGAACATGGCTCAGAAATTCTGAATGTTTTCTTGTAATTTTCCATTAAGGGCCATTTCTAGCACTAGCTTCAAATGCCAAGTCAGTGAGCAAGGCACAGTTAAGGGCAACATAGAGAATCCAAATCTGATTTTTGACAGCCTACAGTCCCAGAAATTATTTCTCTCGGCTTTTGCCACATTTGGTTGTGGTTTTTACATTCGATCAAGTATATATAAAAATATACTTTCTCCATGGCGGCTGAGACAACACAGACAGACTGACTGATTGGGCCATTTGGCGAGAGTGAGAGGTGGGTAGCCACGCTGCGCTCCTGTGCTGCGGAACTGTGGCTGGACTGCGGGTGACGCCCTGCCTGCTGCTGCCCGACTGGCTGGCAAGATGAAGCTCTCCCTGGTGGCCGCGATGCTGATGCTGCCAAGGAGGACAAAGAGGAGGACGTGGGCACGGTGATCGGCATTGACCTGGGAACCACCTACTCCTGCGTCGGCGTGTTCAAGAACGGCTGTGCGATCATCGCGAACGATCAGGGCAACCGCATCACGCCGTCCTATGTGGTCTTCACTCCTGAAGGGGACGTCTGATCAGTGATGCCACCAAGAACCAGCTCACCTCCAACCCCAAAAACACGGTCTTCGACGCCAAGCGGCTCATCCTCCGCACGTGGAAGACCCATCTGTGCAGCAGGATGTCAAGTTCTTGCCATTCAAGGTGGTTGAAAAGAAAACTGAATCGTTCATGATATTGGAGGTACTCAAACAAAGACATTTGCTCCTGAAGAAATTTCTGCCATGGTTCTCACTAAAATGAAAGAAACCACTGAGGCTTATTTGGGAAAAAAGGTACCCCATGCAGTTGTTACCATACTAGTCTATTTTAATAATGCCCAAGGCCAAGCAACCAAAGACGCTGGAACTATTGCTGGGCTAAATGTTATGAAGACCATCAACGAGCCCACGGCTTATGGCCTGGATGAAAGGGAGGGGAAGAAGAACATCCTGGTGTTCCACCTGGGTGGTAGAACCTTCTGTTTCTCTTCTCACTACTGACAATGGTGTCTTTGAAATTGTGGCCATTAATGGATCTACCCCTGGGTGCAGAAGACTTTGACCAGTGTATCATGGAACACTTCACCAACTGTACAAAAAGAAGACTGTGAAGATGTCAGGAAAGATAACAGAGCTGTGCAGAAACTCTGAGGAGAGGCAGAAAAGGCCAAACAGGCACTGTCATCTGAACATCAAGCAAGTATTGAAACTGAGTCCTTCTATGAAGGAGGAGACTTTACTGAGACCCTGACTCAGGCCAAATTTGAAGAGTTAAACATGGATCTGTTCCAGTCTACTATGAAGCCTGTCTAGAAAGTGTTGGAAAATTTTGATTTGAGGAAGTCTGATATTGATGAAATTGTTCTTGTTAGTGGCTCTACTCAAATCCCAAATATTCAGCAAATGGTTAAAGAGTTCTTCAATGGCAAGGAGCCATCCCATGGCATAAACTCAGATGAAGCTGTAGCATGTGGTGCTGCTGTCCAGGCTGGTGTGCTCTCTGGTGTTCAAGATATAGGTGACCTGGTACTGCTTGATGTATGTTCCCTTACACTTGGTATTGAAAGTGACAAGGTATCATGACCAAACTGATTCCAAGGAGCAAAGTGGTGGCCACCAAGAGGTCTCAGATATTTTCTACAGCTTCCGATAATAAACCAACTGTTATAATCAAGGTCTATGAAGGTGAACAACCTGATAAAATACAATCGTCTTCTGGGTCCATCTGTTCTGACTGAAATTCCTCCTGCTCCTTGTGGGGTCCGACATATTGAAATCACCTTCGAGATAAATGTGACTGGTATTCTTTTAGTAACAGCTGAAGACAAGGGTACAAGGAACAAAAATAAGATCTCAATTACCAATGACCAGAATCACATGACACCTGACAAAATCGAAAGGATGGTTAATGATCCTGAGAAGTTTTCTGAGAAAGACAAAAAGCTCAAGGAGCACATTGATACTAGAAATGAGTTGCAAAGTTATGCCTATTCTCTAAAGAATTGGATCGGAGATAAAGAAAAATCTAGGAGGTAAACTTTCCTCTGAAGATAAGGAGATCATGGAAAAGACTGTGGAAGAAAATAATGAATGGCTGGAAAGCCACCAAGATGCTAACATTGAAGACTTCAAAGCTAAGGAGGAGGAACTGGAAGAAACTGTTCAGCCAATTATCAGCAAACTCTAAGGATGTGCAGGCCCTCCTACAACTGGTAAAGAGGATATAGCAGAAAAAGATGAGTTGTAGACACTGATCTGCTAATGCTGTAATATTGTAAATACTGGACTTAGGAACTTTGATTAGAAAAAAACTGAGAGAACTTAAGTCTCAAATGTAATTGGAACTTCACCTCAGAGCGGAGTTGAAAATGCTATCGCCCATGTGTCTGTTTACTACTCTTCATTAGCAGTTGCTCACATGTCTTTGGGTGCCAAAGACAATTGGGACACATGTGTAAGGCCGGTTGCCTCACCGGGAGCACAGACGCAGACACCCCCACCCCGCCTTTTTCAAAAGCTCGGACAAGCCCAGACGAGCTCGGGCATGCTCAAGCATGTTCCCTTCTCCCATACTCGCACAGCCTGGCCTTTCCTTAAAGAGCCCAGTATGCAAACAAGGTCTTGTAACCTTAGCCTCTTAACAACCAATAGCAGTCAAGCCTTAACAACCAATAGCAGCCAAGTCTTAACAACCAATAGCAGCCGAGTCTTAACAGCCAATAGCAGCCAAGTCTTAACAACCAATAGCAGCCGAGTAATTCCAACCAACAACAAGCCAAGTCCTAGGTAAAGGCTTGTAACTTACCCAGTAGCAGTCCTGCTCTCCCACAACCAATCGAGCTGTTTCACTCCCTATAAAAACCCATGTTGAAAAGGAGTCTGTGTGACTTCTCCGGCCGCTCCTGTTGGACCGCAGAACCTCGTCTGGGAGCCTGAATAAATTCCTTCACATTGGATATTTTTGTGCTGGCCTCAGTTTCTTCCATTTTAAGCTTGGCGAGAACAAACATTATAAATGGTGCAGAAACCCAGGAGGAGCTGTAAGACCCCTCCTGGGGGAAACTGACTCCTCCACACAAAGCTGGACCAGGGAACTGCCGTTTCACCACAAGGTAAGACTTCTGTTACCTACTACCCCACCTGCTGCTTTCAGGGAGTCCCTGTCTGAAAACTGCTGTGCAGTGTCAGGAATTCCACTAGGAGTCCATGACCCTGGCTTTCTGCCATAGGTCCGTGACCTTGGCTTTCCGTCATGGGTCCATGACTCCGGCAACTCAGTTTAGGACCTGAGTGTAAGAGGAGACGTCCCCTATACTCTTGTTCTCTCCCCATGAGGGGTTTTTAGGGTCAGGAATTTAAGGGAGATGTCCCCACTTTCCTAAACCCTTGCCAGCAACCGAGGTGTAGGTACTCAGAAGCCCCGTTTAGGCCGGGCGCGGTGGCTCAAGCCTGTAATCCTAGCACTTTGGGAGGCCGAGGCGGGTGGATCACGAGGTCAAGAGATCGAGACCATCCTGGTCAACATGGTGAAACCCCGTCTCTACTAAAAATACAAAAAATTAGCTGGGTATGGTGGCGCGTGCCTGTAATCCCAGCTACTCAGGAGGCTGAGGCAGGAGAATTGCCTGAATCCAGGAGGCGGAGGTTGCGGTGAGCCGAGATAGCGCCATTGCACTCCAGCCTGGGTAACGAGCGAAACTCCGTCTCAAAAAAAAAAAGAAGCCCCGTTTAAGCAGCCCAGCCTCAGGGCAGAGCCAAACCCCCTGCTTATACCAAATTCGTTATTTTGAACTAGCCCGTTTGGCATAAAAGGCTCCCGATAAGCAAGAAACTGTATTTTTGGTTTCTTTCTCTTACTCTCTGCCTCTTTTTCTTTCTCTCTTCCTCTCAACATGGCGGCCATCCCCACCCTTAAAATGGTGGCCACTTCCCTCTCTTAGTTTTCTCTCTCACCTAAAATGGCGGCTGTGCCATGCCCTTAAGATGGCAGTTGCTTTCCACTTTTAACTCTATCTTTCTCTCTCTCTCTTCCTAATTCCAATGCGAGTGAGTGAGTGAGTTTATGTGTAGTCCCACGGCTTAACGGCTACGGGGCTTGTGTGGGCCTCAACCTGCAGTTCCATGGGGACGTCATAAGGCATAACGGTGATTCACCTCAAAGCTGTCCTACTCAGACTTCCATCCTGAGGTGACCAGGCCCAGGGGTTATGCGGGTACACCTTAGCCAAGATACCCCTGAAACATCCCTTCGGGGACGTGGCCGGGGAGGCATCAAACTGGTCTCCCTTCTGGGGAGCACCCACCCTTTGTTCATTGGTTCTCTATGTAACACTGTCTTATCTTTATTGTACCCTCTAATTTTTCCATGTGGCAAATAGCCCTAGCCTTGTCTCTTTTTATTTTCTTTCTTATTATACTCATTGCTGCTTGTAAATTCTCTCAGCCACCTCTTCCAGGAAAGAAACTCTTCTGCCCATGTTGAGTGTGATATCTGTTCCTATCCCTTCCTAGCTTGACTCCCCCACAACAACCAACTATGGGGAATCAGAAGTTCCGCTTAGACCCCAAGTCGCCATTAGGATGCCTAGTCCAAAACCTACCCAAACTAGGGCTTTCCATAAAGAAAAGAAAAAATGCCTTCTTTACCATTCCTCTACACTCTAAGTCTTACTTTCTCTTTAAAAATCCTTCAGTCAGCCTTCATCCCACTTCTCTACTCAACTCGACTACTTTGCTTCCTCTTCCATCCCATTCCCCCTCTCCAGCCCATTCCTGTTCTAAGCTAATGAATACATTTATTACACCTTGGGAAGGCCTGTCTAACCTTCCTCTCTCTAGCCCAGACCTTGCCTTTTTGTAAATGGGAGTTCAATAGTGACAGCAGAGGGGCAACAAAAAACAGCCTATGCAGTAGTCACAGATTCAGCCACCCTTGAGGCATGTCACCTCCCCAATGGACCTACAGAATGAGGCCACATTAACTAACCAACTCAGGCCCTCAAGATGAAGGTGACTGTTAATAAGGGTAGTAATAATAAATGAATGATGAAGGTAATGGTAGTATGTTGTAGATGATGATGGAGGTGATGGTAATAATAGTAAAAGTGGTAATAATCATGAAGGTTATGGTGATGGTGATGATAGTAAAAGTGGTAATAATCATAATAAAGGTTATGGTGATAGTAATGATGGTGAAAGTGGTAATCATAATGAAAGTTATGGTAATAGTGATGACGGTAATGGTAGTGATGGTAAAGGTAATGATGCTAAAGGTAGTAATAATAAAGGTTGTAGTAATGACAGTAGTATTGATAAGGGTAATAATAAAGGTGTAACAACCCCCAACCTTTCTCTTAGCTAATGCTAGTGAAAGCCATAAACTTCACTAATTGCTTTTATGTGCCTCCTTTAACAAACCCCCCTTAGCTGCAGTCCACCTCCAAACTGAGTTAAGCCTGTCTCAATCACCTATGGGACCTGACACCACCCTAACAGGGATCCCATTGTTCAAGGCACACTCCCAAGATCTTTTCTTCTGCTACAGAACGAGTGACAACTCCAGCTACAACATGACTGTAAATGTAAGATCCACTTTTTATGCACCTCTGGGAGGATTCTTTTGGTGTAATGGGACCCTAACCAAGGTTATAAATGCCTCACTTCCCTCCCCCTGCGTACCTGTTACTCTAGTCCCACAGTTAAAGGTATATAGGCAAGCCGAGTTTCTATCCCTTCTTACACCTCCTCCTCCCCCTGTCCGCCAAAACAAATGAGCTGTCTTCCTCCCGGTAGTAGTTGGCCTTTCTTTAGCATCATCTTTAATATCCACTGGAATAGGAAGCAGAGCGATGGGCTACAGTGTCACTTCCACCGCCCAACTGGAAGACAAGCTCCGTGTGGCCATTGAGGCATCAGCTGCCTCTCTGGCCTCCCTCCAACAACAAATCACGTCACTAGCTCAGGTAACTCTACAAAACCAATGGGCCCTTGACCTATTAAAAATGGAAAAAGGAGGTACCTGTATGTTTCTCCAGGAAAAATGCTGCTACTATATTAATGAATCAGGACTAGTAGAGGAAAACATCAACACTCTCCACTGCCTTCAGGAAGACCTATGTAAAAAGCAAAACACAGGAGTCTTGTCCCTAAGCTGGTGGCACCCCATGCTAACCTGGCTAACTCCCATCATCACTCCTATCATCGTAATCTGTTTACTATTACTGATAGCCCCTCTTTTTCTCAGGTTCCTACAAGCTCGTATGTGAGAAATTGGGTGAGTGGCTGTCAATCAAATGCTGCTTCATCCCTCCATCCAGTTATCAGTCGAGGCACCAGCCAACTGACCTGTCCCCCTTACTTCGCCCCTATTCAGCAGGAAGTAGTCAGAAAAAGTGGTACCTTCTATCTATCATCAAAAGGTCAGAATGTAAGGCCAGTTGCCTCGCTGGGAGCACAGACACAGACATGCCCCCACCTTTTTCAAAAGCTCAGACAAGCCTGGATGAGCTCGGGCATGCTCAAGCATGTTCCCTTCTCCCATATTCGCACAGCCTGGCCTTCCCTTAAAGAGCCCAGTATGCAAATGAGGTCTTGTAACCTTAGCCTCTTAACAACCAATAGCAGTCAAGCCTTAACAACCAATAGCAGCCAAGTCTTAACAACCAATAGCAGCCAAGTCTTAACAGCCAATAGCAGCCAAATCTTAACAATCAGTAGCAACCGAGTAATTCCAACCAACAAGCCAAGTCCTAGGTAAAGGCTTGTAACTTACCCAATAGCAGTCCTGCTCTCCCACAACCAATCAAGCTGCTTCACTCCCTATAAAAACCCATGTCAAAGAGGAGTCTGTGCAACTTCTCCAGCCCCTCCTGTCAGACCGCAGAACCTCGTCTGGGAGCCTGAATAAATTCCTTCGCATTGGATATTTTTGTGCTGGCCTCAGTTTCTTTCATTTTAAGCTCGGTGAAAACAAACCTTACAACATGCATCTGGTGTAGGAAGTTTTTCTACCATAAGTGACACCAATAACTGTTATTTACACTGGTCTAAAAAAAATACTTTCTCAAAGGAAAAATGTTTAGAAAGGGTATCCAAAGAATGTCGAACTTTCGACTGTTGAGTTTTCATCTTCATATGAAATCCTGTTATATTTGCCTGATAAGAAGTCTTTCTCCTTCAGCCTTGAAGCAATGGGTTCAGACTTTTTAGGGCAGAGGACATATTACTGAGCTAGTCACTTAGGCATGTCCGTGAAATTATGTTACTCCTTTCTGTGTATTTAGTATCAAGAAGGTATTGTTTTTATTGTTGTTTCTTTGTTGTTATTGTTTGTTTTATTTCCAACACTCGGGAAATTGTCTTGCCCTCAATGGTCAGCTGACCTCAGGATAGATAAACAGAACTGTGTAAATCTCTTTGCATCCTGAAAAGAATGACATGGTCTGATAGTGATTAAATCATAACCATAATTTTCAACATTTCCTTCAATATGCAGTGTAAACAAGACTCAGAGAATGGATTGAAAGTCAATGCAAAATCCTTTTAATTAAAGTAAATATGTTCTTTCTTAATCCTCATATGGCTGAAGCTGAATCACCATTGCACACCTTCCTCATGCTGCATTTGCACATATGCCAAAAGCAAATTCATACTCTGCACATTAATTAATACAGCTATAAAATAAATTATCTGTTAGAATACATATTAGAAAGTAATTGCTTTTACAGTATATGTCATTAATTTACTGTGTCATCACTCATTGTTATTTAACAAAGAAATGTTGCCAATAACTCACTTTGTTTTCTGACTATATTTGTAATTATTTCTGCAATTGTTTCTACAAAATTTTTGGAAATAGCAATTATTCTTCTTTTTGCTTTGAGAAGTGCAATTTTAAATGATAATGTTAAAGTTGTGTGTCTTCTACACAAACAATTATAGAGTTAGTCAAGTTTATACAGGGAAATGTAATTATGCACTTGTTCTGAAAAATCACAACTTGGCAAAGTTTTGTGAGTAATATGCTAAAAACTTGAGGCAAATGAATTATTGGAATCCAATATAGTCTAGATTTCTGAGAGTGAGGCTTTTACTTCTTATTTGCCCCATTTTTAAATGTATTTATTTGAAATCTCTACAATCATACTTACTGACAGATATGTATTCACATCCTATATTTTTCAAATCCTATTTATAATGAATATTTAGTAAATCATATGTGTTGTCACATTGTGTTTCTATTCTTATAATTGTAATTACTACTCAGGATTGCTTTTGGGACATTAGTTTATTTGGAGAAACTAGTAATAGAATACAACTAATGGTAAAATATGACATCTAAAAATTTAATAAGCCTACATAAAACAAACCAATGACAAGAAAAATCTCAAGAACAACTAGACCTCACTAAATGAATATTAGAAAGAAAACTGACATTGCAGTACATTCCCAAGAATTAAGAGCATAGTTTTTACTAAAAACAGAATGGAATTTCTATAAAGATTATCTTAATTTGTAAATTACTAAGTACAGGATTATATTTATTCATGTTTTACTCTAAAAGTTCATAGTGTCTGTAGCCAGGAATTTGTGAACTATATTTAAAAACAATATTCTTTTAAGTTCATACATCTTTGTTTACTTTTACCTTAGTATTTACTATTTACTCATAGAAGTTTAGAGAATTTAGCTTTTAAAACCACAAACTGAATAATTTGTGCTCAGATTCAAAGTAAATATTATGATGCAAGTCTGCTATCATGAGCCCTCATTGCAGAGTCATTCATTCAACTAGCCAATACCAGCAAAGTAAAAAGCTATCTCTGATCTTCTTGTTTCCATCATTAAACAAGTATTAACTGAGTCTTTTTGGACACTGGAGAATAAAATGGGTTCCACTTGTCCAAATGTTTCAAGTGGCAAGTTATACATTGTAATTTTGGAAATTACAAGAAGGAATTAAAAAACAATTCAGTCACTCTTGAAACACCTGGGGCTACTTCTGTAGTAATACTGGATTCCTTTTCCCTAAACAAGTTAGTAAATCATAAAATTTAAAAGTATAAAACATTTATAAAAATTTTAGAGGTAGATTCAAGTTAAGCATGCCAAAAGGTCCTCTATCCTTAAGAAATTACTCAGAACACTATACTAGGAACTTGTAGCTGCTATGCCAATGACCTTTGTCTTCTACTAGGCCCTTTTTGGAAGAAGTATTTCCTATGAAAAGTTCTAGGAACAATTTGAGTTTCTGAGAATGGCTAGAGGGAAGATACTGTTACCCACTGCGGTGCCTATGTGACTTACCTGCATCCCTACCCTGCTCTTGTTGCCAAATGCATATGCCTGTGTGACATAGCTAAATTCCTACTCAGCTCTACCTCTGCTTATTTTTAGGAAACAGAATGTCTGTGGTCAGAACTTATTTGACCTCTGAAAAACCTCTAGCTTCATTATTATCCAATGTTCATACTAAATGACACTCCCATTGGTGCCATGACACTTGATAATCACCATGAATCACCATTTTTGAAAGAGGCAAAAGAAAGGACGAGAAAGAGGACTCTCCTGATTCTGAGAAAATCTCCAGCTCTTTCTAAGAAAAAAGCATGGCTATTCTGCCTGTTCTTAATATCCAGCACTTTCATTAAAAATACTTATATCTGTAACTTACCAGCTCTTAGGAGCTGAGAAGTTCATTTGTGAGCTATGTTCCCACTTCTCCAATTCCATGGCCATTGGAATAAAACCTGCACTGCTTAACTCTCACTTTTGGTTTTGTGTACTGGCTTCATGACATAGAACAGAAAAGAGCTTCTTTTGAAATAATGAGGACCTCCAGTAACAATGCCTCTTTCACTTGTATTTGTTCAACTGAGTAAATGGAATGCACTTCATGTATCAATGTGTCTGCTGACTGCCTGGGCACTGACAATCAAATGGATGTTTTATGAGGGCAGTTTCCTTTTCTGCTCATTATTTCAGCTTCAGTGCTAGAATAATTATTGTGACCTAAGAAACATTCAAAAAATGAGTGGATAGGATGCAGTGGCTCATGCCTGTAATCTCAGCACTGTGGGAGGCTGAGGTGGGCAGATCATGAGATCAGGAGTTCGAGACCAGCCTGGCCAATATGGTGAAACCTCGTCTCTACTAAAATAAAAAAAGCTAGCTGGGCATGGTGGCACATGCCTACAGTCCCAGCTACTCAGGAGGCTGAGGCAGGATAATCACTTGAACCCAGGAGGCAGAGGTTGCAGTGAACTGAGATCACACCACTGTATGCCAGCCTGGGTGACAGAGCAAGACTCTGTCTTGGGGAGGGGGGGTGGGAAACAAGAATAACCAACGTAGAGAATAACATAAATAACTTGACAGAGCTGAAAAACACAGCATGAAAATTTTGTGAAGTGTACAGAAGTTTCAATAGCCAAATCAATTAAGCAGAAGAAAGGATTTCAGAGATTGAAGATCACTCAATGAAATAAAGCAAAAAGGCAAGACTAGAGAAAAAAGAATAAAAAGAAATAAAGCCTCCAAGATATATGGGATTGTGTGAAAAGACAAAATCTACATTTGATCAGTGTACCTGAAAATGATGGTGAGAATGAAAACAAGTTGGAAAACACTCTTCAGGATATTAT
The DNA here is from genome assembly GCF_030222135.1 of Aotus nancymaae. NCBI lineage: Eukaryota > Metazoa > Chordata > Mammalia > Primates > Aotidae > Aotus > Aotus nancymaae. Next base: position 2,883,463 of record NW_026988447.1, on the reverse strand, counting down.
CCAGGAGAACTTTTCCAAACTACCAAGGCAGGCCAATATTCAAATTCAGGAAATATAGAGACCACCACAAAGATATTCCTCGAGACAAGCAACCCAAGGCACATAATCGCCAGATTCACCAGGGTTTAAATGAAGGAAAAAATGCTAAGAGCAGAGAGTGGGAAAGGTTGGGTTACCCACAAAGGGAAGACCATCAGACTCACAGCAGGTCTCTTGGCAGAAACCCTACAAGCCAGAAGAGAGTAGGGGCCAATATTCAACATCCTTAAAGAAAACAATTTTCAACCCAGAATTTCAAATCCAGCCAAACTAAGCTTTATAAGCAAAAGAGAAGTAAAATCCTTTATGGACAAGTAATTCATGAGAGATTTCATCACCACCAGGCCTGCCTTACAAGAGCTCCTGAAGAAAGCACTAAACATGGAAAGGAACAGTCAGTACCAGCCACTGCAAAAACATACCAAATTGTAAAGACCATCAACACTATGAAGAAACTGCATCAACTAAGAGGCAAAACCACCAGCTAGAATCAAAATGGCAGGATCAAATTCACACATAACAATATTAACCTTAAATGTAAATGAGCTAAATGCCACAATCAAATGACACAACTGGCAAACTGAATAGAGTCAAGACCCATCGGTGTGCTGTATTTAGGAGACCGATCTCATGTACAAGACACACATAAGGCTCAAAATAAAGGGATAGAGAAGGATTTACCAAGCAAATGGAGAGAAAAAAAAAAAAAGCTGGGGTTGCAATCCTAGTCTCTGATGAAAGAGACTTTAAACCAACAAAGATCAAAAGAGACAAAGAAGGGCATTACATAATAGTAAAGGAATCAATGCATCAAGAAGAGCTAACTATCCTAAATATATATGCACACAATACAGGAGCACCCACATACATAAAGCAAGTTCTTAATGACCTACAAAGAGACTTAGACTGCCACACAATAATAGTGGGAGACTTTAACACCCCACTGTCAATATTAGATCAATGAGGCAGAAAATTAACAAGGATATCCAGGACTTGAACCCAGACCTGGACCAACCGGACATAATAGATATCTATAGAACTCTCCACCCCAAATCCATAGAATATACATTATTCTCAGCACCACATTGCACTTAGTCTAAAATTGACCACACAATTGGAAGTGAAACACTCCTCAGCAAATGCAAAAGAACAGAAGTCATAACAAACAGTCTCTCAGACCTCAGTGCAATCAAATTAGAACTCAGGATTAAGAAACTCACTCAAAACCACACAACCACATGGAAACGGAACAACCTGCTCCTAAATGACTACTGGATAAACAATGAAATGAAGGCAGAAATAAAGATGTCTTCAAAACCAATGAGAATGAAGACACAATGAACCAGAATCTCTGGGACACATTTAAAGCAGTGTCTAGAGGGAAATTTATAGCACTAAATGGCCACAAGAGAAGCCAGGAAAGATCTAAAATCAACACCCTCATGTCATGATTAAAACAACTAGAGGAGCAAGATGAGACAAATTCAAAAGCTAGCAAAAGACAAGAAATGACTAAGATCAGAGCAGAACTGAAGGAGATAGAGACACCAAAAACCCTTCAAAAAACTCAATGAATCCAGAAGCTGTTTTTTTTTTTTTTTTAAAGATCAACAAAATAAATAGACCATTAGCCAGACTAATAAAAAAGAAAAAAGAATCAAATACATGCAATAAAAAATGACAAAGGTGATATCACCACCGATCCAACAGAAATACAAACTACCATAAGAGATTACTACAAACAACTCTATGCAAATAAACCAATAAATCTAAAAGAAATAGATAAATTCCTAGATACTTACACCCTCGCAAGACTAAACCAGGAAGAAATTGAATCCCTTAATAGACCAAACACAAGATCTGAAGTTGAGGCAGCAATTAATAGCCTACCAACCAAAAAATGTCGAGGACCAGATGGGTTCACAGCAAAATTCTACCGGAGGTACAAAGAGGAGCTGGTACCATTTTTTCTGAAACCATTCCAAACAATATAAAAAGAAGGAATTCTTCCTAACTCATTTTATGAGACCAACTTCATTCTGACACCAATACCTGGAAGATACACAACCAAAACAAATTTCAGGTCAATATCTGTGATGAACATCAACATGAAAATCCTCAATAAAATACTAGCAAACCAAATCCAACAGCATATCAGACAGCTTATCCATCATTATCAAGTTGGCTTCATCTCTGGGATGCAAGGCTGGTTCAACATACATAAATCAATAAACGTAACTCATCGCACAAACAGAGCTAAAGACAAAAACCACATGATTATCTCAATAGATCCAGAGAAGGCCTCTGACAAAATTCAATAGCACTTTATGCTAAAAACTCTCAGTAAACTAGGTATCAATGGAACATGTCTCAAAATAATAAAAGCTGTTTATGACAAACACACAGCCAATATACTGAATGGGCAAAAAGTGGAAACAGTCCCTTTGAAATCTGGTGCTAGACAAGGATGCCCTCTCTCACCACTCCTATTCAACATAGTACTGGAAGTTCTAGCAAGAGCAATCAGGCAAAAAAAAGAAATAAAGGGTATTCGATTAAGAAAGCAGGAAGTCAAATTGTCTCTATTTGCAGAAGACATGATTGTATATTTAGAAGACCTCATCATCTCAGCTCAAAATCTCCTTTAGCTGATAAACAACTTCAGCAAAGTCTCAGGATACAAAATCAATGTGCAAAACTCACAAGCATTCCTATACATCAATAATAGACACATAGAGAGCCAAATCATTAGTGAACTTCCATTTACAATAGCTACAAAGATAACAAAATACCTAGGAATACAACTAACAAGGAATGTGAAGGACCTCTTCAAGGAGAACTACAAACCACTGCTGAAGGAAATAAGAAAGAACACAAACAGGTGGAAAAACCTTTCATGTTCATGGTTAGGAAGAATAAATATCATGAAAATGGCCATCCTGCTCTAAGTAATTTATAGATTCAAATGCTATCCTGCCATCAAGCTAACATAGACTTTTTTCATAGGATTGGAAAAAAACAGCTTAAACTTCATATGAAACAAACAAACAAAAAAGCCCACATAGTCAAGACAATCCTAAGGAAAAAAAAAAAAAAAGCTGGCAGCATCACACTACTTGACTTCAAACTATACTACAAGTCTACAATAATCAAAACAGCATGGTAGTGGTACCAAAACAGACATATAGACCAATGGAACAGAGCAGAGACCTCAGAAATAATGCCACACATCTACAACCATCTAATCTTTGGCAAACCTGACAAAAACAAGCAATGGGGAAAGGATTCCCTGTTTAATAAATGGTGTTGGGAAAACTGGCTAGCCATATACAGAAAGCTGAAACTGGATTCCTTATACCTTATACAAAAATTAACCCCAGATGGATTAAAGATTTAAACATAAAACCTAACACCATAAAAACCCTACAAGAAAACATAGGCAATACCATTCAGCACTTAGGCATGGGCAAGGACTTCATGACTAAAACACCAAAAGCAATGGGAACAAAAGCCGGAATAGACAAATGGGATCTGATTAAACTTAAGAGCTTCTGCACAGGAAAAGAAACTATAATTAGAGTGAACTGGCAACCAACAGAATGGGAAAAAAAAATTTGCAATCCATCCATCTGACAAAGGGCTAATATCCAGAATATACAAAGAACTAAAACAAATTTACAAGAAAAAAAACAACCCTATCAAAAAGTGGGTAAAAGATATGAGCACTTTTCAAAAGAAGACATTTATGTAGCCAACAAACATATGAATAAAAGCTAATCATCACTGGTGATTGGAGAAATGCAAATCAAAACCACATTGAGATAACACCTCATGCCAATTAGAATGGCAATCATTAAAAAATCTGGAGACAGCAGATGCTGGAAAGGATGTGGAGAAACAGGAATGTTTCTACACTGTTGATGGGATGTAAGTTAGTTCAACCACTTTGGAAGACAGTGTCACCATTCCTCAGGGATCTAGAACTAAAAATATCATTTGACCCAGCAATCCCATTACTGAGTATATACCCAAAGGATTATAAATCATTCTATTATAAAGACATATGCACATCTATGTTTATTGTGGCACTGTTTACAATAGAGAGACTTGGAACCAACCCAAATGCTCATCAGTGATAGACTGGATAAAGAAAATGTGGCACATATACACCACAGAATACTATGCAATCATAAAAATGGATGAGTTCATGTCTTTTGCAGGGACATGAATGGAGCTGGAAACCATCATTCTCAAAAAACTGACACAAGAACAGAAAACCAGACACCCCATGTTCTCACTCATAAGTGGGTATTGAACAATGAGAATACATGGACACAAGGAGGGGAACATCACACACTGTGGCCTATCAGGGTGTGGGGAGCTAGGGAAAGGATAGCTGGGGGTGGGTGATTGGGGAGGGATGCATTAGGAGAAATACCTAATGTAGATGATGGGGTGATGGATGCAGCAAACCACCACGGCACGTGAATACCTATGTAACAAACCTGCACGTTCTGCACAAGTACCCCAGAACTGAAAGTATAATACATAAATTTTTTTTAAAAAGTGATTAAATGAACAAGTGCTGTCCAAAATCATCCTGCATCTGTCAACTAGAATCCTGAAAATCTCTATAAATTTTAGACCAATAGTCCAATGTTTGTCAGATAATTTCCAGACTCTTGTAATAAAGAAGCTGTCTCTGAGAAGCAACTGACTTTTGTTCACTTATCCTAAGAAATTTCATTTCTCCGGTTAGAAGTTCTTAGTAAGCAGCTTTAGTGTTCTAGGGCTTTTAGCACATTCTAGTCTAAAACTCATTTTAATGGTCTTGATGAGTATGGTTCAAGACTAGCAAGAATGAGCTCTCTCTCTCAAAAGTAGGTAATGTCAACCAGAATCATCACCAACATAAAAGTATCAGGAAACCGAGGTAGAGACATAATAAGGTATAACACTCCCACTGGATTACAGTGTATCATAAATTAAATTGTTTGTCCTCATGACTACATCACACACAAGCTCCATTTCTTTTTCTGTGAAAAGAGAAAAATGTAAGAAACATAACTTTAATTTTAATTGTGTGGATTTTTTTTTTCTTTTAGCTTTTTCTACCTATAGTGCCAATAAAGTATTAAACTTTAATGCCACAGCAGTATTCTAATTTCTAAAATTACTTTAAGAAACAGATTAAGGGCACTGCAGGTGGGAAATGCATTATGACTTCACTGGGAGCATAATGTGAGAACGATCATGATGGACGAACAAATCCAGCTAATGGGAAACATCCCATTTCACATTTCTTACCATCATAATAAAAAATAAAACATAATTAATTTTTTTTCAAAAAACTATTTTCATTTTAGTGTTTAATTACCTAGTGTCTGTCAAAATCTTACAGTTAATTAACTTTTCGCACTCACAGTCTGCATCTCTTAATTGTATGCTGTCATTTTATAATAAAATTTAGCAGGATAGCACTGACTAATACCAAAATGTTAAGGTCAAATTCTATGATGCATTTAATGGATTTTCTTTCTTTTTTTTTTTTTTTTTTGAGACAGAGTCTCGCTCTGTTGCCAGGCGCCAGGCTGGAGTGCAGAGGTGCGATCTCGGCTCACTGCAATCTCCGCCTCTGGGTTCAAGCAATTCTCCTGCCTCAGCCTCCTGGGTAGCTGAGACTACAGGTGCACATTATCATGCCCAGCTAATTTTTTTGTATTTTTAGTGGAGATGGGGTTTCACCATGTTGGCCAAGATGGTCTCGATCTCTTGACCTCGTGATCTGCTTGCCTTGGTCTCCCAAAGTGCTGGGATTGCAGGCTTGAGCCACTGCACCCCGCCGGATTTTCAAAAGAAGAGAGAAAAACATGGTTTTAACTATTTGTTATCAAATAGTAACATTCAAAAATTTAATATTTCAGAAATTCTAAAATAAATTGTGTTACACTAATTTCTAACATACCATTATAGACATCTGAAAACTTTGCTTAGGATGAAAAGTATAAATATTTTTTATAGTCACTCATTAGCCCTAAGTTCTTTGAGGACATGATTCATTCTTTACTAAATCTTTGTATTCTCTCTACAAAACCTAGAAAATTGTTTTTTTTTTTTTTTCTTGTAACAAGCACTCATATGTTTGCCAAATAAACAAAAGGAGAACATTTTTCCAAATATAATTTTAAATATAAAGTCTCAGAACTCTGAGGCTACTATAAAAAAAGGATTAAAAAGGGGAAATTTACTTTTTACATTAATGGGAAGATTGATATTAGGATATTATAAATATTTTAAAGTTATTGGGTAAAATATAATCAAACTAAGTAAGATATATACCTAAAGATATCCAAAATATTTTTATCCCAACAATTTCTCAGACAAATTAAAGTAGAAAGTTATTATCAAGTTGTGCATTAGAAGGGACCCTGTGCCCTCATTCTAGCTCTATGACTCCCTGGCTTGTGCTTAGGATCTAGAAATCAACCCCTGATAGTCTTATTTTCATGATTCATTAAGTAAGAGAATTTCTAACTAAAACAGACCAGGAAGATTATATAGACCAGCAATAAAGTTCTACAAAGATAAGCCAATGACACTTCATATATGGTACCTAGCTTGCTGGACACCTTAGAGTTTACTCTTACTGGGTTTTAAACTAATCTAAAATTATAAATCATTTTCTGAGTCTTTACTGAAATCCTATATGCTTTTAATTTTACATATGGTATTAGTTGAGTTATTAGGACTAAAATGTCTGATACTAACAATTATTTTATTACTAGAATTTATTGAGGTCTCTAATTCTATGCTTAAAACAAAGACAATAATCAATGCTGAAAAATCGACATAAATATAGTTGAAACGCTGCAATTTTCAGCAATCATTATATTCATGAATGCCTTGACAAATAAAGGTATTATTGATGATAGCATTTAATTACTGCTCTTTATTAGTTTTTTATTATAAGTTACTATTAGTTTCATTGCTATTATATGGCTTCTTCCTGGTTGTATCTTTCAGTGTACAATGATAGTTGCTTGTCTCAATGCAATTTTGCTCAGCTTTTAAATAAAAAACTTATAGATGCACAGTCCTTGAGGTATGATATATGTATGCTCCATACTGTTTTTGCTAAAATAGCGATAATCATGTCCCCAGGTATGCTTTATTATTTCTTTGCAATGATTTTGCATGATTTAAATAATTTGCAACATGTTATTAAACTTCTGAAATGTTTGAAGCTAATAAATCATTGTTTTAATACATAAAATCAAGTATGGAATGCAGTATTATTTTTCCAAAAATTTCCTTTAGCAACAAATTTCCTTATCAGTAAATTTTAAAAATAGAGTTTGCTTTAACAATACATTTACTATAATTTTTTCTTCATTTCAACCCTGGTGAATATGATGATTATGTGCCTTGGGGTTGCTCTTCTTGAGGAATATCTTTGTGGTGTTCTCTGTATTTCCTGGACTTGAATGTTGGCCTGCCTTTCTAGCTTAGGGAAGTTCTCCTGGATAATATCCTGAAGATTGTTTTCCAGCTTGGGTTCATTCTCTCTGTCACATTCAGGTACGCATATCAAATGTAGATTAGGTCTTTTCACATAATCTCATATTTCTTGGAGGCTTTGTTCATTTCTTTTTACTCTTTTTTTTTCCTCCAATCTTGCCTTCTCATTTTATTTCATTGAGTTGATCTTCAATCTCTGGTATCCTTTCTTCTGCTTGGTCCATTTGGCTATTGAAACTTGCGTAGGTTTTGCGAAGTTCTCGTGTTGTGTTTTTCAGCTCCATCAATTCGTTCATATTCCTCTCTAAGCTATTTATTCTCATTAGCATTTTGTCAAACCTTTTTTCAAGGTTCTCAGTTTCTTCGAATTGGGTTAACACATACTCTTTTAGCTCAGAGAACTTTGTTATTATACACCTTCTGAAGCCTCTTTCTGTCAATTCATCAGACTCATTCTCCATCCAGCTTTGTTCCCTTGTGGGTGAGGAGTTGTGATCCCTTGGAGGAGGAGAGGAATTCTGGTTTATGGTCTTTGCATCCTTCTTGCACTGGTTTCTTCCCATCTTTGTGGATTTATCTACCTGTGGTCTTTGTGGTTGGTGACTTTCAAATGGGGTCTCTGAGTGGACGTCCTTTTTGTTGCTGGTGAAGTTATTTCTTTCTGTTTCTTAGTTTTCCTCCTAACAGGTCCCTCTGCTGTAGGACTGCTGGAGGTCCACTCCAGACCCTGCTTGTTCTGCAGTGGCTGCAGAACAGTAAGGGTTGCTGCCAGTTTCTTCTGTTATCTTTGTCCCAGAAGGATACCTGCCAGATGTCAGCCTGAGCTCTCCTTTATGATGTGTCTCCTTGGTTACATGGGGGTTGGGGAGATGCTTGAGGACACAGTCTGTCCCTTATAGGAGCTCAAGTGCTGAGCTGTGAGCTCTGTTGTTCTGTTCAGAGCTGCTGGGAAGGTACATTTAAGTCTGCAGCAGCAGAACTCATAATGGCCTTTTTTCCCCAGGTTCTCTGTCCCAGGAAGATGGGGCTTTATTTATAAGTTCCTGTAATTCTGCTGCCTTTTTTCAGAGATGCCCTGCCCAGTGAGGAAGGAGAGTAGTCACAGTCTGCCAGCAGAGGTGTTGCTGAGCTGCTATGGGCTCTGCCCAGCTGCTGGTGAACTTCCTTGCCGTTTTGTTTATAGGAGTATAGTTAGAATAGCCTCAGTAATGGCAGACTGCCTCGGTAGTGGTGGACTGCCTCCGTAATGGTGTACACCCTTCCCCTCACAGAGCTGGACCATCCTGGGTTCAGCTGTACTTGCTGTGAAACTCTAAATCCAGAGCATTTCAGATTGCTGGTCTTTGTGGGAGTGGAAGTGGGACCAGCTGAGTCAGATCACCTGGCTCCCTGTTTCAGCCCCCTTTTTTTCAGTTGAATGGGTGACTCTGTCTCCCAGGCATTTCAGTCACCAGTTGAAATGGCACCTGTATTTGTGTAAGTTTTTGTGAGGAGACCCACTGTGCCAGCTGAAACAGCCATGCTGGAGACTCGTGGCACTTTTCTGCCCAGGAATCTCCTGGTCTGTGGGCAGTAAAAATTCACTTGGAAATGTGGTGATTACTCATCCTCTGCATTTTCACTGGGAACTGCAATTCAGAGCTATTCCTATTCAGCCATCTTGGATCTGCTGAGATCGGTACACATTTAACAATTTATTCTTCAAAAATTGTATGACTTCTACAACCCAACATTAAGTTTATAATAGCAAATAAGGAAGACATATCCTTGCTTTAACGGCCTAGGTATTGAAGTAAGCATAAAGAAATAAACAATCAAAACAGATAATTTCAGAAAGTAGTAAGTGCTAGGAAGTGAAGAAAACAGAATTATGTTCTCTAGGGAGCAGCCAGAGGTTTATGCAGGTGAATGGATAGAAGATCTTCTCGTGAGGGTGATGACTGAGCTAAGACCCAGTAAATATCTGGAGTGGAGAGCATACCAGGCATAGTGAAGAGCCTGGGCAAAGACCAGGAGGAGGAAATTAACTAACAGAAAGCAAGCCAGGTCGGCTCAGCTAAAAAGAGTGAGCCAGAGGAAAGCATGCTGGGAGAAATATGGTAGCTGAAACCAACTCATATGTTCTTGGCTTTAGAAACCAAGAATATTTGGTTTCTATATTACCATTTGGGTTTTATCTTAGCATAATGAAGAAACATTTCAGACTTCTGAATATGAAATCTGACATATTTTACAAGACTGATTTTTTAAAATGAATTTTAAGTAGGACAAGAGTTGGATGGCTATTGTAGCAGTATAGTCAAGACATGTTAGTGGTCTGGAAAGAGAGAATAATGGATACAAAATCAAGAGGACTTGTTAATGAATTGCATATGAGGAGCAAAGGAAAGAGATACTTAAGAACAATGTCTGGGTATATACCCAAAGGATTATAAATCATTCTACTCTAAAGATGCATGCACACGTATGTTTATTGTGGCACTGTCCACAGTAGCAAAGACTTGGAACCAACCCAAATGCCCATCAATAATAGACTGGATAAAAAAATGTGGCACATATACATCATGGAATACTATGCAGTCATAAAAAGGATGAGTTCATGTCCTTTGCAGGGACATGGATGAAACTGGAAACCATCATTCTCAGCAAACTGACACAAAAACAGAAAACCAAACACTGCATGTTCTTACTCATAAGTGGATGTTCAACAATGAGAACACATGGACACAGGGAGGGGAACGTCACACACTCTGGCCTATTGGGGGTAGGGGGCTAGAGGAGGAATAGCAGGGGTTGGGGGGATTAGGGAGGGATGCATTAGGAGAAGTACTTAATGTAGATGACAAGGTGATGGATGCATCAAACTACTACCATGGCACGTGTATACCTACATAACAAACCTGCACAATCTGCACATGTACCCCTGAACTTAAAGTATAAGAAATAAAAACTAATAACATTTGGGTACTTGGTTTGAGCAGCTAGAGGGATTTGGCATCAACTCAATGGGGAAGAATAGGGAAGGACAAATTTTGGAAAAGAAATTCAGTTTATGGAAAAGTTAGCTTGAATTTAATGTTCAAATTCCTTAGTATACCGTATAAGGCTTTACTTTTTTTAATGTGATATAAAAGGAAATTCCCAAACTATTAAGGCAGGAAAAAGAAAAATGTAACTAACTTTTGTTTTATTCACTGAAATAGATACTTTATGTTTCTACCCAATTAAACAAATATTTATTGAGCATTCAGTCAGAATCTATGTCAGGCTCTGGGGCTATAGTAGTGTATGAAATGAAAATATATCAGTTCTACAGGAATTTGCAAATGGTCGGGAAGAAAAAGATGCAAAAAAATTATGCTATATGCTTATAAGCATTACATAAGAAAAAGTTTCTGTATGGGAGCCAAAAGCTTAGGGAGTTGATCTTGATTTGGAGATCAGGAAAGCCCGCCCAAGGAAAAGTCATTACATTTAGGTGACTTGAAAGATGAACAGGCACTGTCTAAGCTAAGGAGATGGAGGGAGGAGAGTTTCAGTCAGAGGACACAATCTACACCAAAACCCAAAAGTGAGAGAATGCAGTATATATTATGAACTATAAAATGTTCCATATGGCTGTATCTTAGAGTGTAAGGAGCAAAAGTGGTGTGAAATATGGTTGCAGAGCAAGAAGTTATGGAGTATGTTGGTAAGAAAATAAAATACTTAAAGTAGAAGAGTGGTGTAAAATGATTTGCATTTTAAAAACACTACAATGTGTAAAAAGTTAATTTTCCAAAAAATCGTCATCAGGCAGATTTTGTTATTATCCCCATTATGTACATTAGAAAATCAAAGCTTAGGCTGTTTCAGAAACTTGTCCAAGGCACAGGTAGTACTCAAACTAGGATTTAAATCCAATTTGATTTGACAAAAGTCCATGCTTTTCCACTAAGCATTGCTACTTTATAATCTGTTAATTCATCCTGCTGTATCTACACAATAGTAGTCTTAGTTCTCAAATATTTTCTACTGTTTGCTTATGCCATTGTGTAAAACATAAAAGCATCCTTCAAGATACTGGAAACATGAATTTATTTACCAAACTATAGTAACTGTAGTGGGACAATATTTTGAGGTAGTCAATGTAACATTTATTCTCTTAATTCCTTTTGACCTATATCTATCCACCATTAAACCAAAATGGTGAAACAAATACAAATGCACACACACACACACATGCACACACACACACACACACACACACACACATGTGAGATGGGGGAGGGAGGGGGAGGGGAAGTGGGAGTGGGGATGGGGGAGGGGGAGGGGGAAAAATAGATTGAGTTTCTGATTTTGGAGTTTTTGCCCCCTCTGTCCTCCTTCATATACACAATAGTTATGAAAGTCCTAGATTTCAGTGTCTAGAATCAGACACTTATTGGGGTTTTAAGGGATTTTTAGAGCTTTATTGTAAAAATCACATCTTAAACATTGGCAGACTCAAGCAAAATCTTATATTAACCATAGGGAAGGAAGAAGGTTTAATAATGGAACTGTTTTATTGGACATTCAGGAAAAAGAAAGAGAAAGGAAGAGAGGGATGGGGTGTGTGTGTGTGTGTTGGTGTTGGTGTGTGTGTGTGTGTGTGTGTGTATGAGACTGAGAAAGAAATATATTTTGCTAATTTGGCTCATTCTATTGTAGAGGATTGGTAAATAGAAAATCTAATGGGGTAGCCTGGCAGCCTGGAGACTCAGCCGAGTTGCAGTTCAAGTCTAAAGGCTATGTGTTGGTCTTGTCCTTCTTACTCCATGAAAGTTAGTCTTTTGTTCTACTACAGTCTTGAACTGATTGAATTAAGCCCACCTACATTAAGGAGGGTAATCCGTTTTACCCAAAGTCCACCTGTTTCTATGTTAATTTTACTCCTCCCCTCCACTGTGCCTAAAAAAAAGAGAGAGAGAGAAACAAACAGCAAGATGGCCAAATAGGAACAGCTCTGGAGTGCAGTTCCCAGCAAGAACAATGCAGAGGGTGAGTGAACACCACATTTCCAAACAAGTTACTACTGCCCACAGACCAGGAGATTCCCAGGCTGAGTGTCACAAGTTTCTAGCATGGCTGTTTCAGCCGGCACAGGCCTCCACACAAAAACTCACACAAATCTGGGAAGCCGTTTCAACTGGTGCCTGGAACAACTGGGAGACAGAGCTGCCCATTCAACTAAACAAAAAGGGGGCTGAAACAGGGAGTCAGGTAATCTAGCTCAGCAGGTCCCATCCCCACAAAGACCAGCAATCTGAAACGCTCTGGATTTAAAGTTTCGTGGCAAGCACAGCTGGACCCGGGATGGTCCAGCTTTGTTTGAGGAAGGGTGTCTGCCATTACCTAGCCAGTCCACCACTACAGAGGGAGTTCACCATCACTGAGGCAGTCTGCCATTAATGAGGCAGTCCACCATTACCGAGGCAGTCCGCCATTATAGAGGCAGTCCGCCATTACAGAGGCAGTCCGCCAGTACTGAGGCAGACTGCCATTACTGAGGCAGACTGCCATTACTGAGGCGGACTGCCATTATCAAGGCAGTTCTAATTATACCTCTATAAACAAAACCGCAAGGAAGTTCACATAGCAGCTGGGCAGAGCCCAAGGCAGCTCAGCAATGCCTCTGCTGGCAGACTGTGACTAGGCTACCTCCTCGCTGGGCAGGGCATCTCTGAACAAAGGCAGCAGCACATCAGGAACTTTTATAAATAAAGTCCCACCTTCCCAGGACAGAGAACCTGGGAAAAAAAGGCAGTTATTAGTCCCACTGCAGCAGACTTAAGCATACCTGCGCAGCAGCTCTGAACAGAACAACAGAGCTCACAGCTCAGCACTTGAGCTCCTATAAGAGACAGACTGTGTCCTCAAGGAGCTCCCTGACCCCTGTATATCAAAACAGTCACCTATAAAGGAGAGCTCTGGCTGACATCTGCCTGGTATCCTACAGGGATGAAGATAACAGAAGAAGAAACTGGCAGCAACCCTTACTGTTCTGCAGCCACTGCAGGTGATCCCCAGGCAAGCAGGGTCTGGAGTGGACCTCCAGCAGTCCTACAGCAAGGGGCCTGTTAGGAGGAAAACTAAGAAACAGAAAGAAATAACTTCATCAGCAACAAGAAGGATGTCCACTAAGAGACCCCGTCTGAAAGTCACCAACCACAAAGACCACAGATAGATAAATCCACAAAGATGGGAAGGGAAGAAACCAGTGCAAAAAGGATGCAAACACCAAAAACCAGAATTCCTCTCCTCCTCCAAGGGATTACAACTCATCACCAGCAAAGGAACAAAGCCGTATGGAGAATGAGTCTGACAAATTGACAGAAACAGGCTTCAGAAGACTGGCAATAACAAACTTCTCTGAGCTAAAAGAACATGTTCTAACCCGATGCAAAGAAACTAAGAAACTTGAAAAAAGGTTTGACAAAATGCTAATGAGATAAACAGCTTAGAGAAGAATATAAATGACTTAATTGAGCTGAAAAACAACACGAGAACATTGTGAAGCATACACAAGTTTCAATAGCTGAATCGACCAAGCAGAAGAAAGGATATCAGAGATTTAAGATCAACTCAATGAAATAAAATGAGAAGGCAAAGTCAGAGAAAAGAGTAAAAAGAAATTAACAAAGTCTCCAAGAAATATGGGATTATGTGAAAAGACCTAACCTGCGTTTGATAGGTGTACCTGGCTGTGACGGAGAGAATGAATCCAAGCTGGAAAACACTTCAGGATATTATCCAGGAGAACTTCCCCAACCTAGCAAGGCAGGCCAATATTCAAGTCAAGGAAATACAGAGAACACCACAAAGATATTCCTCAAGAAGAGCAACCCCAAAGCACATAATCACCAGTCTCATCAGGGTTGAAATGAAGGAGAAAATGCTAAGGGCAGCCAGAGAGAAAGGTCAAGTTGCCCACAAAGGGAAGCCCATCAGACTCACAGCAGATCTCTTGGCAGAAACGCTAAAACCCAGAAGACAGCAGGGGCCAATATTCAACATCCTTAAAAGAACTTTCAACCTAGAATTTCATATCCAGTCAATCTAAGCTTCAGAAGTGAAGGAGAAATAAAATCCTTTATGAACAAGCAATTGCTCAGAGATTTCGTCACCACCATGCCTGCCTTACAAGAGCTCCTGATAGAAGCACTAAACATAGAAAGGAACAACCAGTACCAGCCACTCCAAAAACATATCAAATGGTAAAAAGCATCAACACAATGAAGAAACTACATCAACTAATGGGCAAAACAACCAGCTAGCATCAAAATGACAGGATCAAATTCACACATAACAATATTATCCTTAAATGTAAATGGGCTAAATGCCCGAGTCAAAAGACACAGACTGGCAACTTGGATAAAAAGTCAAAAACAATTGGTGTGCTGTATCCAGGAAACTCATCTCACTTGAAAGGACACACATAGACTCAAAATAATGGGATGGAGGAAGATTTACCAAGTAAATGGAGAACAAAAAAAAAGTAGGAGTTACAATCCTAGTCTCTGATAAAATAGACTTTAAACCAACAAAGATCAAAAGAGACAAAGAAGGGCATCACATAATGGTAAAAGGAACAATGCAACAAGAAGAGCTAACAATTCTACATATATATGCACCCAATACTGGAGCACCCAGATACATAAAGCAAGAACTTAATAACCAACAAAGAGACTTAGACTCACACACAATAATAGTGGGAGACTTTAACACTCCACTGTCAATATTAGACAGATCAATGAGACAGAAAATTAACAAGGATATCCAGTACTTGAACTCAGATCTGGACCAAGCAAACCTAATAGACAAATACAGAACTCTCCACCCCAAATCCACAGCATATACATTCTTCTCAGTACCACATCACATCTACTCTAAAACTGATCACATAATTGGAAGTAAATTACTACTCAGCAAATGCAAAAGAACGGAAATCATAACAGTCTCTCAGACCACAGTGCAATCAAATTAGAACTCAAAATTAAGAAACTAACTCAGAACAACACAACTGCATGGAAACTGAACAACTGGCTCTTGAATGTTGACTGGCTAAACAATGAAATGAAGGCAGAAATAAAGATGTTCTTCAAAACCAATGAGAATGAAGACACAACATACCAGAATCTCTGGGACACACTTCAAGAAGTGTCTAGAGGAAAATATATAGCAATAAACGCCCACATGAGAAGCAAGGAAAGATCTAAAATTGACACCCTATCACCAAAATTGAAAGAGCTAGAGGAGCAAGATCAAAAAAACTCAAAAGCTAGCAGAAGACAAGAAATAACTAAGATCAGAGAAGAACTGAAGGAGACAGAGACACAGAAAACCCTCCAAAAAATCAATAAATCCAGGAGCTGGTTTTTTGAAAAGATCAACAAAATAGGCCACTATCCAGATTAATAAAAAAGAAAAGAGAGAAGAATCAAATAGATGCAATAAAAAACGATAAACAGGATATCACCACCAATTCCACAGAAATACAAACTACCATCAGATATTACTACAAACAACTCTATGCACACAAACCAGTAAACCTGGAAGAAATGGATAAATTCCTGGACACTTGCATCCTCCCAAGCCTAAACCAGGAAGAAGTTGAAACCCTGAATAGACCAATGACAAGGGCTGAAGTTGAGGCAGCAATTAATAGTCTACCAATCAGAAAAAGCCCAGGTCCAGATGGGTTCACAGCCAAATTCTACCAGACATACAAAGAGGAGCTGGTACATTCCTTATGAAACTATTCCAAACAATCCAAAAAGAGGGAATCCTTCCCAAATTGTTTTATGAGACCAACATCATCCTGATACCAAAACCTGGCGGAGACTCAACGAAAAAAGAAAACTTCGGGCCAATATCCATGAAGAACATAGATGCAAAAATCTTCATTAAAATACTGGCAAACTGATTGCAACAGCACATGAAAAACCTTATCCACCACGATCAAGTAGGCTTCTTCCTGGGAAGCAAGGCTGGTTCAACATAGGCAAGTCTATAAACGTAATCCACCACATAAACAGAACCAAAGACAAAAACCACATGATTATCTCAATAGATGCAGGCAGGCTTCTGACAAAATTCAACAGCACTTTATGCTAAAAACTCTCAATAAACTAGGTATAGATGGATCATATCTCAAAATAATAAAAGCTATTTATGACAAACCTACAGCCAGTATCATACTAAATGGGCAAAAACTGGAAGCATACCCCTTGAAATCTGGCACTAGACAAGGATGTCCTCTCTCACCACTCCTACTCAATATGGTATTGGAACTTCCAGCAGGGCAATCAGGCAAGAAAAAGAAATAAAGCGTATTCAATTAGGAAAGGAGGAAGTCAAATTGTCTCTATTTGCAAACAACATGATTGTATATTTAGAAGACCCCATTGTCTCAGCACTAAAGCTCCTTAATCTGATAAGCAATTTCAGCAAAGTCTCAGGATACAAAATCAAATGTGCAGAAATCAGAAGCATTCCTATACACCAATAACAGACAAACAGAGAGCCAAATCAAGAACTAACTGCCATTCACAATTGCTACAAAGAGAATAAAATACCTAGGAACACAGCTAACAAAGGATGTAAAGGACTTCTTCAAGGAGAACTACAAACCATTGCTCAAGGAAATAAAACAGGACACAATCAGATGGAAAAACATTCTATGCTCATGATTAGGAAGAATCAATATTATGAAAATGGCCATACTGCCCATAGTAATTTATATATTCAATGCTATCCCCCATCAAGCTACCTATGACCCTCTTCCAGAACTGGAAAAAACCACCTTAAACTTCATATGGAGCCAAAAGAGAGCCCGCATAGTGAAGACATTTCTAAGCAAAAAGAACAAAGCTGAAGGCATCATGCTACCTGGCTTCAAACTATACTATAAGGCTACAGTAATCAAAACAGTGTGGTACTGGTACCAAAACAGAGATATAGACGAATGGAACAGAACAGAGGCCTCAGAGGGAATACCACACATATACATCCATCTGATCTTTGACAAACTTGACAAAAACAAGCAATGGGGAAAGGATTCCCCGTTTAATAAATGGTGTTGGGAAAACTGGCTAGCCATGTGCAGAAAGCAGAACCTGGACCCCTTCCTGACACCTTACTCTAAAATTAACTCCAGATGTATTAATGACTTAAACATAAGGCCTAACACCATAAAAACCCTAGAAGAAATCCTAGGCAAAACCATTCAGGTTATAGGCATAGGCAAGGACTTCATGAATAAAACACAAAAAGCAATGGCAACAAAAGCCAAAATAGACAAATGGGATATAATTAAATTCCAGAGCTTCTACACAGCAAAAGAAACAATCATTAGAGTGAACTGGCAACCAACAGAATGGGAAAAAATTTTTGCAATCTACCTATCTGACAAAAGGCTAATATCCAGAATCTACAAAGAACTCAAAGAGATCTTCAAGAAAAACAAACAAATCCATCCAAAAGTGGGCAAAGGATATGAACAGACACTTTACAAAAGAAGACATTTATGAGGCTAAAAAACATATGAAAAAATATTCATTGTCACTGGTCATTAGAGAAATGCAAATCAAATCTACATTGAGATACCATCTCATGCCAGTTAGAATGGTGATCATTAAACAATCTGGAGACAACAGATGCTGGAGAGGATGTGGAGAAATAGGAACACTTTTACACTGTTGATGGGAGTGTAAATTAGTTCAACCATTGTGGAAGACAGTGTGGTGATTCCTCAAAGACCTAGAAATAGAAATTCCATTTGACCCAGCAATCCCATTACTGGGTATATACCCAAAGGATTATAAGTTGTTCTATTATAAAGACACATGCACACATATGTTCATTGTGGCACTGTTTACAATAGCCAAGACTTGGAACCAACCCAAATGCCCATCAATGACAGACTGGACAGGGAAAATGTGGCACATATACACCATGGAATACTATGCAACCATAAAAAAACGTTGAGTTTGCGTCATTTGTAGGGACATGAATGAATCTGGAAACCCTCATTCTCAGCAAGCTGACACAAGAACAGAAAAACACTGCATGTTCTCACTCATAAGCGGGTGTTGAACAATGAGAACACATGGACACAGGGAGGGGAGCATCAAACACTGAGGTCTGTTGTGGGGGAATAGGGGAGGGACAGCGTGGGTAGGGAAGTTGGGGAGGGATAACAGGGAGAAATGCCAGATATAGGTGACAAGGGGATGGAGGCAGCAAATCACATTGCCATGTATAAAAATGAAGAAACCTTCATAGAAACATCCACAAAAATATTTGACCAAATATCTGGGCACCATGTCCCAGCCAAGTTAACACATCTATCCATCACAGAAGAATTTTTCCAAATAGTAGAGATTTGCCTGACTTTCAATCTGGCCTCTATGGAAAAACACCCTCTGTTGAGAGTAGACATAACTGTGAAATAATATCGAGAAGAAGTAAAAGAAACAAAAAAGCTTGAGACTGATCTAAAGATGGGAAGTAACTGAGTTACAAGTGTAGAATTCTTTTGTTCTACTATCATGTTTAAATACAGATCTACAGAAAAGTTAACTTCAATTATAAGGAAAATATGTGTTTACACATCTGATTTACATTTGTAATTCTAAAATTACTGCTTCACTGTAGTGTTCTGGGCATCACTCTACTAGGACCCAGTCCCTCTATTAGAATTGTTTGGATGTGATTTTTTTCCTTCTATATATGAGAAACAAGCTTGATTATGTTTATAGTTCCAATTATGGTTGATAGATAGGTGCTAAATAAAAGTATGTAGCATGAAGTCACATCAAACATCAAAAATTCTCAAGAGTTAATGTCATTTCATCAAAGTAAAATGCAACGAACTGATAGTTCACCATTTTGAACATGGGTAAAAGTAGAACAAATATTAGAAATTGACATATAAGAACAGTCAAATCAAAAAACCTGTTTTTCACTTACAAAAATTGTTTTGGATAAGTAATGTTTTCCTTCAGACTTTAGACATGTACCTCCACAAAAGAATCCATTTTTTTCTTAAATCACAATTTCAGTTTTTGCTTTTTGAGACAGCCAGGCAAAGGGAAAATAATATGAGCCTTTCAGATTGTGTGAGTCACATTTTACTTTAAGTACTGAACATATTTTGCCAGTGAAAAATGACATTAAATATGTCATTCTTTGTTCAGTAGCAATGACCCAGTTACATCTAACCACTTTTTTGTTAAAATCTTTGTGCCTAATGAAATATGCAAGAAGCTTGTCTGATTCAGAAACCCTGGAATCCTAAAACTGCATCTTATGACAGGCATCAGGAAGCTGGTGATGGTTGAGGTTGTGAAAAGAATGTCAAAAGTAATGCTGAAGGTGTCAAGAGACAATGCAGAGCCACGTACTGAGAATTTTCTCTGCAGTGACACTTCCAGCCGTATTCGGCTTCATCAGAAGGTAATTTATTCAAGGCCTTGTAAACTTAAATAGGAGCATTAAATATTTAATTTTACAATTACAACATCAAATTCTCTTACCATTTCAGCATTTTGATGTCTCTGTACAATCAAGAACCTAATTTCTTTTAGTATAAACAGTTAAGATAGTATTCAATTATTTTTAAACTAAAATGATTCAAATGCAGTGAACATTTTCTTTGAGAAAATGTCTTAATTCTTATGTAGTGTGTTACTGTATCCATTCCTTTTTACTGACTTTAAATCCTTTTTTATCCTATATAAACACTTTATTCTTAATACTGTATAAAAGATTGATACCTAAGAAGTAATTTCATTGTTAGTAATTAACAAAAAGGAAAACTATGTATAAAAACTGATTACATTCTGCCACTTAGTAATGATGAGAGCTAATGTTTGTTGAGCAGTCAGTATGTCCCCAACTGTGAAAGAACTTTATTATTTTATTTACTGTTTAGAAAACACGATGGTATAGGCACCATTGACACTTGCATTTGAAAAACTAAAATAAGGCTTATGTAGGATAAGTTGCCCAGAGTCATGTGGCGGAACCTGGGCTTGAACTCTGTTATCTTCAGTGCAAACTCGCTACTATAGACAGTTTTGCTAGGGAATAAACTGACAGGAAACAGGCATGCATGCCCATCTTCCTCAATTGATTGCATAAGAAAGATTTTGAAGTTTCCTATTTTAAAATAACTGAAATTGTGCTACATAGTAATCAACATAGGTTCCATCCTATCTGCCAATTGTCAATTTACTGATGATAAGAAGAAATAATATTTGTTTGTTTTCTTTGAAATACTTGCTAGAAATTTGAAATATTTGTGATTTCTTTGCTCTTACTAACCAATGTTGAGCCAAAGTTCTCTACTTAAAAAAAAAAAAAAAAAAAACTCTCCAACTATTCTTGAATTTTATTTAAGTTAGAGTACTACATCTCTACAACCATAAAAACTAGTGAAAAATAATTTCTAAGGTAGCCAAAGAAGAAAAAATCTAAGCTACACAATTTGATAAATTTTTTCAGAATGATACACTTCACAGTAATACCTTCTGAGCAGCATACAATTAAACTCAAATTTTACTAACAATGACCATTAATAGGCTCAGCTCTAATAATATGAAAAAAAAAATACATTCAAAAAATACATAAAACTGCAAATAACCCACTCTATTAATTTATTCTATTCCATTTGATATTCTTAGATTTCTACTTTTGAAGATTGTAAGTAACATGACATCCCATCCCCCACTTATCTTTGTTAAAAAGTGAAAATAAAAAAGAATAAATTTTATTTCAGCTGGGCAAGGTGGCTCACATCTGCAATCCCAGGTCTTTCAGAAGCTGAGGCAGGTGAAACACCTGAGGTCAGGAGTTTGAGACCAGACTGGCCAACATGATGAAACCCTGTCTCTACTGAAAATATAAAAATTAGCCGGGCGTCATGTGGGTGCCTGGAGTCCTTTTGAACCCGGGAGTCAGAGGTTGCAGTGAACCAAGATTGTGCCATTGCACTCCAGCCTGGATGACAAGAACAAAACTAAGTCTCAATAAATAAATAAATAAATTTTATTTCATAATACACAAACCAAACTAAGTCCTAAGTCTTTTTACTATTTTCTCTTTTTTCATTGAATGGGCCAGAGTTATTCCATTAAAACACAAATTAAAAGAAGCTTCAGTTTCTAAAATTTTTAAGTGCTTTGTTATATCAGGCATCAAACTAAGAATTAAAAAGATAAAAAAGTTTCTGTCTATTGACTTACTGTAACACTATCTCTACATTCACCTTTGTTTCAAGTTAAAAAAGGAACAATATTTCATTTTCAAAGACTATAAAACTACTTTGAATTGAGGCCTCATTCTTTTTAAGATTCCCTATTACTAATGATTAAGCTAAACTTATTTTACATAAGTAACTGTAAGATATTCAAATATTTAATTGGGAATTAGTCACTATACATAATTATTTTTAATAATTGTTCAAGCTGAGTTTAAATCAATAGCAAAGAAAAAAACTCTATAAATGCTAAAGAAAAATGAAGTTTTAAATTATAATTAACAAGTATGATAATAAAAACTGCATTAATTTTATCATTAAAATACTAAATAAAAATAATGATATAGTAAAGGGATATTGACTGAGAATTTACTGTGGTGTAGGCACTGTTACAAGCATTTGTTCTATAAACTCTTAACAATAGAAAGTTCTTTTCCTCATTGATTTTTTTTTTTTTATTTGCAGATGAGGAAGGAGTATGAGAAGCCACTCTTAAGAACTGAAAAGTAGAGTGGCTGGCAAGATGGCCAAATAGGAACAGCTCTTGTCTGTAGCTCCCAGCAAGATCAATGCAGAACTGGAATGATTTCTGCATTTCCAACCGAGGTACCTGGCTCATCTCACTGGGACACGTTAGACAGTGGGTGTAGCCCACAGAGGGCACGCTGAAGCAGGATGGGTGGTATACTCACCCAAGAAGCACAAGGGGTCAGGAAACACCCTCCTCCAGCTAGGGGAAGCTGTGAGGGACCATACCAAGAGGGTCAAAGCTATCTAGCCCAGATACTATGCTTTTCCCATCATCTTCACAACCTGCAGACCATGAGATTCTCTCAATTGCCTACACCCCCAGGGCCCTGGGTTTCAAGCACAAAACTGGGTGGCCTTTTGGGCGGACACTGAGCTAGCTGCAGGAGTTTTTTTTTCCATATGCAGGTGGCACCTGGAATGCCAGCAAGACAGAACTGTTCACTCCCTTGGAAAGGAGGCTGAAGCCAGGGAACCAAGTGGTCTAGCTCAGCAGCTCCCATCCTCATGGAGCCCAGCAAGCTAAGGTCCACTGGCTTGAAATTCTTGCTGCCAGCACAGCAGTCTGCAGTTGACCTGGAACACTTGAGCGTGGTGGGGGGAGGGGCATATGCCATTACTGAGGCTTGAGTAGGCTGTTTTCCCTTCACAGTGTAAACAAAGCCACTGGGAAGTTCTAACTGGGTGGAGCCCTTTGCAGCTCAGCAAAGCCACTGTAGCCAGACTGCCTCTCTAGACTCCTCCTCTCTGGGCAGTGCATCTTTGAAAGAAAGGCAGTAGCCCCAGCCAGGGGCTTATAGATAAACCTCCCATCTCCCTGGGACACAGCACCTAGGGGAAGGAGCAGCTATGGTTGCAGCTTCAGCAGATGTAAAATATATTGTAAACCAACAAAGATCAAAAGAGACCAAGAAGGGCATTACATAATGTTAAAGGGACCAATGCAACAAAAAGAGCTAACTATCCTAAATGTATGTTCACCCAATATAGGAGCACCCAGATTCATAAAGCAAGTTCTTAGAGACCTGCAAAGAGACTTAGACTCCCACACAATAATAGTCGGGAACTTAAACACCCCACTGCCAATATTAGATCAATGAGACAGAAAATTAACAAGGATATTCAGGACCTGAACTCAGCTCTGGACCAAGCAGACCTAAGAGACATCTGCAGAACTCTCCACCCTAAATCAACAGAATACACATTCATCCCAGCACACAATTATTCTAAAATTGCCCACATAATTGAAAGTAATACACTCCTCAGCAAATGCAAAAGAACAGAAATCATAACAGTCTCTCAGATCACAGGGCAATCAAATTAAAACTTAGGATTAAGAAACTCACTCAAAACTTCACAACTACATGGAAACTGAACAACCTGATCCTAAATGACTACTGGGTAAACAACAAAATAAAGGCAGAAATAAAGATGTTCTTTGAAACCAATGAGAATAAAGACAACATACCGAAACCTCTGGGACACAGCTAAACCAGTGTCAGGAGGAAAATTTATAGCACTAAATGCCCATAGGAGAAAGCAGGAAAGATCTAAAATCAACACCCTAACATCACAATTAAAAGAACTAGAGAATTAAGAACAAACAAATTCCAAAGCTATCAGAAAACAAGAAATAACTAAGAGCAAAACTGAAAGAGATAGAAACATGAAGAACGTTTCAAAAAAATCAATGAATCCAGGAGGTGGCTTTTTGAAAAGATTAACAAAATAGATAGACCACTAGCCAGACTAATAAAAAAGGAGAGAAGAAACAAATAGACACAATAAAAAATAACAAAGCAGATATCATTACTGATCCCACAAAAATACAAACTACCATTGGAGAATACTATAAACATCTCTACACAAATAAACTAGAACATCTAGAACAAATGGATAAATTCCCAGACACACACACCCTCCCAAGACTAAACCAGAAAAAAGTCAAATCACTGAATAGGCCAATAACAAGTTCTGAAATTGAGGCAGTAATAAATAGCCTACCAACCCAAAAAAGCCCAGGACCAGATGGATTCACAACTCAATTCCACCAGAGGTACAAAGAAGAGCTGGTAACGTTCTTTCTGAAACTATTACAAACTATAAAAAAACAGAGAGGGTCCTCCCTAACTCATTTTATGAGGCCAGCATCATCCTGATACCAAAACCTGGCAGAGACACACACACAAAAAAAAGAAAATTTCAGGCCAATATCCCTGATGAACATCGACGTGAAAATCCTTAATAAATTACTGGCAAACCAAATCCAGCAGCACATCAAAAAGCTTAACCACCATGGTCAAGTTGGCTTTATCACTGGGATGCAAGGCTGGCTCAATATATACAAATCAATAAACACAATCCATCACATAAACAGAACAAATGACAAAAACACATGATTACCTCAATAGATGCAGAAAAGGCCTTTGATAAAATTCAGCACCCCTTCATGCTAAATACTCTCAATATACTAAGTATTGATGGAAAATATATCAAAATAATAAGAGCTGTTTATGACAAATCCACAGCCAATATCATACTGAAAGGGCAAAATTTCAAAGGGAAGCATTCCCTTTCAAATCTGGCACTAGACGAGGATGCCCTCTCTCACCACTCCTATTCAGCATAGTATTGGAAGTTCTGGCCAGGGCAATCAGGCAAGGGAAAGAAATAAAGGGTATTCAAATTGAAAGAGAGGAATTCAAATTGTCTCTGTTTGCAGATGACATAAGTATATATTTAGAAGACCCCATCATCTCAGCCCAAAATCTCCTTAAGCTGATAAGCAAATTCAGCAGAGGCTCAGGATACAAAATCAATGTGCAAAAAATCACAAGCATTCCTATACACCAATAATCAACAGAGAGTCAAATCATGAGTAAAATCCCATTCAAAATTTCTACAAACAGAATAAAACACCTAAAAATACAACTTACAAGGGATGGGAAGGACCTCTTCAAGGAGAACTACAAACCTCTGCTCAAAGAAATAAGAGAGGACACACACACAAAAAAAAAATTCCACCCTCATGGATAAGAGGAATCAATATTGTGAAAATGTGCATACTGTGGAAAGTAATTTATAGATTCAATGCTATCCCCATCAAGCTACCATTTACTTTCTTCACAGAATTAGAAAAAAACATGTTTAAATTTCATATGGAACCAAAAGGAGCCCGTATAGCCAAGACAATCCTAAGCAAAAAGAACAAAGCTAGAGGCATCATGCTGCCTGACTTCAAAGTAAACTACAAGACTACAGTAACCAAAATAGCATGGTACTGGTACAAAAACAGATATATAGAGCAATAGAACAGAACAGAGGCCTCAGAAATAACACCA
Source organism: Aotus nancymaae (assembly GCF_030222135.1). Taxonomy (NCBI): domain Eukaryota; kingdom Metazoa; phylum Chordata; class Mammalia; order Primates; family Aotidae; genus Aotus; species Aotus nancymaae. The sequence goes on along the minus strand of NW_026988447.1, from coordinate 2,857,756 downwards.
CACTTCTACAACCATCTGATCTTTGACAAACCTGACAAAAACAAGCAATGGGGAAAAGATTCCCTATTTAATAAATGATGCTGGGAAAACTGGCTAGCCATATGCAGAAAACTGAAACTGGTCCCCTTCCTTACACCATATACAAAAATTAATTCACGATGGATTAAAGACTTAAATGTAAGACCTAAAACCATAAAAACCCTAAAAGAAAACCTGGGCAATACCATTCAGGACATAGGCATGGGCAAAAACTTCATGATTCAAACACCAAAAGCAATGGCAACAAAAGTCAAAATTGACAAATGGGATCTAATTAAACTAAAGAGCTTTGCCACAGCAAAAGAAACTATCATCAGAGTGAATGGGCAACCTACACAATGGGAGAGAATTTTTGCAATCTATCTTACAAAGGGCTAATATCCAGAATCTACAAAGAACTTCAACGAATTTACAAGAAAAAAAAAAAAAACATCAAAAAGTGAGTAAAGGATATGAACAGACACTTCTCAAAAGAAGACATTTATGCAACCAACAAATATATGAAAAAAGCTCACCATCACTGATCATTAGAGAAATGCAGATCAAAAGCACAACAAGATACCGTCTCACACCAGTTAGAATGGTGATCATTCAAAAGTCAGGAAACAACAGATGCTGGAGAAGATGTGGAGAAACAGGACACTTTTACACTGTTGGTGGGAGTATAAATTAGTTCAACCATTACGGAAGACAGTGTGGTGATTCCTCAACGATGTAGAACCAGAAATACCACTTGACCCAGCAATCCCATTACTGGGTATATACCCAAAGGATTATAAATCATTCTATTATAAAGACACATGCACACGTATGTTAATTGCAGCACTGTTTACACTTGGAACCAACCCAAATGCCCATTCAATGATAGACTGGATAAAGAAAATGTGGCATGTATACATCCTGGTATACTATGCAGCCATAAAAAGGATCAGTTCATGTCCTTTGCAGGGCCATGGATGAAGCTGAAAACCATAATTCTCAGCAAACTAACACAGGAACAGAAAACCAAACACCACATATTCTCACTCATAAGTGGGAGTTGAACAATGAGAACACATGAACACAGGGAGGGGAACATCACACATCAGGGCCTGTTGCAGGGTGAGGGGCCAGGGAAGAGATAGCATTAGGAGAAATGCCTAATACAGATGACAGGTTGCTGGGTGCAGCAAATCACCATGGCACATGTACACATATGTAACAAACCTGCAGGTTCTGCACATGTATCCCAGAACTTAAAGTATAATAATTAAAAAAAAAAGAACTGAAGAGTAGTAATATATACCAAGATAAATCATCATTATTTTGTTTTTACAATGCATAAAAACATATTTCCTAATACATCTATGTAACATGATCTCCTGGGTATAGCACTGCCAATTAGAAAATGTTTAATCCATTGTGGTCAATAAATTCAATAGGCTTTTCAATTTTTCATTTTAAGCTTATTCATTTATTCATTTGGCAAGTATTTCTTGAAGGCCTACTATGTTACAGGCACTGGCAGTGAATCCAGATGGGAAGAAAATATGCAATATTAAACTAATCATCACAAAAGTAAATGTACAAATACAAATTGTGATAGTTTCAATAAAGGGAAACCATATTGTATTAAGAAAACATTAAAGAGAAACAAGATTTGACTGGGACAGAAATAGACAAAACCTCACTGAAGGTTTGGAGTCTACTGTGCCAGGGGACCGAGGAGAGGAGGCTGCAGCCTAGAGCTACTAGATGAAGCGGTGCCTGCCTCCCTGCTGGGATTCACCACAGTAGAGGAGCCAAGGCAGTTGCAGGAGGCACCGGGGTCCACTGCTGAGGACTGTGTCACTGCTGCACTAGAGTTGGTTTGGGGTCAGGTATGGAAGCTAAATGATGAGAACACATGGACACACAGAGGGGAATAACACACACTGAGGTCTGTCAGAGGGTGGAGAGTGGGAGAAGGGGGAGGATCAGGAAAAATAACTCATGGGTACTAGGCTTAATGCCTTGTGATGAAATAATCTGTACAACAAACCCTCATGACACAAGTTTACCTGTGAAACAAATGTGCACATGTATCCCTGAACTGAAAATAAAAGTTGAAAATTTAAAAAAAAAAAAACCTGAATGAGGAATATTTAAGCAGAGATTTGAAGATAGGAGATGCCAGGCAAAGGTTTTGGGAGGAGCTTTCTAGGCAAGGGGGGATTGTGTGTGAATTCCCGATGTCAAAAAGCTCTGAGTCTTCAAGGGATGAACTCATCAGTGACACTGGAACAAAATAAAGGAAGCTTGGAAAGGGACTGGAGAGGCAGGGAGAGGCCCAGGCCTGGTAGGTCATATCAAGACTGTGGAAAGTAACTCAGGTGCAATGGAAAGGCATTTGAAGGGTTTTATGGAGGAGAGTGACAGAATTTAAATTGCATCTAGAAAAGGTCCTCTATCCTGACACTCTGAGCTGGATTTTATCTTTCTGCCTCCCCTACCTCTGTTGCAAACTGGGAAGTATGAATTTTATTTAATGCATAGCACTAAGCATCTAGAAGTGAGTTTAACCCAAAGCTGTATATTTATGGACAAACTGAAGAAGTTCAACATTTTCCTGAGTCTTCCCAGATGTTATCTAAAGTTATTTCCCAAGAAGTAGTAATCTTTGCTTCCTTACTTGGATTTGCCTATATAAGGAATAAGTGCCATTCTTCTCAACATGGATAAATGGTCAAACAAGAGAGAAAGATTATTCACAAGTAGTATCAGGTAAGAACTGTGCTATTTCAAGAGAAGAATTTGAGTGAGAGCTCTGGTATTGAAATGGGCATTTAAAAGCTGCCTTGTGGGTAATCAGTTGAGCTCAGGAGTTCAAGAACAGCCTGGGCAACATGGTGAAATCCCATCTCTACAAAAAATGGAAAAAAAAAAAAAAACTAGCAAGGTGTGATGGCATGCACCTGTAAGTCCCAGCTAGTTGGGAGGCTGAGGTGGAAGAATTGCTTGAGCCCAGGAGTCTGGCCTGGACAACAGAGTGAGACCCTGTCTCTTTACCTCTCTATATATCTATATAAAGGTTTGTGTGTGTGTGTATTATATTCTAAACATTAATTGAAAAAGCAAGTGAAACTGGTTGTCATTTATTTGCATTAACATTAGTTAAAACAATGCTCTTGGCTGGGTGCAGCGGCTCACGCCTGTAATCCCAACATTTTGGGAGGCTGAGGTGGGCAGATCATGGGGTCAGGAGTTCAAGACCAGCCTGGCCAATATGGTGAAACCTTGTCTCTACTAAAAATATAAAAAGAATAGCCAGGAGGCTGAGGCAGGAGAATTGCTTGAACCCAGGAGGCGGAAGTTGCAATGAGTCGAGATCGTGCCACTGCACTGTAGCCTGGGTGACAGAGCGAGACTCTGTCTCAAAACAAACCGACAAACAAATAAAACCACAATGCTCTTGACAGATAAGGAATCAAAAATCTCAGTGGCTTAACATATTAGTTTCTCTGCTCAATCAAGAACAAAATGTGATTTCTGATCTGAAGACTTTCCTCCAAATAGTAATTCAGATATGGTTTTCTTCCAATTTGTTGCTCTACCACTTGGACAGTCTAGCTTCCAAGATCTCCATGCTCATGTGTAACGTATCTAACTTCTGAAACTATAGGGTGCCATATGGCATATGTGTTTGAAAATTCTGCAATGCAAAACAAATAGCATGATAGCAGAGAGACCCAGACTTATGGAGAAAAATGAATGGCAAAAAGCAAAACAAAACAAGAAATTTTTAATATGCTTTTATGTATTAAATAATGTTGTCCTCATTGAATAAAATAGTGTTACAAATTGCCTTTCCCCTACTTGAGCCCCTGGCTTTTCTCATAAAATCAATCCTCTTCATTTAACGTGCATTTGTGTAATTGGAATATTTTACTAATATGATAAAACATCTCTTAATTTTACTAAGTGGCTTCTAGAAGAAAATTTAGATTTCATGGAAATCATGTGTATTTATAACTAATTATGAGGAAAACCCCAAACATTAAAAGAAGAAAAAAAAATTTTTAATGCAGTGAAAAGGGATAAACAATTAGACCTTATTGGCTAATGAGTTATTTGAATAAACATCCTGGCTAGGAAGTTACATATAATTAATGTTTTCTACCTTTTTTTTGAAATTATTCTTATTGAATAGTACAAAAGAAAGTTCTTCTATATTATTCTAGTTTTCAGTCATACATAAAAAAAAAACATTTAAACAAAAAAATTCACTTTGATTATAGTACAGAATATTAATTGGAAAGAGGCAAGAGTCTGAATAAACTGATAAGAAGACTATGGCATTTTCCTAAATATTAGAGACTTTAGATCGTTTATCAGCATTTGTGAAGATGAGGAAAAGCTGATGGATTAAAGCTGCTGAACATTTTAGAGGTGAAATGGACAGAGCTTCGTGGCAGATTACATAGGGAAGATGCAGGAGAGGAGATCAAAGATAATTACTCAGTGTCTAGCATAAGCAACTCAATGAATGAAAATTCAATTAACCAAAAAGGGGAGAATTAGAAGATAAATAGATATGGAAGAAAGATCAGGAGTTCAGTTTAGGGCATCCTGAATTTGAGATACCTGTATGTTACTCAGCTGGGGAAGCCAAGAAGACTGCTGTAGATATGGGCTGGAGCTCTGAAGATCTGAGTCATCTGGAGATACAAATATTGGCATTCCTTGGCATATAGTGTTTCATGTTATGATACTATATGAATAAAGCTAAGAAATGAGTGGATAAGTCCAGTTAAAAACCTCAATACATAGGAGTTATATTAAGAATTGGAACCAGCAAAGTTGACTGAGATGCAGTCAGAAAAGCAGGAGGAATCTGCAATCCCACGTTCATTTCAGCATTATTGACAGTAGCCAAGAAAAGGAAGCAACCTAAGTTGTTCATCAAAGGATAATGGATAAAGAATATGTAGCATATATACACAATCGAATACTATTCAGCCTTAATAAAGAAAGAAATACTGGCATTTCCAACAACATGAATAAATCTGAAGGACATTTTGCTAAATTAAGCCAGGTATAAAAAGACAATAACTGCAAGATCTCATTTATACGTGGAATCTAAAAAGAGTTAAATTCAGAAAAGAAAGTAGAACAGTAGTTACCAAAGACTAGGAACAAAGGCAGTATGGGGAAAGGGGAGAGGTTGGTCAAAGGGTACAAAGTTTCTCTTAGACAGCAGAGAGAGATTTTAGTGATTTATTGCAGAGAATGATTATCATAGTAATAATGCATTGTATATTTCAAAAATTGCTAAAATAGTAAACATTGTTACTCCCAAAATAAGTAGCTTAGGTGATAGGTGTGTTAATTAGCTTGATCCTATCGATCTATCTATCTGCCACATTGCAACCCATAAATGCACGCCATTATTATTTGTCAATAAAAATAAAATAAAAAGAACATCAAATGTGGTTTGGCAAAAGTCAAAGGTCCAATTAAGAGACTGTTTTAAAAATGGAAAATAATGCCAGAAGTTCTTCTGAGAAATAGACAGAAAATTGTATCCATTCATTTAACGAACATTTATAGAGTGTTTGCCAATACAAGGCATGTCCTGGGTACTAGATCTGTAGAAAGAAACAAAAACTCTTTGCCCCCATGGACTTATATTGGACTTAGAAATGTGACAATTGTTAAAGACCTTAGAAGACTCAGTATGGGCAAAGTAGTAGCTACGGACACCATCTGGGAATGAGTTGAAATGGAAAGAAGCAAGCAGAGATGACATGTTTAGACAACTATTTTGAGAGAGTTTGCTTGAGGCAGACAGTGATGGAGCAGTAGCCAGAGGGAGAAGTAAATTTAAATGAATATTTTTAAAATATGGAGGATGCTCCAACATGTTTGAATGCTTATAGGAAAGAATTATTGAAAAGAGAGAGAAAGGAAACAATGTGAAAAGCCAAGGAACAAAGTCCCTGAGAAGAAAGGATATTATGGGATCATGTCATATATTACTTCCTTTAAAAGCAACTAAAAATTTGCTCTCAAAGTGATGATGATAACAAAAAGTGGAAGAGGAGGAGGAAGAAGAAAAGAAGGAAGAGGAGGAGGAGGAGGAAGAATAGAAGGAACAAGAACAACACAAACAGTAACTAATACAACCAACAACATTCATTAAACATTTGCTATGTCCTAAGCATTAGGTAACGTTCTTGGCACATGTTTCTCTCATTTAATCATCATGATAGCCATATGAGATGCCATTATTTCCCCCATTTTACAAGAGAGGAAAATGAGGCACACCTAGGTATCTTGTCTATGCAATCATCCAGCCTGTACGAGGTGAGTCAGACTGTCAAAGTGCCAGTGCTTCTGTCTTCAGAGCTTAGGCTTTGAACTATTTAAAGACATTTTTCTATCTTGCTATCTTTCCATGGATGTTAACAGACTTAAAATTTTTAAAGTATTTTTTTTCTGTTATTTCATGAGTTTGGGAGTAGGAGGGAAAGAAAAGACACGTGTCTATTTCAACATCTTATTTCATACTCCACATATTTGTTTTACCCAAAAAAATATGTTTGCATATGATCAGCCCTAAATATCCATGGGAGATTGGTTCCAGGTCCCTAGAAGATAAGATAGCAAGACCCACTGATGCTCAAGTCCCTTAAGTCAGTCCTATGTATCCATGGGTTCGGCATCCCTTGAAATTTCCTCCAAGATTGGTTGAATCCAAGATGCTTTAATCATCATGCTACCTATATGAGGTTCCATTATTCTCCCCATTTTACAAGAGAGAAAAATGAGGCACATCAAGGTATTGTGTTTATGTAACCATTCAACCAGTGCAGTGAGTCAGACTTTGAAAGTGCTGGTGTTTGTCTTCAGGGCATCCATATCCATGGGTATGAAAGGTTTCTGTATGCATGTATTTTTACACCAATGTTTTGAAAGAAAGGGCATAACAGCAAAGGGCAAACACATAACTAAATCAAATGGGTAAATGACAACCTGTATATATATTACATATGTATGTGCTTATGTTACATATGTATTTTTGTTTCACATAGCAGTGCCTATTTAAGTAATTCATTTCCTTACTCAGGTAAATTTTCAGTAATGCCTTTATTTTTCTCTGGGCTTTTACTTTTAAAACTTCTACTTAACACACTGACTACAGACAACAAAAAAGGAATATCACTAATATAGGTAACATGCTAAATAAAATTAGGTCTTCAATATTTTTAAAAAACTAAAAGTAATTTTTAAAAATTTAAAATGTATCTGTTATACATGAGAAGTCTCTCAGACATAATAAATTATATTATCTTCAAATGTTATTTTTTGGTCTATTATAAATGAAAGTACATGTAGAAATTTAAATATATAACAATAAAGAGCTTATTAAAATCTAATTTGGGTTTTGTAGTTTGAAACTTCAGGGAAAATGTAAATAATCTTCATCTTAATAAGATATTATGTAATACTACATTTTAAAACAACTGAAAGAGTATAATTAGATTATCTGTAACACAAAGAAAAGATAAATGCTTGAGGTGATAGTTATACCATTTGCTCTGATGTAACTATGATGCATTGTATGTTTATATAAAAATACCTCACATATATGTTTAGGGGTAAATATACAAACCTACCGCGTACCCATAAAAATAAAAATAAATAGTCCATGTAAATATATTATTTCTGTATTCATGACACAAATAATATTTTTAGTAAACAATAAAAAATTTAAAAAGAAATTATATATTTTTTAAATTGTGTATTTTATATTATCTTTATATATTTTTGAGTGGTGGTCAGTCAGATTTCTGACCTACAGAACTGTGAGACAGTAAATGGGTATTAAGTTACTACATTTATGATAATTTGTTACATAAATTCCTAACTGCTTCCTATCTGGTCAACATGAAACTGTGTTGTACTTAAAAGTCTACAATCCGTTTGTCAGTATAAGTGAAGGTTGGCTCTAAAACACATCTTTGTTTATGTAACAAAGTTTATATAACTTTACTTCATTGAATCCCCATTATTCTAAAAAAAAGCCTCCACTTTTAAAATTTCTAATATGATATAATAATATGAGGCTAAGATCAAAGATTGTGTAAATGGTAGACATAGAACCAAGTCATAGCTTATCGTAAGGTGTCATTGGACAAGGTACATAAAATTCTGATCTTAAGAATCTTTGTCAGTTTAGAAGCCAGCTCACAAATTGGTGGATTTGGGGGTAACTCTGGTTAAGGGTCTGTTTCCTTTGGTAAGGAAAGTATTTTAGTATATTTTAAAAATTACAATGCCACACATTTTATGGTTTACCACAATCCACACCATTTCCCTCCTGTCTCAACTTCTCATCACATCCCCATTACGATCTGACGCTTGAAATCTAAACAGGAAAGGTTCCCTTGTCCCACTAGCAGGGCGCGTGATGGGGCTGTGGCTCGCGTCTTCAGTGCTGCGCTGCTCAAACCTCTAGGGGAACACACAGATTGTCGGGCTGTGGGGTTCTGACCCCATGGCAGTGTTTAGGGGTGAATGTTGACAGCTGAAGCCCCAGTGGGCATGTGTTACAGAGTGCTCTTTTAGTTTAACCGTCCATAGGTGGCTTGTGTTCCTCAGCTCAATTAGACCTTTCCTTATCACAGAGGGCTCTCTGTACAAAACAAAACAAAACTGCCTGTCTTCACCTAGGTCTCTGGTCACAGGCCCGGGGGTGGAGCCCTAGCCAGGGACCACCCACTTCTCACTTCTGTATCATTTAAAGGAACCATGCCCTTTCCTTCCCAGCACTTTCATTATGTATCAAAATCATGGCTTCAAGAACTTCAAACAACAAAATTAAGTAGGGTTGAGAAAGAATGTGAAGTTTAAAGGACTCAGGAAGGACAGATGAGGCTGAGGTAGAATAGCCAGAGCACAAGGGCAAAAGCAGGTTGACAGCAGTCCTAAAGAACTATACAACATTCCCAGTGATGAACTGTGAAGTTGAAATAGACTTTTCTATATTAACAACAGTAAAAACGATTTTCCATCAACCATGCTAGAGAAAATTTGGACCTATCTTTTTATTCTATTTATAAAGATAAAATTGTCAAAACATAATCAGAAGTGATCAAAGAACATACAAAGACAAAATGTAGGAAAAATATTATTTCTGCACTTAAGTTGGTTCTCATATAATGCCTATATAATTCTTGAGGACGGTTGGCCCTCAGTTTTGCTTAGAATCAGAGACAGGAAATGTTTCCCAAGGATAGAACAAACCTAAACAGCAATTGAAAGTCTCTGTGGAAAAAAAAAAAAGATCTGTCTATAATGATACCAACATTTGAACACGTGAATGTACTTCCCTTTGTGGTTTGGCCATTTCTTTGCCCTTAACCTTTATCCAAGAAAACACCATGAGTATCAATGCTGGCAGCTGATTCATTTGTTTAGTAATGAAAATGTCTTTTAGGAGAAACTGTCAGGTAGTCAAAGTATAATGTGCAGTTACAGCTCTTAATTCTAAATGTCTTGGAGAATAATATTGTTAAACATTCTTTCAAATCTGAAAGTCTCATTAGTACTTCATTAAATCTCTGAATTTAAGGTGAAAGGGTATGTGTGTTAGTAAGGAAAGAGAAGAAAAAAATATGCTTTACAAGGAATAGCAGTAGATTGAAAAAATAATTACATGAAAATTTAATTAGTTGGAACCCAATTGCAAACAAAGAAATGATTACGTTTAGTTAATTTTTCTATTAATAAAGCAAAGTCATTTCTTGGATTAGATTAATTACTGATGAAGAAAAATATTCAAATTTTCATTATCCTGAGCCTCATGACAGAACACAGAGCTCATATTCTATGTTTTTACCAATTTGAAAAGTAGAGGAGTTATCTATGGCCTACAGCTGTCTCATTCCTTGAGAGAACCATGTGAGAGCAGGGCTCTACAAGAGTCTGTTACTTCAGGGAAAAGTCCTGACTTTACAAACATAGTAATATTTCCATTGTTCTGTCATCTGAAAATGTCAGTATGCACTGTAACCCAATAATATTTTAACTATTAAATTTTAAATACATCTGATTACAATTTACCAAATTTACTGATGTAAACAATCCGAGAAAGTAGGATATTCTTACCTTAACCAATAGCATGAAAACGAACATAGCTGGAGTACAAATATAGAACTCTTAGGAAAAAAAATAAATTTTAAAAACCTATATAGCAATCACCTTTCACTCTTATTTACTAGAGATAATAATTTGTCAGTGTTTCAGCTGCTTGTCAATGATTTTATCCTGCTGTTAACATAATGCAGCTCTCTTAGACTAAATATTATTATTAAATTACCATTCACTTATGATTAACCTGTTTTTCTAGACATTTTCATTCAACCGGACCAAACAACTTCCCCAAACAATTTTGAAACAAGTGTCACATGCCTATATCCAACTAGCTAAGATTCTTATGTAGGCTTAAATTGATTTAGCCTGGGGCAAAACAAGACTTCGATTAAAGGTAAGTTTTGGGACACTGTGAAACAAAGAAAACAAAATGATTCTGTGTATTCATTCAGTCATTCATCCATCAAAAGCTAAAAATTCTATATAAGTTTTTGGGAAATGTGCCTGTTAGTATGATTAAGAATTGAGGATGGACTATTAGGAGAGGAAGATGACCCCAAAACCAGTCATTTTAATCACAATGACATAAATAAAGGCCATGCTCCCACAAATGACTTATGACAGCTTGGATGATAAAACTCTGTCAGATGCTAGCATTGATGGGCTACTCCTGTCCCAGGAGCACATTCTGCTCTCAATCATTTATAAAGTCTATTAAAATAGAACTCAAGAGGGAAGGGCAGAATCCTGTGCTCCAGAACATGGCCATCCCCAGGAAGCCAAACTGGCCAAAAAGGTGCTCCCCACTCATCAGTCTTCCTGTTCTTTTTGCCTATATAGTAAGAAAACTTTTACGGAATAGGCTGGGGAATTGCTCTTGCTATGAGTGTAAGAAGGGTTTTTAGTGGAGGTATTATAACAAAAAGAGGAAAAAACTAATTTCAAAAAAAGATGGCCTAATTTCTGCTAGCTTGTGAAAGGGAAATATTTCATCATAGAGGTCTTAGACGTTCTTTAAAATATTTTTAAGGATTTTTTTTTTTAATTTAAAAAGGCAAGGTTCACTGGACCAAGACTTTATGAGAAACATTTAGACAATGTGCTAAATTTCCCTGAATAATAAGGTAAAACTATTATTCTTGGGATAGGAGGTCAGGAAGAGGGAAATAAGTACTTGGTATTAAAATAAAGAACTTAGAGAGAAGTCTTGGGAGGTAATGGAGAGCTCTTACTGGAATCGCTAGTAGAAAGTTACTTTTCTATAACTAGCAGGAGCCATAAAAGTCTAAGAACTGTAGTGTTCAATATTCAAATTTAGGTGTCATTTTTGCTCTTTTTCATCATGTAAATGGTCTTACTCCCAAACCTTCCAGAACAGTATTAAATTCATAGTGTTGCATTAATGAGGTTAGAGAATAAAAGAAGGGGAGGTAGTGACAGGGCAGTAGCCACAGGAACTGAAGCAATGAGCCAGAAAGAGGGGTAGGTTATCAGTAGATAATGAGCCTTTGGGAAATCCTTGCAAGAAAACTGGGCATGAACCATTTTATATAGCAATTAATGTAAAAAGTATCCCCAGGAGGCTGGAATACCCAAGGATATGTAGACAGTATTGATATAGGTTACTACAGCAATTACTGTATTCCATTATTTCCTATGTCTGAGTTCTTTCTTGAGAAATACAAACTTAGCTTTGTTTTGCAAGAGTTGTGCATTTTTGTGAGAAGCCTTCACATGAGTGTTTCTAGCAACTGTCTTGGTTTGGATATTCATCAAGGAAGATTATAGTGGTGCTGAAGTATATTGTTATCATGAATCATGTGGAAGACATTAAAATTAAATATTTAATTGTGTAGTTATCACTATTAGTGGCTAAACAAGATTTTTCAAAAACAAAAGATTCATGAATAAACAAAATATATCTACTTTCCACACTCACTGGTTGCTTCTTATCCAATTTTCAAAAATCAGTTTTAAAGTTGAGATGTATTTTTCATCTCATCTGAAACTAATGACCTTCAAATGAACATTTCTTCAAAGGAATAATATATGGTATAGAGAACATACATTATTTGAATCATAACAATGAAGAATCAATTATAATATAAAACTTGAAATTCCAGTGTGTTTTACATTTATATCAATCCAGTTTGTCCCTTTATGAACTTCAGAGGTATGGATCATTTAATATTTCAAACTAATCTCACTGATGAAATGTTAACACAAAGTAGAAGGGAGTATCTAGTTATACCTTTGTAACACTAAAATAATTTTGAAAACAAGAGCTATCAAGCCTGGAAGGGAGCAATTTAAAAAGTCAGTTCCTCTATACATTTCTAGTTATTAACTGTCCAATACTCTGATCAGCTCTCTTAAAATTTAATTGAAACTTATAAAAAGAACAATAAATGATGGGCAATTTGTCTTTTCAGTGTTACAGGAGGACATTATTTAACAAACCCATGCCGGAATTACTTGCCTCTAAGAGAACATACATGTGTTTGACTTTGTCATTTACTATTTATTTATAGCCCTAGCCCCAGACACAGCAAAGTTGCTTATTACAGATTTCTGTCCAGTAGATAATATATCCCCAAAGCTTATGGTTTTATTGCCTTGAAAGCCACTTTGTATGTATCTAAACTAGCAATCTTGTTCTAACATTTTTAAAGCCTTTACAAATGGACTATCTAAATCTCTCTTTCTCAAATGCACTTGGAATCATGTTTATCTTATCTATCTCTATCTAACTAAACATTTGAATGAAATGGCCATTATCTTATATTTGTATGAGATTCATATGTGTGTGTGTGTATGTGTGTGTGTGTGTGTGTGTGTGTGTGTATGGGAATGGAATATATATGGAAATATATACACATATATGGGAATTGAATATATGCATATATACATATTTGGGAATGGAAAATATATGTAATATATATGATATATTACACTTTTTGGAAATATTTTTTAAAATGTATTAAAACTTTTTGAAAATTGTACTTTGTCATTCCCACACATCAGTTATTATAAATAAAATAGACTTATTTAATAAAAATAAGACAGCAATAGATATTGAATAATGTATTTTAGGCACATTTTAAGCAAATGTGCCTCAAAGCATTTTTGTTTGTTCTGCTCTGTTCATCCTAGTGGAGTCTGAAAAATATGTGGAAAAGAAAGAAGGCCATAACTTCCCGTTCCTTTCAGAATTGGTTTTAACCTTCAAAATACGTATCCCATAATGTTAGATACACAGTAACGGGCACTGTCACATTTTGTGCACTAAATTTAGGCTGTTTAAAAACAGTCTATGGATTTCCTGAAGAACTGTTGACAAAAAAGACATCACTTCTACAGTGAAACCGTCCTTGAGAACATATAGGAAGTAATCTGTGCACTATTGTTTCAAATTTATAAGTTAAACAGTATGGGATAGTGCCTCAGTGTTCAAAACATTAGAGATATCAAGGGTCTAGTGAATAAACCAGACATTATAGAAGAAATTACACAAATAAAATTAAAATTACAAAATGTGTAAGGAGAAATACATACTACAATAGTGTAAGAACTAAGCACTAAGAAAAAGCAACTGAGATCTAAAGGAAGAGTAGAAAATAAAAATTAAAACCAATAAATATATAGAATTCCTTACATTCATATAAAAGATAAATAAAAAACAGCATCAACTTTGCATTCATTAGAAACAATTTTAGCTAAAAGAAAAAACAAAAAACAAACAAAAACAATCAACCTAACAGTAGCAAATTAAACAAATAATAGTTTTTTTTTTTTTAACACAAAAAGACATTTGGAGATAGAAATCCAGTGATGCCTTCAGAAATATAGGATTGTTCTCTTTCTCCTCCACTATCAATATTTTCTTGATTTTTATATTGTCTGTTGCCTCATGGTCACAAGACAGCTGCTGCTGCACTTTGAAACATCAATGTTCCAAGTAGAAAGAAGAAAGGGTAAAGGGTTATGCTAGCCAGCTGACTGGTTACATTCTGTTAGTCAGATATAGGTCACATGTCCCCTCCAGTCTAATCACTGGCCCAGGAGAATGAGCTTACCATGCCTAGTTTGGATCAATCATAATCATTTCCTTAACTACTTTTCTTAAGCTCAAGGGATAACTGCCAGTACCTAAAAAAATCAGAGTTCAGGTAGTAAAGAAAAAAATCAGACCTGGTATGAAAATATGATGGGAAGATTACAGTTGGTGCCAGCTATAAATGTCCTTCAGATATTGAACTTATAATTTAATAAGAAAGAAGAATTGAAATTTTATGTAGGTGCCTTTCAAATTAATTCAATCTACTAGGTAGGTACACTTTCTTTAGAAGCATAAACATGAACTGTTTTGTTGTCATTTTAGTATAAAAACATATAACACCACTTGTCAACACCCCCCCCTTTTTTTTTAGAGTAATAGTTGATATTGTTAGGATTTTAGACAAAATCAACATGTGTCTTTTTATCCTTCTGCCTTCCTGTTCATTTTGAGTATATTTCTTATGTTTTCGGTATATAAGGAAATTAATTTATAAGAAATTTAAAAAGTCATCACAGAAGGGCTTTGCCAACCTTAAGTGATTTTATATAGGGCATTTAGTCAACTACAAGCAAGAGGACATGTGAAACAGGCTAATCTGACAATTCTTAAGCATTCATTTGCAGCCGTAAATGGTACATAGATAATCTTCCTATTCAAAGTTTTTCAATAAAATTCAAGAGTCAGAAGTTGGAAAGAAAAAAAAAGACATCACAGAAAAGGTGATTTCATATATATGAAAGAAATATGTTTTGGGTATATTAGAAAGGAAAGCAGGCTGGACCTAAGTAAAATAATTTCATAAAGGGAAAAATGGCTTTTTAGCATAGACTTCTAAAAATAATAAGCCCTGTTAGCATATGCTAGCAAGATATATCATTTTGCCCAAATTTTCGTAGGTAGTGTTTTCCATAGGCAGTTCTATAGAGTTGGCCAAATAGTGAAAATGGAAAAAGAAAGGAAGGGAGAGAGAGAAAGAGAAGGATGGAGAGAGGGAACCAGAAAAAGAGAGAGAGAGAAAGAGCTCATTTATAACGAATGTCTAAGACTATTCAAAAACAGTAAGGATAGGTTGTAAATTTTGATGGTAGTTTTACAAATAATGAGTAATGATTGCTCACTGTTTACAATATGTATTATGATAGAAGCCATGAACTATGTATCTGTTAACACAGAAGAAATAATAAAGTATGTCAGTGTATTAGTCTGTTCTCACACTGCTAATAAAGACACACCCGAGACTGGGTAATTGATAAAGCAAAGAAGTTTAATTAACTCACAGTTCCACATGGCTGCAGAGACCTCACAATCATGGCGGAAGATGAAGGAAGAGCAAAGGGACTTCTTACATGGCAACAGGCAAGGAAGCTCGTGCAAGGAACTACCATTTATAAAACCCTTAGATTTTGTGAGAGTTATTCGTTACCGCAAGAACAGTATGAGGGAAACAGCCTCCACGATTCAATTACCTCCTCCTGGCCTCACCTTGACAAATGGGGATTATAATTCAAGGTGAGATTTGGGTAGGGACACAGCCAAATCATATCAGTGAAGATATTCGAAGGAAAACTTCAAATGAAAGCTTGTAGAGATGAAGCAATAATGAAGTTTTCGAAACTTAAACTGACAGCAAAAGATTACATAAAATTTTATTGTTTTGCTCTGAATTAACCAAAATTGTAAAGGGAGAAACTAGAAGCTGTCATGCAAATATATACATATGGTGACAATTGTGGCTGTTAATGGCAAATACTGAGGATGAGCATTTTTTAACCAGGAAGCTGAAAGTTTGAACAATGAGTACAATAACAAACTTGTTGGAGAAGCAAGTAAAAAATATCAATTGGCTTCTTTCTTCAAGCAATAGATATTTATGTATTCTAACTCTAATGTTTTAGGCAGAAGATCCAAAGAGAAAAAATTTCACTATTTAATGTAAATGTGAGCAGACAGGTTCTCATTTCACAATGCCTTCATGCACTATTAGGTATAAATGACTAATGTTCTCACCAGTGATTTTCATGCCCATCAAACTGAGTTTCAGTTTCTTAGTCATCAAATCCTAACCGTCATTGCCTACCAGGTTCCAAAGTGTGTTTCCTAAAATACTAATCCTGCTCTTTAAAAAAGTGTTTCTTAGTAAAATACATGTAAGAAACCCTATATATTGTAGTATCTTCTTAGACAATAGTCATTCACATTAACATATTAATGGCTTTGAAACTTCTAAAACCCTGTTTAAATGTTCAATTGTTACATTTTTAAATTTATTTACATCTAGAGCACCATCTAGTATGACCCGTTAGCACCTAAAGAAACTAATATTCCAGTTCAGGAAATTTTAGTCTTGCCTCAGGACATTTCTAGCATTCTCTTTTACAGCACCTTTCCATAAACATCATCCTCTGGTCCAACCTGGTCTAACCCACGGCCCATAGGCTGCATGTGGCCTGGGACAGCTTTGAATGAGGCCCAACACAAATTTGTATTGGGCCACATTCATATGTTGCACAATTCTAATTTGTGTCTGCTTTATAAATTAAAGACATTTAAAATATTATGAGTTTTTTGTGATTTTTTTTTTTTTTTTTTAGCTTATCAGCTATCATTAGCATTACTGGATTTTATGTGTGGCCCAAGACAATTCTTCTTCCAATGTTGCCCAGGGAAACCAAAAGACTGGACACCTCTGCATCAAAATGGAGTTTTATATACTCTCCTTGTGTGTCCTAGATTTCTTACCACTCTTGCTATTGAATTTTATGCTCTTCTCTTTTTTAAAAAAAATCTCTACCCAAACTCCTACCTTGTCTTTCACCCATCTACCTACATCTCACTAGCATGAAAAATGTTCACATCTGATCTAGTAGCCTATGTCCTAATAAGCTATTCTAAAAGTATCTAAAATATAGAAAAGTGCTTTTTTAAAAAAATTTTTTTTGTACTTTAGGTTCTGGGGTACATGTGCAGATCATGCAGGACTGTTGCATAGTTGCATACATGGCAAGGTGGTTTGCTGCCTCCATCCCCCCATTACTGCTATCTGGCATTTCTCCCCATGTTGTTTCCCCAACCTCCACATCCCCTGCTGTCCCTCCCCTATTCCCCCACAACAGACCCCAGAGTGTGACGCTCCCCTCCCTGTGTCCATGTGTTCTCATTCTTCAACATCTGCCTATGAGTGAGAACATTCGATGTTTGATTTTCTGTTCTTGTGTCAGTTTGCTGAGAATGATGGTTTCCAGATTCATCCATGTCCCTACAAAGAACAAAAACTCATCGTTTTTTATGGCTGCATAGTATTCCATGGTGTATATGTGCCACATTCTCCTTGTCCAGTCTATGATTGATGGGCATTTGGGTTGGTTCCAGGTCATTTGCTATTGTAAACAGGGCCGCAATGAACATATGTGTGCATGTGTCTTTATAACAGAACGATTTATAATCCTTTGGGTATATACCCAGTAATGGGATTGCTGGGTCAAATGGAGTTTCTATTTCTAGATCCTTGAGGAATCACCACACTGTCTTCCACAATGGCTGAACTAATTTACACTTTTACCAACAGTGTAAAAGTGTTCCTATTTCTCCACATCCTCTCCAGCATCTGTTGTCTCCAGATTTTTTAATGATTGCCATTCTAACTGGAGTGAGATGGTATCTCAATGTGGTTTTGATCTGCATTTCTCTAAGGGCCAGTGATGATGAACATTTTTTCATGTTTATTGGCCTCATATATGTCTTCTTTCGAAAAATGTTCATATCCTTCACCCAATTTTGAATGGGATTTTTTTTATAGGCATGTGCAAGGACTTCATGACTAAAACACCAAAAGTATTATCAACAAAAGCCAAAATAGACAAATGGGATCTAATTAAACTCCAGAGCATCTGTACAGCAAAAGAAGCAATCATTAGAAAAGCGCTTTTACATGAAAGCATTTATTTGTAACTTATAATAGCAAAACCCAAGGCATTACCTAAACACTTTATATAAAGGGCTGGCTCAGCATTTAGGATATGTAGAATGCTAGAATAAATAACCATTAGGTTTATAATTTTTTTAATATAGCACAATTCTTAGTCATTTGCTTATTGAAATAAAGTAATATTAACTTTTATTTGTTCATTTACTTATGAACAGAAATAGAAATTTCTATTTCTTGATATATAGAAATAGAAAACATAAAATTATATGTGCAATATTTTCTAAAATATATAAAGCAATATAGAAACAGGTGAAAAAGAAACAGGCTTCAATGTTAATTTTTTCTTTGTGTGGTAAAATTTTAGGTATTGTTCTTTTTTAAGCATCTGGACTTTTAAATTAAAAGTTAAAAGACAAAATTAAAAGACAAAAATTAAAACATTAATTTTATGACTAAAAATCAAAACAAACCAATAAATAGACAGGTACACATGTATTCTTCAGGGCCAAATTGGTTTCTTTGCTGTCACTAAGCAAAGAAACCTAATCCCCCTAACAGATATCATTGCTTCTGCTTCTCAACTTCCAGACTCTATGGTGTGTGTCTCTCATGGTACATTTCACAATCTACTACGGACCAGACATAATTGTATAATTGCCTTACTCTGCATGTACCAAATTACATTCTATTTTGTGTCCGCATCAGTGCTTAACAGTATGTATTTTATAAAGTAAACATTTAAGAAACATTCTTTCAATGAACACATTATTTTTTGTCTCAAGTATATCTTTTGTCTAATGTTTTTATTTAAAAAGCTTCATAAAATCAAATGGTGTATAATTATATGAATTCAAGTAACTCCTCTAACCACTTATTTCTATTTGCCCATGATGTTCAAACTACCTGATGTCCTGTGACAAGTTTGATATCCTCTAAAGGAGGGTATCTGGTGGAGGAGTGAGGGAGATTGAGGGAAGATAACTGAAATTGAAGGTAGTTAACATGGAAAAACCATGGAAAAATGCACTTTGAGTAATAACTTTGACCTAATTACTCCTTTTAGGTCATCCTACAGTCATCCTATTAAAGATCAAATGGCAAAGTGCATCTTAACTAACTAGAAAGAAGTGCTACTCATACTTTTTGTGAGCTATTTGCATTCTTGTATTTTCCACTACAATCATACTAGAATGGCTGAAAGTTTAAAAAATTAAAAACTGACAAATCAAGTGCTAGTGAGAATGTGAAATACCTGGAACTCTCATGTATTATTAATGGGAATGCAAAATTGTACAACCATGTTGAAAACCAGTTTGGCAGTTTCTTCTTAAACATCTAATTATTCACCAAGTTCATCAGGGTTAAATACTCATTTTAAATATTTCCTACTTGTTATAATGCATTTCATATGTGTAAATCACAACTACTGTTTTCTGTTTTAAATGTTTTAACTTGTATAAATTTCAGCCATTCCAACTTGCAGAGAAGTAACCAATGGCAATATTGCATCAAGAACACGGGGGTCTGTTGGGGGGGAGGGGGGGATAGCGGCGGGGTGGGCAGTTGGGGAGGGATAGCATGGGGAGAAATGCCAGATATAGGTGAAGGGGAGGGAGGCAGCAAATCATACTGCCACGTATGCACCTATGCAACAACCTTGCATGTTTTTCACATGTACCCCAAAACCTAAAATGCAATAAAAAAAAAAAAAAGAAATGGTAAATGCATGATTACACCATCAACTACTGCAGAAATAATTGTACACAATCAACTCACTTTCACCATTTATTATCTTCCATTTATTTTCTTTTTTTTCTCATTTTCTCCTTGAAGAACATCTGATTGGATGTTCTCAATCACAAAAAGTTGATGAAAATTAACATTAAGAATAAAAGAAGTCTCACTAAGCCATTTAAACAAAGCCAGATTTCACAGACTAATTAATTTCAAAAAAAACAGAGCCAACAAATGAAGCACAAAATAAAAAAATATAATATATATTCTCAGATATTCCAAGAGGTATCATCTCCATAAATCAGCAGCAATACATTATTATTGGGGAAAAATAAGCTATTAGAGTTTTTGAAGAGGATTATTTACACAGATAAAAATAAGTAAATAAACAAACAGAATAGATTAGGTAGTAGACAAAAGACAACTGAAAATCACAAATAGTGAAACGAAAGATTGACCCAAAAGTCTCCCAAAATTCAGGAAAAAAAAACACAAATAAATGAAAAGTAGTAGAAAATAGATACAACACATAAAGGACAGCATGGGAAACTGTAAAATATGTCCAATAAAACATATATAACATTTATTTGCATTTATATATGCTTATATGTGTATGGTTATGCATACATATTTATGTGTATGTGTATATATATAATATACATAAAATTTTGAACTAAATGTATAGAGAGTACAAATACTTTGAAAACATCCAAGGCCCATTTCAAATGACTGTATGTTCTTCCCTTCCTGCTGCTCATCCCCATCTCTCTCATTAACTTGTTTCCTAGTGAAAAGTTTTTACCCCTAATAGCTGAATAAAAGTGTAACCAAAGAGCCAAGGAGATCTATTAATGAAAATATCAAAATGCAGGTCTTATTGCAACACCATGCCCCCCAAGGAATTGGTGGATTAAACCAAAAGTAATGAAATTATCAGCAAGAGATTTGGAGTGGTCTTTATTTCATTCCACATCTTTACAGGCATCTTACAACAGAGGAGCACTGAATAACAAATTTGTTAATAATAGTCTAAAAACTATGGCCAAGGAGGTGCTATGAAGAAATCCAGAGTCTGGGTAATTTATAAAGAAAAGAGGGAATTGACTTATAATTGACTCACAATTTCACATGGCTGGGGAAGCCTTAAGAAACTTACAATCATGGTAGAAGACACCTCTTCACAGGGCAGCAGGAGAGAGAATGAGTGCCAGCAGAGGAAATGCCAGACACTTAAAAAACCAACAGATCTCGTGAAGCTCATTCATTATCACCAAAACAGCATGGGGAAAAACACCCCCACGATTCAATTATCTCTACTTGACAAGTGGTCCTACTCTTGACATGTAGGAATCATGGAGATCACAGTTCATGGCAAGATTTGGGTGGGGACACAGAGCCAAACCATATCAAAGGTCACAACACTAAAGGATTTGATGAGTATGAAATTTGCTGATATTAGATGACAGAGCTACTCATCATATAGACTATGCTAAAGTTTGGGGGTAGAGACAAAGACAGGAATGTTGACAAATATTGTAAAACTAGTCAAAGTCTCTCTATTTACCTCAGTGTTATTTTATCAAAAACTAAAAAGAGAAATAGTGTGGGAGAGGAGGACAAGAGGAATGCTCTTGTAATTTCAGATATTTCCCACTATGTGCTTCTTGTACCTACTCAAGGTTGCTGATTTTTAAAAAATCTACATGTGTACATTCAACTATTATAGTACTCCCTTCCCCAAAGATTTGAGAAGAGAAATATTTCGTTACATTGTGATGAATTGTAGAGGCAGTAGAGCTGCTAAAGTCAGTGTCATACATGGCAGAAGCACTGTAACATAATCAGAGGATAATACAGTCTGATGATTAATAACATAGAAAACTCTAGATTTGATTTCTCTTTATTGATTCCCAGAAATGTAACCTTAGACAACAAGTCATATAATCTCTCCAAGACCCAGGATCCTCATTTGCAAAATGGAAATATTAAGAGGAATTATTTCATAGAACTTTCACGGTTACATTTCAGAATGTAAGCAAGATATTACTCATCTAGAAAGTTCTCAATAAATGTTAACTGATGATGATGATACTGATGATGATGGTGGCAACATAAGCACCTGAAGGGAAGCACCCCCTCAGTTCACTAAATTGTATAGACAAGATACTACAAAGTTTCCAGCTAAGGTTAGAAGTACAGACTGTCCCCTTGATGATAGAGGGTTAAATTTGCTTTGCTATCACTATAATTTATTTATTTGTCCCATTAACTTGAAAATTCCTAAATATATTAGAGAACAGTTATAGACTGAATTAAACACATGAATTATCCTAATTGAATTAAATGGAATGTTCTAATAAGTAGCTTTATTCTTGGTTGATTATTATAGTAAAAAGTCTTTACTTTGAAAAGTTCCTTTTCGTAGTTAATCTGCATGTGGAACCCTTTGACGTACCATGGAGGTACCTCCAAAACAGCACAAGATTTCATGACAGTCAAATGTGTCATGTTGAGAAAAACGTGTTCTCCTTAATTAAGGATAAACTCAACTGTATTTATTTGACTTTTTACAATTTTGATAATCATAAAAATAAGAATATAAAAAGGAATTCCTAGCTCTTTATAATTCCCTGACCCTCAAATATTAAATTGAAGGGGGGTACATTTTTATTTTCTAACCCCTTTGTTCAGGATTTCTTGACAAAGTTTAGCTCATGTGAACAAATGGGTGAAAACCTATTGGCTTTCTTGATAAGGGAAGACAAACAAATGTTTCTGGGACTAGTGGACCAAATTCTAGTCTTAATAGAGGAGAAGAAAAAGACAAAGTAATGCCCAAATAATGATCACATATTTGGCATTTAAATCAGGACAGTAAAAGAAATAAAGGGAAAGGGGAAAGCGTGGTTTTTATATGCTAAGGCAGGGGCATCTGTATCAAAGAAAATTTGAGGTTAAAAGAGAAGTTACATAGACCTAGCTTTGTACTCAAAAAGAATGATCTCAAATATATAGAAAGCTGTCAATACATGGCAGCTATTATCAACAGTTGTGTTATCTTGTAGTTTTAAATGTCAACAAATTCTTTGATACATCTCCCTTCAAGGAGCAAAGCCCAATTACCCTCCTTTTGTGTGTGGGCTATACTTAGTGTGTTGTTTTTAATGATGAATAGGAGAAGGTGGAAATTCTGGTTGCAATTTCAGAAGTGAGGTTATAAAAGCAGTTTTGTGCCTTCCTGTGTGTGCTCTCTTTGGATCACTCATTCTAGGGAAAGTTAACTGCCCTGTCATAAGCAGCACTGTGGAAAGGCCTGTGAGATCAGGGCTTGAGGCCAGCTGCCAATAGCCAATGGGGGACAGAGCCTGGCCAATAGTCATGGGAGTGGTGCTTCTTAAAAAAGGAACTCCCAGACCGAGATAAGCATTTTTTTTTAAAACAGTGTCTCACTCTGTCACGCAGGCAGGAGTGCAGTGATGCAATCATGGCCACTGCAGCTGAATTAGTTCATTCTGACATTGCTATAAAGAAACATCTGAGAATGGGTAATTCATAGAGAAAAGAGGTTTAATTGGCTCATGCTTCTACAGGTTGTATAGGAAGCACGATGCTGTCATCTGCTTGTCTTCTGGGAAGGCCTCAAGAAACGTACAATCATGGTGGAAGGCAAAGGAGGAGTATAGACTTCACGTGACTGGAGTAAGAGCAGAAAGAGAGGAAGACATGAGGTGCTACATACTTTTAAACAAGCAGATCTCATGAGAATTCACTCACTAATTCTGATGATGCCAAACCATTCAAGAGAAACACCTCCACGATCCAGTCACCCTGCACTAGGCCCCATACTGGAGATTACAGTTCACATGAGATTTGTGCAGGGTCACAGATCCAAACCGTATCAGCAGCCTTGACTTTCTGGGCTCAAGCCATCTTCCTACTTCAGCCTCTGGAGTACCTGGGATTACAGGTGTGTGACACCGCACCCAGTCTCCAGTTAAGCATCCTTTAAAAAACATTGATATAAGGGTGGGCATGGTGGCTCACACCTGTAATCCCAGCACTTTGCGAGGCAGAGGTGGGCAAATCACCTCAGGTTGGGAGTAGGAGATCAGCCTGACCAATATGATGAAACACATCTCTACTAAAAATACAAAAATTAGCCAGGTATGATGGTATATGCCTGTAATCCCAGCTACTCAGGAGGCTGAGACAGGAGAATCACTTGAACCCAGGAAGTAGAGGTTGCAGTGAGCTGAGATCGCACCATTGCACTCCAACCTGGGCAACAAGAGTGAAACTCTGTCTCAAAAAAAAAAAATTGATATAAAATTGTCAGATATATTTGGGGGGGAGGGTACATGTAATATTTTGATAAATGTATATAATGTGTGATGATCAAAGAGTAATTGGGATAACCATCACCTCAATTATTTATCCTTTCTCTGTGTTGGGAACATTGCAATTCTTCTTTTCTAGCTATTTTGACATATATAATAAATTATTATTAACTGTAATCACCCTACTGTACTACCAAATACTAAAACGTATTTCTTCTATTTAAGCCTCTGGTAATCACCCTTCTACTGTCTTCTTCCAGGCTGACATCTTGACTACAACTGCATCAGAGACTCTTAGCCAGAACCACCAAGTCAAGTCACTCCTGAGTTGTTTTGAGTTACTAAATTCAGAAGGAATTTGTTATACAGCAATATATAACTACTGTGTGTTACTCTTATTATTATTATTACTGGTAAAGAGAATGTGTTTGCTTTTATTGTGCAGTGTACTGATTTCTGAGACAATAGCTGAAATTTGATCATCCACAGAATGTCAAAATGAAATCTGGGAAGCACAGATATGTAAAAAACGGAACACAAATGCTCAAGAAATTCTACTTTCACCTTACAACTAGCAGAATCCCCTCTTATTAAATAAGATGTCGATGGATACAAAAGTCTAGGACTTAAAGTGAGGAGTGAAAAGAATTGATGTATTTTCTTCAGTTCACCAAATTCTGTCTAAATTCTGCCTCTACCAATAACTCTACATTGTTTTAGTGAAGAAAGAAAGGCATAAAAATATTATAACAAAGAATAAAAAGATAATAGTAAAATGTTTTGAGATGAAATAAAAGTATATGTCACCCAATCTGACCTCCCACACAAATTTCTTTCACAGTATTTATTCCTGGCAATCAAAATATGGCTTCTTTAATATTTCTATTGATAGAAAAATGGCTGATTTTTTTTACAGCATGCTAAAATTTAGAGATGCCAGTTGTTATATTCTTGATAGGTTATAATCTTTTCCTCTTGGACATACTTCTGCAATCTGGATCAAAACAGAACAAATCTACTGTGTAAATTGTTCATATTTCAAAACTGTTAACATGATATCTTTTAATTTTAGCAGAGATGTGTGAAAAGGACACTCAGAAGTGCCTGACACACATGTTCCTAAGTGAGAAAACAAAAAGAAAGCTATAAATGAATATAGGCATTTTGATATGCAGTGGAGAACTAAAAGCTCAGAATCAAAACTCACAGCTTTAGAACATAGGGTCCTGTTTTTTGCTCCCATCTTTCAACCCAAATTATACATAAATAACCAACTTTAAACTGTCCAAAGAATACCTTCTATTTACTTTCCCCTGAAACTCTACTATCATATGAAAGATTCATAATGGTAAGTAATAAATTCTGACAGAAAAAATAAGTTCTTAAATCTATAACCAATTCTACTTTCAGGTCCTTATGAATAATTATGGACAACTTATATGCTTTTACACTATAATTTCAATAAAAATGATTGAAGTACCCTTAGTTATATCAAACAAATTTCTTGAGTTAATGCCTATAAAGGTATTTTTAAATGTTTAATAGGTAACTGACCAGTAAGAAATTTTGCAATTAAACCATTGTATTATTTGATTTGCATATGATCTTTTCTAAAGAAAAGAAGGCAGCCACTCACATGACAAGCTTGATTAGTTCACAAAGAACAAAGTCAGTACTAATTTTAGTAAAACCTAATTTTAATCAAGCAACATCATTCTCATTCATCATTTTGTGGTTCTAATCACTATCTTCACTTGAATGCCAAACAAAAGTGATAGCTAATTTTTGAAGGTTAATATAGTTATCACACTAGATTTATGCCCATTGCTAGAAAACACTGTAAATCCCTGACAATTAATAAATATCATTCCTGGGACTATAACTGGATGTTCTTGGGTATTTTTTGTTTATGAAACTGACACACATAGTGACCAAAGAGTATATGAAGCCAAGGGAGTATAGAATGCCTTATATGAAGTATATAAGACAATGATTAGGCATGTTAACGCTAATAGCAATGAATAACCAATAATCAAAAACATAAATCCTTGTCTCTCATATTCTGAAGTTAGACGTATTATTTCTAAACCATAGACTCACCCTTGGCCAATATGGAGCCACCAACTGATTTACAGTTTCTTTGGTAATAATGTTTTTCACATGCGGTTATTCATTTCAGTCATGAATAATATGCTTAATGTCATACATTAAAACTCCATACCTTGAATGGTATCATCAAAAATACTTTCTAATATGTTATATTGAAATGTGACAGGAAAATAAATTATCCTTTGCTTGGATGGTCAGAGAGATTTAAGTTAGGATAGTCTTATCTATATACAACTCCATTTTCAATTTCAGTGTAAGATGCAATAGTAGTTACACAACTACAAATGCCACACATAGAGAAACACATAGGCATATGCTGTATTTTTTTCCATTTTATAAATTTTCTTCAATAGTGAACATGAGCTTCTTTCAACACTGTAACTACCTGTACAAAACTATGTACAAAAAACTATCTACAACCCTTACCTGTGCAAAACTTCTCCTGGACCCCCATCTGCAGGCTTAGCTCTGTTTTAGAAGTAATTCCAGCACCATACAAGAGGCTTTTAAACATCTAAGAAGTAATACTCTTAACCTCAGAATTATAACACAGGATTAGGTAATTAATAGTACACCTGTATGTATTTGTTGAATAAATAACTCCTATCAGGTTCACTCTCTTAACTCTTACTTTGTAGTCCAACTCTTACAACTAGGTTTCTGTTTACTTTTTTTAAAAAACATTCTGCTGTTCAAAGTTCCTGATAATCAGATTCTGGTCTTATTTACTCTTCCAGAATTGCTGTCTTATTAACCTGCCCAATGACATAATAGTCTTGAGTATAAGCCCCTGTCATATTTCTCAATGCCCCAAATCCCCAGAGCTTGGCTTTAATTAAAATTTAGGGTCTAAGATATTGCCACTGACTAAAATTTGTCTTTGTGGTTGGCTGCTTGACTTTTCGATTCATCTCCCCTCTTTCATTCCTCAGAGCCTTGGTCTGTTTACCTCTCATGATATACCATTATCCTGGACCGAACTACTCTGGGCCAACCACAGGACAGGACTGGTGGCTGTGGATGATGTCCACGCCTTTAAAACCATGGCTCGAGGAGATTGTTTCCACACTAGGTTCCAAATTGTAGGTCTCGTTCTCCAAGATGGTCCATTTTCTCTGCAACTAGCCCAGGCAAGAAGAATGGTCAATGAGTTATTACTTTTATGGTCGGAGCAAATTGTTAAATAGAGGCCTCTCTCATGTTTGGAAACTGAATCATGTAAATATTTTGGCAAAATTTAAGGTATATACCAATATCACCATCACTACCAAGAAAGAAAATAGTAACATGAAACCCAAATTTCTATATAGTCATTTTAAAATACTTCAATTTACAAGAAAAACAAGTTTTTCTCATAATTTCGATATCACGTAAGTATTATCAATTAAAGTTTAAATCAAATAGCAAATTATTTCTGAAACATTTTTAAATAAGAATTTATGCTTATCCATCCTTTACTTCTGAATTGTCTCTATCAATTGAGTTCTGTTTTGACATTTTGAATTAAGATGAAATAGAGAACCTTTGAGAAAGTCACAGTGAAATTGCTACCTATCTAAAAATTACTTTGAAGGATAATTACCTTCATGGATGCAATAGAATGATTTAACAAGCTAGAGTTATTAATATCTAGGTAAACAATTAAAAATATTTAATTTAACAATCTTCTGAAACCTCTTTTAAAAAG
The DNA here is from genome assembly GCF_030222135.1 of Aotus nancymaae. Taxonomy (NCBI): domain Eukaryota; kingdom Metazoa; phylum Chordata; class Mammalia; order Primates; family Aotidae; genus Aotus; species Aotus nancymaae. Next base: position 2,829,749 of record NW_026988447.1, on the reverse strand, counting down.
TCTTATAGACTTATGCATGACATGCTGAATAATTGCTATATAGTGACTACTTATGGTCATGGCTGGAAAGATATAATGCAATGCCTACTTATCTTTTCTGTTTTGCCAGAAAATTTGAACAGTTTTTATTTTTTTTTTTTTGGCCAGAAAATTTGAACAGTTTTTATTTTTATTTTTTATTTTGCCAGAAAATTTGAACAGGTTTTGAATAAGATATGGACATAAAAACAACCATAAAACCTTTAACGCATGTCGTTGTTTTATTCAGGGAAATTAATTTATTGGCACTCCTATGATAGAATAAATGACCAATACAGGGCTTCAGCCTCCTTGTTCCCTTTTTTCTTTACAAAATGCATTACTGTAATACATTTCTAAAGGTAGCAGTAAAAGATAAACATGATGAAATCTTATAATGGATTGACTTGGGATTCTTCCTCAAGCTTTTTCAAGTTATGCTCTGTTATCAGAACTAATTCCCCTTAATCTCTTAATCCACAGAAATGTACAATGAAAATTATGTGATTTTGAGGCATCGTAAGATCTTAAATCAAAGGCAGACATAAAACTTTTAAAAAGATTTTCAGTCTCAGCATGTAAGATGAAAAAGGGTTTCAATTAAACGACCTTTTCTAGAATCCATATTTACTTCAGCAACTGAATCTCTACTTGGTGGTGCTATTGACTTACACAGATTCTGATAGTCTTTCTTAGGGCCTGATGAAAAGAAAAAAAATGTGATTTCATACCAAAATAAGTTTTATTACAGCTTCAATCAAACTAAAGTATCCATACTTTTGTCACACTATTTTTTTTTTCCTGCTACAATTTAGTTCCAATTTCCCTTCCTTTATGTCTTATTCCCCTCATATGCGCTAAGTAAGGGTGTCCTCTAAAACTTTTCCCTAGGCCTCTTCTTTCTTTCTACCAAATCATTCACTTCTCATACGTAATTACACACTTTAAGAAAATATTCTTGATTTTATCCAGCTTAGTTTCTGTAGTTACACACAAGGACTATGGGAATAGTCCTCATTTCTGTGTATCTCAAATTTCAAATTCTTCATGGTGCTAAATAACAAAAATGTACAAAATTATCTACTTATTCTTTAGAATTTTATGTTAGTTCTGAAGTATTAGATCTATTATAAAAGTAAATATGTTTCCAAAAATTATTGAACCTAAACTGAAATTTAGTCCTGTTGTTTTTCCCCTTCTGTAAGTCCTGAGGATTTAGAACCTTTTCAGATTAAGTTTAGTTTACTTCTTAAGTTCTAGTTTAATTTATTTTCTGCTCTTCTTTCTCCAACAAAAATACAGGAACTTTCAGTGAGGAGGCTGGTTATATGCAGAATTTGGCATAGCAGCAACTTGGATGGAGCTGGAGACCATTATTCTAAGTGAACTAACACAGGAGTGGAAAACCGAAGACCGTATGTGCTCACCTATAACTGGAAGCTAATCTATGAGTATGCAAAGGCATATAGAGTGATATAGTGGACTTCAGAGACTCAGAAGGGGAAGAGTGTGTCAGCGGGGGGACCCTGGGGATAAAACACTACTACATATTAGGTACAATGTGCATTACTCGGGTGATGGTGCACTAAAATCTCAGAATTCACTCCTAAATAATTCATCTATGTAACAGAAAACCGAGTGTACCCTAAAAGCTATTGAAATAAAAAGTAATAAATAACATGCAAGTTCTTTTTGCCTTTCACCCAGTCCACATTCTTGCCTTTCACACAAGGAAAGGATGCATTGCTTATATGTTTGTGTGCTATTTTTAATGTATGTGTTGTCTCCTGATACGTAGAAAATACTCTTAAGAATAGAATCTTCCTGATGTCCTAAGGATTCTAAATTTTTAGTAACAAGCTTATTTTAATCATACTTCGCAAATCGCTATGAACAATACAAAACACACTTTTTGAAAATCCCACTAGTTTTTGCTCTATAAAGCCACTTTGAACACTAAATTAGCAAATATTGAACCATTGCTTCTAAGAGAAATACTGGGTTAGGTTTCCACAGCAGCTGGTTGCAACATTTCCATGAATAAATCAATATATAACCTTGCTTAATTCAGGTTTGTGTTGAAAAACACCTTATTTAAAATATGTTGCTGACTCATTAACACTGAACCCATAGCCAACAGCACTCAAGCTTGTCCAACCCACATATTTTTTCTATAAGACACATCACAGCCTTCCTGTGCTTAGGAAAACTAGACAGCATTTTAGCGCAATGATGGAGCCATTTCAAACAGCGAAATCACCAAGAAAAAAAAAAATGACACCAAATAGACTGCCAAAAACCCACTTGTTCACGGCATGAGATCTGAAATAAGAGGGCAAAGCATTGTCTTGTTTGACCTCAGCTGGGAATATGTGCATTGAACACCACATTTTTTGCCACTCTGTACACGTCTGCAAATGACCACACAAGTGCCAAGGGTATTGGTTTTGGGGTTACAAATTTAGCAAGTAGTCAAATTTATAAAATAAAGGATTTGAGAATAATAAGGACTGATTACATATAACCCAAATGATTAATATGCTCTATTTGCAAACACCTTTCAAATACCAGCTTTGAAATCTAAAGACTATAATTTACCTCTGGCCCCTAAGCTCTGTGAATTTTATATATTCCTGACCATGCTTCCTCCAATTTGAGACTTCTTCCATTTCTATGGTCATTGTCTATCTCTGGTAACCACACAACAGAAAAATCCACCTATGCTTTCAGCAATACAGGACTTCGCTCCACCTTTTTATCTACCATTTGGTTCTTCAGATTTTCAAATCCAACCACCTCTTTCAAATAAACTCAACTTTCTACCATTTTGCACAGTTTTTCTTGACCATGCCATGTCTTTAACTATTATTCATTTTCTTTCTGTTTTATTTTGAAATAATTGAATAAATCACTTATACCTGATGACATAATTTTATTTCCCTATCAGCTCCAATTCTGTAAAAAATCTGGCTGTTACATATAACATCCAAGTAAAATTGCATGCTTCACTAACACCAGAAACTTTTTATCTGTCAAGCCTGATGGCTTTGTCTTAGAACTCAGTTAAATATGAAGCACTTACTGCTATTTTAATATTTTTTTCCCATTCTGTGTATCATGCTTTTATTGTTTGACATTGCTCTAGGCAGCGCTTCTCTCTCTTTGCTAACACTATCCTTTTTCTACTTTCCTATTATCTGTAGGCATTTCTAAACACCAGGGACATTCAAACACTTGGACCACAACCCGCAATAAGAAATACATTTTATATTATGACTTAGTACGTGCACATATGTGTGCACACACACACATATACATACTCACACACACAGAAATGTGATGTGAACATATTGGAAATAAAATTTTACAAAATAATTATCTTTAATTGCAAAAAACTCTGATATTGCTTTTTCTTCTATTAAATCCATTTTCTCTCTTTTTTTAATATTACTACTGCTCAGAAAGTGCTTCTTTCTGCACTTAAACTATCCCTCCAATACATAGCTCAGTGCTTTGTATTTGACCTAGAGAGAGGTTTAAAAGTTGACAAACTATGACATGAAACATAAATTTCAGGCTTGAAGTTTTTATCAGCATTAAAATGAGGGAATTAACTTAAGAATATGCATTCTTTAAAAGACTGAATACAACCTAGTATCTGTATTAACAAAATGCTAAAAAATATTTTGGAAAAAATTATCAATGAACAATCGATTCATGTGACATATTTTAATAAATATTAAAGAAATTTTGAAATTATTGATTTATCTATACAGGGGAAGCCATTATTTCTACTTTAAAATCAAAATCAATTAAACTAATATAATTCAGTGATTCTAGAGTACCACTAAAAAGAAACCACTTTGGGAGGCCAAGGCGGGTGGATCACGAGGTCAAGAGATCGAGACCATCCTTGTCAACATCGTGAAACCCCGTCTCTACTAAAAATACAAAAAATTAGCGGGGCATGGTGGCACGTGCCTGTAATCCCAGCTACTCAGGAGGCTGAGGCAGGAGAATTGCCTGAACCCAGGAGGCGGAGGTTGTGGTGAGCCGAGATCGCGCCATTGCACTCCAGCCTGGGTAACAAGAGCGAAACTCCGTCTCAAAAAAAAAAAAAATTAAAAAAAAAGAAAGAAAGAAACTACTTCATTATAAGCTTTAAGTAGAAATTCCTATGAAATAAATTTTAAATTATGTAAACACCGTTAATTTTCCAATTTTTAGACTGCAGCATTCATAGTCTTTTCCTGAAAGTTATTTCCACTGAGTACATAACTGTCGGTTTAGTTCAAAAGCAAACTTAGAAAACCTGGGCACTTGGGAACACATTCCTCTCTACTCCAGTAGTGACATAAATATTATAATAGACCAAGAGAGTCTACAGAGAAAAAACAATAGTAAATCCATTAGAAAGTTGAATCAACAATTGGCCAGGCTTATTCATACTGACATTTTCTAGATTTTGCATACCAAATATTAGGCAAAATTCAATTTGCATGACTTTACAAGGAAAGAACTGAGTCCTCCATAACCATATATCCTGTGATGGCCTTATATTTTAATCACCGATATTGTAAATTTGTATTTACTTATGCCTTTAACCCTTCCTTGGAGGGTAGATATTAAGTTTAAATTATCTATAAAGAGAAAAAAAAAGTCCATTATCCCATTTTATAATTTTAACAAAATATGGTTAAGATATTTTTTAAGTAATTATATTAAAACTGAATCCAGAAAAGAGTTATTGAATGCATTTCTACAATAGAAGAAATTATGGTTAATGAATAATATGTATTTATAAATACATGAAATAAAACCTTACCCAAATTCTTGTCAACTTTGCTATTTATTTTTCAGATTAAATAGATTTCCTATGAGTATTAAAACTCTTTTTAATCAGGTCACTTTGGATGAAACTATTCTTAAAATGTCTTATGTATTTCTAAAGTTTCTTATGAATAGAAAGAATATATTTGATTTTATTTGGATGATTTGGAGACCCTGATAAGGAAACTTTATATTCTGTTTTACTAGAGTTAAGGTCTCCAGGTTCACAATTTCTTTGGGCTTTCCACCTGTATAGTGAATGCCTATGGACTACCATTGTTTTTCAGGTTATATATTTGTTGATTATAGGAGTGGTTTTTTCTTCTCAGCTTCTTCATGGGTTATGTTTCATCTATTATTTAATCACTTCTTATATATATATGACTAAAGCTTTCCTGCATCCTTCATAATTGGTGGCCTTGGATTCTATTTCAATTGTGTATCAAAGAAAAGTGAATCATCTCTGAGTGAGAGACAAAATGGATGTTTCATGATCAAAGTATAGTATACTCACTTTATAAGAAGCCTGGAGCACCTATTATGGTTGGATAAAGGTCTAATTTTACTTATTTGATAGTTCCTGCCTGTATGCCAGACACTTGAACTACCATCATAGTTTAAAAAAAAAAAATTAAATTATTTACCTGTAAATTTTTTTTTTATTAAGAGACTTTTAGTATTTGATAACTTTTTAAAAACTTTAATATCCCTAGACAGCTTCCTAATCATGTGGTTTGACATGATTATAGTCAGATAATCCTTGATGACTTTGATTTTCCTGCTGGATTATAGAGTATTCAGATTGCTTTGTCAGGGAGCACTACAGTATGAGTAATTCAAACATGCTTTGAGCATAAATGTTTTGACAAAATTTGAAAATGTCTTGTACTTAACAACCTTGCTTACCCACCTAAATGAGTCCTTTGACATTTCTAGTAATTAAACCATGACATCTTAAGTAAGCATTGATGTTAAACTAGATCATCTCTCAAAAACCTGAATCCTCACAAAATAATTTTTTCAAGGAATATACGTATATGTCATGTTCTTTCATTTCTTTGACTTCCTTAGCAATTTTACAGAACTTAGTGTTGATTTTATATTGATGAAAATATTTCTGACAGCAAGGAACCATTCTTAATACTATGATTATTTTATGGAAAGCACATTCTTCTATTTCTTGCATTGAAAAGTGCAGGCTTTGGTATAGCAAGAGGGCATCTTTGCTTTAAACATTCACAGTGTGGTCACGGCTATTTATTAATTCAATAAATAGTTATCATGTACTTTCTAGGTGCTAAGCATTGACATAGACTGAACTTACAGTACAAATAAAATAGACTTGTTCATCTCAAGATCTGTATGACCTCAAGGGGCATGTAAATAAGAACCAGGAGACCTGGATTCCAGTTCTAATGAGTCATGAGACTGGAATGCTCCTTTAGTCTTGTTTTGTCAATAAGGCTCTTCAAGTTCATTTTCAGTTCACAAATTCTAGAATTTTTCTATTAGCCTATTAGTAGCCAACAATCCATTAGAAGTGATCACAAAGTAACAGCATGTGAGAGTAGCTTGATTGCTTTATTTGGTTTTACTTTGAAATAGCCTTAGCCATCTTTTAGAGATTGCTTTCTGCAATGTATACTGGTGGATAAATTTCCAGGACCAATTCCAATGGAAACTCCTCATTCCTCATCTTGCTTCATATCTGCATCATTGGACCTCTGCTCCCAGATCATCACTCCCACCTGGGTGTCCCCCACCATTCCAACTACTTCTCTACCATAAAAGCTGTCTCTTCTTCTGCTTGTCCCTTAATTCCTTTGAAAATAAGTGGTCCTCAGGCATTCTTATCTTAGGTCCCACCAACTGAAACCGCCTTTGCAAAAATTGCAACAGTGAGATAATTCAGACCTAACTGACTCCATCTTGCTTCTAAACTCACGAGCTAACTGCCCTGGCTCATTCTTGGGCATGGGCCAAACTGACTATGGGGGAAATTTAGTTTACAGTATACACTTAAAGCAAGGATGATAGTAGCTATCATTCCCATTCTTGGTTAGTGGAAACTACACCCATTCCTTGTTCAGGTACTGAAACCACCATTGTAAAACTGATAAAAAGTCACAAGGTTAGAATTATGAGAGGGACCTGAATTCTGCTTAGGCTTATGCATATTTAGGCAATAACCAGCCATTGTTCCCTAGCTTGCTTACTGCTGAGGAGTCATGTAGCCAGAGGTCACAAGAGTGGGGACTTTTCCCAATTACTCCTATAGATAAGATCACTATGGTAAAAAAGATTGGTCTTCCAGAGACTTTTTTAGACTTTTGCACTGGGGCTACAATCTGACATCACTGGGACCCATGACTCATACCAAGGAACTGATTCAGCTGGTCCTATGACCACCCCCCAATGCAGAAACTGACTCAGCCTGGGAAGACCATTTAGACAGTCCTATGATTTGATCTCCAATCAGCAGTATCCATTCCATAGGCCCTTGCCCACACGATTATTTTTAAAAACCCTAGCCTCCGAGCTCGAGGAGGTGGATTTGAGAAATACCTCCAGTCCTTCCATTCAGCTGCCTGGCAATAATTAAGCTCTTTCTTTGCTGCAACACTACAACTGTTTTGCTACTTTGGCCCAGCAATCACTCAGTACACATTGTTGTCCCGAGCTCACACCCTAGATTGATTAATATTTCAATTTTTTTTTGACAATAGTTTGCCTTTCCTTCCCAGTATACAATGATAAGTGTTTGAGGTTTTGTCAAGAGGGCTAAAATCAAGAAATTTCTCTTTTCTGTATATATTATACTGGACTTCCCAGAAAGCAGAACAGAGACATCTGCTATTATATAAAGAAATGCAACCCCAAACAATAGGAATGAAGTACAAGGAGAATGAAACAGGGCAGCAGAAAGAGATATTATGTAGTTATTTTTTCAAACTGGTCATGGCTAAATGTAACTGAGATCTTATACAACTGTCTTCTGCATAGCCTCGTAAACTTCACCCTGGAACATTCTATCTAGTAGGGGGAAAGGAGATATTTTTATCTATAATCTGCCAGCCCAAATGTCAGGGGACCAGAATTAGGCTTCCGTTTTTGATGAGGAAATGGCCAAGCTGCGTTGCTCAAGAGCTTCAGAATGTGAGATGTTATTACAGCCATATTGGAAAATACAATGTACCATATTGTCTCATAATCCTCTACACTTAGTAAACATGGGAAGTCATTGGGAAACAATATCACATTTTTAAAGATTACAAAATTGAAGTTATTTTCTTACAACCACACAAAAGTCAGGACCTAGAGAAAATTAGGGCCTATACTATAGCTGAAGTACTGCTCCATGAATCAAATTGCAACATACAACTTTTTAATTAAACACTGACAAAACAATAAAGTTATTAGTGACCAATATACTTGAGCTAATTATGTGGTTTCATGAGTTCTTTCTGTAACTCTTATTAATTTGTGACTTTGGGCAAGTCTCTTAGCAGTTGAATTTAATTAAAAAATCAAAATATATGCACCAACCCCACCATTCATTGTGAGAGTAAATGTCCCATTGTTAAAGCCTTTTAAATATCTGCCTAGTTTAAGATTATTATAATGGTGATGGTGACAGTGATTCTTGGAGGAAAAAGGATTATTATGATTCTCTTAGAAATGTATTTTTGTACCTCTCAGTTTTTCTCCATGTTATCAAAGGTTTCAACATATTCTCAAGCAGCTTCTGAAACTCAACCTAAATTTTCGTATCCAAAAGAATGCTTTTATATATTCAGAGAAATGTAAACAGGATGAGAATAAATGAATGTTTTAAAGACGTTCAGTAATGTATTCTCCATTCTGTTCTCAGAATAAGTTGTTCAATGTTTAGCACTGACCATGTAAAATCAGGAAAACAATTATTAAAAAAAGGAAAATGGTAGTGGCAACATCTCATCATTAAAGTAATTATTTCGCTTTTCTTTATATTTGTTACTTCCTATAATCAGAAGGATTCAAGACAGAAAAGATCACAAAACACTATACTCTTCCATATAAGGGCTCGGAAATTTTAAATTTTAAAATTTATTCTCTGGAATATGTAAATAAACTAAACATGAACCTCTAAAGGGATGCTTTATATTTGCCATGTGTTGCTGGCATTTCTATTTACCAAAACTTTTCACCAAGTATTGCTGGCTTTTCATTCATATCTACTTATTTATTCAACAAATAGTTATAAAGTTATAAATGAAAATGTGCATTTATAATTTCTGGGTAGATACCAAGATGAAGAAGATACAGATTGTGTCATCAAGGATCTTAAAGACTAACAGAGAAAGAAGACATGTAATTAATATAACGCAGAAGGTGGTGAAACATACAAGTGAAGTGGGAAGTTAGGTGAAGAAATGATTGGATCACTTGAGGTGACTTGAATTCACTGGAAGAAAGGAAGGCTCTGAGCTCTACCTTTACCACATAGGTTTTATTTTTGTTGTATGAGAATAAGGAGAAAGACATTCTGAGGCCCTGCAGCAGAGAGGAGCATAAACAAAGACTGAGAATGAAAATATATGTTGTATATGTACAATTGAAGCAGCTTAATGTTGGGAGCAGGGGAGGTTTCCAAAGAGCAGGCAAGAGAGAGAGAGAAAGATGACTAGATACTCCATTACTAAGGATCCTATATCAAAAACTGTAAGTTGAATTTTATTTTGTAGGTATTGGGGAATCCCTTGAAAATTTATTAGTGGAAGAAGGACATAACAGGACTATATTTCAAGAAGTTTTTCCTAGTATAAGAATGAATTAAGGAAGACAGTGCCAGGGGTCAGGGAGAATAGTAAACCAGCCAAAAAATGACCCATGCAATTAGATTCCGACCTAGAGTACAGACAGGAGTAAAGAAAAAATGTCCTATGAGAGTCTATACATTTGATGTGGGAAGCAAGGAAAAGAACAAACTGAAAAATGATTATTTGATGATCAGATAGAGCTTCCATTGACAGAAATGGAAAATACAATTGGAAAACTTGCAGAGAGGAAGTCAGAGACAGAAGAGTTGGAAGAGCAATTACTGAGTATCTCCATACACAGTTCTAAGCGTATTACCAGTTTTATCCTATTTAACCTCATGATAGATGGTAAAACTGAGGTAGTTGAAGGTATCTGCCCAAGATCACAGATAGTAGCAGGTCTAGGGAAGACTATCAGTTCAATTTGTGTCATGCTAAGTTAGAGGAAGAGGTGGAAAATTTACATGATAATATGTAGCATTGATTGGAGCTACAGAAACAGGGCAGATCCAAGATAGATTTGGGGTGAGTTATGTGCATGGTTAAAGTCATTCTGTTTCAGAATGTCAATGGAGAGAATATAGCATTAAAACAAAAAGGCAGGAGAGATGGTCAAAGAGAAGAGCAGACAACACTTTTTCAGTGTAGATATTCAAATTAACTGTTACATCTCAAGGATTTTCATTTGTTACCAGATTTTAGAATGTTTCCCCACAAAGCCAATGTGGAAGATGCTCTGAATATGGACACTATGAAAGGTAAACCTTGAAATTGCATGGTATAGGTCAAATACTTTCAGTACTATTTTGCTCTTACTGTGTAAAGTCGGAGATATAACTATGGGAAAATTAAAACTCTTAATTTTCCACTTCAAGATTTTTTAATTAATAAAGCTAACATCACATATATTATACAAATAAATGATGTGGCATTTTAATTACATTTTGGGAACTTATTTTTCATTCCACAGTCATCCCAGGTGGATTAAATAATTGATCATTGATAATAAATCTCATAAAACATGATAAATTGGAGTTTGGATCTGTTACAACTGAAGCAATTTAAATTTTCTTAGATTACTAGAAGCTATAAAAATAAGATAAGGTATTTTAACAACATTGACTAGAACAACAAGAGGAGAAAAATATAATGGAAAATGAAAATCAAGAAGAGGAAGACTCCATCAAACTCTTCAGATCTATCAACCAGAAATATCTGAATGTATGTTCTTGTTCCTACTTTTCAAATTGGACTAAATTACTCCCGATGTCTTTTTGGTTTTTAGGTTTTGGTTTTGGTTTTCATTTGGGTCAGGGAGTATTGAAGGTCCTTTCTTCCTGACATTTAATAGACCCACAACAATGATTAAAAAACCGTATTACTAAGAACAATTATTAGCATAATGATTTCACATACATAGTCATCACCAATGTGCTAGTCATTATGTAAAATTAAATATTTAGTATAGGCCTTGTGTGCTTTCCTCTGAGTTATTCCATTTTGAAATGTATTTCCCTAGCAAAACCTCTTTGAATTTGCTCTTTAACATGGCATAAAAAAGTCACTGTTTCTATCATTTGAAGGCATAATATCAATTCAGACACAGAACATATAATTATACTGAGCAGATTCATAGTCACAATGTTTTACTTTTATTTCATGAGATGTTAAGTTAGAACAAGGTATAGTGTAAGCCATGAGGCTGAAAACGTTTGACAATGCTCGTGTGTAATGAAATAAACGTTTGCCATGGCAACCTTTCTTCTTTGGCATTTCTCCTAGTCAAATCCTGCACATCCTCACAGATGCTGAATTTAAGCCTCCCAGGCCAAAAGGAAATTTGCATGGAAACAATGATCCCTTTAATACTTTAAATTTTGTTTTACAAAGTATGTAAACAAACGTGGTTTGCGCTCCACGTACCAGGATGATGGTAAAGGCAAATTACTTCGTGTACTGATAAAACGAAACTTTTTATTGCTGCCTCCTTTATAATTCACAGTGATTTTGAAAATTCAAGATCTGGCTTAAGTGTAACTATTTTTTTCATTAGCTTATTTAACCCTTCCAGAAGAATCCCAAACACTGAGAACACAACACATCATAGCTGCATGCTAACAGTAACTCATATCTCAATGGGGTGGAAATAAAACTGGAAATAAAAAGGACATATTGCAAAACTGATAAAACAATAAACTGACAATTCAAATTTAAGAAAGATTAAGGGAAAATTGTAAAAAATAACTAATTGCATACAAAAAGAGCACATAGGACCAATAAATTTTAAAGATTACTTTGATTATTTTAAAAATTAATAATTTTCACCTTAGATAAACCATTACAAAATAAAGGCTAGGGGAGAAAACCCTCAAATTTCTTTCAGAGATGATATTACTAAACTAAAATACATTAGAATTTTAAAAAATCTGCCTAATTAGGAATATATAAAAAAAAAATCCTAAGAGATGATTAGCCTCTATAACTTAAGCCATACAATTAAAAGGAGAGTTTACTATATGATCAAGTGTGGCTAAAGCCAGTTTTACTGTGAATATAATTAATATTTGGCTGATTTATAAAATAAGGCAAATGCTCAAAATTTCGCCTCCTGCATCAAATCTATAGAATAGGTAGAACAGATATTTTTTAAAATGTGTAACTATATGTCTCTCCCCACAAAAAAAATAAACAGAAAGAAAATTACTAGAGGTAATCCCAGGGAATGGGGGAACACACAGCAGAAAGCTTCACACAAGGCAGGAAGCCCTGGAAGCTGCTTCCCAACATAGCCTCTTTCCGAAGGCTCCTCCCGCTCACAGCTGTGCCTCATGCTCAGCACCTATGTCAGTACCAAAAAGCAGCCACAGCTTATGGAATTCAGCCTCAAAACAAAAGCCATTTAGGAAGCCAAAAGCTGAGAAAGACTAATACCATCAAAAAGAATCAACAAATTTGACATAGTAAAGTACTTAGATATGGTAAGATGGATCAATCAATCAATAACTTATTTTAATAAGTTAATATCCTCAGAGAAAGGAGGAAAATGTTATTGATCTGAAATAGGTGTAAATGGTATTATAACAAAAATCTAACAGGGATAAACATGATTAAAAATTAAAAACATAATTATTATAAGACAAACTCAAAAAGTGGCAGTGGAGAGTGATGAGGAATAGAGATTCATAAGTTCTATGATTTATCTCTTAGCAGTCCCAGGAGGGGATAAAAGAGATAATGTCAGTGATAATGTAAATTAAAGTATATTTGAAGAAATAATGCCCAAGAATTTTCCAAAGAAAGGAATGGGAGAAGAGAGGACAGCCAAATTCTCCAGCTGAAAAAGCCCAGTGTATTATGAAAAGGATTAAAATAAAACAGGGGCATAACAATAAATTAAATGTAAAACTTGAAAATAATAGACAAGAAGAAACACCCAAAAAATTCAAATAGAAATGATAGAGTACCCGAAAATGAAGAAAATACAACACTTCAATCTTGTGATTTGCAAAATGAAATACAAAAAATGATTGTAACAATGTCTTTAAAACACTGTGGAGAATAATTTAAATCTAGAACTCTTGAAATAAACTTCCATTCAAGGAGATGAGCTCAATAAAGGCATTTTCAGATGTTTGAGGACTTCGAAAGTGGACTACTCAAACTTTTTGAAGTAAAACTATATTCCACTGAGAAGAAAAATCCAGAAGGAAGTAAGCTGTAAAATAAAGTAAACCAAATTAATAAACTCTATTGTAGGGGATTGCCAGCAAGATGGCCAAATAGGAACAGCTCTGGTCCTCAGTTCCCAGTAAGAGTGATGCAGAAGGCAGGGGATCTCCTCATTTCCAACTGAGGTACCTGGTTCATCTTATTGGGACTGGTTAGACAGGGAGTGCAGTCCAAAGAAGATGACTTGAAGCAAGGTGGGGCATTGCCTCACCTAGGAATCCCAAGGGGCAAGGGAACTCCCTCTCCAAGCTAAGGGAAGCCATTAAAGACCTCTCCCAGCACTCTAGCCCAGATACTGCACTTTTCCCACCATCTTCACAACCCACAGACCAGGAGATTCCTTTCAGTGCCTACAACACCAGCACTCCAGGTTTCCAGCACAAAACTGGTGGCCATTTAAGAAGACATCAAGCTAGCCACAGCATTTTTTTTTTCATACCCTTGTGGCACCTGGAACAACAATGAGTCAGAACTGTTCACTCCCCTTTAAAAAGGTGGCTAAAGCCAGGGAGCCAGGTGATCTCGCTTGGTGGGTACCACCCCACAAAGACCAGCAAGCTAAGATCCACTGGCTTGAAATTCTCACAGCCAGTGTATCAGTCTGAACTCAACCTGGGAAGTTTGAGCTTGGCGGAGGCAAGGGCATCTGCCATTGCCGAGGCTCAGGTGGGTGGTTTTAACCTCTCCTGTGTAAACAGAGTCACCTGGAAGTTTACACAGCAAGTGGGCAGAGCCTACAGCAGCTCAGCAAAGGCCTGTGCAGGCAGACTATGTCAACAGACACCTTCCTTGCTCGGCAGGGCAACACTGAAAAAAGGCAGCAGCCTGTCAGGGACTTATAAATTAAGCTCCCACCTTTCTGGGACAGAGCACCTGGGAAAAGTGGCAATTGTGAGTACAGCTTCAGCAGACTTAAATGTCCCTGCCTGATGGCTCTAAAGAGAGCAGCATATTTCCCAGCACAGCATTCAAGCTATGATAAGGGACAGACTGCTTCCTCAAGTGACTCCCTGACCCCCATGTATCCTGACTGAGAGACACTTTCCAGCAGGGCTGACAGACACCTCATACAGCTGGCATCTGGTGGGTACCCTTCTGGCATGAAACTACTAGAGGTAAAAACAGGCAGCAATATTTGCTGTTCTGCAGCCCCGCTGGTGATTCCCAGACAAGCAGGGTCTGCAGTGGACCTCCAGCAAACTCCAGCAGACCTGCAGCAGAGAGGCCTGAAAGGTTACAAGGAAAACTAACAGAAAGAAACAGTTTCAACATCAACAGAAAGGATATCCATTCAGAGACCCCGTCCAAAGGTCACCAACTTCAAAGACCAAAGATAGATAAATCCATGAAGATGGGAAGAAACCAGCACCAAAGGGCTGAAAATTCCAAAAACCAGAAGCCTCTTCTACTCCAAGGGATCACAACTCCTCACCAACGAGGAAACAAAATTGGATGGAGAATGAGTTTGACAAACTGACCGAAGCAGGCATAAGAAGGTGGGTAATAACAAACTTCCCTGAGCTAAGGGAGCATGTTCTAACCCAATGCAAGAAAGCTAAGAACCTTGAAAAAAGGTTAGACAAAATGCTAACTAGAATAACCAACCAGTGCAGAGAAGAACATAAATGACCTGATGAAGCTGAAAAACACAGCACAAGAACTTCTTGAAGCATACACAAGTTTCAGTAGCCAAATTGATCAAGTGGAAGAAAGGATATCAGAGATTGAAGATCAACTCAATGAAATAAAGCAAGAAGGCAAGAATAGAGAAAAAAAGAGAAAAGAAATGAACAAAGTCTCCAAGAAATATGGGATTGTGTGAAAAAAACAAATCTGTATTTGATATGTGGACCTGAAAGTGATGGGAAAAATGAAACCAAGTTGGAAAACACTCTTCAGGATATTATCCAGGAGAACTTCCCCAACCTAGCAAGACAGGCCAACATTCAAATTCAGGAAATAGATCACCACAATGATACTCCTTGAGAAGTGCAACCCCAAGACACATAATTGTCAGATTCACCAGAGTTAAAATGAAGGAAAAAATGTTAAGGGCAGCCAGAAAGGAAGGTTAGGTTACCCACAAAAGGACGCCAATCAGTCTCACAGTGGACCTCTCAGCAAAAACCCTACAAGCCAGAAGAGAGTGGGGCCCAATATTCAATATTCTTAAAGACAAGAATTTTCAACCCAGAATTTCATATCCAGACAAACTAAACTTCATAAGTGAAGGAGAAATAAAATCCTTTACAAACAAGCAAATGCTGAGGGATTTTGTTACCACCAGGCCTGCCTTACAGGAGCTCCTGATGGAAGCACTAAACACAGAAAGGAACAGCCGGTACGAGCCACTGCAAAAACATGCTAAATTGTAAAGACCATCAACACAATGAGGAAACTGCATCAACTAACAGGCAAAACAACCAGTTAGAATCAAAATGGCAGGATCAAATTCACACAGAACAATATTAACCTTAAATGTAAATGGGCTAAATGCCCCAATCAAATGACACAGACTGGCAAATTGGATAAAGAGTCAAGACCCATCTGTGTGCTGTATTTAGGAGAGCCATCTCACATGCAAAGACACACATAAGGCTCAAAATAAAGGGATGAAGAAAGATCTACCAAGAAAATGGAGAGCAAAAAAAAATAAAAATAAAAATAAAAAAGCAAGAGTTGTAATCCTAGTCTCTAATAAGACCGACTTTAAACCAATGAAGATCGAAAGACACAAAGAAGGGCAATACATAGTTGTAAAGGAATCAATGCAGCAAGAAGAACTAACTATCCTAAATACATATGCATGCAATACAGGAGCAGCCAGATACATAAAGCAAGTTTTCAATGACCTACAAAGGACTTTGACTCCCACACAATGATAGTGGGAGACTTGGTCACCCCATTGTCAATATTAGACAGATCAACAAGGCAGAACATTAACAAGGATATCCAGGACTTGAACTCAGATCTGGATCAAGCAGACCTAATAGACATCTACAGAACTCTTCACCCCAAATCCACAGAATATATATTCTTCTCAGAACCACATTGCACTTAGTCAAAAGTTTACCACGAATTTGGAAAGAAAACACTGCTTAGCAAATGCACAAGAACAGAAGTCATAACAAACAGTCTCTCAGACCACAGTGCGATCAAATTAGAACTCAGGTTAAGAAATTCACTCAAAACTGCACAATTACATAGAAACTGAACTACCTGCTCCTGAATGACTACTAGATAAATAATGAAATTAAGGCAGAAATAAAGATGTTCTTTGAATACAATCAGAACAAGGACACAATGTACCAAAATCTCTGGGACATATTTAAAGCAGTGTCTAGAGGGAAACTTATAGCACTAAATGCCCATAAGAGAGATGAGAAAATAACTAAAATTGACATACTAACATCATGATTAAAGGAACTAAAGGAGCAAGATCAAATTCAAAAGCTAGCAGAAGACAAGAAATAACTAATATCAGAGCAGAATTAAAGAAGAGAGAGAAGGAGAGAGAGATCCAAGATGGCTGATCACTAGCAGCTCGGGCTCGTAGTTCCCAGTGAAAGCGCAGAGAACGAGAGGACGCCACACTTTCAGACGAATATTTGTTGCTCACGGACTAGGAGATTCCCAGCAGAGGAGCCCCACGTGTCGCCAGGGTGACTCTTGTGGCCGGCACGGAGGTTTTGCTGGTGCCTTAGCACGCCAGTTTTTGGTGCAGAGTCCGGAGATTCCCGGGCAGAAAAGCACCATCAATCTTAACACCGCTGTTTTGGCCAGCGCAGTGGATTGCTCAGATTTCGGGGCTGGGAATCAACAAGTTGGACGTCTGCTTAGAGACCTAGTTAAAAAGTCGGTAATTACAAAGACAACAGACGGATAAATATATAATGAAGGGAAGAAATCAGCGTAAAAAGGCAGAGAATACTCAAAATCAGAATGCCTCTCCCTCTACAGGGGATCGCAATTCCTCATCAGTAACGGAACAAGGCTTAATAGATTACGAGTGTGTTCCAATAACAGAAGCAGGTTTCAAAACATGGGTGATAAGAAACTTCTGTGAATTACAAGAACTTGTTCTAACCCAATGCAAAGAAACTAAGAACCTTGAAAAAAGGTTTGACGAAATGTTAATGAGAATGGACAATTTAGAGAGGAATATAAGTGAATTGATGGAGCTGAAAAACACAACAGGAGAACTTCGCGAAGCATGCACAAGTTTAAACAGTCGAATTGATCAAGTAGAAGAAAGGATATCAGAAGTCGAGAACCAGCTCAGTGAAATGAAACGAGAAGACAAGATTGGAGAAAAAAGGATGAAAAGGAATGAGCAAAGTCTCCAGGAAATATGGGACTATGTGAAAAGACCTAATTTACGTTTGATAGGTGTACCTGAATGTGATGAAGAGAATGAATCCAAGTTGGAAAATACTCTTCAGGATATCATTCAGGAAAACTTTCCCAACCTGGCAAGGCAGGGTAATATTCAACTCCAGGTAATACAGAGAACACCACAAAGATATTCTTCAAGAAGACCAACCCCAAGGCATATAATTGCCAGATTTATTAGGGTTGAAATGAAGGAGAAAATACTAAGGGCAGCCAGAGAGAAAGGTCAGGTTACCCATAAAGGGAAACCTATCAGACTTACAGCAGATCTCTCAGCAGAAACCCTACAGCCAGAAAAGAGTGGGGACCAATATTTAACATCCTTAAAGAAAAGAACTTTCAACCCAGAATTTCCTATCCAGCCAAACTAAGCTTTATAATCGAAGGAAAAATTAAATCCTTTGCGAACAAACAAGTACTTACAGAGTGCACCACCACCAGGCCTGCTTTACAAGAGCTTCTGAAAGAAGCACTATACATATAAAGGAACAACCATTATCAGCCTTTCCAAAAATAAATCAAAAGAAAAGAACATTAACACAATGAAAAATTTACACTAATGGGCAAAACAGCCAGCTAGCATCAAATGCCAGTATTAAAGTTATATATATTCTAATCGGATAAAAAGCCAAAACCCATCGGTATGCTGCATCCAGACCCATCTCATATGCAACGATACACAAAGACTCAAAACAAAGAGGAGGAAGATTTATCAACCAATCAGAGAGTAAAAATAAACAAATAAATAAAAAGCAGGAGATGCAATTCTCGCCTCTGATAAAGTAGACTTTAAAACAACAAAGATCAAAAGAGGCAAAGAAGGACATTACATAATGGCAAAAGGATCAATGTAACAAGAAGAGCTAACGATTTTATAGATCAATGAGACAGAAAGTTAACAAGGGCATCCAGGACTTGAACTCAGACCCGGAACAAGTAAACTTAATAAACATTTATAGAACTCTCCACTTCAAATACACAAAACATACATTACCACCTCACACCTATTCCATAAGTGACTACATAATTGGAAGTAAATCACTACTCAGTAATTGCATAGCATTTCATAGGTTTAAATGAAATATTGGTTGGCTGCTCGTTTGTTATTTTCTTCCCTTATTCCTTCCTGTTTACGTCAAGTATAATTATTGGTATAAAAGAGGTTTTCAGTACCCATTACTAAAATGCATTCTAGCCTGGGCAAGAAAGCAATACTCCCATTCTCTCTCTCTCTTTCTCTTCCTTTTTCCTCCTCTTATTTATTCTTTTTCTTTCTTTCTATCAAAAAAAAACAAAAAAAAACAAAAAAAAACGACAACAGTGAGTTCATTCTAGGGTGACTTCATCTCCCCATCCACCTTCCCACCTCTCATAGAGTTAAGCAGGGTACAAAAAAAAAAAAAAAAAGAAGAGAGAAACAAACAAAAAAAAACCTTCAAAAAAAAAAATCAGTTAATCCAGGAGTTTTTTTTTTTCTAAAAAGATCAACAAAATACATAGACCTCTAGCTAAACTAATAAAAAAGAAAAGAGAGAAGAATTGAATAGAAGCAATAAAAAATGGTAAAGGGGATATCACCACTGATCCACAGAAATAAAAAATACCAGCAGCGAATACTATAAACACCTCTATACAAACAAACCAGAAAATCTAGAAGAAATGGATAAATTCTGGACACTTACACCCTCCCAAGACTAAACCAGGAAGAAGTCAAATCCCTGAATAGACCAATAACAAGTTCTGAAATTGAGGCAGCAATGAATAGCCTACCAAACCAGAAAAGTCCAGGACCAGACAGGTCCACAGCAAAATTCTCCCAGAGGTACAAAGAGGAGCTGGTAACATTCCTTCCGAAACTATTCCAAACTATAAAAAAAAAAGAGATAATACTCCCTACCTCATTTTATGAGGCCAACATCATCTTGATATTGAAACCTGGCAGAGACACAATTTAAAAAGAAAATTTCAGGCCAAAATCCATGATAAACATTGATGCAAAAATCCTCAGTAAAATAATGGCAAACCAAATCCAACAGCACATCAAAAAGCTTATTCATCAAGATCAAGTAGGCTTCATCCCTGGGATGCATGGCTGGTTCAACATACGCAAATCAGTAAATGTAATCCATCACATAAATATAACCAAAGGAAAAAAAAAAATCACATGATTGTCTCCATAGATGCAGAAAAGGCCTTTGACAAAATTCGGTAGACTTTATGCTAAAAACTCTAAATAAATGAGGTATTGATGGAACGTATCTCAAAATAATAAGAGCTATTTATGACAAACCCACAGCCAATATCATACTGAATTGGCAAAAACTGGAAGCATTCCCTTTGAAAACTGGCACTAGACAAGGATGCCCCCCTCTGTCACTACTCCTATTCAACATAATATTGGAAGTTCTGGCCAGGGCAATCAGGCAAGGGAGAGAAATAAAGGGTATTCAATTAAGAAAAGTAAAAGTCAAATTGTCGCTATTTGCAGATGACATGATTGTATATTTAGAAGACCCCATTGTCTCAGCCCACAATCTCCTTAAGCTGATAAGCAACTCCAGCAAAGTCTCAGGATACAAAAATCAATGTGCAAAAATCACAGGCATTCCTATACACTGACAACAGAGAACCAAATCATGAATGAATTCCCATTCACAATTGCTACAAAGAGAATAAAATACCTGGAAACAGGGCCGGGCGCGGTGGCTCACACCTGTAATCCCAGCATTTTGGGAGGCCAAGGCAGGTGGATCACGAGGTCAAGAGATCATCCTGGTCAACATGGTGAAACCCCGCCTCTACTAAAAATACAAAAAAAAAAAATTAGCTGGGCATGGTGGCACGTGCCTGTAATCCCAGCTACTCAGGAGGCTGAGGCAGGAGAATTGCCTGAACCCAGGAGGCGGAGGTTGCAGTGAGCCGAGATTGCGCCATTGCACTCCAGCCTGGGTAACAAGAGCGAAATTCCGTCTTAAAAAAAAAAAAAAAAAAAAAAAAAAAAACCTGGAAACAACTAACAAGGGATGTGAAACACCTCTTCAAGGAGAACTACAAACCACTGCTCAAGGAAGGAAGACAGGACACAAACAGATGGGAAAACATACCATGCTCATGGTTAGGAAGAGTCAATATCCTGAAAATGTGCATACTGCCCAAAGTAATTTATAGATTCAATGCTATCCCCATCAAGCTACCATTGACTTTCCTCACAGAATTTGAAAAAACCACCTTAAATTTAAAATGGAACCAAAAGAGAGCCTGTATAGCCAAGACAATCCAAAGGAAAATAAAACAAAACAAAAACAATGCTGGGGGGCATCACACTATCTGACTTAAAACTATATTACAAAGCTACAGTAATCAAAACAGAATGGTACTGGTACCAAAACAGAGCTATAGACCAATGGAATAGAACAGAGGCCTCAGAAGTAATGCCACACATGTACAACTATCTGATTTTTGACAAAACAAGCAACGGGGAAAGGATTCCCTATTTAATAAATGGTATTGGGAAAACTGGCTAGCCATATGCAGAAGGTTGAAACTGGATCCCTTTCTTACACCTTATACAAAAATTATCTCCAGTTGGATTAAAGATTTAAACATAAGATCTAACACCATATAAAACCCTAGAAGAAAACCTAGGCAATACAATTCAGAACATAGGCATGGGCAAAGACTTGATGACTAAAACACCAAAAGCAGTGGCAACAAAAGCCAAAATAGACAAATGGGATCTAAATAAACTAAGGAGCTTCTGCAGAGCAAAAGAAACTATCAGAGTGAACGAGCAATCAACAGACGGGAAAAATTTTTTGCAATCTACCCATCTGACAAAGGGCTAATATCCAGAATCTACAAAGAACTTAAACAAATTTACAAGAAAAAAAAAAAAAAAACTCCAACTCCATCTAAAAGTGGGCAAAGGATAGGAACATAAACTTCTCAAAAGTAGACATTTATGCAGCCAACAAACATATGAAAAAAAGCTCATCATCACTGGTCATTAGAAAAATGCAAATCAAAACCACATTGAGATGCCATCTCACACCAGTTAGAATGTGATCATTAAAAAAATCAGGAGACAAAGACGCTGGAGAGAATGTGGAGAAATAGGAACACTTTTACACTGTTGGTGGGAGTGTAAATTAGTTCAACCATCATGGAAGACAGTGTGGCAATTCCTCAAAGATCTAGAAATAGAAATACCATTTGACCCAGCAATCCCATTACTGAGTATATACCCAAAGGATAATAAATCATTCTATTATAAAGATACATGCACATGTATGTTTACTGCAGCACTGTTCACAATAGCAAAGACTTGGAACCAACCCAAATGCCCATCAATGATAGACTGGATAAAGAAAATGTGGCACATATACACCATAGAATACTATGCAGCCATAAAAAAGAATGAGTTCATGTTCTTTGCAGGGACATGGATAAAACTGGAAACCATCACTCTCAGCAAACTGATACAAGAACAGAAAATCAAACCACATGTTCTCATTCATAAGTGTGTGTGGAACAATGAACACCTGGACACAGGGAGGGGAACATCACACGCTGGGGCCTGTGGGAGGGGGTTTGGCTAGGGGAAGGATAGCAGGGAGTGGGGGGTTAGGGGAAGGATAGCAGGGAGTGGGGGGTAAGGGAAGGATAGCATTGGGAGAAATACCTAATGTAGATAACAAGGTGATGGATGCAGCAAACCACCATGGCACATGTATACCTAGGTAACAAACCAGCACGTTCTGTGCACGTACCCCAGAACTCAAAGTATAATAAAAAAAGTTTTAAAAAAATCTATTATAACATTTAAATAAGTACTGATTTTAAAATGTTTTTAATAACAAGTCAGAGCTAAAATAACAGACAATAAGTGGGTACCAGTGGATTCCAGCAAAAATACAGTCTGTTTAGTATACTCGGTTTATTGATTTGTTTAGGGGGAAAATAAATATTGATTATAGTTAAGCTTTGTGTATATATCTATATAGCTTTATATTTATTTAAATTGTCTTAAAATGTTAAGCATATACTTGGGCATTGATTCTAGAGAAATGAAAATTTACATTCACAAGAAAATCTACACACAAATGTTTATAACTGCTTTATTTGTAATAGTCCCAAAGTAGGAAAAACAAGCAAAGTATTCTCAATGAAAAGGAGACATGAATACAGACTGAGAAATCATTATGCATCACAGGAGAATATCATGAAAAATATCATAAAAATAATTTTGAAGGTTTAGTTTATATAAACAGCTAAGAATATGTACAAGAATAAATTGTACAATAAACATGACTAGACCAACTATTATAAAATAAATCAAAAGAAGGCTTCAGTAGCTATGCCCAAAGGCACATACTTGTAGTCAGGAACATAAACTGGTACAGTCAACTTGGGGTGTATTTTGGTCATTTTTTAAAATATAAATATCATATCACCAATTAATTCTATTTTCAAGAATACAGTATATAAAAAGAAAATAATATTCTTAACATGATGAGGCTATGTGGAAGCCGTTATACTCATAAACGAATTAGAGTAGTATAATTGTCACAATTCCCTAGACAGTAATTTGACAGCACATTTCAAGAATCAAAGCTTTCCATAACCATGGAATTTATCCTTATGAAGTACTCAAAAAGAAATAAAAGCTATAAACTGTTCATCGCATAATATATACAAAATTGGAAACATTTAAATTGATGGTGAGTTAATTCTTAAAATTAAAACGCAGTTACTCAGTAGAACTTTAAATGTGATGCAGAAGCAAAAGGGTACCTATTCGGAATGTAAACACAAACACTTCTACACGGAGGCTCATCTATGTATCTGTTTTACCTTTAATTTCTCTGAATTTTTAAAAATAATTGGAAAATTTTTCTTTTTTCATTTATGGATACACAACATTTTGTAGGTTAGATTTTCTTTTTGTGTGACTTCAAAACCTTAGAGATATATTTGAGGCCAAACCATATAAAAATAGATTAGGTTGTATGACAAATTGTCAGTTTTGTTTCATTCTTTATTTTTTTCCTTTTTAACACATTTGTTTTATATTTAATTATGCTAAATTTCATTCTGACCTATTAACTAGCTGTAAAATAAATTTCTTTGAAAAACCATGGGATAGTGAGATATATATATATATATATATATATATATATTTGAAAACTATAAAATATGACATTTGATATATGAGTATATCATATTTTTTTAATGTTTAAAAACCATTATAAAATCAGTTGTGCAGCCAGGCATGGTGGCTCACACCTGTAATCCCAGAACATTGGGAGGCTTTGGTGGGGGGATCACTTGAGGTCAGGAGTTTTAGACCAGTCTGGCCAACATGACGACACACTGTCTCTACTAAAAATACGAAAAACTAGCAAGGTGTGTTGGGGGTTGCCTGTAGTCCCAGCTCTTTGGGAGGCTGAGGCAGGAGAATCACTTGAACCCAGGAGGTGGAGGTTGCAGTGAGCTGAGATTGCACCACTGCACTCCAGCCTGGGTGACAGAGTAAGACTCCATCTCAAAAAAGACTAAATAAAATAAATTGTGCACATAGATAGGTTCTAAAGGAAAACATAAAATAAAAATTCTTTAATTTTTAAGGCACAAATATATATTTTTAATTTATATATATATATATATATATATTTTTTTTTTTTTTTTTTTTTTAAAGACGGAAACCTGGACTCATGGAAGAAAACACCATCTCACTAGGAGTTAAGATATCTGGGTCCTAGTATCTGTTTCACATTTAATTATGAGTGTGGCACTCTCTTCCTAATTCAGAACCTTTCATATTTTCTATCTAGGGATTGTAGTTCATCTTACCTTTGTGTATTGGAGCTCTTATCCCACCTAATGTAATTGTTAAATGAGTTTCTGCCATGTGCAAAGAATCACAGTATCAAAGAAATGTACTTCAAGGTTCATGTTTTGATCATGTTATGAAGACATTTTATAACATTTCCATTTGGGCATCAAAATAAAGTGTGTCTCTCTGATTATAAATATGTATTCAAAGAACACTTGAATTCATTTTTCACCGTTCTTATTGCTCACGTTAGTAGCTCTGGTTTGAGTATTCTGGAGAATTGTTATCTTTAGAATCTATGGTATGTTTTAATGATGAAAAATAATGACATGTCCGAATTATAGACATAAATACTTTTGGGAACCACATTCAGTATTTATGTGTCAACAAAATGAGACTATAAAATCAATTATTTAGTAATTAAAAGCCTGTTCATAGTTTATATTAATTGGCTAATTCATTTTTAAAAACAGACAATAACTACTGATCACCTATTATAGGCATGATGTTTATAACATTTAGAGGTAAAGCAAGTTTTTTCAGTAAAAGATTTAGCAATAAGCAATAAATCTGTATTACACTGAATTTACTGAACCTCATGTTCTATGCTGAGGAAGCAGATCACACTCCTCCAAAATCCATTCCATGCCATCACCTACTCATCAATATGGTTGTTTCATTAAGATTAATTCAGCAGCATAGCCCCAACTGGGATGGGTGCAGTGGCTCACACCTATAATCCTAGCACTTTGGGAGGCTAAGGCCCATGGGTCATTTGAGGTCAGGAGTTCAAGAACAGTCTGGCCAACATGGTGGAACCCCAACTGTACTAAAAATACAAAAATTATCCAGGAGGTTGTGGCATGCACCTGTAATCCCAGCTACTCAGGAGGCTGAGGCAGGAGAATCACTTGAGCCTGGGAGGTAGAGGCTGCAGTGAACTGAGATCATGCCACTGCACTCCAGTCTGGCCAACAGAGTGGGTCCCTATCTCAAAAAAATAAAAAAAAGTATAGCCACAATAAATATTAGGCAGACAACAGCTCAGCAGTTTGCACTATTAAGTTATTAAACTGCTGTTTAGGGGAATGATGAACCTATGTGACCCCTGAGGTAAGTATTTATAGGTAAATTCTACAGGTCCCTTGAAATAGGTGTATGGACACAACCTCTGGCATCCACATGGATTTGGTCACTCTAAAGTAGCCATCAGGTCTAAGATAGTCCAGCTCTTTGGAGATAAGCTAAACCATTTGCAGGTGTCTTTCTGCAATTTGCATATCCTACAGCAATCACTGTCGTTACTGAACGACACAGACAAAAACTCTGGTCTAAAGTGGTTCTCAAACCTGGTTGGTGGAGAGCCATCCTCAGTGATGATGATTTAATCTGTAGGAGGGTAGAACATGGATAGTTTTTATATATCTCCAGGTGATTTTAATATATAGGTGGGGTGAGAATCATTGATCTAGTTATAAGAGAAATGTGGAGATAAATGATTTTCTTCTTGACATTAAAAATAAATCTAATAAAATGTTTTATCTTTTCTCCTAACTTAGGGTCATCAGCCCTCAAGCTTCTCTGTACATTCATAGGTGTTGTAAACACATACATCACTACTAATATCCCACTTCAGTGCTATTGCTGCTCACAAAACTCCAGGTATTTTTAACTTTATAAACCTCCAGAATAATGAGACCACTGGGTTTAGTAAATTACTTCGTTTTGAAGCAGCGTTAGACAAAGTAAGAGACTAGAAGATAAATCTGTCAATGACATGTCCTTCAAGACTACTTAGATTTTGTGGAATTTGTGGATCATTCCCCACTTGAGCAAATGGTAAATTAACTCTCTTTTCTCTCTCTACTTGGCACAGTTTTTCTGGTAGCCATTCCACTTGGTATGCTCACCTATCAACTGTCCTCCAGGGGCTTCACAGATGTTTCTCTTGACTAACCAAACATGACACACAGCTGAAGTCAGAAAAACCAGACTGATCACTTCAAACAATTTTCCTTCATTCCACCAATTTACTGGAGTACACAACTGTGACTAGTTTTAGCCATAGAAACTCATAGAAGACCAACTTCATTAGACCTACAAAATTGAATAGCGTAACAGTATATGCGGTATGCGTAGGAATAAAAAGCATTTCTCAAATATTCAGTTCTGGATTTTGCAAAGGCACCTTACCCTTAGCTATCAAGTAGTGGAAAACAAAGATGAGTAACTGCACCTTTAAAAAGACTGGAGCTATGCCCATAATACAAAGGTGTAAAGAGTTAATAATGAGATGACATAGACTGAGTGTTATCTATTTGGAAGCTGTGTTGTTAAATTATTTACATATATAATTTCATGCAATCTTCATGTTATAGAGGTGTTCTAATCCAATATGACTGTGTTCTTAAATAAAAGGGAAATTTGGACATAGAGACAGGCACACGGGGAGGATGCCGTATGAAAATTGACACTGTGTTGCCATAAGCCAAGAAACTACTGGAAGCAAGGAAAGAGACTGAAACAGTTCCTTTCTTAGCACCTTCTCAGGGAGCCTAGCCCTGCCAACTTCTTGATTTTGGACTTCTCACCTTTAGAACTGTGAGGCAATAAATTTCTGTTGCTTAAGCTACCCAGTTTGTGGTACTTTGTTACAGGAGCGCTAGGAAAATAATTCATTATATAATCTGCTAAGATAGATACGATCATTACCTCCAATTTCTATATGAAGAAACTATGCCTCAGACATTGTGTCATTTATCCAAAATCATTCATTCCTAACTCAGTCCAGTGAATTCTTCAATCAGCAATCTTTTTTTTTTTCAAAAAAAGGTATCACAAATTATGTTGAGTCTTAGGTCCTTGCTTTAAAGCTTCAATGGGCTTTTCCTTTCCAAAGAATAAAATCCAAATACACTAAATGCATAGCTCTAAATGATCTCTTTCCTGGCTATGTTTCTGACATCCTCTTGCACCACGCTCCTCCTTAATCATCCTGAGGTTACATCTTAAGTCTTTTGCCCTTGCTATTCCCACTACTTGGAAAGCTTTCCCATCAACTATTTAAACAACTGGCTCCTCTAAGAATTTGGTCTCAGTTCAAATGTCACTTCCCTGTAAAAGCTTCCTGGCCATCAAGGCTTCTTTTACACACTCTATTTTTTCCTGGTTCCTATAACAACCTACTATATTCTCAATTGATTAACTGTTTTGGTTGACTACTCCTTTCCTTAAGAATGGAAAGAATGTGGCCAGGTGCAGTGGCTCACACCTGTAATCCCACCACTTTAGGAGGCTAAGGCAACATGAGAAAACCTCTTCTCTTCAAAAAGTTTTTACAAAGTTAGCTGGATGTTGTGTGTGTGTGTATGTGGTCCCAGCTACTCAGGAGGCTGAGGCAGGAAGATCACTTGAGTCCAGGAGATCAAGGCTGCAGTGAGCCACGTTTGTACCACCGCACTCTCGCCTAAGTGACAGAGCTAGTCCCTATCCCCTCCCCCCACCCCAAAAAAAAGAATGGAGAGAATGCTACATGAGGAAAAGGATCTTATTTATCGTGTTCACATCCCAAGAGGTGAATATATCCCCCTGAGCCTGAGAGAGAGAAATACTTATTAATATTTAATGCATGACTATGTACAGACTTGGGAGGAAAAATATGCCTCAACCTATCAAAAGTGGATCCTTAATAAATAAGGATGCTTCTCCATCATTTCCCCACAAACAAGTGTGGCTCACTTTAGATGTTTCAGCAAATGCATTGTTTTTCCAGTTGTTGGGAATGGGAAGCCAATCTCCTTTTATTTTGATGACCCAGCATGGCTGAACACTCAGTGACTACCACTGCACTTTGTTGTACTTGGAGCATTAGGAATGCCAGCCCTGTAGGATATAAAACAGGAACATCTAGTGCTCGATTATATTCAGAATTAGTGAAGTCTTAGAAGCACCCTTTGTCTTTTTTGCAAGGGAGAGAAATGCTCAAGTGATGGGCTGAGTGAAGGGAGGGAGTCACTCACACAAACGGTTCCCTTAGGCTGTGTGGATGCAAACAGCCTTAGACTCTCGCTGACAGTGGGAAATGCACTGGAGACGATGATTGGCAAAGCCCTCCTTTTCTTCCCATCCACTGTAGATACTGACGCCACAGGGCTTGTCACAATGACAACTATAAACTCCCGATGTCACAGACAAAGGAGGAATAAGGGGGTATGAGTGACCGAATTTTTGAATGAATCAGGATATATTGTGTCCTTCATTCATGGAAACCACAAAGGTCTAGTCATGCTAAGGATATAACAAGAAAAAAATATGAGTATTTGCTTCCCTTTTCTAGTAATAAAGTTAAAAATGGCTTCAAGAAGGGGAGAGAGAAAGAAGAGTAGATGAGATACCTAAAAGTTCCTGAGAACTAATTTTATCAAAGCTTTGGGAAGTTTTAAGAAAAAGAAAAGTTATTTCTCAAGCCACTTGTGCGTGTGTGTGTGCATGTGCGTGTGTGTGTATGAAAGACAGCAGAAAGTGGGAGACCTAGGAAGACTATGAGACACTAAGAAAATTTAATGTAAAGACACACACTTAGAAAAACACACATAGCAATAGACACAAGGGAGGAAGTTAAAACTTTTACTATGTGCTGTGAATGGAAACTACAAAACCATATTTGATATATGCAAAATATATATATACACATATACATATATATTTAAATATTTAAATTATATGTTCTTTTTTTAGAGATGTGGTTTTGCTATGTTTCCCTACCCAGGCTGCAGTGCAGTGGCTGTTCACAGGCATGATCATAGCACACTATAGCCTGGAACTCCTGGGCTCGTCAGCCTCCTGCATTAGTCTCTCCAGTCGCTGGGACTATGAGCACATGCCACCATGTCCACCCTTTTTCTTTTTAAAGTGAAAATTTGTGCTAAGAATGAGGCAACTCAACTTAATAAAAATTTTTGGAATATAAAGAAAATTTACAAGAGAAAGACAATCCCACTAAAATTGGGCAAAGGGAATGAGCAGACACTTTTCAAAAGAATACATACATGCAGCCAATAAACATATGAAAAAAAGTTCAACAACACTGATCATTAGAGAAATGCAAATCAAAACCATAATAAGATACCATCTCATACCAGTCAGAATGGCTAATATTAAAAAGTCAAAAAATAACAGATGCTGGTGAGGTTGTGGAGAAAATGAAATGCTTATATGCTGTCGGTGGGAGTGTGAATCAGTTCAACCATTGTGCAAAGTATGGTGATTCCTTAAAGAGCTAAAAGCAGAATTAACATTCAACCCAGCAATCCCACTATTGGGTATATACCCAGATGAATATAAATCATTTTACTATAAAGATACATGCATATGAATGTTCACTGCAGCACTGTTAACAATAGCAAAGACATGGGATCAACCTAAATACCCATCAGTGACAGAGTAAAGAACATGTGAGATACACACACACACACACACACACACACACACACACACACACACACCATGGAATACTACGCAGCCATAAAAAATGATATCATGTCTTTTGCAGGAACGTGGATGGAGCTGGAGGCTATGATCCATAGCAAACTAATCCAGGAACAGAAAAGCAAATATGACGTACTCTCACTTATAAGTGGGAGCTAAATGATGAGAACCCATGAACACAAAGAATAAAACAAAGACACTGGGGTCTACCTGAGGGTAGAGGGTAAGAAAAGGGAGAGGAGTATCCTATTGGATACTAGGCTTAATACCTGGGTGATGAAATATTCTGTAATAATCCCTTGTGACATCAGTTTACCTAAGTAACAAATACCCCTAAATTTAAATTAAGATTTTTTTTAAAATTAAAATCTTTTTATCATTTACCAGGTAATATGAAAAACATATGTCTTTATTTATTTCAACTGATGAGGAAACTGAGGCATCGGGAGTTAGTAAATGTCCAAATTGAGATATTAAACCCACCACCGTCAATTTGCAAGTGTTGCCACTGTTGTGGAGTTCAGAATTGCTCTTAAACTTAGTTAATATTGTAGAAGTACTCCTAATTATGATTTCTTTGTATTCCTAATTGTGATAGCTTTGTATTCGAAAAATTATTGGTTCATACTCTATATGTTATTTTGTATGCAATGACGACACAATATAATATCATGCCCTGTTTGTAAATCGCATTCATAATGTAAAGGATATATTTGTGATTTTGTTTTTATTTGAAATATTGTTTTCAAATACGTTATCAGAATTTGATACGCACTACTGACAATGTATCTGTATATTAAGTAATGTCTTAGTAAGTATTGGGAAATTTTGAAAATAGTAACATGGAGGACTACTATCCTTGATTATTTCAATGCCAATTAAAATTCTGCAAAGCAGTGTAAATAAAAATAATTTCAAGAAATTTATTAAAAAACCCAGATTATAATATACAAACAACCTTTAGATTCTTTAAGAAATTGTGCCAGTTTGGGATATATGCTTCATTCAAAAGCTAAGGGCTGTACCTGGCTACTAGTAGGCACCTAATATTTGTTGAAAAGAATACTAAATATATTTAACCTGTATTTATAAAATTACTGTTTAAAGATAAATATGTGATAGAATCATGCTTTTACTTTCTGCTTATGACTCTTTAATTGTTTGTATTGACATTAACATCCCAAATCCTCGGCCTGGCCAACAGTGCCCTGAGAAATGCGGCACCTGCTCAAGCTGCTGCCTCATTTAATAACTCTTTTCCTCTATCTCAGATCCAGACACTCTGACATTTTGTAGTTCCTGGACCAAGACGAGCTCTTCCAAGACCCAGACCTTTGTGCCTGTTCTTTATGCCTGGAGCATTTTTCCCCTGACAAATTACTTATCATCTATCATAATTCGGCTTAAATGGCACTGACTCAGGGAAGCCTTCCCTAACTGCCTCCTTTCTCCAACCAAATTAGAAACAATTGTATGGCCATGTAGTATCTAATCAAATTTATAATTTTAAAATAATCAGGAGACTTTGTTAACACCTGCTTCCACTATAAGACTGTAATTACACACAAGTAAAAACCATGCCTGTTTGTCCACTCCTGCCACAGTCAGAATAGTGCCTGGAATACGCAGTAAAGGCTAAATAAACACTACATAAATGAACAAGTGAATGAATGGATACTGTCTCATTTTTAGAACAGAGTACTACGTGGATCATGAACACTACATGGTATGTCACGTAGGTCATTTACAAGGGATACAATTTCAGCTCGGGTTTACCTTTTCCTGGATACAGGTCTTGACAGGTCTCTTGATGTTACTCAGAATCAAGAGAGATCTGACGTGAAATGACATCAGAAAATATTAAACATGATTAAAATAATACTAGGCGATATGGTTATTATTAGAAACCAATTACATTTTCAATTTAAAAAATAGTAATAGTTATTGCAGACTCAAATGTGCTTATTCTCAAAACAAGCAAATGTTTGCTTATGGCCTCTGAGATTCTAATCGGCAGAATTCTTAGGACCCACATGCATCACTATCATGTACCGGTGGGCCCCATAACCCACCTAGCACTATGATTTTTCAGGTTCACTTTTCTAAATTTGTCAATTAAGTATTTATTTTCTTAGTTCAGAAGAGGAAACAAAAATTCTGTAATGGTTGCCCATTTCAGGAGAAATCTTGGGTATGAAAACAAGAGATAAATATACAAAATATCCAGGAGATAAATATCCAGGCACTATTCTGACTGTGGCAGGAGTGGACAAACAAGCATGGTTTTTACTTGTGTGTAATTACAGTCTTATAGGGGAAGCAGGTGTTAACAAAGTCTCCTGATTATTTTAAAATTATAAATTTGATTATATACTACATGGCCATACAATTGTTTCTAATTTGGTTGGAGAAAGGAGGCAGTTAGGGAAGGCTTCCCTGAGTCAGTGTCATTTAAGCTGAATTATGATAGATGATAAGTGAGGGCTGTTGTTTAAACAAAATCTTGAGAATGTATTTTGACCTTATACACTTGTGTTCTAGTATAACAAAATATCAACAAAGGTAACTTGTAACAGAACCAGTCACTAAATTAAAGAAATGACAAAATCTTCTGCTTAGCTAAGCAACAGAGAAAGTAAAATACTAATTTGGTTTATCAATTTAAACAATATTCATTAAGAGTAAAGCATGGGCTTACTGAATAAGCTGCTAAGGTTTGGTGGTTACAGAGGGTGGGATGAAATGATGTGTGCATCACAGTCCAATACTCACAGAGTTTAGAAGCCTACCAAGAATCAAGACAGATACAAACATCTAACATAGACATTTATATGTGGAAAGAGAGTCAGAGTACAATTTAAGTGATGAAATTGTATAGAAGGAAGGGCCATTTCTATTAGACCAGAAAGGAGAGCACATGTGAAGGCCTGAATAAGATACATTCTGGATGAGATATCGTGGCCGCTTCAGAATGGCTCTCAATCTCTACCTCTTGGTATTTATGCCCTTATATAATTTCCTCCCTATAGTATGAGCTGGACCCAGGTACTTGTTTCTATTGAATAGAGTAGAACAAAAGTAATGAGACGCCACTTCTGAGATTAGGCTGTAAAATATTGTGAATTTCATCTGGTCTCTCTCTCTCTCTCTCTCTCTCTCTCTCTCTCTCTCTCCCTCCCTCCCTCCCCCCCCCCACCCCACCCTCTCACCTAAATAAAGCCAACTGCTGTGTTGTCAGTGGCCCAGTGAAAGTCCTGTTACAAGAAATTGACAATTGCCTGTAGCCACCCCCAAGTGAGGAACTGAGGTCCTCAGTCCCACAAACTGAGAGGAAACTGAATCTAGCTATAAGGACTATGTGAGCGAGCTCGGAAGATCTACCCCCAGTCGAACGCTAAGATGACCGTAGCGTCAGCCGACACTTGCAGTCTCACTGAAAGTAAAAGAGCAGGAGGAAACAAAGCCAGAGTCACACACAGAACACAACTGACTTTGAGATTCTCACATATTCAGTGAGCACATGTACTAGACATGAAAAAATAAAGAGAGCCTGCAAATAAATTTCCCTATGGTCTCAGCTCTGAGTGGAGAGAGAAAATGTTCCCTGTAGCGTTTACAGCCAGAATCCAGCTCTCAAACAGGTTTCAGCCTGAACTCACACAATCTGTGTGGCTTCCAAATTTGCAAGCTGAGATTTTAATTCAAAGTAGTCTCTGATTGATAGCAGTCCAAAATGCCGAGTAGAAAAAAAAAAAGAAAATCCTCTCCGGACAAATACTCCATCAAAGCCAGCCCGTAAGATCAGGCTTCAAAGGTCATGAGCTTCTAACATATACACACAAATCACACACACACAAAGGGGATAGCAGCAACATGGGTAGCATATTCAAACATAAAAAGACTTTAAATGTATTCTTAGATATAGATTATGAAATGCATATTTTAATGTGGTTAAAGTTTTTTTTTAAGGAATCAAAAGTATGAGTAAAGACCAAGAAAACTGTGCTGGCTAGCCAACTTCCACCATGCTCACCGTCCTATTTAAGTCTGGGTACTGTGTCACCCGCAGTCTTCAGGCACACTGCTCCAGGTATGGGTTTGCTTATGAAAGAAACTCATGAGAGCTGGAAGTGAGGAGTGAAGAAGAGGTCTTTATATAAAGCAGGTTTAAGGATTAGACATGGCAGGTCTGACAGATGTGATGGCTTGCAGAATTCTTTATGAGCTCCCACTGTCCATCTGGGTAAGATTTACAGACCCTTCAGAAATTCCTATAAGCTTGGGTTCTGTGCCCACACTCTGGACTGTCAGGCTAAGAGCTCTGATATACAACAGACCTCTTGTGATCTTGTCTAGCTGCTTTCCTGTATCTATTCAGCAAGCTCTTCCTATAATAGCATAAGGCCCTAATTAATATTTAACTTTTATCACTGTAATACATAAGATGTCTTCTGTTTTCCTGATCAAATCCTGACTGCTATCAAAATATAAAGAATTGTCCAGAAAGATACAAAAAAAGAATCACACATTGATCTTCTTTAAATAAAAATATAACAATTGTATGGACTAGGATGGTTACAGTTGTTCAATCCTGTGTTATTTGAAGAAAAAGGCAGTAAGAAGCCTCAACAAATTAACAGAAATAGCTGCCATTTACTAGTAGAAAAGACTGTGGATAAGAGTGTAGCAAAGGTGAAGCTTAAGATATCTATTACAATGTCTGTGAAGCTTGAGATGTCTATTATAATGAGTTATCTTTTTTACTCGTTACAATTTCCTAACAATTTGGGGGTTTAATCCCTGTTCATTCCCAAATAAATTTATTTGTTTTGAGATCCGCTTTTTCTGTTATTATAGATTGACATTGTTATCGTGAAATTAGTTGGGTAATGTGTCTTATTTTCTTGTCTCCAGAAGTTTCTATAAGAGTGCAATTAAAATTCCTTTGCATGTTTGCTAGAACTCATCTGTAAAATTAAGCAAACAAAGCCTGGTTTTTGTGTTTAGTTTTTCTTTTGTGATTGGGGGGCTGCGGGGGGTGGTTAACGTACTCATTCAAGTGCAAAGGTAAGATTATTTTGATTTTCTGCATCTTCTTCAACCCATTTAAGCACATTACATAGCATTGCTTGTTTGTTCTTTTCATGATATTCTTCACAGTAGCCTCCTGAATCCTCTGCTTCTGCTATGGATCCCTACAATTTATTCTCAACTCAGAAGCTATAGAGTTTGCTTAAAATGTGTAATATGCCACCTTTCTTGCTCTAAAACACCCTATGCTTTCTCATAGTATCTATAATAAAAGTGAAATATTTATGATGGCTTGAGAAACTGTTCCCATCGGATGTCCAAGTGCTGATCTGGTCTGAATTTCTCATCTTCCCTTGGCTGATTCTGCTGCAGTCACACTGACCTCCTTGCTGCTCTACAAAAACTCCAGCAAAATCCTACTTCAGGATGTTTGCCAACGTTATTGCACCTGCCTGGAACCTTTTCTCCCATATAAACATAGAGATTGCTCTTGCATGTCCTTCAAGTGTATTCTTAAATGTCCCATTCTCTGTGAAGCTTTTCTGCCCACCCTATTTAAATTGCAGTCTTCACTCCCAGTTTCCCATCTACTTTAAGAGTCTTCACTTATCATTCCTCGACAAACTAAATATACCGGCTTACTTATTTAACGTTTGTCTCCAAATACTGGAATGTTAAGTTCTATAATGTCTGATATTTCTATTTCGTTCATTAATGTGTTCCTAAAGCATCTGTTACATACTAGATATAGTCAATGAATATTTGTTGAATAAATATCACATTGGGCTTATCCCAGAAATTCAAGTTTGTTTCAATAGTTAGAGCAATCCACAAATGCAATTTATTACATTAATTAAAGGAGCTAAATCACATCACCACCACAATAATGTCAGAAAAAAATATTTGATAAAGCTCAGTATTTGTGCATGTTTAACAAACATGATACTAGAGAAAGAGGAAGTCATACATTCGTTTTATGTATAAAACACTAACCATTGTAGCAATGCCAATATACCCAAAATTCAATGAACTTCCTATCAAAATCTTAGCATTCCTCTTAGTACTCAACAAAGCATTTCTAAAATGTGTATAGAAGACTAAAGGGCCAAAATAGAAGAAGTAGAAAAAGAAAGTTGAGGAAATCTTAAACCATGTTTTTTTTTAAGACTGCAATAATAAACTCATGTACTGTAATTCCTCAGTAGAAAAATAGACTAATAGAGTAAAATAAAAATAAAAAACAATGCTTACATAAAATGTGGATACCTGATTGGGATGTCATCACAAATCAGTAAGTAAAGAGATGGGCAATGTAATAGAAGATGCTAGGGCAAATAACGTGGTAGGGAGAATAACGGCCCTCAAAGATGCCCGTGCCTAATCCTGGAACCTGTGAACGTGTTACTTTGCATGGCAATAAGGACTTATTAGATGTCA
Source organism: Aotus nancymaae (assembly GCF_030222135.1). Lineage (NCBI taxonomy): Eukaryota > Metazoa > Chordata > Mammalia > Primates > Aotidae > Aotus > Aotus nancymaae. Next base: position 2,793,191 of record NW_026988447.1, on the reverse strand, counting down.
TCAAGGATGCAGACAGATGGAGAGATCTTCCTGGATTATCCAGGTGGGCCCAGTCTAATCACGAGTTCTTAAAAATGGAGAACCTTTCTAAGCTGAGTCCAGGGAGAGATGTGACAATGAAAGAATGGTTGGAGAAACGTGACATTGCCGGCTCTGAAAAGAGAGAGGAGAGGCAATGAGACAAGGAATGCTGATGTTCCCAAGAGATAGAAAAGGCAAAGGATATGAATTCTACCCTAGCCGCCCGAAAGAAACGTGTCTGTCGACAACTTGATTTTAGTTCACTAAAATTCATAGCTGATTTCTGACTTGTGAAGACTGTAAAATGATATGTTTGTGTTATTTTAGGTCACTTAGTTTGTAGAAATTTGTTACAGCAGTAATAGAACAAATGGTTATCCATATGAGGCAAATTAAATTGGATACCTATCTCCAATAGAAATCAATTCAAGGTAAATTCCAGGAAAATACATAAGACATTTAGATTAAAAATAAATGAGATTTTTTGTTACTTTTGGTAGGTCATAAAACCAAGAAAAACAAACATTAAAGAGGAAAAATGAACATACATGACTATATCAAGATATAAAGCTTCTATATTTGGATAATGTAAGGTGACAATAAACTGTAATACTTGCAACATATAAAGTAAATGAATGGATATATATTTAGACTATATGATATATGAACTCCCAAAAATCAACAGGAAAAATAAGACATAAAATAGAACGAACTACATGCATAAACAAAAGAAGGAAAAAGAAAAGTGGCTGGGCGTAGTGTCTTATGCCTGTAATCTCAGCACTTTGGGAAGCTGAGGCAGGGGGATCATGAGGTCAGGAGTTCAAGACTAGCCCGGCCAACATGAGGAAACATCCTGCACCAACGGCTCTACTAAAAATACAAAAATTAGCTGGGCATGGTGTCAGCCTTCTGTTATCCCAGCTACTCAGGAGGCTGAGGCAGGAGAATAGCTTGAACCCGGAGGTGGAGGTTGCAGCGAGCTAAGTGCACCACTGCACTCCAGCCTGGTGACAGAGCGAGACTCCATCTGGGGGGGTGGGGTGGGGGGGAGAACGACTCATAATTGCATGAAAAGAAGTTCATCTTCATAGATGAGCAGATAAATGCAAACTAAAACCACCCTGAGATGCTTTTTACATCCATGAGCCTGATACAAGTGAGACTCTAAAAGTAATAATTAATAAAGATGGGAAGTAACAGGAACTCTTATCCATTACCAGTTAAAGTATAAACAGATACAGCCACTTTATAGAATATTACATTATACATTACAGTTGTGAATATGTATATGTAGTGACTCAGCACTTTCATTGCCAGTATGTACTCAAGAGAAACAGGTGTGCACCAGGAAGTAAATATAAAATGCTTACAACATTGTTTGTGATAGCAAAAAACAAAAACACACCCAATTTTCCAGCAAAAGGATTAAGTAAAAATAAATCCTGGTCTATTCTAACAGTGGAATAATATGTAGCCATTGAAATAAATCAACTATCACCATACATATGAATATAAGTATCAGCAGAACATGTTTAGTGAAAAAGAAGCTAAAGCAGTAGATATACAATATGGTTACATTTATATGAAGCCCAAAAACTTGCAAAATAAAGAAATGTGTTTAGAAATAGATTCACATGTGAGAAAACTATAAGAAAATTACTGAAAGGTAAAAGAGGTAGTAGTAATTCTGAGTAGCTGAGGGGATTTCAACTGGAATTAAATTAGTAATATCTTTTTTAAGTCAGGTAGTGGGTATCAGCATTTGTTTTAGCATCATTCTTTATTCTTATAGTTACGTTATATATTTTCTATGTACTGAATGTATTTTTGCATATTATACAATAAAAATGAGAAAATAAAAAGTGGAAAATGATAAATAGCACAATAAAGTAATGGAGAAATAAATTATAATCTAGTTGAGTGATGGTGTATTACATAGGTATTTTCTTAAGTGTAGATGTATGTCCATGACATATGCATATGATTGTACATACACGTTCTTAATTATAAAGGTATATGTACACATTTTTAACAAAAAATACTAAACAGAGTACACCAAAATACTAGCTCCTATATTAATGAGATAATGTTTGGATTTTTTTTGTATTTTAAGTTTTATATAGTAATTGTATTTGTCTGTTTTCACATTGCTATAAAGAACTACCCAAGATTGGGTCATTTATAAAGGAAAGAAGTTTAATTGACTCACAGTTCAGTATGACTGGGGAGGCCTCAGGAAATTCACAGTCGTGGCAGAAGGCAAAGAGGAAGCAAAGCAGCTCTTCGTGAGGCGGCAAGGAGGAGAAACGCCGGAAAAGCCAAGCAAAGGGGGAAAAGAATCCCTTATAATCTCATTAGATATGGCGAGAACTCACTACCACAAGAAACCGCCTCCATGATTCAATTACCTCCACCTGGTCTCTCCCTTGACATGTGGAGATTATGAGACAAATGGGGATTATAATTCAAGATGAGATTCCGGTGGGGATACAAAGCCTAATCATATCAATAGGCATGTGTTGAATTTTAAACTCAGAGAGAAATACAAGTTTGTGTTTTTATAAGATTCCTACTAAAGAAATTTACAATCATGGCAGAAGGCAAAGGGGAAGCAAGGCAACTTTTTCACAAGGTGTCATGAAGGAGAAGGGCCCAGCAAAGGGGAAAGAATCCCTTGTAAAACTATTAGATCTTGTGAGAACTCACTCACTTGCCCAAGTACAGCATGGGGGAAACTGCCCTCATGATTCAATTACCTCCACCTGGGTTCTCCCTTGACAGGTGAAGATTATGAGAGTAATGGGGATTACAATTCAAGATGATATTTAGGTGAGGATGCAAAGCCTAACCATATCAGTAGGCATGTGTTGAATTTTAAACTCAGAGAAAAATACAAGTTAGTGTTTTTATAGGATTCTTACTAAAGAAAAACCAGAAAGTAATAAACCATCTATGCTAAGACATAAAATTCACTAGTTTAGTTACAAGATAGAATATGGCCTTCTAGAAAAGCAAATCAGCTTCTAACATACAAAGCCTTAGAGAAGATTCAAGTGACTGACAGATCTTAAACAGAGCCATTATTACAACTCAAACTACAGTAAGATATCCTCAGCAAGACAGATGTATGTGTTTCACTAGTTGGAGCAATAAATATTTAATGAAACTCCATTGGTGGTGTTTTTAATCAGACAATTTCTGAAGATATTCTAGCTTATTCATACATGCAAGCCAAATTTCTAGAACAATACCATAATGAGAAAAAAAAGAACACAGGCAAATGAGAGCTGTTCCAAAGCTTAGGGAGTTTTTGTAAGGAATTAATAAAAATATTCAGTTAATACTGTAAGAATTGCAGACAATTTATCAAAGGCCCCCAACTCTCCAAAATCACTATTTTTTGACATAGTCTTTATAGTACAGAAGAAAATGTCTCCGGCAATAAATCACAAAGTTAAAATTACTTAGTCTACAATTAACTAGACATTGATGGTAAATCATTTTCTACCAGAAGAAACAAATGTCTTGTTTACTCAGGTTCTACTCTACTTAAAAGTTTTCCTCGTTGGCAAGCGAGTGGTTAGCAAATCATGCTTTACGTGTACATGCAGCTTAACTATCAGTCAGCTCAGGAAGATGACTCAGGGCCTTATCTATACCCTCAAGTTTGCTCTTAGCAAGTAATTGTTTCAGTATCTATATAAAAAATGGCTTAAGCCTGCAATATTTTTCTGAATGATTAACAAGGTGCTAGTCAGTTCTTTATTAATCCTGGATAGTTTATTTTTCTTAATAAGAGGAATTCATATGGATCAGCCAGAAAAAAATTATTAAGAGGAAAATCACCTTGAAATTTATTATATATTAGATGGGAGATCCTTTCCAAATCCCTAGTGTTTATATTTGTTAGTGCAAGTAAAGAACCCTAGTGCTGATTTGGCCAGAATTTATGCGCTCTACATGTCCCTCGGTGTGTGCTTCAGGGTCTACTTTTAAGCAGAGACGACACTACTTTGAAGGTCGTAAAAAATATAATAAGAGATAAGGCTAATTTCATTTAATAAAATATAGTAACTACATGCCAACGAAGAGTTCCAAGAAAAGAAACGGAGAGGATGGTAGCATGGGTCATTAATCTTGTCAAAAATTTAAAATTATATAAGAGGAATTGGGCATGATTTTCCTAGAAGCTGTTTTCCTCGTGTGCTGCATTGTGTTGCTGCTAAAGAGACTTCTACAGCAAGCAGCCCTTCATGCCCTCCTCCCTGTACAAAGCTAATTGACTTATGAGAAATGTTAAGCTTGGAAGAGTCAGCATCCCTGCACATATTTTTTATTCTACTCTGACATTAGAATAATCCTTGAGTGGAGGAAAGGTTAAAAACCCCTCTGGATAAGTGTTACTAATTAATGATGATTGTTCTAAACAATGTTTGGATAATTTTTCCTTGTCCCTTGACATAAACTTGATAAATAACTGAAAAGTGAGAAAGAGATTAGTGGGTTGATTAAATTCCACTCTGGTACTTAAAGCTAGCTTCACAAATTTAGCTATTTATAAATTGTCATGCATTGCTAATGTAGGAGAGATGTAGATTTCATTTATCCTTGGTGGAACAGGATGAAGCAGTGAATCATTGAAGACAAATACCAAACAAAATGAAAGAAAAGGGTATTTTCCCTTTTCCTTAAGAAGAAGCATCATTAGTTAAAAATATATTAATTGATAGCAGAGAACTCTATTTAAAGGGAAAGCAATAAGCAGATTGACTACTCTGGGGATTATTGGAGAGACATTGCCTCTGTAGTTGTACTTCCACAAAAATTCACCATATTTACCAAGGTCAGGTTATCCATTATACTATTATTAACTTGTCGTCCTTTTGTTTATATAGTCCATATCTCTGTCTCAATTCAATCTATCTCAATTGCTTCCAAACATGCCACCATAGTCTCTCTCATTTCAACAATCTCTTTCAAGTACTACTTCATCTCTTCTTCTTTTCATATTTTTGAAAAGGTTTGAGAAACTACCCATTCTCCTACTCCATTTCCATTGGAAATAGTTCATTCATTCTAGTGGACATGGAATCTGTTCCTCCTCCAAAACTTATTTGGTAACCCTTAAATTGCTAAACCCAAACTAGTAAGTTAGAGCTTTCATCTTTACCTCTCGGCAGCATTTAATGATAAAACACCACTTTCTTCTCTTCTACTATCTCTTCCTTGGATTCGGTCAAACAACATACTTACATTTTTTGTCTTTTTCCCCATCTTAGAAACCACTTCAGCTTTCTCCATTCAGCCATAAAATTGTGCTTTTCCTTAAAGATTCATCTGTCTTTCCTCTCACTCTACACTATCTCTGTAGCTAATTTTATTTCTGCACATTGCCTAGATACTGTGCATTTATACACATGTGTATGTGTGTGCGTGTGCACACATATGTATATAGTATGTATATATACACACACATATATACATAAACTACAATGATATAACACAATAGTGGCATTTTAAATTAGTGGAAATTACCCTGATTTGATCACTGCACATTGTCTACATGTAAAGAAATACTCTGTATCCCAAGAATATGTACAATTATTTGTCAAATAGTTTAACTATTTCTGAGTGGAAGAATATGAAACATTTCCCTAATCATTATGTGTAATTACAATTAACCTAACAATAAATGTAACAAAATATACATATTTTGCAATTATGGGGCTTTTGCATCATTTGTTCCCTCCTTGGATGTCCTCACTTTCTTCGGATTCTTGCTTAGAAGTCACTCCTCTATGGACCTTTTCTGACTTATTAAACATTGCAGTCCACTATGAGCTGCAAGAGGACAGAGATTTTTGCCTGCTTGACTCCCTACTGTATCTCCAGGGACGACAGCAGTATCTGTCAAACAGTGGGCATGTAATGAAAATTTGTTAAGTGAAGTAATAAATTCAATCAAATCACATCACCTATTTAAAGCACTTCACTGGCTTCACATTGCACTTAGAATAAACAGAAATTCTTTTTATGTAATATAAGTTCATGAAGAATGCAGATACCCTCTACTTCTCCAGCTGCTTTTCAACTCTCCTACTAGCTTCCGTATCTAAGCCACATTGGACCTTTCTTCAGTTTTTTATATAGACCTTGCTGCATCACATCTCACAGCTTCTGTACGTGTTCCTCCTCCCACCTAGAAAGGATCATCCCTCTACTTTTGCCAACTAATCCCTGCTCAACTTTTAATCTCAGCTGGAGACCCATTCGCTTTAGCAAACCTGTGGCCTCCAGCCCATTTATTATATGCTTACATGTCAACATGAACTTCATACAGCATGTAACGGAATTGTACTTTTACGTTTTAACAAATTATATTTCCCATGTTGAAATGTAAGTCTCCTGAAAGGAGGAATTCTGTTTTTGCACATCATCAATTTTTTCAACATCCAATGCGCCATTCAGAACTTACATGTAGTCAATACAGGTTTGTGGCATGAAAGAGGAAAAGAATTAATGTTCCTTTAAATTAGGATGGCAAAGATCACATAGAGAAAATTAGCTAAGTTGTGGTCCATTCATGATTGCTCTCGATAAAGGAGGACAGCTATGAAAAGGAAGGCTTCAAATCAATAACTAATAGATTTTTTTTGAAAAAAGAAAACTGACCAGGTGCTGTGGCTCATGTCTGTAATACCAGCACGTTTGCAGGCCAAGGCAGGTAGACTGCTTGAGCCCAGAAGTTCGAGACCAGTCTGAGCAACATGGCAAAGCTCTATCTCTCCAAAAACACAAAAATTAGTCAAGTGTGGTGGCATGTGGCTGTAGTCCCAGCTACTTGGGAGGCTGAGGTGGAAGAATAGCTTCAGTCTGGGAGGTTAGGGCTGAAATGAACTGTGATAGCACCACTGCACTCCAGCCTGGGTGGAGAGCGTGACCCTGTCTCAAAAAAGAGAAAAAACACTAAGCAAAATAAAACATGTGAAGGGTCATGTCAAAGGTAAGAAAAATTAGGGGAACATTTTTATTAAAAGCTTTGTTCTCAAGCCACTAAATCAACTTGACTAACAAAATTAAAACTTGATTTAGTATTCAGAAAATTACATTATGTATCAAACATATACTCATTAATCAAATACTAACGTAATTTCCGAGTTAAACGGTATAATGTTACCTTATGCCAGAGGTGACCTTGAAAGATTGTTCAAATATGGCTCAGTGTGATTGGAAGTTCTGTGTGAATACGTTTTCAAAAGGATCCAACAGCAATACTTTAATGTATGTTTTTGAAATAAAATGTTCTGAGTAGCCCCAAAGTTATTCTTATATTTCCATTTTATAGCCGGAGATTCTGAAACCTTAACATATATGATAGGACCCAATATGGATTAATCCCTTTAGGAAGTCAATCTGTTTTTCAAAAGGAAAAGGGGAGCAGTTAAAACAAAACCGTTGCTTGAAACTTATAAACATGGCCAGGAGCGATGGCTCACGCCTATAATCCCAGCACTTTGGGAGGCCAAGGCGGGTGGATCACGAGGTCAAGAGATCAAGACAATCCTGGTCAACAAGGTGAAACTCCGTCTCTACTAAAAATACAAAAATTATGTGGGCATGGTGGCGGGTGCCTGTAATCCCAGCTACTCAGGAGGCTGAGGCAGGAGAATTGCCTGAACCCAGGAGGCAGAGGTTGCAGTGAGCTGAGATCGTGCCATTGCACTCCAGCCTGGGTAACAAGAGCGAAACTCCATCTCAAAAAAAAAAAAAAAAGAAAGAAACTTATAAACATTAGAACAATTTCTTATTCATACTATCTGATTATTGCATTTTATCTTTTCCCCAATATTTAGACTACGCAATGAGTTAAGAATGATAAAAATAAGCCCACCAATACACTATGCACATATTTACCAAAATCTGCACATGCCTGTGCACATAAACACAGCTGATAATATATTAGGCTCATTTGCAGTTTTGGTCACTATAGACTAGCTTTCTATGTAATTGAAGATTTGTATACATTTTAAATGATTAATCAAAATAAAAAAATTAAAATGTGACATAAATACCTCTTAGGTCAGAAAACAAAAAGCCAAAAGTTAGAATATGCAGAAATTAAGAAGTGCCCTGAATTTCTAATCTGACAAAAATTCATACAAGATTTAAATATTTTAACAGAAAATAGAACAGAACTAATCATCGAAGAAGATATAGAAAGGAAACAAAATAAACAGATTATATGGAAGGATTTTTAGAAGATAAGTACACAAATTAATATACTAGTAAAAAACAAGGGATATATATTGATAAATAAATACAGATGAGAGTCCTTTTGAAGTAATGATAAACTAGAAAATCTGTCAAAAATAGAAAGATGCTAAATGCATAAATAATAAAAGGTTGCATACATATATGACATTTTTCAGAATCAAAAAACTCAATTTAAATTTCTGTAATAGCATAATTTAAATGTTTATAAACTTAAAAAGTAGAAGAAAGAATGCTGAATGTTCACAATACAAAGAAATAACAAATATTTGAGATGGTGGATATGCTAATTATCCTGATTTAGTCATTGGACATTGTATACACATATTGAAAGATAATTCTGTATTCCATGAATATATACAATTATTATTCATCAAATTTAAGAAATGAATAAATTGAAAATTTTTAGATAAGTATCAAACTTTTTCTGAAACTGTAACTGTAAAATGTAAAAAAAAGTAACTGCTATATTGTTTATTTCCAAGTAGGAGAATATGAAATCTCTTCCTAATCATTATATGTAATTACAATTACCTTAATAATAAATATGGCAAAAGATACAAATCAAAATTATAAATAGAATATTATCAAATTAAGACCAGCTTTATATAACATGAGCCAAATACCCAACTAAGTATGTATTATTCTGGAAATTTTAAAAAACATTTTTTAGATAATTGATTAAAATATTTTATCACATCAATAACTTAAAGGGCACAATTACATGTATTTTTAATACGTGGCAAGAGCATATTTGATTAATTTTCAAATTCTTACCCTGTGTTATAGAGGTTAAAAACCTCTATTGGTTATATTGAGATATTTTACACAAATTATTTCAGTTAATCCTCTTAATAATCCTATGAGAAGCATATATTGTTCATTTCAATTTATTATTGTTCCTATTTTAGTAGTAGGTTTACAGAGATCTTTCCTCAAAATCATGAATATAACATAAAGCAGAATTGAAATGTGAATCTAAGTCTATACATCTTTAAACGGTGAACTCTTAAAAACAAATTGCATATTCCAACACAAGAATAGAAAAATCAATAGAATTGCCTATGAAGAGTAGCAATAGACCTAGTTAAATAAACTACAATAGTATAACATAATGGTGGCATTTTAAAGTAGTGGAAAGAAATGAATTATTCAAGAAAAGGTGTTGAAACAACTGGCTAACCATTTGGAAAAAAAAAATAACATTGATTCCCACCTTGCGACATAAACCAAAATAAACAATAAACTCCAGACGGATTATAGATTTATGTTCAAATATTGAAATGAAATTTATTCCACATGTCAACTTAACCCAGAAAAATAGAAAGCTGGTTGGTTTTCACAAACTTAGGTACATTTCAGGAACAAACATGAGGCACTTTAAAAATGGAAATTCTGTTTTCCGCTTCAAATTTTGGGTAATTCTTTTCTTTCTAACATTATTAGACCCTTTATATTAAGTGGCTAGATAGTAAGAATGCCACTGGGTAAAACTAGAATATCTATTTCTATTTTCCTATTCCTGACCTCACTCTTTCCAGATATGTAGATATTAGTTGTAATTTTGTAGTCCTAAATATTTGCCTGATTCTATTGAACAAAAAATGCTGGTTACAAAGAGAGTGATTGAGCAATTGTACTATACTTTAGGGAGCGAAGAGAAGACTGAATGGGGAATCTTCTATTTTCCTCCAAAAAATATGAAAAAAAAACCCCACATTGTTTATAACCAACCTAAATACTCAAAAAAAATTTGATTCAAATATTTCTCAGTGTTCACTTATATTTTTATCTCTGTTAGATTACATAATCTTCAGGTACATAGGCATCATTTATTGTTTTGTAAAAATAGATGCATGACATAGAATGGTGCAATCAATCACCTGAAACAGCCAAGCAAAAGCTTGATTGTGTCATGACGCTCTTAATTTGTTAATTCATTCATGCTGCAAATATATATTGAATGACTGTCACATGCCTCTCTTCTACGGTTGGATATACAAGTCATACTGCCTTCCATCAAAGGGCTTACATTAAAAGTCAAAGAGGATACAGTGTATTCGGCACTCTGCTAGGAAGAAAACATGTTGCAGGAGCACCTGTGGATGGGGAGCATTGGTAACAATACTGATGAGTAAAATGCTTTCCTGGGGGGCTGGTGTTGAAGTTGAACATGAGTGATAACTGTAATTGTTGTCCAAAAACAAAGGTGGCTGGAATGGGAAGAAAAGACACTATCAAGTAGGAGAAAAATATGCGTACAGACCAGAGGCAAGAGAGAATATGGTGAATTACAGGGAAACTAAGAGTAGCTTGGTAGGGCTGCAATGCTGAGAAATGCCAAGCAAGGAGGTAACGGGTCTGGGCCTTAAAGAACCTGAATATCACATTAAATTCAAAACTTTATCATCAGGGCAAGACGAAGCAGTTGACTGGAGATCACTGTGTAGCCATCACCTGTAAAGGAGCACCAGTGTCTATCATTCAGGCTGCACATTACACACACCTTACTGCAGGCTGCAGAGTCAGTCAGCATGTCCATCTTCTTCTGACAGATAATTTGAACTAGTTATAAAATGTCCCTCACTTCTGCAAAACTCAGTCATACCCATTAGTCTGGGATCTCCTGGCTTTCAATCCCCACACCAGTCACATGCATCCCTCATCTGGCCCAATGTCATGTTTAGGCTTCATTCTAGTCACAGGTTCACTCTACCCTATAGACCTCTAGTATCTAATTTATAAACTTGAATAAATCCCTCTTTTCTCTGAATGTGATGTTTGCTTTTTTATATTAACTGAATCCCATTTACATAAAGTTTGCTTCTTCTCCCTCACCTCACATGTCTCATGGCAGGATCTTCCCTGCCCTCCACTACCACCTCTGTATCATTTGACTCCTTTATCCTACAAGCCCTGTCATCTCCAACACCCAAACCATCTAATTGTACCACTGCCTTCACTAGTATTATCTTCAAATTTATAATTTATCAACAACTATGACTTTGCTCAAAACTTTCAACTTTATCAGCCTACATCTGGACTCTCAGTTCCTCACCTGTATCTACCTCAGCCACCCACTGTCATGATCAAACCTGCGACCTTATTATCACCAACAGTTGCACCATCTCCAATACCTCAGTATTTCCACCTCATCCACCATTCCAATACATTTACCTATACTACTTTCTCACCATTCATCACCACCAGCTTGCTTCACTTCTCATTATAAACCCTCCTTTACAACAGTCTCAACTCCCTTGTCCCTATTTCACTCAAAAATACTCAATTGGTCTTTCGGTCAGAATGCCCTTTGCTCCAGGTGGAAAGATCATAGTTTTACTCATTTGAACAAAAAGAAAACTTTTTTTGTATCTCATAATTTGGAAATCTGACAGACCAGAACATGTGGATCCGGAGGTTCAAGCACGATCAACAGGTTCTGCCTGTCCATCTCTTCTATTTTCTTCCATGTGATCACTATTTCTAGGCAGGTATGATGATTTCCTAATAATAGACTTAAATAATCTTTAAAACCAATGACCTTGGAAGAAAGGAGATCCAGTATCTCCATCAAGCACTTATAATGACTCTGACCCTACTTGCACTATACACCTGCCTCTGCATCCATCACTGTGGACAAACAAATGGGCTAAACTTGCTGCCCTCTTTAAGATTCAAGACTTCACCTATGGTGAAAGAAATGAAGCAACAGTATTGACTTGATAGACCCACCAGTTTCACATGATAGTGTAGTTTTCAATAAGCAAAAATACCAATCCTTACTACATCCCCACTGAATGCAAAGATGATCCACGTTTGTACACAAGCTTCTGACGTTAGAGAGAAAAATCACTTAACCTAGCTTAGTGATTTCCATTTAAAATCAGTAACACAAAAATTCAAATGGATATTCACCATTGTCCAGCAAGCCTATTTCTCTTCTTTCGTAATTTTATTCACTCACTCCCTGGGTTCAGTATGTCATTCTTTTCCTCCCTTCTCAATACTAAACACAGATTCCTTACCGCATTCACAGCATATTTAAGCCACTGTAGAGAAATTGCTTACCTGTTCATCACAAAATATATGTGTTCCCAGCCTGTCTCAAGAAAGATGCCTGGAAAACTAAAAAAGGACAGTAATATTCACTAACAAACAGAACACTGGAAAAAGACGAGAGGGAGATCTGGGGAACAACCATGATGCGTCCCCTTTAAGACATTTTGAGTATCCAAATGAGAATTCCCTGCGGTGCCAGAAGCTCAGGAAAGTCCTGAAAACTCATCCATCGGCGTGTACTCATTAAAGGCACTGTGGGCCGGGCGCGGTGGCTCAAGCCTGTAATCCCAGCACTTTGGGAGGCCGAGTCGGGCGGATCACGAGGTCAAGAGATCGAGACCATCCTGGCCAACATGGTGAAACACTGTCTCTACCAAAAATACAAAAATTAGCTGAGTGTGGTGGCGTGCGCCTGTAGTCTCAGCTACTAGGGAGGCTGAGTCAGGAGAATTGCTTGAACCCAGGAGGCGGAGGTTACAGTGAGCCGAGATTGTGCCACTGCACTCCAGTTTGGTGCCTGGCGACAGAGTGAGACTCTGTCTCAATAAATAAATAAATAAATAAATAAATAAATAAATAAATAAATAAATAAATAAAGGCACTGTGGCCGCCAGTTAGGTCAACCAGAGAGTTTGTACACAATAACAAAAAAGCAAAATGGAGTCCAAAATTAGCAACAGAGTCATTAAACGATCTCACCAAAGACGACCCAGAGAGTAGAAGGAAAGTGGAAGAAAATGCAGGAGGGAGTGTATACAGAGGGTGGTGATGAAAGCAACATCATGGAAACCAAAGGCAGAGGAATTTTCAATTCTGATTTGATCTAATCTATTCTGTTTATCTATGAAGTCATTTTATTATCAACAGAAATATCAATAAGCATTTCCAATTCAGAGAGAATTTATTAAATGTTAAATGATACTTGTGGTTAAGTAAGAGAATGACTGATTTTAAAAAGACAACTGTATTTAACAATCAAGGTTAAGTTATGGTATTTTGAGGCCAATTCCACTGGAACAATTTAAGCAATGAATTGCAGACAAAAGATACTGAAACTGAGAAAGCTTAGGACCTGAGATGCTAAGGTTTTGGGTGGATCACTATTCAAATCACTTAGTGGATAGGGGAAAAAATACATACGTTTAATTTGAATGTGATACAGGATTGTTTTTGATAATGTATTAATTTAAGGATTCTTTTCATATGTAAGTATAGGCCAAATGAAGAGATATTTAGGAGGCTGCTTAATTTGTTTTTCATCCAGTCCTTAAGATAAAGAAAGTGAAAGAGAGAGAGAGAGAGAGTGCGCATGAGTAAGCTGGTCTGGCTCAGTTCTCCAGAGTAGAAAAATTGTGCAGGAAATAGGATGCCTCATATTGTTTTGGTGCATAAACACCTTTATAACATATCATGGCAATTAGGTAAGTAAGGATTTGAATATTCAGATTCTAGCTACATATCTTTAAAGAAGCAATCAACTTGAAAAAGCAGAAAAACGACTTTGCATAAACACTTATAAATAGTTTTAAATAGCTCCTACAGTCTTGTAAAGACACAGAACCACTAAGTTTGGTCTTCGTCTTGATGTCTAGGTTGTTGTTTATTGCCAGTCTCTTCCCCTCACAAATGCCTAATTAGCTGTCAGAATTTACCTTATATGTTGAAAGACAACTGGTTGAAAATCACAAAGGTACTTATTCATCACAACTCTCTCTTTGGCACACATTGAGAAGTAGCAAGTACTTCAATACCATATATGTTTAGTACATATTTTCCAAATTCAACATTAAAAAAAATTAGTTACAAAATAACCCAAATATGGTTGAGTTTTTAACTTCCAAAGAATTAAGCTTCTCCCAGGAAACTTAGCTAAAGTACATATGCCTTTATAGTGGCTGATTTTGTTTTTCTTTCGTGAACTAATCACATAATAGATTAAATGTCAGCCTCTTCAGCAAGTGTTTCTTTTATAAAAGTAGGTTGACTACTGTGGGTGTAAGTGTGGAAATATTTTTATAATAAGAAACTACCTGACTATGCTGACTAATTACGTATCTATCTATTACTATAAATTTTAAGAATTGTGAGGGCTTTAGAACAAAGAGAATTATAATAAGACATGTCACTAGAAACTGTTATTTTCAATATAATCAAAGAGCCTAAAAATTAAACTACAATTAACTATTGAAGATATCTGGTCTGAAGTGGTGGTACCTGTCTGTAGCCCCACGACCTAGAAGGCTGAGGCAGGATGTTCACTTGAGCCCAGGAGTTCAAGGACGTAGCACATTATGATTGTGCCTGTGAATAGCCACTGCACGTCAGCCTGGACAACATAGCAAGAACCCCATCTCTAAAAATGAAATGAAACAGAAATATTTAATTTTATTTTTTAAGTTGAATATCCTAATATTGCTCCATCTTCTCTGTAGTTTTATTAAAGAGGCTAAACTGAAGCCACAAATTATGCAAAATAAAAATTAATGATAACTAATACCATATATATTTCTCCCAGCAGAACGCCTCATAAAAAATAGTGCTGGACTACCTTGGGTCTCATCTTATCCCTGCCATGCCTGGGAGTGAGTAGGAGTAAGCACACAGATAAAATAATGACATAGCAACAGAGAAATGAAATGTACCTGATAGGATCAATAAACAAAATACTCCCTATACCAAAATAGCTCCAACAAAACGGCTATAGAACATGTTTTAGTACTTAGCACAATAGTCTACTCGTGCTCAACTCTCAAAAGATAAAAGGAAATTTTAGTTTCATACCCTGGTGGTGTGAGTTTTATGAAACTTGTATTTAAACTGGCAACCTTACGTAGGAGATCAGTATACAACATTCCATGTATCTGTTTTTAAAGTCAAATGTTTCCTGCTCTGTATTAGGATTGAGAAATTAAATACAACAATAAATTATGTCATATTTTTAAATCAGTTCTCAACATTTTAAGAAATAACTATAAATCTACTTTTAAACTACTCATACATCTATTAACATATTTTGGCAATGTTTAGTGCTAATTAATGTATAATTACTGAATCATTCATTCCAATTATTTTTACAAAATGTTACTTTACAAAAAAATATAAAGTTATAAGAGCAAACAGAAAATTTACCCAGTTTCCTTGATACTACAAAAGCATGGAAAGCATGGAAATGTGTGCTTAGAAAACACATATTCTTTTAGAAGGCATGGAAATATATGCTAGAAATATGTACTATGTGTGTATATATATGTGCATATATATATATGTATATAGAAGGTAGGAGGTGAATGAGCTTCTGGAAGTGCTTAGAAGAAAAAAGACTTTCTTGTTGAAACTAATATATAATATAAAATATAATAATTTTATATTTTTATATAATAAATCTATAAGCAGATAATCAGAACATACTGAAATGACTTTTATGACTTAAGTTAACATAAACTGACCCAGAAACATAGATATAATTTAAACTAAGGCTGTTATGGGAAGCTTATAAGTATTTTAAAAGGAAATGTTTTGTGGGTGTGGGAGAAAACAGAAATGTTACAGGCAAAGATTACATCCATGATGTGTGTGATTGAAAATCCTAGGTTGCAGTTCTCAAGGTAAGAGAAGTAATGCTGAGGTCTGAGTAGTTATAGGGTTTAGAAGTAGCCAGTGATACTGTGCAAAGGGTTGTGAAAAAAAAAGTAGAAGAAAAAAAATCTTACCGCAAAAGCTAGAGCTACTTGGAAAACTTTAAAGTACACTAAAATTCAGAATTGTGATCTTAAAATCAATATTCTTAGTAAGAGTTGGAAAAGGGAATCCATTGAAATTAATTGTAAGAATGAAGTGAAAAAAAAAAGGAATGGTAAATAAGACTATTATTAACAGGAAAGAATAGATAAAGGAACAAAAACTAAAAAAAGGAAATCAGCTGTAAGAAAATTTCTATTAATAGGCATGAAAGTAAAATTAATAAAAACTAATTGTGAGAGAAGATGGGAAAAGAGAAAGTCATCAAGCTAGATTAAATGCCATATTAGAAGATAATATAATAATTAAAACAGAGACTTTCCTAACAATTATAATTATCTCCACATGGTTATATATTATTATGTAAATGCCAGCCAAATGCTCATCTTTCACTACATTTCTGGAGACCTACTCAACACGAGTAGGAGTCCTGTTGAAACATGGAAAAAATTCAGAGGTGAGAGTTTTCTGACTTTAATCTCTCAGAAATCTTTGGCATTTGTTATTGACTGTCAGTAAAGTATATACATTTAGTTTCTTAATCAATT
Organism: Aotus nancymaae; assembly: GCF_030222135.1. Lineage (NCBI taxonomy): Eukaryota > Metazoa > Chordata > Mammalia > Primates > Aotidae > Aotus > Aotus nancymaae. Next base: position 2,776,548 of record NW_026988447.1, on the reverse strand, counting down.
AAAACTTGTAAAAAAATTCTATTACTATGACTTCTCTTTTATTCCTTGTCTATCCAAATGGTTTAATTGCACTTGCTAGAATTGGCTGTGTAAAAATTCCTTAAATCTTGAATCCTTGAGATTTGAAATGTTTCAGATACAATATTTTCTCTTTTTCTATTATTTGCTATACTCATTTTTCCCCCAACAAATTTAATAAGTTTCAAATTATTCTAATTAAGCTGGTGTCCTCCTTAGTTTACAATAGATATTTTCTGGCTGGATATATAAGTGTTCATTATAAAACAAACACTAGTGTCTGTGGCTTTATGTGTTAGATTCTAGTGATAAATGAACAGTAAGTGACATCCACTCCTGATGCTGTATGATATCATTCCTAGGAAGACTGTGAACCTCTGTGTGTGGCTTTGATCACTGACACAGTCTTAGTGGTAATTTCTAGTGTAGCTTAGTATTCTGCAATTTTATAGATGGTTTTAGATTTTTTTCATATCCGGAGTTTGTAGGTTTTGAAACTAAACCTGAAATACATGAATCATTATGTATACTTTCATAATCATTATGAAACAGATTTTTTTAAATTGACTTTGACTGCAAATACATTTTGTTGATGTGGCCACTTTTCTGTGAATTATAGCAGGTGAGATGTCACAGCAGGTAGGAGTCAATGAGCTTCTAGAAATGTTTAGAGAAAAAAAAAATCCCTGTTCAAACCACCTTTTCCCAGATTTAAGCAACAGTGGTTATCCTTGGCTGGTCCATCTCCCTTCCCTCACATCTAATGAAACCCTCACAGGCTATGAGTATACAGGTCTCTAGTCTACCATCCCAACTTCAGTCAAGGACTTTTCAAAAATCTGGTCATTGTTTTCTTCAATGGCTTATCAAAGTGATTCAGGAGCTTTCATCAAAGATCAAAATATTCAGCTCTTTATGCTCTAATCCTAGCCTATCTTTCAAGCTCCATCCCTACCACTTCAGTCCTACCTCTGTCTACAGTTCAGCCATGACTGTTTCTTCTTTCTTAATTATTCTATGCCTTCATGTATTTTCTAAGGCTTCTCCTACTTCATCTCCTTCTCTGAAATTGTTTTTAAATCCTCCAACACACACACACACACACACACACACACACACACACACACACAGTTTCTTTTCCTGTGCCCTGAAGCATCTCATATATGTCTCTGTAATAGCATTCACACATCGAGTTGGAGTTGGAGTTATTTATCTTCATATCTATTTTACCACTAGAAATGTACTCTTTCCAGTCAGAGGCTGCATCTTATTCATCTTGTATTCTTGACACCTTAAATGGTCACCAGAGCTTACCAGTAACTCTGTACAAGTTTGATGAATGGATGAATAATGATGTTTCCATAATTATATTTAAAAAATCAGAGAGAACTGCTCATTAATATCACATTATTTGAAATTTTATCAATTGAAACAAACAAAAATACATTTCATTATAAGAATGTTATATAAACTGTTGAGGTTTACTAACTTATTGCTTTGTAAAAGACAAGCACTTGTATTCAGAAGCATTACTAGAGGTCTAAAACCTATGCCCTCCACTTCACAACTTCTGTGATGTCATCAAATTAGAATCGTGAATAGGAAAAAAAGAGAAAAAACAATGCTTCAGAAGAAATTAAGCACAGAAGAACATCTCCCCTACAAATATTATTTTTTTCTTTTCTTTTTTTTTTTTTTTGAGACGGAGTTTCACTCGTTACCCAGGCTGGAGTGCAATGGCGCGATCTCGGCTCACCGCAACCTCCGCCTCCTGGGTTCAGGCAATTCTCCTGCCTCAGCGTCCCGAGTAGCTGGGACTACAGGCACGCGCCACCGTGCCCAGCTAATTTTTTTGTATTAGTAGAGACGGCGTTTCACCATGTTGACCAGGATGGTCTCGATCTCTTGACCTCGTGATCCACCCGCCTCGGCCTCCCCAAATATTCTTAATTACTTACTTAATTCATTTTTGCTAATAATATATTTAGTGGAAATTTCAGCTACCTGGTTTAAAGATAAAATAAATGAATATTTAATTTATACTTAATTCAAGGAGGAAATACTTTAAATAGTGAAAATCATTTGAAAAGTATTCATACTTCACTTTAATGAAAGATAATTTATTTTATGCTAAATACCTCAAACTGTCATATAAATAGCCTGTGAAGGAAAGATCATGAAAAACTATCCTGAAAATCTAATTGCGTTTAAACTTCTAGGAATAGACACATATCTCCAAGCAAAGACAAAGAAAATCCAAGTAACTATAGGTACAAATATACTACCAGTATGTTATTTAAAATCTTTGAATTGTTTAACTTTTCTTAATTTATTCATTTTTAAGCAAAGATGTTTTTAAAATTATGATCCTTATCTGTAGTATTATAATTGTTTATTATCTTTAAGTTGAAATTTCAAAAAAAATTCACACTACCCCAGAGACTATGATTAAAGGTCAAACTCTGTAGATGACAAAGCGTATCATCAGATTACAAATTTTGAATACTTGATAATTTTTGAAATATTGGGTATAGTTCTTCTATTCTGATTTTATAATTTGACATTTAAAGCAGCATTTTTGATTACTCAAATTTGATTTGGGTAATAGGAGTCTTTTTTTGGAAAGGATATCATGTGATTGATTTTTAGTTGCATGCAATTAAAACTATTTATTGTATGTCATTTCTAGTGCCAGGAATTTAAATGCAATAAACTTTCCTTAAACCACCAGTTTGTAGAGTGATTAATTTAGCAACAAAATTATCTCATTAATAGAGAGTGATGTCTGGACTAACATTTTACATGCCATAAGACATAATTATCATTTATTCGAACTTTATTCAGTACAGTCATACGTCACTTAATGATGATGGTAAGTTCTGAGAAATGTGCCATTTGATGATTTCATCATTGTACGACCATCACAGAGTACGTGCACTTCCACAAACCTGGATGGTATAGCCTACTCTATACCCAGGATATATGCTATAGCCTACTGCTCCTAGAGTATAAACCTGTACAGTATGTTTCTGTACTGAATACAGTTGGCACGTATTGTAGACACAGACAATTGTAACACAATGGTAGGTATTGTGTATTTAAACATAGAAAAGGTAGAGTTAAAATGTGGTAGTATAATCTTATGGGAACACCCTTTTATATGGAGCTGGTTGTTGATAGAAGCATCATTATATGACCCATGACTGTATCTCCTTAATGACTCAGAGGTGCTTTTGATGTGTTATATTCTCTCAGGAATTTTACTGTTACTTACAGTTACTGTAATATATTCATTCATTCATTCATTCAACAAATATTATTGATGTTATCATATACATTTTGCTAAAGTCACCATGAATTTTGGTTTACATATTGTCAACTAATAAGAGTTTTTCATATTTTATTGAATTTACGATGCCATTAATTATAAATGTTCCATTATTTTATGTGCCACTAAGGGTAAAAAACATATTTGCTATTTAAAACTTTGACACTGTGATTTCTTGCCACTTAGAACACTTATATTTATAAAAAGGGCTCCTTTAGACTTATTTATACATAGATTTTTACCAACTCCTCTTGAAAAATTAATGCAAAATAGATTAAGTGTATTGCTAAAACTGTTTTCATAATGAAAATCTAACTTCTGTGAAACACTTTACAATTCAAAGTGATCGATGGTTATGCGTTTTTTGTTTTTTGTTTTTCATACAGCATTTTCTTCTAGGCCACCAAGGAAATTGGTGAAGCAGCATTTCTTAAAAGAGAGTTCTGCTATTGACTCCAAGCTTCTTACACCTACACTGCAGGTTTTGAGGCTGATGTTTTTTTGATCTCTTAAGATGTTAATAAACAGTTTTCAGATAACATGTAAAAATCATATTCCCCTTTATGTTATTTTCACACAGTTTGTTTACAGAACTACCATGGTTTTGCAGGTTTACTGTCATGCCACCAGGATTAACAACAAGATCTATTCATGAGAATGCAATAAAAACTGTCTCAACTATCACCTAGACAATAGCAAACATAATTTACCACTACCTGCAAATTGCGTATCAATTTCAGAAATGTGAAAATGTATAAAACAAGTGCATCTTACAATCAATGAAAAGCAATAGCCACAAATTTACATTAATATTAGTAACTGACTTTATTTTAATATATGTTGTTAAATCATAAATTCAAGATTATGTGAATTTTGTAATCATTTAAAATTTGCTTGAGAAAATTGCCTTTCCTACAGGCTATAATTTTCAGGATACCATATACCACTTCCTTCTTCTAACCGATCAGTTGACTATCCGTCATTTTTTTTTAACAATACCCATGAAAGTCACATTGGTTCATGAAGTGTCTTCTGGCTCTTCTTACCAATGATTTTTATTGTTTCTGAGTATAAGAAATTATTTGAACATGAAATACAAAATCATATATTTCTATATAATAGTAATTGCTAAATTAAATTAAATTTAGCCTAAAATGTCTCTGCATCTTGAATTCCTGCATAGCAAACTGCAATCTAGCTTAGTATGTGGAAAAGAAAAACTCTGCAACCTAATTGTATATTCTCTTTTTTTAAGTTTTTTTCTCTTTTTTTATTGTAAATTGACAATTCATAATTGTGTAGACTTATGGGTTCTGTGAAGAGGGATCTGTGTGAGAAAAAAATTTACGGGGTACAAAGTGATGATGTTATGATTTATGAATGCAATGTGAAATAATGAAATCAAGCTAGTTAACATATCTATCACCTCAAATACTTAAATTTTTTGTGATAAGAACATTTGAAGTTTACTTAGCAATTTGAAATGTGTAATACTCTGTTAACTATATTCACCATGCTGTGCAATAGAATGCACAAAAGGAGAAAACATATTCTTCCGGTTTGAAATTCTATACCCTTTGTTCATCACCTCCCCATTTCCCCCTCCTCCAGGTCTGTCACTCCCATTCTCTTCTCCCTTTCTATAAGTACATTGTTTTAATTCCACACATAAGTGAGAACATGTGGTATATGTCTTTCTGGGCCTGACTTATTTCACTGAGCATGATGCTCTCCAGTTCCATCAATGCTATCACAAATTTCAGAATTTCCTTCTCTTTCTCTCTATTTTTTTTCTTTTTCTTTTTGAAATGGAGTCTCATTCACTCTGTGACCAAGGCTGAAATGCAGTAGTGCCATCTCAGCTCAATGAAATATCTGCCTCCCAGGTTCAAGCCATTCTCCTGCGTTAGCCTCCCAAGTATCTGGGATCACAGGCATACACCACCATGGCCGGCCAATTTTTATATTTTTAGTAGAGACGAGGTTTCACCATGTTGGCCAGGCTGATTTCGAACTCCTGACCTCAAGTGATCTGCCCGCCTTGGTCTCCCAACCTGCTGGAATTACAGATGTGAGCCACTGCACCCCACCAGAATTTCCTTTTTTTTTTGAGACTGAGTTTCCCTCTTGCTGCACAGGCTGAAGTGCAATGGTGCAATCTTGGCTCACTGCAACCTCTACCTCCGGGGTTCAAGCGATTCTCCTGCCTCAGCCTCCCAAGTAGCTAGGATTACAGGCACTCACCACCATGCCCAGCTAATTTTGCATTTTTAGTAGAGATGCGGTTTCCCCATGTTGGTCAGGCTGGTCTCAAACTCCTGATCTCAGGTGATCAACCCACCTTAGCCTCCCAAAGTGCTGGGATTACAGGCATGAACCACTGTGCCTGGCCAGAATTTCCTTCTTTTTAAAGGCTGAATAGTATTCCGTTGTGTATATGCAATACTTTTTTTTTTTTTTTTTTTTTTTAATGAGACAGAATCTCACTCTGTCACCCAGGCTAGAGTGCAGAGGCATGATCTTGGCTCACTGCAACCTCCCCCTCTTGGGTTCAAGAGAGTCTTCTGCCTCAGTCTCCACTGTGCCCAGCTAATTTTTGTCTTTTTAGTAGAGACGGGCTTTCACCACGTTGGCCAGGCTGGTCTCAAACTCCTGACCTCAGGCAATCCACCCACCTCAGCCTCCTAAAGTTCTTGGATTATAGGCGCAAGCCACTGTGCCCAGCTGCAATACATTTTTTTAATCCATTCATTTGTTGATGAGCAGAGGTTGATTCCCTAACTTGGCTACTGTGCATAGCATTGCAATGAGTATATGAATACATATATCCCTTCAACAAACTGATTTCAAGTCTTTTGCATTAATACTCACAAGTGGGATTTCTAGATCATATGATAATTCTATTTTTAGGGATTTTTTGGGAGGGGAATCTCTATACTGTTTTCCATAATAGCTACACCAATTTACATTTCCACCGACAGTGTACTAGCGCTTCCTTTGCACTACATCCTCACCAACACTTATCTTTTGTTTTATCATTTGAAAACATTGTTTTGAAATAAAGTACAGGATGATTGAAAATATAATAAACATTTTAAAAGACATTCTGGTAGGTGAGGGATTATATCTCATTGTGATATTAATTTGCCTTTTTCTAATGATTAATGATACTGAGATTTTTTTATTATCTGTTGGCTATTTGCATGTCTTCTTTTGAGAAATGTTTTTATCACTAGAATGCATGGATAGTTCAACATACACAAATCAATAAATATGACATGCCACATTAACAGAATGAAAGACAAAATCCATATAATCATCTATTAGATGCCAAAAATCATTTGACAAAATTTAATATTCTTTGATTATAAAAACTCTCTCTTATCTTCTATTTTCTGGGCAGAGAATGAGAACAAGAAAGAGTGCATGACAGAGAAAAAGATAACAAAAAAAAGTTCACCAAATTAGATGTCGAGGGCATATACCTCTCCAACAATGCCCTTGAGTGCAAATTTAAAAAATAAGAAATGTAACTCAACACAATAAACCTCATTTATGAGGAGCCCACAGCTAACATTACACTCAAAGCATTTCCTGTAAGATCTGAAACAAGATAAGGATTTCTACTGTTTTAGTCCATTTGTCTTGCTCAATAAAATACCTGAGCCCAGATAATTTATAAAGAAATGAGGTTTAACTCGTGTTTCTGCAGGCTGTACAAGCATGATGCCAAATCTGCTTCTGGTAAGGGCCTCAGGAAGCTTTTACACATGGTGGAAAGCGAAGGAAAGCCAGAATGTGCAGATTACATGGTGACAGAATGGAAGCAAGAGAGAGGGGCAGGAGGTGACAGGATATTTTCAACAATCAGCTCTTGGTTGGGTACAGTGTCTCATGCCTGTAATTCCAGCACTCTGGGAGGGTGCAATGGGTAGATCACTTGAAAGCGAGAATTCAAGACCAACCAGCCTGGGCAAAATAGTTAGACTCTATCTCTACAAAAACTAAAAAGAAATAACCAGTCATGGTGGTGAGTACCTGTAGTCCAAACTACATGAGAGACTGAGGTAGGAGGATCGCCCAGGCCCAGCAGGTCAAGGCTACAGTGAGTTATAATTGTGCCATTGCATTCCAACCTGGGAAAGAGTAAGACCCTGGCTCAAACAAATAAAAAGTGAATTTATAAACAATTTTCTTTAATCAGCATTTGTGAAAACTAAGATGAGAACTCACTCATTATTGCAAGGATAACACTAACCTATTTATAAGGAATCTGTCCCATTATCCAAACACCTCCTACCAGGCCCCACTTTTAACATTGGGAATCAACTTCCAACATGAGACGTGGTAGCCAAACAAATCATATCAAACCATAGGACCTACTCTCCCACTTCTGTTCAACATAGTATTGAAGTCCTTGCTAGAGCAATTAGGCAAGAAAAAGAAATAAAAGTCATCCAAATAGGAAAAAAAGTAAAATTGTCACTGTTTGCTGATGGTATGATCTTATAAGTGGAAAACCCTATGGATTTTAGCAAAAAACTGTTAGAACTAATATCAGTAGTTCTAATATCTAATAGTTAGATACTAGAACTGATACTAGTAGTTGGAGAATTAATATACAGTAGTTTACTAGAACAGCAAAGTCATAAGATACAAAACCAACATACAAAAATTCAGTAGCTTGCTTTTAATTAGTGTCAATACATTAAACATTTACAAGAAAAAAAGAAATAAAAATCAGTAGCATTTCTATACACTAACAACAAACTTTCTGAAATGGAAGGTTGTGAAAAATAGAAAAATAAATGAATAACAAACTATCCAAAAATAAAAAATAAAGGAAACAATCACATTCACAATAGCTAAAAAGTAAATAAATAAATAATTTGGAAATAAATTGGTCAGGTAGGTGTTAAAATCCATACTACCCAATGTGACCTGCAGATTCAATGCAATCCCTATGAAAATCCCAGCATCATTTTTTATAGAAATAGAAAAAAAAAATTCTAGCCTATAATCCTGGCACTTTGGGAGGCCAAGGTGGAAGAACTGTTTGAGCCAAGGAGTTCATCTCTACCAAAAAAAAAAAAAAAAAAAACATTTAGCCAGGCCTGGCAATGCATGCCTGTGGTACCAACTACTCCAGGGGCTGAAGTAGGAGGATTGTTTGTTTGAGCCCAGGAGATTGAGGTTGCAGTGAGCCATGATTGTGACATTTCACTCCAGCCTGAGAAAGAGAGTGAGAGCCTGTCTCAAAAAAAAAAAAAAAAGTCCTTTGCAGGGACATGGATGAAGCTGGAAACCATCATCCCCAGCAAACCAACACAGGTACAGAAAACAAAACACCAACCACATGTTCTCACTCACAAGTGGGAAATGAACAATGAAAACACATGAACACAGGGAGGGGAACATCACGCACCAGGGCCTGTCAGGGCTGGGAGTAAGGGGAGGGAGAGCATTAGGATAAATACCTACTGCATGAGGGCCTTAAACCAGATGACAGGTTGATAGGTGAAGCAAACCACCACAGCACATGTATACCTATGCAACAAACCTGCACATGTATCCCAGAACTCAAAGTAAAACCAAACTAAAAATTAAAAAAGGAAAAAAAATTAAAATTCATATAAAACTGAAAAACAAAAAAAAGCCAAGGCAATCATGAGCCAAAAGAACAAAGCTAGAGGTATTTGATTCAGAACTCTCTGAAGCTGACAAAGCTGGAGATATCATACTACCCGATTTCGAACTATACTACAAAGCTACACTAATCCAAAGAGCATGGAATTGGCAAAAAAGGAAAAGATATATCAACAAATGGAACAGAATAGAGAGCTTGGAGATGAATCTAACTGATTTTTCAACAAACATGCCAAGAAGAAAAATACAGCTTTATTCAATAAATGGTGTAGGGAAAGCTGAATTTCCACAAACAGAAAAATAAAAGTGGATCCTTATTTCAACACCATATACCAAAGTCAATTCAAAATGGATTAAAAACTTAAATATTCCTGCATTTATATGCTCAGGAAAACTGTCAAAATAAGAAAGAAAGAAATAAGAAGAAAGAAAAAATGAAAGAAAGAAAGAAGGAAGGAAGGAAGGAAGGAAGAAAGAAAGAAAGAAAGAAAGAAAGAAAGAAAGAAAGAAAGAAAGAAAGAAAGAAAAGAGAGAGAGAAAGAAAGGAAGAGAGAGAGAGAAAGAGAGAAAGAAAGAAAGAATAGGGGAAACATACAAGACATTGGTCTGGGTAATGATTTTTTGGATTTGATCCTAAAAGCATGAACAACAAAATTAAATATAGACAAGTGGCATTACATCAAACTAAAAAGCTTCTTAGTTCAATATGTTTAGCTAAAACAAACAAATTAAAAGTCTTCTGCACAACAAAGGAAACAATCACCAGAGTAAAGAAACAACCCACGGAAAGGGAGAATATGTTTGCAAGCCAGACATCTGATAAAGGGTTAATATTCCTACACATACAAGGAGCTCAAACAACTCAATAGCAACCAAACAAAACAAAAAAGCAGTTAAGACCTGCTTTCTGCTGACAAGTCTTCTTCCTTGCCCCTCCCTAATAAGAAGGAAGAAAAAAGGCAATTAAAAAATAGGTAACTTCTGCTTAATATAGTGGTAAAATTTAAACATTAAAAATGTTTTTGGGACAGCTTGGTGGCTCACACCTGTAATACTAGCGCTTTTGAAGGCCAAAATAGGCAGATTGCCTGAGGCCAGGAGTTAGAGACCAGCTTGGGCAACATGGCAAGACAGTCTCTACAAAAAAAAAAAAATAAATAAATAAAAAATAAAAAATTAACTGGGCTTGAGCCATGTTTGTGACACACTGCACTTGATCCTGGGTGACAGAGTGAGACCATGTCTCAAAACAAAAACAACAATAAAAAACTTTAAGTTGTAAAAATGGGTAAGATCAAGAGAGAAGAAAAGAAAAAATGCATACAGAAACTGAATACACATTTCTAGTGACGTTTTTAAAGCCATGAACCCATTTTGGCACAAAAACTTTATCATATGCAATCATTTTTTTGTAAATAATTTTTTGTAAAGCCATCAGATATAAAAGAGTGATTTCCTCACACCTGAGTACATGACAAGACGATGTTGAAATCAACATACGATCAAATCATCTGTACGGGCACTGTGAATCTAGAAGAAAGTGGTTGCAGAGAGAGTGGGAAGAATTTAGACCAGTTTATTGAAGTGGGAAAAGAAAACAAAAAAGAACTTCAGAGGTAAGCTTTGCCTCTTGTAAAAATTAAAAACATAAGTCACTGTCTGTGTTGTGCTTGGGAGTTAGCAGCTGAAAACAAACAAACAAACAAGAAAAGAAGTCAGTGTCTGTGAAAGGAAAAGAAAAACAGAAAGACTTTGCATCCATTGAAGTATGCAGAAAAAGAAAACTTTTTTTTTAATAAAATAAGGGGATATAGTTGGGAGCTTAGCAATGGACACACAGAATGAGTAATAGACACTGCAGGCTCCAAAAGGTGGGAGGAAGGGAGGGAGGGAGGGGGATGAGGGATGAGATCCTGTTAGGTAGAATGTTCACCAATCTGGTGATGAGGATGCTACACAATATACTTCACCACATGCAACATATCAAAGCAGCAAAACTGCACTTGTACTCCTAAAACCATAAAAATGAAAACTTATCGTGTCTGAGACTTCTTTAAAAAATAATGAAAATAAAAAATAAAAATTTTAAAAAGAGAGAGAATAGTAAGAGCAGAGCAAGGACATTTAGTCTATACTTTCAAATGGACTCGATCACTTGAAACAATAAAGTTGTTCACTGAATCTTCATAGAGTATTAAAAAAAAGTTGTTCATTGGCAGAAATTCCCACCAAGTCAGTACAGATTACATGGGCTTTGATAAAAGCAACAATAAAGCTAATTTTTTTTGTGTGTATTTGTATTTGGCATAGGTAGATTAACAGGAGAAACACACACACACATTTACATATCTTTTACATAACATAGGAGCCTTCAGAAGGAAATAAATATCCAAGGAATTGGCGAAACCGAAGTGTGCTTTTATACTAGGTTGAACACAGAGATGCAATTGTAGAAAAACAACTAAACTGTGGGGGAGAATAAAGAAAGATAAGAATCATCTTAACAAGTCCGTTTGTTTACAATTCTCTTGGCTATGACTCCCCGAAGAAGAATGTTTCTTTTCTCCTGGCATAGGAAAGTTATCTTTCACTTGGGAGTTTTTATCTCTTGTTTTCAGAAAGAAAGGGGGAAATTAAAATGCCCTTCTTGCATCTGCTGTTTTCCAAGGGCTTTCAGCTCAAAATAATTCTTACACCAAAGTGAAATAATTTGGGGTGATATGTTCTGAACTTCAAAACACAGACACACACACACACACACACACACACACTTTCTCTCTCTCTCTATATACACTCTGACTACAAAAGTAAGCCATTTCCCAAAAGGAAACTATACGTGAAAAGTCATAGAAGAATTAAATCACAAGATTTTGTCTGAACTAAAGTAAGTTTGGTGTGGGAGTATAATATTCACGAGGGCAATGGCTGCAGTTAAGGTAGAACCATTGAATAGGCTTCAAGTTTTTAAGTAACTTGGGCATATATCTTTGCCTCTCAATTCTGCATATGAGACAGCACTGGAATTTGTAAGCATAAATATCAAATCATGATGGTATTTCTCATAGGAGAAAAGAAAAGAAAAAGAGAATAGAAGTAAGAAGACCAGATAAACTGCTGCATTTCTTAAAGAAATGGAAGAAGATGAGCTAAACTAAAGCAAGAGGGATGAAGGAAGGTAGTTATACTTGAGAGTTAGTTATACTAATAAGACTTGTTAATTTAGTACACAGAGTATTAGAATATGAAGATCGATTAATAACTCTAAAAGCACAAACAATACACACACACACACACACACACACACACACCATCAATTAAAGAAGAGAAATTTGTCTGGCATTTCAAAACGAAATAGGAATTTCTTAAACAGAAATTCCCAGCTTTGTTTCTGTATAGATTCTCAATAATCATCTCAAGAACAATTTTGAAATTTTCAAATAAACAAATTTTACCTTAACTTAAAAAGTAATTAGTAATCACATTAGTATAATTTTTCTATGACTCAAAACCAGTGTCATCAAATCAATCAAACAGTCATATGTTAGTTCACCCAACAGGCTGAAGGTCACTGGCTTTGTAAAGATGGGTTATATTTCTCTTACATCTGTCATTGCCATTGATTTTTTTTCTTAGCTCATGGGATAAACATTCCATTGACAGTCAAAGAAGTTTTAACTGTCAGAAGTATCCAACTTCTTTAATTAATTTATTTATTTTTCTGGAGACAGAGTCTCACTCTGTTGCCCAGGCTGGAGTACAGTGGCATGATCTTGGCTCACTGCAACCTCCACCTCTCGAGCAAGCAATTCTTCTGCCTCAGCTTCCCAAGTAGCTGGGATTACAAGCACATGCCACCATGCACAGCTAATTTTTATATTTTTAGTAGAGACAGGGTTTCACCATGTTGGCTAGGCTGGTCTTGAACTCCTGACCTCAAGTGATCCTCCCACCTTGGCCTCCCAAAGTGCTGAGATTACAGACATGAGCCACCATGTCCAGCCCAACCTCTTTAATTTACTATTCATGCCCTCGTACAGTTACTGTGTCATCCTCAGATCCCACATCCACATTATACATGAATGCATATCATTTGTAATATGGTTTCTAAAAATGGTGAATTTTCAGGTTACATATGTTCATAAATCTAGAAATACTTGCCCCAAACATGTACCTTTTAATTAAGTTGGAACCAAGAAGTCAGTAAAAAGAGTAATGTGAAAATGTCTCACTACCAGATTTGGTAAGGTTTGGGATGTCTACCAAGGAAACAGTATAACCTAATAGTTAAAAGCAAGTGCTCTAGCACCCGGCAGACTTGGATTCACACCCTTGCTCTGTGTGATGATGGTTAAGTTGCTCAATCTATGACACAGTTTCCATATCCTTAAAATAAAATAAAATTTTTATCTCATAGATTTATAGTATTAGGAAAAATGATTGATATATCATGTTTAGTACAGAGGATTGAATATAGAAAGCATACAAAAATGATAGGTACTGTTAAAATTCTCAATGCAAACAGTAAGAAAAATTTATCCACATATTTCCCAAGTTATTAAAAATGGAGATGGAGCCCTGAGTGGTAGGCAGGACTTAATGACTCACTTTCAAAGAATAGAGTATAAGAAGGTCTGAAAAAGGCAACTTTATAGTGGAGAAATCTGGCACAAACAGTACCCTGTCTAGGTGGTCAAGATTAACCTTATCAGCAACAAGTCACACTGAGCGCATGAACCCCTGATGTGAGGCTATGAGAAGGGCAAGTCAGTCTCTAATATTCTTCCTAATCATGAGAAAAACATCAGGCAAACGCAAACTGGGAGACATGCCACAAATAGCTGATCAGTACTCCTCAAAACTGTAAAGGTTGTGAAAAACAAGGAAAGAGTGAGAAATTCACAAACCAGAGGAGACTAAGGAAAACCATGACTAGACACGACATAATATTCTAGATGGGACTGTGGAATAGAAAAATAGTATTAGTGGAAAAAGTAGTGAACTATGAACAAAGCCTGCAGTTCAACTAGTAGTAATGCAATACGAATTCATGTTTTCTTAGTTTTGATCAATATGCCATGGTTATGGTTATGAATGAGTAGTATAAAGGAATTGTACTACTGCTTCAGTTTTTCTGTAAATCGAATTTTATTCAAAATAAAAAGTGTTTTAAAAGTTGGAAGGTAAGGGGGAGAAGAATGTAAATGTAAATGCCATGAGACTCAATTTACTCAATTTACCTAAAGTATACTTACCTAAGTATTAAATAGATATCATGAATCTCCTCAATTTAAAATCTTATGATTTTGTATTCTGATATAACGTCACAAGGCAAGTCAGATCTTAATCCATATCTATCTAATCTAGTTATATATCTTGACACAATATCAAATGTTCAAAGTAAAAAACAAACAAACAAACAACAAACAAAAACCCACAAGACCCAGAGTTTTAAAAGACCCTGAACATAATCGCAATTTTTACGCATAAGTAAAAGCACTTGGATATTTCAGCTGAAATGTACGTTTTCTTTACAAACTGCCTACTACTAAACAGTGTTTTTACAACAATTCAAATATGGAACAAGTACATAAAAAGAGTTTCAAAAACTAAATAAAAATAGATTAAAAATAAAAGGCTCCTGCAGAACTGTTCTACATTGCTAAAAAGAGAATAAATATATTAAACAAATTACTTAACCTTAAGTAGCACTTCTCTTCCTGGGGTGTAGGTTATGACAAAAACATCCTATGGCCCTAAAATCTTTCCATAACGGATACCTTCTTCAAGGTCTGAGCAGGAATTATCCATTGAAAGTAGCCCATTATAACCTAATTTATACCCTAGAGTGTGGACAATTCCCTTTTACATGTTTTAAACAATTTTCATATTTTGCTTTACATAATGTGATACAATACCTTTGCATGGATTTACAGTTATATTTTCAACATTAATAGTTGGTCTCTCTATAAACCTTTCAGGTTTGTTCTCTACAAGCCTACATTCAACTCCTACCAGAGCTTAAAATGGGGTTTTCTTTTAGGATGATTACAAAGATATTAACTCTGAGGTTATGGACAATATATATTGTCTTCCATGGACAAATGGCACTCTTCTGAGAGTGTCTCTAGAAAGAAGGTTACATTTTATTACTCTACAAGTTAAATTAATACAAAGATTGAAGCAAAGTGAGGTACTCTGATACGGTTAGAGGGAATTAAGTGATACATAGAAGATAATTCACTTCCTTTTCATGTGTACTCTATAGGGTAAAATGATTAATTATTTTTCAGGACCAAAAAAAAGGTCTAAATAAAATAGAGGTGTATAAAAAGTATGTTTCCAGTGTGTTTTCTTAAAAATCATTATATTTTAAACAAAATACATCTTAAAGTATGCAGTCATATTCTCCTCACATACACATACTAATCAAATACCTGCTTGAAATTAATATTTTATAAAACATTAAACTCGTACTCATCTGACAAGTATTTATCAGGTGCCCACTATGTTCTGGGCTTTGTGCAAGGAGGCTGCATTATGTTCTTTCCATTAGAGCTTTATTCCCTCCGTTAAAACAGCCTCCTAGACTTAATCTCTTCAATGTTCACAATAATTTATAGTTGTAAAAATCTACGTTCTAATGGGGAAGAAAAAACCCTAGCACTAAAAGTCCTGACTACTTTGACACATTAAATGGAAATCTTAGAAATACTGTAATGGAAGAAAATCATTGCATCCAAAAGCAGCAGGCCATTAAGAATGAGATGGAAATTGAGAGATTGCCTTTACTATTGAAATGGGGTACTTGATTCATTTAAGGAAAATGAATCAAGTATTCAAAAGTACATAAGGCACAATATTTTGGAGGTTAAGGAAGTTGGATTTTTGGCCCACCAAATTAAATCAGACAAATGTGGCCAAAGCATTCCAGTTGAAGTTGCACAGACCTTAGAAGTACAGAAGAGAGTTATTCTATTTGGTGCAACTGAAATGGCATAGACCACAAATATTGTTTCAACCTGTCTTCCATGATGTTCTAAAGGTAGTCAACGGTTGAATAGAGTGGGTTCTGGGTTCTGACTGGGCTCTGACTCCCTGCAATGCTATATTCAACTCTTACAGAGGAAAATATCTTAGGGAGGTGGCAGTAATATAAAAACAGGTAACTTTTATGGCACTCAGTTTTCTAAAACAAAGATAAATGTGATTATGGATTCTTTCCTATAAATTAAATTACATTTAAAAAACCCAAGTATACTTGTTCGGTATGAAATATTTCAATTTGCAATAGAATTCACTAACTATCTACCGGAATTTTATTAGCAAATGTGGTCAGTTAGAAGAAAATTATATGAACCAAACAAATATAGAGCCCTGGAACCTGTAAATAACAGGAATCAAAGTCAAAATTTAAGACATCTAAACCTATTCCCCTAGAACTAGAACACTTCTAAAACAATATGCACTCAATTCAATTCTAAAGTCTCTTGCTCTCCTTTCTCCCTACTTCCATCACTGTAGAACATCATTATCATAGCTGCTAAAACTAATGACCACTCTTAGCTCTCTGCCACAGTAAATACCCCAGCTGAAGCAATTTCTCAGACCATAAGTCATATATGTGGCTGACTAGAGCCAACTGGTATATACTTATGGGAGTTTATTTCTGGCCACAGTGAGCTTAACATACCCATAGATCCTAAAACCTATGCCTAGGCTTCTGATGTTGCCATAATTGTCTCAATATAACCTAAAATTTCAAAACTGTATCCTAAATCTCCCCTATAGGCCCTTTACAATGTTTTGAACCATTTCTACACTTGAACTCATATTTTCACAACTGATGAAGAAAAACATGCATGAAATCAATAATAATACTAGCTGTTTGTTTGTTTTAGATGGTCTTACTCTATCACCCAAGCTAAAGCGGAGTGATCTCAGCTCCTCGGCTCAAGCAATTCTCCTACCTCACCCCCTGCCCCCGACTAGCTGGTCCTATGTGTGTGTGCCATCACACCCAGCTAATTTTTGTATTTTGTCTAGAGACGAGGTTTTGCCATGTTGTCCAGGCTGGTTTGGAATGCCTTAAGCTCAAGCAATCTGTCCACCTCAGCCTCCCAAGTAATACTAGTTTGAGTGCAACGAGTACATCAATGCACCAGATACTTACATGCAAATGGTAATGAGGGAGAATTTACCCATTTGTCCAGTCTCATTCAGGGTGTCACCGAAAAAGGAGGTGACATTTAAACTGATCATTACAGGATAAGGGAGACCTGAGTAATTGGGGGAGAGAAGACAAAGCTGAAACACGGAAACACAAACACGCAGAATGTTTAGGTTGCCTAGTGTAGGATCTTTGGATAAATGTTATTTTTTTTAAAGACACTATAAATTAAGATAACACCAGATCTTAAAATGCCCTTACACATAATTAAAGTATTTAATTTATTGAAAACAAGAGACGTTTACATTTCACAGAGGAGTAATAGCTACCATGACCATGTGAAAAAATTCTAAAGGAGGAAATGCATTAGAGATTGGAGTACCAGATATGGTAGCAGAATCTATGGCAATGGTTAAGTAGAAACTGAAAGATAGAGACGGAAAAATGAACTATTTCGAAGATACAATTGCTAAGAATTGACAAATGAGGAAAGTAAAATGAGGTCCTATGTATTTGTTTTCTAACCTGGGTTAAATAAGCCATTAGTTTACACAAGGAACACAGACTAATTGTAAGGCTGTCTTTAGAAGGCAGGTCTGGATCTAAACACACTGAATTTTACAGGAAAAAAAAAGAGGTTAAAATGTCTACCCAATAGAAAAAGAGTTTACTATGGTACTCAGGAGAGTGGATAGGAGAGAGGGCTGAATTTGTACATGAGGGAATCATAAGCACAAAACTGTTAGCTAACCTTGGGAGTGGGCAAAATTACCCAAGTAGAAAATGCTGAGCCAATAAAGAAGGCCAAGGTCAGAAACTTACTGAATTTGTAATATTTAGGGAGAGAGCAGATAAAGTATCAAGGAATAAAACTGACAGGAAAATAAAAAAGAATATCAATGGTTCAATACTATATACAGCAAAAAGAATGAGAGTGTTCCAAAGTGGATGGGAAACAATTCTAAAAGGATTAAATGCTGGCACTGGTCATGAATTTGGCTGACTTTGACAGAGGAATCAAAGCAAAGTACGGAGGAGAAAACTTGATTGCCAGAGGAATGGCAAGAAGAAAGGGGAAGGTCAGAGGATGCCCTAAGAGAGAAGACAAATGATTGGCTAGGATTGTGGAGGAGACAAGAGCAGAGGGCGTTGAGGACAGGTTAGTCCAGAAGAGGAGTATGGACAGTAGCAGTCTCTGAATTAGGAGACAGATACTGCTGACATATGCAGGAGCACATCCTGTTTGATCAATGGGGCATTCAGAACTTACATGGCTCTTTTGGAAAGTAGTGATGGCAAATCCAGGCTCAAGTCACATATACAATTGTGACTGATGATGCTTCCAACTGAGCACTGCAGAATAGAAAACTCCTCTTCTTCCTTTCTGAAGACTTTATCAAAGACCCACCGGGAACCACAATATATTGGGTTTCTTATGGGCAATTGTCTTTTATACCTGATTCATTAAACACTTCTACATAAATACATTGTTCCAAAACATGACAAGTTTTAACATGTCTTGACTTAAAAATATAATTTAGTAGTTTAAAAATCTTAAAACAAATTTAAATTTTCCAAACTTCTTTTTTGAGAAAAAGAAAATCCTTACTAACTCCGGGAGTCATGACTAAAAGGTGAGGAAACATTGAGAATTTTAGTTACAGAATATAAGGCTGGGAAAAAAAAAAAGCCTTAATAACACTTTTAAAATGTTTGTAAGTTCTATTGCAAAGGATATGTTGAGCTTGGCACTGTGGCTCACGCCTGTAATCCCAGCACTTTGCAAAGAGAATCCCAACACTGAGGTAGGTGAATCACTTGAGGCCAGGGGCTCAAGACCAGCCTGGTAAACATGGAAAAATCCCATCTCTACAAAAATTAGCTGGGCATGGTGGTGCATGTCTGTAATCCCAGCTACTCGGGAGGCTCAAGCAGGAGAATTGCTTGGAACCAGGAGGTGGAGGTTGCAGTGATCTGAGATTGCGCCATTGCACTCCAGCCTAAGTGACAGAGTGAGAAACTGTGTCAAAAAAAAAAAAATAAAATAAAATAAAGGATTTGAATTCACATGCTATTAAAGCCTGGAGAAAGAATAAAATCTATCTGCAGAATGAGGGAGTGAGTTCAGATGGACAAAATTACAAGTTTATTTTCATGTTTATAATTATAAGTCTTTCAAAAGAGATCTTTAAAAATCACTAATAGATGTTCATCTTTCTGGAGTGGTTGGACACTATTATTTCCACATGCCGACACTTGGGTCTGTAATTTTATTTCTGCTTCTTGGGATGGTTCATGGTTTCCCTCCAGTTTGGAATAAGTCGTGCCAATATGTGAACATCCACAGTTTCTGTCTACTCAGCTGTTTTGTTTTCCTTTTTTCAATCTTATGATCCATGGAACATGATTTGTGACCAAACTTTATGATTTATTCCAGTACAATAAAGGCAGGAAACTTGATTTTTGTCATCAGAGAGCATATTTCCCTTTCAAGAAATGAAAACTCATTTGTAGTAGGGAAGAACACTTAGCAAGAGCACCAAAAGGAAAGGAAGCTAAAATATTTGACCAGCTTGGACAAGTCATTTTACTTTTCAGAGCCTTGTTCCCTCCTCCTTGTCTTTGATACTTCACAGGATTAAATGAGGAATGCATGTGATTGTGTGCATAGATTATCTTTCATTGTACATGGCACAGAGTAGATACTTAACAAATCACCATTCATATATCTATATGAAATTTTAGTCATGCCATTTTTGTGTCACCTTGGAAGGACTAACACACAGCTCATGGAGTTTAACTTATTCTACCACACCCTTCCTACCACAACCACTGCACCCACATACCCCCATCTCCCAATCCCCTCCCCACCAGCACATACACACATGCGTGCACACACACACACAAACACTCACCCATACACCTACCTTTCCGCTCGGCATCTTAAGTGAAACTTCATGAGAGACAAAATAAAGAGACATTTTATTTTCTTATTTGCTGTTAGGAAAGAGAAAAGTTAGAGCCCCTATGGGCATTATTGAGTAATCAACACCCTGATTGTTGAATCTGAAAAAAAGCCTCCCTATCCCTATTCACTGCATGCCTTAAGATATCAAGCAGATACTCTATGCAATCCCTTCCAATAGACTACTGCAAGCTATTTCTTCCTAAAACACATTCTTAAAAACAATCAAATTATAAATTAATCCTTAAAGATTAGAAAATTGCAATCAATGAAATAGTACAGAAGCTTGCAATTAAGATCATAAGCAGGAGATTGCAGAAGAGATGCCAGAAACTATGTTACATGATTAGCTATAACCAAAGGGAGAAAAACAAGTATGTATGTCCCTGAAGATAATCCATGAACACAGAACAAGTTACAGGGGGAAATGCAAACTGTGAGGCCTCTAGCAACAGTCTATTAAATGCTAAAGAAGCAAATCAAGCCAATAATGTAAAGTGGATATTACTAACTAGTAAGCTAAGAGCCTTTACATTCACTGCAAGTGTATTTTGCAATAAATGAGAAGTCGTGTACAGCCCCCAGTGTATTTCCCTCCCACTCCTTCATATTTGCACTCATTTTGAAACTATTTAGAGTCAGAATATAGCACTACAACAGTGGTCAGATCTGGCTCGGAGTTCTTTAATGATAATTTCTGAGAATATACAGTATATAATTTCTTAGAGGCACCTAATCTGAATTTCAAGTGTTGAGTTGCTCTGGCAGAAATACTTTATTTTGAAATAGATTGTGGCAGGACATGTAACGAGAAATAAGTAATTTCCCCAAATAACACTGAAAACACCTTTCATCCTTAACCTCTGAATGCTTTCTGGTAACCTAAACATTTACATAAAAATTTTACATCACCGATGTTCACATGCTACACTTTCATAAATGCCCATGAATACCAGGGCTGTGTTGTTTACTACAGGGTGCACAGGAGGTTTCATGTTTGTTTGTTTTGTCTCATTTTGTTTGTGGGAAGAAAGAAGCTAAGTATAGTAAATAAACTATTCAAGTTTTATTTATTGTTTAGAACAGCAGCTTTTAGATTTTCATGTATTTGATGAATCTAAATGTTTTCATCAAATAAATTTATGAACAAGACATAGTCTAAGTGTCCAGCATCATTTGTAAAACCCCAAACACATTTCTTTGGTCATAGTGGACCCACCCACTCATCTAGTCACACCTTAATTTACTCACTGCAAGGAAATGCATTGTGCTATGTGTCAGACGTCATATTAGGTACTGTGAAATGGGACAGTGACCCCCAAGATGGCAAAATCCTCACCCTCAAACAAATTGCATCCAAGTTGGAAAGACAAATACTAACCAAATAAATGCAACATACATATAGATATAAAATTACAAATTATTATTAAATATGATAAAATAGAGCTACAGAATTTTTTAGAAAGATTAATTGTTGAGTGGTGAGTTCAAGATAAAGGGCATTTAAGCTTAAATCTAACTTCTAAAGAAATAGGAATGGAGTAAAATATTAGATGCAGGAGAGAACTGAAAGATAGAGCAGAGTGAATTATATAATCAGCAACGTGCTATATGTTCTTATTTGCTATTAGGTACCTCTAAGAATTTATATACTGTGCATTCTAAGGAGAAATCAGAACACCAGGGTCCTAATGAAGAGTATGACTAAATGAGGAGATTGAGAATAAGGTATTGTCCCATTCTAAAACCCTCAAGTTTGGTGAGTGTTTTTTACTTCAAAGACTGATAAATTGGTATTTTATTAAAAAATAAAAGTATCTTATTTACTCAAAGTATTTATTTTGTATAGACTACATTTAATATTTTCATTTACCATGGACTAAAATAACAATGCACAGTATTTTCAAAAAGCTACAAGAGAAGATTCTGAATAATCACAACGTAAAGAAATGACAAATGCGGCAGGTGAAGAACAGGCTGGTCAGTCTGATCTGATCATCACACACTGTACACCTGCATTGACCTATCTCTCACTCTGTGTCCCCAAAATATGCAAAATTATTATATGTCAACTAAAAGTTAAAGGGAAAAAAATCACACAAGAGAATAGTACCACGGCATGTTAAATAATAAACTCACTTCAAATAACTGATAATGCCTTGAACTTTTAAGATGTTGTTACTGATCATTACTAATAATTCTCACTAATGCACATGTGTCTTGTTTACAAATAGCTATATTAAAGTAAAATTATATTTTCTTTATACATGAAATAAATCTGTGAATAAAATGGAAAAAATAACATAGGAATGTTAATTCCCCAGAATTCATCATTGTCAAGAAACCTCTCATTCTCAAGGATGACAGTTCACAGATTTGTTTATCTTTCCTTAACATGTCAGAAAAATTATAATCATTTAAAAAAGTCAACTTATCTCATCAATATTGATAGCATTTTTCTGAAGCTGAAATTCTTTACCTTTTATTAGAATTATATACTTCTATGAAATCTTGAGAAATTATCTACTAAAATCAACCAACCTCATTTTCTACCAAGGCCACACTCCAGTTAGAAACAAGTCAAGGCTTGTTCCGTTGCTAAACTTTTCCCCATATTTTCCATCTCATAATCATCAACCTCTTGCACAAAATTTAACTTCAAGTCATTTTCTCCTCGCTGCAATAAAATGATTTGTTTCAAAAAATCATTAGTAGTCATTTGAGTTCAGGCTAACTCCTAGGCCCTCCTCCAATATTCCTTGATCTTAGATCACAATCTTCTGTAACAAATGGTAAGATATTCCTTCTAAAACTAAGATGGACAAACAAGATGGAGAAAAGATAACTGAGTGTCCTAATGTGATTCAGTATACATACAGAAAGGTTGCAAATTTTTTTTAAAACCGGCTCTTTTGTGTTTATTTATCACTGATCGGAAAAGAGAGCCCATATTTAATAAATCAAAAAGGTAATGTAAATTTAGTCTCTTGTACAGAAGGTACTAATTAAAAGGTAGGTACTCAATGTGCCATAAACTAATCATCATCATCTATTCCTTGTGTAGTTTATCTTAAACGCTTAAGTACGTATTTGGAGATATTACACACATATTTTCTACATTTTGGCCCTCCAGCCTATAATGATTTCCTTCTCACTTCTTAGTGTTAAAAAGTTAAAATTAAGTTTTAAACTTTTAACATTAAGCCTGAAAAAATATAACTCTTGCTTGAACAAAACATCTAAGATTCGGGGAACACAGAAGAAGCAGAAACTAGACTTCCTGGCTACCCACACCATATTTCTTGCCCAACTAGATACAGATTTTCTGTACAAAGGACAGTACCCTCAGATACATTTATATACCTAAAGAATAGGGGAAAAGAGACTTGTACTCAGGAATTTGGTAAACCTTAGTATTTACCTACAAAGCTTTATAGAGTTTCTTACAGCCCAGCATAGTATGCAAGTAGCCAAATTACTTCTGATGCATTAAAGAGGATGGAGCTGATGGGACTTTGAGTACAAAAATGAAGGACCAAACAGCAGCAACTGGTTTACTCTTCTGAGGCTGAAATAAAACAATGGATGTGTCAATAGCTGATAGGTGGAGCTGTGGCCAGTAAAGCCCAACCCTATGTAATACTTGTCCTATCTCAGTGTCCCTTACCTCTCACACTTCAGTTCACTGGGCAAAAGGAAGAGAAAGCCTGAATTTAATGCCATTTCATTTTTGCCATGCCAAAGAATGGAGACCCCCAATTACAAATAATTCAACAACAACAGAAATGTTCCTCTTGTAGATTGTCACCCTCTACAAAAGAGACTGTGCCACGTGCTAAAGGTAGAGATAAATTTAAGAAATAATTTCTGCCTTAAATTAATGTTACAGTTAGTTAAGAGACAGAGTACAGGCACAACAAAAGTAAACAAAAATATAATGCAAGTTGTGCAATGTAACAAGACCAGGTAACCATAAGATGGCTGTAGTTCCCCATTTTGCCTCCTTTCCAGAAGGATAATGAAACTTAATGTTTAAGTCTTCAAGACTATGGTGCTGTAAATGCTTTCAAACCATGTGTCTTCATTTACATTATTGGCCCCTTGAGCCTACTAAACATGTCAAATCTTAAAGTTGTCTTACAACTACATTGAATCTTTTGTATTTGCCAGACCGCATACCTATACGCTAATGAATATAGACCAATGTATGGGAGAAGCTGGAATGAAAAACTAGAAAATGTGCCTTTCTACCCAGAGCCATGAGATCAAGCATTCTTTCAAAAATCACTAAACTTGATGTACTATATTTAGTTCTAATTAGGAAAAAAAAAAATCCCAATACTTATGACTTGTACATAATTCAGAGGATCTTGATATATTGTTAAAATCTAGCATTGAAGGTAAGACATATTGGCAAACATTACCTTAGAAATTATACTTACATTGAACTAAAAACAGACATTTATGGGGAATAACCTATCTGCTATTTTCTTCTCTGGATTCCAGGACAAAGAAATCATTAACTGATAATAATCATATTGTTGGTGGGATCTATTGATTTCAAATCACACTCACTGGAGATGTTGATTTGTAAGCAAGATCATTTTCCTTTTATTTCATCAATAAGATACTTTTCTTAGAAAATCAGCTCATTTTGCACCCCTTGCTTCTCTGCTTACTAAAGCTCTGGAACACCACAAGTAATTATGTAAGATTATTATAAGTGCTATTTGTAAAAAATATCAAAATAAAAAATAATTCATAAAATCAAAAACTTTTGAAAATCTCATAAAATGATCACACAAGAAATGATGTTAGAGAAAAATGAGGGTATATGCATACTGTCACGTAAAAGTGGGAGCTAACTGATGAAAATTCATGAACACAAAGAGGGGAACAACAGATACTCATACCTACTTGAGGGTGAAGGGTGGGAGGAGGGAGAGGAGCAGAAAAAGATAACCGTTGAATACTAGGCTTCGTACCTGGTTGAGGAAGTAATCTGTACAACAAAGTATTGCAACACAAATTTACTTAAATAACAAACCTGCACACATATCCCTGAACCTAAAATAAAAGTTAAAAAAAAAAAAAAAAGAAAGAGGAGGATATAGCTCGGGGTTACATAAAATTTTGTACCAGTAAAAATAGATAGATGATAGGTAGGTAGGTAGATTAGATAGACGATTGATAGATAGATACATAGAATCCATATTGTGCAAAGAGAGTGCTAAATATAGAGAAGAATTAAGCTGCAAGAATAACTAAACATGCAAACATTATAAAAATATAGAATTACTTGCTCTGGATATTTAAAATTAAAGTCTATTTTACATTTGTTTATGGGCCAAAAAGAAAAAAATAAAGAAATCCTTTTCAGCACTATAATTCCAGGCAACTCTCAAGTGCTGGTTAATTTGTAAACAGTAAGTGTGTGTGTATGTGTGTGTGTGTGTGTGTGTGTGTTATTGTGGCTTTCTGCTTTTGTCTGCATGTCTGCTTTGTCCTCCCTGCCACATTTCAGAAAGAGGCAATGATAATGATGCCCTGTTGATGGAACCCTTCCTGTGAATCCCTCCAGAGTTGCTGGCAAGACCACAGATAGAATATTGCTGGTCAAATGCTCATCTCTGGATCTAGTACAACTTGTATGACATTCCCAGTCAGGGGGCTGAGTGCAGGCAGTATTATTTAGATTAGAAGAAGTGGCTGTGGTGGCACCATGAGTTTTATTAATCACTGAAAGATGACTTGTACTCTTAATTATAAATGCCTTAAGTACAGGGGCAATTCATGCCTTTCTGTTTTCTTTTATTTCTATATTCTGTTTAACACAGTTCAAGAACATAGTAACCAACAAATAATTCGTTTTAGAATTCAATCAAGGTCAACATAATAAGACATTTTAATCTAAGATTAGTATCCAAAAGTATTAAGGGCAAAAGGACTAAACTAGACAATTGGAATTGCTGGGCAAGCCAGGTAGTGGTTATGCTGTATTTCTTTAATAACTTAATGGTATGTGAGAAATAGTTAGGTTGCTTGTTCTTTTTCTGATGCTTTGGAGTTTCCTATGAAGAATGATCTGTGAAATCAAGCCCATGTAACGCAGGAATTGTCTTTCACAACAAAACATGTTTTTCTTTGTTGTTGTTGTTTTTACATTTTTAAAAATTTCTGTGGGTACATAGGAAGTGTATGTATTTATGAGCTACACGACATGTTTTGATAGAGGCATGCAGTGTGAAATAATCACATCTTCATTCAAAGAAACAAAAACATAAAATAATGTTTCTTTTAAATCATTTTCCAAATCATTAGGAAAAATGGTATTTGAGTTTTATTGAACTACTAGGAGAAAAAATCATTTTTATACACGATGTGTAGATTCAAGAAACTATTAAAACCATTCTGTTTACAAAAAATGTGTTTTTATGCTCAACTAACAATTGAAATTTATTTCTAGTAGTGCATAATAACATTTATTATTTCACAGCGTTTCATCCTTTACTGTGCATAATAATTGGCTCTGGGAGAAATTACATAGCTGCTTAAAGCCACTACTCATAGCTCCTTAATTTTAAATCTGTCTATATATATATATATATATATATATGTCAAACTGTGTTTGATAAATTATGTTTTTAAATTTTTCCAGCTTTCTCATTTGATTTGTTTTCTCAGTTTCCTTATGATGCCACATATATATAAAAACAAATCAAATGAGATAGCTGGAAAAATATAAAAACATAATTTATCAAACACAGTTTAGAATTTTTTCTAATAATGATAGTAGAGGGTAAGTATTGATTTTTTTCTTCTCTAGTTACTAGTGGGTCTATATTAAAAACTGAAACATTTGGCCCTGAATCAAGGCCAGCAGTTTGCTGAAGCTGTTGGTTTCAAACAGGAGCCTAAAGAATTCTCTTTCTATGGTCTGTTGGCCATTTCATAACTTCGGAAATGTAGTGGTCAATTCATTAGAAAGAAACACAAGTCATTTGTTATACATGTGGGCTAATATTTATTTATAGAATTAATACGAAGTTTCCAAAATATCCATAAAATATTTATAATTGTAAAAAAATAAATAAAAATAAAAAAATAAAAACTGAAACAAACTCAATTTAGGAAACCTAGTTCTAAGATTGTATGCTTTAACTTGCCACTAAAAACACTTTCATTCTTATGATGCTCTCAGAATTCATCATAAAGAATTCCAAGAAAAATAAAAAATAGAACTATTCTAATAGCATTCTAAATGCTGAATTTGCCTCCAGAAATAAAGTAGTTGCTTTTTAATATTTATTTAATATGCTAACAGATGAGTGCTCTTGAAACTGTTCTTTTTAGTTGACTGTGCTCTATACTGAATTGCAGACAGACATGTACTGATCTATTGTTGTGAGGATTATTACTCATAATACCCAAGGTTTCCTTAAATAAGTCTCAGTTGTTCTCCAGGGCAACACTTGGCAAAAGAAGAAAGAAAAATAACTATGAAGCTGTTATAGAAACGTCTTCTTTAGTTTTATGATTTACCATGAAAATAACTAAAGTTAAACATACCAGGTTTAGTTCCAAAATGAGACGTACACTTGTCTGATGCCTCTGCTATGCAAATTTTAAGGAAAAATGCATTTTCTTAAAGATCACTGTTCACTGAACAATTCTATAAGAAACCTTTCCACTGACCATCTGTCCAAACTGTGTGTTAAAGTTCTGAAAAGCAATAAGACATTTAAAAAGAAATCTGTGTAGTTAGTTCCCGGTTGCTATGAAACTAAGAAAAAAAATTATGGTTCTAAATATCACCTTGAGTCCTATTAATCTTGATGTTTATCTTTTTCATGTGAACATTTTTTCAGTAATCAAATTAGATACTATTTGTGAAGAACTTGAGATCCCATTAAATTATTCTACTCACAAAGGATTATTGGTGTCGGGTGTGTTTCACATAAGGATTTAATTATTTGCATGGAGACCAAAAATTAGGTTGTAATATTGCCTATGCGTCAAATAACAAAGATGCTAAACAATCTTATTATTTATGCCATGAAGTTCTTCCTGAGATGAAGAAAAGATTTATGGGTTTCTATTTAATGTTTTGAACAATGGTTCTCTCTCTTATCTTTTATTTTGGACAAATTTTCTTTTTCATTTTGTTTCCCTTTGATCCCCAAGTTTCAAAGAAGACTCATAATGACCACATATTACTCATTACTCTCTATGCATGTCAAAAAGTCAATTTTTATATGTGGCACTATCCTTTCCAGAACAGAAGATGGCATTAATTTTCTTGTTACCCTAGACTCAGGTGAATCAGCTTTTGTATCTTCCAAGACTTCTCATGTATTCTCAACCTTCTAGAAGTGGCAAGTTCAATTTACAGAATACAGATATCCCAGAAGCTTCATGACAATGAACAGGGCACATTTGGGATGTTTTGCTAGAATTGTATGTAAAGCAACTGTACTGTAGATACTAAAAACAAATGAAGAACCTTTAAATTATTTTCTTTACACTAATCTTAACTATCTAAAATTTGGGAAAGAATCTATGATTTACATAAAACCCACAGAAGTTCTTAGTCTCATACTGCTTCTGTGGAAGAAAAACACAATATATCAATACATTTTAATAACCTTCTTCAAATTGAATTAAAGATGCATGCTAAAGAGGAGATGTTTTACAGAAGAAAAGTACTAATTGACATATGAGGTAGACCTGCATGAGCGCTATGCCTGCACTATGAATCCACAAACCTATAAGTTTGCATTAGAACAATAAAGCAACTACAGAACAGGCCAGGACTTCTCTGAAGATCAGCACTCAGACTCCCAACGCTAAGGATGTTGGCAATAAGGATGCTTTGTCTTCGTCTGAAAAAATAAAGAAAAATATTTCTTTAAAAATATGTACCTGCCTGTAATCCCAGCACTTTGAGAGGCCAAGGCGGGTAGATCATTTGAGGTCAGGAGTTTGAGACCAGCCCGGCCAACATGGTGAAACCCCGTCACTGCTAAAAATACAAAAATTAGCTGGGCATGGTGGCGCACGCCTGCAGTCTCAGCTACTCTGGAGGCTGAGGCAGGATAATTGCTTGAACCCAGGAGGTGGTGGTTGCAGTGAGGTGAGATGGCACCACTGCACTCCAGCCTGGGCAACAAAGGACACTCTGTCTCAAAAAACAAAAAGAAAGAAAAAGAAAAGAAAAAAAGAAAAGGCATAGACTTGCAGTAATCCTCTTTTGATCACCTGATGCCTTAAACAACAGAACTTTCCATAATGACCCCCTCAATATCTAAGCTTATTGGTAGAGCTGAGCCAAAGCCTGGATCCTGTGCAGGGTGACGATACACTGCTTACATATATTTTATAAGTACAGGAACAAAGGCTGAGGCATGCCAGGCAGAGCAGTGAAGTGGGTATGGTCCCTGCCAGGGCTCCCGCTTCCTCTCTCTTGTTTCTTCCTCTGTAAATAACAATATTACCAGTTTTAAATAGTTACTAAAGCTTAATGAATTTCCTCTCCAAAATCATGTGCATTTTAAAAGAAAAAAAAAATCTCTGAATAACTGAATGCATCATCTTCCCAAAATACCCATCTCTCTAGATTTCCTAACTCAGTGGATGAAATTTAAATCTTCCCAGTCACCCATATTAGCAACCTGAAAGTCAGTCTGAGCCTCCTTCCTCTTCCACATTCAATCCATTACCAAGTCTGGACGGGATTTTTCTCATAAATAATTCTCAAATCCACGACCTCTATACCCCAACTGATCTGCTCTAGTTCCTATCTTCATTATCTGCCAAAAAGAAAACAGCCTCTCAGCTTCAGCTGCATCTCTTTTTCTCCATTTCTATTCAGATGCCGGAGGGAGTGCTCCAATAAATAAATCACATTTAGACACTCTCCTGCTTAAAAGCCTTTATTCTTTCAAAGGTAGAGCTAAACTCCTTCAGCTTTTGCACAAGGCCCTTCATTTATGCCCATTCAGCATGTTCTGCTGATTGTCTTCTCTATCTCAAATTGCTCTATGGAATTCTCTGCTTTGTGTCAGAATGGATCATTTCTTTCATCATGACTTCTGTAAAGAGTAGAGAAAGTACACTTTCTGTCTATATTTAATTACTCAAGTTCAGACTTTAAGATGGAATGTTCATCACAGTTTGTTACTTATCTTTTATCTTAATTGCTAGCAAGAGAGATCCATATATTGCTGGAACCAATTAAACGAACCCTGTGCATTATACTTCTTTAGGAAAAGACGCCTGGGAATAGCTGCTCTCTTTCCATAACACCCAAGGTCCAGAGTGAACCGTTTCACCGTTAATTTTACCTTAACATTTTCTCAACTGTACATAAGTCATTGACTTAATAATTCCTCCTGCTGCACTTACAAACATCACGTTTACCACAGGCAACATGAGTTTTACCAGTCAGTACTCATGCAGTCTACCCTTAAAGATGAGCCAGATTTTAACCCTGAAGAAGTTCAAACACCAAAATCAAACTAAAATACTCAGATAAGTTAGAAAATTTACCATATTCTGGAGAATACAAAGTATGTCGTTTCTCAATCATACAAAATTTTAAATAAATATTTGTTAGGAATTTATTAATGTGGCTCTTGCCTTTTATCACCACTACCTCCTATTATGTCTTATTTCTATATTTAACATGTATCAAATCTCTACTGTATGTCAGATACTATGTTCACTAAGTTTATAATATGATGACTTGTATTTTACCACATTAAGTAAAATAAAACCTCCCAGGTTCTATTCTTTTTGTTCAACCAAGAAAATATCAGAAAATATATATCATGTGATTACATTTCACTAAAAACTCTGATTTGTAATAGTGACGATCTAACAACATTCAGAAATAATTTTTAAAGTCACTGGCCACGTAAAAGTCTAAAAGAGTACATTAGTAAAACAGAGAAAAGTTATGCCGCGGTTTACTGCAGTATATGGCAGAATACTAAGGGAGATAACCACGCTACATTATACGCATGAAGCACCATACTCTTCTAAGCTCCATAAAACACTTCAGATCTCATTAAAACCAAGTGAACAATGCCAATAAGAGTAGCTAAGGCCAACTTTAGCCTTTTCTGTATTGGGTTAATTTAACCTAAAAAAAAAAAAAAAGAATTCCACAGACCCTTAACTTTCAATTACAATGCCATCTTGCGGAAAATGCAGTAGCAATGAAAAGACTCGTAAGCATCTTAATGCAACAGTTAGCAAACTACTATGGAAACATGGCAGATCAATGAGAACTTAATACACCAATGGGCAATGTTTGTGTCAAAGTTTTCTAATTCTGCAAGGTATAAAGCACTGCAAGATGCAGACTATATTTCATATTATCAGGATCCCGCCAACTACAGTATCATAAGAAATGGAGGTAGACGTACTCTGTATCACTGTCAGATGGAAGATAGAAAGAAAATATATGGAGACAAAGTTTTCTACTGTCTAAATTAATAGTCCACTTTGTGAATGATATAGAACTTGCTCTAGCTGCCCCAGGCCAGCTGATGACCTCTATCAGAAAGCTAAAGATTTTCAGTGGCCTCAAGAAATTCTGTTTTTCACAAAGTATCTCGCAAGAGCATGGGGAGGTATTGAGAGACTCTTAGTTATATGAGATCCCTATGGATCATAACTAGGTCATACATAATAATAATCTATTTACACAATGTTAATCATAGACTCTTTGATATGTAAGATATCAAAATGATTGGCTAAACAGTAACTTTATTTCAGAGAAAAGTAATTGGTACTATAACAGTTATATAACTTGAGGTACAGAGTAGAGGTTATGAGTGCAGGCTCTGTAGGTAGACAGGCTGAGGTTTAAGTCTAGATGAACTCTAATACCTTGAGCAAATTACTTAATCTCTAAAATTCCTAATTTGTAAACTGGAAGTGATAATGAATACTCCTCTCAATGGGTTGTTGTATTGACAAAATGAGCTAATATATATAAAGTAATAAGACAAGTGTCTGCAGTGAGCAGTCAAAAATGTTTAGCAGCTATTACTACTCAAGGTTATTCAACTCATTAGTAACAGAATCAGAACTGGAGGTCAGGTTTACCCACTCCCAAACCAACTAACCTCCCAAACCTGGCATGCCATGTCAAAAGTAGCAATGACTTCAGTGTTTAGAGGAGAAAGATTTGGTAAAAATAGCCATGAATAAGTCACCCTAGCCACTACTTTTTAGAGCAATGAAAGGCAGATTCTGCTCACCAGCTAGTCAGTATTCAGATCTCAGTTGACTCATTTTAAGGGGTAAACAAATTGATTAGGGGAAATGGGAAAGAGTAGAAGGGAAAGTTTTCTTTAGATATTAGTGCTAACATTGTGCTTTTCATTAAAAAAGGAAGAAGAAAGATGAGAAAAAGACAGAATAACAAAAGTCTGCCTAAAATATTTTTAAATATCCAAATCCTATACTTATCCATTGAAGCAGTAATGACAACACATTTTCCTTAAAAAGGAACCAATATTAAGAGAACCAAAGAATATATTTTTGTTTAAAAATACTTCTTTTATGTTGAGTGATATGGTTTGGATGGTGTCCCCACCTAAATCTCACATCAAATTGTAATCCCCAGTGTTAGAGATGAGGCCTGGTGGGAGGAGATTGGAACATGGGGGCAGATTTCCCCTTGCTGTTCTCCTGGTAGTCAATGAGTTCTCACAAGATCTGATTGTTTAAAAGTATACAGCACCTTCCCCTTTGCTCTCCTCCTCCCACTCTAGCCATATAAATTGTGCCTGCTTCCCCTACTGCCATGATCGTAAGTTTCCTGAGGCCTCCCCAGAAGCAGATGCCTGTGTAGCCTGCAAAACCGTGAACCAATTAAACCTCTTTTCTTTATAAATTGCCGAGTCTCAAGTCGTTTTTTATAGCACTTTGAGAATGAACTAATACTAAAAGTTATTCTGTTATTGCCTTGATCATTATGCTTTCTAGTAGATAATGTTTTGAAGATGTGAAAAGTGATGTAAGTAAATACATATGTATTTCAAAATAAGCAACTAACTGTACTCTAAATTATATTATGCGCAAATTATTATTAACCAGTTTAGCTGATTTGGTATTGTCCTTTAGTTCAAAACTCTTCTACTTAGAGTATGTGTGGGTTAACTTCAGCTGTATAATACAACATCTAAAATAACAGTTGCTTAAACAAAACAGAAGTTTATTTGTCTTATATTTAAAAGTAGCCTGGAAGTGAGCTGGCAGAGTAGCACCTCAAAGTTGTATTCAGATTCAGATTCACTCCAGCTCACTTCACAGCTGTTCATAGAAGACAACTGTCTTCTTCATGGTCCGTGCTGGTGTCTACATGTACAACTGTAACATCACATCCAATACCTAAGCACGAGTGTAAAAAAGGAGACTAACGCCCTTTTCAAGAGAGATTCCCTAAATGCCCCATACACATCTGCCCTTGTCTCATTGACAGGAACTCAGTCACTGGGTCATTCCTAAGAGGGAGAGAGGCTGAAAACTACATTGGCTGAACAGCACAGTTACTCAAGAAACAGGAGTGAGTACTGGGAGAATCTAGCCATCTCTGCCTCAAAAAGAAATCAACAAATAGAGTAGAATAATCTGTTGCAAGTGGGCAAGTTTTTTGTTGTATAAGCTGTGAGTTGGTGGATAAACTGTGGATCAATGAATGAGGAGCTCTCTACAGGCTAAGGACCTGTATGAGCCACCAGCCCGTGTATTTGTCATACTCAGTGTGAGTTAGGTCAATTGTGTTTCAATCCTCTGTTTATTTGTTTCTTCCTAATGAGGCACTTTTATCCAGGCCAAAAACCATTTTCAGGATTTGGTAACCAGTGAAGATTTGGCCTCCTGATTGCTTAGATCTCAATCCTGGTTACTCTTTTAACTAAAAGTATGAATTGGACAAATTGTTTAATTTCTGTCTACCTCAGGCTTATCTATAAAAATGAGGAAAATAACTAAATCTACTTCATAGAGTTGGTGTAAGGATTAAATGAATTTATAGAGGTAAAGCATTTATAAGAAGTCTTTGCACATGGTAATTATTCAAAAAAATGTTAGCTGTTGTCAACTGCAGACTTGTGTTCTGAAAAAGGACAGTGGACTATAACCTGCAATCACGCAGGTGACAGCCAAAAAGTAAAATCCACAGTGCAAGGAAATGTTTGATGTTAATGTGGGAGGTAAGGAGGTTGGTCTTGTTAGCTAGATTTGGAATCAATTCTCCCTTCCTCAGAGTGAAGTACCGTGAAACATTCATACTGCCACAACATAATTCAGAAATGGTCAAGTGAAAGTGATTGACTATAATGGAGAAGGACACAGATTTAGATGGCAGAGAGTAAAATCACCCCACAAAGAGAGAGAAAACATTATAGCACAAAGGAGGTGGCAGGCGTTTTAAGAATGCGGCAAATACAGAAGGAATTGCCTCAAGTTTCATACAATGAAAAGCAAGGATAACATCATTCACATGCATTTCTATAGGTCATAGAAATGACGACTGCCTAAAGTGTAACTCTTGAGTTCTTTCACAGACTGTGGATTCTACGTGGCTATTATTAAACGCCTTGAAGCAGCGTGAAGTGTGTGTAATGCAGGACAAAGACAAGGTTGGTCAACCCTGACCTGGTTACGAAAGATGAGCCTTACATTTCACTTAGCCACAAAAGTACTTTTTATGAAAAAAGAATTGTATTTAATACCAGAATCCTAATCTATATCATTTATAATATGTTTACATATAAAACACAAATATATTTCTATTTAATCATATAATTTTCAGTCCATTCTGTGACTTGATAATACTTACTTATCTGGTTGTTATTATAAAGTACAGAGCTAAAGAACCTCTTCAGGGGCCGGGCGCAGTGGCTCACACCTGTAATCCCAGTACTTTTGGAGGCCAAGGCAGGTGGATCACAAGGTCAAGAGACCGAGACCATCCTGGCCAACAAGTCTAAAGTCTCTATTAAAAATACAAAAAATTAGCCAGGCGTGGTAGTGTGTGCCTGTAGTTCCAGCAACTCAGGATGCTGAGGCAGGAGAATGGCTTGAATGTGGGAGGCAGAGGTTGCAGTGAGCCAAGATTGTGCCATTGCACTCGAGCCCGGGCAACTGTGCAAGACTCTATCTCAAAAATAAAAAAAAACTTCTTCACATTTTGTTCTGGATATCTGAATTGGATGGACCCTAAAAGATAATCATAGTTGGCCTTCTGTATCCATGTGTTCCACATCCATGGATTCAACCAACCACATATTGAAAATATTAGAAAGAAAATGGATGTTCGTGCCTGTACTTAACATGTACAGACTTTTTTTTTTCATTATTCCCTACATGATACAATATATCAACTCTTTACATAGCATTTAACTTGTACTAGGTATTAAAAGTTATCTAGAGATTATTTAATGTATACAGGAGGATGGGTGTAGGCTATATGCAAATACTACACCATTTTATATAAAGAACAAAAGCATCCATGGATTTTGGTATCCATAGGGGTCCTGGAACCAATTCCCCATGGATAGCAAGGAATGACTCTACACTGACCTGGTACCCATGAGAAGCAAGGTAAGCAGCATGCCAAGGAGAATGCTGCCTTTACCTAATTCACCCCAAACTGTGCTGCATGTAATATTTCTTCCCTGAAAAAGAACAATATTTTCATTAAAAATGTCCTATTTTAATAGGTCCACATAAGGTAAAAAAGGTCTTTAAAAGTGTCATCAATAAGAAAAGAATGTAAAAATGTCATACCCCTAATGCTGTATCTCATGTTTAAAAGAATTACTTTTCCTCTTTATTTCATCATTTATTCAGTTCAGTTTAACTTAGTTCAGATAATCAGATAGATCTTTTATTCTGAAGGGGAAAGCAAAGATGTACTTGAGGTAGTAGTCTTTCTGAATGACTTATACATAGCTGGGGGCCCTGCTGGTCATATTTACATCCTCGAATGAGAAGAGCAAACCAATGTGCAAAAATGTACGCATATTTTAAAAATAACCACAAAGAAAGGCACAGAACAAATGTAAGATGAGTAATACAATAAACCATTAAGCCCAAGTAGTATATGCTACCTTTCTCTAGACATTTTGAGATTAAAATATGAATAATTTCTTATACTGTAAGAGAGATAATATAAACACAATTTTATGCTTTATGCAGACCAGAACAATCCCTATCATCCATTTTTCACACATCCATGAGTCTAATTGTATTGCTAAATCCAATTTGCTATTCAAAAAACATTTGCCGGCATCTGCTGTGTGTCAGGCACTTTTATAGGTGCTGGAGAAATGAGGAAAACTAAAACAATATTTCCATCTTCCTGGAATTAAGCATTCTACTTGATTTGCTGAGTAATCATGAAAATTTTCTAATGAGCTAGAATTCATTCATTAGGGAATTAAATCCAAAATCCTCTGCCAGGTGATGGTTCCCAAGGTCAACATTATTGTCCAAAATCTTTTAATGAGAAGGAAGCCCTTGCAAAACACCAGAAGTAGAAGAAGTAGGAGAATTGAGGAATTTCTGCTCCACAAATGATGAGAAATGATGGGCAAGGTGACTGAAGTCACAGAAGTGACAGCTCTGAAAGGAAAGAGATAAAGCTGTTTCTCACTTGCCAGTCTCCACACACAAACTGAGAGACACAAGAAAATACAGGCTTCCTCTCTTCTATACATTTCTTTTTACCACACCTACAAATGCATAGTGTTTGCCATCCCAGATAAACATGTGCCTTATAAGCACAGAGAAAACTGAAAACATAAAACCTGTCAATTAACTATAACATGGGAATGACCTAGAAATTTATATCCTTAGAAAAAATCCAGGTGCTTGTAACTGATGATCCCTCAGAAGCAAAAGCTTCCCTTAGGTAAATCTATAGATATGTTCTTAAAATGTGATCAGGAATGTGTGTAGTGGGAGGAGGCCTGGGGGTTGGTAGATTGGGAGCTGAAAGTTCTGGGGAGGTGATCACTGCCCCTCAGTTCCCAGCTCCCATCTCTCTCTTTCCCTTGTCAAAGGCCAGGAAAGTGTCAGCAAAGCATTGGCTAGAGTCACAGAATAGAGATCTGATGTGGCTTTTCTCAATTACAGATGGAGTGAGAGCCTGCGACAAGCATCAGAGAGTGATCTGGTGAATATAGAGGATCTGACACATGTGACACAATGGTCACTAGGGCTACGGGCTACTCCAACAGAGATGATTTTTAAAGTAATATAATGATATCTCTACAGAGTCCAACAACAGAGAGAGAGAGAGAGGGAGAGAAAGTCAAAACAAATAAACACATGCTGGTGATAGAAAACCTCTGGAGAAGACAGCTGATGATTTAAATAAAAATGCATAATCAGAATACCTGAAGCAATTACAAGTCCAATACAAAGAAAGGACTTTCTGGAGTAAACGGTATTAAATAAAATAATTTTAAAAATTAGGATTTGCAAAGTAAATGACTCAGTGGACGAATTTCAAGAGTGCTTGGATTCTGTTGAGCTCTCCTACTGTAGATTGAAAAATCAAGTAGAAGAAATATTTTAATAATGGAGAAAAGATACAAGGAGATAATAAACATAATAAACATAGTACATCCTGGCAAAATGCCTGAAACAAACATTTAAACACACTTACTCAGAGGTAAAACAAAGCTTACAAAACCAATATAAGAAGACTCATACTGAAAACCTTAGATTACAAATACAAATAAGACCTTAGTGATTTGAGAAGCTGAGGCAGGAGAGTCACTTGAACCCAGAAGGTGGAGGTTACAGTAAGCCAAGATTCACTGTACTCCAGCCTGGGTGACAGAGTGAGATTTCCTCTTAATAAATAAACAAATATAAATTAAAAAGACCTCAGCCATCAAGAAAGAAAATCTAAAATGCATAGAAATATGATAGAAACATTTCACTATATTAAAACTTTGTAATATGGCATGAAATAACTGATACCCAGAGGCAAGGGAAAAAAATAAAAATGAAAACAAAAATAAATTTAAAATAACATCTTGCATTGAGATTTAAAAACATAATACACGGAGCAGTGACTATGGCAGGTACTCAAGCTGCGGTTCACTATTATACATATTTATGTTGATTTCAAAGCTTTCAATTATAATAAGTGCTTGAAAACATTTCCTAAGAGTAAAATATTCATGTTTTTCATTCTAAACTCCCAAAGCAGCAGCATATTGTCTCATCAAGCAGTAAAGAAAGCTTGTTATTATTTCAAGCTCTCCACTGAGGACATAATGCTCAAAATAGCAAGTTCCCAAACAGGGTTAAATGCAATGTAAACAGTATGGGTGTGGTCCCAGTTACTAGACAATGAGATGCAAAATGACTGGTTTTTATGATCCACATCATCTTCTGATCTAGGCATCCAGCCAGTGGTCTATATCACATTCAAAAGGAAATTAAATTTTAATGAATGAAAAGTTGTTATACCAAAGATATTATTCCAAAAATAAAGATTAATTGGATGCCAAGAGAGATACAGGTAATAATCAAAACAGGAAGAGAACACATGACTCGAAAGATAGTTGCTAGCAAAATTGTGGCTACTGGACAGTGAAGGACATTATACAAGAGAAGTGCACAAGGGCCAGTGAGTTGGTTAACAGAAATAACATCAGGAATATAGCAAAGTCACTATAGGAAGCGAGTATTTGCTGCTATGTAGAGCAGAGCTATACTTATCCGACTAATTCAAAGTGCTGTTTATGAAGCTGTGTTTATATAAACTAGATTTAGCAAGAAGACAACTAAAAAGTTTCTGAAGCAACTAATACATTTTCAATTAAGACCTTACTTATTCACAGGTAGGAGTTAAAAGCATAGATTCTCGAGCCAAACTAAAGGCTTCCTGTAGTCTAATTTCAGATTTTCTGCTTACCTGCTGTGACCCTAGGTATTTTTCTTAACTTCATTATCCTTCACTTTTCTTATCAGCTCAATAGGGGGTTAATAATAGTACCTACCTCATAGGTTTGTTGTAAGGATTAATTGTGTGTGTGTGTATACACACACACACACACACACATATATGTTTATAGAACTTAGACAATCCATACCTGGTGATATATAAGTACTAGTAGGTGTTAGCTATTATGATTATTTCCTATTCTTCAGCCAAAATATATTTATTGAGTGTCTACTACACTCCAGATGCTATATTAGCACTTAGAATAAAAATAGTAATCAGAAATATAGTCTTAACTTCAAGTACTTCAATAAGGATATGAACAAGTTACTAGCAATTCCAAGTCATTGTATAACAGTTCCTATTAGATATATGCAGAGTCTCCTGAGGAAAGAGGGAGCAACATCACTCAGTGAAACTAAAATGTCAATGAAACTCAATTCTAGATGTGATTATTGAGATGAGTCTTGAAGAATGGAGGAAAAGTGAAGAGCACAGCTTGTGCAAGTGATGAGAGAATGAAGCATCATTATGTTGACGGGAGAATTACCATTCCTTTGCAATAGATGGAGCTAAAGTCTGGGGCAAGGGAGAGGAACGTGGTGAGGTGGTTGTGGTCAGGTCAGTGAAACGGCAAGGGAAAGAGAGAAAAAAATATTGTATGCTTGAGAATTTGAACATGACCCTGACTTAAAAGGCTTTTAAGTCAGGGAGTGACATGCTCAGTCACCTCTGCATTCCAAGTCCAGGTTGGACTGGGGAGAGTGACACTGGAGGCTGAGAGGTCACTTTGCATGCCATCACAGTAATTCAGGGAGAACTGATGACAGCCTATTCTAAAGCAATGCCAGGAGGGAGAAGGAAAGACATACAGCAATAAAGGAAATCGATCTTTAATACTTGGTTTCTAATTTAGCATAGGAATTTGGAGAAACAGAGGAATTTACAAAGACTTTCCAGCTCGTGTAGTTTCCAGCCCCTGCAGCTGGAAAGCTGGTGCAGCCATTCTTTAAAATAGAAACAAGAACAGATTGGGAGGAAAGTCCAGCATGAGGTATGTCATATGTGGGTTGTCTGTGGGACGTCCAAGGAAACATTTTTAGCATGCAGCTAGGCATCGCACCTGAGTCTCGGGAGAGATATTTGGGATAGGGATACAAAACTGTGTGCCATCACAACCTGGGCTATATATTATCCTGTACCTGCAGGGAGATTATACAAAATCAAAAGACCAGGGGGCTAACTGTGGATCAGGAATTTTTTTTATTGTAAAAATATCAGTGGAGAAAATTCTAAAGTTAGATTTAGACCAATATTTTAGCACATGACATATTTTATTATATCTAACTAAGTAAAAAAAAGCATTAGTGCAACAAATTAGGTGTGTTTTGAAAGATGCTGAAATGTTAACAATGTGGCAAATATTTACTTTTTGATTTGTAAACAGCAAAGCATAATCTCTACATTTATGATTTAGATTTATACAGTTCTACAACTGTATATCAAAAAAAGGAGATTTTATGAAATCTTAAAGCAAGAACATATTCACCAATTCAAATATGAAAACTGTATTTCAGTTTCAGTCTGTATTTCTCAAAGCAATCAAATATTAAAGATAATATGCTGCTGAAGAGCAAAGTCCAAGTTTATAGTTGAATCAGTGTATCAAGTCATATGAATTTATTTTTAAGATGGAGTTTTGCTTTTGTTGCCCAGGCTGGAGTGCAATGGTGTAATCTCGGCTCACTACCACCTCTGCCTCCTGGGTTCAACCAATTCTTCTGCCTCAGTCTCCCAAGTAACTGGGACTACAGGCGTGCACCACCACAGCCAGCTAATTTTTGTGGTTTTAGTAGAGATGGAGCTTCACCATGTTGCCCAGGCTGGTCTTGAACTCCTGACCTCAGATGATCCACCCACCTCAGCCTCCTAAAGTGCTGGTATTACAGGTGTGAGCCACTGCACCCAGCCATATGACATATTTTTAAACAAATTAAATGCGACTTTATACATTTCACAGGATAACATGGGTAGAGACATACTAAATTACAAAGAATTCCTAGTTTAAGCATTCTTGCCACAGAATAAACTTTCAGTTAAGATTTTTTTTTTTCCTGGAAGAACCACTAATATATTTTAAATAGATCACCAACCTAAGTATACATGTAATGCATTGTATAAAGATCCCTTAATAATTCCCTTAATATTCTACATCTATACCTCATTACTGGAGACCGAACTTTTCACCCCAAACAATATTTAGTCATTTGATCCTTAGATGAAGATTAAAAACTGCCAGAAACAAACAAAATCCACATTGTCATCAGAAACTAACAGATGTGCTTTGGCAAAAGTAAACTGTGCTTTGGCAAAAGTAAACTGTCCCTTGACCTCCATGACAACCTTTTACTTATGGAAACTGTGAGATCTGGTTCTTTTATAATTCATAACCCTCTTCTGCCTAAAGTGTTACAATAATGTATATTTACATTACAATACAAGAAAATAGTCAATATGCTCCATGTTTCACCAGCATGTGATTTAAAAATAAAAAGATAAAAAAAGAAGAAGAAAAGGAAGAAAGAATGAATAAATGAAAATATTTTTAAAAAGGTCATACTTATATCAATGCTCAAATTACAAGGGCTGAGCCCCATCTACTCATTATATTTCTACCACTTATTCAAAGGGGGTATTAGGCCATTCTTGCCTTGCTATAAATAAATATCTGAGACTGGGTAATTTATAATAAAAGAGGCTTAATTGGCTCACAGTTCTACAGTCTATACAGGAAGCAGAGCAGCATCTGCTTATAGGGAGGTCTCAGGAAGCTTCCAATTATGGCAGAAGGCAAAGCAAGAACAGGCACATCACACGGCAAAAGAAAAGCAAGACAGAGGGGGAGAGGGGACGGGAGGTGCCACATGCTTTTAAATGACCAAATCTCACCAGAACCCAGAGTGAGAGTTCACCTAACACCAAGGAGATGGCCCAAGCCATTCGCCAGGGATCCACCCCCATGATCCAAACACCTCCTTACCAGACCCCACCTCCAACAATAGGGGATACAATTTAACATGAGATTTGGGCAGGACATCCAAACCATATCAGAGGATTTCTGTGTTTCTTGAAGCCCTCATAGGGATGTCTCACTTCTCCCAAACCAATCTGCCAGCTACAGTTAACAGATAGCATCTGTTCACTTTCCCTCTTTTGCTCCAGTATCTCCCCTTGGGTGACCACAGCAAAATACTCTTTGTAAGAATGCCAAGTCCATGCCAAGGGCATTCTCACCTTCTGCTTCTAAAGCCACTTGACTAAATTCATCTTCTGTAAAAGAAGGTTAAAAAAGGAAAGGCCTTTTCACCTGCAAGCCTTATTTTATCGCCTAGACAACACAGCAGAGTTGTGTCTGCTCAGAACCCACACAGTCTTTACAGAAAACCAGTTTATTGGGTTGCTGTGTCCCTTCCTATAGGCAACCAAACACCATTTACAGGATGGAGTCAGGAAGGAATTCCAAAGTTTTTCTCATCTTCCCCTCCATCACTTGATCTCTCCCTCCACTGCTATGAAGAGCCCAGTGCACACACACAGATATATGTCCATAAACCCACCCTTAACCACAAAGTGAAAGCTCCATGTGCTTCAAACGGTGCAAGTTGCAAATTTGGGGATTATTAAATGTGTCATTTAGGAAATACAGCAGATTATTATGATTTCCCTTGCAAACACAAGAATAGACAAAGTCAAATGTGAAGACGTACTAAAGCTGCTGTAAGGATGTGCTGAGGAACACGCACATAGCTAGTACTCTGCATCAAGGGAGTAGGGGGCCTTTGAAAATGCAAGGTTAACTGATACAGCATCAGATTATATTGTGCAAAATACCAAAATCCTACCCATCACCAAATTTCTTATATTAAAGATTATACAACAGTACTTGGGATTCTACCACATTTTTGGAAATGAGGCTGTTAACCATTCATGCTACACATATATTTATTGAAAAATATAAAATTAGCTGGGCGTGGTGGTGGGCGCCTGTACTCTCAGCTACTCGGGAGGTTGAGGCAGGAGATCACTTGAACCCGGGTGGCGGGCGTTAGAGTGGGCCAAGATCGCACAACTGAGCTCCAGCCTGGATGACAGAGCAAGACTCTATCTCAAAAAAAAGAAAGAAAGAAAGAAAGAAAGAAAGAAAGAAAGAAAGAAAGAAAGAAAGAAAGAAAGAAAAAGAAATATATAAATCACAAGTTTTTCAGGAGTAGCCCTAGATATAATGATGCTCCAGTGCTGTAAAAGTGATTTTGAATGGAACCTAGAAATACCTAAAAGTATATCCATTCCCAAATTAAAGCATTACATTTTTTTTGTGCCAGTAAATAATTCAGTTGCTTGAAAGTTTGAAATATTTAGCCATTAACACCATTCTGATGAAAACCATTTTCAAGTACTTTCATTAATCTATTTTATATCATTTGTTAATATTTCTCTTATCTCCTTTTATTGAAAACTAATAAAAAGTCTTTCTCTCCTAAGTGAATAGCAGTACCTTTTATAATCTTAGAATTTTATTAAAGGTCAAAACAGAGGAAGTATTAAAGTAAACAGTGGCTCATTCAAAATAAGTTACATAAAAAAATATGAAATGCAAGAATTAATTATGTTGGTGAATAACTAAGGTCGTGTAAAAGAAACAAAAACAAAATGGTGGTGAGTTAAAGCATTCTTCCAAATGCTTTACAAAGCAAGCTGTTAACACAGAATATTTTGAAGAGAAAGTGTGAGTGTACTTCTTTGATTCTAGACTCTTCATTTGTACAGTTAAATTTTGGCACTTTAATTTTGCTGGTTTGGTCCTTCATGTTTTGTATGCATATATGCACCTACTTTGTAGATAATAATATAAGGCTATTAAAATGCTAGCAGCGTCCACTTCTTTCTCTTTAAAATTGTGGGTCTTGACAAGTTGTTTTGTTAAAATATTTCTAAGAACGCTTTAATATATCTCATTTTCCTTCCTTTCTGGTTACGTTTATATATAGTTGAGTATGTGTGTATATAAATGCATGTGTATATATAATAATTCTCAAGAGAAATTGCATGCTGATAAAGAGAAAATCTCTCATACTGCTCAGTCTTTTAAGAAGCTCATTTTCATCTCTTATATTTATAGTCTAGGTTATCTTCATCTTTAGGTAAAATTTCAAATACATACAATAACAGAGAAGACAATAAAAGAACTTCCATGTGTCTATCATTAAGTAATCATTTAATAACTAAACATTATTAAAGCAACAGTTTTGTTCATTAGAAATTTGTCAGGATCCCACTTAGTTCAATGTTCCACAGAGCATTCCTCTCCCTTCTGGTTTCCCTCTTACCTCTGTCTTTCTTTCTACCTTACACTATTCCCTTACAACTTACTTTTTCTCTTATTTTGTCTGTTTCTATTAAAGTTATGACCAAAAAATAATATTAATAAGTAGGCAAATAAAGAGAAAAAGACCGAATAATGGGCTAGAACATGCCTCCATCAGATCTTTTTTTATTTGTGACTTTCGGCACACTCAGAGCTTACATATCACCCAGACACACAAATGACCATTGTTCCAGTTTCTATCTCCTCTGACGTTCCTGTTTTACCTGCCAGAGGCTATCATTAACAATAATAATGCAATGGTGGCTTTTACAAAAATGGGTATTTCAAATTCACAGATATTAGACATAATATTCACAGACATAAATTAATATGAATTGTTCTTCTACTAAAATTTAGC
Source organism: Aotus nancymaae (assembly GCF_030222135.1). Taxonomy (NCBI): domain Eukaryota; kingdom Metazoa; phylum Chordata; class Mammalia; order Primates; family Aotidae; genus Aotus; species Aotus nancymaae. The sequence goes on along the minus strand of NW_026988447.1, from coordinate 2,731,659 downwards.
TCAGGAAATGGAGCTCTGAGAGAATAGAATAATGTCTTGCTGATAGCAGTGGGAATAAAAGCTAGGTGGTGTGGTAGTGGGCAGCACTGTGGAGCATAGGAAGATGCTGGGTTCTATGCCCTCTTTTGAGTTCTAGGGGCAACATTCACAAGACAGCTGGGTTCCTGGGAACGGGGTGCAGAAAAGAAGATCAGTTTTACTGCATTTCAAAATTTACTTTAGGGCTTCCCTTGAGCACAGAAAGGGAGAGCCCAGATTTAAGCACCTAGAATTCAGTGCAATTGGTGTGAAACGTTTACTGCAGCATGATTAACTAGGTATCTGTGATAATAGACTGCATGCCAGATCAGCGTCATAAGATTATACTTGTGGGTGAAAAGTTCTGCAAGATGACTTAGAAAAAAACACTTAACATAATTAGCTGTTTAAAAGCTGACTATATTAAATATACTTTCATCATTGTTAACTTTTAAAGGATATTATGGGATTGTTCAATTGTTCTTGTATTTAACAATATATACTCAAAGATTTATGAATGATGTGAAATGTCTGGGGTTTACTTCAGTATATCAGATAAAATGAGAGGAGGGTGTGAAAAAAAAATAAGGATGCCATGAGTTGGTCATTGTCTAAGCTGAGTGACAGAAACATGGGAATTCATTGTCTTCTCCATATGTGTTTCAGACTTTACATAATAAAGACGTAATACAAATAATAGATTATATATAAATATGCATATATGTTCCATATATACACAGCTGCAACTCATTTTATTATACTTCACTTTATTGCATTTTACAGAAATTGTTTTTTACAGATTAAAAGTTTGTGGCAATGCTGTGTTGAGCAAGTCTATCGGCACCATTTTTCTAAAAGCATGTACTCACTTTGTGTCTCTTTACCACATTACAGTAATTCTCACAATATTTTAAATGGTTTCATTATTATTATATCTATTATGGTGATCTGTGACCAGTAATTTTTGATGTAACAATTGCAGTCATTTGGGGACACCATGAACTATGCCCACATAAGATGGCGAGCTTAATCAATGAATGACATGCCTATTCTGATTGCTCTGACCGTTCCTCCACCTCCATCCATCTCCTCAGACTTCCCTATTCCATGAGACACAACAATATTGAAATTAGTCCAATTAATAAGCCTACAATGGCCTCTAAGTGTTTAAGAGAAAGGGTCACTGTCTCTCACTTGAAATCAAAAGCTACAAATGATTAAACTTAGTGAGAAAGGCATATTGAAAGCCAAGAGGCCAAACTCTAGGCATATTGTGCCAAACAGCTAAACAAGTTGTAAATGCAAAGGAAAAATTATTGAAATTAAAAGTAGTACTCTAGTGAACACATGAATGATAAGAAGGTAAAACAGCCTTATTTGAGGGTTCCGAATAGGAGATCAAACCAGGCATAATATTCCATTAAGCAAAAGCATAATGCAGAGAATGGCCCTGATTGTCTCCGAATAACAAAGGCCAGGAGGTAAGAAAGTTGCAGAAGAAAAACCGGAAGCTAGCAGAGGTGAGTTCATGAGATTTAAGAAAAGAAGTCATCTCCATGACATAAAAATACAAGGTGAAGCACCAAGTACTAATGTGGAAGCTGTAGCAAGTTATCCAGAATAACTAGCTAAGATAATTGATGAAGAGAGCTACACTAAACAACAGATTCTCAATGTAGATGAAAGTGTCATGTATTGGAAGAAGATGCCATTATGAGTTTTATAGCTAGAGAGAGAAGTCAATGCCTGGCTTCAAAGCTTCAAAGGACAGGCTGACTCCTTTGTCAGGGGCTAATGCAGCTGTGACATTATGTGGAAGCCAACACTCACTTACCATTCTAAAATTCTAGGGCTCCTAAGAATTATGCTAAGTCTACTCTGCCTGTTCTCTACAAATAGAAAAAAAAAAAGCCAGAATGACAGCACATCTGCTTACAGAATGGTTTACTAAATATTTTAAGCTCACTGTTGACCTACTACTCAGAAAAAAAAGAAAATCCTTCCAAAAGTTGCTGCTCATTGACAATGTACCTGATCACCGAGAACTCTGACGGAGATGTACAAGGAGATGTGCGTTGTTTTTGTATCTGCTAAGACGATATCCATTCTACAACCCATAGATCAAGGAGTAATTTTGACTTTCAAGTCTTATTATTTAAGAAATACATTTCTTAAGGCTATAGCTTCCATAAATGGTGATTCCTCTGATGGATCTGGGCAAAGTAAATTGAAAACCTTCTGGAAAGGATTTGCCATTCTATATGCCATTAAGAAAATTTATGATTTATGGGAGGAGGTCAAAATATCAACATTAATAGGAGCTTGTGAGAAGTTGATTCCAACATTCATGGACTACTTTGCTGAGATCAAGACTTCAGAGGAGCAGGTAACCACAGAGGTGGTAGAAATAGTATGAGAACTAGAATTAGAAGTGGAGCCTGAAGATGCAACTGAATTGCTGCAATCTGAAGATAAAACTGCAACAAATGAAAATTTGCTTCTTATTGATGAGCAAAGTAAATAATTCTTATTGATGATTGAAGTAAAATCTACTCCTGGTGAAGATGCTGTGAACACTGTTGAAATGACAGCAAAGGATTTAGAATATCAGATAAACATAGATGAAAAAGCATTGGCAGGGTTTGAGAGGGTTGACTTCAATTCTGGAAAGTTCTACTTTGGTTAAAAGCTATCAAAAAGCAACACATGCTACAGAGAAATCTTTCAGAAAAGGAAGAGTCAATTGATGAGAAAAAAACTCATTGCTGTCTTATTTTAAGAAATTGCCTCTGTCACTCCAACCTTCATCAACCAACACCCTGATCAGTCAGCAGCCAGAAAGATCAAGGCAAGACTCCACACCGACAAAGAGAATTATGACTTGTTGAAGGCCCAGATGATCATTAGCATTTTTCAGCAGTAAAGTACTTTTAAATTAAAATAGGTACATTTTTGGACATAATGCTATAAATATAGTATAAAGATAACTTTTGAATGCCCTGGGATGCCAAAAAAACTTGTGTGACTCACTTAATTGGATTATTTGCTTTAATACAGTACTCTAGAACAAACCTGAATATATGTATTCTTCCAGTAATCAATCAGGCAGGCTTAGTATGCTATCTAGCATTTTCAATGGGAATATTTCTCTTTTTTCACCAAAAATAAGTAGCTATGAAAAGAACAGAATTACTTGTTTGATAGGAGTTAATGAACGTGCATTTACTGTATCAAGAGACACCATTAGTATCAAACCCAGGAATATAAAATGCTGAGGCAGAAGGTTCACAGCTGTGAAAAGGAAACTTTTTAACCAGACCACCAAAGGGGGAAAATTGCTGTCTTCTCGATAGATGAGAGATGAAACAACCAAATCGGCTCTTCTGAACATTGCCAATATGCCTTAAAGAGATCCCGTGTCAGATAAACATCCTTAGTTAACATTAGGGAGTGGTGTTATGGTGGTAAAGTAACATTGGTATTTGGTTGAGACAAAAAAAAAGGAATAAAGGAAATATTAACTAGATAAAATTTGCCTTTTGGACTATGTACAGAATATGCAATATCCATTGAAGAAGGATTTACCAGCCTCAGAGAACTCAGAGGTCCCTATCATCGTTTTATGCAAATCAGTTTCTTTGCTCCATTTATTTTACAATACATTACAAAAGGTGTGTCTTTTTCTTTTAAAGCAAATAGTGCTTGTTAGCATTAACAACAAAGGATCTGTCTCATCACATGAAAGAAGCTTCAATAGGACTGGCATGTACAAAAATCTTTCTCTCCTACAAGTTAGCAACAAATTTATATACACTGGTATTTTAATGGCTCTGGAAAATTTTATCCATTAATCTTTCAAAACCTAGTGAGGATCAAATAATCTTCTAACTTCCAACAAATTAGCTGTATCTAAAAGAAAGACGGAAGAAAAGAAGAAAAGAAAGGAAGGAAGAGAAGGATGGAGGGAGAGAGAAAGGAAAGATAGGGAGAGAGAGGGAAGAAAGAAAATAAAGGAAAAAAGTAAACCCATGACAGTGTGAGTTTTGGAATGCTTGGTGCTAAATACATTAACAGTAAGCTATCCAGTGGCGTTAACAAGATGATAAAATAGGAGTTTTCTGTTGTCATCACCCTGCAAAATTTCAACTACCATATGTGGATGAGAGTAACTTTGTAAGATTTGGGTGTCCAGCAAAGAAGTTCCACCAGACTGTTGGAGCACAAAAATCTAAAAGTAGATGCATTTTAAAAAGGTAAAAAAATTTTCATTTTACCTGCAGCACCTCACCCCAAGGCTGCATGGCTCAATGCCAAGGGAACCTCCTCTGGGCTTGCAATTCTGCCCACAGGGAAAAGGGAAATGTAATGAGTCAGCACCTGGTTCCCTCAGCTATGCAGAACATTGCCCAAGAGATCCATTATCTTTCTCACTCACCAAAATACTAAGATGATCATCATGGATGAATAAATGATTAAAAGAGTCTGGGAGCAGGGAAAAGACGTTGCAGGCCTTACTAACCAATCTGTGGACCACCACCCAAAACCTCTTGGGATATCTGGCATGTGTACACCTCCTAACTAGCCTACAGACACCCTCAATACTCCATGCACCTTACACCCCTAACTCAGAGCCTGCTCTCCCCACAACACCCAGATGGTAAATATGAGCCTTGCGGACAGCTTATAAGCACATGCAGTCAGCTGGCTTAACTCTGTGGAATCAGGAGCAGGCATACAAACTCAAGCATGTCAATGCATCACCCTAGGGGAAAAAAATGAAAGACTATCAGCACGTGGCTTGGCTTTCTTGGATCAAGAAAAGGCATAGAATCTTAAGAATTCTTGGTTGGGCACGGTGGCTCACTCCTGTAATCCCAGCACTTTGGGAGGCCAAGCCGGGTGGATCACTTGAGTTTGGGAGTTTGAGACCAGCCTGACCAAAATGAAGAAACCCCATCTCTACTAAAAATACAAAATTAGCTAGGCATGGTGGTGCATGCCTGTAATCCCAGCTGCTCAGGAGGCTGAGACAGGAGAATCACTTGAACTTGGGAAGCAGAGGTTGCAGTGAACAGAGATTGCACCATTGCACTCCAGCCAGGGCAACAAGAGCAAAACTCCATCTCAAAAGAATTAAAAAAGAAAAAGAAAAAGAATTCTCCCCCTGCCTAAAGAAGGAACAAGAAGAGTTGAGTAGGCACTTTCATAGAAAACACCTAAATACCTCAGAATCCCTAATCTGGCTGACTAATTAACATGTTTTTCTCACAGAACTCTGAAAGATAAAAACAAAAGTATTTAAAAATAACTGTAAGTATAATAATTTGTTCAAAAATGTGTGATATTAAGGGATACAAAGTTTGACATTAAAAACCTAAACTGAGGAAGGGAATTTAAAAGTGTAAAGTTCTGTATCCAATTGAAATTATGTTATCATCTAAAACTATAAGACTCTTATAACTTACAGACTATTATAATGATAAAGTGTTTCATAAAATCCTCATGAAAATTACAAAGCAAAGTATTATCATAGATACACAAAGATAATGAGAAAACGATCAAAGCACACCATTACAGTAAATTATAAAATCACAAAGGAAGGCCTCAAAACAGTTTAAAAAAAAACAAAGAATATGTAACTCAACCATAAAAATAATCAATGAGATGATTGTAGTGAGTCCTTGCCCATCAATGATTACCATGAATGTAATTGGATAAAATTCTCAAAAGACAGGGTGGAATAATGGATTAAAAAAAAAAAAAAGAAACAACTATATGCTGTCTACAAGATACTTTAGCTTTAAGAAAACATGAAATGAAGCAATGAAAACAGACATTGCATGCAAATGGAAACAGAAAAAGAGCAGGGTAATTATATAAGACAAAACAGACTTTAAGTCAGAAGCTGTAACAAGTGATAGAGAAGGTCATTATATAAGGATAAAGAAGTCAATTCATCAATAGGATAAAGTGTTGTAAATATATACATATGCACCCAATATTACAGCACCTAAATATATAAATCAAATATTAACAACACTGAAAAGAGAAAGGAACAGCAACAAAATAATAGTAGGAAATTTTAATTCCTCACTTTCAACAATGGATAGATCATCCAGACAAAAAATCAACAAGGAAACAATTAGACTCGAACTACACTGTAAACCAAGTGGACCTCACAGACATACAGAATATTCCATCCAACAGCAGCAGAATACACCTTGTTTTCAAGCACATGCTAAACATTCTCAAAGACAGATAATATACATTGGGCCACAAAACAAGTCTTAACAAATTTAAGAAGGTTAGAATAATAATAATCGTTTCCAACCACAATAATATGAAATCAGAAATCAATACCAAGAAGAAAACTAGGAAACTCACAAATATGTAGAAATTAATCAACATACCCCTGAACAACCAATGGTTCAAAGCTAAGTTTTAGAAAATTCCATTATAAAGACACATGCACATTTATGTTTATTGTGGCACTGTTTACAATAGCAAAGACTTGGAACCAACCCAAATGCCCATCCATGATAGACTGGATAAAGAAAATGTAGCACACATGCACCATGGAATACTATGCAGCCATAAAAAAGGATGAGTTCATGTCCTTTACAGGGACATGGATGAAGCTGGAAATCATCATTCTCAGCAAATTGACACAAGAACAGAAAACAAAACACTGCCTGTTCTCACTCATAAGTGGGTGTTGAACCATGAGAACACATGGACACAGGGAGGGGAACATCACACACCAGGGCCTGTTAGGGGGAGGGGGAGCAGGGGGTGGGGAGATTGGAGAGGGATAACATTAGGAGAAATACCCAAAGTAGATTAAGCGGGGATGAATGCAGCAAACCACCATGGCATGGGTATACCTAACTAACAAACCTGCATGATTTGTACATATACCCAAGAACTTAAAGTATAATAAAAAAAATTTTAAAATAAAAATAAAATTCAAAATATCTTAAGGCAAAAAAATTAAAAACAACATACCAAAACTTCTGCAACACAGTAAAAGCAGTCATAAGAGGGAAGTTTACAGGGATAAATGCCTACATGAATAAAAAAGAAAGATCTTAAATAAACAACCTAACTTTACACATTCAAGAATTAAAAAAAAAAAGTAAATAAACTAGGTATAGAGTTTGTATAAAGAAGAAAAGAGCACAGATCAGAACAGAAATAAATTAAATAGACACTAAAAAACAATAAAAAAGATCAATGAAACTAAGATTGGCTTTATGAAAAAATAAACAAAATCAACAAATATTTAGCCAGACTAAGAAAATAGGAGATAAGACTCAAATAAAGGAAAAAAATCACAAATTGAACACAAAACATGACAACCAGTACCACAGAAATACAAATAATCAGAATACTATTAACAATTACATGCCAACAAATTGGATAAGCTAGGGGCAATGGATAATCTCATAGATATACACAATCTACCAAGACTAAATCATGAATAGGAAAACTGAGCAGACCGATAATGAGTAAGGAGGTTGAATTGATAATCAAAAACCTCCCAAAAAAGAAAAAGCCATGGTCCTATAGCTTCACCGGTGAAGTCTACAAAATATTTAAAGAATTATTAATATCAATCCTTCCCCAGTTCTTCAACCAAAGAGGAGGGAACACTTCCAAACTTATTTTTCTTTCTTTTTTTTTTTTCTTTGAGATATGGTCTTACTGTCACCCAGGCTCACTGCAACCTCTGCCTCCCGGGCTGAAGTAATCCTCCCACCTCAGCCTCCCAAGTAGCTGAGACTACAAACGCATGCCACCAGGCCTTGCTAATTTTTTTCTTCCTTTTTGTGTTTTTTTGAAATTAAGTTTCTCTCTATCACCCAGCTGGAGTGCAGTGGCACAATCTCGGCTCACTGCAGCCCCTGCCTCCCGGGTTCAAACAATTCTCCTGCCTCAGCTTCCCGAGTAGCTGGGATTACAGGCACCTACCACCACACCTGGCTAATTTTTCTATTTTTAGTAGAGAAGGGATTTCACCACATTGGCCAAGTTGGTCTCGAATTCCTGACCTCAGGTCATCTTCCTGCCTCAGCCTCCCAAGGTGCTGGAATTACAGGCATGAACCACCAGGCCTGGCCTTTTATTTATTTATTTTTTATTTATTTTTTTATGATTTTTCAGTAGAGATGGGTTTTCACCACGTTACCCAGGGTGGTCTCAAACTCCTGGGCTCAAGCAACCTGCTTGTCTCGACTTCTCAAAGTACTGAAAATACAGATGGGAGCCACTGCACTGAGCCCAAATCTACTTTCTAAGGCCAACATTACCTTGATGCCAAAGACAGTTGAGGGCACCACACACACACACACAAAAGTTACAGGTCAATATCCCTGATGAACCTAGATGCAAACATCCTCAACAGAATATTAGCAAACTGAATTCAACAGCACATTATAAGTATAATATACCTTCATCAAGTAGAATTTATCCCTGGGATGCAAGGATGGTACATTTGTACATCTCTAAATGTGATATACCACTTTAAAAAATGAATAATAAAAATCATTTGATCATCTCAATTGATGCAGAAAACGTATTTGAAAAAATTCCAGAGTTTTTCATAACCATTTTTTCTCAATCAATTAGGTATAGAAATGCCATATATGACAAACCACCAGTTTATAGCAAAAGTAAAAAAAAAAACAAAAACAAAAAAAGAAACCCAGCATACTCAAGAGTAAAAGCTGAAAGATTTTCTTCTAAGATCAAGAGTGAGACATTTCTATTTAACATGGCACTAAAAGTCTTAGCCAGAACAATTAGATAAGAACAATAAATAAAAGGCATCTGAATAAAAAATATAAGTAAAATTGTCTCTGTGTGCTAGTCCATTTGAGTTGTTAAAACAAAATACTATAAATTGGGTAGCTTAAAAACAGAAGTTTATTTTGCATCGTTCTGAAGACTGGGAAGTCCAAGATCAAGGCAGATTTTTGTCACTCATGAGAGGCAGCTTCCTCATAAATGGCATCATGTTGCTGGGTCATCATATGGTGGAAGGGGTGAAGGGTCTCTCTAGGGCCTCTTTTATAAGCACATTAATGCCATTAATGAGAGCTCTGCCCCCATGACCCAATTAGTCCTTTAAGGCCCACATCCTAGTACCATCATGTTGAGGTGAGGATTTCAATATGTAAGTTATAAGGGAACATAAACATTCAGACTGTAGCACCCTGTTTGCAAATGACATAATCTCTATAAACTTTGAAACAAATTCAGTAAAGTTGAAGGCTACAAAATCAACATTCAAAAATTTGTTGCATTCTATACACTAAAAACAAAATGTCCCAAAAAGAAATTAAGGAAACAGTCACATTTACATTAGCATCGAAAAGAATAAAACAAGAATTTAACCAAAGAGGTAAAAGATTTGTACATTGAAAATGTTTGCAAACCCCATATCCAATAAAAAGTTAATAACTAAAATATATAAGAAAATCACAAAACTCAGAGCAAAAAAAGGCATGACCAGAAAATGGACAAAAGTTCTGGAGATCTAATGCACAGCTTGATGTTTACAGTTAATAATAATGTATTTCATACTTGCAATTTGCTAAGAGAGTAACTCTTATGTATTCTCAGTACACACATTGAAAAAAGTGGTAACTATGTGATGTGATGGATATGTTAATTGGCTTGATTATGGTAATCATTTCACAATGTATACATATATCAAAACATTACTTTGTACACCTTAAATATATACAATTTTTACTTGTCAATCATATCTCCATAAAGCTGAGGAAATTTTTTTAGTCTGTTCACCAAAAGCAATTGCAACAAAAATAAAAATTGACAAATGGGTTCTATTTAAAGAGTTTCTGCAGAGTAAAAGAAATTGTCAACAGAGTAAACTGTCAACAGACAACCTACAGGATGGGAGAATATATTTGCAAACTATGCATCCAACAAAGGTCTAGTATTCAGAATCTGTAAGAAAATTAAAGAAATTAACAAGCAAAAAACAAATAACCCCATCAAAAAGTGGGCAAAGGATATGACAGATTTTTCAAAAGGAGACACACAAGCAGCTAACAACCACGTGAAAAACTGCTCAACATCACTATCATTAGAGAAATACAAATAAAAACCACAATGAGATACCATCTCACACCAGTCAGAATGGATATTATTAAAAAGTCAAAAAATAACAGATGCTGATGAGGTTGCAGAAAAATAGAAAAATTTATACATTGCTGATGGAAATGTAAATTAGTTCAGTGATTGTGGAAAATAGTGTGGTGATTTCTCAAAGAACTCACAACAGAGTTACTGTTTCACCCAGCAGTCCCATTATTGGGTATATACTCAAAGGAATATAAACTGTTCTTCCATAAAGACATAGGCACACATATTTTCATCAAAGCGTTATTCACAGTTGCAAAGTCATGGAATCAACCTAAATGTCTAACAATAGTAGACTAGATAAAGAAAATCTAGTACATGTATACCACAGAATACTATACAGCCATAAGAAAGAACAAGAGCATGTCTTTTGCACAACATGGATGGTGCTGGAGGCCATAATCCTAAGCAAACAAACACAGGAACAGAAGACCAAATACGTTCTCACTCATAAGTGGGAGCTAAGCACTAAGTATACATGGACACAAAGAAGGGAACGACAGATACCAGGACCTATTTTGGGGGTGGAGAGTAGGAGGAGGGAGATCAGGAAAAAACCTGTCAGGTACCATGCTTATTACTGGAGTGAAAAAATAATCTGTACACTAAACCCCGTTACACAGGTTTACCTACATAACAAACCTCTGTGTGTATCCCTGAATCTAAAATAAAAGTTTTTTAAAAATTCTGTTTATTGATCAGTATTTCCTTCAGAAAATAAGAATATGTGTGTTTTTGTGTGTGTGTGTGTGTGTGTGTTTTGGGTCAGCACTTTTGAAAACTAAAGTGAAGACGTGTGTGTGTATTTCCTTCAGAAAAGAATATGTGTGTGCATGCACGTATGTGTATGTGTATACGTGTGTATGTGTGTATTGATCAGCACTTTTCAAAACTAAAGTGAAGACTTTATCTTACATGTCTGTGTGAGTGTGTGTGCGTGTGTGTGTGTGTGTGTGTTTTGGTCAGCACTTTTGAAAACTAAAGTGAAGACTTTACATTCACTGATAAAATTTGATTTTTTGTATATTTAATTTTCTGTGTCAACACTCTTCTGTGTTACTTGGGTGAGTGAAACCAAATGATAAAAAGTAAATTTACTGAGGATCTAGAAAGGCAACTATCCTTAAAGGACTAGCATTCAGAAATGAATTTGGGGCTTGTGAACTGTTTTTTGTCTTGTTATGGTACTTAACTATTAACTTTGGCAAAACCTAACCTCTCTGTCCATCTTTTAACATACACACAAAAAATAAAACTAAAAATAGCAAGCAACACACCCATCCTGAACCAACCTACCCAGGCAGTACAAATTAAAGAAACTGAAGATTAGACTAAAGAAGTCTTTTGTGCTTTGTATTTTAAAAGTTTTGTTCTTGATAACCAGAATCAACTCATTTACAGGCTCATTAATGAAGTTTTCTCTTTGACAAATAGTAATTAAAAAGTTCACACATGCTAAGCCACTATGCTAGTCACTTATATAATCAGTAGGCTACAAAGTTACAGCTAAATAGGAAAAATAAGATCTAGTGCTCTATACCACTGTAGAATAACTATAGTTAACAATAATATATATTTTCAAACAGCTGCAAGGAGGATATTGAACAACCCTAACACAAATAAATAATAAATGTTTGAGACTATGGCTATGCTAATAACCCTGATTTGATCACTATACATTACATGTATTAAAACATTACTATGTACTCCATGAATATGGAGTACAATTATTATTTGTCAATTAAAAAATAAAAAATATGGCCGGGCACAGTGGTTCAGGCCTGTAATCCCTGCACTGTGGAACACTAAGGCCAAAGGATTGCTTGGGTCCAGCAGTTCAAGACCAGCCTGGGGAACATGGTGAATCCTTGTCCTGTCTTTACTAACAATACAAAAATTAGATGGGTGTGGTGTTGCACGCTTGTAATCCCAGCTACTAGGGAGGCTAAGACATGAGAATCACTTCAACCCAGAGGTGGAGGTTGCAGTAAGCCAAGATTACCACTGCACTCCAGTCTGGGTAACTGAGCAAGAATCTGTCTCAAACACAATAATAATAATAATAATAAGTTTAAAAGAATAAAATAAACTTTAATTTTTTTCTGTAACTAACACATCACACAATTTGACTTTGCTGAATACTTTACTGTGAACTCTTGTCAATGTTAAATATTGATTTTGGACCTTGGCTTCCCTACTAGAGGCAGTTGTGTTATTTTATCATCTGCTGCTGGATTTTTGTTTTCAAAGTTATTTATTTTTTTCTAATTTTTGCCAACACCTAGGCACTCCTAAACTCCATAACCTCATAATGCGTTGTAAATATTGGAGGCTTTCTGAAGAATTTAATAAGAGATATACTAAAGCCCATTTTAATGACTTATAATAAAATCATTCATAATGCCTTTATTAGTAATTGAATAAACAAACAAGATCAGGTATTTACATAAAACACATTTTAACAATAAAATGAATTTTTTTCAGGCCAATGGTTTGATTGCTACTAAAACAAATTCACCACTCTGGCTAAGAGCTGAGACAGCAAATGTGCAGCTCATGACCACATGTGTATCAGAACTGAGACTTTGTTCTCATTAGCTCTGAGTAAATGAGCTAAACAGAGCTCAACAGATAATGCCCTAGGTATATCAGGATACAGAAAATGAGTCTCTTAGGAGTTGAGCTCAAGTAATAAAGAGACAAAAGAAATACTAGGATAACTAGAATTTTACATTCATAAATGTACAGAAGTCAAATGTTATTGAATAGGTGAAACCACTGACATGGTAAAAATAAAAATCTCTATACTTTAAGAAACCATATTTTTATAATTCTTTACAATCCACTGTTTCTTGAAGAGCAGATAAATCTGAGTTGCACTGGTTGCATAATTTAGTCCTTAAAAAATACATCACAATTGCTAGACTGAAAGGCTCTGGAGGCCAGGTCTTCATCTTTTGCCTCTTGGTATCTGTAGTACCAAACCCAGTAATGAATGGTCCTGACAAACGCTGATGTTTCTCAGACCTGCATGTATATGTCCATATATTTATTTATAAACACTAAAACATGAAAAAAATGCTTATTCTTTTCATTTCAGAGATGCTACTGAATTAAACAATGGCTTTAATGTACAGCACCTAGCACAAGTATCAGGTAGTACAGTTATAATTTCTTGAATGAATGAATGAATGAGTGCAGATTTGCTGAGAGCCGTATACTTTATAGCGATTTTCATCATACCTAGATGAGTCAGGAGTATCCCTCTTTAAACATCTTTAGGAAAAAATGTAAATATAAATACAAAATAATTTAATTCTTTAATTTAGAAAATTCCCTGTTTTTTAGACTCATGTATCAGCCTTCTCACTTCCAGACTAGATTTTTTAAATTCATTTCATCCTGGCATTCACAACTGGGGCTCCCCTCCCTCCGAGTGAGTGTGTGCTGGAAAGAAATGGACCTCTGCTTATATACTGGTGTTTCTCAAGCACATTGAACTGAATCCAGCCATAGTTGGTGCTCCACATTTGTCAAATAAATAAAATAAAGAACATGTAAAAAACAACTTGAATTTGAACTAAGCTGAATAAAGAAATGATGTACTATTCTAGAAAACCTCTTTTGAATTATCCTTATTTGTATTTAATCCATCACTTTTCATTGTCAGAGGTGCCAGATTTTATTTCTATGTGTCCTTCCAAATGCTGCTGAACTAGGACTACCTCTGGTGACTTGCATGGCTGGAAAATGGCCTGCAGAGCAGGAACAATGAAGAATCAGGTATATTCGTTTCTGTGCCAGAAACAAGTATCTCTTTTAGTTAAAGAGGCCAGATGTTCTCCTCTATTATCCCACTCAGCCAAGGGGCTTGCCGTACCCTCTGCCTCATGTTAAATTCAATGTTTATTTTATTTTCTTTGCCTGCTCTTAGCTATTTTTATTTTCTTTTAATTTATCATATTGCTAAAAGGCAACTTGTTCCATTTCCCAAAATGGGCTAATTATTTAGTTCTAAGATATCCACTGTGCTGCCATTTTTTAGAATAATCAAAACATTCCTAATCTTAGTTCTCAAACTAAAATATCAGTTTAAACTCTTAATAGCTCTTTAGTGGAGAACAGGACTGAGGAAAAATTGTTATTTTTGAGTTCTGCAGTCACCAGGAGGTTTTGCATTTCATGGACATTAATTTAGAGATTGTAGGGTAAATTAGACACAAAAACCGAGATGCTCAAAGAAACAAAATGAAAAATATCTATTTTAGAGCTATTTAAAGTGAATAGAAAATGTTTGTGCTCATGATGTTTAATGCCATTTATTATATATTTTCATTTTGTCAGTAAATAGCATTTAAAAAGCATATCAATACTTAGCATTTAAGAAGTTAACCTTTTCCTAATTCTATCAGACTTAAAAATTTAGTTGAGAAGAGAGGGCAGGTAGAATTAAACCATAAGCATAAATTAAATGAAAAAGGAATTGAAAACCTGCCTGTGGGAGGTGGTGGAAATTTGACATTTTTGCAATTTTCTAGAAGCAGGTGAAAGAGGAAGAGATAAAATCTAGACATGTTTATCAATAAGAGTATGCTTGATTTTTTTCTTGTAGAAGATCAGTCTTACTTAAAAGCATAGAGTTCACTCAGCAGCCCATAATGCATTTCGGGCAGGATTGATTTATAAACTTTCTTTGGGAGAAAGGAGGAAAGATTCATCCTGATTTACTCCAAAAAGATACGAAAAATAGACAATATTTATTTATTTAATTTTTATGAACACAGTTCTTTTACTTCTACATTAAAGTTGGGATTTATCTAATCCAAACTTCTTTTGACTTTCATGGTTTGTTCCCCTGACATGAGAAGCCAAAGTTTTTAAGTAGATGTGGCTCTCCTTGTTACTACATGAGGAATCCAAATGGCAGAGAACATACTGATATTCTTTCTAAGAAGGCTTAGAGATGGATCTCCAGAAGCATAGGGCTCTAAAGTCCATGGGAGATTAATATCAATATCATTTCTAAATAGAAATAAAACTATGGACAGAGGATGAATTAATAATAACAACAAGCATTATGGAAAAAAAGCAAAGGAAACAGGAGATACTAATCTTGCCTGGAAATAAGATCTCCTGGTCTTCAGTCATTAAGTGACCGTGGCAGGGGATGTTTGGTCAATTCATCTATACACACTCAGAGATTATTTACTGAAACACTACTATATTGCATGCATTCTTCCAGATACAGGAAATACCACTAAGAATTAGCCAGGGTTAGGGGCACTAGGAGGAGGGATATTTGGGGGGGAGGGCGGGGAGTGATAACCTGGGGAGAGATGCCAGATAAAGATGAAGGGAGAATGGAGGCAGCAAACCACCTTGCCAGGTATGTACCTATGCAACAACCCTGCATGATCTGCACATGTACTCCAGAACCTAAAGTACAATTAAAAAAAAGAAAAATATGAATTAGCCAGATAAGCTCCCTGATTTATAGTGTCTCATATTCTAGTGAAGACAGTTCATTCATAGTCAACAAAACTTGCTTTGAGGTTCTAAGGGTAAGCAACGCTTTTGTATAACCAAAGAATTTCTTCAATCTGGGAAGGCTTACTTTTCCCATCAGACAGAGATGGTACTGATCCACACAGAACAGGGTTGGGTAATGGTGGAAGAGGGAAAACTAGCCCCTTGCCCTACCAGATCTGTGGAGTCCATTCTGTCTATCAACCTTTCAGTGACCAAAATAGATCTGCCCTGATTCATAAGTTCATGTTTAGCTTCATGGTATGTAATGTATATCCTCTTAAAAATGACACAAATGAATTGAAAGTTAATTCTACTTCTCAAATTGCTATGAACTCCAAGTATGTTTTCTGCTCCATCTCCCGAATACAAGTTAAAGCTGAAGAAAGTTACAATACCTCTGCATTTTTATTCCTCTCAACTCCAACAGTGTGGTTAAAATAAAACATAAAGTTAATAATATCAAACCATCATCTACTCAACATCTCTCAATTTTGAAGTATTCTTTTTTCTGATAACAATCTCATTCAGGACTATCAATCTTCATATAAGAAAGCCTGGTGGTATTTTTTCTAGTATATATCCTTTTTAAAATACAGTACTTATTTTCTAGTATTTGTCCAATATTATAGTTTTCATGTCCTTTTATGGGAATGCTTCTGAAATTAATACAATTTCAGAGAGTAAGAGTTTTCATAAGACTTCAAGTACTCTGCAATTTATAGGACTTGAATATCATAATTAAAATCACTATACTTACAAGGATATTTATCAGCACATAGCAGTTACCTATAAAAGAATATAATATGAAGAAAGAAATAAGGAGAAAGATGGAAAAATATTTCTTCAGGACTTGAGATAAAAAAGGAAAGTCAGATGTAATGATGGTATTTAAACTTATCCACTCAAATTGTTCAAAAGTTGTCAAGAGATTTCAAACATACAGAACACACTATAACATAGTGGTTAAACAAACATTTGACTTTTGAAGTCAGAAACATGAAAACTGGAATTTCAACTGTATCACTTATGATTGTATGATTTTGGTCAACTAAGCCTCAGTTTCTTCATTATAAAATTGAGGTCACAGTACGTATTTTGCATAGCTGTGAGGATTGATTTGTAATGTTCATAATGCATATAAAACATATTTAAGTACATATGAAGCACACATATTTAAACAAACACATGCATGTTTTTAATAACCTGAGAAAAGAAAAAGATGCTTTACTCTCATAATCATGGTATTGTATACTGATGTATATGTATATGTATATGGATGTGGATATGGATATGTGTATGTATGCTGACTCACTGTGCAAAATATCTATGTTTAAAATCAGGCATACCATCAGAAAAATAAATACTGCACATTCTTACTCATATGTAGGAGCCAAAATAAAAGTTAAGTTTGTACAAGTTCAGAGAGAATTGAGGTTAGTAGAGTGGGAAGGGTTTGGGGGAAGAGAGGATAGGGAGAAGTTTGTTAATGGAAATAAATCACAGCTAGATAGCAGGAGTAAGTTCTAGTGTTCTATGACACCATAGGATGAACATATTTAATAATAATTAATTGTATATTTTCAAAAAGCTAAAAGAGAAGATTTTGCATCTTCTCAACTCAAAGAAATAATAAATGTTTGAGGTTTTGAGGTGATAGATAAGCTAATTACTAATTTGATCTCAATACACTGTATGTATACATGTATCAAAATATCACTCTGTAGCCCATAAATATGTATAATTATTTCTTATTAACTAAAAAGAAAAAGAAAAAACAATGTGTCCCAATCTAGCTTCATATACAAAGTAGAGTAGTAAAATGTTACCCGTCCTTATTTGGAAGAAGCCAGTCCAATAGTATTATTAACACTTATGCCCATTGTATTAGTTCTCTATTACTGCACAAATTAGAAAAAAATTAGTGGTTTATGATGCTCTCACTTACAAGTGGGAGCTAAATGATGAGAACACATGGACACATAAGTAGAGAACAACAGACACTGGGGCCTACCTGAGGGTGGAGAGTAGGAGGAACGGGAGGATCAGAAAAATAACTAATGGGTACTAGACTTAATATCTGGGTGACAAAATAATCTGTACAAGAAACACCCACAACACAAGTTTACCTATATAACAAATCTGCATATATACTCCTTAACTTAAAATGTTTTAAAAGAAAAAAAATTAATAAATAAAAAGTGGTTTAAAACAACATAAATATATTATCTTACAATTCAAGGGGCTCAGCAGTCCAAAATCAGTTTCAGCAAGCTAAAGTGTGACCAGGGCTCATTCATATTCGAGACTGTGAGGGGAGAATCTGTATCTTTGTCTTTTCAGCTTCTAGTAGCCACTTAGATTCCTTGGCTTGTGGCTCCTTCCTTCGTCTTCAAAGCTCATCACTTCATTGTCTTTCTGCCATCACATCTCTTTTTCTGAGTTTGGTTCTTCCTGATTCCCTCTTATAAAGATCTTTGTGATTACAGTTTGCCACATCCAGAATAATCTCCCCATCTCAAGATCCTTAATTTAATCATATGTGCAAAGTCGCTTTAGTTAAATAAAGTAACATGCACAAGTTCATGCATAGGAAATGAGGGTTTTGAATTAGGAGGTAGTTATTCAGTCTACCACACCTATGTAAGATAATAAGAATTGCTAATTTAAAAATATATATATAATTCAATAAAATACACTTGAAAATAATTCTGAATATAATGAATTTTCAGGGTAGAAGGAAATCAGAATCTTATAGTAATGAAGGCATTGTAAAAATGTATGTTATTATTTTATAATGAGTACTGAAGTGTCAATTGATAAAAACTTGTGATTTCTTGAAACTAAAACAGCTTCTTTCTGTCCTCCCCAATATCAACCACATAAAACCTTCAGCTAGGTATTGAATCTGTACAAAATAGGTTTTTAAGAAATAATTTTCCCACAAAACCTCAGAAGAAATTGAAAACATCCATTTTCTAGAAAGAAACATCATCAGAAACAGTTTCAGATTCTCCCACAGAGCTGCAGATTTTCAGTGATCAGGTGACAGATGACAAGGAGAAAAACACAAGAGAGATTATATACTGTGGCTATTTTTCCTAATAAATACAAGATAAATCACTCTTTAGGAAGGTAAGAAAGTTTCCTCCACAGAAACTTGGAGCTTACAATAATCAGGCCACATTATGCAACCAGAGCCCAACATGAGTCAAAGGAGGCTTTGTAGAGACACTTCTGCTAGGTAAGGTCCACTTCCCAGACTGACTCAGACTGACCCCATAGGGTAATGAAGACTTAGACGTATACCAGGAGACCACAGCATCCTCTTGGAATGCCTAGAAATAGACAGGGGCAATAAAGGGGAAGGCTTGAACTTGCCAATGTCACTGGGGGACATAAATGCTGAAAAGAAAGTCACTAGTCAACTTACTTTGAATATGAGCCATCCAGGGAAGTTTTCTTTGCACCAGAGAAAGACGAAACCTTGGCTCAATTTAAGAAAAAAACAGATAAGAACCAGAATAGCAAGAATTTCAAACTGGAATGTATTAAACAGGATATGTGAAATTAGTTTTACAGAAATAAATGACATTTTCAACATGAATTTTGCTTTGGGGACATAGAATAAAAAGAAAGTGAAAGGAGATATTACCCTGGGTAAATGGTCGTTGGTAGACCTGGTAAACTTAAGTAGTTTATCATTTAAGTAGCTATCTTTAAAGAAGAAAGCTAGTGAATAAAATCATCAGGTTGTAATTGGATTAATATTATCAATAGTGTCCCAAGAAAATGAAATGTGGTTTCTATTATACCAAGTTCAGAATAGTTCATGAAATAAAAGTTACAGAATAACATTTATTATTTTAAAAACCAGCTTTTCCAACTACTGATAATATTGGACATTGCGCAATTGGACTCAAAAAAAAAAAAAAAACCTAAAGCACAAAAATGTAAAAGGAAACTCCAAAGGTCATTTCATTTTTTCATGTCTTTTTCTAACGATGTTTTTCGTTAAAATATGTGGAGGAATATATGATAATATATTATGATATCTCAATCCATTTAAGAAAAGTTTTTCTCTTATTACTCTGAAAAACCTAATAAATTATCAAAACAAATTTTTTGTTTTATTTTGGATTTCAGAGTAAACATTTCTAGTGCACTAGATATCTGTAATAGGAAAGCAATTCTGTTGCTTTGCATCAAGCTGTTAGAGAATGTTTGGAAGATGTGGCCATTCGCATCATGCTTTAAGCACTCTATTAACTCCAGTGATGTGTGTCATTGCATGTGTGTGGTGGTTCTGAAAGATAGTACTCTATTCACAAAAGAATGTTTGGGGAAGAATTTGTCCTTTCTCTCATTTGCCACTGTTTTCAAAATTGTTGTCTGATGCATTTAAAAGTTCTGAACAAACTTCAGCAGATCTGTCTGAAGTGAGATCCTTCCATCAAGCTACTATTTCTGCTACACTTCAGGATAAATCCCTGAGTTGCTTCCTTTATTGAGAAGAAAGAGACATTTCCTATGGTATGATGCCTAGTTAAACTCATCTGAAGTCCTTACTCCTAATATGCTGTATGTACATCACGGAATTTCATCATCCATACTCTATATAGGAAAGTGAATGTACAGTTTAATCAACTACAACAGAATATTCAAATGGTTTTTATGCTGCCATCTTAATGTGCCAGCTTTAATAAAGTAACTAAGGCATCCTCCAGTGCTTAATTATTTATTGTTATCGTAGTAAGTTATCTGCTGTAACATGTCGATTTTTTAAGTCCTTATAAATACCGACAGTGCTGTAACATATGTGCTTACATTTTAGCTACCACCTGTTAAGTCCATCTCTCTGGTAAACACAAGCCTCTAGGAAAATGACAGGCTGGGTTCTCATTTAAACTGTCAGAACCTCTGGGAATAGGGTCCAGAAATCTGGGTTTTAGCAATTCTAAAGGCGACTGTGATTCACCCAAAAATCTGAGAACCACAGATAGAGATTTTTTAAATTAAAAATGTCATTATTCCAGAGAGCGTTATATTCTAGTAGGTCGTGTGAGCAGCACCCCCCAGGAACGCTCCATGCAATCGGCACACCAGGCAGGTACTGCGCACCTATTACAGCGACACTTGTCCCAGCTCGTGTCATTCATTGTCCTTGTGTAATCATTAACAAGAGCATCATAATGATTGTGTGACCCAGCAGAGCCACTGGCTTTTCTCCAACCAGCTTTGTCTGCAAGATTAAAGCTTCCAGCTGTATCCACTGGCAAAAAAGAAAAAGAAATCCAGATTTTGCAAAATATTTGATACCGCAGGTGGCTACCTTGCGATGTTTCCAAGGCAGGGTGGTCTCTTAGACATCTGACTCCCTGTTGAGTGAAGAAGTGGAATTCTCGGTTTCCAAAAAATCCATAACAGGCATTCCTGCTGTTTGGAGATTCTTATGTCTCTCTTTTTTTTTTTTTTTTTTTTTTTTTTTTTTTACGCTTTAAAATAGACGGAGGGAGAAGCGGTTAGAAGAAAACTAAGACAAAAAAAATTCCTACTGCCTGCCGATGGAATGGGTTCATATTTGAACAGGAGTAGGCTTTATTCCAACGGTGTTCTATGAAATTGTAGCTCCATGTACATAGGGATCACCCAGAAAGTTGATTAAATGTAGATTTCTCAGCTCCACCCAAAGAGTTCTTCTGAGACAGGGCTCCACATTTTCTTAGCCTTTCTAAAAGATTTACTGAGGTAGTCCATGGATGTGCTTGGAGAAACACCGCAGTAAGCGACCTGCAGCATTGTTCTCTCTGTTATAGTCTCCAAAATGTCTATTGCCATTGTCATTTTCATAATCAATTTATAAAAATAGCTAAAAAGATTCTCTAACTCTGAATTTTATGGTAAAAGAGATAATTAGTGAAGGATACCTGAACTCACAATTAGTAATAAAGCATAGGCACTATTTATAAATTAACTTAGGCAAATACACATCAAACGAAGCTACCAATATGCATCGATTCTGTACACGGAATTTTAAAATTACATACACAACACTGTACCATAATGACCCTAGATCACTTGACGGTCTACAGCACTTGATGGCCCAGGGTCTTGATCAGAGTTCATCCACATAAAGAACTGGCAAAACACTTGGCTAAACATGACCAAAGTGTATCAATTTCAATCCCAGCTGTACTCTTTTCTGCTTCTGATGCTTTATTAGTTAATTCTTTCCTCTGCCCTGCTATCTTTTAAAAAAGTTTCACACTTGCATTTAAAAATAGACATTTCATTTTATCAAACTTTTATATTAATTACAAGGATTCTTCTTCTTGCCTACAGTTATTCAAAGTTCAAATTAAATTAGACCCTTCATCAACCACCATCCTCCTACAACTGCAACTGTTGTCACACTTCCTAATTTGCTAATATATGAATCAGTACAATGTAAATCTATAAAGAAATTGGATGTCATTCCATTACGAGCCTTACCAAAGATCTGCAGTATCTACTGCAACTGCTATTTATCTAGAAACAGAACAGTTTTCTGGCCCCCCACCTTCTCATCTAGACTCTGTCTCTGTGATTTTTCTCTCAATTTTTTATACATTCATGCAACGCCGAGCTTTGCATGTATTTTACTACCACTGTAGAAAACTGTTTTTGGTATGAGCGATGAAGTATACCAAAAGAATCCTTCACTATGAGAATTTATTGTAGCATAATCAATATACTACATGCTTTTCTGAGGTTTTCCTTTTAAACATGTACAATTTTAAATGAAAACTTACTAAGGAAAGACAATAAATGTGTAAGTATACAAATTTCTGGAATGAATTTTGAAATTACATTCACAACACTGTACCATAATGACCACAGAGCACATACTTTAATTTACATTGCATTTACAGAAATGAATGCTAATAATTTTAGTCATTTACTTCTATCTGGTTGGCCCAAGTATTACAAATTCATAGTGTTTGGGGATACACTTAAGATCATGGGTAAATTATGCACTTGTAGAATTTTAAGGTTGAATTTTCATTTTTTTCCCTCAGTAGACACCAAATGGTTTTATCAACAAAACTATAGTTTAAATTTAAGTATGACCAGGGAACAGAAGTAAGAGATACAGTAAGTGAACAAATAAAGAAAGTGGCTTATATAGAAAATCTTTTCTATGGAACAATGATTAATATCTAAATCCTACAGATACGTGTGTTTGATTATATCTAAGATATGGACATGTACTTCAAAAAAATTTAATCTTTCAAACTTAAGTCCAACTCTCTATTATTTGAACTGTTAGTGGAAAATAGCGATGTACCCGTCCAACCAGAAAAATCTAGATGACAAACCATCATTTTCATTAGTGAAAATGTCAGGGAGACATGAGTCCGGAGGGCACATGATTGTGTGGGTAAAGGTCAGGGCCATACAGGGAGCTAGAGGAAGCGCTGCCTCCACCAGGGCTTTGTACCCACATTTATTGACACATAGACGCCCAAAGCTAATCCATCTAGAAAACAGTCATGTTTTACCACCCAGAAGTAGTCAGGAATTTTCTCTCATAAAACAAACTAATAACTGAGGTTCAAATAGTGCACACTTTTGTTATTAGTTAAAATTTAAATAGTGATCTATGATATATCAAAAGCTAGTTAAGACAGGCAAAGGAAATAACAGATATAAAATCACAGGGAATTTGCACAGCAATATTTAACATGGTTTAGTGAGAAACAGAAACATACATTTTTGCCATGGCTAGAAACTCATCACAAACAGTATCATCTATAAATAGTTGTTCCTCTGTTTCAATTTCTCATTTTGATGCTTTATTTTATGATGATCCTCCTAGACTGCCTTATTTTTGATCCAATTGTTTTTCTAGAAAACTGTTTCTCTGTAATATATAATTTTTAAGATCATTTCTTACAATGTCTAACAAAAAATACTGATTAGAATACATAAGCTCTTGTTGCATACATAATTGCTATAGCCTGCAACAATCCAACAACCCAGAAGGTAAAAGGCTTATTAACAATAAACCCACAAGAAAACAATGTAGTATACATAAAACATACATATGTTCTATTCTGTTTCAAACTTAAACACGGCAGACTTTTGTAGAATCAATAAACGGTACAAGAAAAGATATATCCAGATGATGTAAAACAGAAATGTATAATTACAGACTGAATTCAAGAAAAAAAAAATAAGGGCAGAAACCAGGTATACCAAGAAAGGTCAATTTTCCTTTTCCTAAGAGGTAAGAAAATGCGAATATTTAAATACTTAACAAACAGTTGAAACCAAACAATAAGCTACTTCTTATCTTTGTGAGAGAATTCCAGGGCACCAAAACTACAACTGGCAAATTTTCTCTGAATAGCTAGAAATAGAACAGAGGCCACTAGAGATGTAAATAGTGTCAATTTACTAAAAGGTATCCAGGACCCTACAAGTAGAAAAGCCAACAAAATTCATCCTGATAGCTCCTGGACATAAAATTATTTTGGGAAAAAGGACAAAAGATAAATAAGGGTAACTCAAGAAGTAAAAGAATTTAAGTGCATCAATTGTTCCCTTCTGAACCAGCAACTCTGCTGTAAACAAAACTGGCATTCAATGTAAATGCCCTGCATTTTACTATTTAACATTACATTATTAACAAGAAGCGTGTGTGTGTGTTTTCTTACATACTATGGGTCTACACCACATGCCACCTCACTCATTCTCTTATTGAGTAGAGAATTGTACATCACTGATGTACAATTCAGCAAGCACAATGATAGGGTTTCTAATGCAAAAGAATGCTTTCCTCTGTATTAGAAACCCTAATCATCATAAAAATAAATTAAAAATGAATATTTTCCTTTTGTAACATCAATTTGCTGTGCTATTTCGATTTTATCATTATTATATTGCATAAACCTCTAGAAAAATAAAGAAACGTAGCAGACTTATTTATCAAAGGAGGAAAGAGAGAGATCAGACATCTTAAATCAAAAATTAGAAATGTGATTTTAAAACAACGCTTTTTAATAATATTTAGTCAGTCAAAGAAAAGTTCTGGCATTTCTTGAAAACAATATGTTTGTGCATAAGACAAGTTCATTTGGATTACAGACAGACTATGTGCAAGTTCATGTAGTCAATAATGTTGGGAAAAGCAGCAAAGGAGAAAGGACTTACAGATGCCTACGTAAATTGGTTATGAGTAACATATAAACAAGGAACAACAAACTGCAGAAGGCTGCAGGAGGCCTCTGAGGAGGAAGGCCTCTTCATGCCTCATGTTCCAGTGCAAGGTGACCTCGGCTCTGTTACCATAAACATCGTGCTCAAGGACGTAAAACCCCTTCGTAGCACTATGACGTAGTCAGACTTGTAGGCTCCTTGTAAGGCCTGTGTTCCATCAGCTGTACATAGATAATAAGCTAAAGATAACCACATGTTCTTGTTTTGTGAAACTCCCAAGCTGCCACTGTTATCAATCCTCAGGATGACACACCACTTCCGGCTCACTGATTCACTTCCGGCTCACTGATTCACTCCACCATCACTCCACCCCCATCCTATAGATCAAAGTGATTGTAAATAGTGTGGATGATCAGAGCTTGAGTCCTTCACTCTTTCCCCCTGGTCCCACTGTCTCTCTTAATCTTTTTTCTCATTCCTTTGTCACCACCAAACTTGGGGTACCCATGGGTGATGTAGGGCTGGCTCCCTACATTCTGGTGCTCAGTGTGGGACTCATGAATTCCCTACAAATGAAAAAGTGAGTAAAGCACTGAGGGCTCCTACAAAAGCCCTCGAATATCTGATTGCTTTCTGAAATTTAGAGATCATTTTTGAATTTAGCAAATATTAAAAACACACTCATTTTATAAATTACAATGGTAAATAAAGTAATCATCTGAACCAAAATATGAATAAAAACCATTATCTATCACAAAGAAAATTTTTGTTTTTGAGATGGAGTCTCTCTCTGACACCTAGGTTGGAGTGCAGTGGCACGATCTCTGCTCAGTGCAACCTCTGCCTCCCAGGTTTAAGCAATTCTCTGCCTCAGCCTCCCAAGTAGCTGGGATTACAGGTGCCCACCACCACCCTTGGATAATTTTTGTATTTTTAGTAGAGACGGGGGTTTCACCATCTTGGCCAGGCTGCTCTTGAACTCCTGACCTCATGATCCACCTGCCTTGGCCTCCCAAAGTGCAGGTGTGGCTCACACTACAGGCATGAGCCACTGCACCTGGCCAGGAAATTTTTTAACTCTACATTTTAATAACAAATCTCATTTATTTTTGTACTCATATTTAACATTGAACACACCTTTTACAACTATCCATATTCAATTTGCCACCACTTGTTCTGATTTTTCTTTATTTTAATGCTTCCTTGAGAGGTTTCCCTTTTATTCTTAGAGTTAAATTTTTTAAACTCAATCTCTTATTTGTTGCAACGCATCTGTAACCTTGTCTTGAACCATTTTCCTTTTTTAATAAAAAGGAAAATTCCCTCTTTTCTCTTAATCCTCTTATTCACCATTTGATGTAGGTAGTTTAATCCATTTGGGGTTTTCTTTCACGTATTTCCCTCACCATTCTTTCCTTTATCTTTTCTAGTCATTTTTTATTTTTGTAATTCTATAATCTGTAGAATCACTGATCTACTCATCTTTTCACAGCTGTTCCTCAGTGTAGAGTAACACATAAAATGTTCAATAAAGTCATTCAGTTAATGAAACCCAATAAAACTGAAGAGTCATATCACAAAATTTAGAACATATGATAGTTTTTTATCCCTCAAAATTGATAATCATGAAACTATTCTTAAAAAGGAAGTGGAGTTGACATCCAGCTAACCAGGCTGATTACTATGTCTTGGCCACTCCCTGCCACAAATAGAGTAACAGATTCTTGGACTGAATGCAATCAGTGACACTCCCCAAATGTGGGTAACCGCCCATATAGGCACCGAGGAATGAGACTAAGCAGAATCCTGGTACACTTAGTGCCTGAAGAATATCTCAGCTTACAGCATTACTACTCAGTTATTCCCTTTAATATAATCCTTTATATATCATCATGCATTAGTTTATAGAATTAGGGCTTGAAGAATATCTCAGTTTATAATGTAACTACTCAATTATTTCCCTTTATATAATGCTGTCTATATAATCATATATTAGTTCATAGAATGAGTGCTTAAAGAATATCTTACCACCCAGTTATTTCCCTATATATATAACTATATCTTGGTTCATAATCGGAGGAATGCCTAGAGTAGACATGGTACAGTGCATGAATTAAGGAATAAGCAGCCTATAGTCAGAGGTATGTCTGGAGCAGACATGGTGAAGATCATGATTTAAGGGAAAAACAGTTATACCAGGACAAGAGTCCATGGCCTAGGTGGCAGCGTTCAGTATCATAAAGATACCCGCTATATTGCAGGCTTGGGGCAAGAGCCACTTCTCTTGATAAAGGAGTTGTAGGACCTTGCTCCAGTTCTTGTGGAAGGCAGCCCTCAGACCAGCAATCCCTCGATCACCTGAGGGCTCAAAACCCCTCCAAATAATCGCACCTTGGTGACTGTTAACTTTATCAGCTATTGTTACTGTGCTAGCTCAAAAGCATCCTCCTATAGAATTCATTGGAAGCTGCCAGCAGGTGGCGGTAGACCCTGACAGCTCTGTCACTGCTGAATGACTTAAGCATCCTCCTACAGATATTCTTAGGAGTAGTATGCCCATAGATAGAGGTGTTGCACACTGCACCCTCTTCACTGCGCACGGCCCACCTCCATGCCTCAGTGGCCTAATGGGGGTGGACCCCTTACTGCACACAGCCCACCTCCTTGCCTCAATGACCTAATGGGGGTGGACCCCTTGCTGCTCACTGTCCACCTCCTAGCCTAGGTGACCTAATGGGGGTAGACCCCTTGTTTTATTGCTCACAACCCGATCACTATCCTTAAAGATGACTTCACTCACTACCCTGCCCCCCAACCTATACCCAATAAATACAGATGCTTCTGGACATTGGGGGCCTCGCCTGTCTCTGCTTATAGGTGGCCTGGCCCCACTGAGCCCAGCTGAATTTTCCTTGTACTTCTGTGTCCTCTTTATTTCTCAGATCTTGTGTCTCAGCACAGCATAAGGGACACCCCACGATCCTGTGGGGCCCTTAGCCCTACACTCAAATGTATAAAATAAATGCACCTTAAAAAGAAGTGCCTTAGAAATATTCATTTGAGAAATACCTATCTGGACTCATAAAAATCGAATTAAAGGAAATGCAATATTTAGTGAGAAAAGCTTGATTCAGGTTGGTTTTTACAATGTATCATTTCCAATCTACTTTTTTCTTTCCAATTTCCACCTTCCCTGGGTACAATGCCTGTATTAAATTTTATTTGGCATTAATAAGACTTCTTAACTAGAAATTGATATGTGCTGGCTAGATCTTTTTTGTTTCATAAGACAGAGAAAACTCATAAAGGAACAGAAAATAAACATAACTGTAAATAGTTTTAAGAAAAATCAAGCTTCTACTTAATCTATGAAAGACCAAATTTAGCACAGATGTAAATGAAAATAAATGATAATTATAATAACAGCAGATAACAATGACTAAATGTTTATGGATAAGGCCTTTGTAAGCACTAGTTTATTTAATATAGCAATCCTAGTTACTTAAATATTATCATTCATATTTTACCAATGAGAAATCTGAGGATTAGAAGAATTAATCTGTGTGGCCACTGTCAGAGGTTAATAAGAAGTTGAACTAGATTTGAACTCCTGTTTGCTGATTTCAGTTTGTACATCAACTCGTCATGTTTTGACAGGTCTCATTAACTAGAGAATAACTTTCTATGAACAAGTGTATACTCTAATGTTATTTTTATTTTGTATGAACATTATTAAAGATTTTGAGAAGGAAAATATAAGGCATCTAATCTTAATCTTCCCCTCCTCCTATCCTTCACTTCACCATGATGCCTTCCCAAGGCTTTTCAAATTTTGATGATCTCTCTCCCCTCTGAAATGCACATACTGCCTACACTTGTTTTGAACAAGAAGCTGCAAGATTCCCTGTGTGTTTTCTATTGTTATAATAATTTAGCTAATTATCACAAGAAAAAAAGGATGATATCATGAATAAAGGTGTGAATATAAAATCAGAAAAGTTGTGTTAAAATCCTGACAACATTTCATGGGGCAAAATCATTAACCTTCCAATACAAGTTTATCATTCAGGGGCATATAAATAACACTTCTGCATACTTCACAGGGCTTGTCCATCCCAATAAACAGTCCAATGGACATATACATAGCAATGAATTGGGGGTAGGTGATGCAGATACAAACATAGTCCTCGCTCATATAAAGCTTACACTCTAGGAGAAGGGCCAGCATAGAAAAGACAGTAGTGATAAGTGAATTGAATAATGCATGTCCATATAATCTTTTATAAAGTTAAATAATAACATGAATGTAAGTTAACACTGTATTTTTTTTCTTTTTCTCTGTTGCATATATTCAAGTTCCTAGGAGGCAGGGGCTTGTCTTATACTGACAGGTCAAGGCCCTGAGCCTTCTACATAGACATATAACAAATACTATAATTTTTAAAGCATTTTATTGAAAATGTGATTCAACAATATTAAGTATATTTTTTGCAACAGGAAAAAATATCAGCATAATCTTATCACTTTGACAAGCCTGTTGCATTTTTGTATCATTTTTTCCAGTTAGCTATATGTTTTATTCATTGCATACACATTTTAGTATGTTTCAGCATATTAAATTTTTGTATTATATCATTACACCTTTTTATATTATAAAAATTTTATACATTTGTTTATATGTACCTGTTACCTACATTTACAGTAAAAAATAGGATAATTTTCTTATTTCTAAGTATTTCAGAACAGTTCAATTCAAAATAATTTACTCATTATTTATGTCATTACTAAGTACCAACCTCATAGCATTTTTACCTTAATTAAAACCACTGCAGTATTGCAAATTTGCATCATTTAGTTCATAACACAAGGCTTAAATTTCTTCAGTTCTTTTAGGTACCGTCTAGTTACTAACAGGAAAAAATCTTGTTACAAAAGTGACATGTGTTTAGAGGGCCCAAGCATCAGGGAGAAAAAAATAATTCAGAGAAACCACTACCATACAAGTATAGTCATATTTCAAATATGGACAGATTAGCCTACTCATGTCCAAATTTCTCCTTATTGCATTTTTCTTAGCTTGTGACTGGCACTTCTATAAAAATACTGAATGGTAATGGTGATCATGGAGAGTCTTTTATTATTCTTAATCTTATACAGACAGCATACTGAAATTGTTACTCTAAGCCTCAGATTAAATATGTATTTATCCATGCTAAGGAAATTCCTTCTATTGTTTTACTGTGTTTTACTCAGAAATATATTATCAAAAATCATTTGAACATCTATTGAAAATATCTAGTAATATTTGCACTTAAAACGTTAATTGGATGAATTATATTAATAGGTCTTCTAAAGTTAAAAATGCATTATATTCTTACAAATAACTTCATTTTTATACTTAATTGTTTTACTATATCTCCATATTCCTTTTCTTGATATTTTCTCCTGAATTTTGACACCAATATTCATTTGATAGAAATGCCTTAGATTTGAAGTCCTTCCTTTTTACCTTCTTTTTTACTTTTATTTTTTCTATTCTTCTACAACTTTTATGTTTATGCATATTTCTTTAAAATTGGTATTTTTTTAATTTTCAGTATTCTAAAATAATTTAAATTGAAATTTAGTTATCTGTTATTAAAGATTTAAATAAATTCACCTGTGAAACTGCATAAGTTCAGGGTAGGAAGGTGTAAATTAACTTTCTTAGAGTCATTTTGTTTCTTTTGTTTAGTATCTTCTGTTTCTCTGTCATCTCTTAAGTCTAATATTCAAACACTATACGTGTATCAAAATTTTGCAATATGCTAAAGTAGTACTTAGTGCGAAAATACACCCTTTGAAGTATACATCAGAAGAGACAAAAATATTAATGAGCTAAGAATTCAACACAAAAGATTTTAAAAGAAAGATAATAAAATATTAAATCAAGAAATTAGAAGACAGAAAAATATCAATGAATGAACTAGAAAAAAGAAAAATACAAATAAACGATTTTCTTTAAAAAACTGACTTTTCTTACATATGTTTAAAAAACAACCAACTCCTAGAAGAGTGAGCAATAAAAAAAAATTGAAAATAAAAATAATATCTCATAATTCTAGATGAATTAGAGATTTTTAAAATCATAGAGCCATATAATTAACTCGAATAATTTAAGAACAAATGAAAAATGAGATAGATCATTTTTCTAGAAAAACATAAAGCTATGATTCAAAAATAAATAGAAAACATCAAGAGACTTATAATAATTATTATCTAGAATTAGTAGCTTAAAATGCACTAATCCTAGAAAGTTTTATAGGCAAGTTTTGCTGAACAGTCATGAAAACGGTAGTTCCAATTATACAAGATTTTCCATAGAAAAATTCACTTTATGGTTAATATAACCTAATTATCGAAGCTAGACAACAACAAAAAAAGAGAAAAAATATGAGGTTTTATTTCTTGATATAGCTACAATCCTAAAAAAAAGTACATTTAAAACTAAATTAAGCAATATGTGCACATAATGACCAACCAGGATTTATGCTAAGTATGCCGGGGCTGTTTATCATTAGAAATTCACCATATAAACAGATTAGAAGACAAAAAATTATATTTGTAAAATTTGAACATCAATTCACAAGAAAATAAATATGACTCCTCTAGTAAGGAGAAAAAGAAACTCATTTAAATTGTGACATATTAGAAGTGTTTACTTTAAACCAAGGAAAAGGCTATGATACCAGCTTTCAACCTTACTGCAAGTTGGGATCTGTATAAGCAGATGTTGTCAAGAGTCGTGGTACAAAATGTCTATTAGACACGAACACTTTAGAAACAATAGGAGTTCTGATTGGACAGAGGGAGAGACTGAACTGTGGTGCAGGCCAGTAAAGTCTCATCTCATCCATCCAAGCAAGGGTCTATCAGAGTTGTCCTATGGCTGAATGTTTTTATAAGCTCCCTCTCTCTGAGGTAAGTGGGCTGCTCCAGGGATGAGGTAGGTGGTGTAACCTGGGTCTAGGTGGCTCTTGGCAGCTGAGACAGAACTAGAGAGGTTCCCAGCTGAAAGCTTCCCACTGAAAGCATTCCCTTCAGCTGGGCAGCAGCTGAATTCCCCTTGAAGGGAGATTGGGCAGTTCTTCTCTGTGTCTACATTAATCTCTTTACTACAACTTTGTATATGTTTCCACTACTGTGTTATGAAGAGAAAAATAAACTAAAGGCATAAAGACTTGAAAAGACAATAAGACAATTTCAAAATTGGATACTATGATTTCAAGAGCATCAAAGTGAACACGAGTTCAATTCCTGCACCTGCCACTTACTAGCTGTGTGATTTTAGTCAGATTGGTTCATATTTCTGTGGTTAGATTTTCTTATATAGAAATAAAATAGTAATAACTACCAACGGCATGCTTTGTCAAGTTGTTATAATCACTGAACCTCTGGAACCCTTCTTAAAAAAAGGTACGTATATATATATGTATCAATATATGTACTTATATACTTACATATGTACTGTAATGTACCTATAATGTATTAATGTACTATAATGTACTTACGTATTATAAAGTACTTCTACCATAAGACTGATTTGAAGATTAAATAAACTACCCCATTTAAAGCCTGTCTTTCAAAAGAGTAAGTTGTTAATATTATACACAGAAAACACAATTATCTATCTAGCCTATACTATAGAACCTCAAGTAAACTATGAGAAAAATCAGATGGTTTAGTAAAGTTGCTGGATGAAAAATCAACACATAAAAATCAATATACATCATCAATAAACATTTAGAACATGTGTCTTTTTAAATACCTTATTCATAATTACAACAAAAACAATAATCTTGGGAATAAATCTCAAAGCTAAGCAAGATCTTCAGAGAAGACATTCATTATACCATCATTGCAGCACATATAAGAAGAGTTAGATAAATGGAGTTGTGTAACAAATATATGGACAGAAAAGCTCTAACATAAAAATGACAGCTGTCTCAAACTGAACTATAAACTTAATGCACTTCCAATCTCAACAGAGTGTATGTCAGAAGGCTTGGAGGAAAGAGATATCACATCCAAAGGGACTAAGAAATGAGGTCAGGGTGAAAAGAAGAAAATAGTTATCTTTACCACCTTTACTACAACCACCACAACCTCTCAGGCCTGCTGGGGCTAGGGGAAGAAACAGTATTATAGAAATCCAAATAGAACTGGAACGTTGAAATAGAGGGGCCATGGCCATCATTGTATGAATTGACTTCCATACCTGCTAAGAGGCAGAGAGGGACCAGAGGAATGAATGCCCTTACCATTCTCTCTCACCACAGTCCCCTGGTAGTATCTTACATTAGCCAAATCCAACTAGAAGTTAGAAGCCAAAGAAGTGCAGGAGTTGCAGTTCCATGGAAAATGGCTCTAAATAAACAACAACAGAATATTTAGCACATAAACTATTTCAGGGAATTTAGAAACCAAACTCTGGCCTGGCACAGTGGCTCATGCCTATAATTCCAGCACTTTGGGAGACCGAGGCAGGCAGATCAGCCTACATCAGGAGTTTGAGACCAACCTGGCCAACATGGCTAAACTTGTTCTCTACTAAAAGTAAAAAATTAGCTGGGTGTGGTAGAGCACCCCCATAGTCCTAGCTACTTGGGAGGCTGAGACGGGAGAATCTCTTGAGCCCAGGAGGTGGAGGTTGCAGTGAGCCAAGATCTTGTCACTATACTCTAGCCTGGGTGACAGTGTAAGACTCCATCTCAAAAATAAATAATTTTTAAAAATATAATGATAATATGGCAAAGTTTGTGAGACCAGCCAAGAAAATTTTAAAGAACGAGAATAAGGAGAATAATTCATCCTACTAGATATATGGTTTTTCTACAATGTTAAAAGGATTAAATAATCAAGTATTAAATTGGCAAAGGATTAGACAAACCAATGGAACATAATAGAGAACCAAGAACAGATATAAATATATGACACTTAGATATGTCAGAGTTAGCCTTACAAATCAGCGGAAAAATTTAAACTAGAACAACTGGCTGTACATTTGGGGGTGGGGAAGGGTTAATCTCTATTTCCAAAACGACTACAAAAATACATTCCAACTGGCCGAAGACCATAATGCTAAACATGTTAAAGCTTTAGTAGAAAACCAAGTGAAGACTTTTACAGTCTCTAAGTAAGAAAAGACTACTTCAACAAGAAATACTCAATTTGTAAAGGAAAAGGATGATAAAATTGAGCATAAGAAAATTTCAAAATCTCTGTACAAAAAGACATAGTAACACAACTTAAAAACAAGGGACAGAATGCAAGAAAATATTTCAACACATGTAAATGACAAAAAGTTAGTACTTAGACAAAAATTCTTAAAAATTCATTTTAAAAATTCAAACCAATGGGGAATAACAAAATGTAAAAGACAATCTGCAAAAGAGAAGACTTAAGTGATGTCTTACATACATGAAAAGATGCTCGTCTTATATACATGAAAAGTTGCTCATCTTATATACATAAAAAGATGCTCGATAGCACCAATGAGGGAAAAAAATCAGTGAGATATTTAAAAATATGGATGCAAAAACCAAAATGTTTGATAAAACATTATACATTTCTAATGGGCATGTAAATTGCTATGAGCAATATGGAGAGACAGGCAGATCTGTAAAGATTTGCTGAAGATAGAAACTGCTATTTTAATGCCACTACAACATTTTCATAATTTTACTCTTATTTAAGTACCTATAACTAATGTAGAGAATTGCTTTTTGATTATAATGTTTGTAAAAGTGATATATCATTTATACATTACGATTATCCTTTGCAACTTTTTTTACTCAAATTATATTTTAAAGACTTATCAGGGCCGGGTGCGGTGGCTCACGCCTGTAATCCCAGCATTTTGGGAGGATGAGGCAGGTGGATCACGAGGTCAAGAGATCGAGACCATCCTGGTCAACATGGTGAAACCCCGTCTCTACTAAAAATACAAAAAATTAGCTGGGCGTGGTGGCGCGTGCCTGTAATCCCAGCTACTCAGGAGGCTGAGGCAGGAGAATTGCCTGAACCCAGGAGGCGGAGGTTGCAGTGAGCCGAGATCGCGCAATTGCACTCTAGCCTGGGTAACAAGAGCGAAACTCCGTCTCAAAAAAAAAAAAAAGACTGATCAATGTTGACATGTGAATTTTCGTTCATTTTAACTTCTGTGTAGTATTAATTTGCATCAAAATATCATGATTAATGATTATCTAGACTCTTTAAATTAATGCAAATGACATTGCCATATATACATGTCTCTTTGGGCCTATATACAAAATGTTTTTCTAGAAGCGCAATTGCTGAACGCCTCCAGAAATGTAATCCTGCACAGTAAGTAGACTGTGTTGACTTGAAAAAGATAGCAGAAAGAGACTATGAAAAGCTAACACACAGTATAATACATATTCATTGAAATGTTATAGTCTAATATGTTAACATAAATATATATATTAGATACATCTCTGGAAAGAAGTCAATATATTTAAGTTGGGAGATAATTGAATGGGGGATATTCACTTTTCAGTCTTAATATTTCTATATTTAATTTTTTAGAATAAACATATTTTACCTCATAGTTTTACAGCTATAAACCACTGAAAGAAATCCACATTTGTTATTTTATTTTGCATTGTGTTTATTACCCTACTATAACATGGTGAAAACACCCTCAGATATCAGATTGAATGTTTGTGTTGTACATGTTTCATAAACTAATAATTATACAATTAATTTATTTTTGAAATAAAGTTTCCTTTATATTACCATTATTAAAGTGATAGGGTCTCAGTACTGAAAATTAAAAAAATATAGGAAGAGAAAAAGGAAAAATAAAATGCTCACTACAAAATGATATCAATCTATTATTTATTCATTAATTGATTCATTTATTTATTCATTCAGTTGGTAGTAGTGGTGGTGGTCACCTTTCTTTAATTTCTCAAGAAAATGAATCCTCTCATTTCCTTCATGTCTAAAAAGTAGCAAGATAACTGAAATCTTAAAATGTATAGCATATATCTTATAAAAATCAAACCATGCCTGAGAATTTAAAGAATATGTGTATTTGCTTTAATGATGGTATGAACCGCTATTAAATACTTACTATTTATTAGGGAATTTTCTTTTCTTTTCTTTTACTTTTTTTTGGGGGTGGACAGAGTCTCACACTGTCATCCAGGCTGTAGTGCAGTGGCGCGATCTTGGCTCACTGCAATCTCTGCCTCCTGGGATCAAACAATTCTTCTGCTTCAGCCTCCCAAGTAGCTGGGACTATAGGCATGAGCCACCACTCCCAGCTAATATTTTTGTACTTTTAGTAGAGACGGGGTTTCACCATGTTGGCCAGTATGGTCTTGATCTCCTGACCTCATGATCCGCCTGCCTCAGCCTCCCAAAGTGCTGGAATTACAGGCATGAGCCACAGTGCTCAGCCTGAGAATTTTCTTACTACCTTTAATCCTCAAAACAACTTTGCTACTGAGAAAATAGTATTATCTGCATTTTGCAGATAAGGAAACCAACATTCTAACAAGTTAAGCAACTTGACCAGTGTCATCTCACTAGTGAATGGAGATTTCAACACAGCTGAATATGGCCTGGAGTTTGAGCTTTTCCAACTACCACTTGCTTCTCATTCTTCTAACAGAGAAACTGAAACTTTCCATTTAAAATTAATGTCAAAACCCACTTTATTTGTTGTTGTTGTTTGTTTATTTGTTGTCTTTTGTTTTTGAGATGAGTCTCACTCTGCCACCCAGGCTGGAGTACAATGGCGTAATCTTGGCTATCTGCCACCTCCGCCTCCCAGGTTCAAGTGATTCTCCTGCCTCAACCTACCCAGTAGCTGGGATTACAGGTGTGCGCCACCACACTCAGATAATTTTTGTATTTTCAGTAGAGACAGGGTTTCACCTGGTCTTAAACTCCTCATCTCCAGTGACTTGCCTGCTTCTGCCTCCCAAAGTGCTAGGATTACAGGTGTGAGCCACTGCGCCTGGCCCAAAAACCACTTTACATAACCAAACATTTCCTAAGGAAATTATGATAATTTTCTGGCATCCAGAAAGAACCACTACAAAAATATTCTGTCTCTAAAGGCATGCATCTCCCAGTACCCATGTGGTGATTACATCACACTCACTGTTAAGTGAATAGGAGCCCAAGAGGGACTGAGGGGCTTGTCAGTTCACAGTCCATAATCTACTGAACTTTTCCCACCATGAAAAAATGGGAGGTAAAAACGTAGATTACTCCTTCATCGCCATGAAAACACACGGAAGTAAAATTTAGCTATATGAACCATGAAATTTTTCTCTTCGTTGTTTATAAAAATAATTTAGTTCTAATAATTGATAACCGACAATTTCTTCAAAACAGTTTATCAGCACATGTTCTCTCTTACACTGTTCTGAAGGACATTTTTCAAATAAATGTTCAGATCAGACATGTTGCCACAGAATATAAATTAGCATGAAACAGAGGATTATTTTCACATCGTTTATTCCTCTACATATAATTTTTTTATTATGAATATACACTCAGAAAAGTATTTTTTAAATCCACATGAAAACGAATTAGATTTAGCAGAAGCCAACATTTTTTAAGTTTTGCTTTAATATTCATCTTTTAATCCAAGATTTATTTAAATTGTTATTACAACAATAATATAGTCTTCTTATTATTAAATGTATTTGAGAAATAAAGAAAAGTAGGACAAAAGGCTAACTATAGTCTTATGACAGCTATTAACAGTTGAAAATGCTTCCTAGTTGTAAAATAAATATTGCCTTTGTTTTTGACATTACTGGGTCATGTACGTTTAAAAAAATTAAAGCCTTCTGAATCATTTTTAACAATTTCTGAAAATTGACAACTATGGCTCATCCTCATAACAAAAGCTATAGAAATAGCATCTAATATCACTTCTTAAGACTCATCTTCTCTACCGTGAGTGTCATGAGAACAAACCAAAAAGTCTCTGACTTCTCCTTTTATGTTATACTTGTCACTTACTATCTTCACGGTCTGGCAAATTGAGTCCCCCACGTCTGTCTAATTCTCTGCCGTTGTTCATGGCACAGACTCTTTCTTTCATGTGGTAGTTACTGAGTAAATACTTGTTTATCTATTTATTTTTAAAAGTTTCTAAAATTAGACATATTTGTGAGGTTAAAAGATTTCATAAAAGATTAAGTTTGAAACCTAAGCTATAAATAAACCAAGTTATCTCATTAGAAAGGAAAGATAGCTGGCAAGAACTTGTATACATTATGCTAAATATTAAAGGGTCATTTCACAGTGTGCCTGGGACGTGACTTTGGGTTCCATGAAAACAAAGTTGCTAAGAAATATTAAAGGAAATATAGCTCTAAGTGGAAAATAATTTGTCTCTAACTGATTGAATTTCAAATTTGGGAGAAATTAGCAGAATCGAAATCCAAACTTATGTGAGTATACAGGCGATTTACCTTCATTAAAACCTAAATACAAAAACTAATTCCAGAATGAATAATTAAATGTGGCTATGTGCCATGCTTCAGTAACATTTATATAGACCTTTTTGTGTTACACCATTTATATAAATCTTAAGCAAAATTTTAATCGAAATACTGTATGTTTAGAAAAAACTACCCACAATTTTACCACTCTAAAAATTAATAGATAAAAATTAATATATAGAACTTAAAAGCCTCGTAGCCAGTCTCTAAGGTATCATCCCTATGCGCTAGAACAAATCCGTTGAGTAATAAATAAATAGCTCATTCCCCTTTCTTTTAATTCTATTTCTTTAGAAATTCTCTAAATGATCATTCCTACAAATTTTATTTGATTCAAACGTTCATAACTCTTAATATTTGCTAGGCTGCATATTCTCTATAACATTCTTCCCAGATTCATACATTTCTTTTTTTGCCAATAGATGGTCTCTATATTTGTTAGGACCTTTTTACTGCCCCCCCATTACACACACACACACACACACACGCACACACATACACACACACACAATTCATTCTTAAGTCAAATATTTTGTGGAAGTCCCTTATGTTTGGTACGCCTCTTTCGCCCACATCACACTCTGAATGTGAGTCTTTCAAGCTTCCCCCAACGATAGGACCTTGAGCAGACTTCATTTGTCCCTCTGTTAGAAAATTTTTCTCTTTTCTCTGCACCTAATTAACTCTTTCTTCCTTCAGATGTCAGCTCAAATGTCACTTCCTCAAGGAGGCTTGCCCAGACCTCCCTGGCTGAGTCAAACTCCCCTCTAATAGGCTTTCCCATTAGTGTGCGTGTGTCCTTCATTATACTCACTTTTGCGTATGTGCACTGGCTTGTGTGATTATTTAATTTCATAGAAATAAAATTTCCAAAGAGGCAGGAATCATGCCACATTTTTCACTCATCATTACATTACCAGGAGCTAGCTGGGTGCTGAGCATAGACTGCCAACAAATACATGTTAAAGGACAGTAAAAAAGAAGGAAGAGATGGAAATTAATCATGATGTCAACAGATCACTCATAGTTACCAGAAAAATTATTTAAATGGTCTCACTTGGTGACCTGAAAGATGACAGATTTGTAAATAAAATAAAATTTGTAAATAAAATTTAAAAAACAATTTATTATGTTTAGTTACCAAGAACTTGAATTTACTGACTCTGAAAATACATGTTTTATCTTCTTTCTTATTATTTTTCTCTCATTGTAATGGATGTGGCTTATGATTTAGTCCTGCCTCTTTTCCTTTCTCTTATTTATTTTTCTCTAGAGAGGAAAAGTCATAAATCTTTGGCCAGGTTATCTTCAAAAGCAGAGTCTGAACTAAAAAATTATGTGCAAATAATAGAAGGTGATCCTGGAGAGTAGGAGTGAGGCACTGGGTAAAGAGAACCAGGGAGAGAGTAAAGGTTAATACAGGTGCATGGAATTGGGTCACTTCCATGGCCAGTTGAGACTCCTTCCCACGTGGACCTTCTGAGGGGCTACAGAGTGCATCTCAGAACTATCCACCCATTCCCACTGGCTGTGAGGCTCCACAGTGGTGTTAGCTCCTCCTTACTTCCAGGCTGCATAGACCACGGTCAGAAGCAGGGAGAGAGATAAGACATGCTAGTAGAGTCACAGAGCCGAAAGTGAAAGATACTTAGTGCAAGCTTGAGATGGGAAATGGCACAACTGAGCCAAAGTCTGCCTGTGATTGCCAGAGCCAGAGCCAGAAGAGGATGTGAAGCTGACAGGACATAAGGCAGGGCCCAAAAAACGTGTGAGAATCAGATCATTGCTCACCACAGTCAGTCCCAAACAGTGAGCTTCAATGTCAGTACCTAATTTGTCACTCTCACCAAGCTTCCATGAATCTCCTAATGTGCCTTGGGATCCTGAATGGAAGGCAGGCGGAAGAATCCATTCCAGGCATTCTCTGACTTCCAGTCATTGTGTCCCAAATAGTCAGTGATTTCTAATATGTTATCTGAAATATACAATTCACTCAAAAATAGCATTACATATAATAGTTCAACATTAGTATCCTTCCATCACCAGGCACACTTAAGAAAAATTTCAGGTCAATCCACAAAAACATAGTGAATTCAGATCATATATCTCTAACAATCTACTTTAGGTATGATCTGAATTAACTGTATTTCTGTGAACTGGTCTAGAAACATATTCTGAGTTTTATCCATATACCAATAAGACAAGAGATCAACATAGTACTAGCTTGTTAACACTATTATATGCATGTCGCAAGAAATCAGTCTGTATCAGTTGCTTTTCAGAGCAACAGTTGGAAAAATAGGACAGTTGTTTCTAAGAAGAGACTTCGTACATTTTTCGCACCATAAACATAGTGCTTATTTGTAAGTTAGAATGATTCATTAACCATGGAGTGCTTGCGTTCAGAAAGGAGACTTACTTTTTTATACACACATACACATACACACACGTGTATGTGTCTGTATTTCTGAGTGTGTATTAGTCCTAAAAGAAACAAAAGTTTTACCAATTTCTTATGTTAGTTACCAAAAACTTGAATTTACTGGCTATTTGAATCACTGGTCTTCACTGTCACAAAAAACTTACCTTAAAATTTTAAAAATAGACAAACTATCCCAATATAAAATAGCACATTATATATTAATGACTGCTTAATAGAATCTGGCTTCTTTTTACAACACTTTTAAAAATACATTTGAAATTAGCCATATTGCCTAGGAGGCTGTGGGATGGGACTACTAACTCCAGTTTTATCACCAAGTAGTGATCTTTGATCCCTGCACATCTATGTTTAAAATCAGTTAAAAATAGTGACCCATTTCAGTTGATGGTTTTGGTCAACAATAACTAGAAAAGCCAGATATAAAGACAAAACTCTAATAAAGGCTGGTGGAGCTTCAGAAGAAGTAAAGACTAGAAGCTTCGAGATTCTAGATGGGAGAAGTATCAAAGAGGTAAGTGACTTTTCAGAGCACATATATCCCCCTGAAATGAAGAGTGGGGGCAACTGCCAATGTGGAAAGACAGTGAGAGACTGAAAATATGGGCTTTGCCTGGGTAGAGGACAACTTTGTCTCACTGCTCTGTGAGACAGAGAATCTAGCAGAGATTTTGGCAGTCTTGAGGGGCTGGAGAGACAAAATTAGAGATATGAGGGGCCAACAGCCCAATGAGAAATAAAACGTGTAGCATATGAGGTTTGGTAAAGCTGAAGTTACGTATATGAGTGGAGGCTAAGATACTGAGACGGAAGCTTGTGGAAAGAGCAGGAGTCTCAGAAGTCTTGTCCTGGATTGTGCTGAGGGCCTGTAAATGCATGAGTAGAGGCTCACGATATCTACAACTTGGCAGCTGGGAGCCCAGAAATCTAACAACTCGTGACTCAGCTCAGTCACTGTGTGGATTACAACTATTGGCTATCTCCCCACCGTATCTGTCTAGCAGAGGAAATGTCAACACCTCTTTGGAGATGTAAAGATCATCTGGAGCCTTTACAATTTTTTGTGTGTGATGAAGTCTCACTCTGTTGCCCAAGCTGGAGTGCAGTGGCACAATCTTGGCTTACTGAAACCTCTGCCTCCCAGGTTCAAGTGAGTCTCCTGCCTCAGCCTCCTGAGTAGCTGAGAGTTCAGGCACCTGCTACCACACCCGGCTAATTTTTTGTATTTTTAGTAGAGATGGGGTTTCACCATATTGGCCAGGCTGATCTTGAACTCCTGACCTCAGGTGATCCACTTGCCTCGGCCTCCCAAAGTGCTGGGATTACTGGCATGAGCCACTGTGCCTGGGAGAGCCTTCATAATTTTTATATATAATAACTAAAATTAAGAGTAAAGAGATGCTGAAAAGAGGCTCACAGCAATAGTTACTGACATTAGC
Organism: Aotus nancymaae; assembly: GCF_030222135.1. NCBI lineage: Eukaryota > Metazoa > Chordata > Mammalia > Primates > Aotidae > Aotus > Aotus nancymaae. The sequence goes on along the minus strand of NW_026988447.1, from coordinate 2,689,336 downwards.
CGACTAAAACCTTAGAATAAGTATGATTAATATGCTCAAAGTCATAGAAGAAAAGATGGAGAAAACAGATAAATTGAAATCTATAGAAAAAAATCAGATGTACCCTTGGAAATGGAAAAAAATACAATAACTACAGTAATAACCTATGGATGAGCTTGGCAGTATAACAGGCATAGTGTAGAAGGAGGTTAGTAAACTGAAGAGAAGGTCAAAAGAATACTCAACCAAGCACAGAGAGAAAAAACGTAGAAAATAGTAAAACAAGTACAGGGGGCATGTTGGGTACAGTAAAACCATCTATTAAACACGTAACTCAGGGCTCAGAAAAAGAAAACAGACACAATGAAGTAGAACTACATATGAAAAGATAATAGTCAAGAATTCACCAGTGAATTTCACCTGATGAAAGATAACAATCCACAAATTCAAGAAGCTCTGCAAACTTGAAGGAGAACAAATACAAAAAAAAAAAAAAAAAAAAAAAAAAAAACCGATACCTAGGAATACCATAGAAAACTAAAGAAAAAAGTGAAAAATCATAAAATCACCCAGAGACAAAGATACATTTACCCTCAGAGCAACAATATGACTGATGGTTTAATGAAAGTGAGAAGTCAAAATAATAACAAATGTTGGCTGGGCACAGTGGCTCATGCCTGTAATCCCAGCACTTTGAGAGGCTGAGGTGGGCAGATCGCTTGAGACCAGGAGTTTGAGACCAGCTTGGCCAACACAATGAAATTACATCTATGTAAAAATTACAAAAATTAGGTAGGCATTGTGCTAATCATGAGACTGAGGGACAAGATACGCTTGAGCCTGGGAGTCAGAGGTTTCAGTGAGCAGAGATCGCACCACTGCATTCCAGCCTGGGTGACAGAGTCTCGCTCTGTATCAAAATAAATAAATGAAAATAACAAAGTGTTGAAGGAAAAAACTGCCAAACAAAAATGCTATCCTCAGCTTTAAAAATTACATCTATTTAAAAATATTTTCAGACATTCAAAAATGAGTGAATTAGTTGCCAGCACACTTTCAATAAAAAATGCATAACCACTTACTTCATAATTTTTATGAATAAATTATATAATAAATGAATTGGCAAGAATGCCACAAATTTAACATACCAGATATTCTAAAACCACAATTACTTTTGCACCAACCTAATAAAATAGAAATCACACATTAGGTTCACCTCTATCAATTTACTTCTTTGAAACTAAATAAAAATTTTAAAGTGATTAAGTTCACTAATGCATAGTATTTGTCAGATAGATCCTCCTGTATTTTCCAAATCATGTTTCTACACTAGTTCATTTGCTATGCACTATCCCCCATGAGAAAGGCAAGGCAGATATTATCATCTTTATTGTATGTAAAATGAAACTAATGTTTGCAGACTCTGCAAACATCTACTGCTTAAGTAGATGACAAAGTCAAAACTAGAACACGTATTTCCTACCACTGTTCATCACTGAGACACTAGGAAGCAGAAATGAATTAATAGTATCCCAGGGGAGTCATAAATTGCAAAATTCACCCAATATATAGCAAAGGGATAATTGTGGCTTCAGAGAATTTGTCTTGAATATTTTTATTTTATTTTTAAAACTACATTAACAGTATTATTTTAACCCTCTTAATATTAGATCATCACACTCCTAAATATTTTCAACAACACTATAACTGTTGACTTGCAGTCTTGTAGTTCCAGAAAAGTCTAGGATGCAAAAACCTTTCAGCCAAGGTTTTACTGACCAATTTCCATATCAAAGGTCTACAGGAAAGTGAAAGCTACAATGTTTTGTGATCCATAAAACATCCTTAAGCTAGAATTTGAATTATACCATGTAAAAGCCCAGAAGACAATCTCCTGATTGAGTTCAAGAAATAATGTTGCCTCAAGGAAGATAAAGGAAGTCTCACCATATCATAGAGGTCCGAAAGTAACTGTTAAATCACACACTGGAACAATAAAAGCAAGAGGTCATCAAATAGCATCAACTTATTCTTCATACAGGATCTTTTCATGGATATTACCCAGTGTCCCAACATCATGCTTTTTGCTGTGACCTTCGAACGTCACTATGGCCTGCCCTGGGCTTTGTGCTATGGCTTTATTTTTGTCCTATAATGCAACTTCCTCCTCTTTCTCACCTTGCCCAGTTAAGAGTCCTTGTGCAACAAAATAGGCAAAGTTTTTGTGAAATACATTAAAGAACATTATGAGAATAATCTCTAGTTCAAGGACACTATTTTACTCCATGTGATTTAAAAAATAATATTGTACTGGATAAATCATTTATTTATTATATGCTGATACATTCTGAGAACTTTTCTCAGTATTCTAGTGAATGTGGAGTGAAGAATCAGTGTACTTCTGACTTTCTAGGATAAAATATTTTTGAAATAAAATTAAAGATTTCATATATAAAATATAATCTGTTCTCTTCGATATACATTTTTATTTACCATATAAAGGAGGTAAAACAGCTTATTATTAAAGATAATATCATTTGCCAAGAACCATGAACCAAATACCACGGTTCCTCCTGTTGATCATTGCTAGCTGATTATTTGATCAGAGTTATACACATATTGTACGTAAATGTGGATTTTTATTTAGCACACACCCCATAATGTAAGCATGTCAGCAGGTCATATGTTCACTGATCTATTTCAAAAAGAGTTTTTGCTATTACAATACTTGAGGAAAACAGTCAACATGAGCAACAGGTTCTCGAAGAACCTTAAAGTAAGACCCCACATGCTTTATTATAAAAACATGAGTACCACAAAGTTAGAAAGAAAACTTCGGACGAAACAGGTGGAGCCTATTGTGACAAGTAGCCAAGAAACAATGAAATAATTTCTGAATCACAAAAGAAAACATTGCTGATAACTCCATACGTCCTGATAAAAACAAGCTCTTTGCTCATAACATTGGTCTCTCAACATAACATGACATAATCAGACAAACAATTATGCACTTCCCAGGAGAGACAAGCATGTAAAAGCTACAATGAGCTTTTCCAAAATCAAAACTGACACCACCTTCTGATAGTGTCACCATTCATATTTAGTAAAGCGTCCCTGTATTATCTCACCCAGTTCCTTTACTTCCACCACATTGATTATTCCAATAATTTTCTATAATATATCTGTTCTGAAAAGACTCAAACTTTATCAAGAGAGCAATCACTAATGGTGAAAAATTATTTTGATCCTCTGCTTTAGAAAAGCTTCGAATCATCTATCTTTAAAGGAAAAAAAAAGACTATCTGAAGAAAAATCAGCCTCTTTTAAGGAAAATAAAATGACCCTTTGAATTATAATTGCGATTGTTACTTTCTTATACCATAGCTGTATGTTAGACGCTGGAATACCAAACTTGTATACCAAGAACCTCCTTAATGTTCAGGGATTAGTTACATTTAATATACATTAAATTCATAAATTAAAAAATGAGTTTACATTTTAAATATTTTCTATTGTAGTGGATGAAAACTCAAAAAAAAAAAAAAAAAGTAACTGAACCCCCAAAGTAGCAAACTTTCACTTCTTTTCATCTTTTTCACAAAATATTTCATTTGTGAACAAATTGACGTTAAAAACAGATGTTCTGATAGGTACCACCGCTTCCTTGTTATCTGAAAATTGGACCTCCTAAACAAGGAGATCAGTGAAACATGTGTACGCCAGGCAAAAAGCCAGGGGGTGTGGGTGTTGGCACGTTGGCTATATAGCACTTATAGGCGAGACAACTCCAAACTAAGGTGCCTGAGCAGGTTCAGAATCTTTTTGCCTTAAACCCACAGATCTCTGTAATAGAAAACATGCTGATTTCAAAAATATTTAGCAAGAAAATCTTTTCTGGAACTACTGAATAACAAAAAGAATTGCCAGGAAAACGTGAGGCTCTCTAACTACATATTGGCCCTGCCTCTGACTCCATCCACCTGTCACAAATAATCTCCTAAATCAGCGCTTCAGAAACCAGAGAAAAGAGCGACAATGAGTCTCCCTAACTTTGCCATTTTCCTCACACCACTTGGGAATAAAACTTGGGCGTCTCTCTGCCTCGACCGCCACTTCACTTCCTGGAGCTCCAGAAGCTCGGTCAGCACCTGGATAACTGCGACACTCACCCGTGAGCGCAGGACCCTCCTGGCGTCTTAAGTCCCAGCTCTCAGTCCCGCTAGCCGCAGGAACAATGATATTTCTCGCCCAGGAGGGCGGTTGCTGGGAACCGGAATCGGACCAACAGTTGCAGTGAGCTTGACTCAGGGCTGAGCGCATCAGCGCTAAACCCAAGACAAAGGCTGCCCTGAGTCTTCCGTAATGAGTGCTCTCCCTTGGAAATCGGTGCCCGTTTCCCTCAAGCCCACACTGGGAGCGCGTGAGCCTGTGAAGTGGCTGTCATCGATTCCGCGCTTTCCGAGGGGTGCGGCTGGGTGCCTAGTACCACGCCGGTGTAAACAGCGCGCGCCGCGCACTGGGGATCCGCCAGGAAAGGTGCGCGCGCAGGGCGGGCGCAGGGGGCCAATAGTAGCAACTACCCCAGGCGGCGCCTCCACTCACCAGAGAGGCACCTACCGGGCGAGCCCGCCGCCAGCAGGTTGGGTGACAGCACCCGCCGCGAACCCCAGCCACGCTCCCCAGTGGACCCACCAGGCAAAGGCACCTGCTGCCCGTCCTTCGGGGCTGGTGCTGTGCCAAGCCCCGCTCGGGGTCAGGGACAAGCCGCCCAGGACTACCAACCGGAGAGAATTCGTTCACTGAATGAAAGCTGTTTGCCGTCACTCACCGGCGGAGGGTGAAGTCGCTCAGGCGGCCGCCAGGCTGCGCGCGGCCGGCATTCCGGGGCGCGGGCATTCTCCCATCCTTTGTCAGTTGCGGGTGGAGCGCTCCTCCCCAGCAAGCGGACGAGCTGCCGGGTGGCAGGCAGCCCGGCTCTGGCTCCGCTCCCCAGTCCTCTCCCCTCCTCTGCTCCCCCTCCCCTTCTCCGTCCCCCTCTCTGAGCCGGCATTCACTGGGCTCCCATGATGTCATCCGGTGGAAATCTGCCATGCTCAAAGACTGGAATAATCCAGCGCTCACGCGGGGAACGCAGAGCGGGCGGAGGCGGCAGCAGAGCCTCTAGGAGTTCCCAGAACTAGCATCTCCAGGTTAACTGGAGTCAAGGACAGGACAGAGGAGGGGTCTGCTGAAAGGTGGCTCCGAGGGTGTCTGTGGGCTGGGTAGGCGCGGTGGGGATGGGGCCGGAGATCAACAGCCTGTTCTCTGCCTAAAGATTCCTAAATCAGTATTTAGACTGATGGCAGATGCCAAAAGTAAGGGGAAAGTTTTTTTCTGGCTGCTCAGCAGTTCAGGTGCCCTGAGCTGCTGATGGACATCTCAGCAGCCAGGTGAGACATCTCGGTGATGGAAATCTACACTGCAGCCAGGATAGTAATTGGAACCCATGGAACCCTCGGAGCCCTAGTCTCAATGAGAAAGTTTAGGATATCTGACCAATGACAGCCTCAATAATGAGCAGCTAAAGTGAGGGAGAAAGATGTGTACTGTTTACAGGCAGGAGTCTGAGACAAAACATTATAAAACTAGGGGGCCTCGGCAATCTATGACATGAACACGGAAAAGACAGCTGCTCTGAGGCAAGAAGGCACCAGCAGGAATTCACCCCTAGCCTTAGTATTGACCTCCTGTCCTCCCACCACATACTAATGGGCACTCGAGGAGCGACTCCCTTGTAGCCTCATCCAAAGACTGTCATCCATGATGAAACTATTTAAGTCACAAGGTTTATTGAAACTCATAAAAGGTGGATGCCAATTCGTTTTGCTTAAGATTCTGTATAGTAGCAAGAGAAGTTTTATTAGAGGAGTCGACAAACAGCCTGAGTATTTTTGAAGATTCTGCTGTTTTCATGGAAACAGGCAGATTCACCAGATCTGGGATCCAGCCCTACAGCAGTCTAGAGCAGCTTCATGTCAAAAACTGTCCTGTTCAGAGACCAGATTTCAACAGCTCATGGTTTGTGCTCTAATCAGTCCAAGCTTCAGGGAGCCTCTTGACTTCCCAGGATTACCTACCACCTGTCATTCCTGGAAGAGACTAAGCTTGCAGAGAAAAGTACCAGCAGCCAGTGCTGATTAGGCAGTCTTCAGTGAGAGTGCTAGGAGGGAACAGGCAGACTATGCCGCTGCATTCATCACCATTATCCTTTACAAGTATCCTTTAGAAGACTAGGGATCACATTTATTGAAAGTGTTGATATGGTTAGAAACACCATAATCTTTGTAAATACAAGGAAAAGGATTCAATATAATAATAACAACAATTTGAGGGCTACTCACTGTCAAATAGGCTTCTTATTGCATTGTGAAATTGTGAAATGGGACTTTTATGAGGAAAAAGTAATAAGTACGAAAAAGCAACATCAGAAATTATTTAAAAAATAAAGTATCAGTGTAATGGATAAATATGTAATGAATAAAGAAAAATATGGCACATAGACACAATGGAGTAATATTCAGTCATGAAAGAGAATAAGATCCTGTCATTTGCAACAACATGGTTGGAACTGGAGGGCATTATCTTAAGTAACGTAAGCCAAGCACACGAAAGGGAAACTTTGCATGTTCTCACTCATTTGTGGGAGCTAAAAATTAAAACAACTGAACTCACAGAGGTAGAGATTCGAGTGATGGTTACCAAAGGCTGGGAAGAGTAGTGAAGGGTGTGACAGGGAATTGCCATATTTAATAGGAAAAATATATAGCTAGGTAGAATGAATACGTATTTGATAGTATAACAGTGACTACAGTCAACAACAATTTATTGTACATTTTAAAGTAACCGAAAGAGTATAATTGGAATCCTTATAACACAAATAAATGATAAATTCTCAAGGCAATGATACCCCATTTTCCCTGATGTGAATATTACACATGGTATGCTTGTATCAAAATATTTCATGTACCGCATAAATATATATATACCTACTACATATCTATAAAATTAAAAACTAATAAAATCGAGTACCAAAAAATTCGGATGCATATACTTTGGAAATAATGTGTGAAATCTGTAAGTGTTCACTTTCAATTATTTTTCAAATTAAAATATTTTAGGTATCACTAGTATATATATCACTATATAATAAATATAAAATAACATATCAAATGACTGAACCGATTTTAGAAACAAGTATTTTTAAATACCTAAATAATAAATTTTTTTTCATAAAATCAGGCCAAATGGGAAGTAAACCAGGAGAAAACGTAAAAATTTGGAAATGCAAGCAATGGCAGTCTTTGAGAATAGGAAAACAATCTAATGGCTTGGAAAAAGTAATTAGTACTGCTAATGACACTGTTCTAAGTGCATCAGAAGGTCAAGTTGTAAACCTTCCCTCCTAGATTGGTTCTTTGATGCCCCATCTATCTTCATTGCCTCTGTTTATCCTCTTGTTCTTCAGCATTCTCTGGACTAATTCATAAGAATGGAGGCAAGAAGAAGGTCATAGTTAGCAGATCTGGGGAATTTATAATAGTAGCCATAAAGATAAGAAAATGCATCCTTCAGCTTTTTATTTTTTCATCACTGCTCTAAGGAACTAAAGCAAAACCTAAATCTCTTACTTTAAAAAAAAAATGCATTCATATGTGATAATTTATTTGGTTCTATGGAAATGTCTTCAGCATATGATTTGGGACCTTTTTGAGAATTAAAAATACTGTGCTGTGGCAATCACTCAGGACCTCGATCTTAGTAGTGGAGAGTGTGACAAAGCATTGCCGTATTTAATAGGTGCAAAAATATAGCTAAATAGAATGAATAAAATCTAGCATTTGATAGCAAAGTGAACTTACTACATCTCTACAATTCTTTCCTAATATGTGCTAACCTACTAATACCTTTGCCTGTGTCAATGACATTTTCTGCTACTGCTGCATGCCTTTTAACTTATTTGTAATTTTTAAAATGTGGCGTTTGAAAATTTTGAAATATTTTTATCCAAATAGATACCTGTAAATAACTAAAATAAGACGTAATTGTTACATGAGAAAATGTAAAAGTATCATAAATCTTAGCCAAAAAAGTCTGAAATCATACTTTACACACCTAACTCACATTCAAATCTCATTTAAATGGTAGATATATTAAATATTGGAATTGAAGATTTAGAGTAGAGATACTATTGCTGCCTCAATTATGATGCTCTGCTGCACCATTTTCTTACTGATACATGATTCTCTTCACAAAAGCAGCAAGTGTTTTGGTGGGAAAAAATAGACATATTTTAATATTTTTTCTTTGTGAATTCCACAAAATATAAACAGTTTATACTCATTTAAATTGATAGACTCATTTACAGCTAGTGACTTTTATTTTTATTTATTATTTATCTATTTTTTGAGATGGAGTCTTTCTCTGTCCCGCAGGATGGAGTGCAGTGGCTTAATGTCATCTTACAAGAACTTCTGCCTCCTGGGTTTAAGCAATTCTCCTGCCTCCGTCTCCCAAGTAGCTGGGATCACAGGCATGTGTCACCATGCCCAGGTATTTTTTTTTTTTTTTTTTTTTTGTATTTTTAGTAGAGACAGGGTTTCACCATGTTGGCAAGGCTGGTTTTGAACTCCTGACCTAAAGTGATCTGCCCACCTCAGTCTCCCAGAGTGCTGGGATTACAGGCATGAGCCACCACACCTGGCCTTTACTTTTAAAAACAAGTTTTCCTACATACAAATTTGTTAATCTTTATACATAATACAAAGAAATAATATTAGTAAGCCCTTATGTGCCAAATACTGTGCCAAGTTATTATATGTCACTATACCTGCTCTTCAAATCACCCCATGGTATAAGCGTAGTAACCTTTCTTGAAGATAAGGAAACAGAGACCTACAGAGGTTGCAGAAATTGTCCAGGCAATTAACCTAGCAACAAATCAAATTTAAAATTTGTTTCTACCGGGATAAACATATAAAGTCTATCCTCATAACAGCATACTTGCAACTTTAGGAATTTTTTCCTCTGAAAAAAATGAATATAAAAAAATGAAATGTTATATGCATGCATACATTATATATACATATATATCTATACACACGTATATGTATTGTATTTGATGAGGTAAATAAAATGTTTTTGTGAACTTTTCCATCAGTTAACAAACTCATCACTAATTTTATTTCCATTATCCCTGCTAATGAAATGCTTTCAAAGTTATTTATGAAGAAAAAGAATCGCAGGCTACCAAATAAATTTTGGTTTTATGTCCATCCTTAAACAGTTTCAGACATAAAGCAAGATACAGTGATTTTTGAACTTGAAGACAGATCGTTGCAAAATGAAATAAAAAAGAAAAAGAGACATAAACCATTAATTTAAATAAAGACAAGGACTACCTCAGCAATAATTTTCTCTGTACAGTTAATCCATTAGTAGCTGTGGGAGAGAAAACTACATCACCCATCCAAATGAAGGCCTTCTTTCCTACTGTGAATATTAACAAGGAAAATAGATCACTTTACATATTGTACCTCAAAGGCCCAGTAGTTTTTTTTTTTTTTTTTTATCATAGATAGTAATATTCCCTGGGCACAAATATATAATCAAAGCTTCTTTAAACAGAAAGGTTTAGTATAGATTTTTTTCAAACTCTTTTTTTTTTTTAATTTTATCTTGTTTCATAATTGCTGATGTTCGGCAACTCTGTTAATTAGGGTTATTTGAGTGAATGTGTGAAATAGTTAAAAGTTACACATAACAATTTGTCATTTTTTCAATATGTGCTGCTAACTTGGCTTTTTGAAGTAATTACTCATTTATCATCTAAACCATTTAAACAAACAATGGCCATCTTTATAGTTATGAGATATGTTAACAGGTACAAATTTATTTATTGCATACTTGTGATCTAAATATTAGTGTTATTTTGACTTTGCTTCCAGTACATTCTTCTATCATTAAACATCTTTATTTGACAGGACAAGGGACCCGTCCCATGGCTTTAGTTCATTTTCCAGCTGCTTTGTCAGTCATGCTGGTCATTGGCACTAAGATGACATAGAAGAGGTCTTGTATGAAATGCTTTTGTTTAAAGGTAGAGGAAAGCCTAGTGCTATAAAGGAACATGTATATTTACAGTTTTCTCCTAAAATAAAAGTATTTGAATAGTAAAGATGCTGATTGATCCTGTTTGACTGAGATTGTTCTTAATCAAATGCTTATATTATTTAGCTGTAACAGTAATATCAGTGATCTGCTTTGGTTATTTTCACCCTGATCCTGTGACCATATATATTTTCTCAAATCGCTTTAATTACTTTGGTTAACCCCATTTATAGTCTTGGAATTAAAGGTTACACAGAACCAAATACTCCCAACTGAAAGATAATTTTCTGATTTTTTAGTTATAGGTCTTAATCTTTATAGCAGATGTTTTTCCCACCTTATATATCTCTCACTTCAGAGGATTTTATGAGAAAAGAAAGTGGAAGTATGAGACAGAGGGCGTGTAATAGTTCTGTAGATCTAAATGGAGCCTTCTGAGCTACATCTCGTTCAGTTATACAGGACACTTAATTATGTATAGCTGATTGGGTGGCTAGGACAAGAAGGGAGAAGAAGTGGGAAAAAAAGATCAATTCTGTTGGGGATCTTTTTCATTCCTTTAGACGTAAAAGTGGGACGGTGGAAAGAGCAACCTTTGAAAAGTGTTGAACCCCAGTTTCACCATTTACTATAACTTAATTAATATATTTTAATATCTCTGAACCTCACTTACTCCTGTAAAATAGAGTTAAAGTTATTTTTCCTCAGTTTATTTTAATTTTTTGGGAATCAAGATATGTGTTCATCCACAGTGTACTTTTAAGGTAGTACTACTTTTCACCTCTGCGAAAGTTATTTTGTTAGTTATAACAAGGAGTAGTAATGTCGTCTTAAGTAATATGATGCTATCTCAAAGAAGGAAGGAGAAATTAATCTGTTTAGTTAATAATATAACCAACATACTCTAACTGGTTCCTAAAAAATACTGGTTGAATAAATGAATGTATGATTGGATCATTGTGCTGATTGAGTAAAATAATGGAATATAGACAACATCTAGTGCTATGGTCTGGACGTTTATGCCCAGCAAAATTTGTATGCTGAAACCTAATCATGAAATGTATGGTATTAGGAGCTAGGGCCTTTGGGGCGGTGATTGAATCATGAGCGCAGAGCCTTCATGAATGTGATTAGTGTCCTTTTAAAAGAAGCCTTAGAGAGCTTCCTTGCCTGTTTCACCACATAAGAACACAGCAAGAAGGTGCAATCTATGAACCAAGAAGTGGACCAGACTCCAAATTTGCCAGCATCTTGATTTTATACTTCCTACGCTTCAAAACTCTGAGAAATACATTAAAATTGTTTATAAGCCACTCACTTTATAGTACTTCCTCAGAGTAGCCTAAATAGAGTAAGACACCTAGGATAATGCCTATCAATTAGCATTAGATGAATAATTAATACAGTTTGATATCCTGGATTCAGGGGCAAATTTCGCTCCAAAAGTTTTTATTTATTGACTTTTAAAAGAAGCAAAAATAAGGTATACACTCTATTTTGTATAGTCCCACTGTTGTCTAGGGCAGCACCATAAAATCAAACACAACGATAGATCGGCAGTGAAATATAGATCCATGCTGAGTGTGATAAAATGAGCCTCACATCATTTCATGTCAATTTTCTGCCAAATGAGTTGTGAAATAATTTTTAATTTTGAGATATTTCTAGATTTTAGAATAAGAATTAACATTTATTGAATATCTGCTATATGTCAGGCACTGTTCTAAGCACTTTACATGTTTTAATTTAAGCCTCATGCAATCTTCTAAGGTAGGTAATCTTATTTCCATTTTACATTATAAGAGACAAAACATGCTCAGAAAGGTTAAATAACTTGCTCTGTCTGGTTTATATAGTAAAGCAAAATGAGTCTGGAAAGATTTGTGTTAAACATTATAAAACTGAAAATAACTACAAATAAAATTAGGAAGAACATAAAGAGACATTTATGACAGAAAGAACAGAATTTCTAAAATTATAAGCAATGAAATAAAAATACAGATAAAATTAGTAATATACTTTATTAAATAGCATATAAGATTTCAGAACACCTAAAATACTATGTATAAATTTAAAGTTTAATAAACTACAATAAATTTAATAAACTACAATAAATACCATATAAAATTTCAGAACACCTAAAATACTACGTATAAATTTAAAGTTTAATAAACTACAATAAATTTCTGCAACAGATACATTTGGTATATTCAATATATATGCAAATCAATAAAGTACTAAAACTTCAGTAGATTTCTTACAAAGATATAAAGAAATCACACAGAAAAGAACTACTGCTGTCAGAAAAGAACTAAAATTGAAGTTTAAAATTCAAGTTTAAAAAACCCGAGATATAATTTTTCAAGTATCAAGTAAAGATTTTTATAACTTGTAATACTTTCTTCAGGCAAAGGAAAAGTTGTATATATTATAGATACAAACATATGTTCGTTCAAGCTTTCTAGAAAACATTGGCAGCACATGCCAAATGCTTTAAGACTTCCTATAGCCTTTGAGGTAGTGATTAAATTTCTTTGGGTTCTACCATAGAGAAATAACCAGAGATACAGGGGAAAATGTTATCCATAAAAACATTCATTAAAGAGCAATTCATAATTAGACTTGTAGAAAGAAACCAGTACTTTTAAGGACAGATGTATAAAACAACTTCAAACATAGGAAGTGGGAAAAATTGTTTGAACTGACCGGTACACCACTTTTCAACACACTGCTGAGCCTAACAGAATAGGTGATGTTGTAAATTCACAGTTTAGTTTCCCAATGTCACATTAGCAAGCCCTGTAGAGTTGCTGCCAGGGAACCTGAGACCCTGAAGCCATATATGTAGGAAGGAGAGTTTCTCTATAGTTGTCCTCATCCAGGTATTTTTTCCACAGTGAGTGATGATAACTTGTGAAATTATTATGTTCCACCGTGGACCTGTATGCTGGCCCTTTCTCTGAATGAGTTGTTAATACTATAACTTTAGGGGAGTATTAATTTTTAAGCCTCTGAAAACCAGGTTAACCCAACTAGAGTCAAATAAAATCGCAATTCTAGCCATTATAAGTGAACCTCATGGTACTTATTGACTTCTTTTTCTCAACTCCAGCCGTAGCTCTTCTTCTTTCCTGCTCTGTGTTTTGTAATCTTTTTCTTGGTAAATAATTCCAGCATTCATTTAGGTTTTCAAACAAGAAATCTAAATATTACTGCAAGAGATTTTCTCTCACTTGCACCCCACTGGAATAATCAATACTTCATATACAGCTACTACTAATTACTACATACAACTATTTCTAACTATTTTATTTTGATTAACTAAAAATTAGCTTTTTTAAAGAAAAATGACCAATAAAATTTTGGTGTGACATTGTCACCAAGGCCTTTACATAAAAATCTCTTGAGTTGTTCCCCTTTTCCATATTCCTGGCAATTGTCCTTATCTGCTGGCCTATTATCTTTAGCAACCTTAAATGTACTCTGTATTATTTCTTCTCTTTCTTTATGCCCAAAGGAATTATCCTCTTTGGAATTTTCTTTGCCCTTCGGCTTCTGGTTGGGTTCTGTTTGGAGACACCAGAAGGATGTAGAGGGTGGGAAGAAGGAGACCTGGGTTTATATTTTCCCCATTTTCTCCATGCTTCAGTGTGGTTCTGAAGGATGCTGCTTTGCTTCATGACGATAGATTCTCCCATGATTCCAGCCATCAGCCAGGCTTTCTTGGTACCTCAAGGTTAGTAAGGCTTAGGGGTAACCATGACTTCCCACTCTTAACAGTTCTAACCTGTTTGTTATTTTCACTCTCCTCACATCTAAGTATTTTCTTTACTAAAAGATCCCTTAAGAAATCCTAGTATATTGTACCATCTCTTTCTTATCAAAACACAGAGTGGTACCATTGAAATGACGTCTATTGATTTTTTAACTATAGTCTTACCCCCACCACATTTTCCATGCAAAACATCCTTCAGCCATCGAAAGAGTATCCTTTCTCAAATGCAAACCTGATCGTGCCATTCTATCCTGAGCAAAATCCTCAGTGTTCCCCATTGTCACTGCCAGTACTTTCCAACTAGAGACTTATTGCTACAAATTCTTATCACCCAAGCATTTTCCATGAAATAATCCAAGTCTTGTATATGTATATACTACTATTTTTTAAAACTATGCTACTGTGATTAATTAAATGTCTTCTCATTTAAAACATGACATGCTTCATACTGACTTTGTCATTACATGTTTCTGCAGGTAATCAAATATTCCATTGTATATGTTAAAATAATCTTTATATTCAAAAGATAAAATCTAGACTCTTTCTAATTTTCCAGTTTATTTTTCTATTACTCACCCACGTGCATTCACATTTTATTTAAGTGCCACACTTTCTCTGCATCTTCACTTTAGGTAATCTTTTTTCTATTTCTGAAAGGTACTCATCTATACTCAATAACCCTTTCATGGCAAATTCTTCTCATATTTTTAATAGAAATATATTGAATGCCAATAGACTAGATTTTTACTTAAGTATTTTATGTGCATTATCTCATTTAATACTTAATATAATTACTGAGGTGAAGTTTAAGGGGTTTGTACAGGTTTACATATCATAAAGAATAAAATTAAGACTTGAAATCAGACCTTTTCAAACATACACCTTAAAATGTAAAATATATTTTCCAATAAGATGCCACTCTTATTGAAGATAAGAAGATAAAAAAATACATACTCTGAAACCTGTCTTACATGGCCACTCTCATTTTAATTCCCATGCCACTTTGTACATACCTCCTCATACTATACTGCCAGGATGTGTTTGCTTATCTTTCCCACAATGCTATGAGATCTTTAAAGATGAAAACATTTTTTTTCTTGCATTTTGTTTGTTTGTCTTGTTTTTCTTTGCCTTCAGAACTTAACAGGGTATCTGGGTATTAAATACAGAATAATTTATCATAATATTAATGCTTTGTAAAAGAATTATACTACCTTTAATATTAAAATGAAGCAACAACTATTAGGAATTAGTGCATTGCAACATTTCCAAAAGTGCTCATTTAGTTATATTTTTGATTCAATACCAGATACATATGCATAAAGTATGCCATCTGACCATCTCATTTTGACAACTGTGTACTTTATTCTGGTTTCTTTATTATCTAAGTTACCCAATAATGATTCACTGACCACATGTGTCAAGAAATACCAATTATTCTGTTAACTTTAATTGACTTGATACATATATGAGCACTGATAGTAGTAACATTTTGTCACCAACATTATACATTGTAAATTATCTGCACAGTGAAAAACACTATTTACCTTGATGCCTTCATTTGTAATGTATGTTGTTTCTAATGTACTCAACTATATAGATGAAATTTAGAAGTTACATATAGGAAATGAAAAACCATCAAACTCTTATGTCTCAACCATGAAATCAATGCATAAGAAAAAAATAAATATTTAAACAATGTTGTTTAGCCTCAAAATATTTTGTGAAAGATAATAACGTTTATGAGAAATCTAATTGCAATCTAATTAAAGCCATGAAAACATGCAATAATGATAACTAATATTTATTGGGGTTTGTTAAATACAAGGCATTGTCTGAGTGATTCACATGCACTAACTCATTTAATCCTCACAAAAACTATGTGCGACAGACCTTGTTATTTGCCTCATTTTATAGGCACAAAAACTGAAGTGAAACAAAGAAAAGCAAAGGTTATGCATGACTTGCAAAGGTTATGCAACTACAGATGTCCTAAGTGGTATTTAGAACTCAGATAGTCTAACCTCTAAGACTGCTTAATTACTATGCAATACAGCCTTTACTAAACAAATTGCTAATTGAGTTATTATCATGGAATACAAAGAAAAATGCATCAGAAATCAGGGAGTCCCCTTGCCCATTTTCTTGCCCTGACTGATTATACTTCTACTATGGTAAAAACGAGCTCAATGAACCATCATAATCAATTGCCATTAATCATAACATTGTATCAATAATTTTTCTTTATTCTTACAAGGTAACCTCTGCATATAATTTGATTTCCCATGTAGCAGGAGTATATTGTAGTAATTGAAAGTATACTTACTAGGGCCTGTTTAGCTGAGTTTTACTTCTGGTTCCACCATTTTCTAGTTGTTTATTTCAATTTCCTCACCTAGAAAATGAGATCAATAGGAGTATGGATATGATGATCACATTACTTAATATATACGAGGCATTTTCAACAGTGCCTGGCACAGACTAAGTTGCTAGTTATTACTATTTTCTTACTAAAAGGAGATTATTTATATGTCTGGTGATAATTCATTAGGTACTGTTATGTGAAAATTAATAAGCTATTATTCCAATATAGATTAGTCTATCGTGTCCTTTATTCACAGAAATTTTCTTTCAGAAGTTCTGTAGCCCATGTAAGGCTGAGAAACATCATTAGACTTGTGTTGACTAATATGTTTTAATTTGAAAATCATCTGTAAGAAATTGATAGTGGTTGCTTGGGTAAGCAGTTGAGATTCCTGAGATCAAATAAGTACTCAGCAGGAAAGAGTATTTGTATTGGATTAATGGTTATGCTGTGGACTTGGGTCAGTAAGCTTGAGTTAAGCACCCTGGAAAGCACTTTGCCTATCAGTAATCCTGGAGCAGCAGCAGGAGCAGACTGTGAAAACAGGTATGTTGGAACCTGGTATTATTTAGAAATTTGAGTAAATATACACACATGTGTATGTAACTCAATTTCTGTCTTACATTCATAGAAGTACTTAATTATTCTATTCACAAGAAATCAAGATTATTATGGCAGCTAAATATGTCAAGCAAAGTAGAGAAAAATAATAACTAAAGTTTCAGCAAAGCTATAATGTCCCTGTACTTCCAGCTGCAAACGAAGATACGCTGTTATTTTCCTAAGTTTTCTAAAGCATTAATTAATTTATTTTATTCAACTGGAGCTTATAGGACCTAAAGTGTTAGAATTCATAGGATTCGTAAATGTTGGCAATGATGTTTATAAGTCCTATTTTATTTAGTAGCAATTCATGCACTGCAAGAGAATTGTATTTAAATAAAATATTTTAAGAATACATAAGTGATTTTTCTCCCTGGAGGATAACTCCACTGTCTATATATACTTTCTTCTCAAAATATATTAGTACTATGTTATTCAATATTTTACCATAGAATTTTAAATTCTCAGTGTGCTTCTTCTATAGATGCAGAATTAAGTTTAATTCTGCTTCCCTACAGTTAAAAATAAGGCAAATTAACTTCTGAATTGACCTTAACGATTAGTAATTTCTCTTCAAGGCACTGAGTAAGTTTCCATAGCAGGCAGTTGGACTTTCCTTGGCAAACTTTTTATCTTCACACGTCTTCCATTTCTAAATTCATTAAGCCCTTCAAAATTCTTTTTTATCTTTTCTTTTTTTTTTGTTAGTAGTTGTCTCATACAAAACTTATTCACCATAGAATACTATGCAGCCACAAAAAAGAATGAGTTCATGTCTTTTGCAGGGACATGGATGAAGCTGGAAACCATCATCCTCAGCAAACTAACACAGGAACAGAAAACCAAACACCACATGTTCTCACTCATAAGTGGAAGGTGAACAATGAGAATATATGGACATAGGAAAGGGAATCTCACACACCAGGGCCTGTCAGTGGGTGGGAAGAAAGGGGAGTGAGAGCATTAGAACAAATACCTAATGCATGTGGGGCTTAAAACCTAGATGACAAGTTGATAGGTGCACAAACCATGGCACATGTGTATCTATGTAAGAAAACTACACATTCAGCACATGCATCCCAGAACTTAAATAAAAACTAAAAAGTAAAAAAAAAATTTTAACTTATTTTATTGTTTGACTTTAAAAATAATAGTTTGTTTTTAAATTACTTGATTAGACAGCTAATTTTCAGATTTCTTAAAAATACATTTGATGTAGATTTTCAAGAACAAGTTTCCAAGAAAATCAAAATATTGTGAAGTGATTGGCTAGCGGAAAGAGAAGAAGAAGTAGACCCTCCTGGAGTTGTATAAGGATGCATCCTTTCCACTAAAGGTAACTCAAACCTTCTGAAGGATCACTTATTGCCCCATGCTTGATAGAACAAGGAAGAGTCAGGCTCGACCAGGTTCACACAACTCTTTCCAAGCCCCAAATTTTAGCTTCTCTTACTATGGCAAATTGCCGCCTGGAAGAAATTTATTTTTATTTTTTCAAATATCTATCTTGTATTTCTTTTGTATAACTGAAACATTGTATCCTATGACCAACATGTCTCCATTCTAACCACCACCCCCCAGCGTCTGATAACCATCATTCTATTCTCTGCTTTTGTGAGTCTGAATGTTTTAGATTTTACTGGTAAGTGAGAACATGACAGATTTGTCTTTCTCTGCCTGGCTTATATCACTTAGCACAATATCCTTCAGGTTCATCCATGTTGTTGCAAATGACAGATTTTTCTTCTTTTTTTTTTTGAGACGGAGTTTCGCTCTTGTTACCCAGGCTGGAGTGCAATGGCGCCATCTCGGCTCACCGCAACCTCCGCCTCCTGGTTCAGGCAATTCTCCTGCCTCAGCCTCCTGAGTAGCTGGGAGTGCTGGCACGCGCCACCATGCACAGCTAATTTTTGTGTTTTTAGTAGAGACGGGGTTTCACCAGGATGGTCTCGATCTCTTGACCTCGTGATCCACCCGCCTTGGCCTCCCAAAGTGCTGGGATTATAGGCGTGAGACACCACGCCCGGCCAGACTTTTCTTCTTAAAAAAGAAAATGAATGGTTTTTCACTGTGTGTACATATCACATTTTCTTTATTCATTCATCTGTTGACATACACTCAGGTTGATTCCGTACCTTAGCTATTGTGAATAGTGCTGCGTTAAACATGGAGTGCAAATATTTCCTTGATGTACTAATGTAATATCCTTTAGACACATAAACAGAAGTAAAATTGCTTAATCATGAAATAATTTTATTTTTTGAGAAACCTCCATGAAGTTTCCCATAATGGCTGTATTCCTCTTTTGATGACTTTTAAGAAAAATAAAATAATTATTCATTTTACAAAAAAAAAAATTGCAAAAAAAAAAAGCGAAAGAGGCAGAACAAAATGACTTTTTTCAGCTTAGAAAAAAAATGCCATGAAATGTGTGAAAATATTTGACTTATAGAAATATGATTTTAACTTGAAGGACAATAGTCACATTGTTCACCATAGTCAGGTGTCCATAAGCCTATTTTTCACATGTGTTCCTTTAGTAGATGTTTGCCCACGCTGATGAATTAAAGAGCAGTAGTTGAATTCTCTGTTAGGGCAGCAATAATCACTTAAGTTTATTCAACATGTGAGTGCACTATCAACATAACACTACAGGGTGACAGTTTTCTGAGATCTTACAGTGATAATTTAAAAAGAATCAGTATCACGGAGTTCCCTCTGACAGAATTTTATTCAAACTAACTGGATTTTCAGAATTATCAAGAAAACAGGTACAATTGCACTCCTGAGTGGATTCTAATTAGTATTATTGTGACTAACAGATCTCTTTTTTACACTGACCTTTTTCTATATATATTTACCCATTTTTTGACTATGCTGAAATGTGAAACTGTTCTCATCAAATTGGACTAAAGAGACAAAAATGATAATTTTTTGAGCTATATCAAACTATGTCTGAGAGAAAATGCAAAAAAAAGTAGATACTTCTTTTCCAGGTACAGTCTTACCACAAAAAAGTACTGATCATAGAGATAAATCTCTAAAACTTGAAGAAAGCAGCACTTTCTCTTTTTGTTCTCTTTTTTTTTTAATTTTAAATTTTTATTTTTTACTGTACTTTAGTTTCTGGGGTACATGTGCAGATCATGTAGGATTGTTGCATAGGTATATACATGGCCAGGTGGTTTGCTGCCCCCATCCCTCCATCACCTATATCTGGTATTTCTCCCCACATTATCCCTCAACACCCTCCCCTTCCCCCACTCTCTGTTCCCTGACCCCCCACAACAGACCCCAGTGTGTGATGGTCCCCCTCTGTGTCCACATGTTCTCCTTGTTCAACACCCATCTATGAGTGAGAACATGCCGTGTTTGATTTCTGTTTTTGTGTCAGTTTACTGAGAAAGATGGTTTCCAGATTCATCCATGTCCCCACAAAGGACATGATCTCATCATTTTTTATGAGTTTGCAGTATTCCATGGTGTATATGTGCCACCTTTTCTTTATACAGTCTATCATTGATGGACATTAGGGTTGGTTCCAAGTCTTTGCTATTGTAAACAGTGCCATAATGAACCTAGGTGTGCCTAGGTCTTTATGATAGAACGATTTATAATCCTTTGGGTATATACCAGTAATGGAATTGCTGGGTCAAATGGTATTTCTATTTTTAGGTCCTCAAGGAATCACCACACTGTCTTCCATAAGGGTTGAACTAATTTACACTCCCACCAACAGTGTAAAAGTGTTCCTATTTCTCCACATCCTCTCCAGCATATGTTGTCTCCAGATATTTTAATGATCACCATTCTAACTGGCGTGAGATGGTATCTCAATGTAATTTTGATTTGCATTTCTCTAATGACCAGTGATGATGATATTTTTTCATGTTTGTTGGCTTCATATATGTCTTCTTTTGAAAAGTGTCTGTTCATATTTTTTGCCCACTTTTGAATGGGTTTGTTTATTTTTTGTAAATCTGTTTTAATTATTTGTAGATTCTGGATATGAGACCTTTGTCAGATGGGTAGATTGAAGAAATTTTTCCCATTCTGTTGGTTGCCTATTAGAGCTAATGATTGTTTCTTTTGCTGTACAGAAGCTCTGAAGTTTAATTAGATCCAATTTGTCTATTTTGGCTTTTGTTGCCATTGCATTTGGTGTTTTAGTCATGAAGTCCTTGCCTATGCTTATGTACTGAATGGTTTTATCTGGGTTTTCTTCCAGGGCTTTTATAGTGTTAGGTCTTATGTTTAGATCTTTAATCCATCTGGAGTGAATTTTAGTATAATGTGTCAGGAAGGGGTTCAGTTTCTGCTTTCTGCACATTGTTAGCCAGTTTTCTCAACACCATTTATTAAACAGGGAATCCTTTCCCCGTTGCTTGTTTCTGTCATGTTCATCAAAGATCACATGGTTGTAGATATGTGGTGTTGATTCCGAGGCCTCTGTTCTGTTCCATTGGTCTATGTCTCTGTTTTGGTACCAGTACCATGCTGTTTTGATTATTGTAACCTTGTAGTATAGTTTGAAGTCAGGTAGCGTGATGCCTCCAGCTTTGTTCTTTTTCCTTAGGATTGTCTTGGCTATGCGGTCTCTCTTTTGGTTCCATATGAAGTTTAAAGTGGGTTTTTCCAGTTCTTTGGAGATGATCATTGGTAGCTTGATGGGGATAGCAATGAATCTATAAATTACTTTGGGCATTATGGCCATTTTCACGATACTGATTCTTCCTAACCATGAGCATGGAATGTTTTTCCATCTGTTTGTGTCCTCTCTTATTTCCTTGAGCAGTGGTTTGTAGTTCTCCTTGAAGAGGTCCTTTACATCCTTTGTTAGTTGTATTCCTAGGTATTTTATTCTTTTAGTAGCAATTGTGAATGGCAGTTCACTCTTGATTTGGCTCTATGTTTTTCTGTTATTAGTATAGGAATGCTTGTGATTTCTGCACATTAATTTTGTATCCTTAGACATTGCTGAAGTTGCTTATCAGTTTCAAGAGATTTTGGACTGAGATGATGGGCTCTTCTAAATATACAATTACGTCATCTGCAAATAGAGACAGTTTGGCTTCCTCCTTTCCTAATTGAATACACTTTATTTCTTTTTCTTCCCTGATTGCTCTGGCTAGAACTTCTAATACTATATTGAATAGGAGTGGTGAGAGAGGGCATCCTTGTCTAATGCCAGATTTCAAAGGGAATGCTTCCAGTTTTTGCCCATTCAATATGATAGTGGCTGTGGGTTTGTCATAAATAGCTTTTGTTATTTTGTGATACTTTCCATCGAAACCTAGTTTATTGACAGTTTTTAGCATAAAGAAAAGGGCTATTGAATTTTTTCAAAGGCCTCTGCATTTATTGAGATAATCATGTGGTTTTCGTCTTTTGTTCTGTTTATGTGATGGATTACTTTTATAGATTTGCGTATGTTGAACCAGCCTTGCATCCCTGGGATGAAGCCTACTTGATTGTGATGAATAAGCTTTTTGATATGTTGTTGCATTCATTTTGCCAGTATTTTATTGAAGATTTTTGCATCGATGCTCATCATGAATATTGGCCTGAAGCTCTTTTTTGTAGTGGAGTCTCTCCCGGGTTTTGGTATCAGGATTATGTTGGTGTCATAAAATGACATACTGAATGGGCAAAAACTGGAAGCATTTCCTCTGAAAACTGGCACTAGACAAGGGTGCCCTCTCTCACCATTCCTATTCAACATAGTATTGGAAGTTCTAGGCAGAGCAATCAGGCAAGAAAAAGAAATAAAATGTATTAAATTAGGAAAGGAGGAAGTCAAATTGTCTCTATTTGCAGATGACGTAATTGTGTATTTAGAAGACCCCATCATCTCAGCCCAAAATCTCCTTAAGCTGATAAGCACATTCAGCATATTCTCACAATACAAAATCACTGTGCAAAAATCACAAGCATCCCTATACACCAATAACAGACAAACAGAGAGCCAAATCAAGAGCAAACTCCCATTCACAATTGCTACAAAAGAATAAAATACCTAGGAATACAACTAACAAAGGACGTGAAGGACCTCTTCAAGGAGAACTACAAACCACTGCTCAAGGAAATAAGAGAGGACATAAACAGATGGAAAAATACTCCATGCTCATGGTTAGGAAGAATCAATATTGTAAAAATGGCCATATTGCCCAAACTAATTTATAGATTCATTGCTATCCCCATCAAGCTACCATTGACCTTCTTCACAGAACTGAAAAATCTACCTTAAACTTCATATGGAACCAAAAAAGAACATGTATAACAAAGACAATCCTAAGGAAAAAGAACAAAGCTGGAGGCATCATGCTGCCTGACTTCAAACTATACTACAAGGCTACAGTAATCAAAACAGCATGGTACTAGTACCAAAACAGAGATATAGACCAAAGGAACAGAACTGAGGCCTTGAAAGTAATGCCACACACCTACAACCATCTGATTTTTGACAAACCTGACAAAAACAAGCAATGGGGTAAGGATTCCCTATTTAATAAATGGTATTGGGAAAACTGGCTAACTGTGCAGAAAGGAAGCAGAACTTTCTTCTTTGTACATTTCACAGGCTGGATAGCAGGATTAATAATCATCAAATGTAACAGCACAACTAGTTGTGCTATGTTCATTAGTCCTGCTTTAAAATATTTCCTATTATGAAGAAACCTGTCATATGGTAAATACCTTTATACAATAATATCCTCCAAATACACCAGCAGGCAAAGTCCCAAAGACCACAGAGCAAAAAGCCTCACAGAGCAAACTAAGATATTCAATTAATTGATTTATATTTGAAATGTACAGTGAGATACAAAGGGAAAAAAATGACATAGCTGGCACAGTTGAGACAGTGTGTGAGTGGAGTGGAAAACCATGCTACATAACTTCCAGACTGTGCAATGCTCATATTCATACTTCTCCTCTCTCCCTCCATCTTTCTCCCCATCTCCGTCTCCACCTCCATTGCCCTCTTCCTCTTCTGAACCATACTGTCTTACTAATGATATGGCTGCAAGTACCAGAGTTGATGTTTGAGGAAATAACCCCAACAGCACAAGAGACCTGGGTCCAGCATATACAATTGCTTTACCACAGGCAAGTAAGAGATCAATTACTGTACTCAACCATTAGCCCTACGAGAAGCTATACATTTTATTTGTATTTCTTGAGTAGGAGACTGAAAACTTTAGAAACACCTAATGGCTTATATATATTTAGTGCTTCATAAGTTGTATGTGCAGTATGTATTTCATATATATTCAGTGTATCATGACTGTCTGGTGTTTTAATGTCTCTTTTTATAGCTGTGTTCAACTTATACTCTGCTGACTACCTCTCTTATCTTTATTTAGCATCTTATGGATTCCATCTATATCTTACAAGCTCTTTGTTCCTACTGTATATATACTTAATTCATCATATGATTTTCACCTATATATTACTCTTCTATTGTACACTCAAATATTTTTAAATCATTTATAGCAAAACCTTTGTAGCAATATTAAAATTGTGTCACTAGGTTAGAAATGCATGACACATTTAAAACATTCAGAGGAATGTAAAATAGAAACGTTAGCATATGTGGCAGGATTTATATATACAAAAATAAACACACTCAGCTTGCAGTAAGCCATATCTCAATTGAATGAAATAGAATTTGAAGGGATTGTGGTTATAAAGACAAGAAAGTTTAATAAATTCAGAGATAAATGTATTTGCTCTAATGATCTGAATAGGCTAAGTTATGTTGGGTTTATAAAACCCTCAAAATCTCATCCTTAAAATTACAGAGGCTTATTTCTCACGCATTCTTTATGTTCAGCACAGGTTTGGCAATGGGAATATTATAATAATGACACCCTTACAGTACAAGGTTTTATGGTTTATCATGGCAAGAGATGTGAATGAGGAAACTGCACAAGTTTTTATGTGCTTCCATCCACAAGTGTTTCATTCCCATTTTATTGCCCAAAGCCAGTCACTTTGCCACACATACTTTCAAGGAGGTATGTAGCAAGAAATAAAAGAAAACTGGAAGTTTGGATAGCACTGGTAAAGTCTTCCACAGTAGCTATTAACATGAAAGGTGCAGAACCTCACCAAATTGAGAGTTAACATGGAAGATTGAAACCTATGTTTACGTGTGTGCATAAACGTACTCATACATACATATGTACTTAAATCATCAGAATGAACTGAATACAACTTCATTCCTAATGAACGGAAAGTTTGGAATCAAAATGATTGGTATTAGAGTGGCTCCTCCTCCCAAACTAGGTGGTTCAGTCTCATTCACAGTTGTTCCTTGTAATATAAACATACAACTTGTCCTTGTAATAGAAACAGGCTCTGTTATTTGTCAAATGCTCCTTGGAACAAAGAGTTCAGGATGATTCATTCCAAGATAGAACAGTCTAAGTAACATTAATATACAAATGTTTTCCCCATACAATACTACTCTGTGCAGACTTTGAAAGGAAATTAACATTCACCTTGGGAAGATGATATGATTTTAGGAAACTTGTGAGAAGGGCCGCAGCAGCACTTGCTGAGGGAGTGCGGGATACTAAGCTGGCATGAGAATGCCCACTGGCTCTAAAAAAGGAATCCACCCTGCTCTCCGAAGTACCAGGAATGAGTGATCAAAAAAGCTCCACTCAGCCTCCAGACTGAGGCTGAAATGCTTGAGTTAACAAGACCTCAAAAGAGCACCTTTCTTCCTGGGAGGAGATGGAGAGGTAAGAGGGATGTTTGCCTTTTAATCACAAGAACTTCTACCTTTGTAGAAACGGGAAACATTATGAGTACAGTCAACATACTTGGCTTATGGTTTTGTATAATATAAATCTGATCCTTCAAGAAAAGAACTCAGTTTTATTCTCAGGAAAGCTGTCCTCAAAAAAGATGGTATTTGATTGCTGCTGGTCTTGCAAGTTTTATTTATTTATTTATTCATTTTTATTTGAGATGAAGTCTCACTCTGTGGCCCGGCTCACTGCAATCTCTGCCTCTCAGGTTCAAGTGATTCTCCTACCTCAGCCTCACGAGCAGCTGGGATTACAGGTGCCTGCCACCACGCCCAGCTAATTTTTGTATTTTTAGTAGAAACGGGGTTTTACCATATTGGCCAGACTTGTCTTGAACTCCCGACCTCCGATGATCCACTGCCTTGGCCTTCCAAAGTGCTGGGATTACAGGTATGAGCCACCACGCCCAGCCCCTCTTGCAAGTTTTTAAGCAAGATGAGACTGAAAGACCTTTAAGCCCTTCAAGTCTACCTTTGGGGATAGCGAATGAAGCTACCGTCATTGACCAGCAACTGCAGACTACTGTAGACCTACACATGACTCACCCAGCTTTAGAGACCCTAAAACTGAATCTCCTGCTTTTAACCTTCCCCCTCACACAAACACAGAGCCCGTGGACACCCTAGAGGACTGGGGCAAGGGAGGGGGAACGGATACATCTGCATTACTTGTAGATCCTGAAAAAATGCACTTCACCTCTTACTCTCCCTTTCTCATCCGTTAAATAGAATGGTAACATCTGCACTGTTTTCCTCGCTCTTACGTTGTGAAGATAAAATGAGTAAGTACATATGAAAAGCCTCTGAAAGTATCAATAACTAGTTTTGTCATTAATAATTTGTTTGTATTGAGTATTAACATCACGTAGTCTTAACTTCTATAGACACTGTTCTTTCAAAACAAGTCATTTTCTAGTGGAAGAATGTTTCATCTGATATTTGGATTATATATTTAGTTCTGAAGGTAAATGTATCTCCTGGAGGCACACTTATTTCAGATCTCCCATTATAGCAAGCTCTCCCACATATAGATTTAAAAGGGATGACAGGGTTTATTTTAAAAATTAAATCATCTAAAAAGAAAATACAATACTAACTTTTTAGTGGTCAATGCATCAGTTAAGAAACCAATCTCAGCTGATAAATGTTTATACTTTATTATTACAGCTATTAATAACACAATCTGTATAAAACTATAATAATCATGTTATCTATTTTTTATAAAAATTTTGGACGACTTGATAATTTTATAGACTTTTAGGATATTAAACTCTAAAGGATCTTAGAAATCATTTCAACCATGTTTGGATTAAAGAACTCAAGGCCAAGAAAAGTTAAATCGTTTAAGTCATTTTTATAAGATTCTATGGTTAACCATTGGCAGGATTGTAACTTTAACTTACAGTCCTATTACCAAATAACGAATTTTCAAAACCGTTATAAAGAAACGATCTTCATTTTACATAGTAAAGAGAATATATACTATAGTGATGAATGGAGAGAAAAGTTTTTCTTTCAAAATTAAATAGTAAATTAAATGAAAACATATATACCCATAATCAGTCAAATGGTGTCACACTGAGCATTAAATACTAATTAATTCCACAATGTACAAAAAAACCTCACAATTTTAAATATAAAGCATGCAGTATATGCAATATTTTAAATGGTACCTAAAATATTTGAATTTACTTTTAACTCAAATATTAACTCTAAAAGATAGTCAATGAAAATTATTTAATAACAGATTCCCAGATCTCCAAAAAGTATCAATTATGTGTCTGTGTGTGTATTCTCTAAAATATCTGAGTCAATCTAAACTATACGTAAGTTTTCTTTGAAGAGAAAACTACACTACACTCATCAAAATAACTTTTAAACATGATAATTTGCAATTTGTAATGTGACTATATTTTAAGCTACTAGAATTTTAAATCCAAATTCTTATTTCTTAACCTGACCCTATATCTGTTCAATGCTTTCAGTAGAGTAATTTTTTTCTTCTTTTAGAATCATCATTAATTTGTCACAAAATCATGTGGTGGAAAAAGAAGGATAGTAGAAGATTTCATAAATGCAGTTATAATCTTAATAAGATTTGGGTTCAATGGCACTAAAATAGGAACTGGGTATTCTATGGATAAAGACTGAATAATTACACAGGATAAAGACTGAATAATATATATCGGGGGAAAAGAAATTTGTTTTCAATTTTTATTCCTTGCTATAGAATAAATAGAGAACCCTCTCTTAGGAGAAATTCACAAAATGTGAATCAATTTTATGATGTTGATCTAAGAGGTGATAAAATGCTGAGTTGAAATTTATCATCAAATTCTACTATGTATGGAGCTCAGTATTCAGCACTACCTTTGTTAACGAAGAAATAGGAAAGTCATGTGTTCTATTATCGCCTTTGAGGGACTGGTGTGAGTGGCATCAGGGGGACCTCAACCTCTTAGACTACATAAAGGCACGTGATAAAGCTATGGCAATGCTCAACACCTTGCATGCCTTGGGGGTGTCACCCCGTGACTGGTATCACACTATGACTGTATCATGTTGAGTTTCTGTCCTGTTAGTCATCTAAAACATCAGGCTTTGATGTCATCAAGAGTGTAAAATATCTGTACTCAGTAGCTCCCATAGGATTTGAACAGAAATTGAATGAGCTCCAACATCTGTATAAAACTCATTTAAGATACTTGATATTTGAAAGCTGTTTTATAATGGTTGTGTTTATTACTCACTTAATAGAAAGGTGCCATGTTCTGACATTGCTTTGAGCTTGACCATCGGGAACAAAGTTTCTGTACAACTTTATCTCCACTTCTCACAGAATTGCCTTTGCTTAGTTTAAATTTAGTGTCAAACTCTCTATTTTTATGGAGGATTAATTACAAAAATAAATTGTACAGGCTTTCCTTACTGATTGTAAAACTGTGCATAAAGATACTGCACCTTCTGTTGCTTAATGTCCTTTATCTAAGGATACACATGATCAATTTGTGCTTTAGTTTAGTTCAACAACAGCAAAAATCGTCTTTGTAAATGGACGTGCATATTTTCAGTTGTCAGGAGATGAAGGCTATCTTTCTTTATTTTTTCTTTTTAAATCTTAGCCAAATGAAGACACAGCGTCAAATTACTCACCAAACACTGCAATTCAGTTCTGGTCCTGAAAACATTTCACTTTTCCTCTTAACTTTATACTTTAAATAAACAGTTTTGAACTCAGTTTAAATCTGTAAACTTCCTTAAAACTCTCTTTTCAATCCTGGCTTCTTCTGCTCCATTTATCTGCCATTCTCTCTGCCTTTCATTTGGAGGCCAATCCCATACAGACGTTGAGCCTAAAGTGACCCAGAGAATGAATACATTGGGGAGCCCCACCTAATCAGAATTCCTGGTCTGAGACAACATAAGCTACACTAGATTCAGTATCCTGTGAGCTGGGATAGAGGTGAATATATCTGGATTACCACTTAGAGCAGGCTTATCATCTTCATCCCTTTTTCTTGTTGTGAATTCAGTCTGGGAAACTGTGTTTTTGCCTAAGTGTCAAAAGAATCATACTATGTTTCTGTTTTGAGATGGAGTCCTACTCTAGACACAACTGACTTTGTTAGAATCCTGACAAGTGTAGTAGACAATCTATGTTCATACAAGGAAGATTCTGAGGTTTATATCTCCATGAAATGACTGGTGTCCTTGAAATCAGAAAATTCCTGGGAAAACTAATGTAGCTATTTTCTCAAGCTTAAATATGATTGCCACTAAGACATCACAGCCGCCAGATTCCTCACCTGCAATACCGAATACACTTGTTTATTGAAGTTTACCCAAATTAGGCTCAAGTGTATGATTTGTCATTTCTATCTCAGGCCATTCCAATCTGAGCAAACTTTCATTACTGCTTATAATCCTAATGCATTTCCTTGGTCAATCCACCCTCTGACTTCCTCGGGCAATTATTTCCTATCTTCTATTCTCTCCTGAACCACTCCATATCCTCTCCCACTTCCCATGCAGATGAAGGCATTCTCATTAGTTTCTTCACCCTCACAAAATATATCATCTGTACAACAGACAAAATAAACCGACTTTTACTAAGACATCACCTCCACTTACAGCTAGATCCCATTTCTTCTCATCTGCCAAGGGCCTTCCCTCCTCAAGTACTCTCTTTGCTGGATCCTGTTGTAAGCATACAAAGGTGCTGTCGCTTCTTCCATCTTAAAAGACTTTTGCCTTGATATCATTTCCTTATTTTTCTACTCTCCTTTAAAGAAAAATTTCAGTTGCCCACACTCCCTGATTCTATTTTCATACTCACTGGCTCTGTCTGGAACTCATTTCTATCCAGGATTTCATCTCAGCCACTTTACTAAAACAGCTCTTGTTCACATTAGAAAATGAAACATCTAATGTTTCATTTTCCATGTCTTCATCTTATTTGACTTCCTGGGAACATTTTAGACATTCTTGACTTGTCCTTGTATTGCCTCAGTTGGTCACTTGGCTTCTGGAGCACCACATTTCCCTGGTTTTTCTCATACCTGTCCATTCTCTATCTCCTGTGATGAATGCCATTCCTTCCCTAACATATAAATATTATATGTAATCTGTGGAAGGGCCCCGGGGCTTACTCCTAGTAACTTGCCTTTATCTCTATTAACCCCCTAGATGACTCCATCCTGTTTCATTGGCTTTAAATACAATCTTTATGCTGAAGACTAAAATTTTACTTCAGACTCAACTTTTTTCGTAAACTTCAGGCTAATATGCCAAGGTTTTCAGTTGAGTAAGCTTCTTAAAACAAAATCATTACAAACATTTCTCCCTTAGGCTTACCCGTTGTAGTAAATAGCACTGACATGTGTGCAAATTGTTCTTAGTGTCTTGCTACGTGTCACATCCTATGTTAAGTCCATCAAGAAGTTTTGTTATCAAATAATAGGTCTTATTCATTATTTCTACTTCTTTGTACCAGCTTACCCTTGGACCCACAAAAATTAAAAAGAAATAAAAAGAAGTTTTGTTAAAGCAGCACATGCGTTCTACCACTTCCGGTTTCCTCCTCTGGGATGGCCCCATTCCATGCTGCTGTCATTCCCTAGAACCTGGGCATAGCATCCTAAATGGTTCCCTGCTTGTACTCTGGTTGTTTCTTCATGGAGCAACCGTAGCAATCCCATTAAGACATTAAAGATAATTATTCCTTGCTTGATACCTTTCTGAATCTTCCCGCAACACTTAGAAAAAAATCCAAAGTCTTTTTTCTAAATGTACAAAGTTCTACAATGACTTGGGCTAGCCCAGGCTAACTCTCCATCCACCTCACTTATTGCCTTATTGCCTTATTGCCCTCACTCTGGTTCACTAATTCCAGCTATCTTGGCCTCTGGCTATTTCTCGCATCAACCAAGCGTGCCTTATCTCAAAGCCTTTGCACTGGCGGTTTCCTCTTCCTGTAATGTTCCCTCTTCAGGTGTCTTCTCCTTGACTTTATTCAAACCTCAGCTCAAATGTCACTTCCTTCGAGATGCCTTCAGACATAGGATATATTCAACATCACCTCAAAATTCTCTGTGGAAGACATTAGGTGAAAATGTTCTAAAGTACAGTGTGTAAAACTCACAGTAGTGTTACCTGGGAAACTGGGAGATAATTATCAGTGAGAACAAGGATGTGACTCTAACATATGCTGACATAGAACTAATAGTATTCTCCGATGCTAAATACCTCATTCCAAATATACTCACCCCACTGACATTATTTGGAGATAATTTGTTGAAAATTCTTGTATGTTATAGTTGAATTTATAAACAACTTGGACAACATATCAAAATGTTCATATCCTTTTGCTTTTGAGATGAGTGTTACAGAAAAATATGTGGGATCCAAATACCATTTATAGTGTCTGTGATCTTGAGTGACTTATTCAATGCTGTATCCTCAATAACTTCATTGTTACAAAAGAAAAAATATACATAATGAAATTGTCTGAAAACTAGAAATTTACTAGTAAGCTAAGATGAATCTTGACAAATTTCACACCATGTCTGTTGGGTACAAAAAATGACATAAAACTGGCAACAACTATTTAGGCACAGGTCACATATCAGTTACTTCACTACAATATAACACTATAAAATTCTAGAAGGGTTAATATATTCATCAAGTTCTTACCTTACTATCATATAAAAAAGAAATAATTTTTTACAAAGAACTGTTTCATATTCAAAGAATATAAGCTATTAAAATAAAATAAATAAATATGGTTATTTGTTGGCATAAAACTTTCCTTGGAGTAGCTTTAAAATTCTGATATTCATGTAACAGTTACATCAGGGTAATTCTGAACTAGTAAGGGAATTATTCTTGTTTCACAAACTAAATTATTTATAGTCCAGTTAATGCCTGTCAATTTTGATACTATATGATAAATCAATGATAGATTAAAAATAAAAAGAAAGAAAATAATTGCAACTCAAACATAAGTATCAAGACTGATTTATCAATCACTTTTAATGCTAATATTATTTTAAAATGTTTTTATAAAATGAGCGTATACAAGTGTTCTTTCAATCTCAAATTATTTATAAAAAGATTTTCAATGACCCCAGTTAATACATTCTATTTAAGTAGCAAAATCATTTTATCACTGAAAGAAAATGGATAAAATGTTAAGAACTACTAAATATAATATTAATTCTTGGAGTATACCATCACGATGCCAGCATAGGTGTGGTTAACAAGAGAAATCCTCACCTTCCGGAATGGCTC
This sequence comes from Aotus nancymaae, assembly GCF_030222135.1. Taxonomy (NCBI): domain Eukaryota; kingdom Metazoa; phylum Chordata; class Mammalia; order Primates; family Aotidae; genus Aotus; species Aotus nancymaae. The sequence goes on along the minus strand of NW_026988447.1, from coordinate 2,656,861 downwards.
ATTCAAGTGTTCAAAGGCACGTAAGGCATAGTACACCATCTGTGAGACGACACCCAAGGATTCTTGGAGCTGGAAGAAACCCCTTCCTGTTTTTCTCTCAAGGGCTTTTCTTACCTTGAGCTGTAAGAAAGTTTAATCACTCAGCTAACCTGGCCTTTGTAGATTCTGGTTCACACTTTTGGGATGCCCAATTTAACCACAGTAACTTTCTCTTTTTTTCTTTCCTTTCTTCCTTCTCCTTTCCTCCCGCCCTCCCTCCCTCCCTTCCTGCCTTCCTGCCTTCCTTTCTTCCTTCCTTCCTCCCTTCCACCTTCAAGCTAAACCACAATTATTTTAAACACCCACTTACAGTCTTTCCAAAAATTCTTGACCCCTTAAAATTCCTACACTTTTATCTTTCTTGTTTTCTTGCATTCTTGTTTTCAAGAACACGGATTTTCACTGGGCTGTTCCCTAAGTTCCTGCATGTACCCTGGGCTTACTTCTGATTTCATGTTATTTGCAGAGCAGAGATGGTTAACATTCCCCAAGACCAAGTATGGTAAAGCCATTTTTTGCTCAGGTTCCAATTTCTCCTGATACCTCAAATGTTGCAGGTGGCACGCTGAGGGAAAATGCCTTTCAGAATTTTAGTTACTAAAATTTTACCACAGTTTCTACTTTACTCTTACATATCAATGTATTTTTCTCATTGGATTTCAAGAAGAAACCTACAAAAAATATAACTTTGCTTTTTTCTTTCTTAGATCATATTGTTTACTGTCTGTATGCTGCCACTTCCTTCTTTTTCAATTTTTTTTTTTTTAAGCTCTCTATTTGAATGTTAACTTAGCGAGCATAAACTGAAATGTTTAGTCCCTGGATCCAACATATGTGCTTTAAAGAAATGTGCACGACTCTGGGCCTTCAAACTGTTTAAGTGAAAAACATTTGTAGATGAAAATCACATATAAAACTGGATCAGTTAAGTATTGTTGCATAACAAACCACCCCAAAACTTTGTGGCTTAGAACAAGAATCATATACTTGATCATGAGCAATCAAGGTTGAGCTCGGCTGGTGGCTTCTCTGCTGATTTCTCCTAAGATCACTCATGTGGCTGCATTTATCTGATGGCTCAGCTGAGCCTGGGTGATCCAAGATGGCCTCAATTACGCACCTGGCAGTTGGCACTGAAAGTTGCCGGAATGAATGTTTCGGTTCTCTTCCATATGGTCTTTCATCCTCCAGGAAGCTAGAAAAATATTCTTCATGTAATTTCAGCAATGTTCCAAGAGAGGGAAAGTGGAAGGAGCAAAAAGTCTTACAGCCTAGCTTTGCAAGTCACACATCATTTTGCCAAAGCAAGTCTCAAGGCCACTCAGATTCAGGGACTATGGGAATAGTTACCACTTATTACAGGATAAATGGCAGCATCACACTGAAAATGAATCAAGGCAATATAATTTACTGGAGGTCATTATCAGAAAAACAACATGATTTCTGTCTTAATAAAAACTATCATACATTTATCCATAAAACATGACTTTTTAAGTGTATTCTCCCAAACTAGACTGTAAGCATATCAAGGGTTGACATCCTACCCTCCACACCTTGGGGTCCACAGCATTTAGATGAGCATCTTCACATAGTATGAATGCAAATACTAATAGTAATAATAAAACTATAGTAGTAGTAGTCATACCAGTAGTAGTTCCAGCTAATATTTATGGTTTCACTACAGTCAGTCTAAAATCTTTGCCCAAATTATTTGACTTATGCTTATAACAAGACTCACAGGAAGATGTTGTTTCCAGTCAAAATATGAGACAGCTGAACCTTAGCGGGAGGAAATAACATAGCCGTGACTGTAACGGGCAAAGGTGAGATTACAAACCAAGTCTGTGTGCCACCGAGCCTCTCATCTTGACCACTATGTTACGCCGCCTTAGTTGAAAACAACTCTGAGGACTGTGGCACAAATTGTTTTGTCTAACTCCAGGCAGAAATATTCACACACCACAGGTATAATTGAGTCTTTTATCTACTACTTTATAGATTTTTTCCTTAGTTATTAGTTTAGATGTTGCAAATCCTGAAGGTGTCCAAAGGTGATTCATTTTCATTTCACTTTCAACACATTTTGAGTCATTGTATCCATCTATGGGGAAAACAGATTGTTGTTTTTATTTTGATTTTGTTTGCTTAAAAAAGAAAACGTGGTTTACTAGGTAAAAATAATATAAGTATTTGCCTGGGGACATCTCCTTTGACCGACAACCTGTTTGTAGAATTCAATTCCCATCAGCTCAGCAGTTGAGATTAATGATGTGGGAAGGGTTTGAACACCCCAGGTAGGAGAACGGGTGATTTAACAGTAAAGCTGTGCAAATCAATCTACCTCACATCTCACAGTCATCTGAGAGTTCACAGAAAAAGAAAAAGTAAGAAAGAAAAAAAAAGGCATGTGGGAAGAAAAAAATACTATTTCAACACAGGGAGTTATACGTGATGTAGGCTTACTTTTTGTATTTATCTTTTTACTTACTTTTATTATAATATGTATTTGTTACCAAAATCTCCACTATAATGTACCTACCATTGTAACGTACCTACCGCTGATGGGAATTTGTATGTAACAAAGATAATTCCCTTCTTGTTCAGAACCACAGTTCTAAAGGAGCGGTAGGCAGAAGTTCTAGCTGTGGGCGAAAAATATGTGGAAAAGAGAATGATGCTAGTTAGGAAACTCCAAGCAATGAAAGCTTTTGGAGCAGGAGAGGGTAAGGATGGGTTCCTCTGTTCTCAGGATTCTGGCAGCCTAATTTCTCTGATAAAACCAAAAAAAAGGACTTCCGTTTGACCTGAAAATGTTTCAGACATTCTGGAAAATCTAATGAGGCACAGAAGGCAGAACTGTTCCCAGACAGCACCCAGGTGGATTTGAATCATATGGTCTGATTCCAATGCTCGGTTAGCTGCTACACAGGCTCACCTTGGTGACCTTGGTCATTCTGCACAATCACACTCCTACATTTTGGAAATTTGGAGGCATTATTTCTCAAGTTATAAAAGAGTTGTACTTTATGTAATTGTAAGAAAAGATATGGGAGAAAAATATAGGTGAAAAATAATGTGTTAGCAATAACGCAAACTAAAAAGTGTGTACCGTTGTGAGGACTGCTAGCTGTGCCCTACTGTTCATTTTTATCTTCTCCCATACTAAGAGAATACTAAAGATGTTTTGCTGACTCATAGCTTCCCAAAATAAAGGCAATATTTCTCAGGCTCTCTTGCTACAAGGTATGGCCATGTGGCACCTTATTCTGGCCAAAGGGATATAAGAAAGATATAAGTGGAACCATTCTGCATTCGTTTCCAAAAGCTTTCCTTGTAAGACACCTGGATGTTCTCCTTGCCTCCTTTTGATGGTGGGGATATGAGAGCCACTCTTGCAGTTATCTCAAATCTTAATGACCAGAATTGACATCTTAAGAGATGGTAAGAAAATACGGAAGGCACCAGGATCCCTGAAGACTGTGACAGAACTATCATACTAGCTCTTTGCAAGACACTGTCATGTGAGAGAGAACTAAATGTCTTTCATGTCTGAGTGACTGTTACTTTGAGTTTCTCTTGCTTTCTGCCAACATAGTTCTAGACAATATACCTGGGAATGTAAAACACCTATGAAAAACACCTATGTAAAGCATATTTTGTTTAATGATGGACATATGTGAATATTTGAATCAGTAGACAATCATGCTGATTTTTTTTTTAATAATTTCAACTTGTATGTTAGGTTCAGGGGCTACGCGTGCAGATTTGTTACATCGGTATATTGCTTAATCCTGGTTTGGGATGTGAATGATCTTGTCACCCAGGCAGTAAGCATAGTACCCGACAGGTAGTTTTTCAAACCTTGTCCTACTCCCTACCCCTTTACTAAAAAGTGTGTCCCCCATGTCTGTTGTTGCATTTTTATGTCCATGAATACCCAATATTTAGCTCCCACTTATAAGTGAGAAATTGCAGTGTTTGAAGTCTTCTCTTCCTGCATTAATTTGCTTAGGATAATAGACTCCAGCTGCATCCGTGTTGCTGCAAAGGACATGATTTCATTCATTTTTACAGCTACGTTGTGTACCATGGTGTATATGTACCACATTTTCTTCATCCAATCCACTACTGATGGGCACTTAGGTTGATTCTATGTCTTTCCTATTGTGAATAGTGCTGTGATGAGCATAGGGTGCATTTTTTTTTAGTAGAATGATTTATTTTCCTTTGCATATATATCCAGTAATGGAATTACTGGGCCAAATGGTAGTTCAGTTGAAGTTCTTTGAGAAATCTCCAAACTGCTTTCCACTGTGGCTGAACTAATTTACATGCCTACTAACAGTGTATAAGCCTTTCCTTTTCTTTGCAGCCATGCCAACATCTGTTGTTTTTTTACCTTTTGATACTCTGATGGAGAAGACTCAATATTACAAAGACATAAATGTTTCCAAAATTGACTTGTAAATGCAATGCAAACAAATATCAATTAGATTTCTTAATAAATCTTAAGATCTATTTTTAAGGTTCTTTAAATTATTATACTTTAAGTTCTGGGGTACATGTGCAGATTGTGCAGGACTGTTACATAGGTATACACATGCCATGGTGGTTTGCTGCATCCATCCTCCCCTATTTTTTAATGTGAGCCATTAAAATATCTTGCAATTCTAAAGTTTATCTGGAAAATTAAATGTGTAAAAATATCCAAAAAAGGAAAATAAATATATAATTGTCTTTTATTATATTAAAATACACTGTAGTATATACTAATTAAAATAATGTATTATTGGCATAAAAGTACAGTATATATTAATGAAACAAAAATATATAAATATACATGTGTATGTTATATAAATATATACTATGTACACAGGTAAGCATGTATATGTATTTTATATATGTTTAATATATATATAAATATATATATAAATACATAGTATATGTATGTAAAGATATATACATATAACTATGTTTAGTATGTTTTAAAACAGGAGAAATTAGAGATATTGAGGCAATTAGATGTACATTTGGAAAAAACTAAGTTATATATTTACTTCATATAATTTTCAAAAACAAATTTCAAATAGATTAAATATCTGAATATCAAAAACATATCTAAAAATGTAACTAGAAGCAACACAGGAATTTTTTTTATTTTAGTTTTTAATTTTACGTGTGCAGAACGTGCAGGTTTGTAACATAGGTATACGTGGGATACGTGTGCAGAACGTGCAGGTTTGTCACATAGGTATACGTGGGATACGTGTGCAGAACGTGCAGGTTTGTCACATAGGTATACGTGGGATACGGGTGCAGAACGTGCAGGTTTGTAACATAGGTATACGTGGGATACGTGTGCAGAACGTGCAGGTTTGTAACATAGGTATACGTGGGATACGGGTGCAGAACGTGCATGTTTGTCACATAGGTATACATGGGATACGTGTGCAGAACGTGCAGGTTTGTCACATAGGTATACGTGTGCCATGGTGGTTTGCTGCACGTATCAACCCATCATCTAGGTTTTAAGCCCCGCATGCATTAAGTATTTGTTCTAATGCTCTCCTTCTCCTTGCCCCCCAACCCCTGACAAGTCTTGGTGTGTGATGTTCCACTCCCTGTGTCCAGATAGACTGTTTAAAGAAAATGTGGCACATATACACCATGGACTACTATGTAGTCATAAAAAAAGAATGAGTTCATGTCCTTTGCAGGGACATGGATGAATCTGGAAGTCATCATTCTCAGCAAACTAACATAGGAACGGAAAACCAAACACCACATATGCTCACTCATAAGTGGGAGTTGAACAAGGAAAATATTTAAAAATACAATTCTAGGCTGGAAAAGCTCTTCCAGTACTTCAACAGTCATAAGAAAAAAAGTAACTGATTTTATTATATACAAATTTAAAACTTTTTTCCAGTGAGTGGCATGGGAAAGTATCAGCAACAAATTTTGAAAAATTATTTTAACGTATATATGGCTTGTTACAAATAAATGATAAATTTCCATAAATGATAAAAGCTCTTATAAATCCAATACAAATGGGGAAAATTTCCAAACAAAAGTTTATCAGAAAAAAATAAATAATCTATAAATGTAATAATAGACATATATACTTAAAATTTAAAAGAAGAAACTCAAAATATAAATATATCAAATTTTGGGGTATTAGGTTGCACAATTTTAAAAGATTGATACAATTTTGTTTTGGAATTGGTGTAGATGGAATTATGTGAAAGTGATCTGGCAACATCTTTTAATACTTACAACGTGCATACCTTTTGGCCCAGCAATTCTACTTCTAGGAATATATCTTACAAACAGTATCATACATGTGCACAAATATATGTAACAAGACATCTATTCCATCATTGTTCATAATAATCTTAATAACGATTGAAATCCTATTTATAACAGAGATTTGTAAAATTGCCCAAAAACATGCAGAAAATAAAGAAGTACAATAAAATCAAGTCAACAAAGAGTATGTGTTAGGCTGTTCTTGTATTGCTATAAAGAAACATCTGAAACTGGATAATTTATAAAGAGGTTTAATTGGAACATGGTTCTGCAAGCTATACAAGCATGAAGTCAGCATGCGGTTGGCTTCTGGAAAGCCCTCAGGGAGCTTTTACTCATGGTGGAAGGCAAAGCAGAAACAGGCATGTCACATGGCTACAGTAGAAGTTATAGACAGAGACTGGGAGGGAAGTGCCACACACTTTTAAATGACCAGGTCTCTAGAGAACTCACTTGCTATTGTGAGGACAGCACCAAACCATGAGGGATCCACTCCCATGACCCAAATACCTACCACAAGGCCCCACCTCCAACACTGGGGATTACAATTCAATATGAGATTTGGTGGGGACATATATTCAAACTATATTAGACTATCAGGAAAATGTTCCCATATATGTAAACAAGAAAACTCAACCTCACATCAAATTTAGGAGTGGAGTGAGAAGAAAGAAATGCGATTAAAGGGGACATGTGCTTTTTCTATGTGCTGTCATATTATTTGAATTGTTTTGATACTTATTACTCTTGTAATTACGTATATAAATTGCAAATTTTAAAACTATTTAAATCTGAGTGACAAAAGTCCATTAAAACGTGAGGATTAAAGGAAAATCCACAATTTTAGAAAAGAAAGATGCTGCACATCAAAGAGGGATCCCAAAACTACAAGCTAAAGTTTGGCATTTCCTACTATACACATGCTGCTCACGTTAGCAGTCTCGAGGGCTTTGTGCTGCTAAGAAACTCCAGGCTCCACCTGACTATTCTTTAAAGGTCTAAAACTCATTCCCCTCCAAATCAAAAGTTTATTTATGTCCTCCCAAATGATGTTATCTTAACAAAAGAATCACTCCCAGCCCTGATAATGTTTTGAATTTAAAGAATAAGCTTGGTTAAGACTGTCAAGAGATAGCTTAAGATTAAAAATAAATCCAAATGACAGAAAAATCACAGCTTAACTGTATATAGCATTGTTGGGGTAGTAATCGGTGAATTTACATATTGGAAAAACTGCAAACTCCATTAGCATATGTCCTAGTAATGTATGTTGATACCGTAAATTTACATAAATGGCTCAATTTAATCATATGTAATAAACTATCACTTATTTTATATATCAGGAAATAACAGAACAAAAATGTCTAAAAGTTCTTAGCAAAGTTTTCAAAATAACAAAAACATAAGAAGATCAAAAAGTTAATTCACCATAATCAAGCAGGCCTTTGTTCTTAGGATGCAAGCTCAGTTCAACAAATGCAAATCAATAAATGTAATTCACCACATAAACAGAATTTTTTTAAAAATGCAATCATTGCAATAGATGCAGAAAAGGCTTTGATAAAAATTCAACATCCCTTCATAATAAAAACCTTCAACAAACAAAGCATCAAAGGAACACATCTCAAAATAATAAGATCTATAACAGACCCACAGCCAACATCATACTGAACAAGCGAGAGTTGGAACCATTCCCCTTGAGAACATGAAGAAGATAAAGATGCCCATTCTCACCACTCGTATTCAACACAGTGCTGGAAATCCTAGCCAGAGCAAAAAGTCAAGAGAAAGAAATAAAAGGCATCCAAATAGGAAAGGAAGAAGTTAAATTATCTCTCTTACCTGACAATATGATTCTATACCTAGTAAACCCTAAAGACTCTGACAAAAGGCTCCTGGAACCGAGAACCAACTTCAACAAAATTTCAGGATACAAAATCAACATGCAAAAATTAATAGCATTTCTTACACACCAATAACATTCTGTCTGACAGCCGAATCAAGAACACAAATCCTTTTACAATAGCCACACACACAAAAATGAAATACCCAGTAATACATCTAAAGGACATGAAAGATCTCTACAAGGAGAACTAAAATACACTGCTGAAAGAAATCAGAAATGACACAAATAAATGAAAAAAATTGCATGCTTGTGGATTGAAAGACTCAATATCATTAAAATTGCCATACTGCCTAAAGAAATTTATAGATTTATTGTTATTCCTATCAAACTACCAATATCAATTATCACAGAATTAGACAAAACTATTCTAAAATTCTTAAGGAACCCAAAAGTAGCCCAAATAGCCAAAGCAATCTTAAGCAAGAGGAACAAAGCCAGAGGCATCACATTACCTGACTTAAAACTATACTACAAAGCTACAGTAACCAAAACAGCATGGTACTGGTACGAAAACAGACACACAGACCAATAGAATGGAATAGAGAAATAAAGCTGCATTATCTGATTTTCAACAAACTTGACAAAAATATGCAATGGAGAATAGATTCCCTATTTAATTGATGATACGGGAATAACTAGCTATCCATTTACAACAGAAGAATAAAACTGGACCACTACCTATCACCATATACAAAAATTAACTTAAGATGGATTAAAGGCTTAAATGTAGGACATCAAACTATAACAATCTTAGATGAAAATCTAGGAAATACTCTTTTCCACGTAGGCCTTGGCAAAGAACTTAAGGCTAAGTTCCCAAAAGCAATTATAACAAAAACAAAAATTAATAAGGGGGTTCTAATTAAAGAGTTACTGCACAGCAGAGAAATTGCCAAGGAAGTAAGCATATAACCTATACAATCAGAGAAAGTATTCCTAAGCTGGCATCCAACTAGCATCTAATATCCAGAATTTATAAGAAACAAACAAATCAACAAGCAGTAAACAAATAATCCCGTTAAAAAGTGGGCAAAGCACACAAATGGACTTCTTACACACAGCCAACAAACATGCAAAATTGCTCCTCATGACTAATAGTCAGAAAAATGTGAATCAAAACCACAATGAGATACTATCTGACACCAGTCAGAATGGCTATTATTAAAGAGTCAAAAAATACCAGATTTTGGCGAGGCTGCAGAGAAAAAGGGACACGTATACACTGTCAGTAGGAATGTAAATTACCTCAGCCACTGTGGAGAGTAGTTTGGCAATTTCTTAAAGAGCTAGAAGTTTTACTAGCATTTGACCAAGAAGTCCCACTACTGGGTATATACCAAAAGCAAATTCTACCAAGAGCAGGCTTGCATCTGTATGTTCATCACAGCAGTAATCACAATGGCAAAGACATAATATCAACATAAGTGTTGACTGGGCACAGTGGCTCACACCCGTAATCCCAGAACTTTGGGAGGCTGAGGTGAGCGGATAACCTTAGGTCAGGAGTTTGAGATCAGCCTGCAACACAGTGAAACCCCGTCTCTACTAAAACTTTTGTAATTTTTGTAATTAGCCAGCCATGATGGCACACACCTGTAGTCCCAGCTGCTCGGGACTGCTGAGGTAGGAGAGTCACTTGAATCCAGGAGGCAGAGGTTACAGGGAGCCCGAATCACACCACTGCACTCCAGCCTAGGCCACAGAGTGAGACTGTCTCAAACAAAACAAAACTGCAAGTGTCCATAAATGGTAGGTCAGAGAAAGAAAATGTGTGTAGCACATATCCACCATGGAATACTACATAACCATAAAAATAAAATGAGTTCGTGTCTTTTGAAGCAACATGGACATCACTGGAGGCCATTTTCCTAGGCAAACTAATGAAGGAACTGAAAACCAAGTACTGCATGTTCTCACTTATAAATGAGAGCTAACTATTGGGTACATACGGATATAAAGATGAGAACAGTAGACACTGAGAACCACTAGATGGTGGGAGGACTACTAGAGGGAGACAAGGGCTGAAAAGCTACCTGTTGAGTGCTATGCTCACTACTAGGATGATAGGTTCAGTCACGACCCAAACCTCAGCATCATACAATCTATCTACCTTTGTAACAAATCTATACGTGTACCTGCGATTCTAAAAAAACAAGTTGAAAAAATATATACATATACATGAAGGAAAAAATATTAAATTATTTTACTACCACAACAGAATATTCATCTTTTAGACTGCTTAATCAAATTTGTCTATAATTATTGATTATTGAAATATTTTTCATGTCTTAAGTGAGAATCTTGCAAATGTTTCATCCAATCTAAAATACAGTTTCAATGACACAGAAAGATAATTACTTTTTCAGTATATAAACATGGAAACTAATGTCTGACAAAGAAAGCATTTATTCAGTTACAGACACCTCGTTTTACTGCTTTGTGCATTATTGTGTTTCACAGGTATTGCATACTTTACAAATTAAAGGTTTCTGGCAACCCTGGTTCAAGCAACTCTATGGCAGCATTTTTCCAACAGCACGTGCTCACTTCATGCTTCCATATCACGTTTTGATTATTCTCCAAATATTTCAAACTTTTTCATTACTACTGTACCTGTTATGGTGACCTGTAATCAGAAATTTTCAATGTTACTATTATACTTGTTTGGGGCAGCACAAATTGTACCCATGCAAGATGGCTAATTTAACTGACAAACGTTGCGTATGTTCTGCCTGCTCCACTGGCAGTTTCCCTTATCTCTCTCCCTCTCCTCAGATGCTCCTATTCTCAAAGACACTACAATATTAATATTAGGCCAATTAATGACCCTATAATGGCCTTCAATTCAAGTAAAAGAAAGAGTTGACATGTCTCACTTGAAAACAAAAGCTACAAATAATTAAGCTTAGTTAGAAAGGCATGTTAAAAGCTGAAATACACTGAAAACTACGACTCCTGTGCCAAATAGTTTACCAAATTGTGAATGCAAAGAAAATGTTCTTGAAGGAAGTGAAAAGTGCTACTCCAGTGAACATACAAAAGATAAGTGAAACAGCCTTCTTTCTGACATGGAAAAAGTTTTACTGGTCTGGGTAAAAGATCGAACCAGCCACAATATTCCTTTAAGCCAAAGTTTAATCCAAACCATGGTCCTAACTCTTTTCAACTCATAAAGGCCAAAGAAAGTGATGAAGTTGCAGAAGAAAAGTTTGAAGCTAGCAGAGGTTGATTTCATGAATTTTAAGGGAAGACGCTATCTCTAAAACATAAAAGTACAAGGTGAGTCGGTAAATGCTGGCATAGAAGCTGCAGCAAATTATCCAGAAGATCTATCTAAGATAATTGATGAAGGTGGCTACCTTCTATATTTTCTATATTTTCAATGTAGAAAAATAGCTTTATATTGGAAGAAAATGTCATCCAGAGCTTTTATAGCTAGAAAGGATAAGTCAGTGAGTCCACACCTATCAGTACAAACCTGGAGGGGAAACAGGTTCAACTTCCCAATTAAAATATACTAACCAGTTCAATACATTTTAAAAAAGGATCCAACTATATGCTGCTTGCAAGAAACTCACTTTACTTGCAAAGACACACATAAACTGAAAGTGAAGGGATGGAAAAATATATTCTATGCAAATGGAAACCAAAAAAAAAAAAAAAAGCAGAAGTATATATACTTATCTCAGATAAAATAATCTTTAGGCAAAAAAAGGTAAAAGAGATAAAAAAAGGTCATTATCTAATGATAAAGGGACAAATTCAGCAAGAGGATATAGCAATAGTAAATATGTGCACCAAATATAGAAAGCAAATATTAATAGATCTAAAGGGAAAGATAGATTACAATACACAATAATTGCAGGGGACTTAAATACTCCACTTTTGACAATGGATAGATCATCTAGGCAAAAATCAACAAAATAATTAGAGGTAAATGATACACTAGACAAAATGGACCTAATACATATTTACAGAACATTTTATCCAACTGCTACAGAATACAGATTCTTCTCATCAGCAAACAGAACGTTCTTCAGCATAGACTATATCTTAGGCCACAAAACTAGAAATAGGATAATCCCAGCAATAATATTGCTGGATTATATAATCAACTCCCATAAGATTCAGCAATCTCATTGCTGGACTACATCCAAAAGAAGAAAACAATCAACATATCAAAGAAATAACTGCAATCCCATGTTTATTGCAGCACAATTTATACTAGCCAAGATGTGTTGTCAATCTAAATGTCTATCAACAGATGAATGGATTTTTAAAATATGATGCATATACACATTAGAATGTTATTCAGCCATAAAGAGAAAGAAATATATCATTTGCAACAACATGGATGGAACTGGTAGTCATTATGTTAATGAGGAAGCCAGGCACAGAACAAGTATTACATGTTCTCAGTCATATGTGGGAGCTAAAAACATGGATATCATGGAGACAGAGAGTAGAATGGTAGTTACCAGTGGCTGGGAAGGGAAGGAGTTTGTTAATGGGCACAAAAATACATAAAAGAAGTAAGTTCTATTTTATAGTACAGTAGGAAAATTATAGTTAATAAGAACTTATTGTATATTTCTGATTAGCTAGAAGAATTATAATGTCTCTAAAACAAAGATAAATGTTTAAAGTGATAGATATGCTAATTGCCCTGATTTGATCATTATATATATCAAAATATTGTGTGCTCAAAAGATATGTACAACTCCCATGTTTCTTGCAGCACATAAGTGATATAGCAATAAAAATGCCAGAATCTGAAAAAGAAATACATTTTGTAAGGCTACAGTAGTCATAGATAGTGATTTCTATGCTGGATCTGGGCAACGTAAATGAAAACTTTCTGGAAAAAAAATCACCATTCAAGTTGCCATTAAGAACATTTGTGATTCATGGGAGAAGGGCAAAATGTCAGCATTAACAGGAGTTTTGGAAGAAGTTGACTTCTACCCACATAGATTACTTTGAGGGGTTCAAGACCTCAGTGGTAGAAATAATTGCGTAGGTGATGAAAATAGCTGGGGACTAGAATTAGAAGTGCAGCCTAAAGATGTGACTGAATCGCTACCATCTGATTATTAAACCTTATCCAATGAGGAGCTGCTTCGTATGGATAAGCAAAGACAGTGGCTTCCTCAGATGAAATCTCCTTCTGATAAAGATGCTGTGAATATTGTTGAAATGCCAGCAAATAATTGAGAATGTTACATAAACTTAGCTAGTAGAGCAGCAGCAAGATTTAAGAAAATTGACTCTAATTTTGAAAGAAGTTTTGTTGTGGGTAAAATGCTATCAAACAGTATTGCATGCTGCAGATAAATCTTTCTTGAAAGAAAGAGTCAATTGATGCAGGAAACTTCATTGTTGTCCTGTTTTAAGAAACTTCCACAACACCCTACCTTATGCAACCACTACCCTTATTGGTTAACAGCCATCAACATTGAGGCACTTCGACCAGCAACACGATTATGACTCACTGAAGGCTCTGATGATTGTCAGCATATTTTAGTCATAAATTATTATTAAAATAAGGCATGTACATTCAGACTTAATGTTATTTCACACTTAATACAGTATTGTGTAAACATAACTTTTATTTGCACTGGGTAACCAATAATTTGTGTGACTCGCTTTATTGTGATATTTGCATTATGAAGGTGGTCTGGAACGCATCCCACAATCTCTCGAAGGTATGCCTGCAGTTATCATAGGATCCAAAATAATCGCCTCAGAGGAGAAGCATGATATAGTAGAAAGGGTCAGAATCCTAACTCCAGCATCTACCAACTGTGTGAACATATGCTGTTTACTTACCCTCTTTGACCACTAGTTAAATTTTTAAAACTGTAAGTAAATTGGTTGGCACATATTATGTTTGCTAAAATATTATGCTTCCTTCTCAGTAAGTGTGCCAATGTGCCTTGAGAAGATAAAATTAAAGTCGTAGTTTGCGAAACTTTTTTTTGATCATTTACAGAAGTGATAATCAAGAAATCATGCTTGGTTTAATAATCACAAAATAATCTAGATTGAAATTTCTGGGCCCCAATACAAAGCTACTAAATTGTTCTAAAATTATATGCAAGAATCTTTTTAGGTAATCCTGATGATCAGTCATCGAGGGGCAATACTATCCTAGACCTTTTAATATATGCAAAGATGCATATTTAAAACAACTGGAAATATTTTTTTTAGAATTAAAATAGAAAAAAATAAACTATGAGAAAAGGTACACATTTATTTGTGTCTTCTAAAGTCTGAAGTCTCTTCATTTTGGCCAGATGTCTAGGTTCTGATTTTTTTTCCGGGTATGCTAATTAATATCTATGTAGCAAAGAGTAAATAAATGCCATTCTTGGTAAGTATTGACAGCATCTTGCTTATTATTAATGTAGATAGTCTTTATAATTTAACATTATCATTATAAATTTCTAAAGATCCATCATCATTTCTAGCCAATCAAAAGTGTAGTTCACTGAAAAAGCTACATTTTTACATTACAAAATGCTTTGCTATTTGCTACATCTTGCTTAGAACTCCCTGTATCATTCGTGACCTATGACACTGCAATGGAAAGACACACGTGGAACCACATGCTGTGTTCCATGAACTCTATTTGTTTACTTAGTGAATGCTTCAGCTGCTGCCTCTAAATAACTTCTCTTTCTGGATCAAGAACACAAAATGACAAATGGAGTATAAGGTTACTAAAAATTATTCAAGAGTTACTTCTTCTCCTTATCTCAAGTTGCTGTATATCCTGAGAATCAGAGCTCTGGAAAGGTCCTCAGGTATCTAGTTTATGCTCCTTAATACAGGCTAGAGCTTATATCCAGCTAAAAAGGAAAACTTTTGAGACTACATATGGAAAAGTGAGTGTATGCGTGTGTGAATGTGACATGTAAAATGCAACAAAACAAAAAAGAATCATGTTTTTAAATCAATGGTAACACATTAAAAGGCCTTTTAATAGTATAGATAAACATCCTGGATATTCCCAATTTTGTAAATACATACGTTTCAGTCAGTAGTTTAGAGTCATCATACTGGTTAGTCTATTCTTTTTCCTGAGAATAGACACCAGAGCTTTGCTTACCCAGGAACAGAGCAAAATGTAGCCTAAATAGTATGATTTTAAAGACACTAAATTCTGTGTATTTTAAAACATCTTTTTTCCACTATATAATGTTAGGTATGTTTTCTCACCCTATTAATGGATCGAACTCAGTGAGGGCTCTAGAGCTTGACTTCATGTATTCAATCCAGTCTCCACCACTTTCTAGCTGAATAGTCATAGGCAAGCTTCTTAAGCAACTTGTGCCTCTCAATTAACCATTAAAAAATAAATAAAATAAAACTGTCCTTTAGGACTGTTGAGATAAAGTGAGATCATCCATTTACATAAAGCTCAAAACGCAAGGTCTGGCCCATTGTAAGTGCTCTGTGTTTGCTGTTAAATTTAATCTCATCATTATTAAAAATCACCATGAAAACACCAGGCTGCAATGAATCTCTAATTCTCTCCCATTATTATAAATTAATAGTAGTTGTTAATAGTTTTTACCTGGAACCCTGGTTAAAAGAGACACAAAAGAGAAAAAAATTCATTGCAGCATTACAATAGCAAACACCATGTACTTTTTCTACACGCAGTGTTCCAATCTCTTGATTTAAGGCGTTCTTCCCATCAGAATCCTAACCTTTTGTGTAAATGCAGTTCAGATGATTCTCTTTTAAGGCAGCTCCCCTGAGCACCCACATGTGAGGTTGCCCTCCTTCTGGAAACAATAATGGCAGTTAACACATTGTTCTGAATTGCGAAGATGTGTTCTACACATTTTAAGTGTATTAACGTATTTAGTCCTCACCATATGCTATGAAGAGTGAGAAAGCTAATGCCTGGGATCACATATACAGCAAGTGGTGAAACCAGGATTGAAATCTAGACCTTGAACAGCAAGGGCTGGTTCTTGACCTCTGCCCCTCTCGTGAATGCTTCTGAAACCCGTACCGTCTTTCCGACACCTCTTATGCCTTTTCTCAGTGAATATTGCTATTTTTCCACAAGTTTATAAATTCACCCTTCAATTAGGTTATAATTTCATTGAGGGAAAAGACCAGACTTTATAAAGCTTGGGTTCTCCCAAAATACCCACCACAGAAATAATAGTTCCAAATTTTATGTAAAGAGGAGATTAGCACCACCTGTTGTGGACGGGGAAGGCGAGGGGAGCCTAGGGGATTTGTCTTGAAACTTCATTTTTAAAGCAACAGTTTCTACTTAATTACATGTTTTGTTGGGGCATTTATGGCAGTGGAGGGACTGATAAAATTTTGGGTTAATACAGACCCTAAGCCACCCTTGGCCCCGATACTTCTCAATAGTGCTATGTATATAGGAGGTACTTAACGAATATTTGATGTATTATTTTATTAATTCAATAAGCCTCAAGTGACAAAGAAAAGCCACAGTGCCTTCATAGATACTAAGGAGAACAACATTTCTAGGAAAAAAAAAAATGGACAGTCTGCCCAGCCCATGAACAAGGTAACAATGACTTCCCTGCTCCAGTTCCCATTCCCGAATATGCAAGTACAATAATCTATGGCTACTCTCAACCAGTTTCAGGCAGATGGTAACCTTAAAAAGGAAGTCTATTCTTAGACATTACAATCAAGATTTTATAGCACAATAAAGTCCAAGACCATATATTTTTTCTCTATAAAACTTGCAGAAAGGAGCCAGATTTTAATTAAACTGCCATTATTCCTGAATTATATATTCTGTTTCTATTATTTCCAAAGTTCTCTGTTATCTTTTTGTTTGTTAGCAAAAAATAAAGGAATATGAAGAGAAAAAGGAGGAAAAGGAAGACAAGGAGGGAAGAGTGAGGACTAAGGGTGGAAGAGGGGAAGGAGAACGAGGAGACGGAGGTGAACAATGAAGTGGAATAGGAGGAGGGGAGAAAAAAGGACAGGGATGAAGAAGACGAGGAGGAGGAGGGAGCTGAGGAGCAGGAGGGGAAAGAGGAAGAGGAGGAGTGTGAGAAAGAAGAGAACACTGCCAGAGGAAAAAGCACCTTCAAGGGAAACTTTTCAATCATTTAAATCTGTTTCCCATCTCAATGCAAGGGAATATCTTGGCAAGAGGGGATCACATTAGAAGACAGGAATTTATGGCATTTGACATCAGGCAGATCTGGTTCACATTGTGGTTCTATGACTTAACTACGTGTGTGAATGAAGTTAAATTACTTAATTGTCTTAGCGCAGGCTGCTGTAACAGAATATCACAGATAAATAAAGGGAACTTATTTTTTACAGTTCTGGAGGCTGAGGAGTCGAAGATCAGGGTGCCAGCAAAGTCGATTTCTGGTGAGGCCCTCTTCCTGGTTTGTAAGTGGTTGACTTCTCTTTGTATCCTTGCGTGGTGAAAGAGAGTGAGAGCATTCTCTGGGGTTTTAGAAGAGGACTAATTGCTTTCATGCGAGCTCCACTTTCATTATTTGACTGCCTCCCAAAGGCCCCACCTCCAAATACTATCACATTAGGGATTACGCTTCAACATAGGAATTTTGAAGGGACAAAACATTCAGTCCAAAACGTTAACTATCCTCAGCTTCAGTCTTCTCTTCCGTAAAATGGAGACACTAACACCAACATATCTTAGTGAATTAAATGAAATAGCATCTATAAAATGGTCAGCACAGGGCCGGGTCTATTGGAGCCCGTACCACCATTTGGGTTCCCACAGCCGAAACTGCATATTGATGTCAAAGGCCAAAGAAGAAAGCCAAAGAAGGTCCAATCTAGAAAGTATACACATTCTTCCTTCGAGTGTGTGACTGCAAGGCAAAAATGTTTACACACTGGTCAATATTGTGACAGAATTAAAATTTTAACGGCTTTGTTGAGGTGGAATTCACATACCACATAATTCACTCATTCAGAGCACATGATTCAATGGTATTTACAGAGTTGCACAAACACTGTCACATCAATTTTAGAACATTTTCATCACTTTACAAAGAAACTACAAACTGCAATATCTCTTCTGTATTTTCATGTAATTCTTTGAGGTTAAGTGATCCAATTTACATTAAGGATTTTAGATTTTTTAAACTTTAGGAAATATATGATTATCATGCAGAAATAGGGTTCATTCAAAAATTTCAAGAAACATCAATAAGGGTTAATTTTTCAAATTTATTCTGTAAATGATATAAAATTTATGTATTTGTTATGTACAACATGTTTTGATGTACGTATACTCTGTAGAATGACTAAATCCAGCTAATTAACATGTGCATTACCCCATATAGTTATATTTACAGTAAGAATACTTAACATGCACTCTCTTGGTATTTTTAAAGGTACAATTCATCATCATTAACTGCAGTCATCATACTGTGCACACATCTCTTGACCCAATTCCTCCCAACTGTATATATCTATCTTTTGACCACAATCTCTCCAAACACCCTTCCCCCTTATCCATCCCATCCTCTGATAACTACAATTCTACTCTCTACTTCTGGGAAATCAACATTTTAAGATTCTGTATGAATGAGAACACGCAGTATTTGTTTTTCTGTGTCAGGTTTATGTCACTCAACACAATGTCCTCCAGGTCCATCCATGCTATTGCAAATAACAAAGTTTCCTTCTTTTGTGGCCAACGTAATGGTATTGGGAGGTAAGGCCCTTGGGAGATGATTATTAGGCCTCATGAGTGGGATTAGTGTCCTTATGAGTCTCACTGACAAAAACTGTGTTTTCCTCTGACACTGAATCTGCTGATGCCTTGATCTTGAATTTTCCAGGCTCCAGAACTGAGAACTAGATTTCTGTTGTTTACATGCCACCCAGTTCATGTCATGCTGTTACAGCAGCCTGAAACGACTAAGGCAGAAACCTGACGTCTACACTCTTTCCTTACCAACTGGTTTTCCAGGTTGTTTTTATTACCCAAGCTCTGCAGGGAACAGTAGTAGTAGTTGCAGTTAATAAAATACCTTATGTAGCCAGATGCTCTGTATCAAATCTAGCCGTGCAACCTTAAGAAAGGTACATGACCTTTCAATGTCTTAGTTTTGTTAGTCTGTAAATTTAAGGTGATGATAGCAACACACATAGCTCATAGAGTTGTAATAAGGTTTAAATATATAACATGCATAAAGCATTTTAAAACAGTGCCCTCAAAATTCCTGTGCTGGTCAATAATGGAATTGTGCCTGTGGAACAGCCACTGTACTCCGACCTGAAAAACATAGAAAAATCTCATTTCTAAAACATATAACAATAGAATTTTTTAAACAATGCCCAAATAATTCCAAATAAGTTAGATAGATAGATAGATAGATAGATAGATGATTGATAGATAGGTAGATAGATAGATAGATAGATAAACTCTCTCCCTTCCCTTGAATGTGAGTTGGACTTTGTGACCCACTTACAAAGACTTGTGCATAGAAAGGGAAATACTATAACTTTACAGTAGAAAATGAGGCAAATAATCTTCCCTGTTTTTATAACTTCTTCCCCTAAAAGGGTGACCTTTAGTAGCATTATTCGACGGTCTCACAACTACTCAAAATCTTCCAATGGCTTCCCTCAAGCCACAGATTTCTTTAACTTTTACTGCATTATCTTAACTCTAGTAAAAACTATCAGTAAATTTCCTGGTCACCCACTGGGATTATAGCCCTGTCTGACCCAATGTAATTGATCAGGACTTTACATCATGTCTACCTGTCAATAATCTTCTACCTAAGACACAGAATCCAATACTCTATGACTACCTTTCTCTAATTTCCCCCAATCTGAATTCTGCCACCATCTCACTTCATATCCCACCCTATAGTACTGCAGCACGTAATGAACCAAGTAAGAACCCGCTGATCCGTGAAATGCTAGCTACTAAATCCAGGCTCTTTACTTTCCCCAGCAGTTCCTTCAGCTGAGGTCTGAGTATTCCTCAGGGAATAGCCCATTTTCATCATAAACCTTATTTAGACCATGTTATAAAAAATTCTAAGATTGTCATGGCAGGATTTATTTCATTTTCTAAGATTAAAAAAATGCATCATTATGTGCAAGCAAAGAATATAGTGAAAGAAATTAGAGAACGCACTATATTCAGCTCAAAGAGCCATTGGCATGACTTGATTATTGCAACCGACCATGACACTGCCCCCAAATAACTTGGATTGTGTAATTATTTTGAAGGTAATATTGCAATAAGAAACCACACTCTTAAAGAAAAGGTTTATACAGTTCTGTGTTTTGTAAAGATTTACCACTACTTTTTACAGCACCCCAAACCTTTACATCTCAGATAGTAGAATTTGTAGAATCTTGTCTTACTTATTTACTGAGTTGCAACTCTCAGTAAAACCTAAAGATGAAAAAAAGTTGGTTCTGTTTAGTAGAAACTCTCAAGATGTAAATACACCAAAAAATAATATCATAATGACCAACAGGAATCATGTTTTTAAAATATCAAATCCATGTATTTTCTTGTATTATTAATCTAGTTTTTTCCCCTATAACCATTTCTGCCACCATGAAGATTATTATCTGCAAAAAGTATGAGTGGAGTTTACACAGGTCCCAGAATAGGTAAAGAAGAAAGTAAAATAACCTAAAAAAGTTCTCCAGAGTAGGTGAAAAATCTGAAAGAGAGAAGTATTTTGAGGTAAGACTAAAAGGAAGATGTTTAGCATCCCCTCACCCCGGCTTATGTTGAGAAGTTAGACACCTAGTGAATGTCTGATCAGAGGGCTTCTATACCCTGCTCCCACCTCATAAAAGCCACCTCTTTAAATGGTGTCCCACACCCACAGAGGTGGTAATCTAAAAGGAATGGTATGGCATAGTTAGGCTTGGGATGGGCTGGAGTTAGCATTTCAACTCTTACTTAGTTCATGTGTGGTATGAAAAGTATCCAGAATCCCATGTGCTCTAAGTGGAACTCTGGAAGAAAGCAGAGGTAGTTAGCAAGCAAGCTTGTTAATGGGTGAGAGTAGCAGTAATTATGTAAGATGTTCCTGTACCAAAAACCAGTGGGTGAACCTCCAGGTCCGAGACTCAACAAAGGTTATAGTCAGGACCAGAGGGATCTTACTGTCAGCCAGAAACAAATTTCCCAAGACTTTTGCCAATTCAGAAAGGACATGTTATGATTTTTGTTAGTGATGTATAACTACAGCAGATTCCAACAGCATGCCTAGTAATCAAGATGGACTAGGATATTTCACAGCAGCCTGTGAAAAGTGTACAAAGACCAGCACACAAAGTAAATTCATTACCATAAGATTTCTCCTACATCTCAACACCATCTCTTGTAAGAGGAGGAGAGGAGGTTAAAAAATTTAGAAAGAATAAGGACTGTAAGGCCAGCTGCCTCACCGGGAGTTAAATGGACACACTTATCTCTCCCCATGCTGGCCTCTCCATGCTGGCTCCCCACACCCACTCCTGCATTCCTCACTCGACCCCTTCATAATTTAAAAAGCCCACCAAAGATTTGTCCAACAGCAGCTTAACATTGACCTCCCCAGCCGGTCAGCCCACCAGTAGTCCCGCCTGGCAATCAATGGCAGCTCGCCCCATCAGCACCTTGACTTCCCCTCACCAATGAAACTCTCTGCTCTTTGTTTCCCTAGTAATCAATCAAACCCCCTCACCAATGAAACTCACCAATAAAACTGTCTTCTCTTTGTTTCCCTAATAATCAATCAATCCTCCTCACCAATGAAACTGTCTTCTCTTTGTTTCCCTAATAATCAATCAATCCTCCTCACCAATAAAACTGTCTGCTCTTTGTTTCCCTAAAGACCAATCAATTACCTCCACTCCCTATAAAACCTCACACCCTGAGGAGCCCAGTGCGACTTCTCTGGCCCCTTCCCAGACCACAGAACCTCGCCCGGGAGCTGAATAAATTGGATTCTCATTTTCTCGCACTGGCCTCAGTTTCCTCATTTTAACTCGGCAATATACCTTACAAGGACTGGTTGTTAAAGCTTGAATTTTATTATTATCCAAGACAAATGGAGAAAACCTTAAAGAAGCTATGCTAAGAATTTGAGTTAAATTTAATTGGCAAGTTTCAGCTCTTCTACCTCTAGTCCAACTCCATTAGTGGAGTGGTGGCTCATTAGCAAGAGAAACTTCATAGTAAAAAAAAAAACGCACATCTGAGTGAAGTGTGCAAATATTTCACTCCATGTACCAATATTTTTAAAAAGAGTAATGAAAGATGTTCAACAGAAACAAATGTATTAAGACAAAATGTAAATGATTGCAAGTTGGTAATAGCGCCATCTATTGGTTGAGATTTCAATAAAACCCTCTTGTATTAGTTGTGGTTCAGAGAAACAGGACCAAAAGGATGTGTACATACAGAAAGAGATTTATTATAAGAATTGGCTCATGTGATACGGAAGCTGGCTAGTCTAAAACCTGCAAGTTGGTCTAGCAGGCTGGAGACCCAAGAAAGCCAATGTTCCAATTTTAGTCCAAAGGCCATCTGTAGATCTGTAGAACCAGAGTCAATGTTGCAGATAAAATTCCAAGACAGTCTGCTAGAGAAATCTCTCTTACTTGAGAGAGGATGGGTTTTTTGTTTTATTCAGCATCCAGTGGATCAGATGAGGCCCACCTACATTATAGAGAACAGTCTGCTTTACCAAAAGTCCACCAATACATATGGTAACCTCATCCAAAAACACCCTTATAGAAACACACAGAATAATGTTTGACCAAATATGCGGGCACCTCATGGCCTAGCCAAGTTGATGCATAAAACTAACCATCACACCACTGCAGAACACTTTGCTGATAGAGCTACTATATTGGAAAGGGAAAGTGATCTAGGAATGAAAGATGGAAAGAAGCGAGTATATTTTATGCATATTTTGAACCTGCTTAGCTATGGGTTAGCCTTGTAGGGGATGATGGCATAGATGGGATTAAGTGACCAGATTATGGTGTGGCACATAATAAGAATGTTTTGTAAAGAGGTAATAGGTACTTCCTTCTGGAAACTTCGCAAATCTTCAACTGAGATTAATTCTATAATCACACATTCTTTTCAGTCTTCACTATTCTTTCAAATCCAATAGAAATTTTACATTAGGGAAAGATACTGTTAAGAAAATAATAAAAACTTAGAAGAAATATTTTTATTTTATTTTTGGAGTTGACACAGGCAGTCTTTTTTTCTTCACCTTTTCATGATTACTGCACTTAAATTGGGTGTCTCACATTACAGGACTTTTTTTTGAACATCCAGTGGTCAATCAGGTAGCTCATTTAATAAATGTTTTTAGAAAAGGAAATACCTTTTCTACTTGCTGTACCCAATTGTATATCACTAAAAGGCACACTAAAATTCCTTCACTTTAGGAGTTAGACCACAGAAGGTGTTACGTTGGTGAAATTCTGATTATTATCTAAAGTTGTGCCAGTCGTAAAAAAAAAAAGTTTAGGCAAACATAGTTTGCCCAAACTATGAAAAGAGTAGAAGATGAGAGGGAAGGAAAACTAGCGCATCCATAAAGAACAAAGGAGCAAATTATTAGGAAGAAGGAAGATTAGAAGGAAGAGTCATTCCCAAAAACGTTAGTAAATCTAGTCCCCTCACTAATATACTCTTCTTAACATTTTTTGAGTAATTTACAATAAAATCTGGTTCAATCTAAAAACAATACTTTTCTTACTCTAAATCAATTGATAGTGCATTGAAGTAATGCCCTAGAATAGAAAAATAAAATAAAATGTTCCTTGGGTCAAACCGACAGGGCCAGTCTGAAAGCACAGTCTGTATCGTTCATAAGTGAGTCTTTACTGGTCACAGAAGGCTGCACCACATTCTTAGGGTAACACCCAATTGTGCTATGATTATGCAGACCCACTAGAACATCACAAAAATGTGTGTCTTTCTATATTTCTGTATTTAGGTCAAAATTTACAAATTAAAAAGTGAATGGCTCTACTGTGAGAATTATAGACAAAGACACCATTGAAAGCCAGCTTGCTTTTGCATACTTCATTATTTATCATAAAAAATAAAACATGACAGGAACAACTAAAACTGACTGGTTAAATGGAAACAGGTCATTTTTAGAAACTTGTTTTTAGTCCCATATAATTGAGCAGCATAATATCTTCAGGATTGTTCTGGCCGGTTGCTTCTGCTTCAGAGGAAGGTACAATCTTTCTAGAAAACTAAACTTAAAATTCAGGTTGTAACTGTCATTTTTATCAATACTGAGTTTATCTCATTGACCTCCTGAATCTAATCATGAATAAGCTTAAGTCACATTGAATATATATATACCCATACGTATACATATATGTTTCAAACATCGAAAATCTGGGTTAAAGTAGAAGAAAAGGAGGTCAGTTTGGTGACGTTATATTAAGCCTGAGACGACAAAAAAAAAAAAAAAAAAGATATTGTATTCAAGTGGGAGGCTCCAAGCAGGTCCTGGAAATGGAGTAGGGGCTATTTTCAAATGTTTGCCTTCATCTCAAGTGTCATTTATATATCCAGATGATGCTGTCTTCTGAAATAGTGACTACTTGGACACACAACCCATAGTATATTTAAGCCACAAAATCACTGTTTAAGAAGTTGGTCATAAGTCCTACTATCTAGAAAATAGCAACATACCACTCATTAGAATACTAGATTGAGGAGTCTTAATTTGAGCTCATTTTTGCAACCTTAGGTACGGTCTCCTGCTTTTTAATAGGGTGTGGTGCAGAAAGACAAATACCACATGTTCTCACTTTTAAGTAGGAGCTAAATAATGCATACACATGGAAACAGAGTGTGGAATGATAGACAATGGAGACTGAGAGAGGTGAGGGGGTGAGAGGAGGTGAATGATGGGAGGTTGCCTGATGGGTACAATCCACGTTGCTCCAACGATGAAGGCACTGAAGGTTCTCACTTCACCACGGTGCAATATGTCAATGCAGCAAAATTGCAGTTGTACCCAATGAATATATACAAATAAAAAATTAAAAGGTGTGGCATAGGAGTGACAAGGAATCTCACCAGCCATGCCCCTCCACCAAAAACAAAAACCAAAAAACGGATACTATTTATGCCTGTGTGGGCAGGA
Source organism: Aotus nancymaae (assembly GCF_030222135.1). Classification (NCBI taxonomy): domain Eukaryota; kingdom Metazoa; phylum Chordata; class Mammalia; order Primates; family Aotidae; genus Aotus; species Aotus nancymaae. Next base: position 2,631,454 of record NW_026988447.1, on the reverse strand, counting down.
AAGAAGCGAGAGATTTCAGCAGAGGAAGAAAAGCAACAGCTCTTCACAGATCGCTGACTCCATACCTTACCTACTCCATACCCACGGGAATTTCCCCTCTTGAGCTTTGTCTACTGTTGCCTTAGGAGGTCGGAGAGTATTCACAATAAAGTCCTGAAGGTTATCAAGGTCTCAGCCAGAGGGAGTGAGGGCTAGTGTCACTGTTAGATTGAGTTCTCTGTACACTGTGCTATGTGAGAAAGCCCGCAGCAGCAGGGCTGTGTTAGTTTGCATGTCTGCAGAACTGCTATGCAGTCCTAAAGGAGCCTTAGCACACGAGAAAGCAAAGGGAGCAAAATAGGCCCTTCGGGAATGTGCCGCGCTCCTTACCGTGACTGGCAGAAGATGAGGATGCTCATCCTGGAAGGATAAAGTAAAGCTTGAGTACCAATATCTGGGACATGGTACATTTTTGGAAATGAACTGCAGTACGTTTAAGACGGCTGAAAATTCTGACAGTCTTCTTATAAGAGGCAGGGTCTCTGTCCGTACTCTTCGCTTGAGTCTGGGAGAGCTCTGTGTCTACTTCATCAATAGAGCACGAGAAAAATGATGCTGTGCCAATTTCTCGGCCCAGGCACTAAGCGACCAGTAACTTCCATTTCTGTTTCTTGGCATACTGTTTCTAGGAACCCAGCATCCAAGCTGGGAAGAAGCCTCAGAAGCCCATAAAAGATCCACATGTGAAGCAAATTAGTTCCCTGGATAGCAGTACACCTGTTTCCAGCCACGGGCCAGCACCCGACTCAGCAGCCAGATGAGGGGCTATCAGGGTAGCAGATGGCTACCACCAGCCCTAGTCAAGCTGCCCCGAGCAGAGATGCGCTGTTCAATAACCAAGTCAAAGATATGATGAGTTGTTTATTTTGGAAAGAGGAGCAGGGGGAAGTACAGCTATTAAAAGAGATTATACAGGCCGGGCGTGGTGGCTCACGCCTGTAATCCCAGCACTTCGGGAAGCCGAGGCGGGCGGATCACGAGGTCAAGAGATCGAGACCATCCTGGCCAATATGGTGAAATCCCGTCTCCACTAAAAATACAAAAAAATTAGCCGGACGTGGTGGCATGTACCTGTGGTCCCAGCTACTCGGGAGGCTGAGGCGGAAGAATCACTTGAACCCAGGAGGTGGAGGTTTCAGTGAACCGAGATTGAGCCACTGCACTCCAGGCTGGCGACAGAGCAAGACTCCATCTCAAAAAAAAAAAAAAAAAAAAAAAAAAAAAAAAAAAAAAAAATAGAGATTATACAATAAGTACTATCTGAAGTTGGAATAAATAAAAATGTAACGTTTATTATGTGGAGAGGGAACTTACAATTATTTAATAACAAGAGTTTATTTCCATGCTTGAAAAGACTGAAAACGACTGCTTTTTTGTCAGAGGAAAACATTTTAGTTTATATAGCTAGTTAAGTACATTATAAAGACTAAAAGCACTACATATGTATGTATACATACACACACACATATATGTATAGCTATACACATACATCGTAATTATTCTCAGCATCATTTTCAAATGCAAAACATGTTTGCAAACTAAACTTTGAGAGAAAACAATCATGTTTATGTTCTCCTTAGCCCTTTTGAGTAAAAGAACCACCAGGAACCTAAGAGCCATCATTGAAAGTCACTAGCACGGAGACCACATAGGGTTTTGAAGATCAAAGTAACATATGCAAACTCCATTGACTTCACATGTTAAATCGAAACATGAAAGCCTTTTTTCATTTTTGAAAAACTCTACTGGCTTCTGTCAGAGAAATTGTGTATAACTTTCCTCTTTCTCTGTATTAATTATTAGATGTATTTGCATAAAAAGGGGATCTTTATTATTAAGAGTTCATCTGCGTCTGATGTTTATTCCTCACTCAGAATAATAATCCAGTACACGATATATAGCAGCAGGAGGATGTAAACTCTTAAAAGACAAAGATCTCGTTTTTATGCAAATGATTCAAATAATATTTTTCAATTCAATCATAAGACTGATGGTATGCAAATAATATTGTCTGCAACATATTTTTCCATATATTCCAAGATTTTTTCAAAATGTTTGCTACTAACAAAGTACTCAGAGGAAATGAGAAACAGTTTATCTAGCAAGTGTCAAGCTATATTATCAAGAAAAATCACATACCATTGGAATGTGGCAAAGTAGGCCATGTGTCACCTTAAAAAGGTTCACATCATTTTTAACCAACATTTGTGAAAACTAATAATTCTTTTGTGACCATGGAAAAGTCCCAAACTGGGCACATGCCTTTTTATAGTAATGTGTCATTGAAACCTGCTTCTTTTCCAGAAGAAATTCAAGGTTTTTGTCTGCACCTCGATAATTTTCTTCCAAATACATTGAGAGACCAAAATGATGATTTCTTAGTTTATATCCATAGGACTACTTTCAATATACAGTGTCAAAAATTTATAATGCACAAATATTAAAGAACTGCTGAGAAGATTTTAAGCATTAACCTTTCAGTTACCATTCAAAATATCTTATTATTTACTCTAAATAGTAAGATATTATTAATATCGAATAATTTGTTCACATACATGACTTTGCTTGGCTCTTCAAAAATCTTGTGAGGAAAACGGAGAAGATACTACTAACCCTATGTTTTAATTTGAAAATTAAGAGAAGTTAAATTACTTATAAGTCATGTGACTAGGTAATGTTGCATCTGGGTGTAGACTTCAGGTATTCTGGCTTTTGGGCTCAGTATATATGAACAATATTATGCATATGACACAGTTCAGATATTTGTCTCTTTCAAATCTCTTGCTGAAATGTAATCCTCATTGTTGGAAGCAGAGATTACATTTCAATATGTAATGTAAGGAATTACATTATATTACCGATTCCCTGGTGGAGGGTGTTTGGATCACCGGGGCATATTCATCTTGAATGGCTTAGAGCCATCCCCTTGATGATAAATGAGTTCATGTGAGATATGGTTATTTACAAGTGTGTGGCACCTTCTGCCTCACTTGTTCCCACTCTCACCAAGTGAAATTCCTGCTCCCACTCCACCTTCCACCATAATTGTAATGAGCCGAGCAGATATTAGTGCTATGCTTGTACAGCCTACAAGACCATGCACCAGTTAAACTTCTGTTGTTTATAAATTACCCAGCCTCAGGTATTCCTTTAGAGCAACACAAGAAAGACCTAATACAGTATGTAAAAAAGATCCTTGGAATACCCATCAGAAAAGTAAACTAAGCAAGTAACAAAATTGTAATAAAAATACGCTTCCCTGTATAAAAATGTTACAGTCATCATTAGCCTGAATCAAGTGTAAAGACATTAATTGGATGAGGTTTCTCTTGTTCTGAAGATGATAACAGTTCATAGTTAGCATGGGTATTTTGAAATTATGGAACTAATACCACTCAAAATTCTGACATTTATATTTTGGTTTTAGATGCCCTAAAGGTTACTTTAAGATGTAACATTTAGAAAACACTGGCGTAGAAAGCAGATTATCATAATAAAAACAGTAAAGGGGGAACGTGATTCTGTCTGGTTTGCATATTGATTCCATCTGCAGGAAACAGCTAGTTGCCTCCAACCACTGTCTTTCATTGATGGGGTAAACACACAGAGAGAACTCTTGGGAAACAGGTAAATAGCCAGGTATGTTGTATGATTGGTTCCTCAGTTATTTATCTCTTAAAAATATAGCCAGAGCAACAATCTCATTTTCTCTCTCTCTCTTTTATTCCTCTCTTCCCTCTTCAGTTTTATCTTCCTCTAAAGTCCTACAATTTAAATAAAATTACCGGATTGGGCACAATGACACATGCCTGTAATCCCAGCACTTTGGAAGGCCATGGTGGGAGGATCTCTTGAGTCTAGAATTTCAAGAAGAGCCTGGGCAACATAGTAAGATCCCAGCTCTATAAAAAGTACTAAAAATTAGCTGGATATGGTAGCTTTTGCCTATAGTCTCAGTTGCTTAGGAGCTGAAGGAGGAGGATCACTTGAGCCCAGGAGTTTGAGGCTATAGTGAGTCATGATCATGACACTGCACTCCAGTCTTGGCAACAGGTCAAAACCCTGTCTCTAAAAAAAAAAAAAAAAAAAAAATTAAAATAAATAAGTAAAAATACTTACAATTGATTATCATATATTTTTTCTATAACTTAAAAAATATTACTATTTGTAGCTAACCAAAGTGTCAGTCTCTGGTTAAGCTTGCACAATGAACAAATTTAATAATTGACAATTTCAATTTAATTTGTAGCTGTCAAACGTATTAAAAATAAAGTAAAACTTTTGCTATAGTTATGTAGAATATAAGGAGAAAAGTAGAGCTTAGCTATCATTGTATTCTATTCATTACTATGAAAATTGTGTGCATACTTCACATACACAAAAGTAGTTTGTGTGTGCAAATGTCTGCGATCTATAGCTGAATAATAAATCGCCCCAAAACTTACTGGCGTGAAACAATGATTTATTATTTCTCATGACTCTGGGTGGTTTTTTCCTGATCTCACCTGGAGATCTCTTTTACAACTGTCTTCATCTGGAAAGTTATCTAGCTGCTGAGCTTAGCTGAGACAGCTGGTGCCTCCTTTCTGTGGGATCTTTCATCCTTAAGGCAGCTAGCCCAGGCCTTCTCAAATGGTGGCAGCAGCATTCCAAAAGGGCATGCTTCAATGTATAAGCACATATTAAGCTTCTGCTTGCCACATGTTTGCTGAGGTCCTATTGTTTAAAGCAGGTCACATGACCAAGCCTACTGTCAACGTGGGTGAAGACTACCAGACTACCACCACCCAAAGGCACTGCTACTAGGAGGCATGTTTCATTGAGGGTCACTAGTGCAACCATGTACCATAATGAGAAAATATTGTTACTTTGAAATAAAACAACTCACCTGTTAAGATAACATTATTTGAAAGAAGTGTAACAAGTTTATGAATGTTTTTATAGGATATTTTTCAGTTCAGAAAAATCCTCAATTTAACACTTTGTAATTATATTTACAATAAAAAATAAATAGGAAATGCTTTATCAAGGAAACATAGTGCTTTTATATAGAAGGAGAATATGATCATTATTGAGCACTGACTATGCATATAGTACTTAATCAGGTGAACTACACGTGTTCTCATTTAATTAATCTAACGAGGGAATGTATTCTCTTTCCGGGTCCACAAGGGGGCGTAGTTTTAAGGGCAAGAACTTCCGGCGCCCATGCCCCCTTCCCATCTCTCCAACCCGGAGATTTAACTGTCTTTGTTTAAATTTTCGCGGGCCTCGGAAAGGGTCAAAAGTCAATCACTGCAGCGGAAGTTCCAAGGAACTCCTTTCACTGGCCAGGGGTCTTGGAGAAGGTAGGGGTTCCTCCCAAGTTAAAAGTCCCCTTCTTCCACACCCCTTTGGACGCTTGGTTCCCCTTCCACACACTCTGTCTCTCTTGTGGAAGCTCTCTCTCTTCCTCTCCATTTTCTCTTTATCTAAATAAATCACTTTCTGCAAACTCTGTTTAGGGTCCGGTATTTACTTTTTGAGCATACTGCAACATGGTCTCCTTTCCCACTCTTGAGATAGTGATAGACCAAGAAACTGGAGAAACATCCTCTCAGGGGAACTGAGGGCTCCCCTGAGCCCCTGAACCCCAACACTAATAGGACACCACTGAATAATCATTTGTTTAATTTCGTTAATGCAAAAAATAGTCCTGTATACCCATTTATTAAGTACTATGCTCAACTCTTTTCATCATTTTGACTAATATTCTGAAAATCTAAGTTCTAAATGTTCTTTGGGACATCCACACTCTTTGCCTTATACATCAGTTAGGATTGCTTCACTGCCAAGTAACTAAGGCCAAGAATAGCAGTGGTTTAAATAAGACAAGAGTTAGTATCTTTCTCACAGAGAAGTCTGGAGATGAGCAGTGCAGGGTTGGGTTCTCCTGCTTGGAGGCTTCAGGGTCCTACCAGCTCATCGCTGCCATCTCTACAGTGCAGCTTTGGACATATAACTGCACTTTGCAGGAGGGGAGGCTGGGAAACACTGTCTTATACTTTTTCCTTAATGTTTTATTCACAGAGTCCGTAGGCTTTAACTGTGGAGGAAACGGAGAATAGATATTAAGGGACAAGTGACAGTTTTGCCTCGCCTTGTGTGCAATGGCATGCTTGATCCCTGGGGTCAGAGATTTAATTCCTAACAGTACCCTTAATATGGATAAGTTCTCTAAGTAATGCTTATTGATCTGTAAGTTGTTAAGCATACTCAGCCTTATTAACACCACATTCTAACCATTATGTTCCATGATATGTGGAAAATTGGTGCATTTATCACTATGGAACCAGCTGCATGTTGAACTGTTATAACAGGCACAGTCACTGTGACTCACTGAAATTCACATGAGAAGCAAAAAGATAATGTGTGGAAAGTTAGTCAGGCAAGCAATATCTCAGGGGAAGAGAATGTGTCCTGAAAGCCGGACAGGGGTAAAAATCATCCCGGGGGATGGGGCAAGGCTTAGAAAGAAGAGGTCTGCCTTAGATTCACACTTTATAAAGGAGGCTTTAAAAAAAAAAAGAGAGATGACATTTGCTGGTAAATTAAAACTAAGGAAAGTGTTACTATGCTACCTTTGCGGTAAATGTGGTTCACTGGTTTTATGTATTCAATTTACATTGACCACATTACCATCTGATTTATTAACTTTTCTTGCTACTTTTCCTATAAAAAATTTATTCAAAAGTTTCTATAAACATATGCGCATTTGGTTCTCCTGGAGACTGGAAGCAGATCTAGCTCAGCACCAGCTTTCTCGCAAAGAGAGCAGCTGGCACTGACCCATGGCATCTCAAGGGCCTACTTCGGGAAACTGAGGCGAAACCAATCCAAACAGTTAAGGAGGACTGCCTCTCCAAGAAGTATCTGCCACAAATCATGGTCATAGCATTTCCCCTGATCTTTGTAGCTACTTTCAAACTTTTTTAGAAAAATTGTATTTATTTTAAATGTTTTATTGGATTAAGCCAGTTTGATCACGAACAGTATTTTATTTACTCAAATTTCCTTCCTACCTTTCTGCATGCTAAATACTGATCTGTATTTAAATAACATCATTTAGCCAGTCAGGGACACATAATCAGGCCCTAAATAAAAGAAATTTAGCTGCTGACTTCAGATCCATGCAATGACCGATTCTAAAGAAAATGCTTAGTTTCTGCAATAAATCTTAGTTCTTCTAACAATTACAATGACTGAAACTCTTGTATATTTCTACAAAGCAGCCCTGCCACACTCCATGCTGTGCTGATTGTTCCAAATTAGAAATCTGCTGCTTCCCTGTGGGCATCCTGCTGAAACATATAGATTTTCTATTGAGCTACTAGGGCTTTGCTTGAGTTTTGCACAGTAGCCAATTTAAGCAGATTGGAGCAATATATGCAATCCCGCTGCATAGTCAGCATTGGAATTGTCTTACGAGGATGAATATGACGGGGAAGAAGTTATAGACTCATTCACACAGAGAGAGCTAGTGTGACCTGCCAGAAAGAGTACGGGCTGGAGAGCCAAGCAGACCTTGCTGCTTGCCTGGTCATTGTCTTACTTTTCTCATCTCTAAAACTGGGAGGGAAACATCTAACCTTCAAGATAGCATGAATTAAAGATAATGAATGTAAAATACCTACCATAGTATCTGATATATAATAATGTATGCTTATTATTGTATAAATGAAAGAGCACTGGTTTAGAAAATGTAGAAATTATACAACTCTAACACTAGTATTCAAAGGTGGTTTCTGTTAAGGTTTTTTAGTGATCCTAATATTGTTGTGCCTCTTGTATAATTAAAAGTAAAATCAATAATAAATATCAAGATGAGTTTTAGGAAGTTTAAAGAATTTCTGACTATTCCATCAGTATTACTTTGATTCTTTAAGGGAAATGTCAAAATTCAAAAGCTTTTGCCTGAAGCACATTTTAAATTTGCCTTTGGATAATCCAGCACTATTTAAAATGTGCTTTAATCACTTTCACTCAGAAACGTCTGTTCTTCTCTGATCTTTTTACTAAGTATTTCAAAAAGAGCATGAAAATTTTATTACTAAGAAAAACTGAGATATTGCCCGAATAGAAAACAAAATGTAAATGTCTATATTTAATATATTAGGTATTCGCATTGGGCCCCTGAGGCAAAGACTGAATGTTCATGAAGTGAAAATGAAATAAAAATGTGTCTAAAAGCAGAAAGACATAGTTTAAGAAACCAGGGTTTGGAAAAGAGGATCCGTGTAGATTGTGTAGATTTTGTACGTTCATTCACTCATTTAAACCACGTTCATGCGGGAGCTGCATTCTGCTAGACAATGTAAATATTATGGTGAACATGACTCGTAATTCCTGCCTTCATGTAGTTTATGTCTGGCGAGGAAGAAAGTCAGAATGCACATAATCTCGAAAAGAAAATAGAGCACACTGTGGACTGTGATAGAGATATAAAAACAAGTATAAGGAATCAAGGAAATCCTGCTTCAAGAAGTGTCTTCTACACTAAGATCTAAATGTTCAGAAAAAGCTAACGTATGAGGGCAGGGGTAACAGCAGATGACACAGAACAGGAGGTAGACGTTTATTCCACTGAAAAGTGATTCATAAGGAAATAATAAAAATAGTCATATCTTTAAAGATCCACGAAGAGCTTCTTGCAATGAAACAGGTGTGGCGTGCATCAGGTGACAGCTATAGAGATGAAGCAAGGTGGAACACTGTGCATGTTATTTGTAGGCTAGAGTTGACAGTTCTGTAAACCGGGGATTGATGTTTGAGCAATCAGGATGGGGAAAAAGAATGATATGCCAAATGTGGTGCCCAGACCCAACACCGGGGAGCTGAGTGGATGGTGTGTTTATTAAACTAGAAGACACAGAAGAATAGAAAGTTTGAAACTAAAGATACGAGTAAGATGCTTTCAAAGCACCCAAAAGGAGACGCTCAGCAGGAAGTTTGATATCCAGGTTTGTGTCTCTGTTCAGGAGTCTGGGTTGCAAAAAAATTCTTTAAAAGGACTTAGCCAAATTCCTGGCACATGATGAACATTCGATAAGTGTCCACTACATATATTAATAATGTAATTATGACTAATGTTGTTATTGGTACATAAGAATGTAACCATTATCAACCAAAAAAGACAGAAAACTAAAGCCCTACAGCCATGGAGAAAAAGTCTTTCATTCATTTCAACTGGATGATAGAATGAATACCCAATGAAAATCATAAAACTGTTTTTCTCTTTTTTTTTTAATAAGGCAAGATGTTAAACGCTTATGCCTCAGAAGAAAGCATCAGTGCTGATAGGCCCGTGCTCACACAGGCACCGTGAACTCCAGGTTGAGTGTCCCATTCATTGCTTAACCTCTGGTAGCATATTCTCACACACAGTGAATGAGTTGCTTTTCAAAGTTTGCCAGATCAGGCCTTAGTTTAAATCTCTTTTATTGTTGACAGCCATAAAATGTCAAAACAGGCCTGGCGCGGTGACTCACGCCTGTAATCCCAGCACTTTGGGAGGCCGAGGCGGGTGGATCACGAGGTCAAGAAATCAAACCATCCTAGCCAACATGGTGAAACCCCGTCTCTACTAAAAAAATATAAAAATTGGCTAGGTCTGGTGGCATGTGCCTGTAGTCCCAGCTACTTGGGAGGCTGAGGCAGGGTAATTGCTTGAACCCAGGAGGCGGAGGTTGCGGTGAGCCGAGATCGCGCCACTGCACTCCAGCCTGGCACTTGGCGACAGAGCGAGACTCTATCTCAAAAAAAAAAAAAAAAAAAAAGAGCAAAACAAAACAAAGCATAAAACAAAACCTTAATCCCTGAAGAGGACAGAATCAGGTGCAGTATATGTAAACACCTGGAAAGGCCCTCTTACAGTATTGGCTGTGGATTTTAAATAAAAATTTAAAAATAAGACCCTCCGTATTAACTGATAGAGGGAAAATTCTGGACTAGAGCATAGACCATACCCTTAGTTCAATGCAGAATTTCTTATCTTTCTATATTGTAAGTTCCAGGATTTACTTTTATAGTCAGCAATTAGAATTATTCATGATTGCATTTTTATCAACTGTAATGTTTATATAGCTACCTCACAAAAATTATAATCCAGTGTTTAGTAAAAAGTCAGCATTTTTCAATGCTTTACCATAAAATTAAGTATCTGACATGAATCATTTTTTCCGTTTGGTTCTGCCCTAAAACCTCTATCTCCCTATGAAGGGATTCATAAGAATTTCTGAGCACTCATTTTATTTAGAGCTTTCTAAGCACTGGAGTACTTGAAGAATTGTCACGTAGCTTTATTATTTTTGCCACGGAGCACCCATTCCTAGTTCTTATGATAATTTGCTGAACTTTATTTGAAGATCTGCTAATGTCCATCATTAGTCCACGTGACTGCATGGAACGTCGCTTCCCCTTCAACTTTATTCAGGAGTGGATATATGACCCAGACTGGGACAAGTACAGTCTTTGCATTTCCCTAGATATAACTATTAGGTTAGGCCACGTGATAAAATCAGATTCAATAGAATTAATTCTGGGATGTAGGTGGATCTGCCCCAAGTCTTTTATTTTATTTTACTTTGTATATGCTTGTCCTTGGAGTATGAAAGCCTGGTACTTCTGGTAGTCAGTTACCTCCACTTAGAGAGAAATAGGACCCAATGACATCACTAGAGTCTGAATCAAACTATCCGTCAATCTATCTCTGGACATTTTAGTCACATAAACCAATACTTTTGTACTGCTCTTCCTGCTTTAACCAATTTAAGTGTTTTCTCTCTCTTGGAAGGGGAGATGGTTTAGAATGTAGTCTTCTTACAGTTGTCCCGAGACATTTCACTAGCACATACACCAGTATCTATAATAAATAAGTCAATTCTATATGTCCTTCTTATCTAACATATAAGCCAATTACTAATTACTCTAGCTGATACTATGCAATTTAATGTTAACAAATTACTAATTACTCTAACTGCTACTATCTAATTTAATGTTAATAATTACTAATTACTCTGGCTGATACTGTCATTTAATGTTAATAAAACACATAAAGAAACCTTACAAAGCTAACCAAATTAAACATGTTTCTTTGCTGTAAACAAAAAATAAAAAAACACAGTATCTAAATTTGTAGGTAGAATATAAACATCTGCCTACAGCAGAAATTATGAGCAAGTACACTCATAATTTCTGTACATTTCTTTGAGAACCAATCTTATGTATATACTTATGTGGAAACACAGCTATATTAATTATCCACTGACTATCTTCCTGTATTGATTTCTTCTAGGTCTTGAAAAGTCCAGTTTCAAATCTTAGTCTACTACTACTAAGCCTCAGTTTCCTCTTATGTGAAATAAACATGATAAAAATAGAACTAGCCTCAAACATTTGCATGAATTTAAAATAGACAGTGCTTGCAAAGCTCTAAATAAAGTGGGTGCTCAGAAATCCTTAGTTGTTAGGTGTTATTCATAGATGGCATTAAGGTAAGGACACATTTATTTTTGCTGGAGCTAAAGAAAAATAGAAAGTTAAGTCATAAGTAGTCAAATTTTAGTCATACATCTAGTATTATTGTTATTGGACAATCGAATTTTACTTGATAACTCTAAGTTGATATGCAGATACAGAAAAATATAACTATAGAAATACATATACACATATTCAGGTCCCCATACAGCTGTATAGCTGATCTTAAGTATTTGAATTTGTTATTACATCTGCAGGATTATTTAATTTTAGGTCAAACTAAAAACAACTGGCAATTTTTGGGGAGTTCTAGGCTGTTTCATATATCTTGAGGTAATTTGTTTGATGCATTAAATAGATAACCTCTAATCCAGCAAGATGAAATGTTTTCCTATTGATAAGGAAAAGAACGCAATGACAAGAGCATTTTGCAGCTGACCTGGAGCTCGTGTTTTGGAACAGGCCAAAGGGGAGATGGTTTAGAATGTAGCCTTCTTACAATTGTCCTGAGATATTTCACTAGCACATACACCAATATCTATAATAAATAAGTCAATTCTATATGTCCTTCTTATCTCATATATGTACCAGTATTAGTCATAACTCATTCCACATAAACCCACTTAGAGCTAGAGGAAACCTAATTAATACTTTAAAATATATATATATATAATCTAAATTCTATTCTGTCATTGTAAACATTAATCATCTATTATTAAAATTCTGAGATTTTACATTCTACTATAAAGACACATGCACATGTATGTTTATTGTGGCACTCTTCACAATAGCAAAGACTTGGAACCAACCCAAATGCCCATCAATGATAGACTGAATAAAGAAAACGTGGCACATATACACCATGGAATACTATGCAGCCACAAAAAAGGATGAGTTCATGTCCTTTGCATGGACATAGATGAAGCTAGAAATCATCATTCTCAGCAAACTAACACAAGAACAGAAAATCAAATACCACATGTTCTCACTCATAAGTGGGAGCTGAAAAATGAGAACACATGGACCCAGGAAGGGGAACATCACACACTGGGACCTGTTGGTGGGGGTGGGGGCTGGGGAGGGATAGCATTAGGAGACATACCTAATGTAGATGATGGGGTAATGGATGTAGCCAAACACCATGACACATGTACACATATGTAACAAACCTGCGTGTTCTGTACGTTTATCCCAGAACTTAAAGTACAGTAAAAAAATTCTGAGATTTTAATAAATTCAATAAAATTAGCATTTTAAGGCAAAACTATTCCCAAATCTCAATAGGTTGATTTCATTTTTATGACAACTTATAACTAAGGGAATATTTAAACCAAAATAATACAAAAAAATAAGATTCCCATTTGACACATTAGCATGGAGGAAGGGTCAATGTTTAGGTCACTGCGGCCCAAACTAGTAAGTATATGACATATAATAGAAATAGAAACTAATCTATGAGCTAAGAAATGCAGAGGTATTTTACTAACATGAAAGAGGAGAGGAGAGGAGCTTTTTGTTGGATTTATTTTTATTCTTCCTGCACCTATAATTTACATCTCTCCGTGTTTCCGATTCTTTTCAGGAGCAAGTTGAAAATCTTACATATGCAGCTTTATGAAGAAATCTGATCAGTCAGATGAGAATATTCTGCCTGCTTTTTTTTTTTTTTTTTTTTTGGCTCAATTCATTCTTAGTCCTTATTTCCCCAGGAGAGTGAAAATAGGAGTTTCTTTCTTTCATCCTCAGCTAGAATCTCATGACTGGTGCTGCCAATATTTCTGCAATGAAGTGTCTTAACAAAGATGAATTAACTCCAACACTGTTCTCCTTGATTTTTTTCTCTCATTATCTGCTTCTTTGCTGAGCCCAGACTCTTTCTGACCACTAATCTGAAGGACAGTCTATGAGTCACAAAGTACTGTACATTTGCCTTTAAGTATACATAATGAGACTTAGATCCCGGGGCAGCTAGTGGTGGGATAGCAGAATGAAAACCTCTCAGGTATATCTGCTCTGCTCTACACACAGTCACTGAAGCACTGGCTTAAGTCTGTGCACTATTTTGTACATCAGGCTTTCAGGCCTGGGGGAATTTCCATTCTGTTAATAGGAAAGAATCAGAGGGAGAGGATAAAAGTGTAATGTAAAATGTAAATAGGGTGTATCCTCATGTGTTTTTTGTTACTTAGAATACCGGAAACTGGGTAATTTATAAAGAAAAGATATTTACAGTTGTAGAGGCTGAAAAGTCCACAGTGAAAGAGCCACATATCATGACAGCCTTCTTGCTGGTGGGGACCCTTCAAATTCTGAAGGTGGTACAGAGTATCACATGCTGAGGGGGCTGAGTGTGCTAATGCGCTGGCTTTCGCTTTTTATGAAGCCACCAGCTCCTCTCCCATGATAACCTGTTAATCCATTAAGCTATTAATCCGGCCGGGTGCGGTGGCTCAAGCCTGTAATCCCAGCACTTTGGGAGGCGGAGGTGGGTGGATCACGAGGTCAAGAGATCAAGACCATCCTGGTCAACATGGTGAAACCGCGTCTCTACTAAAAATACAAAAAATTAGCTGGGCACGGTGGTGCGTGTCTGTAATCCCAGCTACTCAGGAGGCTGAGGCAGGAGAATTGCCTGAACCCAGGAGGCGGAGGTTGCGGTGAGCCGAGATCGCGCCATTGCACTCCAGCCTGGGTAACAAGAGCAAAACTCCGTCTTAAAAAAAAAAAAAAAAAGCCATTAATCCATTAATTCACAAATGGATTAATCTATTCATGAGGGCCGAGCCTCTTAAAGGTCACACCTCTCAGTACTGCCACATTGGAGATTACATTTCAACTTGAGTTTTAGAAGGGACATTCAATCCATAACATTCCGACCCTTGCCTCCCAAAACTTATGTTTCTCTCACATACAAATACATTTCTTCTATCCCCATAGCCCAAAGTCTTAACTCGTTTCAGCATTAACTCAAAAGTTCAAAGTCCAAAGTCTCATCCGTGAGCCTGCGGAATCAAAACAAGTTATTTTCTTGTAAGACACGATGGTGAGAGAAGGATAGGATACAGATTCCTGCTCCAAAAGAGAGAAATAGGCAAGAAATGGCAACAGGACCCGTGAAATTCCAAAACCCAAGAGAGTAGACATTGAGTTTTAAAACTCCAGAATAATCTTTGACTCCATGTCTGACGTCTTCTGCATATTGGCGTGGGAGTTAGGTCCCCGCAGCCTCGGGCAGCACTGCCCCTCTGGCTTGACTGGGCTTAGTCCACCCAGCTCTCCCAAGCTGGTGTTGCTCACTAGCAGATCTACAGTTCTGGGTTCTCAGTCGTAGTCCTGCTCCCGTGGCTCCGCTAGGCCTTGCCCTGATGAGGACTCTCTGCAACAGCTCCAGCCTCACATTTCTGCTGGCATTGCTCTATGGGCACTCTCTGTGGTGGCTCCATCCCTATGACAAGTCTTCGTCTGGGCTGTCAGGCTTTCAGTGACGCATTTTGAAATCTGGGTGAAGGTTCTTGCTTTCAACAAGCCTGTAGAATTAGTACCATGTGAACATAGCCAAGGTTTATGACCTGTGCCTTCTAGAGCTGCTATATAAGCCACACTTAGGGCTGCTTGAGCCATGGCTGGAGCACACATGGGGTGCTGCACTGGGGTGTGGGGAATACAGTCCCAAGGAGATTCTGGACAGTGAGCCTATGGTGAGAACTCTGGGCTTGTCCCCTGCAAACAATCTGCCCTCCTAGGTTGATGGACCTCTGATGGGAGGAGCATCCTTAAAGATCTCTGAAGGGCCTTCAGGGTCTTTCTTTCATTGTCTTGAAAAACAGCACCTGGCTTCCTTCTAGCTGTGTTAATCTCTTTAGCAAATGGTCACTGGGCTACATCTTTGGTTTTCTCTCCTGGACATACTTCTTCATTTTTGCAATCTTTAAGTGGCCAGACTGAGAACTTTTCAAACCTTCCACTCTGATTCCCTTTGAATTATAAATTCTGTCTTTAAATTATTCTTTTGCTTCTGCGCCTCACTGTAAGTGGCCAAAGTAACCATGCAGCTCCTTGTATATGTTACTTAGAAATGTCTTCTTCTGCATATCCTAGTTTATCACATTCATGTCTGGCCTTCCACAAGGCCCCAGGAACAGACACAGTTCAACCAAGTTCTTTTCCAGTTGATACCAAGAATGACCTTTACTCTAGTTTCAATACCTTGTTCCTCAGTTTCATCTGAAGCCTCGTTAGAATGGCCTTTACTGTCTATGTTTCTATCAACATTCTGATCATGTCCCTTAACCAATCTTTAAGGAGTTCCAAACCTTCATGACTCTTCTTGTCGTCTAAGCCCTCACCAGAAGCTAGACTTTTTCTAACTCTCTCCTCCAATTTCTTCCAGCCTCTACTCATTACCCAGTTCAAAACTGCATTCACATGATCAGGTATTTGTTCTCAGCAATGCCACACTTCTTATTCTTAGTATCAATTTTCTGTTTTAGTTTCTTCTGTTGCGGATAACAGAATATCTAAAACTGGGTAATTTCTAAAGAAAAGAAATTTCCTTCCTTCCTTCCTTCTTGATTTCCTTCTTTCCTTCTTTCTTTCTCGGAGTCTCACTCTGTCATCCAGGCTGAAATGCAGTGGTGCAGTCTAGGCTTTCTGCAACCTTTGCCTCCATGGTTCAAGCTGTCCTCCTGCCTCAGTCTCCCGAGTAGCTGGGACTACCGCCATGTGCCACTACGCAGGACTACTTTTTTAGTAGAGACAGGGTTTTACTACATTACCCAGCATGGTCTTGATCTCCTACCTCGTGATCCTCCCACCTCGGGCTCCCAAAGGGCTGGGATTACAGGCATGAACCACTGCACCCGTCAGGAAGTTATTTTTTTATTCTTACAGAGGCTGAGAAGTCCACGCTTGAAGTGTCACATTTAGTGAGCGCCGTCTTGCTGGTGGAAACTCTGCACAAAGCCCTGAGGCGTTACATGCAGGACGTTACATGGTGAGGGGACTGAGTGTGGTGATGTGCCAGATCAGGTCTTTCCTTTTCTTCTTACAGAGCCACAGGTTTCTCTCGCATGATAACTCATTTATTTATTAACTCATTAATCCATTTATGAGGGCAGAGCCCTTATGATCCAATAACCTCTTAAAGGCCCCACCTCTCAATACTGCTACATTGGGAATTAAGTTTCAGCATGAGTTTTAGAGGTGACATACAAACAATAAAAAATAAAAGCAAAACATGGTTTTTTTTTCAGTTCCAGTAATATGTGGACAGACCGCCATAGAAGGGAAAAGATTTCCCCTTGTAGTTTTGAAAGTAGATCTTCAATTTGTTGCTACTTAATGGAATAATAAATTCCAGTAAGCATTTTAAAGTTTCTTTGAACTCAACATATGCAAATAACAACTTTACAGGAAATAAAAAATAATGAGAACGGTTTACATTTGTGCTGCATTTTTTTCTTTTTGGAATATTTCACATATCTTAGCACCAGAAATACACATGACCTTCATTCTACTCTCTTTGAGGAATGACAAAATCTGTGTCTGTGAGGTTTTTGAATACAACCAAAACCAATGAGAAATCTTGGGTCTGAAACACACAGATTCGGGCTTCCATTGATACGTGGTCCAGAAAACAGAGAAGATCTAGCATCAAATGGGCTCTAGGCCAATGAGATTCAATATCCAGCAGATGCAAACTCTAAACCTCCCCGGAAGAATGTTGCCTTGTCATGAGGAATTACCACAGAAAAAAAAAAAATCTTCACTGAAGATGAATATATAATCAACACTTAAAAAACAAAATTATAAGTGAGAGTCATCAAACAATAAACAGTAATGTTATAAAAATAAATTTTGTGATACTGTTTTTTTATAAAAAAGATCTGAAAAAATATAAACATCATTTTTCATGATCTGGAAAATACAAACATTTTTTAAAACATAAGAAAGTAAACACAATCTTAGGAACAGGATAAGACTTCAAAAGAACTTCAAAACAATAATTTAATATTCAGTGAATGATTTAGCAGCAAATTAGATCTGTCATAGAGGAAACTAATAAGCTAAAAAGAAATCTGAAAAAATAATTCAGAATGCTCCATAGAGAAATAGAGAGAGAGAGAGGATGAAACGAGAAGACCCAAACTACAACTAACAGAAGTTTCAAAGAATTAGAACAAAAGGAAATTAAATTATTATGGTGTTGACACATGGAAAAACAAACAGGCCAAAGTAACAGAACAGGAAGTTCTGAAATACATCTACATATGAACACATGTTTATGACAAAAGTGAATTAGATGTAATATAAAAGGCATAACAATAAATCACCTAAAAGACAATGTGGAAGAATATCTTCAAGACTTTAAGAGTAAGCAATTGTTTTTTTGAGATAGAGTCTTGCTCTGTTGCCCAGGCTGGAGTGCAAAGGCATGATCTCGGCTTACTGTAACCTCCACTTCCTGGGTTCCAGTGATTCTCCTTACAGGCATCTGCCACCATGCCTGGCTAATTTTTGTATTTCTTAGTAGAGACAGGGTTTCACTATGTAAGTCAGGCTGATCTTGGACTTCTGACCTCAGGTGATCTACTAACCTTGGCCTCCCAAAGTGCTGGGATTACAGGTGTGAGCCATCATGCCTGTTTGCAAACTTTTTATAGAGAGCACGGAAAACACCAACCATGAAGAAAAACATTAATAAATTGAACTATATTAAAATTAAGAACCTCTTGTAATCAAAACACATTATTAAGATTGTACAAAATCAAGCCATTGTCTAGAACATACTTATATTTAGCTGGCAAATAATTCATTCAGAACACATAAAGAACTCTTGCCAATTCCTATGACCCAAATGTTTTTGTACTCCCAAAATTCATGCTGAAATCCTTATTCCAAAGGTAAAAATTTAGACAGTAGGGCCTTTGGGAGGTGATTAGATACTGAGGGTAAAGCCCTCATGCATATAATTAGTGTCCTTACAGAGGAGACCCTGGAGATCTTCTTTGCCCTTCTGACAGAGAGAAGGTGCTATCTATGAGCCAAAAAGCAAGCCCTCTCCAGACAATTACTGGTGCCTTGTTCAAGGACTTTCCAGCTTCCAGAACAGTAAGAAATTAAATTTTTGTGGTTTATAACCTAAGCAGTTTATGATATTTTGTTATAGCAGCCAGAACAGACTAAGATATCAATCAGTAAGAAAAAAGCAGACAAGCCAAGAGAAAAATGTGCAAAAGACTTCAAAAAAGAAAAGACTTCAAAAAAGAAAAAAATATAATAAAAAACATTTTTAAAGTGTTCAAACTAATTAATCCCCAGAAAAATGCAAATTGTAAACACAGTCAGACCCACCATGTATGTACTAGGTTAGATAACATTTACAATTCTGGGGCTGGGTGCAATGGCTCACATCTGTAATCCCAGCACTTTGGAAGACCTAGGTAAGTTGATCACTCGAGCCCAGGAGTTCAATACCAGTCTAGGCAACATGGTGAAACTCTGTCTCTACAAAATATACATATATATTTTGGAACTATAGGTGTATGCCACCATGCCCAGCTAAGTATGTTCTAGACAATGGCTTGATTTTGTACAATCTTAATCATGTGTTTTGGAAGTGGTTGGAACTATAGGTGTATGCTACCATGCCCAGCTAATTTTTTTTGTGTGTGTATATATGTGTGTATATATATGTGTGTGTGTGTGTGTGTGTGTATATATATATATACACATATATATACACACAAAAAAAAATTAGCTGGGCATGGTGGCATACACCTATAGTTCCAACTACTAGGGGGAGACTGAGGTGGGAGGATCACTTGAGTCCAGGAGGTCAAGGCAGCAGTGAGTAGTGATTGCACCACTGCACTTCAGCCAGATAAACAGAGTGAGAATCTTTGTCAAAAAATTAAATAAAATAAATAAAATAAAACAAGATTCTGGCAAGAAAGATAGCAACAAGATGATGGAGTAGAGATACCCAGTACCTGCCTCCTCCACAAAGAAGGATCAAAACGACTAGAAAACCACATGCCAAATAGTGTCTGGGGAAAATACTGGAATACAGCAAGAAAGTAACAAGACATTCTGAGGTATAGAAACTCAGGATAGAAGCATAACTCAGGATGGAAACAAAGAGAAGGAAGTGAAGCACCCAGCCAAGATCAGCTTGGAACTCAGATTAAAGGTAAGTGGAGATCCCTAGCAGTCCACATTCCCAACACAAATTCCTGCAATCCTAGTTGCAGGGCAGCCCCACAGTACTCACAGTCTCAACGCAGTGTAGGGAGCTGAGGCCATGTGACTCATTACTCCAGGAAGGAAAAGTCACACTGGGTTCCCTCCGCACTCCCCGGATCCAGGCTGCTGCAACATGGTACTATTTTGAAGTAAGAACCACTGCCAGAGTGCATCCTGCTCAAGGGCCCAATTGCCCCTGCATCTCCACATCTCTGGGGCCCTGCACGCATCCCACCACACCCATACCAGAAGGCTGCAGGGCCATGGCCCAAGCTAGATCCAATGGTGCATGTGTGACCCAGGCACCTGAGCCCAGGCAGCACCCTACACTCTGGGGAACAGGTGGCACAGTGCAGCAGGGAGGCCACCCAAAATACAGAGGGAGCCTCATGTGACCTTTCCAGATCATCTAGCCTTCCACCACCTGTGACACCTTCTAATTAACAGCAGAACTGTCATCTGCCTATGAACCATTTCGAGGATGTTGAGGTGCTACCAACAGCTTGCACTATTGGGTTGTTTCCAGTTTGGGACTATAGGTTGAGTATTCTTTACACAAAACACTTGAAAACAGAAGTGTTTCGGATTTTGGATTTTTTCAGATTTTGGAATCTGGAAAAGCACCTGGAAGAGCCACAGACACTCAATGCCAGCCTGTGAAAGCAGCCCAGAGGGGAACTGTACCCTGCAAAGCCACATGGTAGCCTACCTTTTGCATCGGTACAGCTTGAATATGAGACATGGAGTCAAATAAGATCAGCTTGAAGCTTAAAGATTTGACTGCCCCACTGCATGGGACCTGTAGCCCCTTCATTGTGGCCAATTTCTCTCATTTGGAATGGCTGTATTTACCCAATGTTTCTATGCCCATTGTATCTAGGAAGTAACTAGCTTGCTTTTGATTTCACAGGTTCATAGGCAAAAGGGACTTTCCTTGTCTCGGATGAGACTTTGGCCTGTGGACTTTTGAGCTAATTCTGAAATGAATTAAGACTTTAGGGGACTGTTTGGAAGGTAGGACTGGTTTTGACATGTGGGGACGTGAGATTTGAGAGGGGCCAGGAGCAGAATGATATGGTTTGGCTGTGTCTCCACCCAAATCTTATCTTGAATTGTAGCTCCCACAATCCCCACATGTCATGGGAGGGAGGGACCCAGCTGGAGGTAACTGAGTCATGAATATGGGTCTGTCCCATGCTGTTCTCCTGACAGTGAATAAGTCCCATGAGATCTGATGGTTTTATAAAGAGGAGTTCCCCTGCACAAGCTCTTTCTTACCTGCTGCCATGTAAGACGTGACTTGCTCCTCCTTGCCTTCTGCTATGATTATGAGGCCTCCCCAGACACATAGAACTGTGAGTACATTAAACCTCTTTTTCTTGATAAATCACCCAGTTTCAGGTATGTCTTTATTAGCAGCATGAAAATGAATGAATACAGCAGCTTTGGTCTGAATGTGGAGTGAATACACTGCTGTTGGGAGTGTAAAGTGGCATAACCAGTTTGGAATGCTGATAGTGTCTATCTAACCTGTACAAACCTCATCATCTTATTCCACTTCCAGGACTCACCTAAGAGGTATGATATATATATATATGTGTGTGTGTGTGTGTGTGTGTATGTGTGTGTGTGTATATATATATATATGCATCCAAAGACATGAACAAGAATGTTTATGGAAGTATTGTTTGTAATATAGATTGAGCATCCCTGACCCCAAAATTTAAAATTAAAAATGCTCCAACATCCCAAACTTTTTGAGCCACAAGTGGAAAATTCCAAATATGATCCCATGTGATGAGTCACAGTCAAAACTTTGTTTCATGCCCAAAATTTAAAATAAAATTACCTTCAGCCTATGCATGTAAGATGTACATGAAGCAGGCAGGGCACTGCACTCACACCTGTAATCCCAGCATTTTGGGAGGCCGAGGAGGGCATATCACCTGAGGTCTGCAGTTCGAGACCAGCCTGACCAGCATGGAGAAACCCCGTCTCTATTAAAAATACAAAATTAGCCAGGTGTGGGATGCATGCCTCTAATCCCAGCTACTCAGGAGGCTGAGGCAGGAGTATGGCTTGAACTTGGGAGGTGGAGGTTGCAGTGAGCTGAGATCATACCATTGCACTCCAGCCTTGGCAACAAAAGCAAAACTCCATCTCAAAAAAATAAAAAAGCTATACATGAAATATAAATGAATTTCATGTTTAGACCTGTATCCCATCCACAAGATATCATATTATGTATATGCAAATATTCCAAAACCTGAAAAAATTCGAAATCCAAAACACTTCTGCTCCCAAGCATTTTGTTTAAAGAATAATCAACCTATAGTCCAAAATTGGAAGCAACCCAACAGTTCATTAATGTTGAAGCAGATAAGTAAATGGTGGCATATTCAAACAAAGGAAGACCACCTATCATTTAAAGAAAACAAGTTATGTGAAACAACACTGATAAATTATATAACACATTTTGCCAGATGCAGAAGAATATATTTACATATGAAATTCAAAATCAGGCAAAAATCAATATATGATGAAAGAAATCAAGAGCATGATTGCCTTTGGGGAGAAGGTAAGGGTAGGGACTAGAAAAGGACCCAGAGAGAGGTTTCTGGAGAGCAGGAAATATTCCATTTCTTTATTCGTGTACTGATTCCACGAATGTGATTACTTTGTGATAATTCATCAAGCTATACTTGCATTATTTGACAATTTTCTACATTTATTTACTACAGAAAAAGAAATAAAGTTTATTTCTATAGTAAATAAATGTTAAACTTATTTTATTAATAAAATGTACTTAGATTTTATTATTAAAGGTTTTATTTTATTATTTTAAATAAAATGTGAATAAAAACAAACAATTCTAGTTAGGACTCTGTTTTTGAGAATTAGCTTTGTGAAGACCTTACATGTGAAAGAAGTAGTTCATTGAGATTACATTAAGAGCAGAAAATTGAGAATCAAGGTACTTGGGTCTTAGGTCCACTCTGACATAACTAGATCTCTTACTGGAACAAATCATGTGACATGTCTGGTCTTGATGTATTCTTTAGTGAAAGAAGACATTTGAGATAATCTTTAACATTTCTCTCAACTTTAAAAAGCTCATGATTCCCATGATTCCTCTAATCAGATATGCCTTGATTACTGAGCCTATAAAGCATACACTTTCCTTCTTACCCAGTTCCAGTAAAATCCATATTAAAGAGAGGGAAATGTCAGTGTTAAGAAGAGCATATTATATGGTACGTTAGCAAAGACTCATTTACAAAAGTACACAATGTGCCATGAAACACATGCAGTACAAAGATAATTTTTTCCTTTCCATGTGACCTTTTGAAATGAGAAATATTATTTATAGAACCCTCCCATGCCATTTATGCACAAAACACTTCTGACCTTTGCAAATGCAAGGCATAGAACTCTGAGTGTGACTTTAACAATCAATTAATAAAGACTACCAAGATATTTACCCACGTAGTTAAAAAGAAAAGTTTCTGAAAAACCTTTAAAGCAGCCAGATAAACAGCCTAATAAATGATAAAGGTCATGTTGACTAGAGAGCACACTCCCTTTCTAACTCTTCTAAATAATCATTGCAGTCTGGCTGTTGTCTGATAAGAGAGTTAATTGTCCCATATTTCAATTTTAAAAGCAACCTGAGATCTCAATTAAATGCTCAAGATGTGAAAAAGTACCAGCTTTTGTTGTTTTCATCCATTTTCTCTTTGTGACGTGAATGTGACAAACTGGTGATAGCAGTACCTTCCCTTCCTTGTTCTCTTCTGAAGTCCATACTCCCTTCCTGCATGCTCCTGAGTTCTAGGTTATAATATTCCAACACGTTTGGAGGAGAGCTAATTAATTTCCACCACTGTTGTAAGTTTTTACAGTGGGATTTTTGTTTGCCATCACAGCGTCCTGAAGACCAAGACATTACTCCTTAAACATACAGTGACTTGCCCTTTCACATCTTTGAGCCAGTTTCTTGAAATCCAGCAATGGGTGTGAAATAAATTTTATACTATGCCAACATGCCTCACACATTTTCTCTTCATTCTAATAATAATTTTTAAATAATTATAATAATAAAGTGGTATTCCAAGATCAGACTTTTCAGCAACTTTATCTCTCTCTCATACTTCAGGATGGGGAGCATATTCATACAGCCCTAAATTTAGGAAACTACAGCTCTATTGTTCCTTGCTTTTCACATAAATTCCCCATTCATTTTCTGTTCTTCCTTTTTCTTTCTAGCCCCATTTTTCTTTGCCTCCTCAGCATGTCCTGTCATAAATGTTTTCAGTCTAATCACTGCAAAAAGGAGCCTGGCCAAAAAAGACTTCTGTCACAGTTGCTCCATCAAGCTAAGCTCTTCCTTGCTAAGGTCATTCCACAATTTGGATGACAATTATGGTGATTTTAGCCAATTGAGAGTGGAGAATGAGATTACAATATTTAATATTGCAGTTTTCAGGTGCAGTATTTTTGGAACCTGAATAATATCTGCAAACTGAAATGGACAATACTAAGCCAACAGCAGGCAATGAGATATCCAATGAGTGACTAGAAGTTTCTCGTGGCTTCCTTCTATTCTATTTCTATTGAAAAAGAGACTCGCACAAAGACACTAAATTAAAAGAAACATTTAATATATAGGTGTTTCAGAAGTCTTATTAAAGTCCATATTGTTAAATATTGGAAAAGCACTCTGGCCAAGAGTTTAGTGCTGCTTCTAAACAATAACTCATTTACACACATTCAGCTGCCTATATTTCACCCTTAATTCTCATGTTACTAGGAATTCAAAGCAAAATTACTTGAATTCCATGGGCACCCAGAGTTCCATAACCAAATCTGTGAATAAAATGTGTTAACAAAATATGATACTAAGCTAACTATAGATAATATAACTGATTATAGTAAAGTAAATTTTGATGTTTTAAAAAGCAGATTTTTTTTTTGTCGAGGTTATATTTTTGGCAAAGACTATGGCATTTTTATTAAAAAAAAACTTTCAAAAAACAAAATGGAACACTATTGATGGTCAAGCCTTAGACAGAATAGATTATTCAATAGTATAAACCAATTCTACCTTTATTCTGGCCAAAAAGCTGAGTAGAGTCAGATTTCCTAATGTCCTTGAAGTTACTAACTATACTGGCTCCTAGGATATCAGTGTAACTGACAGGTTTCCACCAGATTTGAAGTTGCTGGTAGATGCCAAGTTGTAACAGGCAGATGAGGAATGAGAAGAGGTAAGTAAATCAGCAAACAGAACAGAATGAAGCTGAAAGCTATGTGGAGACACCTTTTCCAACAGTCAAAGATCAAGATAATCACTCAAGATGCTTGATGGTCTGGGTGACTGATGAATATCACCATAATAATGAGTACCAATCAGCCATTTCAAGAAGAAAATCGAGTTTAAGTAGCTGACAAGCTCTGTGTGTGGATAACAGAATGAAATCAAACAGTGAGTATAATTCAGTCGTTAACATCTCCACAACCAACCAGATGGATTTTCTTTCATCCCTGAAGGTCCGTTTTATGTTGCATAGGTACTGCCTGAATTTGAGCTTCATCTTCTTTTATTTCCATTTCCCATCTCCTTATGGAAACAATAATGAGCTGTAAAAATAGCCCAGAGGCAGACAAAATAGGGAGGAGAAATGAAGGTCAAGGATAATCTACAAACTAAAAGAATCATTCCCAGAAAAATCAAGAGTTGGTTAGTGATGCCTTAAAATGATACCAATTATCTCCAAAAACACTTTTAAAAAATGTGTTGGAGAATATTAAAAATGTCTTAAAATTCCTGCCACACAAAACTCGTGTTTATGCAACTTTGATTTGGCTGCTCTTACAAATGAAAATTGTTCATAGAAGAATGGCTGAGTATAGCATGCTTATGGGATCTTAGCATTGGAGGGCTAGATTTTCAGAAGTATCCAAATAGCATAAGAATTCAGATGTGAATGAAGTTGTGCAGAAGGCTAGAAATAAAAACATTGTGAGGGACTTAACTAAATGTCAGCTGAAATATAGGAAACCTAGACAGGGAGAGTAAATATTAGACTGAAAAGGGAATTGCATTTTCAAGATCATATTGTACACCTAGTGAAATGCTTGGCACCGCCACATCTGTCATTTTATTTAATACTTACAACAACCCATGAGTTCAGTTATTATCCTTACACAGATGACAAAATAGGACTGAAAAATCAACTAACTTGCTCAAGATCACAATTAGGAAACGTTAAAAAGAAAAGCTTTCTGATTAGAGCCCTTGCTCCCCTTCACTTCAGACAATTCTCTTAGGGATTAGAGCAAATAAATAGACGGAATTGGGGAGTGAGGCAGATGACACTGGTACAGGGAGTTTTCTTGTATATTTTAGTTATTTTGTCTAAAACAATAATTTGGGAAAATCCTTTGCTCAGTAAATTAGGCTTCATTAAAATGAATTTACAAAAGTTTCTGAAAAGCAGATATTTTATTACATTTTTATAACACTTAAAGATTGGTCATTTGTGTTAATTATTATTCCCAGATTGCATTGTAGAGTCTGCACGAAGTGTTTGCTGAGTAATGAGAAGACAGAAACTAGGTAATGTCCGTAACAAAAGATCTTTCTTACAATCCCCAGAGGAAGTAGCCAGATTACTCATTTGAGTCTTGGTGCTCTATCATGGTTAGAACTTTCACAGAATTTTGCTGATTTGCGTTTTGGATAGGGCACTCAGCTACTAACTCTCTTGTACTTTAGAAGTTTAAATTATTCTCCTAAGAAAGGAGCTTAAGATGCAAATATATTAAAGAAGAACACTCTGTTTAGAGTGATTTAATATAATAATAATCATTTTATGTTAATGAACTAGCACACAGTCATCTGTTTTAGTATGAAAATAAATTTTCATTTAATTTCACTTGCTCTCATCCAAATGTCTCACTTGTCCACATCTACATTTTAGTTACATAGATAATAAAGTTAATTTAAATGTTCAGTTAATGTGATTTGCAAGGCCATTTAATTTGATATTATATAAGCCAAATGATTTTATCATTTTCATTCCTAATTTTATCATTTTCATTCCTGGATATATTGCTTTCAAAAATGACCTAAAAATCTTTTTTGATTTTATATCCTTATCAATACAAATATTTTAAGTATATGCAAATATACATATATTTATAACACACATACATATACACAAACACTTCTTTCCAATGACCTTCCAAAGTGTTTAACTCCCTGTCCCAAATGAAGAAGCCAAAGCAAAACAAAAAACAAAAAAAACAAAAAAAAACCTGAGGATTTTTCTCCAAATGAAACAAAATTGAATAAACTTTCTGGATTCTAGAATCCTCAAATATGCAATATGGCCCAGACATTGTCAGTCAAAAGGAGATGTCTCTTCGCATTAGCTTACCAATCAAACAGCTTAAAGTGATGCCTATCAAAAGACCAGCCCGATACATCAGCTCCAAATCAACTTTTTGTTTTGTTTCAGTCCTTCTTAGACAAACACAAATTATCAAATGTTTAAGAAATGCCTTGAATATAAAAGGAAAATTTGAACTTAGAAAAGACTGAAATAGAAATAATCCAGGTATAAAAGAGACCTTAAAAAATTAGTACCTCAGAGTCACTTAAGAATATAAGTACATAAATAGAACAAGAATAGCATGATCGTTTGGTGAACAAGAAAATAATTTTGAACTTAAAATGCTGATTCTGGAAAGAAAAATAAATAAGAAGATCCAAGATACAGAAGAAATGCAATATGGGAGTGGCCACAAAAATTATGCCCATGTATTTCTTGACTTATCAAAATTCAAAAATGATACAAGGTAAGATAAAATATACACATAAATAAAGTTCTCTGCCTTCCCATTCTAAAAATTCTAGAGAGAGAGAATAAAGAAAATCTGGATAAGGAAATTATAAAAGAAATAATATAAGAATATTTCCTAGAATTCAAAGACCCAAACTTTCATATTTAAAGGCCTACCAATAAGCCAACAAGATAAACAAACATACAAACAAATGACCAAGTAGAAAATACATGATCGTAAAATTTCAGAATAGCAATAATGAAAAGAAGATTTAAAATGTTCCCACAGAGGAAATACAAGATTATTTACAAAGGAACAAGAACTAGACAAATGTAAGACTGTTTGTCAACAATAAATTTTAAAAGAAAATGAAACCAATTGTATTAGGACATGTTATGTTGCTATAAAAGAACACTTGAGGCTAGGTAATTTATATAAAGAAAAGAGGTTCGATTGGCTCATGGTTTTGCAGGCTGTACAAGCAGGGCAAGAGCACCCGCTTATGGTGGGGGCCTTGGAAGCTTACAGACATGGTAGAAGGGAAAGGAGAGTAGGTGATGTCACATGGGGAGAGTAGGAAAAAGAGAGAGGTGGAGGAGGTGTCTATTTCTCCACATTCTCTCCAGCATCTGGTGTCGCCAGATTTTTTAATGATCGCCATTCTAACTGGTGTGAGATAGTGTCTCAATGTGGTTTTGATTTGCATTTCTCTAATGACCAGTGATGATGAGCATTTTTTCATATGTTTGTTGGCCTCATGTATGTCTTCTTTTGAAAAATATCTGTTCATATACTTTACCCACTTTTGAATAGGTTTGTTTGCTTTTTTCTTGTAAATCTGTTTTAGTTCTTTGAAGATTCTGGGTATTAGCCCTTTGTCAAATGGGTAGATTGCAAAAAATGTTTCCCGTTCTGTTGGTTGCCGGTTCACTCTAATGATTGTTTCTTTCGGTATGCAGAAGATCTGGAGTTAAATAGATCCCATTTGTCTATTTTGATTTTGTTGCCAATGCTTTTGGTGTTTTAGTTATGAAGTCCTTGCCAATGCCTATGTCCTCAAAAGTTTTACCTAGGTTTTCTTCTAGGGTTTTTAGGTGTTAGGTCTTATGTTTAAGTCCTTAATCCATCTGAAGTTAATTTTAGTGTAAGGTGTCAGGAAGGGGTCCAGTTTCTGTTTTCTGCACATGGCTAGCCAGTTTTCCCAGCACCATTTATTAAAAAGAGAATCCTTTCCCCATTGCTTGTTTTTGTGAGGTTTGTCAAAGATCAGATGGTTGTAGATGTGTGGTGTTGCCTCTGAGGCCTCTGTTCCATTGGTCTATATCTCTATTTTGATACCAGTACCATGCTGTTTTGATTACTGTAGCCTTGTAGTATAGTTTGAAGTCAGGAAGAGTGATGCCTCCAGCTTTGTTCTTTTTGCTTAGAATTGACTTGGCTATGTGGGCTCTCTTTTAGTTCCATATGAAGTTTAAGGTGTTTTTTTCCAGTTCTGTGAAGAGGGTCATAGGTAGCTTGATGGGGATAGCATTGAATCTGTAAATTACTTTGGGCAGTATGGCCATTTTCACAATATTGATTCTTTCTAACCATGAGCATGGAATGTTTCTCCATCTGTTTGTGTCCTGTCTGAGTTTCATGAGCAGTGGTTTGTAATTCTTTTTGAAAAGGTCCTTTACATCCTTTGTTAGTTGTATTCCTAGGTATTTTGTTCTCTTTGTAGCAATTGTGAATGACAGTTAGTTCTTGATTTGGCTCTCTTTAAGTCTTATAGGAATGCTTGTGATTTCTGCTCATTGATTTTGTATCCTAAGACTTTGCTGAAGTTGCTTATCAGTTTCAGGAGATATTGGGCTGACATGATGGGGTCTTCTAAATATATAGTCATGTCATCTGCAAATAGAGACAATTTGACTTCCTCCTTTCCTATTTGAATACCCTTTATTTCTTTTTCTTGCCTGATTGCTCTGGCTAGAACTTCCAGTACTATATTGAATAGGAGTGGTGAGAGAGGGCATCCTTGTCTAGTGCCAGATTTCAAAGGGAATGCTTCCAGTTTTTGCCCATTCAGTATGATATTGGCTGTAGGTTTGTTGTAAATAGCTTTTATTATTTTGAGATACATTCTGTCGATACCTAGTTTATTGAGGGTTTTTAGTATAAAGGACTGTTGAATTTTATCAGAGATAATCATGTGATTTTTGTCTTTGGTTCTTTTTATATGGTGAATTATGTTTATAGACTTGCATAGGTTGAACCAGCCTTGCATCCCTGGGAGGAAGCCTATTTGATCGTGATGGATACACTTGTTGATGTGCTTTTGCAATCGGTTTGCCAGTATTTTATTGATTTTTGCATCTATGTTCATCATGAATATTGGCCTGAAATTTTCTTTTCTTGTTGAGTCTCTGCCGGGTTTTGGTATCAGAATGATGTTGGTCTCATAAAATGATTTGGGAAGGATTCCCTCTTTCTGGATTGTTTGGAATATTTTCAGAAGGAGTGGATCTTCTCTTTGTATGTCTGGTAGAATTTGGCTGTGAACCCATCTGGACCTGGGCTCTTTTTGGTTGGTAGTCTATTAATTGCTGCCTCAACTTCAGTCTTTGTTATTGCTGTATTCAGGGTTTCTACCTCTTCCTGGTTTAGGCCTGGGAGGGTGCAAGTGTCCAGGAATTTATCCATTTCTTCCAGGTTTATTGGTTTATGTGCATAGAGTTGTTTGTAGTAATCTCTGATGGTAGTTTGTATTCCTGTGGAATGGGTGGTGATATCCCCTTTATCATTTTTTATTGCATCAATTTGATTCTTTTCTCTTTTCTTTTTCAATTAATCTGGGTAGTGGTCTGTCTATTTTGTTGATCTTTTCAAAAAACCAGTTCCTGGATTTATTGATTTTTTTGAAGGGTTTTTTGGGTCTCTATCTCCTTCAGTTCTGCTCTGATCTTAGTTATTTCTTGTCTTCTGCTAGCTTTTGAGTTTTTTTTTTTTTTTAATCTTGCTCCTCTAGCTTTTTCAATTTTGATGATAGGGTATTGATTTTTGATCTTTCCTTACTTCTCATGTGGGCATTTATTGCTATAAATTTTCCTCTAGACTCTGCTTTACATGTGTCCCAGAAATTCTGGTATGTTGTGTCTTCATTCTTGTTGGTTTTGAAGAATATCTTTATTTCTGCTTTCATTTCATTGTTTATCCAGTCAACATTCAAGAGCCAGTTGCTCAGTTTCCATGAAGTTGTATAGTTCTGAGTTAATTCCTTAATCTTGAGTTCTAATTTGATTGCACTGTGGTCTAAGAGACTGTTTGTTATGATTTCCATTCTTTTGATTTTTTGAGGAGTGATTTATTTCTAATTATGTGGTCAACATTAGAGTAGGTGTGATGTGGTGCTGAGAAGATTGCATATTCTGTGGATTTGGGGTAGAGAGTTCTGTAGCTATATATTAGGTTTGCTTGGTCCAGATCTGAGTTCAAGTCCTGGATATCCTTTTTAGTTTTCTGTCTTGTTGAACTGTCTAATATTAACAGTGGAGTGTAAAGTATCCCACTATTATTGTGTGGGAGTCTATGTCTCTTTGTGGGTAATTAAGAACTTGCTTTGTGTATCTGGGTGCTCCTGTATTGGATGCATATATATTTAGGATTGTTATCTCTTCTTGTTGCATTGATCCTTTTACCATTATGTAGTGCTCTTCTTTGTCTCTCTTGATTTTTGTTGGTTTAAAATCTATTTTATCGGAGACTAGGATTGCAACTCCTGCTTTTTTTTTTTTCTCTCCATTTGCTTGGTAAATCTTCCTCCATCCCTTCATTTTGAGCCTATGTATGTCCTTGCATGTGAGATGGGTTTCCTGGATATAGCACACCGATGGGTTTTGACATTTTATCCAATTTGCCAGCCTCTGTCTTTTGATTGGGACATTTAGCCTATTTACATTTAAGTTAATATTGTTTTATGTGAATTTGATCCTGCATTTTGATGCTAGCTGGTTGTTTTGCCCATTAGTTGATGCAGTTTCTTCATTGAGTCGATGCTCTTTACCATTTGGTACATTTTTGGAGTGGCTGGTACTGGTTGTTCCTTTCTATGTTTAGTGCTTTTTTCAGGAGCTCTTGTAAAGCAGGCCCAGTGGTGATGAAATCTCTGAGCAATTGCTTGTTCATAAAGGATTTTATTTCTCCTTTGCTTATGAAGCTTAGTTTGGCTGGATATGAAATTCTAGGTTGAAAGTTCTTTTCTTTAAGGATGTTGAATATTGGCCCCCACTCTCTTCTGGTTTGTAGGGTTTCTGCCAAGAGATCTGCTGTGAGTCTGATTTGCTTCCCTTTGTGGGTAACCTGATCTTTCTCTCTGGCTGCCCTTAGCATTTTTTCCTTCATTTCACCCCTGATGAATCTAACTATTATGTGCCTTGGGGTTGCTCTTCTTGAGGAATATCTTTGTGATGTTCTCTGTACTTCCTGGACTTGAATATTGGCCTGCCTTGCTAGGTAGGGAAGTTCTTCTGGATAACATCCTGACGAGTGTTTGGATATTATTGTATTGGGTTCTCTCTCTGTCCAATAATAGATTCTCTCTCTGTCCAATAATTCTCTCTGTCACATTCAGGTACACCTATCAAATGTAGATTAGGTCTTTTCACTTAATCCCATATTTCTTGGAGGCTTTGTTCATTTCTTTTCACTCTTTTTTCTCTAATCTTGCCTTCTCATTTTATTTCATTGAGTCGATTTTCAGTCTCTGATATCCTTTCTTCTGCTTGGTCGATTTTTGGCTATTGAAACTTGTGTATGCTTCACAAAGTTCTCATATGTTTTTCAACTCCATCAGGTCATTTATATTCTCTAAGATGTATATTCTTTTTTCAAGGTTCTTAGTTTCTGTGCATTGGGTTAGAACATGTTCTTTCAGCTCAGAGAAGTTTGTTATTACCCACCGTCTGAAGCCTGTTTCTGTTAATTCATCAGACTCATTCTCCATCCAGCTTTGTTCCCTTGCTGGTGTGGAGTTGTGATCCCCTGGAGGAGGAGAGGTGTTCTGGTTTTTGGTGTTTTCTTCCTTTTTGTGATGGTTTCTTCCCATTTTTGTGGATTTATCTACCTGTGGTCTTTGTAGTTGGTGACTTTCAGATGGGGTCTCTGAGTGGACATTCTTTTTGTTGATGTTGAAGTTATTTATTTCTGTTTTTTGTTTTCCTTCTAACAGTCAGGCCCCTCTGCTGTAGGGCTGTTGGAGGTTCACTCCAGACCCTGCTTGCCTGGGGATCACCTGTGGCAGCTGCAGAACAGTAAGGGTTGCTGCCAGTTTCTTCTTCTGTTATCTTCATCCCAGAAGGATACCTGCCAGATGTCAGCCAGAACTCTCCTTTATAAGGTGTCTCTTTGGATATACAGGGGTCAGGGAGCTGCTTGAGGAGACAGTCTGACCCTTATAGGAGCTCAAGTGCTGAGCTGTGAGCTCTGTTGTTCCCTTCAGAGTTGCTGGGCAGGTACATTTAAGTCTGCTGTAGCGGAACCCATAACCACCTTTTTTCCCCAGGTGCTCTGTCCTGGGAAAGAGGGGCTTTATTTATAAGTTTCTGATGTTCTGCTGCCTTTTTTCAGAGCTGCTCTGCCAGCGAGGAGGTAGCCTACTCACAGTCTGCAAGCAGAGATGTTGCTGAGCTGCCATGGGCTCTGCCCAGATGCTGTGTAAACTTCCTTGTGGTTTTGTTTATAGAGGTATAGTTAGAACTGCCTCGGTAATGGAGGTCTGCCTCAGTAATGGTGGATTGCCTCTGTAATGGCAGAGTACCTCAGTAATGGTGGACTGCCTCAGTAATGGTGGATGCCCTTTCCCCCACAGAGCTGGATTTTCCAGGGTCCAGCTGCACTTGCTGTGAAACTCTCAATCCAGAGCGTATCAGATTGATGGTCTTTGTGGGGGTGGGACCTGCTGAGCCAGATCCCCTGGCTTCCTGTTTCAGCCCCCTTTTTTCCATTGAATGGGTGGCTCTGTCTCCCAGGTGTTCCAGGAGCCAATTGAAATGGCCACCCAGATTTGTGTGAGTTTTTGTGTGGAGACCCACTGTGCCAGCTGTCAGTGCTGGAAACTTGTGGCACTTTTCAACTCAGGAATATCCTGGTCTGTTGGCAGTAATAACTCATTTGGAAATGTAATGATCACTCACCCTCTGCATTGTTCTTGCTGGGAACTGCACTCCAGAGCTGTTCCTATTTGGCCATCTTGGATCTACCTCCATAGATAGAATTTTTACAAGAACTTGTTAGATTTAAATACACAACTGTCTCACTTCACCCTTTTCCCAACTCCCTGTCAAAGGTCAAAGGCAGATTAGCATAGAAGTCTTGGGGGGAACTCTGAATGCAGGCTGTCTGAGCTCCTATCTGCATTCTATACATCCCAAGTCATGTATTCCTGGCCATCTGAATAACTCTGCTTCAGTTCCTCACCTGGAAAATAGAGGTTATAATGTATGCACATCCTAGTGTTGCTTTGTATTTCTTTTGAGCAGTGTCCTTTCTTCCCCCATTCTTTTGGCTTCCTTTCTTTGCTCGCTCTTTTGCCTTCCTTCCTTTTTCTCTCCTTTTCTTTCTCTCCCTCTTTCTTTCTTTCTTGCTTGCTTGCCAAAGCAGCGTCCCCTTAATTGCTGCCTTTTTTTAAATAACAATATCCTAATCTACTTTATATTAAGTTAAAACAAAATTGATTCAACTTTTTCTTGTGCTCCTAATGGCTGTTTCTAGCCTCCTCAGAGAAAATATGATAAATTTAAATAAGCAAAAAAGTTATGTTTTAACTATGATTTCGATTATCCTTTGTTTTATATATGGATCTCTTTTATCTCCCAAGCTGAGTAACACCATGGTAGCTCTCCTGCTTTGTTTTATTCATTTTAAGATGTATTTTTTTTTTTCACATTTCAACATCCTTGAAACTGGGAGCCATTTTAAAATCTACAGAGCCTTGTAGCCGCTGTCAGACATGCATCATGGAGAATTTGTCATTCTTCGTGTGTGCTTGAATTTAGTCATGACTGTGCATATTATCCCTTCACTGGAGTTCTGTGCATTGCCTGTACTATACAGAGTGAGTTTAATTGTGGTTTAAAATGTCTAAGCCAGGCACAATGGCTCACACCTATAATAACAATGACTTGAGAGGCTGAGACAGGAGATCGTTTGAGGCTAGAACTGTGAGAGGAGTGTGGACAACATTCCAGTAAGATTCCATCTCTAAAAATATTTAGTATGATGGTGCATGCCTGTAGTGCCAGCTGCTCAAGAGGCTGAGGTGGAAGGATCTCTTGAGCCCCGAAGTTCAATGCTGCAGTAAGCCTTGATTTTATCACTGCACTCAGGCCTGGATGACAGAGTGAGACTCCGGTATTTAAAAGTCTAAAATATATTAATCCATGATTTGGCATTACAATTAAAAGTTATGGAGAAAAGCAAAGAAACAGCAGTAAGACTCTTTTTTTTTTTTTTTTTTTTTCTGAGATGTAGTCTCACTCTGTTGCCCAGCCTGGAGTGCAGTGGCATGATCTCAGCTCACTGCAACCTCCACCTCCCTGGTTCAAGCAATTCTCTTGTATCCCAAGAATTCTGACTAGTTGGGATTACAGGTACCTGTCACCACACCAGGCTAATTTTTGTATTTTTAGTAGAGATGGGGTTTCACCATGTTGGCCAAGCAGGTCTCAAACTCCTGACTTCAGGTGATCCACCCACCTCAGCCTCCCAGGGGCTGGCATTACAGGCACGAGCCACTGCTCCTGGCTGTAAGACTCTTAATGAAACAAATATTCATTATTGCAGGATAACCACAATCCCTTTTTTTTCTATGAAAACAAATTTAAGTATTTTGTGGAAACTGATGATGTTCAGAAAATGCTACCACAAAATATGACACCTTGGCATACTGAGTATCTTAAGCTAAAGAAAATTGAGAAGCAGGAGGATCTCTCTAATCTTCTCCTGCTCCTACACTCCTGTAGTTGGCTGTAGAAATTAAAATGTTTATTTCCTTCTTTACTCCTGAAATAAGTCATAGGAGATAGAATTCCCCTTAACCCTTTTTCAGAAGAAAGCTATAAAATGCAGAGAAAGTTGCTTTCTGACCTTCTTCTTTTCTCTCCTGAGGACCCTCACGTGGCAGGTGTCCTGCCCTATATTTGAAGGGAATGAATGTCACACAGAGAGGTCAACAAGAATCTGGAGAAACAGTACTTGCTAAGTTCTCTCTTGTTTATTATCTTTAAAACCTATCTTTTTGTCCTACAATAATACTTTGTATGTCTATCCATAAAATCACACCATTTTCTCTGAATCTTTGGGTCTTGATTTCCTAAGGCTCCTATGTCTCATAAACTTTATAAACTTTATATCAAATGAATTTGTTAAACTTTATTTTTTGGTTAATCTGTCTTTTGTTATAGGGGTCTCAGCCATGAACCTTGTGATGGGTGAGGAAAAAATACTACTGTTTTTCTCCCCTACAAAATAAAGAAGGGTAGATACTGAGAAGAAGAAAAAGCTGTCATGTTTTGTCACGAAACTATGTTCAGAATGATGGCATTTTTCACCAAGTGATGCAATTAAAGAGAAATTGTTAAAATCTTCAGATTAGATTTTTTAAAAATTTCAAAACCAATAGTGGTTTGATGAAAAGCTATTTCAATAAGTATAAAATGGAAACATTCTAAGTGATAAGAAAACAGTGTCATAGTGTAATTAGTAGTATTTATTTTAAAAAGCAGTATATAAAAGAATACTGTATCATATAACTGGTATCACCTTATATTTATTAAAATAAAGTAAATTTTTAGGGGACTAAAAATTACAATAAATTTTAAAGGTATGTTACTTAAGTACTTTTCATGTATTACACAAAAAAATATACAGGATGTTGTATTAGTTTCCTAAGGCTACCACAGAAATACCAGAAACCAGGTCACTTAAAATAATGGAAATTAATAGTCTTAACATTTCTGGAGCTTAGATGATCAAAAGCAACATGTCAGCAGGGCTGTGCTCCCTCTGAAACCTGTAGGGGAATATCTTTCCTTGCCTGTTTCTAGATTCTCATGGTTACCATCGATCATTGGCATTCTTCAGTTTGCAGCTGCATCACTCTAATCTCTGCTTCTGTTGTCTCCCGGCATTCTGCCTGTGTGTCTTTGCCTTGACATGGTCTTTACCTCTTCTTGTAAAGACCCCAGTTATATTGGATTTTGGTCTACTCCAATGACTTTATTTTAATTTAATTACTTCTGTTAAACTAAAATTTCCAAATAAGATCACATTCACAAGTACTGTAATTTGGGAGTTGAACATATTTTGTTTTTTAACAGACACAATTCAACCCCTTAATGGATGCTATTTTGAAAGAGAAAAAAATGACATCAATATATGTTCAGCCCACAAATTTATTTTATTCTGGTCGAGGAGAATATATACACACACACACACACACACACACACACACGCATGCATGCATATACAAACACACAACAGAACAAGCTGTAAACAAATAGCTATCATAAGAAAATGTAGGCAAAATGTCAGAAGAGTTGAAAGGAAGAAAATATTATTTCAGTAGTATCTGTCTTCTAGTAACTTCCTTCCAAACAATGCATAGAACCATAAACATGTCAGGGCTTAGTCTACTAGCACAGCAGTGTTTATTAAATAATTAACTAATTCCATTTCTTAATGTTTAATATGTAATAGTATTATGTTCTCCTCTATAGATAACCTAAGAACCTGTATCTAGATTTATTTACAACAGCTTACAATAATGATCACTGCTTCCCATTTAACCTGTGAGGTTAGTCATAAAAAGATTATTTTTACTATTTAATATAGAAATGTTCAATATAAAATATGAAAAAATAAAACAATATATTTTTAAATACTAACTTTACTCCAGGGGCTTGAAATAAATAATATATTTTCCACAGTTACCTTTTTCAAAATCAAGAATTTGCTTAGATGTTGGAAGTACCTAGTTCAACAAAGAAAATAAAGTTGACTTGTTCTAAAGTTCTGGGTTTTTTGTTTGTTTGTTTGTTTTCATTGGATGCTGTGAGTCCAGTTAAAACGTCTCTATAATATGTGTTTTATGTTGATTTTCTTTTTTTTTTATTTTACTTTGGGCTCTGGGGTACATGTGTACATAGTGCAACCTGCAGGATTGCTGCACAGGTACCATGGTGGTTTGCTGTCTCTATCCCCTATATCAGGCATTTCTCCTGGTGTTATCCCTCCCCATCCTTCCCATCTCCTACTGCTCCTCCCCTCCTCTTCCCTCCAACCCCCTCAACCTAGCCCAGTGAGTGTGGTTCCCTTCCCTGTGCCCAAGTGTTCTCATTGTTCATCATTTGCCTATGAGTGAAAACATGCGGTGTTTGGTTTTCTGTTCTTGTGTCAGTTTGCTGAGAATGATGGCTTCTAGATTCATCCATGTCTGCACAAACGTCATGAACTTGTTGTTTTTTATGGCTGCATAGTATTCCATGGTGTGTATATGCCACATTTTCTTTGTCCAGTCTATCATTGATGGGCATTTGGGTTGGTTCCAGGTCTTTGCTATTGTAAACAGTACTGCTATGAACATACGTGTGCATGTGTCTTTATAATAGAATGAATTATAATCCTCTGGATATATACCCAGTAATGCGATTGCTGGGTCAAATGGAATTTCTATTTCTAGGTCCTTGAGGAATTACCACACTGTCTTCCACAATGGTTGAACTAATTTACACTCCCACCAACAGTGTAAAAGTGTTTCTATTTCTCCACATCCTCTCCAGCATCTGTTGTCTCCAGATTTGTTAAGGATTGCCATTCTAACTGGTGTGAGATGGTATCTCAATGTGGTTTTGATTTGCATTTCTCTAATGACCAGTGATGATGAGCATTTTTTCATGTGTTTGTTGGCCTCATAAATGTCTTCTTTTGAAAAGTGTCAGTTCATGTTGATTTTCTTGGGAAGATCGAAGAATCACATTTACCCATATGTAAAATTTATGTGGTGGACAGATTTAAGGAGGTCCTTAAGTATCATCCATGTCCTTGTATGAATAATCCCCTCTTTTGAGTGCAGGTAGAACATATTACTTTTTTCTAGCTCATAGAATATAGCATAAGTGATCAGATGTCATTATGGTGATTATATTACAATGTATACAAGATTTTGTCTTGCAAGTGGACACACTAGTGAGACCCTCCCCTCACCCTTTATGAGTTTTGAAGAAGGAAGCTGTCCTAAATAACTGGCTATATTGGAGTTCACATGGCAAGAAACTGTCGATGACCCTTAGAAACTAAGAGCTGTTTCCAGAAATAAACTAAAGTGTCTGTTCTGCAGGCACAAGGAAATCAATTCTGCCAAAACCCAAAAGAACTTGGAAATGAGTCCTTCGCCAGCCAAACCTTTACGGAGACTGCAGCCACAGACAGAACTTAAACTGCAGGCTAGTAAAACCCTGAAGAAGAGAACCAGCTAAACTGTGCCTAGATTTTTGACCCACAGAAATTGTAAAATAATAAATGTATATTTATAAATTTAATAGCAGTCACCTGCTAACTAAAGAGTCCTGGGGCACTGAATAACCAGAAGCAATGCCCGGGTAGTATGCCGTAGGCATTGAGTGAGACGCTGAGACTGTCTGGCTTCAGATGAGAGACTCAGCACATTCTCAATTGTGGAGGCTACCTGGAAAGACTACTTCTGCTTGAGAAAAGCAGAGGGAAAAGTAAAGGCGACTTTGTCTCGCACCTTAGGTACCAGCTCAGCCACAGGGTGGGTAGAGCATCAAGCAGGCTCTCAGGGTCTCTGATTCTAAGCCTTGGTTTTTAGATGGCATTTCTGGACCTTCCCTGGGAAGAGGGGAGCCCACTGCCACGAAGGTTGAGTCCCAGGCGCGGCAGCGTTCACCGCAAGATGTCTGAAGAGCCCTTGGGCCTTAAGAGAACATTAACAGTAGCATAGCACTACTCCCTGTGGGCCTGTGGTAGTGGTGGTCACGGGGTGAGGCTCTTCTGTCTGTGGAAAGAGGAGGGTAGAGTGGGAAGACTACCTCTCATGTTTTGAGTGCAAGTTCAGCCACAGTACAATACAATACTAGGTGGACTTCTAAGACTTTCGACTCTAGTCCCTGGCTCCTGGACAGTAGCACTGGACCCATCTGAGAAGGACACAGGCCTGGCTGGCTTTGCCATCTATTGACTCTAGAGCCCTAGGGCCTTGAGCATACATAAGTGGAAGCCAGGTAGAGGTTACAGTGGGCCTCAGGCAAGACCCAGTGCCACGCTGGCTTCAGGTCTGAGCCAGCACAGTCCCAGTGGTGGTGGCAACAGGGGTGCTTGTGTCACCCCAATTCCAGCTCCAGAAGACTCAGAACAGAGAGAGAGAGAAAGAGACTCTGTTTGTTTGGGAGGAAGTTAGGAAAAAGCGTAAGAGTCTCTTCTCTGTCTAGTAATCCAGAGAATTTTTCTGGATCTTATCCAAGACCATCAAGGTGGTACCTCTATGAGTCTGCAAGAACCACAGCACAACTGGGTTTAGGATGCCCCACAGTGCAGATATGGCTTAGATTGTAATACCCCAATTTTTTTGAATATCTGGAAAGCCTTCCCAAAGAGCATGGGTACAACATAACCAGACTCTGAACACTACCATAAATAAATTATGCTTCAATGCCCAGATACTGACAAACATCCACAAACACCAAGACCATCCAGGAAAATATGACCTCACCAAATAAACTAAATAAGGCACCAGAGACCAATGCTGGAGAAGCAGAGATATATGACCATTCAGAGAGAAAATTTAAAATAGCTGGTCGTGGAAACTCTAAGAAATTCTAGATAACACAGAGAAGAATTCTATCAGAAAAATTTAATAAAGAGATTAAAATAATTATAACAAATCAAACAGAAACTCTGGAATTGAAAAATGCAGTTGACATACTGAAGAATGCATCAGACAAGCTATTTGAAAATGCACAGTCAGAGGAGACACAAGAAAAATGAATAAAACCAATGAAGCACATCTACAGAATGCAAAAAATAGCCTCAATAGGGAAAATCTGTGTTACTGGCCTTCAAAAAGAGGTGGCAAAAGAGATAGGGGTAGAAAGTTTATTCCAAAAGATAGTAACAGAGAACATCTCAAACCTAGAGAAAGATATCAATATCCAAGTACAAGAAGGTTATAAAACACCAAGTAGATTTAATCCAAGGAAGACCACCTCAAGACATTTAATAATCAAGCTCCTAAATATCAAAGATAAAGCATTATAAAAGCAGTAAGAGAAAAGAAATAAGTAACATAAAATGGAACTCCAATACATCTGGCAGCAGACTTTTCAGTGGAAATCTTACATACCAGAAGAGAGTGGCTTGACATATTTGAAGTGCTAAAAGAAAAAAAAATTAAGCCTAGAATAGTATATCTGGCAAGAATATCCTGCAAACATGAAGGAAAATTAAAGACCTTCCCAGACAAACAAAAGCTGAGGGATTTTATCAACACTAGACCTGCCCTACAAGAAATTGTAAAGGGAGTTCTTCAATCAGAAAAGAAAAGGACATTAATGAGCAATGAGCAATCATCTGAAGGCACAAAATTCACTGTTACTAGTAAGTACATAGAAA
Organism: Aotus nancymaae; assembly: GCF_030222135.1. NCBI lineage: Eukaryota > Metazoa > Chordata > Mammalia > Primates > Aotidae > Aotus > Aotus nancymaae. Next base: position 2,590,144 of record NW_026988447.1, on the reverse strand, counting down.
ACACACAATATTATAACACTATCATTTTGATGTGTAAACTATTTTAAATAGAAAGATTAAAAGATGAACCAATTGAAAATAATAACTATAAAAACTTTTCAAGACATAGTACAATAAGATATAAATAGAAACAAGGTGTATAGTTTTTATTAGTTTTATTTTTTCTTGTTTATTTACGCAAACAGTTTTAAGTTGCCATCAGCTTAAAGTGATGGGTTATAAGATAATATGTGCAAGCCTCATGGTAACCTCAAAAAAAAAAAAGTCTACAACAGAGACACAAATATTAAAAAGCAAGAAATTAAATCATAATACCAGGAACAATTACCTTCACTTAAAGGGAGACAGGAAAGAAGAAAGAAAAGATCACAAAACAACCAAAAAATAAATAATGAAAAAGCAGGAATAAGTCATTATCTATCATTAATTGAATGTAAATGAACTAAACTCTCCAAAAGACAGAGTGGCTGAAGCGATTTAAAAAAAAAAAAGAAAAGAAAAGAAAACAAGACCCAATGACCTGTTGCATGCAAGAAACACACTTTACCTATAAAGACACACATAGACTGAAAATAAAAGGATGGTAAAAGGTATTCTACACCAATAGAATCAAACAAACAAAAAAAAGAGCAAAAGTAGCTATACTTAGACAAAATAGACTTCTAAACAAAATTCAAAAGAAGAGACAAAGGAGGTCACTATATAATGATAAAGGGTCCAATTCAACAAGAAGGTATAACAATTATAAATAGATATACACCTACCACTGGAGCAATCAAATAAATTAAATGATTATTATTAGAGCTAAAGAGAGAGATCCCAATACAATAATAGCTGAAGACTTAATCACTCCATTTTCAGCATTGGACAGTAAATCAACAAATATACATTGAAGGTAATCTGCACCATAGAGCAAATGGACCTGATAGATATTTGCAGAGCATTTTATCCAATGTCTGCAGAGTTTTCCTCAGCACATGGATTATACTCAAGGATAGATCATCGATTTATCCGATAGAATCCTTCTCTGTGTTATCTATAATTTCTTAGCATTTCCACAACACAGCTATTTTGAATTTTCTGTCTGAAAGGTCACATATCTCTGTTTCTCCAGCATTGGTCTCTGGTTTGTTATTTAGTTTATTTGGTGAGGTCATGTTTGGTGAGATATGTTAGGTTACAAACAAGTCTTAAAACATTTTTTTTTTAAAGACCAGGTACAGTAGCTCGTGACTGTAATCCTAACACTTTGGGAGACCAAGGTGGGTTGATCACCTGAGGTCAGGAGTTTGAGACCAGCCTGGCCAACATGGTGAAACTCCACCTCTACTAAAAATACACACAAAAAAATTAGCCTGGCATGGTGGTGGGCACCTGCAAACCCAGCTACTCGTGAGGCTGAGGAAGGAGAATTGCTTGAACCTGGGAGGCAGAGGTTGCAGTGAGCCAAGATCACATCACTGCACTCCAACCTGGGCAACAGAGCGAGACTCTGTCTCAAAAAGTAATTTAATAAATAAATAAATAATTGAAATAATATCAAGTATCTTCTCTGACTACAATGGAATAAAACTAGAAATCAATAACAAAAGGAATTTTGGAAACTACACAAACACATCAAAATTAAACAATATGCTCCTGACTGACCAGTGGATCAATGAAGATTTTAAGAAGGAAAGTGAAAAATTTCTTGAAAAAAATGATAATGGAAATTCAGTATACCAAAATCTATGGGATACAGCAAAAGCAATACCAAGAGGGAAGTTTATAGCTCTAAGTGCACATATCAAAAAAGAAGAAGAACTCAACCTAATGATGCATCTTTTATTTATTTATTTATTTTGAGATGGACTTTTGCTCTTGTCACCCAGGCTGGAGTGTGGTGGCACAATCTCAGCTCACTGCAAGCTACACCTCCAGGGTTCAAGTGATTCTTCTGTCTCAGCCTCCCAAGTAGCTGGGATTACCGGTGCCCACCACCACTCCCAGCTAATTTTTTGTATGTTTAATAGAGACACGATTTTGCCATGTTGGCCAGGCTGGTCTTGAACTCCTGACCTCAGGTGATCCACCAGCCTCAGCATACCAAAGTGTTGGAATTACAGGCATGAGCTACCACGCCTGGCCAATACATCTTAAAGAACAAGAATAGCAAGGGCAAACCAAACCCAAAATTGATAGAATAAAAGAATAATAAAGATCAGAGCACAAATAAATTAATTTGAAATTTAAAAAAATACAAAAGATCAATAAAGCAAAACATTGTTTTTTGAAAAGGTAAACAAAATTGACACAACTTTAGCCAGACTAACAGAGAAAAAGAGAGAAGACCCAAATAAAATCAGAGATGAAACAGGAAACGTTACAAATGGTACCACAGAAATTCAAAGAATCTTTAGTGGCCTGTATGAGCAACTTATGCCAACAAATTAGAAAACCTAGAAGAAATGTGTAATTTCCTAGACACAAACAACCTTCCAAGATTAAACCATGAAAAAATCTGAAAAGATCAGTAACATATCTGATCTGTTGAGCTTGAAGCCAAAAATTCTCCCAGCTAAGAAAAGCCTGACTTTGAAGCCAAAAAGTCTCCTAGCTAAGAAAAGCCTGAAAAGCCTGATAAATTCACTGCTGAATTCTACCAAACATTTAAAGAAGAACTAATTGCAATCCTACTCAGACTATTCTGAGAAATAGAGGAGTAGGGAGTACTTACAAATTAATTCTACAAGGCCAGTATTACCCTAATAACAAAACAAGACAAAGGCACATCAAAAAAACAAAACCACAGGCCAATATCTCTGATGAATATTGATGGAAAAATCTTCAACAAAATACCAGCAAACTGAATTTAGCAATACATTAAAAAGATCATTCATCATGACCAAGTGGGATTTTTCCTAAGGATGAAAGGAGGGTTCAGCATACACAAATCAATCAGTGCAATACATTACATCAATAGAATAAAGTAAAAGAAATTAAGATCATTTAAATTCATACTGAAAAAGCATTTTATAAAATTCAACATCCCTTCATAAAAATCCTCAAACAACTGGCGATGGAAGGAACATACCTAAACATAATAAAAGTCATATATAATGAACCTACAGCTAGTGTCATACTGAATGTGGAAAAACTGAAAGCCTTTTCTCTAAAATGTAGAACATGACAGGGATGCCCACAGTCACTACTGTTATGCAACATAGGACTAGAGGGCCTAGCTAGAGCAATCAAACAACAGAAAAAATCAAGGGAATCCAAACTTGAAAGGAAGAAGTCAAATTATCCTTGTTTGTAGATAATGTGATCTTATATTTGGAAAAATCTGAAGACTTCATAAAAATTCATTAGAATTGATAAATTCAGTAAAGTTGCAAGACAAAAAAAATCAACATACAAAAATCTCTGACCACAGTGGAATAAAAGTAGAAAACTGAAAGCATTTCCTCTAAGAAAAGCATTTCTATATGCCAACAGTTAACAATCTGAAAAAGAAATCAAGAAAGTGATCCTGTTTACAACAGCTACAAAAAAAATTAAATACTAAAAATTGTCTAAAGAAGTGAAAGTTCTCTGCAATGAAAAACATAAAACATTGATGCAAGAAATTAAAGAGGACACCAAAAGAGATTCCATGTTCATCGATTGAAAGAAACAATATTGTTAAAACAGCCATATTACTAAAAGCAATCCATAGATTTAATATAATCTCTATCAAAATACCAATGACATTTTTCACAGAAATAGAAAAAAATTCTAAAATTTATATGGAACCACAAAAGACCCAGAATAGCTAAAACTATCCGAGGCAAAAATAACTAAACTGAAAGAATCACATTATCTGACTTTACACTACAGAGTTATAATAACCAATATGGCATGGTACTGGCATAAAAACAGACACATAGATCCGTGGAACAGAATGGAGAACCCAAAGATAAATCTACATGTATACAGTGAACTGCTTTTTGGCCAAGGTGCCAAGAACATATATTGGGGAGAAGACAGTCTCTTCAATAAACGTTGCTGGAAAAACTGGATATTCATATGCAAAAAAAATGAAACTAGATGCCTATCACTCGCCATATGTAAAAATCAAACCAAAATAGATTAAGCCTTAAATCAAGATTTTAAACTATGAAACTACTAAAAGAAAACACCGGGGAAACTCCGGAACATCGGAGTAGGCGAAGATTTCTTGAATAATGCTCCACAAGCACAAGAAACCAAAGCAAAAATGGATGAGTGGGATCATGTCAAGTCAAAAAACTTTCACAAAACAAAGGAAACAATCAACAAAGTGAAGAAACAACCAACAGAATGGGAGAAAATATTTGCAAACTACCCATCTGAAAAGTGATTTATAACCGGACTATATAAGTAGCTCAACTCTATAGAAAAAACCCCACAACTCTATAGGATTAAAAAATGAGCAAAAGATCTCAATAGACATTTCTCAGAAGAAGACATACAAATGGCAAACAGGCATATATAAAGGTACTCAACATCATGGATACTCAGAGACATGCAAATTAAAACGACAATAATTCAGGCAATAACAAATGCTAGTGAAGACGTAGAGAAAAGGAAACCCTCATACACTGCAGGTGGGAATGTAAATTACCACAATCACTATAAAGAAGTTTGGAGGTTATTCAAAAAACTAAAAATGGAGCTACCTTATGATCCAGAAGTCTCACTCCTAGGAATTTACCCTAAATTAAGGAAATCAGCATATCAAAGAGATGTCTGCACTCCCATGTTTATTGCAGTGCTATTCACAATAGCCAAGATTTGGAAGCAATCTGAGTGTCCATCAACGGATAAGTGGATAAAGAAAATGTGGTACATATACACAGTAGAATACTAATCATAAAAAAGAATGAGATCCTGTCATTTGCAACAACTGGATGGAACTAGAGATCATAATATTAAGTGAAATAAGTCAGGCACAGAAAGACAAATGTAGCATATTCTCATTTATTTGTGGGAACTAAAAATTAAAATAATTGAACTTACAGAGATAACAGAAAGATAGTTACCAAAGGCTGGGAAGTAGGGGAAGTGTGGATGGTTAATAAGTACAAAAAATAGTTAGAAAAAATAAGACCTAGTATTTCCTAGCACATAAGGATGACTGTAGTAAAAAATAACTTAATCGTACATTTTAAAATAATGAAGAGAGTATAATTGGACTGTTTGTAGCACAAAGGGTAAATCCTTGAGATGATGGATATCCCATTTACCCTGATGCGATTACTTCACACGGTATGGCTGTATCAAAGTATCTCATGTAATCTATAAATATATATACTTACTATGTACCCACAAACATTCTTTGGAAAAGAAGTAAAAAAGCGATGCATGTGAAAGACTGAGCAAAGTTTCTGGCATATTCCATGTACTAGTCACATGTTAGTTCCCATGAATTTTCTCTGCATTCAGAATATTTAATGAAGGTCCAGTTATTACAACTTAAAACTAAACAGAAGCAGAAAGTGCATCAACCTTTATAAAGATTAATTAAGTATATTAACAGCTAGTTTTAATAGCAGTAAAAAGACAACAGGACAAGAAATGGGGAGTTGATCAATATTTATTGCCAGGAAAACTTTTCTGGTTTAAAGTTCCTATGCCAAAGACCTTTGAATTTGGTAAGCACCAAAGCAGCTTTAAATCATTTCTCCTCCTGGTGAACTTAACAGTTCCCAGTATGAAACATGGATGATGTTTGAGGCTTTACGGGAAATTTGTCTACAACTGTTCTTTTGATTCTCTGCTTGTGTGTGTCTGTCAAGATATAAATAATTAATGGAAAATAGTTCCCAGAAATGTTGTAACTTTTAACAGAATTTAAATTTATCTTAACTTCTAAGTACATGTGTGATATAAGTTGGATTTAGCGTGTGCCTTTTTCCTTTTACTTTTGATGATAATGAGATCTGAAGTGATTTCAACAACAAACTCAGACATTATGCCTTCACTTACTGGGGCTCTGTCTCCCTCAGTATTCAGCATTATTCAAAATGTGGCCCACAGTTGTTACTGAACTTATTCATAAAATGTTTTAAATACAATACTAAGTAATATATTTTTTCTTCTTTTTAATCTTTTCTTCTACAAATAGCAACTCCATTATGCCACTAGATGTGTTGATTCTGTAACACAAAGCAACAGGCTTTTTACTAGTTTTGAATGTAACAATTTGTACAATGGACATTATTAAATCAGTTTTATCACAAATCTAAAACCATCAATGATATGCAATTACTATTATTTCAGAGATCCTATAATCCAGTCTTTCTCAAACTACATTTCATAAAATGTTCCATCATAGAGCTCCATATGCAAAATAAGTAAAAGAAATTTTGAGTGCAATGTTGAGAATTTTGATATGTTAATATACACTCCAAGGAAGATGCATTTTATGCAGATTTTCAAGAGTTCGATAACAGATTTCCTTTTTCAAGGATCTGGTTGTTTAAAAGAGTATGGCGGCACTGTTTGCAATAGCAAAGACCTGGAACCAACCCAAATGCCCATCAATGATAGACTGGACAAGGAAAATGTGGTACATATATACCATGGAATACTATGCAGCTGTGAAAAACGATGAGTTCATATCCTTGGTAGGGACATGGATGAATCTGGAAACCATCATTCTAAGCAAACTGACACAAGAACAGAAAATCAAACACCGCATAATGCCACTCATAGGTGGGTGTTGAACGATGAGAACACATGGACACAGGGAGGGGAGCACTACACACTGGGGTCTGTTGTGGGGGAATAGGGGAGGGACAGCAGGGAGTAGGGAGGTTGGGAAGGTATAACATGGGAGAAAAGCCAGATATAGGTGACAGAGGGATGGAGGCAGCAAACCACATTGCCATGATGTGCATGTTACCTATGCAACAATCCTGCATGTTCTGCACATGTACCCCAGAACTGAAAGTGCAATAAAATATATATATTTTAAAAAATTCTGTCTACATTTATCCAAATAACAGGTTACTCCAGTACTATTGTTCACCAAGAATTATTTTTCTGACACGAGAAGTAGAAAGAGCTCAATTGTTTCCAAAATATTTTTTTACAATCATTAAAGTTTTGGTCTTGATTTCTAAAAGCTGGACACTTTAGACAGCTATTAAAGGCCTGGCTTCCTTATCTAAAAATAAATTAAGGGTACTTTGCCATAAGGAAGACTGGCTTCCTTATCTAATAATAAATTAAGGGTACTTTTGCCATTTTTATTCTGTAACATATCTTAAAAATGTGTTCGTTCATTCATTCATTCAACCAACTTTGGCTGAAACTCTGTCATGTGGCATACATTGTGTCAAGTGATGAGCAAACAGCAGGAAACAACACAGCCAGGATGCCTGCCCTCATATAGCTTACAGTCTCATCTAGCAGTGAAGACAGACATTAAACTCCAAAAGTACGTACGTAGGTGTTAAACATTTACCTTTGCAGAGATTTGGGCTCACAAAAATAATCCTGAAAAATCTGGAATGATGAAGTTTCTCAAGAAAGCATAAAACAGATGGCTGTAACAAGTGCCATATCTGAGTTTTGATCTTATGGCAACTGCAAAGATAGTGAATAACATCAGCAAGTGATTTCAAAGTAATAAAAACTGCTCTTGTTTAAAGATCTTCTGTAAATAGCTGCATTGCCTTCTCAAACTGGCAGTACAGAAAGCTCTCCATAGAATTTCATTATTTCGTTATGGAATATTTATGAAGAAATAAGATCCCCCCGAAAAAGGAATGTATTAATTAAAGACAAACCAATCACTACTATTCTTAGATTTTAACCAATTAAGTTTTACAAATTTGGTCATTGTAATTAATGAAGATATTCTCAGAGATATTTTGATAGTTTTGGTCCTGAAAGCAAGGAGAGGGAAAAGAAAGAGGTGGCAAAAAGACATGTAGCTGAATGCGAGAAAATGTTTTAGAACAAAAATGTCAGATATTTAATTTTAAGTTTTCATGTGCTGCAAAATAAAGTTCTTTTAATTTCCCAACCCTTTATCAAAGTTGTTTCATGTTCAGAGACTTGACATGGGTGTGTGTGTGTGTGTGTGTATGTATGTATGGGTGTGTGTGTGTATGTATGGGTGTGCATGTGTGCATCAAATCAAAGAGGCTAAACTTCACATTTGTTTCACATAGTGCCACATCTGACAAAACAAAAAGCAAAACTTCAATGGAGACAAAACACCGGAGCTCGAGATGCCAGAGAAACACAACTGCACCACACACAGACGCAGACACAGACGCACGCATTTCCAGAAATTTACAGAAATTACGCATTTCCTTTTTTAAAAAATAGAAAAAAATGGATTCAAATCAAACGTATCTGTTATCTATTCTACCTCTTAAGGATTTATATTACATAAGAATGGTTGAAAAAAATAAAAATAGTAGCTAACATCTGTCGAGAGCCTGCATTGTTATTTAATCCTCAGAGCTACATAAGGTCAGTTGCTTCATATCTATTTTGTAGAAAGGGAAACTAAGACAGGTTTGATAAGATCATAAAAATAAAAGGGGCAAGGAGGAATCTTATATCAACTGGACCCCAAAGCCTGTAGGTATAACTCTGCTTAGCCTGGGGAAGAGCACAAAAGCTTTCCTAAAATGTATAAAAACCGTCAATCAATAACAGGTACAAATCTTCTCTCCTATGCAGAGATAGAGCCGGGAACAATTAGTGAGCACTTTGGGGAGGAATTTTTGTCTCCATATCGACAATTTCAGCAACTAGATTCTTCCAACTGTGGAACTGCCTAGGATATAAGGCAGAGGTTGGATGAGTGATCATATGACAAAAATACCATGGGAGGCCGGGCGCGGTGGCTCACGCCTGTAATCCCAGCACTTTGGGAGGCTGAGGCGGTTGGATCACGAGGTCAAGAGATCGAGACCATCCTGGTCAACGTGGTGAAACTCCGTCTCTACTGAAAATACAAAAAATTATCTGGGCATGGTGGTGCGTGCCTGTAATCCCAGCTACTCAGGAGGCTGAGGCAGGAGAATTGCCTGAACCCAGGAGACGGAGGTTGCGGTGAGCTGAGATCACGCCATTGCACTCCAGCCTGGGTAACGAGTGAAACTCCATCTCAAAAAAAAAAAAAAAAAAAAAAAAAAAAAAAAATTACCATGGGAGATATGGGAGACAGGGTGAGGTGGGAGCTGGTGATTTGCAGGTTTCCTGAAAGCCTAACATTCTATAAACCAAAAATCTTCATCAAAAAAATAAATTTTCTTTATCTTTTTTTTTTCAGGTTCTGTGGTTATAAGACAAGAGTTTTCAGACTATTAGATATCTGATTCTAATTCCAATTTCTATTTTTGGCTTTCTTTAAGCTGCAAATGGCATTATTCAAGTCTTATGTTATTATTTTAACACCAGCAGGAAAAAAATGATGAATAATATACTCAAAATTTTTTTTGCATAAACTATTCCTAAGCTAGATTACCCCATCTTTGTGTTCAATTTGGCATTAGTCCCCAGAATTTCAGAAATTATACCCAATAATTTTTGGAATAGAATCAAATGCATGACTATCCAATCGAAAATTTATTTGCCCTTACGGTATAAGAATTCTTCTTAAGTAACTATAATCTGTGTAGTTGAAGGTGGCCTTAAAATTAATGAAGCCTGGGATAGCCCTGGAAGAAATCTTAGTCTCTCTTGGATGGTTGTAGAGGAACATAAAATTTTGCTCAACCATAAAATGATTATGCATAAATCCAACCTACTCAGACTTACTCCTCAACAAAAAATATTAAGAGAATTTTTCAGGATCATTACAAGCATCAAAAGGGAGATGAGGTCATGATTTTAAAATATATTTTTCCTTATAATTTTCAATCACTTCTGGATCAGGTAGATTCATACACCAATGGCTCTTCCTCCTGACAGAGCAACAATCAAAGGCACACATACATGTATATACATGCATGCATGCATTATGCGTGTGTATATATCTTGTAACATTTTCATTGTATATTCCATTATCATTTAATGCATTTTTTACTTTTTGCTTTTTAAACTTGGGTCATAAATCTCACTGATGGATATGGAATTGAGGTCACTCTTGCTGCTCTGTGTAGCAAAGTCAATCATACCCTGAGGGTCAGCTAATGCTGTTCTTCACAGCTTGTTCAGGAGAATTTTGAAATAAGACATCCATCTGTCTGGAATGTCAGCATTTTAGGTATACAGACTTCCCTTTTCATCATCAGTAAGGATACAGCCCTGGGAGTGTTATTTTTTTTGCTAAGTATAGTAAACTCTTCATGGTCCACTGCATTAAATGGTGTTTTCTCACGAATGATATTTTCGGTAGGTCATCCATTCACTGCCTTCTGTAAATATTCAGAAAATAGCTGTCAGCAATCACTTGAATCAATGGAAGTTTCTGATTAATGGGAAAAGTTGAGTGAGCTATGCCTAGCCTCTTCATCTTTTACTGTAGTGCTATCAAAAAGAAAAACAACTTTAATAGATTGGATTTTTTGCAGAAAGTATTACGGTTATATTTTGGTTGATAATTAGGGTTTGTGGTCCCCCAATTATCTGATTTTGATTTAACCATATGTCTAACATTTTCAATATGTTAAATTATTATAAAAGCACATTTGTTAATATTCTTAATTAATAAATAATCACTTGTTGAACATATGCTGGATGCCAGAGAACAGTCTAAGGACTTAAAATATATTATGAGGTATAACTCTCATTAAACTTTGGGAAAGAGATAAGTATATTATTTGGACTCATTGTATAAATGAGAAAAATGCAGCATAGTTAAGTTCTAAACTTATTCTAAGCCATATAGCTAGTAAGTAACAGAATACTTGTGGTAATATATGCATTATTTTCATACTACTTTAACTAGTAAATAATAAATTTTATGACCAAATTTTCAACCATAAGTAAGAAAAACAATCCACTATTAACGGGAGTGAATTAAAAAATACTGTACATGTTTGCAATTTATGACAATTATTAAGATCAAATAATCACAAGAAAAATATTTACACCAATGTCAATTTTTAAACATGAAGTTTAAAAGGATTTGTGCACTATAATTATAACTGTGCAAAATAGATATGTATGTGGGAAAAATGAAAAAGAATATTAATAAACCAAACTGTATGGGTAATGTTATTTTAGTTTTTTCAAATTTGCCTTAATGTTGTTATTGCATTGTTTATACAATGAAAATTACTCAAGTTAAAATTGCTAAAGTAGAATATCGCAGTGCTTAACAATTTTATATGATTCAAATTATTATGTAAACAAATATATACACACATATATTTGAGTACACATGTGTGTGTGTGTGTCTCTGTGTATAGATATATATATATATATACACCAAACTGAATTATGTCCCCCACTGTAGTAGACCCTGTGTTTTATATATGATGTTCCTGTTGGCACATCTCAGAAAACATCCTGTCACTGCCTTTCTCATTCATATGAGGCTTTGTTCTCTATTGTGATGGTATTTAAAGATGAGAACTTTGGAAGGTAGGATTAGACAAAGTCATGAGGGTGGGACCCTCTTGATGAGACTGGTGGCTTTATAAGAAGTGAAGGGAGTGGAGAAAGAGAGAAAGAAATAACTTTCTCTGAACAGACAGCCTACAGAATGGGAGAAAATTTTCTGCAATCTATCCATCAGACAAAGATCTAATATCCAGAATCTACAAGGAACTTAAATTTACAAAATAAAAAACAAAACAAAACATTAAAAACTGGGCAAAGGACATGAACAGACACTTCTCAAAAGAAGACATTTATGTAGCCAACAAACATGAAAAAGTTCAACATCACTGATCATTAGAGAAATGCAACTCAAAACCACAATGAGGTACCATCTCATGCCAGTCAGAAGGCAATTATTAAAAAGTCAGGAAACCACAGATGCTGGCAAGGCTGTGGAGAAATAGGAACGCTTTTACACTGTTGATGGGAATGTAAATTAGTTCAACCACTGTGGAAGACAGTATGGTGATTCCTCAAAGACCCAGAACCAGAAATATAATTTGACCCAGCAATCCCATTATTGGGCATATAGGGAAAGGAATAGCAATCATTCTATTATAAAGATACATGCTCACATATGTTTATTGTAGAACTATTCATAATAGCAATGACACAGAATCAACCCAAATGCTCATCAAAGATAGACTGGACAAAGAAAATTTGGTACATATACACCATAGAATACTATGCAGCCATAAAGAGGAATGAGATCATGCCCTTTGCAGGGATATGGATGGAGCTGGTAGTCATTATCCTCAGCAAACTAACACAGGAACAGAAAACCAAACACCAAATGTTCTCACTTATAAATGGGAGCTGAACAATGAGAACACATAGACATAGGAAGGGGGAATAACACACACTGGGGTCTGGGGCCTAGGGGCCTGTTGCAGGGGGCAGAGAGAGGGAGAGCATCAGGATAAATAGCTAATGCATGCTGGGCTTAATACTGAGGTGATAGGTTGATAGGTGCAGCAAACTACCAGGGCACACATTTACCTATGAAACAAACCCGTACATCCTGTACATGTATCCTGGAACTTAAAATATAAAAAATTTTTTAAAATTACCTTCTCTGTACCACATGAAGAAGCAAGAAGGCAGCCATCTGCAGGCCAGAAAGTGAGCCCTTATCAGTAAATGAATTTGCCAGGACCTTGATAGTGGACTTCCCAGCTTTCAATACTGTGAGAAATAAATGTCTGTTAAGTCACCCAGTCTATGGAATTTTCTTATAGCATCCCAAGAAGACTTATATGGTAGATAAAAATATAAATACTCTGTAAGGATGTATAGTAAACTGTTAAGATTATTTACTTCCAAGGAATGTTAATGAAAATTTTGGAAGGAAGAAGTTGTTTATATTTCATTTTATGTCAATCTTGTATAATGTTTGAAATTTTAATGAAGTGAGTATATTCATTTTACTTGAAACAAAGAAAATTAAACGTATTAGTGAGGGGACAATGATTATCTCTTATCTTCACTTCCCTTTGTTGGGTAGCTACAGTGGAATAGTGACAGTTTAAAACTTCTTGGCACAAAATAGGTGCTCAAAAAATATTTCTCAACCAAACAAAAATATATTGTTTTAATTTTGTGATTTGTACGTATGTAGCATTTCCAGTGATTCTTCCGTAGTAGACCCTATGTGTTATATATGATGTTCCTGTTGGCGCATCTCAAAAAACATCCTGTTACTGCCTTTCTTAATAATTTCAGAATTACTTTTCAACAAAACACCACAGTAACACAAATGAGCTCCAGGAGACAGAAGAGGGCTTGTTAGCTGGAAAGACAGCCCTACAGGAAAACAAAACTGCCTCAAGTTACGCCATGAAAGGGCCTTGTTTTTCTTTAACATGTTTAAGTTAGTATCATTTATTTGTATTGCCTTCTATTTCATCAGTTATTTTGTTATTTCTTTCTCCATTCATCATTGTTCTGGTATTAATGAATGCATTAAATAATTAAAATACTCAAAAAAGAAAAAAAAAAGGACCTTGTCACTGTGTAATTTGACAAATTGGGCCACACTTGACTCAAGTAATATTTCTTAACCAGAAACAAGAAGCAAAAGAAACAGAAAAGGGAAGAGGTAGAGGAGAAGAAAATGAGAAGGAAAAATAGAATTTGCATATACAATCATCCCACACATAACAATGTTTTGGTCAACTTCCAACTGCATACGGGAGAGTGATCCCATAAGGTTACAATACCATACTATCACTGTACCTTTTTTTATGTTTACACGTTTAGATGTGTAACTACTTACCATTGTGTTGCAATTGCCTATGGTACTCAGTACAGTAACATGTTATACAGGTTCATAGCCCAGGAGCAATAGGCAATACCATACAGCCTAGCTGTGCAGTAGGCTATATCATCTAGGTTTGTGTAAGTATGGTGTTTCGGCAACAGTAAAATTGCCCAATGCCACATGTCTCAGAATATGTTCTTGTCATTAAGCGATGTATGACTATATATAAGTACGTGAACAAGAGTATAGTACCTAAAAAATAAAAAGTTCTGTTACCTACGTACCTGTTACCACTTTCAAAAATCTATAGACAGTCAATGTGGATGAGAACTAATTGCTGATCATCAAATACCTCAAGTAAACTAAAAAATTGCCTTTAAAAAAAAAGTTCTTAAATACATGCAAATTTGTGTGTCTGAAATTTAGAGATGCATAGTCATTTATCAAATCAAATGAATATGGCACAAAAACTAGTGTCTGCACGACCTACAGCCAAAACTCAAAAGTGCATAAGTTGAGACATTTTAGTCACAGTCACTCTAAACCCTTCCAAGTCGTCCTTTTGTTTGTGATTACAGTTATGATTTTGTCTTGATAGTCAATGTTTGCCGTGTTTTCCTTGCAGAATACCTAACAAGGGTTTTCAAAATATGTCAGCTCTGTTTTGTCAATTTGATAATATAGACAAAATAATGTTTTCTACCACTGTAAAATTTGTTGAGATTAAAAAGTAATTTTATGCACATCTTTCTTTCTATTTGGTGATCACAGCCACCTTCTGAAGAAATCGGGGTCTCTATTTCCTCTTTATCATAGACCAGAAAACAGAATTTAAGGCAAGTTAAATAGTTCCATCTTTGCATAACAGGTGGGGAGCAGGGTTGTGACATGCATCTAGTTGATTGACTTCAGATCTAGCCTTTTTAAATTCTGTAGTGGGGGAAATTCCATAATGGTTTTTAAAAACTAGAGAATGAAAAGGCTCCAGGATGAAGAGCATCTCCTGAGTCTCTCACTGTTATATTATCTAATTTCTCAACATTAGTCAACTGAAACTGCAGATAGTTTTATCTTATTCTACAAAAGAAGCATTTTATTTTTTTCTGTCTATACCATGTGCACTTGGGAATTAGAAATTTCATATTTAAACCAATTAACCTAATGAAAACCATTTCAGTCCTAGTTTGAAGTTTGGAAGCCATGGGGTAGGGTACTAACATCATTTTGAATGTTTAAAGATTCATAGAATTGACATTAAATGACCCAAATGAATCTTCTAGCACATAGAGAAGTAGAAGAGTTCATTAGAGCAGGCATGTATAATGGTTACTGAAGCAACATTTTTAATAGTTGAAGCTTATATGGTTACAAGTCATTTTCTTTTATGAAAATGACCAATTAGCAGCAGGTTATTTTAGTAGGCTAGAAACATAGGCTTGAGTTTTTCTATTTTAGTGAAAAAGACAAAATGGTTCTTAAATTTGAGTTAAATGGGCTACAAATTTCCACCCTTATTTTGTAGCATTAAAGTTTAGCCCAAGAAAGGACAGGTGTATTTCTGGAAACTGTGTTCACTCCCTTTGTACAACCAGAGGCCCAGGGAGGAGGTACCACAATGGCAGTTCTCCTAAGAAGATTGAATTATTCTACTTTCCCCTTGAATTCCTACATTTCTAGCAGGAAATTGGAAAACAGTGAAAAACCAATGCTTAAGGTGAACTTTATCATCCTATCATGGCAATTGGGTCCTGACTTCAGGAAGCAGATGCGGAGACTGAGTTAGACATATAAAAAATTTATTGGTAGTGAGACCTGAGAAGGTAAAAGGTAGGAAGCAGGATCAAGGAAGGCGAGCCGTGAGACAGCAGGAGCAAAAGCCATCCATTAGAGAAATCACATTTAGGTGGAAATGGTTAGGTCCTTGTTCCACAGTCTTGCTCAATCATTGACTGGGCTTACCTCAAAAATTGTACGACCTTGACTCAAAAGCTGAGGCAGACCTGAAGAGGTTAATAACAGGAGGATGTCAGATGGCCCCCTTCCTTCTTGAATAGGGACCTGCGTGGCTGGCTTATCTCTGTGTCTGCCACACACGGTAAACTCTATTGGTTACCTTGTGGATATGGCTGTTATATTGATATTGGTTGTACATTTGTTACATGTAATATATGAGGGGGCTTCAAAAACTTTGTGGAAAAAATGGAATTACAAGATAAAAATATGAATTTTATTTCTCAACATAAGTCCCATCCAGTTTAGGACACTTTTGGAAGTGAAGATAACAGCCACTTAGTTCATCCCTAAAGAACCAAGCATCCTGGTAATTTAACCATGTCAATGCAGTCTTTCTTACATTGTTAACTGAAGAAAAATGGGTGTCCTTTAAAGATTTTTAAAAACTACGAAATAAAAAGAAGCCAGGAGAAGCCAAATCAAGAGTGTAAGATAAATTCCTCGTCATTTCTCATCGAAACTCTCTCAGAATTACCCTTGAGGATGAGAGGAATGAGCAGGAGCATTTTCATGGTGGAAAAGGACATTGTGTTTAAGCTTTCTTGTGTATTTTTCTACTAAAGCTTTGACTCACATTCTCAAAACACTCATAATAAGCAGATGGTACTGTTATTTGGCCCTCCAGAAAGTCAACAACAAAATGCCTTGAGCATCATTTATTTTATTTATTTATTTATTTTTGAGATGGAGTTTCTTTCTTGTTGCCCAGGCTGGAGTGCAATGGCACCATCTTGGCTCACTGTAACTTCCGCCTCCTGGGTTCAAGCAATTCTCCTGCCTCAGCCTCCCATGTAGCTGGGATGACAGGCAGGCACCACCATACCTGGCTAATTTTTATGCTTTTAGTAGAGATAGGCTTTCACCGTGTTGGCCAGGCTGGTGTTGAACTCCCGATCTCAGATGATCCGCCGGCCTCAGCTTCCTAAAGTGCTGGGATTACAGGCGGCCTTGAGCATCTTTTAAAAATTGGTTCCATGACCTTTGCACTAACTGGTTTACTTTTGCCTTGACTGGACCATTTCCATCTCTTAGTAGCTATTGCTTTGATTGTGCTTTGTTTTCAGAATCTTACTTGTAAATCGATGTTCATTTCCTGTTATAATCCTTCAAAGAAATGAAGACATGCTTTAGGATGTTGATCTCACTTGTTCAAAATTCCAAAGAAATTTCCTCACCCGTCTGCAACTGATCTGGGTGCAATAGTGGGGTACTCATAAAGTGGAAAGTTTGCTCACCTTTAACTTTTCAGTCAGAATTGTGTAAGCTGAAGCAACTGAGATGTCTACAGTGTTGGCTTTTCTGTTGTGAATCATCGGTCCTCTTCAGTTAGGGAATGAACAAGATTAATTTTTCCACCACAAATTGATGTGGACGGTCTGCTGCTACAGGCTTCTTCTCCAACATCATCACACCCCTTCTTAAGACATGTTATTTATTTCTAAACTGCTACCGTTTTTGGAACACTGTCCCTATAAATTTTTTATAAAGTGTTAATTATTTCCCCATTCTTCCACCCAGGCTTCAACACAAATTTGATATTTGATCTTGCTTACATTTTAGCAGAATTCACGTTTTCCTGATAGGGGCTCTTCTCAGATTGATGTCATCCTTCTTGGTGCCTTAAACTAGATCCTGTTCAGACATGTTATAACAAGTCAGTATGAGTTTATTTGGGTGTAAAAAAATGTGAAATCCATACATAGTTTTTTTATAATGTGAACTTTCCATGAACTTTTTGAAGACCTCTCGTACAAGGACAAAAGTGACCGTGAGTTAAAGAAAGAGAAATCGAGTTCATCATAAGAAGTCACTTAGTCAATTATTTTATGATCATAAATCTACAGGAACATGTACCTTACCCTGAATGCTTAGGAATAAAAACATCACAGAGAAAGAGAAATAGAATGTGTGTATTCAGAACTATGTCTAAATATACTGAATAAATTGTAGACCAGGTTGGAATTAGGCCTATCTAGAGAATCACACAGTTAAAAGCCTTACCAAGCAGGAAAGCTGAATTTTGTAAAAGTCCCACTGCAGTGGTGGCATTTAGCCTGGCCACACACTATACGGATGACTCTGTTTCACACACAAGACAAAGCTATGTCACTTCCTGAAACCATCCTCTGACACAAAATTTACTCTGTGATTGGTAATTATTCATTGCAAAGTACTCTATAGAACTCCTTTCTCATCTGCTTTAGTATAGTCTGTTTATATAATATTCAAAAATTTAAAAGCATAAAATAACTTAATAACTAACACTTGGTGACTACTTAATGAATTGACTTGAAATGAAATTTTAATATTAATGATATTTTAAAATGAGGCCTCATTGAACATCCTACTGGGAAGCTGAGAAAAATGTAAGTCTAAACTAACCAAGAACTAAAAGGACTAGTAGCAAAAACATAAATGACTATCAGGGACATTTAGGGGTAATTGAAATATTTTTAGGGATTAAAATACATAACAATAAGTAAAAATAGTTAAAAATGAAATGCAGACCTTCCAAAAGGCAGCTGAGAATAGAGTTTATCCAAATGTGATAAAATACTGAAACAAGTATCATCCATGTTTTCCTCTTTTGTTCCTCATCTTTATCCCTTCTTTTGACCATCCTACCACCCTGGAAACTCAAAGCCTCCACATGACACACTACATCACCCTACTCAAGTCTGAATGGTTTCACCTCTCCCTCAGCAAAACCCTTTCCAGTTCTTCCCACAACCTGGCACACTAACAGACCAGTGCATTAACACGGGGAGACAGTAGTTGTTTAATGGTAGAAGAATCCAGGTTAAAAGAGTCTCTTCAATTATAATTACAGAGGTAAGGATATCATATACTCAAGATATCATAGGATGGTCGCAGACAATATTCTCCCGCTAAGAGTACACTTCTCAGGTAAGTTTATAGAATAGTGCAAAAAAGTATCTATTTACAGCTGGCTGTGACACCAGGGCACCAATGCTAGTCGTATCTCAATAAAATGCAAAATGCCCACATAACTCTTCCTGCTCTACCCTTTTAGTTTTAACATATAGAATTAGAATGACCCAATTAGGTAGATCAATTGTTTAAACAAAAGCATCAGCTCATATAAATTAGCAATGTATTTGAGAAAACATTTGCATGGCTCATTATTCTAGTTCAGAATTAGATACATTGGAATGAATTTAAGCAGACGTGTCTATGCCACTTTGAAGAAAACAGATACCAATAAACTACACACACACAACATATGCCAATGATATTTCAATATATATTTGTACAATTTTCAAGTGTAATAGATCAATATTCAAATATCCAGCATTTTATATATATCTATGCATGTATATTTGTATATGTATGGAACAAAAGATAAAATATATTAAATATAAGTGTTCAAAGTAGAGTCAAAATTACAATCAACTTAAATTTTGCAATAATTAACACCCTCCTTAAAGTGGCAAAATATGGCAAGAAAAACATGGTTGTAATCCTGGCTCTTCAACTTCCTAGCTATGGAAACGTACGCAAATTGTGAGATGGAAATAAGAACGTGCACAATGCATAAGCTTGTTGTGAGGATTAAGTAGGTTAATACATAAAATGTGCTTATGACAATGTATCACTATTTATTCAGGAAAATCAGCAAACTACACAATCTAGATGCAGAAAATGACTCATTTATTGATATATGTTGATTTTTCAAAGATAGAGTTCAATTATCTATGTTTTGTCAGAGACTAGGAATGTATAATGTTCAAACCTTCTCTGGTATCTATTTTCTTTCTTTCTTTTTTTTTTTTTTTTTGAAACAGAGTCACTCTCTGTTGCCAGGCCCCAGGCTGAAGTGCAGAGGCATGATCTAGGCTCACTGCACCCTCTGCCTCCTGAGTTCCCAGGTTCAAGCAATTCTCCTGCCTCAGCTTCCCAAGTAGCTGGGACTACAGGCACATGCCACCACACCCAGCTAATTTTTGTATTTTTTAGTAGAGACGGGGTTTCACCCTGTTGGCCAGGATGGTCTCGATCTCCTAACCTTGTGATCTGCCCACCTCGGCCTCCCAAAGTGCTGGGATTACAAGCGTGAGCCACCACGCCAGGCCTCTGGTATCTATTTTCTAAAATTATCTTAGCAATTTCACTTCTTGGTAGGAATAACAGCATCCTCTTTCAGTACCTAATTTGTGTACTTTAATGCACATGGAGGAGATCATTTTGTAATTGCAGCAAGTGGCAGTATTTTGGTTAGGTCAAGGGTCCCTGAGGAGAAAGAAAAAGGACTATTAAAAGAACTTATTTCTATTATCGATCGTTTGCCCAGACCAGTTTGAACCACATTGATTACGAAAGTAAAGGCTAGAAGCTGATACAGCTATTTTCATAAAATACTTGACAAGATTCTAAGAGAAGAATAAATTCCAGAAAGTTCTCTACTTTAAGAAAAACTTTGAAGAAAATTCCAAGCACATTCTCCCTGCCTCTGCACTGAAATCAGCACATGCTATCACTCTACAAATCCCAAGACAATGCCCTTAGCAAGGACCATGTTATTTCCACCATAGATGCCATCCACCATGTCAGCAGAGTGGCTTTGTGGAGTAATTTTATGCACTATGGATGTCAAAAATGGTAGATGCTATATGAGGGACTGCAGATCATTCACTGATATGATATTGGTTTACAGGCATCTATGAGATACACCTTTAGGGATTCCTAGAAATAGCCAAGAAATACCTTGAGACATTGCTTGAACATAAAAAGTGCTGTTGAGAGATCAGAATTGGGGTATAAAAATAAATGTGATTTCACTTATGCCTCAAAGCTGGTATTTCCTGGAGAATTTTAGATTTACATATGATTATATGTAATTGATCTAGGTATCTTGTTTAGATAATAGAACTATATACTATCAGTTATACCATGCCACAATAGTTTTAGTGGTTTAAAATATATGGAATGTATTTATAACTAAAGTAAATGTTTCTAATAGAAAAAGTACAATTATTTCAAACATTTTTAATTTGTGTTCTTAAAATACATGATTAAAGAAATGAAACTAAAACATCACAATATGTTAGTTTAATTAATACTATAAGAAAATGCTAAAATAAAAAATAAGTTACTTAATGATACAAATAGTTACCAATTGTAATCATCCTATACTTCACATAAGACAAAAAAGTCAAATCAATATATTTGAAAAAACATTTTAAAAGGATTTTACTTTTAAAGAAAATTATAGTATACTCTTACCTCATGTTCTAGATGTATTAATAGCATAATATCACAAGCCTCCTTCCACATCCCATCAAAACTTCTGTCCCATAACTTTCATTTGTAGCCATTAAGAAGTAATGGGAACTAGGCACACATCCTCCTGACTGAAATAACTATAAGACTGAGCAAAATACATGAAAAAACAGTTTTCAGACATTGCATAACAGGCAGTGTTAAGTTAAAGGAAAGAAATAAGGTGAAATCTAAGAATGCTCCAGTTTATGGCCTGAAGAGGAATTTTGGCCTGCAGTGCTGGAAAGACAGACCCAAACAAAGACTGGTAGTTTTCTTGAGTCAAGGAGGCACAGTTCAGGAAGAACAAGATAGCTGGAATTATTTAGGCAAATATCTGGAAAGAAGAGAGCTACAGAGACAGCTGTGGAGGTCCCTTGTGTCTTCATGCAGCACCTGGGTACCCAGGGACCAGTCTATTGTCTGGGTTCACTGGGGAAGGCCTGGAGCTTGTGTTTATGTGGGTAGGTCTGGCATTGTGTCATCAGGGACAGGTCTGGAGCTTGTGTTCTCAGGTGTGTAGGCCTGAATCCTGCATCCCTGGGGTTCAGCCTGGAGATGGCATCCACTGAGGTGCACCTGTTGACTGGATCCATGGGGACAGGCCTGAAGCCTGGTTCTACAGCAATGGTCCTAGACCCGAGATCTGTACAGATGGGTCTCAAGCCTGGGTCCATGCAGGGCCACATCCTGGATCCATGGGGACAGATCTGATTTTAGAGCAGGCCATTAAACTGAGTTTTCATGACCAGCTTAGCACTAGCTTATGGGACAGGCCTGAGTCCTGTCTGTGGGAGCTATCCTAGAGCCTTGCATCATGTGGACCAGCCTGAAGCTTGGGTTCACAAGGGCCAACTTGGCAATGTAGTGTGCTTAGAGCCTGGGGCTGTCAGTGCTGCTGAGATGAGGCTGAATTCTGGAGCTGCAGAGGCCAATCTGGAGCCTGGGGCTGCAAGACTGACCTAGCACCAGGACTACTGGAAAGGGTCTGATGTTAGGGTCTGTGACAAAGGTAGGTGGTTACTTCATGTTCCCTCCTACATGCACAGGGTATCGTTCTCTACTCTCCACTCTGAATTACCCAGATTTGCAGGAGGAGCAAATGTGCAGATAATATAAAACTATCCTTCTTATCCTCTTCAATGCATCTTTTCTTATTTCTGTGATCCATCGAGAAGCTGTAATATTTCACTAGATTCCTTAACTCTTGTGAAGGATTTTTTTTTTTTTTTTTTAATGAATGGATAGTTGTTTAATTGAGATTTCAGTGATGGGACAAGCACTGTAAGATCCTATTCTGCCACCTTGCTAATATCAGTTTAAACATTATAAATTCATAAAAGTAAATTTAAATAACAGTTTGTCTCAGAAATAGAAATTATCATTACTATTTTTCCCAAGATCTTTATTTTATTATTATGCTTTAAGTTATGGGATATATGTGCAGAATGTGCAGGTTTGTTACATAGGTATTCATGTGCCATGGTGGTTTGCTGCATTCATCAACCTGTCATCTATATTAGGTATTTCTCCTAATTCTATCCCTCTCATTACCCCTCAACCCCTGACAGGCCCCAGTGTGTGATGTTTCATTCTCTGTGCCCATATATTCTCATTGTTAAACTCCCACTTATGAAAGAGAACATGTGGTGTTTGGTTTTCTGTTCCTATATTAGTTTGCTGAGAATAGTGGTTTCCAGCTTCACTCACATCCCTGCAAAGGACATGAACTCATTCTTTTTTATGGCTGCATAGCACTCCATGATGCATATGTGCCATATTTTTTTATCCAGTCTAACATTGATGGGCATTTGGGTTGGTTCTAAGTCTTTGCTGTTGTGAATAGTGCTGCAATAAACACCTGGGTGCATGTCAAGGAGAACTACAAACCACTGCTCAAGGAAATAAGACAGGACACAAACAGATGGAAAAACATTCCATGTTCATGGTTAGGAAGAATCAATATTGTGAAAATGGCCATACTGCTCAAAGTAATTTATGGATTCAACGCTATCCCCATCAAGCTACCTATAACCCTCTTCACAGAACTGGAAAAAAAATCACCTTAAACTTTATATGGAATCAAAAGAGAGCCCATATAGCCAAGACAATTCTAGACAAAAAGAACAAAGCTAGAGGCATCATGCTACCTGACTTCAAACTATACTACAAGGCTACAGTAATCAAAACAGCATGATATTGGTACCAAAACAGAGCTATAGACCAATGGAACAGAACAGAGACCTCGGAGACAACACCACACATCTACAACCATCTGATCTTTGACAAACCTGACCAAACAAGCAATAGGGAAAGGATTCCCTGTTTAATAAATGGTGTTGGGAAAATTAGCTAGCCACGTGGAGAAAGCAGAAATTGGACCCCATCCTGACATCTTACACTAAAATTAACTCCAAATGGATTAAAGACTTAAACATAAGACCTAACACCATAAAAACCCTAGAAGAAAACCTAGATAAAACCATTCAGGACATAGCCATAGTCAAGGACTTCATGACTAAAACACCAAAAGCATTGGCAACAAAAGCCAAAATAGACAAATGGGACCTAATTAAACTCCAGAGCTTCTGTATAGCAAAAGAAACAATGATTAGAGTGAACTGGCAACCAATGGAGTGGGAAAACATTTTTGCCATCTACCCATCTGACAAAGGGCTAATATCCAGAATCTACAAATAACAAAATCAGATTTACAAGAAAAAAACAAACAAACCCATTCAAAAGTGGGCAAAGGATATAAACAGACATTTTCCAAAAGAAGACATTTATGAGGCCAACAAACATATGAAAAAATGCTCATTATCACTGGTCATTAGAGAAATGCAAATCAAAACCACATTGAGACACCCTCTCACACCAGATAGAATGGCAATCATTAAAAAATCTGGAGACAACAGATGCTGGAGAGGATGTGGAGAAATAGGAACACTTTTACACTGTTGGTGGGAGTGTAAATTAGTTCAACTATTGTGGAAGATAGTGGCGATTCCTCAATGACCTGGAAATAGAAATTCCATTTGACCCAGCAATCCCATTACTGGGCATATATCCAAAGGATTATAAATCGTTCTATTATAAAGACACATGAACATATATGTTGACTGCGACACTGTTTACAATAGCAAAGACCTGGAACCAACCCGAATGCCCATCAATGATAGACTGGACAAGGAAAACGTGGCACATATACACAATGGAATACTATGCAGCCATAAAAAACTATGAGTTTGTGTCCTTTGCAGGGACATGGATGAATCTGGAAACCATCATTCTCAGCAAACTGACACAAGAACAGAAAATCAAACACCACATGTTCTCACTCATAGGAGGGTGTTGAACAAGGAGAACACATGGACACAGGGAGGGGAGCATCACACACTGGGGTCTGTTGTGGGGGAACAGGGGAGGGACAGCAGGGGGTAGGGGATTGGGGAGGGATAACATAGGGAGAAATGCCAGATATAGGTGACGGGGGGTGGAGGCAGCAAACCACATTACCATGTAGGTACCTATGCAACAATCCTGCATGTTCTGCACATGTATCCCAGAACCTAAAGTGCAATAAAATACATATATATATATATGTATTTCATATACATGTATATGTATATACATATACATATACATATATATATGAAAAATAAACATATGGGTGCATGTGTCTTTAAAGAAGAATTATTTATAATCCTTTGGGTGAACACCCAATAATGAGATTGCTAGGTCAAATGGTATTTCTAGTTCTAGATCTAGTTCTAGATCCTTGAGGAATTGCCACACTGTCTTCCTTATTGGTTGAACTAATTTATACTCCCACCAACAGTGTAAAAGCATTCCTATTTCAGAAAATAGGAATATCCTCTCCAGCCTCTGTTGTTTCCTGACTTTTGAATGATTGCTATTTTAACGGGCATGAGATGATATTCCATTGTGGTTTTGATTTGCATTTCTCTAATGACCAGTGATGATGACCTTTTTTTAATATGTTGGCTGCATAAATGTCTTCTTTTGAAAATTGTCTATTCATATCCTTCACCCACTTTTTGATGGGGTTGTTTGTTTTTTTCTTGTAAATTTGTTTACATTCCTTGTAGATTCTAGATACTAGCCCATTGTCAGAGGAATAGATTGAAAATATTTTCTCCCATTCTGTAGGTTGCCTGTTCACTCTGATGATAGTTCCTTTTGTTGTGCAGAAGCTCTTTAGTTTAATTAGATCCCATTTGTCAATTTTGACTTTTGTTTCAATTGTTTTTGGTGTTTTAGTTATGAACTCTTTGCCCATACCTATGTCTGAATGGTACTGCCTAGGTTTTCTTCTAGCATTTTAATTGTTTTAGGTCTTATGTTTAAGTCTTTAATCCGTCTTGAATTAATTTTTGTATAAGGTGTAAGGGAGAGGTCCAGTTTCAGTTTTCTGTATATGGCTTCCAGTTTTCCCAACATCATTTATTAAATAGGGAATCCTTTCCCCATTGCTTGATTTGTCAAAGATCAGATGGTTGTAGATGTGTGGTGTTATTTCTGAGGCCTCTGTTCTCTTCCATTGTCTATATATCTGTTTTGATACCAGTATCATGCTGTTTTGATTACTGTAGCCTTCTAGTATAGTTTGAAGTCAGGTAGTGCAATGCCTCCAGCTTTGTTCTTTCACTCAGGATTGTCTTGGCAATAAGGGCTCTTTTTGGTTCCATATGAAATTTAAAGTAGTTTTTTCTAATTCTGTGAAGAAAGTTAATGGTGGCTTAATGGGAATACCATTGAATCTATAAATTTCTTTGGGCAGTAGGCCATTTTCATGATATTGACTCTTCCTATTCATGAGCATGGAATGTCTTTCCATCTGTTTGTGTCTTCTTTTATTTATTTGAGCAGTGGTTTGTAGTTCTCCTTGAAGAGGTCCTTCACATTCCTTGTAAATTGTATTCCTAGGTAGTTATTCTCTTTGTAGCAATTGTGAATGGAAATTTGCTCATGATTTG
Organism: Aotus nancymaae; assembly: GCF_030222135.1. Classification (NCBI taxonomy): domain Eukaryota; kingdom Metazoa; phylum Chordata; class Mammalia; order Primates; family Aotidae; genus Aotus; species Aotus nancymaae. Next base: position 2,564,017 of record NW_026988447.1, on the reverse strand, counting down.
GCTCTCTGTCTGTCTATTGTTTGTGTATAGGAATGCTTGTGATTTTTGCACATTGATTTTGTATCCAGAGACTTTGCTAAAGCTGTTTATCAGCTTAAGGAGATTTTGGGCTGAGACAATGGGGTTTTCTATATTTCAAAAATATTTACAATCATCTCATCAGCACACAGAGATAATTTGTCTTCCTCTCTTCCTACTTGAATACGCTGTATCTCTTTCTCTTGCCTGATTTTCCTGTTCAGAACTTCCAATACTATTGAACAGGAGTGGTGAGAGAGGACATCCTTGTCTTGTGCCAATTTTCAAAGGGAATGCTTCCAGCTCTTGCCCATTCAGTATGATATTGGCTGTGGATTTGTCATAAATACTTCTTATTATTTTGAGATATGTTTTATCAATACTTACCTTGAGTGTTTTTAACATGAAGAGGTGTTGAATTTTATTCAAGGGCCTTTTCTGTATCTGTTGAGATAATCATGTGGTTTTTGTCATTGATTGTGTTTATGTGATGGATTACATTTATTGATGTACATTTGTTGAAACGGTCTTGCATCCCAGAGATGAAGCTGACTTGATCGTGGTGGATAAGTTTTTAATGTGCTGCTGGATTTGGTTTGCCAGTATTTTGAGGATTTTCTCATCGATGTTCATCAGGCATATTGGCCTGAAATTTTCTTTTTTGGTTGTGTTTCTGCCAGGTTTTGGTATTAGGATGATGCTGTCCTCATAAAATGAGTTAAGGAGAAGTCCTTCTTTTTCTATTGTTTGGAATAGTTTCAGAAGGAGTGTTACCAGCTCCTCTTTGTACTTCTGGTAGAATATGGCTGTGAATCCCTCTGGTCCTGGGCTCTTTTTGGTTGGTAGGCTATTAATTACTGCCCCAATTTCAGAACTTGTTATTGGCCTATTCAGGGATTCGACTCTTCCTGGTTTAGTTTTAGGAGGGTGTATGTGTCCAGGAATTTATCAATTTCTTCTAGATTTTCTAGTTTACTTTGGTAGAGGTGTTTATAGTATTCTCTGATGGTAGTTTGTATTTCTGCAAGTTCAGTGGTAATCTCCCTTTACCATTTTTTATTGTGGCTATTTGGTTATTCTCTCTTTTCTTCTTTATTAGTCTGGCTAGCAGTCTCTCTATTTTGTTAATCTTTTCAAAAAACCAGCTCCTGGATTTATTGATTTTTTTGAAGGGTTTTTGTGTCTCTATCTCCTTCAGTTCTGCTCTGATCTTAGTTATTTCTTGTCTTCTGTCATTATGATGCTAGCTGGTTATTTTGCCTGTTAGTTGATGCAGTTTATTCAGAGTATGGATGGTCTTTACATGTTGGTTTGTTTTTGCAGTGGCTAGCATTGGTTGTTCCTTTCCATGTTTAGTGCTTCCTTCAGGAGCTCTTATAAGGCAGGCCTGGTGGTGACAAAGTCCCTCAGCATTTGCTTGTCTGTAAAGGATTTTATTCCTCCTTCACTTATGAAGCTTAGTTTCAATGGATATGAAAAATTGGGTTGAAAATTCTTTTCTTTAAGGATGTTAAATATTGGCCCCCACTCTTTTCTGGTTTGTAGGACTTCTTCAGAGAGATCCACTGTAAGTTTGATGGACTTCCCTTTGTGGGTAATCCGACCTTTCTCTCTGGCTGCCCCTAACATTTTTTTCTTCATTTCAACCTTGGTGAATCTGACGATTATATGTCTTGAGGTTGCTCTTCTCGAGGAGTATCTTTAGGGTGTTCTCTGTATTTCCTGAATTTGAATGTTGGCCTGTCTTGCTAGGTTGGGAAGTTCTCCTGGATAATATCCTGAAGTGTATTTTCCAACTTGGTTCCTTTATCTCTGCCACTTTCAGATACACAAATCAAATGTAGGTTTGGTGTTTTCACATAGTCCCATATTTCTTGGGGGCTTTATTTGTTCCTTTTCATTCTTTTTTCTCTAATATTGTCTTAATACTTTATTCCATTAAGTTGGTCTTCAATCTTGATATCCTTTCTTCTGCTTGATGGATTTGGCTCTTAATACTTCCATATGCTTCAGGAAGTTCTCATGCTGTGTTTTTCAGCTCCATCAGGTCATTTATGTTCTTCTCTAAACTGGTTATTTTAATGAGCAATTCATCTAACCTTTTATCAACGTTCTTAGTTTCTTTGCATTGGGTTAGAACATGCTCCTTTAGCTTAGAGGAGTTTGTTATTACTCACCTTCTGAAGCCTACTTCTGTCAATTTGTTAAACTCATTCTCCATCCAGTCTTGTTACTCTTGCAGGCAATGAGTTTTGATCCTTTGGAGGAGAAGAGGCATTCTGGTTTCAGAATTTTCAGTCTTTGCACTGTTTTTTTCTTACCTTCATGGATTTATCTACCTTTAGTCTTTGCTGTTGGTGACCTTTGGATGGAGTTTTTGGGTAGTTGTCCTTTTTGTTGATGTTTATGCTATTGCTTTCTGTTTGTTAGTTTCCCTTCTAACAGTCAGGCCCCTCTTCTGCAGGTCTGCTGGAGTTTGCTGGGTGTCCACTCCAGACCCTGTTTACCTGGTATCACCAATGGAGGCTGGAGAACAGTAAAGATTGCTGCCTGTTCCCTCCTCTGAAGCTTCATCCTACAGAGCCACCTACCAGATGCCAGCTGGAGTTCTCCTGTATGAGATGTCTGTTGATCCCTGCTGGGTCTCTCTTTGTCAGGAGACACCGTGGTCAGGGACCCACTTGAGGAGGCAGTCTGTCCCTTAGCAGAGCTCAAGCACCACGGTGCTGGGAGATCCACTGCTCTCTTTAGAGCTGTCAGGTAGGAACCTTTAAGTCTACTGTATCTGTACCCATAGCCACCCCTTCCCCCAGGTGCTCTGTCCCAGGGAGATTAAGTTTTATGTATAAGCCCCTGACTAAGGCTGCTGCCTTTCTTTCAAAGATGTCCTTCCCAGAGAGAAGGAATCTAAAGAGGCAGTCTGGCTACTGCGTCTTTGTGGCTCTGCAGTGGGCTCTGCCCATTCTGAACTTCTTGGTGGCTTTGTTTACACTGTGTGGGGAAAACCATCTACTCAAGCCTCAGTAATGGTGGACACCCCTCCCCTCACCAAGCTTGAGCATCCCAGGTCAACTTGAGACTGCTGTGGTGGCAGTGAGAATTTCATGCCAGTAGATCTTAGCTTGCTGGGCTCCATGGCAGTGGGATCTCTTGAGCTAGACTGGTTACCTGGCTTCAGCCCTCTTTCCAGGGGAGTAAACCATTCTGTCTTGCTGGTCTTCCAGGCACCACTGGGGTATGAAAAAAAACTTGTACAGCTAGCTCGGGGTCTGCCCAAATGGCCTCCCAGTTTTTTGCTTAAAACCCAGGTCTCTTGTAGTGTAGTCACCCTAGGGAATCTCCTGTTCTGTGGGTTGCAAAGACTACGGGAAAAGTGTAGTATCTGGGCTGAACAGCATAGTCCCTCATGGCACAACCCCTCACTGCTTCCCTTGGCTAGAGGAGGGAGTTCCTCCACCCCTTGTGCTTCCTGGGTGAGACAATGCCCCATCCTGCTTCTGCTCCCACTCCGTGGGCTGCACCTACTGTCTAAACAGTACCAATGAGATACATTGGTTACCTCAGCTGGAAATGCAAAAATCACCCGCTTTCTGCATTGGTCTTGCTAGGAGCTGCAGATGAAAGTTATTCCTATTCAGCCATCTGGCCCGAAGCCTCAGAATAAATTTTATGGTCTAGTTAAGGGTGGATGGTGAAGTGATCCATGCAATTCTAAAAACATAGGGAGCTTGATTTAGCACAGATCTGATGCTTTACTATTCAATTTATAAGCACCACACATACTCTGTGAGCTGTTTTTCCTGTTATGTTTCTATGTTTAATCTCTTTACTCTTTATTGTCCCAATACCCTTGTGAGTAGATGTGCACAGGTTTTAACCAGGGAACACCAGTGTGGGGCTGGGATACAGCTTTCAGTTTCTGCTTTGAACTATTGAACTTCTATGGTTATCACATTAGCAAACTTTGCTTCATTAAATTGGGTGTCAAAAATATTGTCTGAAAAAGTAAAATGAACCAACTATTATACTACATTACCTTTTTCATTTCTTTATTCATAAGTAATATTTACTGAGTGGCCAATTTTGCCAGGTCCTCTTCCAGGCAACAGGAACACGTATTCGAAAAAAAAAAAAAAAAGCCCTGTTCTTATATGGTTTACATTTCAGTGGAGGAATGCAGGCCAAAGAAAATAATCAATTATCTATCTTTTATGTCTATCATAGAGAAAAGAAAAGTAAGGACAGGGTTGTGATTGGCCAGGGGAGGTAATATGTGAACAAAGACCTGAAATGAAAGGAGCCAAGTTAATTTCAACCTGAATGGTCATGGCGGACGTAAATTTTACATTGACCTTGGGGTAAGAGACTACTTGGCACATGTGAGGATCAGCAAGGAGACTCATTTGATGGGGGATGAAGAAGCTGGTAGCAGTGAAAGTGGATGGGGTCAGAGAGGCTCTTAGGTGCCAGATAATCATCAATTATACTATGCCCTAGTAAAGATTTTGGATTTTATTTCACTGAGATGGGAACACACAAAGGGTTTGAGCATAGAACTGACACTTTGAAAAGATTATTGCGGCTATGCAGGGAAAACATCAGTTGTACCAACTATGCCATGATTAACACTTTATCATCTTGTTTGCACAACAGTAATGTACAAAACCAATCTATAAACTTTGTTCCCATATTTATAATGCAAAGTACACGCAGCAATTATCCTGTGGTATGATGTACCATACATGATGGTATGCCTTTTAAGATGCAGTGCTTTGTTTACCTATGTAGTTAACCCTCACATCTTGCACATTTAACATGGAACTTAAAAATAAAATAAAATAAAATAAAGATGCAGCATTTAAATAGTTTTTTTTCTTTCTAAGAGTGTCGTTAGTTTAAGTCTGTAAAATAATTGATGCTGCTTTCAAAAGTAATGTTCTTAAACTTCTGTCATGATACAGAAATCTAGAATTCTCTGTTCCTCCCTTTTTATTTTTTATGTCTCATTCATGTTATGTCATACCATTGTTGTCTCTTTGCTAGAATTAGGAAGACGTGGTTAGTAATTTTGTTTAGTTGATTCTAGTTTATAGCACTATAACTTTTTAAAAAAATGCATTTATAAAACTGGAATGTTTTTCAACTCTCATTAAGAGGTTTCGGATAATGTTAAAAGTGACTATTAAATCAGACATCCAGATTATTTCTACACAACTAAATTTGAAGCACCCTAGAGAGGAGCAAAGTCAGTTTAGAAAAAAAGAAATAAAATTTAAAAGAAAAATGTGGGTTTCTTTGTTGTTGTTATCATCATAAGGACTCAGTTAAAAAAAAATTGAACCCACTTATGGACAGGAGAAAGCTCGGGTCAAAGCCACAGGGAAATGTGTGCATGAGGAAAAGCCACGTGCAGGAGACCGCGAGTCATTATCACTTTCAGACCAGTTTTGAAATGTCTTGGTGATCCTAATTAAATGTTCTTTATTTTTGAAATAAGCCGAAATGTTCCCGGATTATCATGAAATGGCTAAAATATAGGATAATATATTTGCCATGTGAGTTAGGGAGACTTTAGAAGAAGAGAAGATGACATTTTCCCTCACAGCTGAGTTTCTTGGTGAATTAGGCTCTAAATGTCTGTGAGAAATTATTACTGAAAAATAAGATAATACTCAAATACTAAATAGAATATATTATCATTGAAGACAAACTTGATTATTGTATTCTTCCCTATAAAACAATAAATTATACCCATTTTGTCAGTAATGGCCTATCACTGAGCTAAAATTTAATTAAAAATGAGGGAATTAACTCAATTTATTTTATAAGGGGAATAATAAACTAGAAATATGGCCTTTCCAATTTGAAGAGATAAAAAGTTTTGATGTTCTGATTGATATCTTTTTAGGAGTTGTGCAAATTTTAATAATTTATACAATTATCATGCCATTTCTGACCCTCTTCAATAAGCTAAATTAGTTTACAATTATTAATTTTCATGTATTTCTTTCAAATATAATTGCATATACTAGTTTCTATGTAAAACTATCCTTATTTTTTTAAAGAAAATTATATTTAGAGGGAATTATTACTGTTGTTCTTCAGTGTGGTATAACGATGCTAAACCCCCAAATAACTGGGTTGTTAGTGCTGAATGAAAAGAACTCAATGTGTAAATTAAGTAAATGGGTACAAAAACCTGTGTGAACTCAGTTTTAATCTCTTTAATTCTTAATCGTTTAACTATAAAAATAAAGATTAAATAAATGTTATGCATGAAATGAACACCTAGTATAACCGATTATATATGAAATTTGTGTTTTCTTTCTTTACTGTCTAATTAACCAATTCAAAGATCCTATGATGGTGATTATATATAAAATATATAAAGGGCCCTTGATTGATAAATTCATTCTAACTCATGGATTTTAGGCAAAAAGAAATTGAATCTCTAGTCTTTGGACTACAATCTTACAGCCAATATGACATAATTTTTCAGCTCCACATGGGCAAATTTTGAAGTGAATTGCTTGTTTTGGTGCCATCAACTTTCTTATTTTGCACCCATTTTCTTGTTCTGTTTTCTTTATTATTTTGCTTTTTGAGAAATCTGTGTTATAGATTTACAGAATCTTGGTGCATAAAAGACTCTTAGATTGGAACATGAGAAACCTTTATTTTCCGATTGATGATTTTTTTTTTTTACAGTAGGCCTAATGCGTGATTATTCATCTGTTGCTTACTTTCCACAAAAGTTGAGTTGACACTTGCTCAAACATACCTGTGTGGCATAGTGATAGTTTTCCCAGACTTTCAATTTCCAAGGGATGTTTACAACTTATTAAGTTTGTACCAATGGAATGTTATATGAAGTGATACATACCATTTTCAAATCAGAGACTTAAAATATTGGAATATCTATCCTTCATATCCTCTCTGTCTACTTCCTACCAGAATGCAAATGTGCCTGCACTGTAGTTTCAATCAGGCTGAAATCAGAAATTCAATCAGAAATTCCATTTGACCCAGCAATCCCATTACAGGGTATATATCCAAAGGATTATAAATCATTCTATTATAATTAAAAACCCAAATTAAACCAAAATTAAAAACCCAAAAGCAAAAGCAACAAAAAAGCCCCATCAAATTTCCCCAAACCAAGAACCAAGAGAGACAGCAGAGAAACAAGGTTAAAGAAATCTAGGTCCTGAAAGGTAACCACTCTCTGATCTGAAACCTTGGATTGTTATGTAACGAAAAATAATCCTCAGTCTTCTTTAGGATACTAAGTTAGTATCAACTGTGATAAAAACACCCTATCATTATCCTATGAGATTTACAGGCTACTTTATTTTTTCTATTCTTTAGAAGAAATTGGTTAAGATTGAATTCATCTATTCCTTCAATATGTCACAAAACTTGCCTATAAAATCATCTAAAATGACATTTAGTTTGGTGGAAGATTTTTAAAAACAGATTTAATTTATTCAATGACTATATGACAAATCAGATTATCTATTTCTTCTTTAGTCAATTTTGGTGAATTATGTTATTCTAGGATTTTTTTTTCAATTTTGTGTAAATATTAAAATGTATTTGAGTTTTTCATAATCTCTTAATTTAAAAACTCTTACATCTGTAAAGTTTATTTTCCATCCTCAATGCTTTGTATTTGCATCTTAATTGTTTTCTTTATTAATCTCACCAAGTATAATTGTCAGCTATATTTGTGTTTTCAAAGAACCAGATTTTGGCTTTATTGATTTTTTATTTGATTACTTCCTATTTAATTTAAGCTTCAACTTCATTATTTTCCTCTTAATTTCTTTGGGTTTAATTCTGCTCCTTTTTAAAGTTATTAAGTGTGACACTTAGCTAACTAATTTTTAGCTAGGAAAGCATAAATTATATCAAAAGAGTTTTACATTTTAAAATTTAAAAATCCAAAATAGACAAATGGCATCTAATTAAACTTCAGAGCTTCTGCACAGCAAAAGAAACAATCATTAGATTGAACTGGCAGCCAACAGAATAGGAAACCATTTTTGTCATCTACCCATCTGACAAAGGGCTAAAATCCAGAATCTACAAAGAACTAAAACAGAATTACAAGGAAAAGCAAACATACCCATTCAAAAGTGGGTGAAGGATATGAACAGACACTTTTCAAAAAAAGGCATTTATGAGGCCAACAAACATATGAAAAAAATGCTCATTATCACTGTTCATTAGAGAAATGCGAATCAAAACCACATTGAGATACCATCTCACGCTAGTTAGAATGTTCATCGTAAAAAAATCTGGAAACAGTTGCTGGAGAGGATGTGGAGAAATAGTAACACTTTTACACTGTTGGTGGGAGTATAAATTAGTTCAACCATTGTGGAAGACAGTGTGGTAATTCCTCAAAGACCTAGAAATAGAAATTCCATTTGACCCAACAATCCCATTACTGGGTATATATCCAAAGGGTTATAAATCATTCTATTATAAAGACACATGCATGTGTATGTTCACTCTAGCACTGTTTACAATAGGAAAGACCTGGAACCAACCCAAATGCCCATCAATGATAGACTGGACAAGGAAAATGTGGCATATATACACTATGGAATACTATGCAGCCATAAAAATGATGAGTTCATGTCCTTTGTAGGAACATGGATGAATCTGGAAACCATCATTCTCAGCAAAGTGACCCAAGAACGGAAAATCAAACACCACAAATTCTCACTCACAGGCGGGTGTTGAACAATGAGAACACATGGACACAGAGAGGGCAGCATCACACACTGGGATCTGTTAGGAGGGTACTGGGGAGTGACAGTGGGAGGTAGGGAGTTGTGGAGGGATAACATGGGGAGAAATGCCAGATATAGGTGACAGGGATGGAGGCAGTAAACCACATTGCCGTGTATGCACCTATGCAACAATCCTGCATATTCTGCACATGTACCCCAGAACCTAAAGTGCAATAAAATATATAAAAATAAAAATAAAAAATAAAAGTTCAGTGGGGCTGTCATATTTGTAAGTTGTCATATTTTTATCTGAAAAGGCATAATTTTTGTTCTTTTTGAGAAGTAGTTTTGCTGTTCATAAAATTCTAGGTAGTGAGTTATTTTCTATCAGCGTTTTGAAAACACAATTTGACTGTCTTCTGGATTGTGTTGTTATTATTGAGATGCGAGATGCCAGTCAAATTCTTTTTCCAATGTAAGCAATCTCTTACATAAGATCTTCTTTGTTTTTTGTTATGTGTCTTTATACTATGATATGATTTTTTTTTTTTTTAATGTTCCTCTTAGAGTTCATTTGTTTTCTAGGATCTGTGGCTTGGAGTGTTACATTAGTTCTGAATATTTCTCAACTATTATTTCTTCAAATATTTTCTCTGCTCTATTTTCTTCTCTTTTTCTGGAGCTTCAATTTAACATAGATTAATAGCTTTCATTCTATTTTTTTTATTTCATTCATTTAGTAATTGCTAAAATCATTTCCCCCTTCATTTTTCTCATAGCCAAGGAAACTCAACTTTAGCGACAGGGAAGAGATTTTTCTGTGCAAAGATAAAGGCAAAGATCCACTATTTGAAATGTCATTTTTATTTCATGTATAAACTTTTTGCCAGATGCTTCCTTTTCTTGATGGATGTTTTCAAATCTGCATGATAACGTTTTGACGGTAAGCGACTACACGTACTTTTATATCTGCTCTGTTCATTTGTTCACTCTTTTGCTGTCATGTTTTAGCAGTTCTCAGTTCTATAGGCCAATTTTCATGGTTTCTGTACGCCTTGCTACAGTGAACTTGATTGACTTTTTTTGCTCACTCAGATTAAAACAGGGATTATCTCACCTGCCCAGAGCAGTCAATAAACTGGAGGCACAAGTACCTTTGAAAGACAAAGTGTCACTTCTTCCACGTGTTGTTAAGTTAGGATACTAAGATCTCTATGTTTGCAATCACGGGCAACTACATTGATGAAAGTTAAACAACAACAAAAAAAACATAGTTTAGAAAGGCCCATGCAGCCAACTAGAAGCTTAGAAATTACATGTTTCTTGTCACCAACAAGTATAAAGATTTCTATTTAGTGGCCTTTCTTCTCCCTCCTTGTTGATGGGAAGTTTAACACACTTCTGCTTTCTTAAAAACGAGAAAGTTGAGTACTTGACTTTTGTGTTTGGTAACTGTTAAAGGTCATCAATCCATACTATTTGATGGGGCAGGAGCAAATGATTGACAGGAATTAATATTAATGAGGATAAGTGGGCACTGAAAGAAAGGAGCCCTGTGCTTTTTGAATAGATTCCATTTTATTGGTGAATGAGAGCACACATTTCACCATTTTGCTCACTAGTTTTGGTATTGTACATTTCAACTTATTAATTTACAATTGGTTAATTAACTTGAAGTTTTGGGTAATTCTATGGGCCAATGATGACATCTTGTTTTAATTTTCTATCTCTTTTATAATGAATGAAATTGAACATTATATAAAATTGTGCTATTTCAAAGTACAAGAAATATGCTGGAAGCATACTTTAGAAGTAAAGATATTGAAGCCGCTGGCATATTTTGTTTATTTATAGGTTCTTTGATTTGTAGAAGTTAGTAGAAAAAACAGCTTAGTGTAAAAATCATGGAATACCTCATGAAGGATACGGAAACTTGAAAGATGAGGAGGATTTATGATCTGATATAAATACTTCAAGTTTGTTATTTACCTGATGTTCATTCACTAATTATGCTTACACATTGCTTAAATGTAATGAGAATTAAATATCAAAACAAAAATCCACCGGATAAGTGAGAAATTTTTAACCAGAGTTGTTGATATGGCCTCTGGCCTGTGAGAGACTACTTTAAACAATGAAACACAGGAAATAACCATATGTGAACCAGAGATCTAAATCAATCAAGTTAACAGACTGGGCCTGACAGTTTCCAGTTGATCTATAGAGTCTTAAGTCATCTTGACAATGAGCAGGTTTGTTTAAGGAGTCGACCTAAGGGAATTAAGTTTTGCCAATAAGGATGGAGCTCTCTCTTTTTGTGCATTTGTTTAGTGTCGACTGGCAGGAAAGTAAAATGGTGTGGATGGGAAGGAGTTTGCTCTGTCAGCAGAGTAATGATGGGCCTCGATAGGTTCTCTCTCGACTTAAGCTAGGGGAGTTCAGGCCTGAGCAGAGTGAGAGGTTTTCCAGTCAGTACTTCTTTTGTTAATTCGATATGTAGAAACTGTCAAATAAGTGTCAGAGGACCAAATCCCCTAACTTCTGTGAAGTAAAATATTATTCTTAAATAACCAATCAGACTGCTCAGAAACACTCACCGATTTGGGACATGACTGCATACATTTGAGAGGGGAGGGCAATGGAGAATTATTATTTATAATTCTTCTCATATCTTGTATACCTCTGAAGTTTCTATTACATATCAAATAAAAGGTATTGGAAAGCAGTAGTTGGCTTTCTGATAAGGGTTACCCCAGGTTGTAGTATCTCTTTCAAAGGCAAGGGAGAAAAGAAAGAAGCAACCATTTCCTAGTAGGCATAGGCAGGTAGGACTGCATGATTGGAAATAAACCACACTTTTAATATTTGCCATCGTGGTGCTTTTTAGCAAATAGAAAAAAAAAACATGCAGGCAAAGTGTCGTTCTCTGTTTACAGAAGCTGAGTGTAGTTCTGGGGTCATATGACAATATCATCCCAACTAAACTCCACATACCTTTTATGGTCTTTTTAAAGCCCTGATGTAAAAATTCCTATACAGTGTTTTCAAGGGGAGAGATTGGATTTTTTGGCCAAGGTAGTCAAGTTTCTTATATCCAGAATAAGGTCACAGATAAGTAACTTTCTTTATGGAATGCTCACTGCATAAGGCGTGTTCTTTTGTGTGTGTTAATCTTGTAAGACATCCCACTGTATATAATTCATACAATAAAATTGTGGATAGGAGCAAATCTTGTCCAGAAAATATATTTTTATAGCACCGTTATAGAATGAGAAGAACAATACTATGTACTATATTCTACTTATTTCCACATAGTATACTGCTCTCTTCACAATCCTTCCCCACTGCATTTTATCTCCCTCTCTTTTTCATTCCAATAAACTTCTCATTATCCATTCTTACCTGTTCTATTAGATTGGTGCAAAAGTAATTGCGGTTTTTGACGTTCCTTTTCATGGCAAAAACCGCAATTAATTTTGAACCAAACTAATATCTCTTTTCTACCCTGTCCCTCTAACTACTGTCTTTATTTCTTTAGACTCAGTTTTCCTCTCTCCTTTAAAATTCTCTGTGTCTCAGGAATTGCTACAGAATTCTATGACACTGTATTGACCTGGAGACATTGTTCTCAGTCAAAAGGTTGAATGTAATTTCAATTACATTGCTGAAGATTTACCTATTCATTGATTTGGGATGTGAATTCATTCTTTAGGTGAAAGACTTAAACAACGCTAGTGGAAAGCCTCTGATGGGGAAAAAAAACCAACAAACAAAACAACATGAAATTCTTACTTGTTCATTTCCAGAGCGGTGTAGAAGAAATATATAAATAACAGAGCTATTTATATCACCTGTCACTCTGCTTTAGCCGAAAAGTAACTCTGCGGTTCCTTTAAACAATTCTGCCTGGCATCTGTTAGGATGGGTGATAACTGTAAAACATTTTCAGTGTCAAGAACTATACATTTTAATGTCATTTTTTATTTTAACGGAGTCAGAAGCTCTGAGAACAGTCCTGATGAAAATCTTCAACTAGCTCTGAAGCCACTGTTTCATTATACAGGGAAAGAAAGAGGCAGCAGTTTTTCTCTGTAAATACACTATTATATGCACAGCCAATTTTTAATTGAGAGTGAACGAAGAAAAGTTTAACGTTTTGAAATTGATTAGACATATTTCCCAGTGGATATGTTTTTCCCCTACAATGAAAAAGGCAAACATTTGGAGTATTTAAAATAAATATGCTGTCGTTTTGCTAAATATTTGTTGAAACATTTATTTTACTTCCTTGGGAAAAAAAAAAAGTCCTCTCCTCTAGGCTATGTGATTCTTTCCAAAAGTTTCTTTTTTGTTTTTTTTTAAGTAAATGTTTTTTATTGAGTTGATAGATTCTGTGCTTAAGAACATTTTTTTTTTTACATTTTTATGAACTGATTCATTTCCTTTCTCCTTGTCTTTTATATTTTTTTACTGAACTTAAAAAATTTAAAGCATATTAAGGTAGCTCACTGAATATGTATTTACAGATAATGGTATGTAAAAATGGACTATTTAATTCTTTTTTGGGTGCACTGTATTTAAAAACTTTACAGTTTCTGTTTTCTCTTGTTTCTATTATTAAATTGGGTATTACAAAAATTGTTAACTGTGCAAATCATCTTTTTTCTTTTGTTTTCAATCTATAGTTGTGTGTTATAAAAATGGTACTATTTCTGTAGAAGAAAAGGCCCTGCTTTTATTACCAAGACCAAGAAAGCCAATTTATTTTCAGAGTGTGCAGTTTTGCATCTTTAAAAGTCATGCTGTGGAGCTTGTGTTGTCTTTAGAAACACATAGTCTTTAGTGTAAAGAATATATGTAAAACTGTAATTCGGTAACACTGGATAGCACAATTCTAGCCTTGGGTCCTTCTGCTGCATGTTCCTGAGCATCATTTCACTTCTCTGGGTTTCATTTCCATCACTGGTAAAACTGGAAGTTACATTTGCCTTAATTTGCAGAGTTTGAATATAAAATAAGATAATCCATGAAAGATGTTCTGCTGTGTGCAGAGTTTTCCCAGTGCATGAATCAAAATTGTCTTTAAATTTGAAGATATTCACATGAAAAGCCAGTGCTCTTGTGACCTAAGAAACTTGTGATGCATTGGGGAAAAAAAAAAAAAAAATGAAGCTGTCTGGTAACCCAGACACAAAAGCACTTATTCTAGTTCTCTCACTCACTTGCTAGTGATGCGGCACTTTATTTCACCTCTGTTTGTCAGTGGATTCAAATATGCCATCGAGATAAGGAGACTGACTCCTAGGACTATGGTGAGATATAATCAATAAAAGGAATTTCTGTTTATAAGAATCACAAAGGCATCATAAGTGCTATACAACAGTGTTATAATTCTACCTCGCAAGCATAGCCTCTGGGATTAATGTATTCATGAATCTAAATCATGCAATGGCTTTAGATCAAAGTAAGCAGATGTAATTTTCTTGCCCCTTTATTCCATCAAAATGCTCTTACATACTGAAATATTTCACTCAGATTCTTAAGAATCAATGGTAATCAGTCATATCTTCATTGCACATTTGTAAATTGTACTGCTTAACATTTTCCTAAACCTAAAGAATTCACAAACCCGTAGTTTCTAATTATTCACTGCTGTACAGATAAAAACAAAAATAAAAGCTAAGTGGTGTTTAAAGAACATTCCTGGAAATGCTTTCTTATTATAGAGAGAAAAACACAATTTTATTTACATGGTCAAGTTGCTATATTTGAAATACTTATGGTCTATCAGAGTACCATTTTGAGATAATATGAGCTAACTGGAAATCCAAACAGACCTTTCTTTAAAATATCCAAAATAACTGAGTAAGAAATGAAATTGTTCAGACTCTTACTAGAGTTTCTGGATATGTTGGATTCACAGTGAAGAGTTTTCTTCTCATCCTGCATCCACACTCCCAACAGAAATCAGCAACTTGCTTCATCCTCTTCCTGCTGCCTATGGCCAAACCAGATACAATGCCATCACTCATTAGCAAGTTAATTACATGTTACTTAAAGTTTAATGGGAAATGGGGATAAGGATTTACATGGGATACTATAGGGCTAAGCTTTAGCAAAAATTTCCATTAGCTGTTCTCTGCCCCAGCTTTCTCTCCATTTCTAGCTGTTTCCTCTCTTTCCTGTCTCTCCTCCTACAACTCCTTAGCATTCTCAGTAACATCTACAACTTCCAAATTGTCTCTATATGTGCAACCAAGTCTCTTCTACACTCCCTGTTTAGCCAAACCTTGTCTTCAGGAAGTAATTCTTTGACTATAGAAGCCTGCCTTAAGGAGAGCTCAACTACCCCTTCTTTCACCTTGGCAAATCCTACCTTCAGGAGGTTCAGAAGGGAAAGGCAGCCCTGAAAGTTTCCTATGTAAAATCAGATTTTTCTCCTCTAAGTAAGGCTCAACTAAAAATATCTATAATAAGAATCTACTATTGTGGTCCAGATGATCACAATAGTGAGGTACTTGAGATAATATAAAGATGGCAAAACAACAACAATACAAGAAAAATAAAAGCAAGACCTGTGTCCTTTTATTTATTTATTTATTTGAGACAGAGTTTCAATCTTGTTGCCCAAACTAGAGTGTAATGGCCCAATCTTGGCTCACCACAATCTCCATATTTTGGGTTCAAACAATTCTCCTGCCTCAGCCTCCCAAGTACCTTGGATTACAAGCATGTGCCACCATGCCTGGTTAATTTTGTATTTTTAGTAGAGATAGGGTTTCTCCAGGTTGGTCAGGCTAGTCATGAACTCTCAACCTCAGGTGATCCTCCTGTCTTGGCTTCCCAAAGTGCTGGGACTATGGGTGTGAGCCACTGTGCCCGGCCAAGATCTGTGTCTTTACAGAGATGGCTGTCTAGTGGGAAAGATGATCTTAAGAGGAGACACAAATATATGTACAATTCTAATGGGAGTAGGAATGAGGGTGGAAAGAATAATATTATACTATAAGAACAGTCAGGGAGGTTAGTGGACCCTTCTCTGAGAAGCTGAGCTTGAGGGAGGGGTAAGATTTAGACAAATTCAGGGGTAAGTGATGAGATTACTCAGGAGAAAGAGTAAGGGGTCTGTGATAACAGATCTTTTTAGACCATAGTAAAGATTTTTGTCTTTAAGTTCTTTGAAGGGTTTCAAGTTGAGACAAAGCAGGGAGAAGTGGAATGTCACATGCCCACATTTATATTTGGAGGCAATAGCTCTGAAAAGAACTAGAGAATAGATTGAAGTGGATGGGATCATGCAAAACTAGCCCAATTGAGACATAATTAGAGCTTGGATTAGGGTGTTGGTAGCTGAGATGGAAGTATGTGAATATATATGAGAGTTCACTTGGGTTTGATATTGAAAGGAAAGAAGGGAGGCTTTAGAGATGACTCATAAACTGAGGATTGCATAACAGGATGAAAGAAGGTGGCAATGTCCACTGAGATCGAGATAAGTGGATCAGATCTGGAGAGAGACGCTCTGTGGAGTGGGCCGGAAATTGTTGTAGTTGTTTAGTATGCTGATCTAGGAACGCATTTGAGAATTATAAGTGGAGGTTGGCTATGTAGGTCAAAGAAGAGGTCTAAGTTGGAGATAAAATATGGGTCATTTCCATACAGTTGCTTTGTTGTTGTGGATAATGATATTGTTGTTGCTAATTTCTGAAACGACAGCTTTACTGAGATATAGTTTACCAAGGATACAATTTACCCATTTAAAGTACACAATTCGTTGGTTTTTAGAATATTACAGATATATTAGAACGTGTATAACTTCAGTTTTTTATATATCTGTGTAATATTCCACTGTATGGATAGGTCACATCTGTTTATCCATAGAGTTGTTTTTTCATTCTATAGTTGCAGTATGATTACTTAAGAAAAGATTGTGATGTGAGAAGAAAATGGAACTTCATGCCATGCTTTAAGAGTTTCTCACATTTAATGAGTTTACAAAGGAGAAGCAGTATTTCTCGCCTATTAGAGAAATACCACAGTTTGTCTGTGTGCGTCATAGAAACCAAGGAAAGAGATTGTTTTAAAAAGGAGGGAACAGTCAACAGTGTCAAACACTGATGTGAAGTTTGATAAGGTGAAGAATGAAAAGTATCTTTTAAATTTGGGGAGATGGAGTTTATTGTCGACCTTAGCAAGTGATATTCTGGTGGACTGATGAGGGTGCAGACCACGTGAGAGTAGATGGAGGAGCAGGAGAAGAGAAAACGGAACTAGAAAATGTTAATAGCAGCAATTTTTTTTAAAGCTTGACAGGGAAGGAAAGGAGAAAAGAAGGCCAAAAGCTGGAGGGAAATACCTAAGCAAGTCAAGATTAAAGGAATCTTAACCAAATCCAAATGATTTGGTTATGAGAGAAAGATCAACCCACAAAGTAGATCTTGGCCAAGTGAAAAAGGCTCCTGCACTCAGATGGAAGAACATATCTTAGAGAGGAAAAGAGATAATTCTTCTGCAATAATAACAGAGCATAAAAAGGATACAGCCCAAGATGGGTGTCTATATTTTGTAAAGAAGGTGTGGGAATTCCCATCTATCAGCCTCTATTTTTTCTGAGAAGCAGGGGTGAAGTCATCGTCTGACTCTGAGGAAGGGAGAGGCTTCCTCTCAGGGGTTTGAGGAAGGTAAAGGCTTGAGAACATCATTGTGGATGTGTCAGTGGATCTCAGAGAGAGTGAGGATCAAGATTGTGGGCTTATTTGAGACTATGAATTGATGGGGGACTCAATCAACAGTTAGATATTTATTGAGCTCCAAATACTGAAGCATACCCTCCTCTGGTGTTCTTCCTAAACGCCATAGAAATCAGTTGCTTCCCTCTCATCATAGTCCATAGCCTTGAGCATGAGGTTCTGTAAAAAAACTGTAACACTTACAGTTTTAAGGCAGCAGGGAGTGAACCAATGTATACCACTGAGCCAGATCAAGAAAGATCCCCTCAGTGGTAGTTTAATCACACCTAATAGAAAGTTAGGAGTTAAAATTACAAATTTTGTATTATTAGACTCCCCCTTTTGTTTCTATACTTCTATCTTATTCATCATCACCCATTTATGAATTTATTTATGCAGAAATATTTGTTAATGCCAATGTGTGCCAGGCTCTCAACCACTTCCACAATTAACTTCCTCCTCTTTCCTTCTTCTATGAGACTTCTGTTTCCTTTCGACTTTCTCCTTGTTTCTCTATCTCAAGATGGGGAAGTAGGAGTTATCAGTGTTTTCTCAGTCTCTAATAGTTTCAGTTCACAGACAGATGAACATGTTAAGCCTAGAGATGACCTCCATTAGGGCCCACCTTTAGGCAGCAGAAGCAGTCTGTGCAGCCTGTGTTACAGCAATACCCACATAGACATAGGATATAAGATGTCTAAGGATGTGTTGTTTTAATTGTTTTTTTTTTTTTGAGATGGAGTTTCGCTCTTGTTACCCAGGCTGGAGTGCAATGGTGCAATCTCAGCTCACAGCAACCTCTGCCTCCTGGGTTCAAGCAATTCTCCTGACTCAGCCTCCCAAGTAGCTGGGACTACAAGCACGTGCCACCATGACCAGCTAATTTTTGTATTTTGTTTTTGGTAGAGACGGGGTTTCACCATGTTGACCAGGATGGTCTCAATCTCTTGACCTCATAATCCACCTGCCTTGGCCTCCCAAAGTGCTGGGATTATAGGTTAATCATTTTTAAATATGTTCTCCTCATTAGACTGACAATTTTAATGTTAATTTATGTGGTTTAATAACCACATTTGTTTATTCAGTAACTTTTGAAATGTTATGTGCTTGTGAATTACTATGCACAAGAAGGAGGGGGAAAGAGGTTGAATATTGAAAAGAAACAATCTTCTTTATCCCCCTAAGAGCTCAGAATCCAATAGATCCACAATATAGTCCCAATGTAAGTACACAGAAATTAACACAGAAAAGTGTGGATTAGTCAGGGGGAGCTTTCTGGTGAGAGTAAATTTTGAAATGGGTTTTGTATGGTGAATTGTTTACCAGAGAATAAGAAAATGGTACCAGGTGAGTGAGAGCAGCACTTTATAAACAGACGGAACTTGTTGAGGCCCAGGGAGCAAGAGGAAGACTGACAGGAGGAAAGAAGGGAAGCACAGCCAGCAGCCAGGATGCCAAAGGCCTTTTATCCACACTGAGGTATTTGAGCTTTCTTGCATGGTGATACAGAATGGGGGAAGAGTTTTAAGCAGTTGGAATATTGTGGTCTAATTCACCTTTCAACACAACTATTCTGGTGGTGATATGGAACATTGCCCAGAAGGACTGAGTCTTAGAAGAGGGAGATCAGTTAAGAGTTTAGACAAGATATAAAAAGTACTGGCTGGGTGCGGTGGCTCATGCCTGTAATCCCAGCACTTTGGGAGGATGAGGGGGCAGATCACGAGGTCAGGAAATTGAGACCATCCTGGCCAACATGGTGAAATTCGGTCTCTACTAAAATACAAAATATCATCCGGGCATGATGGTGCATGCCTGTAATTCCAGCTACTCGGGAGACTGAGGCAGGAGAATCGTTTGAACCCAGGAGGCAGAGGTTGCAGTGAGCCAAGATTGCGCCACTGCATTCTAGCTTGGCGACGGAGCAAGACTCCATCTCAAAAAAAAAAAAGAAAAGAAAAAATACTGAACTAGCACATGGGAGTGTGAATGCAGAGGAAAGGATTGATTCAAGGTCTGTAGAGCAGGTGGAATCTACAAGGCTTGTGACCAGTGGATGGTAGAGCTAGGGGGCAGTGAGGACAAAGTCTGAAGGGTGACTCAGGTTTCTGGCCTGTGCAGCTGTTTGGATGGTGGTACCACCAATGATATTGTGTGTATTAAGTAAGGTACAGGCCTGGAGAGAGTAAAAGCTCAGCTTTAGACGTTTCAGTTTGGAAGAGCCTCTGGAACACCTAGGTGGAGAAACACAGTAAGATTTACAGAGGTTAGGAAAGTTGTCTGTGTGAATAATAAATAATTACAGTTTCTTAGTCTAAGAACGGTAATTAAAATGATGAGAACAAATGAAGTTGCTTATGAAGAGACAGAGTGAAAAGAAGAGAGAGAAACATGGAATCCTCGAGAGACAGAGCAGAACTGAGAGAAACTACTGAAGGAGACAGACTCAAGGACAGGGCAATAAATGTAAACAAATTATAATGCAAGGATTTAGTCTTGTCCATTGTTTGGAAAATTAGCATGTCTTAACTTCTTACTTTTTTTTTTTAGTACAATTCCAAAGGTAGGCAGGTAGATAAAAGTTTGGTAACAAAAAATATTCAGTAATCAAATTTTATCATATTGAGGGATCAATGAAAAGTGAGGAAAAGAAGAAAAGCATAGACATGATGAGATTTTAGCACAGCCAAAATGATGAAAGGGGGAGAGTGTTGACTGTCCTAGGGTATGAGCTTGTGGGGATCTTTTCCTTTTTCCCCCTTCTTACTCTAAGGTCAAACAGGTGGCATGTAGGTTGCTCTTCTGTGTGGCTCCACATGTCACAACTACAGATGGTGAGCGGATATTACTGAGAGAGTGTATTCTAATAATTAAGGCCTTTCTAAAATAGGACCATTTTTAAGTAAGGAAGGAAATGTATTACCCTGAGACACATTAAAGAAGACTCTGAATAGCCACTCTGATTAGGCACTTATCACAGTTCTGTAGAGGAGACTCACATATCATTAAGTGCTTGAGAGTCTCTTTTAACATGAGACTCCATCAAATTATCTTTCGTTTATAATAGATGAAAATTGTAATTTGAATTAAACTAAAACTCTGGATTGCAGCCCTTTAGACATGCTTTATATTTCTCTTGTCTTATGTGCCCTCTCTGGTGTTACCAAGAAACTCTTTCTCTCTTATCTCCATTCCATTTTGCACACACCATACCCAGTTGACTAAAATGGTTTATTTTCTCATTCAGTTTAACCTGCTTCCCCACTGGAAGCTTTCCCAGACTAGTGTTTGTCAGGTTTCTGTCACATAAGTTGCTCCAGCCAACCATTCTGTTACTAGCATGTGCCAATCCGCAGGTGGATGCCACAGCCGCTACTTGTCTGGATGTCAGAAAATAGACATGTGTATTTACATAAGGGGTTTGCTAATTTGGCTGACAACTGCCATCCTATATAAGCATTCCCTAAGTCCATCTGAAAATTTAACCAATAAGGATTGCTTGGCAAACAAGGAGTAAATAGAGAAAAGATGATTTCATAAGATGAACCGAATATTTTATATGTCATGGTTTTATATGAGGACAAAAACTACATTTAAATAAATAAATAATAGTAATGAGAAGGGTGCAGCAACAGGGATCAATGCATTTTCTTATTTTAAGTTCCAGAGTACACGTGCAGAATGTGCAGGTAAACATATGTCATGGTGATTTGCCGCACCTATCAACCCCATCACCTAATATTAAGCCCAGCATGCATTAGCTCCTTTCCCTAATGCCCTCCCCAACCCACCCTCCCCCAGCATGCCCCAGTAAGTGTTGCTTCCCTCCCTGTGTCTATGTGTTCTCATTGTTTACCTCCCACTTATAAGTGAGAGCATTCGGTGTTTGGTTTTCTGTTCCCGCATTAGTTTGCTGAGAATGGCTTTCAGCTTCATCCATGTCTCTGCAAAGGACATAATCTCATTTCTCTTTTTGGCTACATAGTATTCCATGGTGTATATGTTCAACATTTTCTTTATCCAGTCTGTCATTGATGGGCATTTGGGCTGATTCCATGCTTTGCTACTGTGAATAGTGCTGCAATGAACATACTTGTGCATGTGTCTTTATAACAGAATGATTGCTATTCCTTTGGGTGTATACCCAGTAATGGGATTTCTGGGTAAGATGATATTTCTGGTTCTAAATCTTGGAAGAATTGCCATACTGTCTTTCGTGATGGTTGAACTAACTTATGTCCCCACCAACAGTGTAAAAGTATTCCTATTTATCTGCAATCTTGGAGCATCTGTTGCTTCTTGACTTTGTAATAATGGCCATTCTGACTGGTGTGAGATGGTATTCATTGTGGTTTTGATGTGCATTTCTCTAATGATCAGTGATGTTGAGCTGTTTTTCATATGTTTTTTGGCCACATGTATGTCATCTTTTGAGAAGTGTCTGTTCATATCCTTTGCCCACTTTTTCTTCTTGTAAATTGGCTTAAGTTCCTTGTAGATTTTGGATATTAGACTTCTGTCAAATGGATAGATTATAAAAATTTTCTCCTATTCTGCAGATTTTCTGCTCACTCTGATACTAGTTTTATTTGCTGTGTAGAAGCTCTTTAGTTTAATTAGATCCCATTTGTCACTTTTTGCTTTTGCTCTTGGTGATTTCATCATAAAGTCTCTGCCCATGCCTATGTCCTGAATGGTATTGCCTATATTTTCTTCTAGGGTTTTTATGATTTTGGATTTTATATTTGAATCTTTAATCCATCTTGAGTTAATTTATGTATAAGGTGTAAAGAAGAGATCCAGTTTCAAATTGCTGCATATGGCTAGCCAGTTCTCACAGCACCATTTGTTAAATAGGAAATCCTTTCCCCATTGCTTGTTTTTGTTGGGTTTGTCAAAGATCAGATGGTTGTAGATGTGTGGTCTTATTTCTGAGTTCTCTATTCTATTCCATTGGTCTATATGCCTGGTTTTGTACCAGTACCATGCTGTTTTGGTTACTACGGTTTTGTAGTATAGTTTGAAGTTGGGTAGCGTGATGCCTCCAGTTTTGTTCTTTTTGCTTAGGATTGTCTTGGCTACGTGAGTTCTTTTTTGACTTTATATGAATTTAAAATAGTTTTTTGTAATTCTGTGAAGAATGTAAATGGTAGTTTAATGGAAGCAGCATTAAATTTTAAATTGCTTTGGGTAGTATGGACATTTTTGATATTGACTTTTCCTATCTATTAGCATGGGGTGTTTTTCCATCTGCTTGTGTCCTCTGTGATTTCCTTAAGCAGTGGTTTGTAGTTCTCCTTGAAGAGGTCTTTTACTTTCCTTGTTAGCTATATTCCTATTTTATTCTCTTTGTGGGAATTGTAAATGGGAGTTCATTCATCATTTCTGTTTGTCTGTTGTTGGTGTATAGAAATGCGTGTGATTTCTAAACATTGATTTTGTATTCTGAGACTTTGCTAAAGTTGCTTATCAGCTTAAAAAGCTTCTGGGCTGAGATGATAGGGTTTTCTAGATATAGAATCATGTCATCTTCAAACAAAACCACTTTGACTTCCTCTCTTGCTATTTGAATATGCTTTATTTTTTTCTCTTGCCTGATTGTTCTGGCCAGAACTTCCAACACTACACTGAATAAGAGTGGTGAGAGAGAGCATCCCTGTCTTGTGCACTTTTCAAGGGGAATGCTTCCAGCTTTTGCCCATTCAGTATGATATTGGCTGTGGGTTTGTCATAAACAACTCTTATTATTTTGAGGTATGTTCTTTCAATATCTAGTTTATTGAGCATTTTTAATGTGAAAGAATGTTAAATTGTATTGAAGGCCTTTTCTACACCTATTGAAATAATCATGTGGTTTTTGTCTTTAATTCTGTTTATGTGATGAATTATGTTTATTGATTTGCATATGTTGAACCAGCCTTGCATCCTGGGGATGAAGCCAGCTTGATTGTGGTGGTGATGAAGCTTTTTGATGTGCTGCTGGATTTCATTTGCCAGTATTTTATTGAGAATTTTTGCATCAATATTCATCAGGGATATTGGCCTAAAATTTTCTTTTTTTGTTGTTAATATCGTTGTATGTGAATTTAGTCCTGTCATCATGATGCTGGCTCGTTAACTTTGCAGACCTGTTCATGTAGTTGCTTTATAGTGTCACTGGTCTGGGTACTTCAGTATGTTTTTGTAGTGTCTGGTAATGGTCTTTCCTATCCATGTTTAATGCTTCTTTCAGGAGCTCTTGCACGTCAGGCCTGGTGGTGACAAAATCTCTCTGCATTGGCTTGTCTGAAAAAGACTTTATTTATCTTTCACTTATGAATCTTAGTTTGGCCAGATATGAAACTCTGGGTAGGAATTTCTTATCTTTAAGAATACTGAATATTGACCCTTGCCAATCTCTTCTGGCTTTGGGGTTTCTGCTGAGAGATCTGCTGTTAGTCTGATGGGCTTCCCTTTGTGTGTGACCTGACCTTTCTCTCTGGTTGCCTTTAACATTTCTTCTTTCATTTTGACCTTGAAGAATCTACTGATTATGTGTCTTGGGGTAGATGTTTTCATGGAGTATCTTGGGGTTCTCTGAATTTCCTGAATTTGAATACTGGCCTGTCTTACTAGGTTAGGGAAGTTCTTCTGGATGATATCCTGCAGTGTGTTTTCCAACTTGGTTCCATTCTTCCCATCTCTTTCAGGTACTCCAGTCAGTTGTAGGTTCAGTCTTTTTATATAGTCCCATAGTTCTTGGAGGTTTTGTTCATTCCTTTTCATGCTTTTTTCTCTAATCTTGTTTGCCTGCCTTCTTTCAGCAAGATAGTCTTCAAGTTCTGATATTCTCTCTTCCGCTTGGTCAATTTGGCTATTGATACTTGTGTTTGTGTCACAAAGTTCTCGTGCTGTGTTTTTCAGCTCCATCTGGTCATTTATGTTCCTCTCTAAACTGGTTATTCTAGCTAACATTTCCTGTAATCTTTTGTCATGGTTCTTAGTTTCTTCGCATTGGGTTAGAACATAATCCTTTAGCTCAACAAAGTTAGTTATTACCCACTTTCTGAAGCCTACTTCTGTCGGTCCATCCATCTCAGTTTCAGCCCAGTTCTCTGCCCTTGCTGGAGAAGTGTTGACATTATTTGAAGGAGAAAAGGCATGCTGACTTTTGGGATTTTCAACATTTTTGCATAGATTTCTCCTCATCTTTGTGGATTTATCTACCTCTGATATGTGGGGCTGATGATTTTTGGATGGGTTTTTGTGGAGTCTTTTTTGTTGATGTTGTTGTTGCTTTCTGTTTGTTTCCCTTCTAACAGTCAGGACCCTTCTCTGCACGTCTGCTGCAGATTGCTGGGGGTCCGCTCTAGACCCTGTTCACTTGAGTATCACCAGTGGAGGTTACAGAACAACAAAGATTTCTGCCTGCTCCTTCTTCTGAAAGCTTCATCCCAGAGGGGTGCCAACCTCATGCCAGCCAGAAGTCTCCTGTGTGAAGTGTCAGTCGACCCCTGTTAGGAAGTCTCACCCAATCAGGAGGCACGGGATCAGAGACCCACTTGAGAAGGCAATCTGTCCCTTAGCAGAGCTAGTGAGCTGTGTTGGGGGAATACCACTCCTTAAAATCAGCCGCTCTAGAGCCAGCAGGCAGGAAAGATTAAGTCCACTGAACCTAAGAATGTGGCCACCTCTCCCCCAGGTGTTCTGTCCCAGGGAGATGAGAGCTTTGTCTGTAAGCCCCCGACTGGAGCTGGTGGACTTCCTGAAGAGATCCCCTGCCATTGAGGAGTCTACAGAAGCAGTCTGGCCCCAACTGATTTGATGCACTATGGTGAATTCCATCCCCTCCAAACCTCCTAGTCTCCTTAGCACTGTCAGGGGAAAACCGCCTACTAAAGCTACAGTAATGGTGATTTCCCCTACCCCGTCAGACTCAGACAGACTCCAGACTGCTGTGCTGGCACTGGGAATTTCAAGCCAGTGGTTCTTAGCTTGCTGGGCTCCGTGGGATTGGGACCTGGTGAGGCAGACCACTTGGCCCCCTCTCCAGCAGAGTGGACAATTCTCCTGTCTCACTGGAGTTCCAGACACTGCTGGAGTATGTAAAAACTTCTGCAGCTCAGTGCCTGCCTGAATAGCTGCCCAGTTTTATGCTTGAAACCCAGGTCCTTGGTGGTGCAGGCTCAGGAGGGAATCTTCTGATCCACAGATTGCAAAACTCCATGGAAAAAGCGTAGTATCCCTATCACAGTCCCTCAACACTTCCCTTGGCTGGAGGAGGGAGGTCTCACCGCTCTGTGCACTTCCCTAGGTGAAGCGACGCCTCACCCAGCTTCTGATTGCTCTTCATATCGGTTGTGCCCACCGCTTAGCCTGTCCCAGTGAGATGAACTGTGAACCTTAGTTGGAAATGCAGAAATCACCTGCCTTCTGCATTGGTCTCGTTGGGAGCCGCAGACCGGAGCTGTTTCTATTCAGCCGTCTTGTCCTCTACCTATTCTATGTATTTATAGGCATTGACTGATTCATCAGAGACATTCTTGAACTATATTTTCATATCATATATATATATATATATATAAAACCATCACTGTTCAAAATTCTTAAAGGTGGACCTATTTCCTATTTTAAGTAGCAGTCTCTCATATAGTTGAGAAACTGCTTTGTTAGTATAAGAACTGCTTTATATTTCTCATTTAATTATTTTCTTAAAATGAAGATGCTAAATTTAGTTTAACATTTTGTGGATTCAGAATTAATATTATGAAGATTAATTGATAAGGCGGGACACAGTGGTTCATGCCTGTAATTGCAGTGCTTTCGGAGGCTGAGGTGGGAGAATTGCTTGAGCCCTGGAGTTTAAGACCAGCCTGGGCAACATGGCAACAACCTGTCTCTACAAAAAAACACAAAAATTGGCCAGGCATGGTGGCACACTTGTGGTCCCAGGTACTGAGGAGGCTGATGTGGGAGGATGGCTTGAGCCCAGGAGGTCAAGGCTGCAGTGAGTCATGTTTTTGCCACTGCACTCCAACCTGGATGACAAAATGAGACACTGTCTTAAAAACAAACAAAACAATAATTAATAAAAACTCATATTGGGCTCTGAAGTGGTAATGTAGTGTAACACAGGGAGGTTACAGCCCCTCGACACTTCATAGCCAGAGCTTGCTTGCTGTGTTTTCAGACCACCTTGCTGTCAAGCTTTTTCTCTTCTTTTCCTTGATACAGGGTCTTACTATGTCACTCAGACTGGGGTACAGTAGTACAATAATGGCTTACTGCAGCCTCAACCGCCTAGGCTCAGGAGATCCTCCTACCTCAGTCTCCAGAGTAGCTGGGACTATAGGTGCATGCCACCACGCCTAGCTAATTGTTATATTTTTTGTAGAGATGGGATTTTGTCATGTTGCCCAAACTGGTCTCAAACTCCTGGTCTCAAATCGCTCAAGTGATCTATCCATGTCAGCCTCTCAAAGTGCTGGGACTACAGGTGTCAGCCACCATGCCTGGCTTTGTCAGGCTCTAGGCTTTAACTGTTTTTGTAAGTGGACTCACCTCTAAGCAACATCCTTTCTCTACCTCTAATTTTTTGGATAAAATTTCTTTGTATATATGTGATAAAATGAGTGAGTGCAAATATAGAAGGAACAAAGGCATCAACTAGAGAGTTGGAAAAATGGGATACAGGAATTGGTAGAAATAAAAGGATGTTGGATACGCTAGGTCTATATAATGGATCATGTACATTATTAGGTGATATAGTTTGGATGTGTGTCCCTGGCCCAATCTCATATTGAAATGTAATCCCCAGTGTTGGAGATGGGGCCTGGTGAGAGCGATGGGATCGTAGGGACAGGTTTCTCATGAGTGGTTTAGCAGCCTCTCCCTTGGTACTGTCCTCACAATAGTGAGTTCTTGTGACATCTGGTTGTTTAAAAGTGTGCAGCACCTCTTGCTCCTGCTTCCACTATGTGACCTGCTGCTCCCCTTCACTTTTCACCATGATTGGAGGCTTCCGAAGTGAGATCTCCCCAGAAGCAGATGCCCCTACGTTTCCTGTGAAGCCTGCAGAGTCATGAGCCAATTAAGATTCTTTACTTTATAAATTACCCAGTCTCAGGTATTTCTTTACAGCAATGCAAGAATGGACTAACACATCGGGGTAAATATCTTGATTTTGATGCATATTGTGATATGTCATTTAAGTTCCAATAAGTAATGTATGTCTTCCATCAAGCAAAACAAAAGTAAATTCAAAAATCTATAGCATAAATTAATGAAAAAAGGGAGGCTTAAATTAATGAAAAAAGGTGAGGCAAACTGAACTCTGGTCCCATGACATATAATTAGAAACTAGGCCAGTGTTTCTCTAAGGATGATATGTAGACCACCTATATTATAATCACATGATGCATTCATTAAAATGCAGATGAATGAGGCCCACTATGAAATGCTAAAATGCTAAGTCAGAGATTCTGAGAGAGAGGGCTTAAGAATCTGCATTTTTAATTGGCAGCCCAGGTAATTCTGACTTATTTAACTTTGAAACCACTGCTCTAGAATATAGATTTCACTGTGGTTTCAGAGTTGATAAATGAGACTGCTATTAGAGGGAAGGGGGAAATGACCAGGGGATATTTGTGGTTAATTAGATAGGCAAGGTGGTGTGACAGTGAAGCGGGCTTTCTAGTAACAATCCAGGGTTTGACTACCTGATACGTAGGACAAGTCATTTAAATATCCTCATCATCTGTCTGTCTTCCTGTAAAATGCAAATAAGAGCACTGCTGTAGGGTCATGGTCATGAATAGAGAAAATTTGTATGAAGGGCACATATAGGTGCCTGATAAGTCGTAGCTATGATTATGATGAGCTCTATGAAAGAGGATATTATTGTGCTTCATTTTTGCAACTATATCCCAGAAAACTTTTAGGATGCCCCAAGATCCCACATTTGAAGAAAATATTTTGTGAGTAGACCCTCTAACCCAATGCAATAATTACCAATACCATATACCTGGAGTACAAATAGGATCCCACAAGAAATCAGCAGCCTGAGAGAAAAGAAAATAAAGTTTGTTTCAGAAACACGATAGACTAATTCAAACTTTCCATTCCTTTACACCAAGACATGATTATAAAGGAGAATATAACTTCCTAAAGAGCAAAAAGAAATCATTTTTACTGAGTTTGATGGGCTAGAAAAGATAAACTCTGCAGATAACAAAGAAACTAAAATTACAGCTTCAAGGAAGTAGAAGAAGAACATCAAGTTTTTGTTGTGTGTGATTAAATCTCATAGGAGCATGACAAGAAGACCTGAAGTGAGAAGAAAAGAAATGGTGGGTAAAATTTGTAAATGTTCAGTGTCCCTGTAGCAAATCGGTGAGGTTTTGTGTTTGTGTTTGAAGAAATTACTGTTTCAGGCATTAGATCCTGATCAAGATAGAAAGCAAGTTATGGTTGATCTACAACATAATTGCAGAGAACTCTCTTTAGGATAAAGCACATTTAATACTTTTACTACTCAAATTTTAAAAGTGGTCATTTGGATAATTGTCAGAAGATGGTTTTAATTTTTACAGCTTTAAAAAAAATAGTTGATAGGAAGAAGTGTCTTCCTAGAGAATCCTAGGTAATTATTTTTGAGTTTATTAGGTAGGTATAGCTCTAATGCTGAACCACTAGAAAGAGAAATAGTCTGGTTGTGATTTAAATTAAGGCAGCAGGCAATTAGCAAGAAAAGAAGGCTTCCTTATAAATCTGTTGATTTTTTTTTTATAATGCTATCCAGGGAATAGACTTAACAGTATTATTTAAGAAGTTTCATAATGTCTTTCTTTCTACCCAGTGCTAGGATTGATTTTTAGCTTAAACTTTAACCTGGAAGTCTTTTTAGAAACAAAACAAGCAAGACAAAACCCTCTTCCCACTGCTATTAAAGGAGCAAACCGTCAATAGAGCAAAAGGAGAGAAAGTCATGGGAACACAGCACTCAACAGGGAAGTCATTCATGGGTTTATGTCAATGGGACAGTTCAACAGATGCGACGGAATAAAGGCTGAATTTCTTAGAAATCAGTTCGTGAGGATTTCATTGTACTACTAACACTAGGCAACTAGAGACAATCTGGAAAGTGCGGATTGCCATTGCAAAAGTACAGGACCTCCAAAATAAAACAATCAGCATCAAAGAGGAGAATTCCAGATTAGCCTAGAAAGGAAAAAATCATTTATTTGACCATACCTCACTTAAATTTTTTACCAGTTGCCAGGGATCAGCTATTTAGTCAAAATGTTCCACCTTGGTACTAGACTTTCTGCTATATGCTGGAAAGCCAGAGATACATTAAGATACGGACTATGACCTCGAAGAGCTTACAGTCTAAGGAACTAGAA
This sequence comes from Aotus nancymaae, assembly GCF_030222135.1. NCBI lineage: Eukaryota > Metazoa > Chordata > Mammalia > Primates > Aotidae > Aotus > Aotus nancymaae. The sequence continues at coordinate 2,534,146 of NW_026988447.1, read as the reverse complement.
TTCCACATATCCTTTCTGCCTGTGCACACTTGAGTTTAGTGTATTGTACACTATATATTGTTGCTATTTTATAGAATTATTTATCCATTAATTCTCTATTAATCCTCTCACTGTATTTCTTGATAAACTCCTCTAAGACCATGTTATTGAGAAATAGTGGTAAAAGTGGACTTACCTGATTAATCTATCTGGAAAACAGTGACTCATTGGTACCAGATCAGATCACCCGTTATACCATGTGGAGGCCAAAGCAACTCCATCTTGGACGGTAATCCACCACATTGGCTTCTGATTAACTCCTGTTCTAGGAAGACCTCTCAAGTTTCCAGTTTGTCTATTGTTCCTTGTGTAGAGCAGGTACTTACTGTAAACCCTGCCTATAGGTAAAAAGACCTTAATGTTATCATACTTCAATTGTCCCACACCTCCCTTCTGAACCATCCCTTCCCTATGGTACACACTCCCTCAGTCTGAGGGATATGAGGGGTAATAGCACAGGGATCCTCCATCTTGTCTTGCCACCACTCAAGACACAGACATGGCTTCTGTTTGTCAGTCCTTATTAAATGTTTCTTTCTAAGAAAGTCAGTGTGCCTGTCTCTTTCTCTGGCCTCTCAACTTCCTCAGACTTTAAGGATATGTTTGCATAGACCTGCCTACTGAAGGACATACTCTTTGAGGACCATGGCTTTAACAAGGCTTATCTGAAGCTGGAAGTGATATATAGTTTTAACAATCTCACATTGTTCCTTTATAGTAGGAAAAAAATCATTATGAATGGTTTTACAGAAAAGCATTATTACATGTGAAAGGTAAAATAGTTATTAACTTCCCTTTAAGAGATTTCAACAAGAATCTAAATTTTCTTTTTATAGAGAGAATCCAATTCTTTCACAAAGTGTATCGTCATCACTTGGGCATAATTCATTGGCAAGGTATGACTCCTCACACAGATACTGCTGTTAGTAAGGTATTTGCATTTTTCATGCATTTCTCTGAAGTTCAGAGCTTTATGTTTGGAAAAACAAATGAAGGCTAAAGTTATAATCCTAATCTGTTCCTACCTTCACTGAAAACCAATACCTCTCTGGCATGATTTCACTGTTCTAGCTCAGGCTAAAACTGCCATTTTGGTATTTTAAAAAGTATCTCTTCTAACCATATCAAAGAAATGCTTTCAAGTTGAGTTACATTTTAGTGATTTTTGGCTTTTGTGGAGGAGGAAGTTGGCTCTATTTTGACATAAGTTGTGTTGATCATTTTTAAATGGAAAAGATGGACTTTAGTCAAAAGGCCTTGATTTCTTCCTTCTAAAGTGACTTGGTATTCTAAAACAGGAAGTTGTAGTCAGGCTTTTAAATCTTCTACCTGACTTGGAGAGAAGGAACGGAAAGAGGCAGCTTGACTCTTATATACGTATATGCATGTGTATGCATGCGTGTGTATATACATGCATATATTCTAGATACGTGTGTGTGTGTGTGTGTATCCCAGAATACATATACTCTGAATTTAAAAGTCTTGAATTAGTTTTTACCTTCACAGTAACATGGGAGAACAGCACCTTGAACTGTTTCCGTCATGATTAATTGCTGAGCAACAAAGGGTTCCCCAAATCCTCAGAAAGAGTCTCTTCATGGCTTACAATTAATGTATCTCCTTTGACAAAGTTAGTAACAGGAAGGATAAAAAAGAGCTTAAGTAGTGAATTCACCTCCATTTGTGGTAAACCCAAGCTAAGCTTTTTATAGCTGCTTTTCATTTTCTTTGTCTTGAGCTAAGTAACTTCTAAACAAGGAAAATCTCTCTGTAGTTATAATATGACTGAGGCACAGGGTTAGCCTTTTGAAATATTCCAACCCAATTTTCTTCCTTTCTTTTAACTACTAAGCATGAGGCCATAAATTAGAAAATGCATAGATTTTCAGTTATAATCCCATGTATTAAGGTCTGACAGAATAACTCTTATCTAGTTAAATCTAATGCAGTGAACTAAGATTTATTAAAGGAAGCTGTAATACATTTTTTTTTTTTTAAAGAAGAGCCAGCCACATCTACTGTATTTAGAGATTATGGTGATTTAGCAGAAATGTACAGGATATTTCTTTTTCCTTGTGACTTATTTTATGACATTTTTGAAAGCCTCAAAAATAAACTATAAAATGAAATTTTACTCTCTCAAAGATTGTCTTGTGGGTTTGGTATTTCTCACTATCTAAAATGCATTACTGTAAAAATTTTGCAGGTGCACATATCTTTGTTACAGAAGAGCACTTGGTAACAAACAAATTACAACGAAGTCCATTTACAGCGGAGTGAGAGGTGTTCCTCATTTACTTTTCGATCTAAATTGTCCCATAAGGAACTGTAATCTTGATACCTTGACTTGCGTATCAATTAGTGGAAAATAATTTTAATGGTAGATTAAATTTTTATTTTCTTTTCAGACACAGTCTCACTCTGTCACCCAGGTTGGAATGTGGTGGCCTGATCTCAGCTCACTGCAGCCTTTGCCTCCAAGGTTCAAGCAGTTCTCCTGGCTTAGCATCCTGAGTAGCTGGGATTACAGACAGGCACCAGTACGCATGGCTAATTTTTGTACTTTTAGTAGAAACGGGCTTTTGCCATGTTGGCCAGGCTGGTCTCAAACTCCTGGTCTCACGTGATCTGCCCACCTCAGCCTCCTGAAGTGCTGGGACTGCAGGTGTCAGTCACCACTTTTAGCCTATATAATTAATTCCTTAAAGAAAAAAGACTATATAAGTGGCTAAATAATGGGGGTAAGTTGTTTATTATCTTTTCAAAAAATGTTTACCAAGAATAAAAAAAAAATGATGTTGCAAAAACTGTCCAGTCACGATGGCAGTTCATATTGGAATGCCTGGGCCAGGTACTAAGATCACTCCACAGAGCATGCTCCAAGAAAGTCAAGCAAATAGGAACATATATATTTACAGCTTTCTGTGAACATTAAAAAACGACTTGCCTCAGCCAGGCGCAGTGGCTCACACATGTAATCCCAGCGCTTTGGGAGGCCGAAGAGGGTGGATTACCTGAGGTCAGGAGTTCGAGACCAGCCTGGACACCATGATGAAACCCCGTTATCTGCTAAAAATACAAAAAATGAGCCAGGCATGTTGGTGCTTGTCTGTAGTCATGGCTACTCGGGGAGCTGAGACAGGAGAATTGCTTGAACCCAGGAGGTGGAGGTTGCAGTGATGCTGAGATCACACTACTGCAGAAGTTAATGGGGGCAGGTCTTGGTCACTTATGCCTGCAATCCCAGTACTATGGGAGGCTGAGGCTGGAGTATCACTTGAGCCCAGGGATTTGAGCTGCAGTGAGCTATAATTGTGCCACTGCACTCCCGCATGGGCTACAGAGTGAGACTGCATCGCTAAATAAATACGTAAACACATAAACACAAAGATAAGTAAATAAAATTACTTGTTTCAAAGGCTTGTATGGCTTCTAAGCTCCTTTTGCCCCTGTATCTCACATGGGTCAATTGTTTCAATAGGGAAGGATTTGTCAGCAGGAAATTCAGCGTTCTCTGTATCTTCAGGGCCTAGTCCTGTATGTTGGCATACAGCAGATACTCATCTAAATTGCTACAAATAAATGACGGAATGATTAAGTTGATGTGAAATTTTTTCCTTAACTTTTAGGCCTCTTTACATTTCTCAGTGAGATATAGAGAAAAAATATATTAATTTCAGCAGTTGGAAATACAATCCTTTCCCAGTTCTTAGACGTCAACTGCCTGCCCTTTGATTTTTGGACATACCATCGGACTCTCTGGCTGCCTCTTTTTCTTCTGTGCTGTGTATTCTTTGCACTGTCTCCATTGCTATGATACTTTAGGAGCTGGCTTTTCTGTATGACCCCATACATTTATTTTCTTATAAAAATACTAGAGTTCATTATGGTTCTTTCTCCATTAGTATAGTTGAATGTTAACTGCATTTCCATAACTTTTTTCATTTTCGTATCTTTTCTGTTGCCTTAAATCAAGTGTGGATCTTTGCTCTTTCAGAAGGGAAGAGAGAAGACTTCAGAGGAATAATGACAAATTGTTTTAACAGAGATATAATTTGATCTAAAAAAGGATCAAAGAAATCATTTTGATTTGTTATTGCTGTTGTTTGTTTGCTGTTTAAGAGACCGGGTTTCTCTTTGTTGCTTGGGCTCGAGTGCAGTGGTGCAATCATAGCTCACTGCAGCTCAAATTCCTGGGCTCAAGCAAGCCTCCAGCCTCAGCCTCCCATAGCACTGGGATTGCAGGCATAAGCTACCATGGCCCTTCCCTCATTATCTTTTGAGCTGGAAAATTTAAATCATGGGAATGAGAATTGAAGAAAGTAAATCAAATAAGAGATAAAAATAAAGAAGAGGGCCGGGCGTGGTGGCTCACGCCTGTAATCCCAGCACTTTGGGAGGCCGAGGCGGGTGGATCACGAGGTCAAGAGATCGAGACCATCCTGGTCAACATGGTGAAATCTCGTCTCTACTAAAAATACAAAAAATTAGCTGGGCTGGGCATGGTGGCGCGTGCCTGTAATCCCAGCTACTCAGGAGGCCGAGGCAGGAGAATTGCCTGAACCCAGGAGGCGAAGGTTGCGGTGAGCCGAGATAGCGCCATTGCACTCCAGCCTGGGTAACAAGAGCGAAACTCCATCTCAAAAAATAAATAAAGAAAGAAAGAAGAATAGTTAATCCTTAATGATGTATTAGCTGATTATCCAGGTAAATGCACTTTGTTTCCTTTAATTCTGTTTCTGGTCAGTTTACAGATTTAAAATAAGTAAGTTAAATCAACATTCACAAGTTACACATTACTGTAACCTCCATCATTGATAACACAAGTAATAGAAATTGCTACCGTTTATTCACTAATTATAATGTGTTGATTTCTGTACTATGCACTTAACCTGCATTAGCACACATTCAATCTTCCCAGCAATGCTATGAGTTAGACATAATCTTTGTTTTATAGATGTGAAAACTGAGATTTATAGATGCTGAGATTGTATGGTTACCTAGTGACAAAGCTGTGTGACTCCAAAATCTGTGCTTGTAAACATTATACGCTTCTATGTATTTAATAACTACTACTTTACTGCTCTGTAAAGGACCCAACTATTTGGGGAACAGGTTTTAACCAATTATTAGAGCTATGTTTGAAATTATACCCTGATTTTATTTGCTTATTCTATCCTTGATATGTTTTCTCTTGTAAGATTTGGATTATGTTAATCATATCTTATCGTAACAAACCATAAGGCAACCATGACCACAAATCTCCACATGGCAATCAATTCTGGCCTACCTACCATATTTTCTGTAGTTTGCTTCCCTCTCCAAAATGACAATTTTATTTATATTCCTTTCTCTTCTCTTTTTGTTCACCTCCTTGTCATATCAAATTCTCTGACTTAGCTGATGATGTAGCCTCATTTTCTTTCAGAAAATACGTACCATTGCCATGTCCTCACCTTCCCATGGTGAGCCCTACCTCCCTTCCTGCCCCTGAATCACAAAGGATAAAATGATTTGCCCTTACCAAGGATACCCCTTCCATTTGTTTTCTAAATCTCAAGGACCCCACAAAGATTTTTCTCCTCTCTTTGTCCCCTTTCTCTCCTTCACCACCAGTGTCTTCCTTTTTACTGAATTTTTCTCACTAATATACGGACAGGCTTGCACTTTTGCCCTAAATAGAGCCAGCTCTCTCTGTAGCCCTCATTTACCTTTAGGTATGGTCCAAAACTTGTTGAATTTTCTGTAGCGATTGTCTCTATTTTGTCACTACCCATTTTCTTCTCAACCCACTCCCATCAGACTTGTGTTCCCGCCAATTCACTGAGACTGCACTTGACAGCCTGACCAATGATGTCCATTCCCCAAATCCAGTCATCGTATCCTCTAACACTGTTGTGCTGAACCCCTGTTAACCTTAATAGGGAAGGCTCTGAGTTCAAGAGGCCAAAGAAGAGACCAGGCCCAGCAAATGAGGTGTGGGGTTTTGCTGGGGACTTACTGGAGAGTCCAGTGGTGGCAGACTGGACAGGAGAAGCACCTTACATAAAAAACGCTCCAGCGGCAGCAGGTTGGACAATATATCTGCCTCCCTACAGTCTAGTGGCTATGAGCTAGAAGGGAAGACTGCAACCACTTGCAAACTGAATTGTTCTCACTAGTGTATGGACAGGCTTAATCCTTAATGATGTATTTTCACTTAACACACTGCCTTAATGACCCCCACCCAGCCACCATCATTTAACCCATAATGGAGGCTCTCAATCCCCCGTATGGCCCATGTTTCACAGGACGAGATGGGGGCTCAGATGTTTCTCATAGATAAGGAATGAATCTCCGGGATGGCCATGTCTGGATTCCCTAGCTCGGAACACACATTAAGATGCATCTGTCACTCAGGGTCATTCTAAGGGTGTGCTTAAGCTATTGCCATCAAGTGCGTTTACCCTGCAGACACTGACTTGTCAATGACATTCAGCCACTTTCTTCTTTTTCAAGAATTTTCTTCTCTTAGCTCCCAAGTCATCATCGATTCTTGGCTTTCTCCTACCTGATTGTCACTCATTATCTTTCTCTCTTGCCTTCTTCATTTGACCTTTACATGTTGAGTTGCCAGTGGGCTTTTCCATTTATACACCTTGTTAAGCAACTTCATGGCTTTGAGTACACTTGATACTGAAATAACTCTCAAATAGCTCTAGCCCAACTTTTCTCCAGAATCCATTTGCCTACTTAACGTGTCATTTAGACGTCTAATAAATATCTCAAACTCACATTATTTTCTTCCCGTTCTTTCTCTGGTCTCATCCAGTATATAGAACCACCATCCTTTGAATTGCTTATGTATCCTTAATTCATCTCATTTCTTCATTCTGCATATCCAGTATATCCGTCACAGTATTTTTGCTCTACCTCCAAAATATTTTCTGTCCAATACTCTCAATCATTACCACTAACACCTTAAACTAAGAAGCTTGAATTACCGCTGTGGTTCCCTTACTGGTCCACTGTTTTCAATCGTGTCTTTTCTATTAGTGATATCTTGCATTTACCTGTTTACGTAATTCCTCAATACAGTCAGAGAAATAATTTTTTTTAAGTTACAGGAACATAGGGGCTCTTAAACATAAATATAATTTTTAGTCCATGAAAGATTCAGGTAAGGATGCCTTTGTAGATGTCACATGATTAATTCAGCTAATATGAAAACTCCCTGAAGAAACCAAGGTATCAAAAAGCACAGAGAAAAAGTACTTGCATTTTTATTCCTGGAGAAATAGACTTACGTGTCCTGTATTTTACATACAAATGAACTTTTATTATGGTTTATTTGCTGTGAAAAACTGAGGAAGAACCTGATGCTAGTGAGTGCTTATCTAAAGGCCAGGAATATAGTTCATGTGTTAGAATGAATCTTGGTGTAATCGCCATAATGGTGAATAAACAAAAGGCAAGGCACCACTTCTGCCGTTGCAACGCTCCTCTTATTTTACTTGGTTCCTACGAAAACATCAGTCAAAATATACCTGCCTCTTGTTTCACTGTCTGACCATCATTGCAAACAATTACAACCAGACACTTATTATTATTACTTATAAAAAAAATTCATGAAATATACATTATTTTAGCTCGTTGGTAAGAAAAGTTGCTTGGCTCAGGGGCTAGCTAAGCAGGAGGGGGATTTGAGGCCACACCTTTTTCTTAGATGTGTGTCTTTGTTAGTTAATGCTCTATTTTACTTCCTTATGTGACTTCTGATTGATATCAAATCAATGATCTTTAAACCATAAAAAATTAAACTGAGAAAAAAAATTTATATGAGAGAACTGAGTTCTAAGCATATTAAGAAACAGAAGTTACTGACAGTAGTTAATTTTGTTATGGTATGAAAATTAGATAATAGAGATTTTGAAGATGACCACTGGCCATATCTTCACTCATTCACTCACTCACTCGCTCACTCACACACAGGTTTGTAGGTCTAGAAAAGTCTTAAGAAATCTTCTGTTACTGTCTCCTCTGTCATACATACACATAAGATTCCCTAGACGTGCTTATTTTTGCATTCTGAGGTCTACTGCTCCTTCAATTGCTCATTTCTTTGATTCATTCTTTTTCCTGACTCTTCATTTTTCTTAGACCCTAGACATTGCCAAATGAATGTCTTTGAATTTACTCCCATATAATGTCTCTAATTTACTCTGTTTAAAGGATCAGAATAAAGGAAATAGAGAAGGGGAAGGTTTTATGTTGTGAACTATCAATTGACTGCATCTCTAACTTGTATAATGAAAAGCATTCACAAGTTTCTATTTGATTTACTAAAACTGAGTTATGGTTACAATTCCCTAGCAACATGTCTGTTAAGTGGGCAAGACCTGCACTGCTGTTTAAACAGCCAACTGGAAGGCAAATTTTTGTCAAGTAGTATGTAGTACTCATATAACAAAACAGTTATCCCAAAGCTGTGCTGACAATTATAGGTATTTAATATATTAAAGGATACGTGAAAATTTAGAGTGATTTTTTGATTCTTTATATAAATTATTTACTATACAGGTCTCACTAAAAATTACTAGGTTTTGGTGAGGATGGTGCTTTCTATATATACTTTTTAGGTTATTTCTCACCATCTGAGTATAGGCTGGCTATGTGTTAAGTTACTTTTAAAAAATAACTTGGTTATTTTGGTTTCAAACTCTTCCATGCTGATTAGGAAGGCCTGGCTTGTTTACAGCCTTTCTTTTTAAGAGGCAAATAATAATTCATATTATTAGTGGTTGGTTTAGAAACTTCTTTGTCTTTCAGAATTTGAGAAATCTCTACAGGCTAAAGCAACACATTCATTTGCATACCACGGTGAGACTTTTGTGTTAAGTTTGCAGTTAGGCAGCTGGTACATGGGGCAATCAAAGACAATTTCAATGATTCCTACAATTTAAGTGTTCTAGAAAACACCTGTGTTACAAAACAATGAACATGGGAGCCTTCTCTGTCTTCAGCCAAGGTAGACGTGGAGACGTTGTAGGTGGGAAAACTTATTTGATTTTCATTAGATTTGGAGGAAAACTAGGAATTCCTGTGGTCCTTTGAGACAATCGTGTATGCAGACACGTGGGCCACTCCTTTATGTTATCTGCCATCAAACTTCTCATAATACTGCCTTGCTGCTTTCCTTTCCTATAAACTAACCCTTTTCTTTCTAACCAATGTGAATATTTTTGCTATTTAGATGTTTAGTTCTGTTGACTATTTCATTTCTGTGGTTAAAAAAACACCTCTTTGAGATGGCATTGTGTTTCGTTACAAGCAATGGTTCCCAAATGTAGTCTTCAAGAGATGATATCAGAAATTATATATCTATTGAAGCAGTGAGATGGAAAAAAAAAAGAAATTACAGAGGCACTTAATATATGTATTCTCCCTCCCTCATGTGTGTTCCTGAGTCTTAGCCTATTTCCCAGGCAATCCTTCCAGAGCACAGTGTAGAAATCCTAATAACGGCACATTCAAACCTCTCTCGTAGGACCCTTACAGAAACATGAGGAAGTCCTGAAGTTACCTTATGGGTCAGATAGTCAAACAGTTCGGATTTTAATATGGGTTGTAAAGAGACAGAAACTTCTATCTTTGCGTAGGAAGATCTTTCTTTAGGTTATTTCTCTCTTGTGGATGTTTTCTTTTTTAGTCTTTCCCTATGGGATTGGTGTATTAAATTAGGACCAGTGTCCAGCTTGTGAGTAGACACTAATTAAGGTCAGGGGTCAGGAGAATGAAGGCAGGAAACAGTATCTAGGTGGGCTTTTCATCTAGGGCAAGTCCTCTACCTGATAATCAGGTGGAAGTGAAAAAAAAGCAGATGGTCCTTGCGGCCTTTATGAGGTTCAGGGAGCAGAATCCTATTTAGCGATAAAATAGTCATTTGCCTTTATATCATCTTTCCTGTGCATATCCCTTGAGGAGTTTGCTAGCATGGCTAACACGTGGAAGATAGTGTGGTAGAATTGGTGGCGTTAGGATTCTGCTATCATGTCCTGGCAGACGTTATTAACCAACAATGCTACAGAAAGAAAATGTGGATGTTGTAGACAGCAGTACAATAAAATTTCTCGAGTGCCTCTGAGTGTGTCATTATGCTAGAAGACCCTTTTTTAACCTTGTTGAATTGGCATATTACACTAAAAAACAAAACAGCAACAAAAAAGTCAAAAGTTGCTATAACAAAACAAGATTATCAGTATTAAAACGCCTTTCTAAGATTCTAACAATCACCATGAACCATCAGCTCCTTAATTTCTAGAAGGAAGTTTTGTTTGGGTTCTATATGACTTGGTGTTGGCTATAAGAGCCTCAGTACCATTCATTTCCAAAGCAGGCTTCAACTACTGACATGTAACTTGCACCACAGAGAGAAAGGAAGCTTTGTAGCTCCTCCCCGGGCAGTAGCATCCCTGTGGATGGGATTGCAGCTCTCACAGAGGAACGGTTTAGCCCAAATTTCATCCTATTTGACTTGACCATTTAAAGGGCTGACCTTTTTGTAATATAGAAACTTAAACAGATTCCACGTCTCTTTTATGGCTGAACTGCTTTTTCCACCTTGCTTTTTTTTTTTTTTTTTAATTTTTTAGGTATGAAAGGCTGTAGATCAGATACTGTGAACCTCATAACACTAAAGGGAGCTTAATTAAAGTCAGTGGAAAATGCACAGTAAAAGAAAATAAAAGCAGCAAGTAACAGAACTCACACGGACTAGATCTAGGAGCCCATCTGGGATAAACCCAGGAGGCATAATGCCTTCCAGAGCATATATTAGATCAAGGGAGAGAGAATTAAAAGTTAAATCTAAGTTAAAAAAGGAATACCTCATGATAAATATTGCTAACTCCAATTTTACATTCAGAATATCCTAAAAATCTAGAGCTCCAACAGGGTCAAATCCTTTTTCTTTTTTTATTTATGTTAAACTAGATTTTAGTGATCCTGTGGCATGTCATGAGGTAGGCCTGCTAGGAAGCCTTTTGCAGGTGGACATGGGTGCTTGGTTTGTGGATGGAAGGGTGGTTTGAAGCAGAAACCGTTATGTGGTATTTACCACACAAGTATGAGCTTCTGTGAGCAAAGCCAGGAGAATCCCTGGGCACTTAGGATATCTTAGGTCTATAGCAGTTGTAGAGTTTTTAGGTCACTGTCTTCTTTTCTGTCTCTAAAGGTCTCTGTTCACTTTGTTATTCAACTCTCTTACTTTTCATGATTTGAGTCTTTGACGATGTGACATGGCTGGAGGACCAATGTCAATAAAAAGAAGGGATGGGAACATGACACACCAGAGCTTGCTGGGGGTGGAGGGCTAGGGAAGGGATAGCAGGGAGTGGGGGGATTGGGGAGGGATAACAGTAGGAGAAATGCCTAACGTAGATGATGGGGATGGATGCAGCAAAACACCATTGCATGTGTGTACCTATGTAACAATCCTGCATGATCTACACATGCACCCAGAACTTAAAGTATATTAATAAAAAATAAATAACTAAAGGAATTAGATCCAACAAGATCTTCAACATTTAAAAATGTTTCCTGCAATCTCTAATTATGTTTGCCATTTGTTGATCATATGTGTTTCAAGATCTAGGTTATAAAAAGCATCAGACATTTTTCAAGTGGCCATTTGGCTGTTCGGAGTTCTGCTAGAAATCCCAACAGATTTCTGTGCCAGTTACATAGGTTGCTGTGGGAATATCATGAGATTGCTGTCCTTTCAGTAGCATAGCAACAATTGCAGGCATGACTGTTCCTCAGCAGGCTCAGCAAAACAGCACGTTTACTACTTTCCTATAAAGCAGGAGAGACTGAGTCAGAGTCTGACTAAGGCCTGGCCTTGACCAATTATGCTAGTGGTACTGCGAATAACATATAGGGCAACTACGCCCTGCTTTGAAGCACTCCTCTGTTGCTGCCTTAAGATGAGAAGTGTGTTTAAGGGTTCTTGTTATGATTTATGTCCACAATCATGAAATATACATTGTGATATTGAGATAAATGTGGCTTCTTATATTTCACTTAATTTCAAGGGTTGTGAGAAAATAGTAGTCACATAACTGATGCAAGATGGCAGCATAGGAACAGCTCTGGATTGCAGTTCCCAGTGAAAACGCAGAGTGTGAGTCATCAGCACATTTCCAAATGAATTTTTACTGCCCACAGACCACAGAGATTCCTGGGTGGAAAAGCGCCACAAGTCTCCAGCACAGCTGTTTCAGCCAGCGCAGTGGGTCTCCACACAAAAACTCACACAAACTCTGGGTGCCATTTCAACTGATGACTGGAATGCCTGGGAGACAGAGTCACCTGTTCAACTGAAAAAAACGGGGCTGAAACAGAGAACCAGGTGATCTGGCTCAGCAGGTCCCACCCCATAAAGATCAGCAATCTGAAACACTCTGGATTGAGAGTTTCACATCAAGCACAGCTGGACACGGGACAGTCCAGCTCTGTGGGGGGAAAGGTATCTGCCATTACCGAGGCAGCCCGCCATTACTGAGGCAGTCTGCCATTACAGCAGCAGTTCTAACTATACCCCTATAAACAAAACTACAAGGAAGCCCACAGCAGCTCAGCAACACCCCTGCTGGCAGACTGTGACTAGGCTAACTCCTCACTGGGCAGGGCATCTCTGCCCAGAGATGCAGCAGAACGAAGGCAGCAGAATGACAGGAAGTTGTATATAAAGCCCCACTTTCCCATGACAGAGCACCTGTGTTCCTCTGCAGCAGACTTAAACAAACCTGCCCAACAGCTCTGAACAAAAAAATGGAGCTCACAGCTCAGCACCTGAGCTCCTATAAGGGACAGACTATCTCGTCAAGCAGCTCCCCCTCCCCCACATAACGAAAGAGACATCCCATAAAGGAGAGTTAAGGCTGACATCTGGAGGGTATCCTTCTGGGACAAAGATAACCGAATAAGAAACTGGCAGCAACCCTTACTGTTCTGCAGCACTGCAGGTGATCCCCAGGCAAGCAGGGTCTGGAGTGGACCTCCAGCAGTCCTACAGCAGGGGGACCTGACTATTAGAAGGAAAACTAAGAAACAGAAAAAAATAACTTCACCTGCAACAAAAAGGACATCCACTCAGAGAACTCATCTGAAAGTCACCAACCACAAAGACCAAAGGTAGATAAATACACAAAGATGGAAAGAAATCAGCACAAAAAGGATGAAAATACCCAAAATCAGAACACCTCTCCTCCTCCAAGGGATCACAACTCCTCACCAGCAAGGGAATAAGGCTGGATGGAGAATGACTCTAACGCACTGACAGAAACAGGGTTCAGAAGGTGGGTAATAACAAACTTCTCTGAACTATAAGAACATATTCTAACCCAACACAAAGAAACTAAGAACCTTGAAAAAAGGCTTGACAAAATGCTAACGAGAATAAACAGCTTAGAGAGGAATGTATATGAATTGATGGAGCTGAAAAACATAAAACGAGAACTTCACGAAGCATACACAAGGTTCAACAGCCAAATCAACCAAGCAGAAGAAAGGATATCAGAGATTGAAGATCAACTCAATGAAATAAAATGAGAAGGCAAGATTAGACAAAAAAGAGTGAAAAGAAATGAGCAAAGCCTCCAAGAAATATGGGATTATGTGAAAAGACCTAATCTACTTTTGATAGGTGTACCTGAATGTGACAGAGAGAATGAATCCAAGCTGGAAAACACTCTTCAGGATATTATCCAGGAGAACTTTCCAATCTAGCAAGGCAGGTGAATATTCAAGTCCAGGAAATACAGAGAACACCACAAAGATATTCCTCAAGAGTAGCAGCCCCAAGGCACATAATCGTCAGATACACCAGGGATGAGATGAAGGAAAAAATGTTAAGGGCAGCCAGAGAGAAAGGTTGGGTCACCCACAAAGGGAAGCAAATCAGACTCACAGCAGATCTCTCAGCAGAAACCCAACAAGCCAGAAGAGAGTGGGGGTCAATATTCAACATCCTTAAAGAAAAGAACTTTCAACCTAGAATTTCATATCCAGCCAAACTAAGCTTCGCAAGCGAAGGAGAAATAAAATCCTTTATGAGCAAGCAATTGCTCAGAGATTTCATCACCATCAGGCCCGCTTTACAAGAGCCCCTAAAAGAAGCACTAAACATAGAAAGGAACAACCAGTACCAGCCACTCCAAAAACATACCATATGGTAAAGACCATTGACACAATGAAGAAACTGCATCAGCTAATGAACAAAACAACCAGCTAGCATCAAAATGGCAGGATCAAATTCACACACAACAATATTAACCTTAAATGTAAATGGGCTAAATGTCCCAATCAAAAGACACAGACTGGCAAATTGGATAAAAAGTCAAAACCCACTGGTGTGCTGTATCCAGGAAACCCATTTCACATTCAAGGATACATATAGGCTCAAAATGAAGGGATGGAGGATGATCTATTAAGCAAATGGAGAGTAAAAAAAAAGCAGAAGTTGCAATCCTAGTCTCTGATAAAATAGGCTTTAAAACAACAAAGATCAAAAGAGAAAAAGAAGGGCATTACTTAATGGAAAAAGGATCAATGCAACATGAAGAGCTAACAATCCTAAATATATATGTACCCAATACAGGAGCACACGGATACATAAAGCAAGTTCTTAATGACTTAGAAAGAGACTTAGACTCCCACCAATAATAGTGGGAGACTTTAACACTCCACTGTCAACATTAGACAGATCAATGAGACAGAATATTAACAAAGATATCCAGGACTCGAACTCCGACCTGGACCAAGCAAACCTCATAGACATTTACAGCACTCTCTACTCCAAATTCACAGAATATACATTCTTCTCAGCACCACATCACACCTTCTCTAAAATTGACCACATAATTGGAAGTAAATCATTCCTCAGCAAAAGCAAAAAATGGAAATCATAACAGTCTCTCAGACCACAGTGCAATCAAATTAGAACTCAGAATTCAGAAACTAATTCAGAACTGCACAACTTCACGGAAACTGAACAACTAGCTCTTGAATGTTGACTGGAAAAAGAATGAAATAAAGGCAGAAATAAAGATATTCGAAACCAACAAGAATGAAGACACAACATACCAGAATCTCTGGGACACATTTAAAGAAGTGTCTAGAGGAAAATTTATAGCAATAAATACCCACATGAGAAGCAAGGAAAGATCTAAAATCGAACCCTGTCATCAAAATTGAAAGAACTAGAGGAGCAAGATAAAAAATAACTCAAAAGCTAGCAGAAGACAAGAACTAAGATCAGAAAACCGAAGGAGATAGAGACACAAAAAATCCCTTCAAAAAATTAATAAATCCAGGAGCTGATTTTTTGTAAAGATCAACAAAATAGACAGACCACTAGCCAAATTAATAAAAAAGCAAAGAGAGAAGAATCAAATAGATGCATTAAAAATGATAAAGGGGATATCACCAAAGATTCCACAGAAATACAAACCACCATCAGAGATTACTACAAATAACTCTATGCACATAAACCAGTAAACCTGAAAGAAATAGATAAATTCCTTTACACTTGCACCCTACAAAGCCTAAACCAGGAAGAAGTCAAAATCCTGAATAGACCAATAACAAGGGCTGAACTTGAGGCAGCAAATAATAGCCAACCAATCAAAAAAAGCCCAGTTCCAGATGGGTTCACAGCCGAATTCTACCAGACATACAAAGAGGATCTGGTACCACTCTTTCTGAAACTATTCCAAACAATCCAAAAAGAGGTAATACTCCTCAAATCATTTTATGAGACCAACATCATCCTGATACCAAAACCTGGCAAAGACCCGACAGAAAAATAAAACTTCAGGCCAATATCCATGAAGAACATAGATGCAAAAATCTTCAATAAAATACTCGGAAACCAATGGCAACAGCACATCAAAAAGCTTATCCATCACGATCAAGTAGGCTTCATCATGGGGATGCCAGGCTGGTTCAACATATGCAAATCTAGAAACATAATCCACCACATAAACAGAACCAAAGACAAAAGCCACATGATTATCTCAATTGATGCAGAGAAGGCCTTCGACAAAATTCAGTAGCCCTTTAAGCTAAAAAATCTCAATAAACTAGGTATTGATGGAGCATATCTCAAAATAATAAAAGCTATTTACAAGAAACCCACAGCCAGTATCGTACTGAATGGGCAAAAACTGGAAGGATTACCTTTGAAATCTGGCACTAGACAAGGATGCCCTCTCTCACCACTCCTATTCAATATAGTATTGGAAGTTCTAACCAGAGCACTCAGGCAAGAAAAAGAAATAAAGGGTATTCAATTAGGAAAGGAGGAAGTCAAATTGCTCTATTTGCAGATGACATGATGGTATATTTAGAAGACCCTATTGTCTCAGCCCAAAATCTCCTGAAACTGATAAGCAACTTCAGCAAAGTCTCAGGATACAAAATCAATGTGCAAAAATCACAAGCATTCCTACACACCAATAACAGACTTAAAGAGAGCCAAATCAAGGGTAAACTGCCATTCATAATGGCTACAAACAGAATAAAATACCTAGGAGTACAACTAACAAAGGATGTAAAGGACCTCTTCAAGAAGAACTACAAACCACTGCTCAACAAAATAAGAGAGGACAGAAACAGATGAAGAAACATTCCATGATCATGGTTAGGAAGAATCAATATTGTGAAAATGGCCATACTGCCCAAAGTCATTTATAGATTCAGTGCTATCCCCATCAACCTACCAATGACCTAATTCACAGAACTGGGGAAAAAGAAAACTCCTTAAACTTCATATGGAACCAAAAGAAAGCCCTCATAGCCAACACAATTCTAAGCAAAAAGAACAAAGCGGGAGGCATCAGGTTACCTGACTTCAAACTATACTACAAGGCTACAGTAATCAAAACAGCATGGTACTGGTACCAAAACAGAGACATAGACCAATGGAACAGAACAGAGGCCTTGAGGCAATGCCACACATCTACAACCATCTGATCTTTGACAAACCTGACAAAAACAAACAATGGGGAAAGGATTCCCTGTTTAATAAATGGTGTTGGGAAAACTGGCTAGTCATGTCCAGAAAGCAGAAACTGGGCCCATTCCTGACACCTTACACTAACATTAACTATAGATGTATTAAAGACTTAAACATAAGACCTAACACCATAAAAACCCCAGAAGAAAACCTAGGCAATACCATTAAGGACATAGGCATAGGCAAGGACTTCATGACTAAAACACCAAAAGCATTGGCAACAAAAGCCAACATAGACAAATGGGACCTAATTAAACTCCAGAGCTTCTGCACAGCAAGTGAAACAATCATTAGAGTGAACCAGCAACCAACAGAATGGGAAAAAATTTTGCAATCTACCCATCTGACAAAGGGCTAATATCCAAAATCTACAAAGAACTAAAACAGATTTACAAGAAGCAAACAAACAAGCCCATTCAAAATTGGGCAAACAATATGAACAGACATTTTTCAAAAGAAAACATATATGAGGCCAAAAAACATATGAAAAAATACTCATCATCACTTGTCATTAGAGAAATGCAAATCAAAACTACATTGAGATACCGTCTCATACCAGTTAGAATGGTGATCATTAAAAAATCTGGAGACAGCAGATACTGGAGAGGATGTGGAGAAATAGGAATATTTTACACTTTTGGTGGGAGTGTAAATTAGTTCAACCATTGTGGAAGACAGTGTGGCAATTCCTCAATGACCTAGAAATAGAAATTCCATTTCACCCAGCAATATATATATCCAAAGTATTATAAATCGTTCTACTGTAAGGACACATGCACACATATGTTCATTGCAGCACTGTGCAATAGCAAAGACTTGGAACCAAACCAAGTGCCCATCGATAATAGATTGAACATGGGAATTATGGCACATATACACCATGGAATACTTTGCAGCCATAAAAAACAATGAGTCTGTGTCCTTTGTAGGGACATGGATGAACCTGGAAACCATCATTCTCAGCAAACCGACACAAGAACAGAAAATCAAACACCACGTGTTCTCACTTGTAGGCAGGTGTTGAACAATGAGAACACATGGACACAGGGAGGGGAGCATCACACACTGAGGTCTGTCAGGGGGACTGGGGAATGGACAGTGCAAAGTAGGGAGTTGGGGAGGGATAACATGGGGAGAAATGCCAGATATAGTTTATGGGGATGGAGGCAGCAAACCACATTGCCATGTATGTACCTATGCAACAATACTGCATGTTCTTCACATGTACCCTAGAACCTAAAATGCAATCATATATATATATATATATATATATATAAAAGATCTACTGCAGAAGGAGAGTTGCCCATTGGTGTGATCATCTGGATGTTATCTTGTTTAATTTGATTCCTTCCTCTAGACCGTGATCATCTAAAATATCAAAACAAAATAATCTGCAACAAAAACAACAAACAACTAACATTTGCGTATCCTCCCTATTTGCACAAACTCAATGAAGCATTTCTATAACATCCCATACTTATAAATACAATAAGCATCCAATGCTTACAAACCCTATGAAGTAATACTAGTATCCCCATTTTGCAGATGCAGAAACCGAGGCTCAGAGAAATTGACTATTTTATCAAAACCACAGAAAAGGTTAGAGGTATGATATGAACACAAGTCTACCTGACTGTAAACCTGTTCTATAAGTGGCATTCCTTATTTTCCCAGGGATCAGGACTTGTCATAGTATACCAAATGCCTAACACAGGTCCGGACACTTTAAACTTGGAATAAATATCTTTGGACTGATCTGATTAAGCTGAACAAAGATATTCAGTTAGTCTGTTTATAGGATTATGGAAGACAAGAAGTTTCCATCTGTTTCTCCAGGCATTTAAAATTATTTTTGGAATTCTTTTACAGAAATCAGAATTTCAGGAACTCAGTTTAAAACTCAAGAACCCTATAGATCTGGTATGGACAACAGTCTTTCTTGGGGACTCACATGGCCCACATGAAAAAGTGGCAAATGGGGGAAACAAGGGACATTTTGATGAAGGATTTGAGTGAGGTGAGTAAGCAGGGAAAGGAAATGGATAAATTTGTTGCTGTCTCAGAGGTTAATGGAAAATATCCGTGCTTTGCTGAGCATAACTCACTGTAAAAAAAATGTAGTAAAGTTTCTTAACAAGGTCACTCAGCTCTGAGAAGATTTTTGATCCATGCTCAATCAAATCCTTTCACCTGTAGTGGCAGGTCAAACCTTGCACATGGAGTCAACCAAATTAGTCATCCAAAATTTAAGTGCTCAGATTGCACTTTCTTAAGATTTAGTTTCTTGTCACTGTCACCACCTGGGAATGACACTTCCTAATTGAGGGTATTCAGTAATGCCCAGAGGCTTCTCTGCTGTAAACCCCAGAGGACACGTATTTATCTTATTTATAGTCAGGCTATTTGCTAAAGAAAGGCATTCATGTCAGCAGAAAGAGCCAACTTTGGAAAATAAGGAAGATTCCACCAACATGGCATCAGTTATCACTGCATCCTTTTTTGCATAAACAAAAGCCAAACCACACCAAACAAATTAAAAAGAAAACACTGAAAGCATAAATATAGGGTTGAGAAATTAAGACAGTGTTTTTGGTTTCAGCTGCCAATACGGAGCACTCCAGTGCTTTGGCTCAAGTCCGAGTCACTCAGTTTAATGTTTCTATTCAGAGCACATATAAACAAAAAGAGGTGTCAAAAACACCTATGCATAGTGATGCTGGATTCCTTGAGGTCAGCCTCCTGAAGATACTTGAACTTTACTATTTTAAATATTATTATAGTAAGCTATGATGGCATAACTTGCTTGATTCTGTTTCTAAGTGTATTGCAGCACATTGACTACATACTACTGTGATGTAGCAAAAGACTTCTTTTCATAGGATTAGATCTGGTGACTTCAGGTACAGCAGCAAAATTCTTCAAAAATTGTCACCACCATCTTGGCTGAAGTATTGAGTTTAATTATTATCTCTCATCTGAACTATAGAGATTGATTAACTGATCTTCTCAATTCTTATAACTCCCTACACCAATTATTCCTATTCATCCCTGAGATATGAATCACAACTTTACCCACCAGACTTTCCTTGAACATACAATTTTAATGCCTCTTTATTGCCTACAGAGTGAAATTTGAAAGTCTTAACCCAACACAATCTTTCAATTTTTGATCTCATATATTCAACTATTCTGCAGTGGACCATAGCATTTTTTTCTGTGTGCAATGTTCTTTTTCTCTTTTTGTCCATGCTTTTACTGTCTACTGAAATTTCTATCTTCCCTATGTGTAATTGTGAACTTTCTATCTCAAAAGTGATTTTTTTCCACGAAGTTTTCTGATGTCTTTAAGGAGGGATATTTTCTTTCCTTTGTATGTCCCATGGTACTTAATATCTTTCTCATGGTAATTATCTTTATTTTTCTTTTTTGTTATTATTTATCTAACTTAATTTTTTTTGTAAATTTATATTATCTTCTAATTAGGTAAGTAACATAAGGTCAAGGTTACGTTTTACATTTGTCTTGCATGTAGAATCTCAGTTGACATTTATTGAATTGAATTGGACTCTTGCTAATTGTATTAATTTATTTTCACATTGCTATAAAGAACTACCTGAGACTGGGTAATTTATGAAGAAAAGAAGTTTAATTGACTCACAGTTCCACAGACTTAACAGAAAGCATTACTGGGAGGTCTCAGAAAACTTACAATCATGGCAGAAGGCAAAGGGGAAGCAAGGAGGTCTTACCATGGGGGTAGGAGAGGGAGAGAGAGAGAGGCGGGGGATGGGAAAACTGCTACATCCTTTTAAACCATCAGATCTCATGAGAACTCACTCACTATCATGAGAACAACATGGGGGAAAATAGGCAAGGAAATTTCTTCTGCCAGATACCCTGAATCATCTCTCTCAAGTTCAAAGTCCCATAGAACTCCAGGTGAGGGACAAAATGTCACCAGTCTATTTACTAAAGCATAGCAAGGGTGAGCCGGGTGCAGTGGCTCATGCCTGTAATGCCCCCATGATCCAATCATCTCCCACCAGCCCTCCCTTGTCACATGGGGATTACAAGTCAAGATGAGATGGGTGGCAACACAAAGCCATACCATATTAACCACCCTGACCCCTCCCAAATCCCATGTCCTTCTCACATTTAAAAACACAATATGCCTTTCCAACAGTCCCAACGTATTAACTTATTCCAGCCCTAACCCAAAAGTCCAAGTCCAAAGTCTCATCTGAGACAAGTCAAGTCCCTTCTGCCTATGAACCTGAAAAATCAAAAGCAAGCTAGTTATTTCCCAGATACAATGAGGGGTACAGACCTTGGATAAATGCTCCATTCCAAATGGGAGAATTTGGCCAAAACAAAGGGTCTACAGGCATTCTGTAAGTCTAAAACTCAGCAGTGCAGCTATTAAATCTTAAAGCTCCAAAATAATCTTGTTTGTCTCCATGTCTCACATCCAGAATATGCTGATGCAAAGGGTAGGCTCCCACAGCCTTGGGCAGTTCTGCCTTTGTGGTTCTGCAGAGTACAATCCCTGCAGCTACTTTCATGGACTGATGTTGTGTTCCTGTGGCTTTTCCAGGAGCATAGTATAAGCTATCAGTGGATTTACCAATCTAGGGTCTGAAGGAGAGTCACCTTCTTTTCACAGCTCCACTAGGCAGTGCCCCAGTGGGGACTGTATGAGGCCTCTAACACCACATTTTCCCACTGCATTGCCCTTTAGAGGCTCTTCATGAAGACTCTGCTCCTGCAGCAGACCTCTGCCTGAGCATCCAGGCATTTTCATACATCCTCTGAAATCTAAGTGGAGGCTCCCAAAGCTCAACTCCTGTCTTCTGTGCACCTACAGGCCCAACACCATGTGGAAAATACCACAGTGTGGGGCTTGCACCCTCTGAAACAATATCTTGAGTTGTACATTGGGCCCTTTTAGCCACAGCTGGAGCTGGAGTTGCTGATATGTAGAGCACCCTGTCTCAAGGCTGCACAGAGCAGTAGGGCTCTGGGCCTCACACAAAACCGTTTTTTCCTCCTAAGCCTCTGGGTCTCTGATAGGAGGGGATGCTCTGATCATCTCTGAAATGGCCTAGAGGCACTTTTCCCATTGTCTTGGCTGTTAACATTTGGCTTCTCTTATACAAATTTCTGCAGCTGGTGACTTGACTTTCTCTCCGGAAAATAGGTTTTTCTTTTTTATCATATAGTCAGGCTGCAAATTTTCTAAACTTTTATGCTCTGCCTCTTTTAGACATAAGTTTCAATTTCAGGCCATCTCTTTGGATTGCCTATGACTGTATGCATTGAGAAACAGCCAGGTCAACTCTTGAATGCTTTGTTGCTTAGAAATTTCTTCTACCAGATACCCTAAATCATCTCTCTCAAGTTCAAAGTTCCACAGAGCTCTAGGGCAGGGACAAAATGCCACCAGTCTCTTTGCTAAAGCATAGCAAGGGTGGGCCAGGTGCAGTGGCTCATTGCTGTAATCCCAGCACTTTGGGAGGCCAAGGCAGGTGGATCACCTGAGATCAGGAGTTAGAGACCAGCCTGGCCAAAATGGCAAAACCCTGTCTCTACTAAAAATGCAAAAATTAGCTGGGTGTGGTGGTGCATGCCCATACTCCCAGCTATTTGGGAAGCTGAGTAGGGAGAATTGCTTGAACCTGGGAGGTGGAGGTTGCAGTGAGCAGAGATGGTGCCACTTCACTCTACCCTGAGTGAAAGACTGAGACTCCATTTCAAAAAAAAAAAAAAAAAAAAAAAAGCATAACAAGGATGACCTTGTGACCTTGGCTCAGTTCTCAATAAGTTCCTCATCTCCATCCACCTCAGCCTGGACTTCATTTTTCATATCACTATCAGCATTTTAGTCAAAACCATTCAAAAAGCCTCTAGGAAGTTCCAAGCTTTCCCACATCTTTCCATCTTCTTCTGAGCCCTCCAAACTGTTCCAACCTCTACCTGTTACCCAATTCCAAAGTCACTTCCACATTTTTGAGTATCTTTATAGCAGTGCCCCACTCTCTTGGTACCAATTTCTGAATTAGTTTTCACACTGATATAAAGAACTACCTGAGACTGGGTAATGACTCACAGTTTTACAGGATTAACAGGAAGCATGACTGGGGGGGCCTCAGAAAACTTAAAATCATATTACAAGGTGAAAAGGAAGCAAGCACTTCTTACCATGGTGGCAGAAAGAGAGAGCAAGAATGAGAAACTGCCACATACTTTTAAACCATCAGGTCTCATGAGAACTCACTTACTATCATGAGAACAGCATGGGGGAAACTCCCCATAATCCAATCGCCTCCCACCAAGTCCCTTTATCAACACATAAGGATTACGATTTGCAATACAATTTGGGTGGGGACACAGAACCAAAACACATCATGGGACATTTTAATTTCTTCTAGATTTCCTCTTGTTTTATTCTTACCTGGAGAATAGAAAGTGTCATTGGTGATGATCTAGGACTTGCAAACTTCAAATAATATTTGAAATACCGATGTCTATTGAATGTGATCCATTTCTAATGTTGAAAGGAAGTGGGTTAAAACTCATGGTGGAGGGTAATATTTTTGCCTGAAATTCCCTCTACTTTTAATTCTCTTTGTCATTAGGGGAATTAGCTGTCTGCAGCATTTAACTACTTACAGCACTCCAAACTACTTGGCATTGTACAAAACTAGTTAAACACTGTTTTGTTGAAGATGATAAGCAGAGCTCATTTTCATGTAATTTTGTATACATTTGGTCTGGCAAGGACCAGAGAATGGAGATTATACCCAGTAGCCTTTTTACATTTAATTGTTTGTTGTTTTAATTCTCAGTGTTCTCTTCTGGCATTTCAAGTACTCCAGAGACTAAACTGACACCCATGAATTACAATGCTTTGTAACCACACTGAAATTTGACTTAAGAATAGTAGCATCTCAAGCCGAATTGAACAAAAAATTTATCTGGGACTTATCATACTTTATTAAGGACACATAGGACAAGCATATGCTAATTGCTCAATGGGCTCTTCAATTGTGTCTAGTTCTCTCAGGCTAGAGAGAAAAACATTCAGGAGCAACAATGAAGTTTCAAGCAGAAACATAAATTAAAATTACTGAAGTTCAAAACTACTATTCAAAATATTGTTCTGGCAGTTTAAAAATCACAATTTAAACTTTACATATGAACTCTTAAGTATCTAATATTGTCTATTGTCTTGCACCTGTAAAGGCTCAATAACAACAAACTAATAATTATACCAAATAATTAACTTCCTCAACTTCTCATGGATGGTATCTTACTTTGCTACTTTTTTTTTTTTTTTTTTGCTATGGAGTCTCATTCTGTCACCCAATCTGAAATGCAGTGGCGCAATTTCAGCTCACTGCAACCTCCACCTCCCAGATTCAAGCGATTTTTCTGCCTCAGGCTCCCGTGTACCTGGGATTACAGGTGTGCATCACCATGCCCAGCTGATTTTTGTATTTTTAGTAGAGACAGGGTTTTCCCCATGTTGGTGAGACTGGTCTCAAACATCTGACCTCAAGTGATCCACCTGCCTAGGCCTCCCAAAGTGCCATGATTACTGTCTTATTTCACCACTTTTGTTAGTTTTTTGGGGCTATCTAGAACAATTAAGTAATTTTAAGAAAAAATAGGGAAAAATCATTTATTTTATTTTATTTTATTCTATTTTTACTTTTTGAGACAGAGTCTCACTCTGTCACTCAGGCTGGAGTGCAGTGGTGCAATCTCGGCTCACTACAACCTCCGCCTTCCCTGTTCAAGAAATTCTCCCACCACAGGCTTCCCAGTAGCTGGGATTACATGTACATGCCACCATACCCAGCTAATTTTTGTATTTTTAGTAGAGATGGATTTCACCATGTTGGCCAAGCTGGTCTTGAACTCCTGACCTCCCATGATCCGCCCACCTCAGCCTCCCAAAGTGCTGGAATTACAGGTGTGATCCACTGTACTAGCTAAAAAATCTTTCATGTTTAGTCATAGACTAGATACCATTTTTTAGGACAGCAAATTCTCTGAACTGCAACTTGACAGCAGGTACCTATATCTATATTTATCTATCCATCTATATCTGTATCTGTATCTATGCATCCATATCTAATCTATATCTATACATCTGTAATTTTACCATGGAGGAAAAGGTGTTTATATCTATTCCTGATGATATTAAAACATATGTATTTGCCAACCCATTGCAGCTTTGAGGTGTCATAACAGGCTTTTTGTAAGTATGATACATCTAGTTCTCCATTTCTGTTATGACTTTCTCTTTTTTGAATATAGAAGCAAAATTAATGACTTTTAAAATAAACACACACTAAATTTAGAATAACAAAATTTAGAATAATATGTCTTGAGCTACTTAAGAAATGTTTTTAAGATTTCCTGCAGAGACATTGTCCAGTAGCCAAGCTGAGCTTGTGTAACAGTCATCTCAGCACTATGCCAGATACCATATAGTTGGCATCACTCACTCACAGCCATGTGGTGCTATAGTGTGCAGAAGGTTCAGGATGATGTTCAGTGACATTGTTTGATTGTTTACATCAGAAACCGGATCCTAGATGAAGAATCAGTGAGTAGATATGACCAGAGAAGCCTGTTTAAAAAAGGCGATAGATTACTGTTATCAGCAAGGTGCTTTGTCTTAGAAAAATCTTAGCAGAAAAATATGAGACTGGAAAGTCTGTAACATCTCTCAATATGCAGACTTTGTATGCAATGTGCTAGAGAAGGGTGTAACTGAAAATTGTACGTAAATTCTGGCTGCTGCTCCACTATACCTTTTTATAATTTAAAAGTAAACATTTTTCAATATTTGCTTAAAATAAGCTACTTATTTTGATGTTGTAAAATGGCAAAATTCATAATTGACAATGTTTTAATGTACTGGAAACTCTTAATTTTCACTTTCTTATGAGAAAACTAATTTTTCTTTAAGCAATTAAAAAGTAACTTGAATTTTTTATGATCCTAACCAACTTGTTAAGGGAAAAAAAAAGCTAGCATCCTGGGGACAAGCATATCACAGTATGAAGAATGGGTAGACTGTTTACTTTGCTATTTTTTATTCACGGACATTTTATATAGATCCCCTGTCTCAGTCCTACGTTTACAAATTTGTGCTTGGCCTAATATTTTTGTCCAGGTCCTGGAAGGAAACAGATGACACTCCCTATAGGGGTAATTGAACAGAGTTTAAAGAGGGAGCTGTTTTAAAATTGGAGGTAGCTTAATAAGGAATGGTGAGGCACTCTGCTAATAGAAATCATAGAAAACTATCACCATTATTGGCCTGATGGGGCAAGGGAAGTCAGTATTCACTAGGATCCTGAGAGAGCTTTGCTTTTGTGAAAAGAAAATTAAAACTCCAATTCACTATGTCAAAAAGGGAAAAATGAAGCTGAAAACTGAGTCACGCAAGAAACTGCCTTTCCTTTTGTTCCTAGCAGATAGCTACAGATAAAAGTTTAAATATCTCCACAAGTAGCTACTCTATGTTCACCTTATAACGTAAGGTGCTGATAAACTGAGTACAAGGCAAATATATAATTGACTTCTCCTCTACTTGCTCCTTTTCTCTGATGACTTGTGATTACTATAACTTTCCTCTTTCCCCTCCGGTTCACTTTTCCCCTTTAAATATTGAAGCCCTTGGAATCATCTTTGGAGAAAGGCACGAACCACAGACTGTTCGTTTGGTTCCGTGTTCTTTTCTACTGGGTATGTTCTGAAACTTGGCAAAATACACTTCTAAGTTGATTGATTCCTGTCTCAGACACTGTCTGGTTTGCAGCTCATAAAAAAAGACACCCAACAGAAGACAATTGTAGCTACTTCTAATCATGCTGGCTGAGAATGAGCCATGAGAATAAACACACTCTCTTTCCACCAGCATTCCAACATCCTGCTACTGCCTTCCACAGTCCGAATCCCACCAGAATCCAGAGAAAAATTAGTCTCTGATCTTTAGGAGTCAGCCTTCTGGAACATAGAACAGGGTACAAATAGGTAGCATGTGTATCTGCAAGGACCACTGGAAACGCCAGTACACCAATTATATCATCAAATGTTTTAAATAATGGCAATCAATGTGCTCACTTATGTAAGTTGGTAAAAATTCTGGCAAAATATCTCAGTACCTTAAAAATCTCAATTTTAAGAATGTAATATAAAAAAATTCCATAAATATTCACAAAGACTAAGCTGCAAGAATGTTCTTCAAAAGTGTTTATAATAGTATCAAAATAGAAGTAATCTAAATGCCCAAAAGCAAGAAATTGATTAGTAAACTCTAGTTTATCAATATAATGAAGTAACATTAAGTCATGTAAAATGACATTAAAGTAAATCTTGTGACATGGAATTACATTTCATCAAAACTTTTCATAAAATAGACTGATGGTATGACTTTTTTTTATATATAAAGAAACAAATAATATTTATGTCTGCAAAGCAAAATGATTAGAAATATAGTCACCAAAATATTGTAATTTATTTTTTCCTTCTGGAAATTATAGATTATTTCTTTTAAAGAAACAGTTTTATTTGGTCATAATTTCAATGTTTTTATGATAAATATATATTAATTTAGTAGTTCAAATCATGTTTTAAATTAGGTAAAATAAAGACTGTTCTGTTCAACCATAGATATATATAAAACAAAATAAATGGAGATAATTTTTCTCCCACAGATAGATAAAATAAAAATTAATTTAAAAGTCTTCTCTATTTAAAGAGGAACTCTTGAAAGATTTGTATAAGAAACAAGTCAATTTTTCTTTAGTGTGAGAAATTAGGCCCACAAAGATGTCTGTTGGGATTTTAGGAATCAATAATTTATGCAAGAGTCAGGAGGATGGCTATAACAAACTCAGCATTATTATCAATGGGACTTTCAGACCAGGGCTTAGGTGCAGAAGGCAGCCTTGTCTGTTTCAGCTGGCACCAGGCATCCCCCTCAGGCTCTGTCCCTGTGTAGTGAGGAGACACAGAGCAGATGTGTGCTCTTAGCAGGGGAGACACTCACAGAAAGAGTGAGTTGGTGAGTTGTGCAGGCCAAGGTCCTTGTCTAAACTCAGCAGGTACAAGAGTCATTTCTCCTTCTCACAGAATGAAGACATTCTAATAAAAGACCTACATGGAAAGAAACCTGATTAATACATCACATGTATCTAAAAAATTAATATATGATCACTTATGAGTTATTATAGTTTCATTGACATCAAGTTAATAGTAATGACTTTGAAATTAATTCAGCAGACATTATAACTCCTACTCAGAACCAGTGACACAGAATATTTTCTTGATTCCTTGGGACTTGCAACATGAGTGCTTTATTTACTCAGCCTGCCCAGCTCAGCCCTCACAGGAGGGAGTGTGAGAGCAAATGAGCACAGAAACTGGAGCAAGCAAGTGCAGGAACTGGCTGCTTTGGCACCAGTGGGAGCAAACTCCACTCACTCAGGTCCACTGGGCTCCACTCCTCACAGGAGGGAGCAAGCAGGCTAGTGAGTGCAGGAACCAGAGTGAGCGAGTGGAGGAACTGGTTGCTTTGGTGCTGGCAGAAGCAAACTCCATGCCAGCCCGCAGCAGCATCCAGGTGGGGTGCCTGTGACCCCAAACCCCAGAGGGCATGTTACAGTGCTCTCTTAGCTCTGCCATCTGCAGACAGCATTGTGTTACCAGTTCAGTGCCCTTTGCCTCATCATGTGGGGTGGCTGCCTTTTGCCAGCTAGGGAAAAGGGCCAGTGTGACAGCCTTTTTGTGTACCCACACCCTGTGCATCCTGAATTCTTGTCTGGTGCCCAGGTGGAATGAGGTCATGTGGATGAATTGAAGGACGCTGAGTGTGGAGAATTTCGTTGAGTGATGAAAGCACCTCTCAGTGGAGAGGAGAACTGGAATGGGGATGGCAAGCTCAGGTTGCTCTCCCGAAGTCAAGCCACCTCTCTGCTTCTCTCTTCTGAAGTCAAGTTGTCTCATCCAGCCACCGTTTCAAAGTCACCTTTACCAAAATCCAACCACTTTTTCCCAATGTCCAGCCACTTATTCTCTCTGCTGACTGAGTCTGAGGTTTTTATGGGCACAGGATGGGGGTTGGGTAGGCCATGGGTAGTTTTGAAAAAGGCAACATTTGATTGGTAAAAAGACATTTAGAAAGAATCAATTGGGAGAGAGTGGGCACACAGGAATGGAAGTTCTCACTTTGGGCTGCAGGTTTCAGGCTTTTCATCTCAAAGGTGAGATTTTGCCAGGGATCTGCCCCATCTGCCTAGAATTTCTTTGCCTCCTGTCACTATCACCAGGTGTGCTGTTAGGAAGATAAATATGAATAAAACATAGATTCTGTGAGGAGTTATGTTCTAGAGAAAGTAGTAGAATTATATTACACAAAAACTTACCAGCAGCTCTCTATGTTCAACTGTCTAGTCCATTTGTATATCTTCACGGTCCTCAAGGTTCACCAACTATAGCAAAATTAGTTATCTTTCTTCATGAAACTGCACCTGTTCTCGGTTTTCTTTTTTGGTGACTGGCACTGTGAACCCAGTGGTCCATGCCAAAACCTCCAACTCATTTTCAGCTTTTTTTTTCCTTTAGTTCTATGTGTCCAACTGATTATCAAGTGTGGACAAATTTATCACTTATAATCACTTGATTTCAAATTCCTTTTAATGGTCTTTGATCCATGAGAAGCTCAAATTTCAGCATCACACAATATAGTCATGTAACAAACGTATTGAGCTTCTCATGAGCCCATCACTGAGGTAGTGAACATAGTACCCAATACGTAGTTTTCAATTCCAGCCCCTCTCCCTCCTTGCCCTTTTGGAATCTCCAACGTCTATCGATCCTATCTTTATGTCCATTCATGCCCAATGTTTAGTGTCCACTTATAAGGGGAAGTATGCACTATTTGGGTTTCTGTTTCTGTGTTAATTTGCTTAGAATAATGGCCTTCAACTGCATCTATGTGGCTGCAAAGGGCGTGAGTTTTTGTTCATTTTTTTATGGCTGCATAGTATTTTATGGGATGTGTGTGTGTGTGTGTGTGTGTGTGTGTGTGTGACATTTTCTTTATCCAGTCCATCATTGATGAGCACCTGGGTTGATTCCATGTTTTTGCCATTGTGAATAGTTCTGCTATAAACATATGAGTGCAGATGCCTTTTTGCTAGAACAATTAATTTGGCTGAGTATATGCCTAGTAATGGGATTGCTGGGTTGAATGGTAATTCTACTTTTAGTTCTTTAAGAGATCTCCAAACTGCTTTCCACAGGGGCTAAACAAAAATTTGCATTCCCACCAACAGTGTATAAGCATTCCCCTTTCTCCACATTCGCCAATGTCCGCTATTTTTTGAATTTTTAATCATCGCCATTCTGACTGGTGTGAGATGGTATCTTACGGTGGTTTTGATTTGCATTTCTCTGATGAGTAGTAATGATGAGCATTTTTTCAAATGTTTGTTGTATACTCGTGTGTCTTCTTTTTGTTGCTGTTGTTAATCAAGTTCTGGGGTAGATGTGCAGGGTATGTCTTCTATTGAGAAATGTCTGTTTATGTCCTTGGCCCACTTTTTAATGGGGATATTTGCTTTTTTATTGTTGATGTATTAAGTTCCTTATAGAGTCTGAATATTATCCTTTGTTAGATGCATAGTTTGAGAATATTTTACAAAAAACAGAATTTGTAGGTATTCTGTTTACTCTATTGATAGTTTATTTTGCTGTGCAGAGCTCTTTAGTTTAATGAGGTCCCAACTGTGAATTTTTATTTTTGTTGCATTTGCTTTTGAGGACTTAATCATAAGTTCTTTACCTAGACCAATGTTGAAAAGGGTACTTCCTAGGTTTTTTCTGGGATTTTTATAGTTTGAGGTCTTACATTTAAGTTTTCAAGCCGTCTTGAGTAATTTTTATATATAATAAGAGCTAGGGGTCCAATTTCATTCCTCCACTTATAGTTTTCCCAGCACCATTTATTGAATAGAGTATCCTTTCCTCAGTGTTTATTTTTCTTGACTTTGTCAAAATCAGTTGATTGTGGGTGTATGGCTTTATTTCAGGGATCTCTATTCTGTTCCATTGGTCTATGTGTCTGTTTTTGTACCAGTACCACACTGTTTGAGTTACTGTGGCCTTGTAGTGTAATTTTAAGTTGTGTAATGTACTTCCTCCTTCTTTGTTCTTCTTGCTTAGGATTGTCTTGGCTCTTTTTGGATGCTATATGAATTATAGAACAGTTTTTTCTTATTTTGTGAAAAATGACATTGATAATTTGATAGGAATAGCATTGAACCTATAGATTGCTTTGGGCCATATGGCCATTTTAATGATATTGATTCTCTCACTCTATGAACATAGGATGCTTTTCCATTTGTTTGTGTCATCTATGATTTCTTTAAACAGTGTTTTGTAGCTCTTCTTGCAGAGATTTCACCTCCTTAGTTAGATGTATTTCCAGGTATATTTTGTGTGTGTGGTTACTAAAAAGGGATTGTGTTCTTAATTTGGCTCCCAGTTTGAATATTATTAGTGTATGGAAGTGCTACTGATTTTTGTATGTTATTTTGTATCCTGAGATATTGCTGGTATCATTCAGCAAGTCTAGGAGTCTTTTGGTGGACTCTTTAAGGTTTTATAGGCATAAAATTACATTATCAGTGAAGAAAGATAATTTGACTTCCTATTTGGATACATTTTATTTCTTTCTCTTATCTGATTACTCTGACTAGGACTTCTAGTATGTGTTGAATAGAAGTGGGAATACTTGATTGTCCCAGTTCTCAAAGAAAATAATTCTAGTTTTTGCTCATTCAGTAAGATGTTGGCTGTGAGTTTGTCATAGATAGCTCTTATTCTTTTGAGGTATATTCCTTTGATGCCTACTTTGTTCAAGGTTTTTAATCATGAAGTAATATTGGGTTTTATTTAAAAGGTCATATGGTTTTTGTTTTTAATTATCTTTATGTGACACTTGGCTTTAGAGTTATAGATAGCTTCCAGAATTGTAAGAAAATAAATTTCTGTTGTTTTAAGCCACCCAGTTTGTGGTAATGTGTTATGGCAGCCTAGGAAATTAATACAACCACTTCCTAAGAAAACTTCCCTTTTGGGAAGGAGTGTCAAATTATGGCTAACACATGAGGGTTTTGGCCTCAGGCAGAGTTGCATATGAAACTCACTTCATTAAAAAATAACTGACTTGAGGTTAGATGACAAACCTCTCTAGGCCTCTTTTCACCTGTTAGAAGGGGTAATAATCTTTACTTTACAAAATTAAAATAAGAATTACATGAGACAGTCATGGAAAATGGCAGCATGATAGAAGAGCTCAATACCTGAACGACGGTGTTATTATTCTTCTAATACCACTACTCCCAGTCAAAACTAAGCATCCTTTTTTGTTTGTGTTTTCATAGCTTCTTTTATTTACTCTATTACAGTGTTCATTACTCTATAATGCTTTAATTTGTTTGTAAATCTTTTTCTTAAACTGCCTATAAAAAACTCTTGAAAAGCAAAATCATGTCTTGGTCTTTCTCATCTTCCCAGAGTGTGGTACAAAGCCAAGCATATGGTAGACATCCCTAATAATTGAATTGAGGGACTGTGGCACCATGATGCATTCCAGGATGGGGGCTGGTACACACTATGAAAGAGTATAAAATGCTTAATAGATATTATTTGATGATGCTGCCAGTGCTTTACAGGGGTTCACAGGTCTACAGAACTGATGGACAGACTCTTGCAACTTATACGTAGAAGAGACAGCAGTTGGCCCATACGAATCCATTTATTATCGAACTATTATTTACAATTTTAAGATCACAGAATCTTAAACTAATGTGGACTTCTTATGTTCATGACCTTGCTCAAGCAGTTCTTGTTCTTTGAAGTCTACACTGAGATTCCCACCTCCCTTCCTCAACCAAGTTAGTTACTTTCTTGTTTGCTTTGTATAGGTTTCTACTATTGTACTGACATCACTGACCAATCAATATTTACTTAGTTGTCGGGGTTATAAACTGTGGACAAGGCCCATGTTTTTATCTCTATATCCTCAGTGCCTTGCACGGTGCGTAAGCACATAATAGGCAACAATGAATATTGAATAAACCACCAACTGAGCGAATAAAATTCTATTGTTTATCGATGATTTTTTTTTATTGCATTTTAGGTTTGGGGGTACATGTGAAAAACATGCAGGGTTGTTGCATAGGTGCACACGTGGCAGTGTGATTTGCTGCCTTCCTCCCCTTCACCTATATCTGGCATTTCTCCCCATGCTATCCCTCCCCAACTCCCCACCCCCCCGCTGTCCCCCCCACTGCCCCCCAACAGACCCCCGTGTATAATGTTCCCCTTCCTGTGTCCATGTGTTCTAGATGATTTTTTTTTTAAAGATTAAGAGATATTTAGTTGTTCACTATTACTTATTTGAAAATCTGGGGTCAGAACCCAGATACCTAATGCCAAGTTTTGTGCTTGCTCTACAAAATTAAAAGCCAAATACATTTTCGAGACTAATAAGTCAATATCCAATTCTCAATAAGTCAATATCTAATTCTCACATAATGTTGTATACCCTGCAAAAAAGTCAATCATTTACCACTTTTTATTTATCAGCCCATTGAAACTTGGAACACAGGGGAATGCAAAGCCCAAATTGCTTGTCAGGGACTAAACTGCTCTCTTCCCATGAGGTTGTTTATCCACTTAAATCATAATTTATGTGCTGTGCTTTCTTCATTTAGGCTTCATGGAATGTCAAACATTTTTTATCATAGGCTGCATAGAGCAACCGATTCGTGGAATGACATTGGGTATAATAATCTTTTCCATAAGGCTAGTCCTATAGAGGAGAGGATTCTGTCATGATATTTTGATGAAACCTAATTATGTCCCCCTTCCTTAATCCTCCTTCCATCATGCCAAAGAATGACTATCAGGAGAGTGCCAGCTGGACCACTCTCCTCCTTCACTCAGACACTGACTGTCAAGAA